>NC_077231.1:59861285-61098785 GCF_027887165.1 Monodelphis domestica | reverse complement strand
CCTCACAAAATATGTATTCAAGCAAAATAAACCATTGATCAGCCATGTCCAAAAAATGTTTCTAATTCTGTATTTTAAGTTCATCATCTCTCTGGCAAAAAGCAGGTAATAGGCCTCAACTTTGGATCTCTGAAATTACAGCTTTTCATTAAATCAGAGTTATGAAGATCTAAAGTCTCCCACAGTTTGTTTGCCTTTATAAAACTCTTGTCAAAATAGAATTTAGCTTTGTGGTTCTGATTGTTTCACTTTGCTTCATTTCATAGATGTCTTTTCAGTTTCCTCTGAAACTTTCCAATTCAGATGGTGCCATAGCAGTTAGTTAATTTTTCATTTGTCTAAATCCCTTAATTAGTCTTATCATCCAGTTATATTTGTTGCTGTCGTTCAGTTGTTTTAATAAAATCCAATTCTTCATGACCCCTTTTGGGGAATTCTTGGCAAAGATACTCTAGTCATTTCCCTTTCCTTCCCAGCTCATTTTACAGATACCAAATGGAGGCAAATTGGGTTAATTGACTTGCCTAGGATCACACAGCTAGTTAAGTGTTTGTGTCCAGATTTAACGATTTGAACTCATGAAGATGAGTCTTCTTGATTCCAATCCCAGTGCTCCCTCTATCCTCTGTTCCACCTAATCGCCTCAAATAACCAATTACATTACATTGGCCACCACCAAAAGTTTACATGTCAGCAAAATTCTATATTGATCTCCATTTTCCTATGAATTCTGAGGCATTTCAGAATCCCAGAAAGCAATTCTACTTGAAAATAGAAGCCCAAAGGAAAGAGAGCAGAGGCTGATTTGCGTATATGTTTCATATGCCCTTAATTATAAATTAAACATTTTATATTGGCAGTAATTAAGTCCTTAAGAGAATAGAAGTTCCTTGAGGACAAAGACTGGTCAGTTTTGGGTTTTTTTTTTTTGTATCTCCTTGGTCCTGCAGCCCAACCCCACATTTTACACATGAGAAGGCTACACCCCCAGGCTACTGCCTTAGCCAGGAAGAAGATGTCAAATTGTAAAAAGTGATATTTCTTTAAAACTGGTTGTTGGGGAGGTCACTTAAAAGAGAAATGTGGATGTTTATGCCTATTCATTTCACCCTTTACCTTGTCCCCACAGCTGTGGTTGGGAATGCCTGCCTGGTATGTTGCAGCTTGCCGGGCCAACGTCAAGAGTGGCGCTATCATGTCTGCTTTGTCCGACACAGAGATCCAGAGAGAAATCGGAATCAGCAATCCTCTCCATCGCCTCAAACTCCGGCTAGCAATCCAGGAGATGGTGTCCCTAACAAGCCCATCCGCTCCCCCAACATCTCGAACGGTGAGTCACTTTCCCTCCTCTCCTCTCCCACCTCCATGTTCGCTCTGGGAAATTATGGCAACCCAACCTTCCAAAGGGGTAGGAATTACTCTGACAAGATGAAGTTTGCTCTTCATTGACGTTGCTGCTGCTCCTTATAAGTCTTCCTCTGTGGAGCTGAGACTGCAAGGCTCCATTGATCATCTGAGTTTTCTATCCTGTTTTCAGAATGACTGAGGAAATTTCAGAAGATCAGAGCTTTTGGATAAGCATCTGAAAACTTGGATTGTTAACTGAGATGTCTCCTCTCTGCTTGTGTCCCTCTTTCATCTAATTCAAACAGACCTTTTGTAAGAAAGTTTCTCCCACAGTATGTTCTAGAAACAGTATTTTCCCAAAGCTGATCCTTTCCTCCAAACTGAACACAAATCATTTGTATGCCCTATTTCTTACTTAAACAGTTTTCCCAGGGATAAAGATATTTCCAGATGTTTTTTTTTCATGAATACCAGGCGGTTGTATTATATTCCTTCATCATTTTTTCCTTCTTTAGCCTCCAAGTTTCTTTCATGCTTCTATATACTGCAAAACATGTGTTAATTTGAGAAAAAAAAAACACAGAACTACTAAAGTAGTCAGAAAAAAACCAAGTCTTTAATTAAGAGAGAGAGTGGTCTATAGGTCCAGTAATTGGTGCCACAAACTATGCAGTTGTCAACATGGAAATCTAGAGATCCCCAGTTTATTAAGTTTGAGTGTAGAAAGCCCAGGTTTTGACCTTGTCATAGGAGAGGTTTCCCCCTGAGAGAAGGTCCCTCTTTACCTGACAGTGAACTTCCTGGTAGTTTGGGTGGGAACAGCTAATCCCATCCAGTGTTGGGCATCCCTTTTGTCCCTATGGTTTCTCCCCCTAGGCTAAGTAGGTCCATGACAAAGGTGACCCAGCCCTGGGCTGAGTCTTTCCCTTTTGTGTCCATTGTGGGGCATCAGCCCCTCACTATTATTCCTGTCTGGAACTCTTCATTTTCCTTTCTTACCATTGTAAAGTCAATCAACTGTCCCTCTAATCCTAAACCCCCCAGGTCACCTGGAGTGGTATATAGGTTCCCCAAGTTCTTTTGTTCCTCAGAGTCCATCCTGAGTCCCTGGCACTCCCAGGGGCTGATGACCAGGACGTCTTGACTCTGTGTAGTCTTGGAAAGCAGCTCTGTTGCCCTATTAGTAGCGCTAATCTTTTAGAATCTTTCTAGAATCTTGCCTCACACACTTCCAGCTGTATGGCCTTTGTTAGATTTTTTTGTATGGTTTGGACTCTGAATAGTTTAAATTGGTGGTCACCAGGGATTTGATTTCTAAATCCCAAAATGAATTACTAAAGTAAATGGAATTTATCGTAGTTTATTTACAATAGAGGGAATATATTAAGCAATGAGAGAGAGAGAGAGAGAGACAACTCCAGCTTCTTTTGAGCCAGGTAGAAATTCTAAGGCCCTAATCAGGGAAGAGTCTTAAAATGATGAGCCTTTCTTGGAGGTTTACACCTCCAAGAAAGGCAGGGTTATTAAGTCAGCCTTTCACCCATGATGACCCTCTAAAAGGAAAGCAGTCTGAGGTCTCCTGCATGAGCTCCTCCAGGGGTCCAGTTCCACAGCCAAGTCCGAGTGTCAGTTTTCCAGTCTCCTCTGAGTGAGAGTTCTTCCATCTAACTCGAATTGAAATAACTCTTCTGGTCTCTGGTCCTCTTTTTAAAGATCACTTTCTCTTGTGTCACCTCCCCTAAATTTCATGTCTACCAATCACAGCAGACACTCCTCTCTAGTTCACTCTTTAAAACCCACTCTTTAGTTCACACCTTCTTTGGTTAAATTATACATTTTTTGGTTACTTAACACCTTTTTTGGTTAGTTCACCTTTTGTAGTTAGTTAGCACCTATGTGTAGTTAAAATTCGTAGATCTACTTCAAATACTGAGTTACTACCTTTTGGGGATTAAAATCTAAAAATAGATTGTGGATTACAATTCAATTATATTTACAATTACAATTACAATTCAATCTTCCCAATAAAGGAAGAGCTAAGTACCTTCATTGTTACAATCAGGGGATTACAATTTAATCTTCACAATAAAGGAAGAGCTAAGTATCTTATTATTACAACCAGGAGATAGCCAAATCCAATCTTCACATCTTGGGCAAGTCACTTATCCCCTAGCCCATCTACTTGGAACCATTACTTGCTATTGATTCTAAGACACAAAATAAGCTCATGAGAACATTGCCTTCTGTGTGGTATGGACCCAATGGTCTCTTCATTATGTTGTCAGCACAAAAATTTTTGTACCCATTAACACTCTGCACCATTCTTTTAAAAAAAAAATTCACCTTTCTTTATAATTGTTTAAGTTCTTATTCACATTATTTCTATCAAGAAAAATATTTTAATAGATCTATATAATCTATCCATAAATAATATATACACATACATATGTACATGTACAGGAAACATTTCATAACATTAATGTATAATGAAAAAATATACTATTTTTTGATGCACACTTTAAGCTACCATATACAGCAAAAACTGAATCATCAAGTTCAAATGTCCCAGCAATACTGATAAAGTGACAGGAGCCTATCCTTTTGATCTAGTTTAGCTCTCTGGACTGTCCTTAAGTCTAGCTGCTTTATGTCATTCTCTTGTTCTGACAGCATGACATCTGGTTCTTTTCAACCTTTCTTTTGCTCCCAATTAACTTTCATAATTTAGTAGGTCCTTATTCCATAAACTCAAGTTTAATATTTATTTTGGTTTGCTGCCTCTTTTCCCTAAGACTTAATGAGGAAAGTATTGGGAATATATGTCAGCATTTGCTCTGAAATTTTCTTTTTTGAAGTTCTCATATGACATGTCAGTTTAGTATCATTTCAGATTGTTAACTAAGCAGCATCTTTCAGATATATTCAGGTTTAATTTTGGGTTTGTTAATTACTAAACATGTATATTATTGAAAGGAGAAGGGGGCAGCTAAGTGGCTCACTGGATGGAGAGCCAGACCTACGGAAGGAAGATCTTGAGTTCAAATGTGTGACCCTGGGAAGTGCTTACCCCCAATTACCTAGCCTTTATCACTTTTCTACCTCAGAACCAATACTCAGTATTGATTCTAAGATGCAAGAGAAGGGCTTAAAAAAAGCTGTTAAATTAGAGTAAGAAGCCCTCAGTTTACATGACACTTCGACTACATACAAGCTGTGTAATATTGGGCACCTTTCTGTCACCTCAGTTTCCTCATTTGTAAAATAAAGGACTTGGGCTACATGATGTCTTAAGTCCTTTTTGACACTGGATCTGTATACTCTGTTGTTATTTCAGTCATTTGTTGGTTGTCTCTTACTCTTCATGACTCAATTTGGAAATTTCTTGGCAAAAATGCTAGAGATGTTTTGCCATTTTCTTTTCTAGCTCCTTTTACAGATGGAGGATACTGAGGCCAACAATAGCCCAGGGTCACACAGCTACTAAGTGTCTGAAGTCAGATTGGTACTCAGAAATATGAGTCTCCTTGACTCCAGAGGCAGCATTCTATCCACTGTGCCACCTAGGAGCCACAAATTATTATCATTTTATTATTATTACTACAATTGATCATCTGAGAGCCGGAATTTCTTTGGTTTACTTGGGAGGGTCCAGAAAACAGCAGAAGTCAGTTATTTAGTGTGGTCTTTTGCAGGCTTCTGCTTAAATCAACCTAGACTTTTTCTTGAGGACCCACCAAGAGTGTTTCCTAGTACCAACCTAGTGTTTGTCAGAGAAGTCTCAAAAGCTTCACTAGTTGGCTTCTAAATGAAGCTATCTGTTCCCAAAATTTGTAGACTAAGACTGAATTAAACTAATTTTCTCTTTAGTTATCAGTGAAGGGCACTTTGAACAAACAAATAAATAAAACAACTCAGGCAAATCATGGAGCTCATTGGGTGGAAAGTAGAGAATGACAGCTGAGTGAGTATAATCTGCACTCCTAAGACAGTCTGTAAAAGCTATTGCTTCCAAATGATTTAATGCTTCAAATAGTCATGCTGACATTTGATGGGAAGAGTTCCATATTTATTAAAAGAAATGTGGCTTTATCAGTCAAGGAAAAAAACAACAACTTTCCATGGCTTCTGGATTCTACATTTTTTTTTAATTTATCCTAAAAGGAATGGAATTTAAGTACATTATAAAATTTGAGGATATCCAAGGGCAGGGAATCCAACACATATTCTTCCTGTCACTTGAATGTGTGAACTCCTTGACTATTTTACCGTTTTCATTCTTTGTTGTGTTATAAAGGTCAAAACAACATCGGAAACAATGCAGTGTATATTTGTTCAATTAAATCACATCATCATCTGGGCCCTTAAATGTTCACGAAATTATGCCTACCCAGTGTGCAGCTATTTTTTGATATCTGACAAAATTGTAAAATGCGTTCTGTTTTATTGCTAGTATTCTAGACCTTTTAATGGACAGGCCAATAAGGGAGAAGGTGCCCAATAAAAATATTTTAATTAGATTATTCATAAGGCTATCAAGGTCAGAAGTATAACACTGTGGGGGAAATTTGCTGGTGATTGGAATCCTGCAGTGTTGATCACCTTTCAGAGTTAGAAAGACCAATAGGTTGAGCAAAGTCAGTTGTATTTATCAGTTGCCAAAGAGAATTTGGGAAATATTTCAGGATTTCTAGAAAATTTACATTGGAAATCAAATGTCTTGGGGAATATATTCCCATTAAATGCTTCTCTATAACTTGTCCTGTTCCTCTAAATTTGCATCAATAATATAATACCTAATATTTAAGAATATGTTGATGGAGGTAGCTTTGAAACAAGTGAAATTAGTAGAATTCTACCTACTAAGTGGAATGAAAGTTCTTTGATGATGCTGAATGTCCTGATGGCCAACTAGGGGAGAAAGTGAATAAAGAAGACTTAGAATAAAACCTAAGTTTGAAACCTGTCTCAGACTCTTGCTAGCTATATGACGCTGAGCAAGTCATTTTACTTTCTTGGCCTCTGTTCCTCATATATAAAATAGGGATTGGATTTTATTACCCTTAAACTCCGTTCTAGCTCTAAATCTATTTTAGGTATTTTTTTGAGCATGATATAAATTATCTATAATCTATAATTCTGTATGGTTATCTGTTGTTGTTTTTGTTATTGAGTTGTTTCAGTTTTGCCTGACTCCTTGTGACCCCATTTGGAATTTTCTTAGGAAAGACGTTGGAGTGGTTTGCTATTTACTTCTCCAGCTTGTTTTACAGATGAGGAAACTGAGGTAAACAAGATTGAGTGACCTACCCAAGGTAATAAAGCTAGTAAGTGAGGCTGGATTTGAACTCAGGAAGATGAGTTTTCCTGACTCCAGTCTTGGCATTCTACTATGACACCTAGCCCTCATAGCTACTTACACAAATTATAAAGAGAAGGAGAAAGGGGTGGAGAGAGAGCCTCAGAGTTAGGATGATCTGCATCTGACAGATAATTGTGTGACTAAGTAAGTCATTTATGTTCTGCTATCCAAGAAAATTCTCTAATGCTCTAAATTGTAGACTAGGTGCTGGTCTGAATTAATAGCAGTCTTCTCAGCATGAAATCCCAATACCAATGAAAATATATATCCAGCTCTGTAGATATACACATCCATGCATTTGTATATACCATAATATTAATGTTGCAACATGGTGGGATAGTTGTATATCAGTGTGTGAATATGTGTGTGTGTGTGTGTGTGTGTGTGTGTGTGTGTGTGTGTACATATACATAGACCCACAATACTGTGTATAGAGAAATGAGGAAAGGTTTTTGGGCATTTAGGTGGTGCAATGGATAGAATGCCAGACCCAGAGTTAGGAAGACCCATGTTCCTGAGTTCAAATCTAGCCTTAGAAATTAATTAGCTGTGTGATCCTGGGCAAACCTTCTACCTCTATTTGCCTTCGTTTACTCATCTGTAAAATGAGCTGGAGAAGGAAATGGCAAACCACTCCAGTCTATCTGCCAAGAAAACTCCAAATTGGGTCAAGAAGAATGAGTGAACAAATAAAAATTTTGTGTTTTCTCACAAAGACACTTTGACAAAGCCCTAATAACATTTTGCTTAACAAGACATGCCTTAATTGATTTTTATTTAAGACAAAAAAGTGAACTTTATGTATTTACCAATTTGCGAAAGGAAGAAATCATTCAGATAAAAGCAATATATGATTAATGTGGCATTCTATCTCCTTTGACACCAAGCTGCCCACATGAAAGAAAAAGGGGTAGAAAGAGATCCTCAGAGGCAGGAAGATTCATGTGGTCATATATTGAAGGTCAGATAGTTAGATAGATGGATGGATGGATGGATGGATGGATGGATGGATGGATACAAATGGTGCATTGATTCATAGATGAATGGATGGATGAATGGAGGGATAGATAGGATGTGTACATATATACATAGATATGTACCTGTTTTTGATACTCTCTAGTAACACTAAAATATTCCTACTTAATATGATTTTGTATAACACTACAATGGATATTGTGCTATAGCCTGCCAGGAAAATCTTTATAAAAATATCTGACACATTGAATCAGTTCTTTGTTGCTCCAGAAAATGGAGTTAACAAATGTTGTAATTCATGGTTCCCTTTTTTTTTCTTTTTCTGGAGAAGCAATAATGAGTAGAGAGATGGCCTTGGAATCAAGAAGATTTAGACTCCAATCTGGCCTGTGAACATACTGATTGTGTGACCTTGGTTTAAGTCACATAAGACTCTCTAGGGGAGAGTTGCCTAAAACAACCGTTGTTGAAGAGAAGGTGACCATCTACAGTGGTAGATGGAGTTTCTTCATCTGGAGTTCCCAGTTTCCAGTTCCTGTCTCTTCCTCTACTGACTAATAATAACAGAGTATTGACTTTTAATTTACTTAGAATGAATAACATGACCATTACTGCTTAATCTTCTTAGATGTGAAAGATTTTTAAAGCCCTGTGGACTTTTCTATCATGTCATTCATGCTTACTCTAGAGGCAAGAACATAGCTATGTTGATGGTGATGCTATCGGCTGTTGACTTTCAGTGACGCTACCTTTGTTCTTTAATCCTGCTTACCCAATGTGGATTCTACCTACTTCCCTGTGGGCCTTGTCCTTAGCCCTCAGGCAATGTTTGGGTGACCCATGAAGAAATGGAAAACCTTGCTGCTCCAGCCAAAACGGTCAGTGTTTTCTCTTTTGTTTGATCTTAAGCTGCTCCTCACACCCGCACACTCTACTGCCATGCCTTTATTAATAGTTGTAAGTGTCACGTACCCTTAGAGACGCCATGAGACATTCTAGAATGTTGAAAGAATACTTTCAATTAATTGGCTATATCAGTATTATTTATGTCCGGCTTTGGAAATTGACTAGTTAAGAATGGAACCATGTGAGCCTTTTGGATTTACATGGACTAATTTTTAATATGAATTATGATTTACTATTTTAAACTAATTTTCAGAAGAAAAGAGTCATTTTAACCAACCCGAAACATACAAAATAGCCTTTTGGATTTGAAAAGGCTTCAGAGTATATTTTTAGCATAGAACCCATAAAATATTCATCTGGTTTCTCTCACTTGGTCATCTCAGTTATATTTAGTTTGGGTGTGAAAACATACCATCTGGTAGTTCTCTATTTTAACTAATTATTCTTGCTAAGCTTAATTGTTTCTATGTTGCTAAAGGGCCTGTGCATTGTAGCTTACTAGAGGCAAAGCCTGATGGTGCTGTGCTTATTACGCTTATTAAGGTTCAGTTTTCTAGAATTAGTGTGAAATAGCTGTTTCACTCTTTTTAAAATTACATAGTAACTCATGACTGAATCATTTAGAACAGTTTTGAAAATGGATTTATATGTATCCTAATTCCACAGTTAAAAAATAGCTAAGGTGGGTATTGGTAATATTGTATAACTCAACCTCCCCTTTTTGTTAGTTTTTAATTTAAAGAGCAATTTAAGGGACAAGTAGGTGGTTCAGTGGATAGAGAGCCAAGGCTGGAGACAAGGAAGTCCAGGATTCAGATCTGGCTTGTTGAAAGTGAGCCTCAGGACTACTAGGGGAATCAGTTAATAGGAAGCCAGACCTAGACATGGGAGGTCCTGGGGCAAATGTGGCCTCACACACTTCCCAGCGGGGTGACTCTGGATAAGTCACAACTCCAATTGCCCAGCCCTTACCATTCTTCTTCTTTGGAACTAATATTGAGTTTAAAACAGAAGGTAAGGTGGTTTTTTTTTTTAATTAAAATTAAATAAAAGCAATTTAGTACATTCTATTTAACGTTCCATAATTATGGAATTGTCATGATAATCCTTATCATGAGCATGGTACAATTGCATATATTATCCAGTGGGGAAGATGTTATAAATAACAAAGATTCTTACTGGAAGATGAATTTGAAAATGAAATATTTCTTCACTGTATGCAACACTCAACAGAAATACTCTTGTGCAAACTCAGTTTTTTCTAATGAGTGCGTATTTTCTCAAGTTTCTTCATGACCAAATATCAGATAATATATATTTTAAACAGAAATAATAATCAAAATTTAGAAATGACCAAAAACAAAGGTTCAAAAAATTATGACATCCCAGCATGGTTTTGTAGATGTGAAAATGAGCTAAAAAATATGTAATGGCCAGAAAACTCCTTTTGATTGACCACTTCTGTTTGTGCAGATAATTATATGTATACATGTTAGAATTATTAACATTTTTCATAATTATCATGCTAATTGAATTTTCTACCCCTGGACTAATTTGGTGTATTTTGTTTTTACTTGCTTTATTAATGACGACCTGATCCTTCGGCTAACACAGAAAGAATCTGAGGAAGGAAGTTGGGCCCAGGTATGAATTTATTATGTTCAGATTCACTTGGTGTAGGGCATTGGTTTACTCATAGAAATTCATATGGATTAGCGATCAACAAAGATAATTATAGTACTTTTTAAATGGTCATAAACATCATATCAGCTTCATTCTACAAATTGAAAATTTATATTTTAAAATATCCACTTGTTGCCTGTAGCTATGTTTACCATGAGGTTATTAAGCTCCTTAGTAACATCTAAAAGGAAACTATATTAACTAGGGTAAAGTTAGTATCTCCTTTGATCATGTACTTTCCAAGTGATCAAAATTTGTGAAGTGCTAGACTACTATATATATATATATATATATGTATGTATATAAATATGCATATATGGTGAACATTAATTTAGAGTTCATTTGTTTGTTTTGAGACCAGGGATTCAGTCCCTGCTACTGAATGAATCTTGGATTCATTTTATATGTTGGCCATATTAGCATATGCTTTTTGGTTTTGACCAATAAATTCATGCATGTTATGAAGAAATTAGTACCATTCTCCACTCAGAGGATCTGTGTTCAAATACTGCCTCAGGGTGACCTATGTGAACATAAGCAAGTCATTTGATCTCCCCGGGTTCCAGGTTCCATTATCTGTAAAATGATAGGGAAAAACTAGATGACTTCTGAAGTGCCTTCCACTTCTAGACCGAGATTCTATGACCATTAGTCCTTATTAAACATCTTTGGCATCATGATACAGTCTCCTTTTCTGAGTTCTCATACTGCTCCCTCCTACTCCCTTCCTTCAACCTGGTGTCCCCAAGAGTCTTCACTTTTTGCTCCCTTGGAAGTTTTCCCCATTCCCTTGACTTCAACTATAACTGATCTGCTAATGATTTGCCAATCTATAACTCCATCCCAACATCCTATTGGTTATCCAAATGGATGTGAACCCTCATTACCCTCTTTGTTCTATTAACATCACCATCATTATGTTCCCAGTCACCCAAGGTCATCATCACCTCAGATCTTCTTTGAGTCTTTATTTTCTCTCACTTGCCGCATCCATTCAGTTTCTGAGTTCTGTTGATTTTTTTCTCATCCATCCCTTCCCTTACATTCTCCCTACAACTCTACTATTTCTTGCCTGAATTATTGCAGGAAAGCAGACTCGTCTTTCTGATTCCATTCCAGCCCTTTTTGATCCATCCTTCATATTCCTGAAAGAATAATCTAAGTGCATCTCAATGATAACATCCACTGCCTGATGAGTAAAGACTAAAACTATTATCCTTACATTTGAGCCCCTTTGAAGACTGAATCGAACTCACCTTTCCACTCCAAACTCTCTATCTTTATCCTGTCTTTATGTGTATGTGTTCTACATTTTAAACAAGCATCTGTTTTTCATCTCCCATTCTCATTCTCCTCTGTTTTGGCTTAGACATTTACTCAGAGTATCTCCAATCCCTGAAATGAAATCTTTCCCATGCCATCCACTTCCATTGCAATGTGTTAAAATGTGTTCAAGTCCTCCCTTTCCTGTCATACGTTGCCCTCCCCCTACCCCAGGCAGAAGCAATCTCTCCTTTGGTTTTATTTCTCTCACTATTCTTTCTATCAGTGTTCTCTGTGTGCATTTCAACCTCTCTTCATTTCACTGAGAGTTCCTTAAAAGTAGGGCCTGCCTATGTCATCTCTATCTTTGAATTCAAAGTGCCTTGCAGTAATTCTTTGCAAAGAGTTGACACCTAGGCTAAGTTAAATTCATTTCATTTAAATAAACAAAATAAATAAATAAATAAAGCACTATATTTCTTAGGAATTTCCCTGAACTTCTTAATTCCTTGTGATTAAATAATTCAGACATTGGTGCTCAAAATCCAAAGATTATTTTGCAGTTTCATTTACAACAGTATTGAGAAGTGTAATTAGTGAACTTATTCAATTATAGCCCCTTCTCTCTAACTCTGTAAATGCATAACTCGAGATGCACAGTGAGATAAATCCATTAATAGTCTAGGGATGGGTTTCACTATGCATATGTCCTTATCATTGAGACATTGACTTTTCATTTTTGCTTTTGTTTTTTTGAAGAGTAACAATACAAGTTTCAAATACAAACCACTTCCATTTGCATGGAGAAATGTTTATTTACTTTTCTTTCCTTAAAGTAAGCAAGCAAGAGAGTTGAGTTATGAGTAAGCTATTCTCTTTTTATATACATCATGAGAATTAAACAAGCTAGGTTTAGTGGGGCTTTTTAATGGGTTATATGATAAAATCGCCATCTTGTTTTTCGGCTTAGAAACTGACTGCTATAAATAAATTATAGTGTCCTGTTTTTCTGCAGACTCTGGCTTATGGTGATATGAATCATGAGTGGATTGGTAATGAGTGGCTTCCCAGCTTGGGATTACCTCAATACAGAAGTTACTTTATGGAATGCCTGGTAGATGCAAGAATGTTAGATCATCTGACGAAAAAAGATCTCCGGGTCCATTTAAAAATGGTGGATAGCTTTCATAGGTAGGTTTTTTCCAAAGATTAATCAGAATGGAATAAAAATGGATAACATGCATTCTTCTATAAATAGAACAAAATATCAATATTTGCATAATATATGATGCATCGAGCATCAGCACACATCTCCATTTTCTGTAAGTACATCAAGGCAACAGATTGATCTGATTGAGCAAATGCATACTGAAAGCTTATTGTATTGTATTCCTTAGTGGAAAATAACAAGAATACTTTTTACCAAATTAATTCTTCATGAAATTTTCAGTAGGATTTTTATTGACTTCTTTAAAAATAGAGCAACAGTTATTTGTGAATGAAGTTAAACCAAATGGGATCTATTCATTTCTAAATTTAAAAGTATATAAATGTATGCACACAAATTATGCATTGATATTGAAGTTGAGAAAGTCAGGTTTTCTTTAATTGATGATGATGGTCATCGAAAAAATAGAAATCAGAAAGGGTTTTTCTCTGAAGGAAATGTTTCTATTCTTTAAATGGTTCTGAATTTTCACTCTCTGCCACCAGAAGGTAGAGGAGAGATACTGTGCTAATTAATCTAGTTATAGGTGGAAAACACGTTGCTTAGCAATGTAAAGCTTTCACCCACTGAGAACTGGAAAAGTTTAAAGAGTTCCCGTGGATGGGTAAGAGTGAAAACAAATGCATTTATAACTGGCTTCTAAATTTATTAGAAGAAATTTCTTCTTTCATAATTTGACTGTTGGTTGCAGATCATGTTGTAATTTAAGTCAAACAATTTCCAATTCCATTTTCTTTATTAAATCCAGGTAATATTTTTATATGTAATTGGTTGATTTGTAGCTTATAAACAGTGTTGGTGATGGAAAGGACTCTGGGGGTAATCTAGTGCAACTTAGTATCCATCAAAAGAAGTTCTTCTACTTGACAAGTGACCATGCTGCTTCTACTTAAAAACTACCACCAGAGACAGAGTCCCCACTTCACAAGGGAATCCATTTTGTTTCTATACATTAATTTTATTCATTAGAAATTATTCCATAAATAGAGTGAAAATCTGCCTTCTTGTAACTTCCCCTCAGCTCTACTTTCTAAAGACCTACAAAATGGTTCCTTCCAATCCATTTAATTTAAGAGAACTCTCAAGGATCTCTTTCAGATGAAATCCCCTTTCTCTCCAGTTTTCCCAGCCACTGGCCTCCCAGCTACATGTTGTATGATCCAGCAACAATAATTTACTTGCTGTTCTTCTCACCCAAGTCTGTAGCTCCCATTACTAGGTCTTTGTGTTAGATGCTTTTCTTAGCTAGACTCCTCTCCCTTAATGACTCCATTTCTTTGAACTTCCCCAACTTCCTTCAAGATGCATTTCAAATCTCACTTTCTACAAGAGCCCTTTCTCTGTGAGACTACCATCCATTCATCTCTTATATATTTTATGTTTAGCTAGATATTTACATACTATAAGTTACTAATTATGAAAATGAATAACCTATATTTTCAGGAATCTCATATTTAAGAGAATCCCTTCTCTTTTCCAACTTCAGTATTCTGTCAGTGGTGTTCCATTCTTCCTATCACTTATGCTTAAAACCTAGGACTCATACATAATTCAGAAGTGTGTTCCTCAAGGACAGAGGTGTTTTTTGCCTTTGTATCTCCAGCATTTAAAATATTTGATATTTCTGTTATCACTGTCTTCATGACCTCATTTGGAATTTTCTTAGCAAAGATACTGAAGTGGTTTGCCATTTCCAGCTCATTTTACAGATGAGGAAACCAAGGAAAATAGTGTTAAGTGATTTGCCGAAGGGTTACACAACTATTATCTGAGGTCAGATTTAACCTCAGGAAGACTGAATCTTTCTGACTCCAGGGTAGTTATTCTATCCAGTGTGCCATGTAGCTATCCTTAGCACATATTACATGCTTAAAAGATAATGAATGGATTTTGCCTTTTTAGACCCCTCACCAACTTTGTTGCCTTTCTGTGGACATATACCAGGGTCAACAATCCCTCTAAAAATGTGCTGCTTAGAACTGAACAAAATGGATGTGGACTAAAGAGACTATATATCCCCAATCCTGTCCCAACATCAAGAAATTATACTATAGACTGGATAGAAAGCCCCCTTTTTCTATAACACTTATACATAGATGTGATGAAATCATATTCTTCTGCCTTAAATAAGAGATTTCTTACAACACTGTCCTGCCCCTTTTCCCCATTATTCTCTCAATTTCCAATCTATGCAGATATCAGAATTCCTGCATAATGGATTGTTATCTTGGCAATTAACTGAGATTTGTGATTGCTCCTCCTTGGGCCATGCAATTGGGCTTCTCTTTTCTGGACTTAGAGAGGAATCATTGTTCATACCTAACTATTAATATCATCCCTTTCCTGAATAAAGATTGTTAGTTTATTTGATTTTCTTACTGAATAATACATTGTATATACTATTACAATAATTCTATGTGATATATAATTATTTTACATGTAATTATAACATAATATTCTATATATAGTATACCATATATAATATGTAGCATAGTACATAGTAGATCATTTTATCTTTCTCTCATCTACCTCTTTCTATATATGTCATGGGAGTATAAATAAGGTTCTTAAACATCCAATATAACATTTTAACATTCATACAAGATAGGTTATTCCTGATGACTCTAATTTATTAACTATGAAAATGAATAACCTATATTTTAGGAACCTCTCATATTTATTGGAACCCCCTCTCTTTCCTAACTTCAATATTCTATCAGCAATGTCCCATTCTTCCTAGAACTCATGCTTAAAATATGGGACACATTTTTTAACATTCTCTTTTTGTTATTCACCATACTCACTCAATTAGCAAGTACTTTATATTCCCTTTCAGTGTCTCATCTCTCTTATTTCTATTCCTACTGCCATTACCCTTATTTGGGTCTTTATCACTTGATTGCTGAACACTCCCAAAACCTTCTAATTAGTTTTCTTATTTCTAGCCATCTCCAGTCATCTCGAACATTAATGTCACGTTATTTCATTCATCTATGATTTTATCAGTGTAGATAATTTTTCTACCCTATCCCCTTCTAAATTCTGCAGCCCATCTCCTTCTTAAGAAATGACCTTAAAGAATTGCAATAGCGAAAAATTACATTGTCCTTTTCAGCCAACTTGATGTTGAGTCTCTTCAAACTCATCCAGGCTTATTCCCAAACAAAAGAGATACTTTATTACTTCTAAGTTATTCTTTCCCAAATTAATACCTGCAAACACTTTCCCCTAAAATATTTGGTTTTTAAGGGTCTTTCTAGAGATACCTCAATATTCTGTTTGGACATAAAACAGTGCCGCATGCTGTGCATTAAACCTGGGATAATCTGATATTTTCCTATGTAACTGCTGATCTTGACAAAATAGAATTCATGGGAAACAGTTTTATTCCATTTTAAACTTTGTTTTATGGAGCATCCAAATGGAAACTTTCTCCATGTCTCCACTGAAGGATCCCTCCTGTTCAAAATGGCAAGAACAAACAAAGAACTCACTTCTGTAACATTTTTCAAATAAAACTCCCTGAAAGCAACAACAACAAAAAAAGCTATACCAACATAGCTTTTGAGAATCTTGGGCCATCCTCAGGCTGTGATGATGTTTAGAAGTGGTATTGCCACATTAAACCACATCTTTCAGTTCATGTGGACTCCGAAGTAGGTCGAATTGTCAATTAACTGTTTCATTTCTTTTTTTTTTTTGGCCTTCTTTCCCCAATTAAGTTTTTCTCCATACCTAACAGAGTTCAATGAGTAGAATAAGAGAGCAATAGGCATTTTTGGAAGGAAATAATTTAAATCCAAATTATTTCATAAATTGGCTTTCTGAAGACTGATTCCTTTGGAGGGCGCTTCCTCTTTCTATTTCTATCAGTCATTTTTCTGGTATTTGCATCTCAACTATTTGTTTGAAATGTTTTTCATTTCATTCCACACAAGGGAAGAAGAGTTTTTGTTTGTTTGGTTTTTTTATATGCTAGTGAATCTGCAGTAGTCATCTTTTAGGAAAAAAATTACTTGTTTGAATTATATTGTTGGCCAATTGGAGCAAGTCTAAAAGCTTGATAATAATTTTGATCTTTCTTGAAAACAATTGTTTTACCTTTTTGAATGTCTGTTTCCCTTCTAAAAACACAACAGAACAAGTTTACAATATGGAATTATGTGCTTAAAGAGGTTGAATTATGACAGGAAAGAACTAGAAAGGAGACGGGAAGCAAGTCAACATGAAATTAAAGGTAAGACACTCTATCTAGATAAAATTTCATATGCTTATGTTATGATGAATATTCATATTAACAATGGAGAAAATATCCCAAAACATATGCAGTTGCATGCTGCTTGATTATTATGATGAATAATAAAGTGCACTTGTGCCAGGCAGATTTAATAGATAGAGAGAGCTGGTCTCAAAGTCATCAAGACCTGGGCTTGAGTCCCACCTCTAGCAAATTACTGGTATGTGACTCCAGACAAGTCACCCAACCTCTCAGTATTCTTGACAATACTTAAGTATTATAAATTATGTATATTTATAAATTATATGCAAATCATAATTTATAAATATCAGAGAAGTTGATGACCTGCATTGGGAAAGGGAGTTTCCCCACCAGGAGTTCCTCATACTAATCAAATCATAGATCAAGTTCCTGTTTTCCTAAAATCACATTTACAGCACCTTTGTTAGGTATGGAGATATTTCCTCATAACAACTCTGGGGTGTTCCATTTACAGATAAAGAAACTGCCACTCAGAGTGGTTATTTACTTTGTTGCCATGACTAGGAAAGGCTAGGACTCAAACCCATGTTTTTAGATACAAACTTCTGTACTCTCTTCATTCCACCGTTATTGACTTCTTATCTGATTGATTGGCCTTTTTGCCATGTAGTTGATTTAAGATGAAGTGCTTCTAGTCCAAAATAGTATTTAGCACATCATCATTTCCCTCACTTTTACTTTTTACATTTACAAACAGAAAGATGAGTCCTTATGATGAAAGATGTATTGCATATTGAGAGTATTTTCACTTCTTCAGTTTAGTGTTTTCCTTTGAGCAGAGGACTCAGCACATAAAAACACTCAATAAAGTCATTCATTCAATTTGTTCATTGCACCTAACTGGGTTCCTAAAGACATTTTCGCAGCATTTTTATTTCGTGCGAGTATTTTAGAGTATGAGTGCATTCTTTTACAGATAAGTCTTATGATTTTTCAGTAGATTATTCCAGGTTTTTGAAATCATAATTTCACTGCTAGGTCCAGAATCTTTATTTTTTTGTGTTCCTTCACATGAGTGTGATTTTTGAAGGTTTTCTTTCTTCATGAACAATTATTTTGATGGCTCTCTGATTTCATTCTAGTTTCTACTCACTTTTGAGGCATATCCCAACCCTTTTTTTAAAAAATCATCCCATCTGTCCTGCCTTTCCCCAATTACTATTGCCTATTATGTAACTACAAAATGGGTCAATTCGATTTAATGACTAATTTCTTTAAAAAAAAATAATAGGGGGCAGCTGAGTATCTCAGTAGATTGAGGGCCAGGCCTAGAGACAGGAGGTCCTAGGTTCAAATCTGGCCTCAGACACTTCCCAGCTGTGTGACCCTGGGCAAGTCACTTCACTCCCATTGCCCAGCCCTTACCACTCTTTTGCCTTGGAACCAGTACACAGTATTTATTCCAAGAAGGAAGGTAAGGGTTTAAAAAAAAGAATAAAGAAAGAATAGCATTTGAATTAGCTCTCAATGATGAATAATATTATAAAAATGAAAAACAAAAAAAAAGTTTCTAGAAATTTTAAACTCAAATATTAACTTATTAATCCCATATCCATTTGAGAACATTACTTGTTTTCCTCAGGAAGAAATAAAAGGGTAAGATATCGGGATAGCTCATAAGTGTTTCTTCCCTTTCTATTCTAAAGGAAAGTGGATAGATGCTATGTAAGACCCTGATTAGTCATATTGTTCTTGTATAGTAGTTGACATAAATAACATTTCTAAAAAAATCAGTATTTGTTGACGCATAAATAAATGAGGGTAAACTATGATTTCAGGCTTCATTGAACCTTAATGTATTATATGAAAAACAAATGCTTTCTCCTTCCCTCCAAAATTAATCAAAATAATTGATATAAGTATTCTTTATTTTGTTTCAGAGCTTGTCAGGTGTCTGACAGCATTTAGTTATTTGTCAGCTGCACAAACAATGTCAGTGCTGCTTTTCCTCCACAATCATTAGCCCACAATGTGAATTCTCCTAGGATGGTCTTGCATTCATGATATTATTATGACTGGTTAACTTATTTCCCTCCATATGGCTCACTGGAGAATTGATAGGCATGTAGCATACGCTTCTCATGATACTTCATTAGGTTCCTTACTTAGCAGTGGGAGGGTATTTTTCCATTTTCAAAATTGAATTGTTTATTTTCCTCTTGTTTTGGGGCCCCTACAAAATTGAAGGTTGTTTTCAAATGCATTATTGTTTGGTTGAATTGAAATCTGAAAACTAATGGGGCAAAGATGTAATCTAGAAGGAACTGTCGTTGAGCACAAGCAAAACTTTTGCTCAAGTGAGAGAGATTGTAGTTTCTAAAAATTAGCTTTTATTGCTCTTAGTCACATCTCACATAGGTCTAGAAGAGAAGGACCCTTTGGTCCCATGTCAAATGCTATTTTAGTATTTAGAACTCATTAATTTATTGGATACTCTGAGACAAGGGAATGAAAGATCAGGAAAGGTAGTGAGCATGATCATCAAATAATCTCATGTTAAGACGTTTGGGATCATAATTTCCTACTATTGGCATATGTATAAAAAACAAATCTCTCCAGTGACCTGAATCCCTTTTGTTGTCTACATTAATCAAGGATACTTCTGAAAAGGAGAAAATTGTTTGCATTTCATGGGTGTACCAACATTGATAGAATTCATGGTTGAACTTACGTACTAGGCATCCGTCACTAAACCTTTTATTATTTAGATCAAAAGTCATCAAAATAATTACAGGTTGGGGGAATGGTTTGCTACTCAGAAAAAAAATAGATTTTCTCTTGCCCCTGAAGAAGTTTAGGGAAATATTGGATGATAACTAGAACTTACAAAGATTCTCTTAGTTTTTCCTCACAGCAATAATGGGTGGTAGGTACCATTTTCATTCTAATTTTACAGATGAAGAAACAAAGGCTGAGGGAGGTCAAGGACCTGACTCAGAGCCACACAGATGGTAAGTGTCTGTGAACTCAGGTCTTCCTGATGCCTACTTGCCTTTAAGTAGGACCTCTGGTCACTCTTGACCTTGGAGAACTTGCTCCAAAGATAGCTGTTATTTTGATTGCTTATGAAGTCTCCCAGGTAATTGTCGACCTTTGTTTCTAGACGTGTTAGTGTGGAGCAATGACCGCGTGATTCGCTGGATACAGGCAATTGGACTTCGGGAATATGCAAATAATGTGCTAGAAAGTGGTGTGCATGGATCCCTGATAGCCTTGGATGAGAACTTTGACTATAGCAGCTTGGCTTTGCTATTACAGATTCCTACACAGAATACACAGGCAAGTCATTGGGTGTTTCACATTCAGTGAATCAATGTCTATGCAAAGAAAACTGTTGGGAGAAGGTAGGTGGCTCAGTAGATACAAAGGCAGGAGTTCCTGGGTTCAACACTTCCTACATATATGACCTTGGGCAAGTCACTTAAATACCCATTGCCCAGTCCTTACTGATCTTCTGCCTTGGAATTGATACACAATATTGAATCTAAAAGAGAAAGTAAAGGATTTTTTTAAATAAAAAAAATTATTATTCTATGAAGCAGTTCTGTATATGAAGTAAGTGATGGAGCATCATTTGTTTTTGTTTTTCATTTATTTATTGAGTTCCAGTTTTCTCCATCCTGTCCCCCACCCATTGAGAAGGCAAGCAATATGATACCCTTTGTCCATTTAAATCATGCAAACATATTTCCTTTATTAGCCTTGTTGCAAAAAGGGGGAGGGAAAAAATGGAGTGAAAAATATGTAGGATATAACTTCTTATTGAGCTCTAGCTTGGAAAGAGAATAATAATAGCTAAAATTTATAAAGCCCTTACTATGTGCCAGGCAATGTGTAATGTACTATACAATAATCCTGGAAGGTAGAGATATTATTCTCATTTAACAGATGAGGAAACTGAGGTTAAATGACTTGTGGAGAGGCACATAGCTAGTGTTAGTGACTAGATTTGTTCTCAGGTCTTCCTGACTCCAGATCCAGTGTTGTATTCACTATGTTATCCATCTTTTTCTTTTAAATCAATGGATCAAAAAAGAATTGTAAAAAAGTTGGATTATTCTTGAAATTTCCAAATTGAAAGGCACCAGTGCCTCACTCTGTTGTTGAGGAAACTAAGGTCCATACAGGAATAGAGTCAGGCAGGCTTCTAACCGAGGTTTTGGGACTGCCTTGTTCTTTATACTACTCCAAAAGTACTTCCCACAATATTCAGTCATCTCTCTGCACCATTCCTAACAGATGGTCAAGGAGTTTCTGTTTCTCTGGTGCCAGGGCTCTCAGAACTTTGTGAGGCAACTTATTTCACTTAAATTAGCAGCAATTCATCCTGCCTCTCTCTTCAACCAAATAAACTTGGCAAAATTATCCAGATGTTTGGTATCATGTAGAAAATGACTTCGATAAATGACTGAATTCTTTTACTCTTCACACGAGTATTTTGACATTCTATAGACATATATTTTGTCTAAATTGCCAGTAGGCTTACATCTCACTGGAATAAGATAAAAGCCATAAGCCACAGGAATTTTTATATAATATAAATGAGTTGGCAGAATTCCTCCATCTTTTTTTTTGTTTGTTTTTGACACTGCAAACAATGAAGAGGGGGGGGAGGTCAGAATAATTACTCAAAAACAGACTATTGGGGCAATAGTTAAATACTTTGCAGGTTGAAAATTGCTTTGAGGTATGTGAAGCTCTTAATATTCTCTCAGTTTATCATCACATGTCTGAGAGGTAGATGCTCTTATTAGCCCCACTTTACAGATGAGGAAACCAAGGCAGATACATATTAATTGACTTGCTAGTGAATGTCTCAGGCCTTTGACTCCAGCTCTAGTGTTCTATCCACTGTACCCCCCTACCTGTATCTAAATAAGGGATAGTAAATAAATCAAGATTTTAAATATTTGCATCAGGTAGCACAGTTTTCTAGACTATCATTTAGTTGACACTATATCTATTGTTTTTAGGCAAGACAAATTCTTGAGAGAGAATACAATAATCTTTTGGCACTGGGGACTGAGCGGCGCCTGGATGAAGTAAGTCCTTATGTTTCATTTAAGTGAAGAGAATGTATAGAAAATAAAGGATATTTAGACTTCTTGGTGGGGGGTTGTAATTATTCTGTACATGCAGTGTGCTCTGCCAGTTTTCATTCTTCAGTACTATTATGGGTTCATTGACTTCGAAATGAAAGGAACTTAAGAAGTTAACTGGTCTGATTTCTTGATTTTACAAATCTGCAATCTAAGGGAAATGCCACTTATATTACACATTAGAGAAAGAGTTACATAGTTATTAAATAGTATTAAATATTAAATAGTAGCTCAGAACTCATTCTCCAAATCTGCCTAGCTTTCCCTTGAACTATTTCCCTTAACTATTTGGAAATTTGTCACTCATTAATAGCAGATAAATTTTTCCAGGAATTAGTGACATTGAAACAATTTAAGAATAACACTTGCTAATAGTTATAGAGAAACCTTATGGTTTATAAAACATATATGCAAATATATATGATCATTAAAAGGAGGTAACGTTTCCCAAAATATTTGATTATTTTGCACAATATTGGAACTGTCCTGATAATTGGGATATCAGTTCAAAGAATCTAAGTATTTTTAGAGGTATAGCTTTAGAAAGACTGGATATCATTTAGAGTTCTTACCCATTTTTGTCATAACTGGAATATTTTAAATGCATTGAAGATTACATAGGATTACCGAGCAAAAGTTACATTGAAATTTTGGTATCAAAATATTGAAAAAATAAGTGTGTGATATAGTTCACAGACTCCTCCTAAGAACATATAATTGAATATTGGATTACCTTAATGGGAAATGTTCATATTATAAAATAAATTTAACTAACTTTAGTCAGTTTTTAATTTAGAATGAATAACTTTTTATAATTCTATCAAAGTGTGTATGTCATTTGTAGTTCTTTAGTTATTTTCAATTCTTTGAGATCCCTGGCCCATACTGTCCTTGGGGATTTTCTTGACAAAGATATTAGAGTGGTTTGCCATTTCCTTTTCCAGTAAATTAAGGCAAACAGGGTTTAAGTGACTACACATCTAATGTTGGAGTCCTCATTTGAACTCACGTCTTCTTGACTGCAAGCCCAACACTATCCACTGAGCAATTTTTAGCTATTTTATGGCCTTTAGAACCATGCCAATGGTAGCTATTTGTAAGATGTGCCAGAGACGGTAGACAAAGCCTAGAATTGATGATAATGCCCTTTGCTGTTTCCAGAGAATGCTCCATAGGTGGCACAGGGAGAAATGTTGGTTCCAAATAATTCTGAATCCTTTAATAAAGAAAAAGTACTAGATAATAAAAACATTCCACCTGAATTTTCATAATATCACTTAGCACTAATGTCACACATTATGGTTACAAAGTGCTTTATATATGTTCTCATTTAAGTTAATACACAAAACAATTCTATAGTGAAAACATTGTTGTTATATGTGTGCTAGAGATAATAAGTAGACAGTCACCTGAATATTAAAGTTTGAGTCTCAGAGGTTCAACGAGGCATAAAACTGAAATTTCACAATATAGACATTAACAGGTGAGCAGGAACCCAGCCTCATGCCCATTGTTCCTTCCAGGATGGATGGCAAAACAAAGGTTCTTAACCATTTTTGAGTTATGGATCTTTCTCAGAATAATACCTTTAAAATGCATAAAACATAATATATAGGATTGCAAAGCAAACCAATTATATGGAAATCCAGTTTATTAATTTTTTTAAGTTTACAGACCTCAGATTGAGAGCCCATGCTCTGAAGCCAAAGCATGCCCTGTCTCTCTTAATAGGTGATTCAAAAAAAATTAAAACCTAGTAATATTAGGGGGAAGCTGGGTAGCTCATGGATTGAGAGCCATGCCTAGAAAATGGAAGTCTTGGATTCCAATGTGACCTCAGGCACATCCTAGCTGTGTGATCCTGGGCAAGTTACTGGACCCTCCTTGCCTAGTCCTTACTGTTCTGCATTGGAACCAATATATAGTATTGATTCTGAAATGGAAGGTAAGAGTTTATATGGAACTTCTTGGCTGCTAAATGATAGGTTGTCAATGAATTGAGAGCTGGCCACCAAGCAGGGTATATACAAATCTCATCTTTGATCTTTATTGGTTGTGTTGCCCCAGGAAAGTTTGTTATCCTCTCAATGCCACCATGTAATTATTCAGGGAGGAAAGGTTGTTGAGTAGATATTAATATGCATTAGAAGGAGTTTCCTTACTGGGATTTTCTTACATGGATAAAATCTCAAGTCCCTTCTGTTATTACTTCTCTCCTGGAAAAAAAAATAATTTTGGCAGTAATCCCACCAAGTGGGACATACAAATCCTCTTCCCATTCTAGAAATGTAGAAGTTGAGGTTCATACAATGGCAGAGCCACAACCCTTTTAATACAATATTACGATAGACTGATTTTTCTTGGGTTGAGCTTTCTAAGAAAGATTCTTTTGAAACGTTGAGATCAAAGTTAAACGTCTCAGGGTAACCAGAAGTCCTCAATGTATGGGGTTTACCTCATATTCTTGTGATAAGATTAACTGAAAAAAATAAAGATAAATGTCTCTAAAGTATTAGTTAATGGCTCTGGGAATTTTAGTTTTCTCCCTTTTTCTAGTATTAAAAGTAGAATCCATAATACTGTGCAAAATAAGATCAAATTATTTGCTTCCCACTTCCTTAATTGACAAATCTAGGACAATCCATTCCTTGAAGTGACTCCAGTAAGTGGAATTAACCTAGCAAAGCTATCTTATGAAAACTTCTTCCCCCTGATCTTCCAAGGAAGTGGATATCATGTGTAAAATATAATGCTCTGGGGTGCACGGTAGCCTTGAACACTCAGGAATTGAGTACAGGAATGGCTACTTTCCAAAGAAATGGAAGCAAACCTGAAAGTCACTGGAAAAAACTAGGTACTATTCTGTTAATATTATTCCGTATTCAATAATCAAAAAACTTTAAGCTTCTATACATCACTATATTTATATGAAAAAGCACCTTTCCTTGGGAAACACTGGTCATTAATTCAAAAAAACTAAAAGAAGTTCATCATAATAGCAGTGCTTTGGGTATTGAATGAACATAAAAAAAAAACATTTCTGTAAGTATATAAGAATGGTGAATATGGATTATATGTGAAAATTAAAATCTTTAATATATACACTTTTTTAAAAGTATATACTAAATTCAAAGTTGCTTGCATTAAGTAAGCTGATAGGGTTGTGTTTTTTTTAACCAGTCAAGAGAAGGAGAACATATAATATTTTTTGATTATGCCTATAGTAGTTCTCAAGGGATCAATTTGTTACTCGTTAAAAGCATATTGATTAATTAGAATTTCCAATTTTATTCCATTTTTGGCAATGAAAAATGTTCCCCTGATTGCTCTATTGAGGCTTGACCATCAATTTAAAATATTCCTCTACCTTCATGAAATTCCTTCAAAGCAAATCATTTTTCTTGAAAAATGCTCATTCCCCAAAATGATTGTTGAAGCCAGATTACCATCTTCTGTCAAACTCCAGTCAACATGAGCAGTGAGCTACCACTTAAATAAATAGGCCTCCCAGACTTGGATCAGAAACAAGACTGGAATAAATTGCTCTCATCTCCAGGGGTCTGTATCTTTCATTAACGCAAATCACACAGAAAAATAGTTAATAGTAATACATACCAGCACTGATGAGGAAAAAAGTAGAATTTAACTGGAGATTCATATTGCTGTTTATGTCAAATGCATGGCCCTCAAAGAACAATGACAATATTATCTGATCTTCTAAGACCTAAGGAAAACATACTTAAATGAATACAATAAATATGTTTCAGGGTCATGGTTTCCCCTTACTTTCTCCAACAAAGTACAGGTCATTTTCAAGTGAGCTAGCTGCAAATCAATAATAACAGTAGTGGTTTAAAAAACCACAAATTTCCAGAGTTAGCTAGAAGCTCAGAGGCTCTCACTCAGTAAGAATCCCTTTGTAACAAGGTGTCATTCCATCTTCATATGAAGACCAATAGTGAGCCTCCCCTCCCCAACTATTTCCCAAGAGGCAATCCATTTACTTCATTCTGGGGTAGCTAAATTTAGCAATAAGTATTTCTTATATTCTTTCAAATATCTGACTTGCTACAACTCATAGCCTATTGCTCTTCCCTCCGGGGCAAAGTTGAAGGTATCTAATCCTGCTCCTTTATGACACTTACCTTGCAAATCTACCCTTTATAGAGTAACATGTATTGTGCCCAGTGATCTCGTGGAGAGATTACCTTTCTCATTTTAAAACATATTTGAGTGAAACCGTAGGTATTGAGGTGTGACAGTCAAATGGAATTTACTATAATAAACATTTTAATGATCTATATAATCTCATCAGTATAAAAATCAGTCTGTATGAAATGGAACTGATCATAGTTCTCAATTCCAGACCTTCCAATTTACTTTAAAAAAATATCGTTCAAGCAGAAATAAAACTCAGATTTGAATCATACCAAGAAGAAGGCAGAAAGTTTCAAAGATTTGTCAGTCTCCCCTCCCCTCCCCTCCCCACATAGTTGGTTCTACACTGGCCTTTTCTTTCAGCAAGAGGTACAAAAGTCATCATCCTTGACAGTAAGGAGTAGTGAAGGGACAAAGTAAATATCTGAACATGGTTTCTCTATCCATACCTTTTGTAAAGTTTATAACATTCTGATTGCATTTTATTTCAACACATTCAAAAATCTGCACTGGCAGAGTGATGACAAGAACTTCAGGCGTGGGTCATCATGGAGAAGACAGTTTCCTCCCCGAGAAGTCCATGGGATCAGTATGATGCCTGGTTCCTCAGAAACATTGCCAGCTGGATTTAGGCTAACCACCACATCTGGACAGTCTCGGAAAATGGCCACAGATGGTATAGTATTTTTGCATGTGTGTTTTTCAAATGATGGGATAAGACAGTAAATGTGCATATTATCACTTTCAGGGATGGATTATTACCTTCCTTTGAAAATTATTCTGTGCTTTCAGCAAAACCTTAAATAAATTACAAGTAGTGGACTCTGGAATTCATGGCATTAGAATGAGAGGGTTGGCTAAAAGCTAGCTACATTGGGGAAATGAAAAACATTATATTCTGTCCAAAGAACTCTAAAGACTTCTATTTCCCTATGCTAACTATTTCAGGAAGAAAATGAATCTAACCAGAAAAAGATTCTTAACAAATGAAAACTGGTATCATTCTACTAAATATTCAGATTTCATGTTTAACATCAATAAGTCAACTTTATCAAATACATATGTACATCTACATAATTATGTATCTGTATATTCCCTGCTAGTGAAGGAACAAAGCCTTAAATAAAAACTTTATGAAGTTCCTAGTGGATATTACTAGAGAACTGATAAGGAAAAACCATCTGCTAGGAAGGAGATCCATCTAAACTTTGTATCTCCTCAGTACCGGCCCGGCGTGCATACATGGTATGCATTTCATAAATTTGTTGAATCTGAGTAAAAGATTTTGTCACGAGAATCATCATCATTCTTGTAAAGAAGATATTAAGGGGGGGGTTCTAATTTCCTTATATCTTGACTAAAATTGCACTTGTCATGTTTTTCATAGAATTACATAATTTGAAGAGTTAAAAGGCACTCAATAGCCTCTGAGTCAAAGCCACATGAAAAAGAATCCCCACTAAAACATATCCAAAAAGTAGTCACCTAGCCTCTGGTGGACATTTTCAATGATGGGGTCCTAGCACCTCCTGAGGCACTTGATTCTTCTGCATAGTTATTCCTAGTAACAAGATTAAATTGGTCTCTTTACCATTTCCCTCCACTGCTCTTGATTCCAGTCCTTTTGAGATATATTATGGCATAATCACCAACTATGTCACATCATCAGTTCATCATTTAAAAAATTTATTAAAACATTAATTAAAATGTTCCAAGAATGTTTACTGAGTCCTAAGAGTTATTAGTTACCCAAACTTAGAATTCCATCAGTATGCAGAAGAACTATAAAAATACCATCAACTAAATTTTGCCAGAACGTTCCATTTTTTTTGCCATAAACAAAATCAGAGAGTAATACGGTATACTTTGAATAAGAGATTCAGGGATCATAGAAACAGAGCAATCTAAATCCAACCTTCTCATTTTATGGATGAGAAATTGAGGCTGTGGGGAATAAGTGGCTTGACTGAGGGGTCACACATTTACCAGTCTGAGGCAAGATTCAAACCAAGGACCTTCTGATCCCCATGACCTGCATTCTATCCACTATGGCACCTAGAAGCCAAAAGACATCCTCCTAGACTTAAGAAATTAAATGCCAGTAGTGCTTTTGAAACCAAAGATTCAGCTAAGTTAATTTCCCAAGGTTGAGCCTTGCAGAACATGGTAAGGATTATAGAACAATAGAATTTTACATCTGGAAAGTGCCTTAAAGGCCATTGAGCTCAAACCCCTCATTTTACAGATTTGGAGGCTATCTGAAGGGGAACAAAAACAAGGCTAGTTGGCATAGAATTACCTTTTTTGGGGGGTACCCCCCTTTATACTCTGGAGTTTGATATTCCATCACCCAGGCCTGCTAAAGCCCTTCTCTCCATTTACAGTTGCTTCATCGAGGTTGCAGAGATTAGACAGCTCCACTGTTCGCACATACTCATGTTGACAAGCCTATCAAAGGAGGCAGCACTGAACTGCTGTGAGTAGCTATTATTTACTCCCAAAGACTGGGGAACTGGTTTCAACCCTACCCCCTCATCTCTGGCATTCGCTGGTAGTTGCTATTTATAAGTCCGGGACTACCATTAACATCTGTCTGCTGTGGCTGAAGGTCTCTCAAGGGCCTGTCATTTGATCACCACCATCCCATCAGTTCTATGTCAACAGGGCACCATTTTGTATTCATATTTAGACTGAGGGACACAACAGTTAACCAATTAGGAGCTGTCCTTTAAATCAGTAAGAGAGAATGCCTTATAAGTGAATATTGGTTTGCTAGGAGAGGCTAATAGTGATGTAAACAAAATCCAGCCAATGAGAAAGTAGGAAAAACAAATAGCTTGGCATCCTTGGTCTTAAAGAAGGGATCTGAAACATTTTTACTGTCATAGATCCCTTCTAATAAAATTCATAAAATATGTGGGATCACAAAGGAACCCAATCCTATTGAAATGTAATTATCAAAACAATTTTTAAAAACTCATGTACCCCAGATAAAGAGCCATGATTTTAGGGAAGGGGATCTGAAACACTTTTTAGTGTTATGAATCACTTTTAATTAAATTCATAAAATATGTAAGATTATGAAGGAAATCAATCCTATTGAAATGTAATTATCAAAATGCTAAACAAAAAAAATAAACAAAACCAGAAATAGTCATATACTCCAAGTAAAGGGATCAATAGCTTCCATAAAATGTAAGCTACTACTGAAAATGTTAAAATTTTTATTACATGTAATTGGGAAAATTAAATACTTTAAAAAAATTAAATTATGAAGGGGCAGCTAGGTGGTGTGGCTCAGTGGATTGAGAGCCAGGTCTAGAGATGGGAGGTCCTAGGTTCAAATCTGGCTTGGACATGTCCTGGAAATGTGACCCTGGACAAGTCATTTAACTCTCATTTGCCCAACCCTTACAACTCTTCTATCTTAGAATCAGTACTCTAAGATGGAAGGTAAGGATTAAAAAAAAAAATTAAGCTACTTGGCACAAAGTCATGTTGACTTAGTTTTCACCAAAATGATGTGAAGAAGCAAATTTTATAAGTTACAAAATTTCAGAAAAGTGAAAATACTTTTCTGTAGTGTTGGGAAATGTTTTGTTAGCTTAGGATCTTTTACTCTAGGTGGGAGTTGTGCTTTGGGGCCATGGTAAATCCAAATTCATAATACAACAAAGTTCTCCTATGTACAACAATCATGGTAAAATAAAATTAGCATTTACTCCCAAAATATTCTTTGAGAGTAAACAATCACCAATTGCCAGCATATAAGAAAAACCATGGTAAAACCAAATCACTTATCTTCTGTCTTAGAACCAATCCATGTATCAATTCCAAAGCAGACGTGTGGTAAAGGGTAGACAACTGGGGTTAAGTGACTTGACTGGGGTTACACAGCTAGGAAATGAATGAGGTCACATTTGAACCCAAGTCTTCCCAACTCCAGGCCTAGCATTCTATCCATTGAGTCCCACTTGTTGCCCTTGGAATCAATTACTTTGACCAAATTTTCTAAAACACAAGAAAGAGTTCACACACCCTTACCTTCGCCCCCTATGTGATAAGTAAAAAATAAAACCCTCTACACAAAACTAACTCTAGCATTTTCATGAAATGAGTGGTATTTTATAAAACTGATCTAGGGGAAAATAATTGGAAATATTTTCAGAAAGAGTGGTGTATTCACATAGGGTAAGAAAATCCAACAGAGAATGAATGAGAAGCATCTCATCTAGTACTACATGTTCATCACCTTGAACTCGAAGGGCCACCAAGTGTATAATAGGTTATGTTCATATCCAATAAGGGGGCCAGCTGGCTTTCTTACCCAATTTGGATCATTGTTTGAGGGCAAGACTGATCAAAAAGCCATTCAAGTAGGAGATTTAATTAAAAACATGAAACCCTAACATTAAAAACGTAATTACTGCATACAATTTGGCATTTAATTGGGCATCGTCTGAAGCATATAATAATTTCATTAAACAGAAGGTTTTCCAGAATAATGTTCTATAATAACTACATCCTACATACAACATGCTAATTTCCCCAAGAATTGCATATTTTGCCATTTTACACAATGAATACTTAATATGTTCATCAGTGCTTTGCTGCTTTTGACTAATGGAAGCATTTATCTTTCTACCCTAACTAGTTACATTCTGTTTTGTATATAATGTTTCGGTTAGCATTTTCTGGATCTTCTCTCTTGAGGGTTCTAAGCATGTTTATTCACAAGAGTAAATCTATAAAGAGAGTTTTAGATGAGCACAGTATATTTATAAATATTATATATACACATATGAATATATAAATACATATGTATATATTTAGGGAAAATTCAGAGCATGATGTTTATTCAATTCCCTGTATGATTTGAGTTGTAACAGAAAATTTTGGTCAATATAAAGCACTTTTTTGCAAATCTCCAAGGGCAACAGAAATACTTTTATTACTGATTGAAAAAGAGGCAAGGGCATATCAAGAAATGCCACATTTGGCCCATTTTGACAACTGTGTGACATTATTTTATCACTGGGGAGATCAGCAGTTTCTAAAAGTGTCAGCAGCATGAAAGGTAACAAAAATGTGGCAGTACTAAATTGTTCAAACTCACATAGTATCAAATAAATGTGTTCCTCAATAGAATAGTTTAATACAACCCACTCCAAGCAAATTACTAGCTAGATTTGTATTTTACTGCAAGCATACTGAATTGTTGCAAGGTTTCCCAACCATTTGTAATATGACCACCTTTTGGCAGTATGTTGAGGTGTATGAATGTTTTTTAAATATGGAATAAAATACAAAGAATTACTAAGTAAAACCCCACATTAAAATACAGATACCAAAAAAAAATAATATATTTACAAACACTCACCCTAAGTGAATTCAGATTTATTTTATCAGAGAGCATGGATTTAGGGTTGGAAAGGACCACAAAAGTCATTAACTCCAATCACCTCATTGTTACAGTAAAACCCCAAATCCTACGGGTTAAAAATAAAAGAGCTGAAATTTGAATCTAGATCCTCCATACCCAAGATTATTTCCATTGTATCACACTAATTGCCTAAAGTCTAATATTGCTGAACTTACCTTTGCCAGGATCAAAATCTCTTTTCATGTTATAAGTTAACTTCAATCTAACAATTAAAAAATAAGAATAAAGAAGAATAATGATAATAATAAGTGCATATGAATGGTGCTAGGACCCATGATTATGTGGCGTTCTCCCAAACTCTCATTGTTAGTCTAAGGGTAGTTGGCTTTTTCAGTAGACACTCCTAAGAAAGTAAGAAGAGTACTCTTCCAAGTAGATTATTACTAGACTGCAGTTGATAACTCTCTATTAACTATTTCTTTAGATGTCATCTTTTCAGTCTATTCTACCTGAAGTGCACTATCATCTTAGAAGAGGAGTCGGAAAAACGACTTGGACACTTGAGCCCCTAAGGGAAAATAATGACAAGTCAAGGTTTATTAAGCTGAACATGTGATTCTTTTTCCCATGCATTGTTTGGTTAGTTCACTAGAATTGTAATAAAATGCTGAAACCATTTTAAAAAGAAGCATCCTTTACTCCTGATGTTTTACAAAAGGGAACCACTCATTTTTACATTGTTCCATCCATTTTACTGTAATATACTAGACATTTATGTATTACTGTGTATGTATTTCTTTTAAAATGTGTAAGTTTTATGTAAAAATTGATATAAATATGATTTTATATAAAAAAAATCTATGGTTCATGGTGTCTGAGTGCAAGCACTTGACAATTATCCTGTTTGTATCTTATCATTCCATTTTTACAGTTTTTGGATTGTAACAGTCAGATGAATATGTTTATCGGAGTTAGCTTCCACACATTTCTCCTTCAAATCTGTCAATACTTAAAAGCTGGACACCTGCCTCTGATCCCATCTAAACTGAATGATTTAACCTGGAAATAGAGCCAAAATGGACCTTCAAAGGCAACCTGAAATGCCCAATCCCTGTAGAAAACCACTGTGATGGCTCACTATCCTTTTCAACACAAAACCAAGCCAACTGTTTACAAAAGCAATGACTCAAAAACCAAGTTTATAAGGAACATTCTCTTTTCTTGTTACCTGTGGACCAAGAAAGAACCTTTCTTTCCTAATAACCACATTTTCATTCTAAGGTCTTCAGTCACCAGCCAGCATTAGACAGTGAATCGTAAGCACTGCAAGGAGTCTGAGGCTCAAATTTCCTACTGTAAAAACAGACAAAAAACACACTGAAATTCCCACCTCTTCCCCTTCCCCCTTTTTTTGTCATTTGAACAGGGCATTAGCCAGACCCATGACTAATGTTATAAGCTTTTAGCCAAGATGGCCTTGTTGAGACTTCCCTGAAGTCCATTTTTATCAGAGGAAATAACTGAAAGACAGAATAATTAACATATATAGTGTATAAAAATATAGAAGAGCAACTCTTCCCTGTGGCTTTATTTGGTGGTGTGACTGTTGTTTATTCTTTGTTTACATGGGAAATTTCAAAGTACAACCTATTTAATAATACCATTTACCGAAATGCTCATTTTCCACTGCTTGACCTTCTGGAGCTCAAGACCTGTCTTTTAGTTATTTCTTTTCGCAGTTTAATTTGCAATGTTTGCACGTACATAACATTTGTTTTGTCGTCTTCTGTTTGGCAGATTTCAGTAGAAAGGTAATGGTGAGAGAATTTCCCCCCAATTGTCAATAAAAAAACCAAACAAACTACTTCCACTCTCGTGTTTGCTCTTTGTTTCATGGCTAGTCTGGAGTTGGGAAAGAAAGATGCAAAGAAACCGCCACAGGACACTGGTACACCAGCCAGGGACAGCCACACCAAGCACCACAGTCCACGCTGACGGTTGTCTTACCTGATTTCGCCACGAGAGGGAGCACTAAACTCACAGATCAGGGCAGGATTTGCAAACCTTTGATTAGAAACCTGTAGCCCATGCCGCCTCAGGTCTGTGGATGAGGATTGGAAAATGAGTGAAAATTCCGGCCCAAGTGATCCCGCGATTCAATTAGAAAAAGTAGTTCCTTAAAAGGAGGGGAGTAAAGAGGCAAATTTATTTATTAACCAGAGCACTCGTTAGAGACCGGGAGGGTAGTCAGAAGAAATTCTATTCAACATTCTTCCCAGGAATGGACGGCGCCTTTGAAAAGGGCTGCCGCTAGCTCCCAGAATCCGCCATGACCTTTTAGCCCTAAGACGCCCCATATCTTTCCTTTACCCATTGGGCATTATAAAAGGATTATGTCTGACGAAGGGTTCCATACAATGGGCTTAAAGAAAATGTCGCTTTTGGTGAGCTTTGTTAAAATAAGTTGTTTTTGAGTTTCCAGTCATGACTGTAAATTCGCAGCTTCTGGACTGGGTTCTATATCACAAGAGAGATTTCATTTCCCTAAGAGAACTGGACGCAATTTTTTTTTCCATAAGAAAATTAAAAGGAATTGAAAAGAAATCTCCTCCCACAGGAAGGTAGGCAGACATTTAAAAACACTCTTTGCCCACGCCCTTAAAGGAAGACTGGAGGGCACTGAGCCCCAAAGCTGGGCTCTCATTGTCTGGGGCAGAGGTGTCAAATACGAGGTCCCCGCAGCCTGCCGCCGCTAGGAATGAACAAAATAAAGACCGTAAAACAGAGAGAACGTTCTTTGTGGTTTTCTACATCAATATGCCTTCTGGGTTGGTGCCCCCCCCCCCCCCCCCGTTTTGTTTTGTTTTTTGATACCCGTGGTTTGGGGAAGCCTGAACTGAAGAGATTCCCTCCCAGAATCTTTTCTGCCATTTACAGAGGCAGACTCATGGGACTGAGGGCTTTGCTTTGGACTTGAAATCGGGTTTTCTTGATTTTGAAGCTAGCGCTCTGTCTACTGGGCTACCTGCTTTGATGTGGAGCAGAATGGCGGCACGGCGCGATTCCCTTTTCAGAGCTTTGTCTTACAAAGGACGATTCCTAGGATTAAAATGAGGGAGGAAGGGATGCTAAGTGTGCTGCTTTCTAGGAAATAAAAAATTTCCCTATAGAAATACAGTACGGTAGAGCTGGGATCTGCCTGAGAAGGAACAACACAAAACTTCCCAGTCTCCCTCTCCCCCAAGAACAGTACAGCATGTTCCAGTGGTCCCCATGTGGGCCATCACTAGAACCCGCAGGCACAGAGTCCTTCTACCTTTCAGTGCTAAATGAAACTGCTAATGTACCTTTATGTAATTATTGGTTTTCTTGCTCTTCCTCTTTGTCTTGCTGGGACTGTGCTCAATGGATGGAAGCTGGGTGCTTGCCTGGAGAAACTGTTTCTCCAATAGAAGTCTCCATTTTCATTGACATAACTATATTCCAAAAAAGATGTAGGGGGCAGCTGGGTGGCTCAGTGAATTGAGAGCCAGGCCCAGGGAGGGGAGGTCCTGGATTCAAATCTGGCCTCTGACAGTTCCTAGCTGTGTGACCCTGTGCAAGTCACTTAACCCCCATTACCCAGTCCTTACCAATCTTCTGCCTTGGAACCAATACACAGTATTGAAGATAAGGGTTTAAAAAATAAATAAAAACATGAGTGATTTAAAAGAATAATTTTAAAAGAACCTTACCTTCCTTCTTAGAATCAATACTGTGTGTTGGTTCAAAGGCAGAAGAGCAGTAGGAGCTAGGCAGTGGGGGTTAAGTGACTTGCCCAGAGTCATACAACTAGGAAGTATTTGAGGTCAAATTTGAACCAAGGACTCCCCATCTCTAGGACAGGCTCTCAATCCACTGAGCCATTTTGCTACCCCCTGAAAAAAGTGATTTTTAAATGTTAAGACTTAAAGCTTAAATAATTACATGAAATGGCAAAAAAAATACCTTATGCCTTTAAAACTCAAATTAAGTTATGCACTTTATTATAAGTTGAATCAAATTTAAAAAGCAGGAGACCTGATTGTTCTTATTTGCATCATTTATGGAGACAATTTAAACTAAGTGCTTCCCATATAGTAAGTATACATTTTCTCTAGACTCTCAAAAACTAAAATTCCATATTTTTCCTTTTATGCAGTACATACTACAGTTATCCCTTCCACATAACAGGGTTTAGGAATACTGCACCCTGCGATCTGGAAAATCTGTGTAAAAATTTTGGCCCTCTCTTTGTACCAGTGATTAATTGAATTTTTTTCTTTTCCTTTTGTGGGGTATATTTAGTGCCTTATTGTAAATTTTTAGTTAAATCTACATTCCAGAGTTTCTTTTTTTTCTGTCATCTGCTGGCCTTTGTGTGTTGTCTGCGGCTTTGCCAAAACTCCCTCAAATATTCCCTTTTAATTTCTAGTACTGACCATGATATATTGAAAACACACATTGGAAAGTCACGATGTGGAAGGGATAACTGTACTTGTAAGGGACACAAAAGACAAGTAAATGGACTGACAGGTTTATTCAAATAGCAAATTTCAAAGTCTAATTCTCTATGACTTAAAAATAAAACTATAGCTCTGTACAGCAGCGATAATTCATTGTCCTGACCCAGAGGTACTGAAACATCCTACAGCACCCAGTGAATCACCTAAGATGAAGCTGTACACAATATAGTTACTACTCACAGCTTCCAGGGAGTCAGTACATTTCATTGCATCCATGTTTGTTTAAAATTGAGTTTATCAGAAAATTTGGTTTATCAGAAAACTCCATTATGTTACCCATTCGTGATTAATGTGAATGGACTATTTAGGCTTACTAATAAAGCCTCACTTGGTCCATTTTATTTTTAGCACCATGGAAGGCATTTTAGCATTGGAAGCACCATGGTACAGTGGAAAGGGCACTGGTCCTAGAGTCCAAAGACTTGAGTTCAAATGCTACCTGTGATATTACTACCTGTGGGACATTGAGCAAGTCACCTCTCTTCTGTGGACTCGATTTTCCCCTTATAAAATAAAGGAATGGGATGAGATGTCTGAGGTCTCTACCAGCTGAACCTCTATGACAAACACTATTTTAATGTCCTTTAAACTCTACTGGAATAATTTTTGTTTCCTTCCCACGCCATCTAGATTGTCCTACTCTTTCTGTCACAACATAAACTAAGTCCTCCACATCTATTCCTGTGCCAAACTCCTAACAATTTTAGCTAGCTTCTTAGGGGCAGTGGCCATGGCAGGTAAAGGCAAACGAACAAAAGGCAGGAAGATGAGCCAAAGTTAAATTTGACTACACTGTTCAATCGCAAAATTAGAGGAAAGGAGAGGTGGCAGGAAGGTAAGATGACTTTTAAGCTCTTTCCATCTCTGACAGTCTATGACTTCATTAGGGTCATACTAGAATTTAGGAGAATTATTTTAAATAGAGCAATAAATGCATTAAAAGGACTAATTGAAAAAGTAAGACATAACAAATAACTGATAGCCATCGGCACAGTCCATTAAGACCTTCCATTCAACTATACTCCTTAGTCATAATTTGTACATAATTAACCTCTATTTCCTAACTAGGTTGCTTTTGTAACACTGCCAATTCTCCACTATTTCTGTAGAGGAAGTAACTTTTCTTCTCCATTGTGACGCAGATTTGAACAGCTGGAAAAAAGTCAGGATGTCCGTTTCAGGACTTCTTCTATATGGTGAAAGACACGGGGATCCTCAATTGTGGGAGTTATCTGGAAAGAAAAGCAGAGTCATGAGTGCCTTTGATGCCATGCCCCGGCACCCTTTGGCACCTCCAGGCTCCCTGTTCCTTGAGATGGCATGAAGGGTCAAGGGACAAATTTGCCAAAGGAAGGATCCCAAAGATCCTCACTTATTTAAGTACTTATTTGAAATATACTTTTGGAAAATTTTACAAAGAAATGAGATAGCCACAGATACAAACCCACTAAATAGATGCTCATAGAGGACTCTAGATAATGTTTATGGGGAGGCAGTTTTTCTTCACTTTCAGAAAATTGATGATGGAATTGAACCATCCCCTTTTCCCATTATAAATCCTAATATTTTATTATATAATAGCATATGACATTATAATACATACAGCAGCTACGGCTCAGTAGTTAAGAGCACTGGGTTTAGAGTCAGGAAGACCAGAGTTCAAATCTAGCCTCAGACACTTTCTAGCTGTGCAAGTCACTTAAACATGAGATGTCTAGGAGGTAGCTCAGTGGATTAGTTGCTGAACATGGGGTCAGGAAGGGCTGAGTTGAAATTCAGCCTCAGACACATGCTAACTGCATGACCTCGGGCAAGTCATTTAGCCTCTAATTTCTTGACAATAGGATCCACTGGAGGAAGAAAATTACAAACCACTCCAGTATCCTTGCCAAGAAAACCTCATGGATGGTGCAGGGGGTCACAAAGAGCCAGACATGACTGAACAACAATATTATAATACAAGTGAAAGGGATACAGATATATGTGTATGTATTTCTATATAGCTAAACACACATGCAAAATTATGTTTAATTCAATAGTTCTTAATACTTTTAAAATACTTCAATATTTTTATTTTATTTTTCAAAGTATTTAAATTGATATTTTTATATTTTATTTTAGAAATATTTTTATCATTGTATTTCAGCATAATGGGTTTCCCTTCCAATTCTGTGTATTTTATGTTTAATATCAGTATTTTGAGAAGTGAGCCACTGGCTTCACAAATTGCCAAAGGAGTGGAAGACATACAAAAATATTCAGAAACCCTGGTCTAGATCAAGATGCCAATTAGTTTAATTGCCCATAGGAGGGGAAAATTCATTTGCAAATTTCTTAATTTAGATGTTCATTATCAATTTAATAATTTGTACTAGAAAAATAGTCTCAAGGTTGAGTCATAGTTAGAAAGATGGCAGTCGAAATCTTCTATTGATGAAAGAGCTCTGACTTGAGGTTCCATCACAGAAGCATTAAGCATTGGGTGGTTGGTTTTGAGGCAGAATTCCTGGGTTCAATCCTGCTTTTGATCCCTTCTACCACAGGAAAGTCATTGAAACACTCATATTCAATTTCCTCATCCATAAGATGAGAGCATTCTATTGGCTGTTCCGTTAGTTCTCTTCTGGGTCTAAACCTATGATCCTGCGCCCCTGCCTCTGATACTTATTTGTTGTATGACCTTGGACAACTCATTTAATCTCTCTGGACCTCAGTTTACTCATCAGTAAAATTTTGTATTCAGACAAGACAATCTTTAAGATCCTTTCTAGCTCTCTATTTACGATTGTGTCAAAGGTGCCTCAAAGAACTATACTAAAAATGGTTTCCCTTCATTGCAGTCATTATAAATGACATTGTGTTTGTTTTTAATTATCTTGCATTTCCTGAAAGGAAACTACTTTTACATAATCATTGCTGTAACCAAGGGACACATATGCTCTTAGTCCTATACATGTCTGTCAGGGCAATCCCTGCTGAAATTTGGACAGGGCTATAACGTTGTCGTTTAGCAATTTCAGTCATTTCCAACTCTAGGTGACTCCGTGTGGGCTTTCCTTGGCAAAGATATTGGAGTGGTTCACCATTTTCTATCTCCAGCTCATTTTATGGATAAGATAATATAAGCAAACAGGGCCAAGTGACTTGTCCAGGGTGACACGGCTAGTAAGTGTCTGAGGCCAGATTTGAACTGAGGAAGGGGAGTCTTCCTGGCTCTATCCACTGCCAAGTTCTGTATGGCATGGCATTACAGAAGAATCTCCTAGCAACCCTGATTAGGCAGATCCCACAGGAAAGAAGGCTCAGAGAAGATGCACTTCTTCTCTGGGGTCACCTGGCTAGAGAACCTTGGAGGAGGGTCTTCAACTCAAGCCTTTCTGGTTCCAAATCCACTATTCTAGCCATGAACTATAAACAGGAGCTCCTTCATCAGTGAGCATTTTTTTCTTTTCCTGTTTCTGCTAAGCCTATTAGTCACACCACGCTGTCTCATTTTCCAATGTAGTCCTTGGCATTCCCTTTATTTATGAGTCTTTTACCCCCAGACGCCTGAGGAACAAGGATGAGGAAGCAACCCTTCCAGGACGGCTGCATCCAGAGACACCAATAAAGACCTCAGAGGGGGCGGTGGGAAGGCTGGAACCCAGCTGTGAAGAATGAGAACTGGCTGGATGGTGCCTCTTCCTAGGAGCAACGGAATAAAGGGGGAAACAACACGAGAACTCAGATTTGCAGCCAGCTACCTTGTAAGGCTTGCCATTGACAAGAGCGGAGAGCGCCGAGCGCGGGATCTTGCCGGAGCGCGTCTTGGGTAATTGTTGAACAAAAACCGCCTGGCGGAAAGCTGCCACAGGGCCGATGCTCTCTCTCACGTGCTTCACGAGCTCTTCCAAAACTTTGTCATCGGTAGCATTTATGCCTGGGGAAGACATTTTTCAGGGGTGAGCGCTGGACTCTTTAAGCACGCTAGGCACGCACGCCCGGAAGAGGGAAGGGAGGATGAGAGGCAGGGCTCACCTTTCCTCAGGACACAAAGGGCTAGCGGAACGTGACCTTTTAAAGGATCCTCCTTACCCACGACAGCACAGTCGGCCACGGTACCATGGGAAAGAACTGACTGAAAGACAGAAAGAGATGGATTTCAGGCCAGGAATCTAATTCACTGTGTCAAGGGGGAAAAAATGGCAGAGAAGTCAAAAAGGAGCCTTTAGCCACCTCCCTGAAAACGACAACTAATCCCCACCATCATTACCCACTAGGGTGTCTGTTCAGCACCACAAGGTAGCCGCCAAGAGCTGAGAATAATTAAGACAAATCACTTAGCTTATTTCCAAGTAAGGGGATTATTTTCCTCATTACAGCCACTTAATAATGAAGCCAGGCAAAATGTACGATAGGTGCCAAACACAAACAAACAGTGCCCAATTAGCCAAGGACTCTGGAGAACAGGTCGCGACAGCACAATTCACCCAGGGCATGAGGCACAAGGAGACCCTGCAGATGTAGCCTGGAGAACGGAGTGCATCTGGGAGAAGAGTGGCCAAAAAGGCAGCCTTGCCCAGGAAAGAAATCAATGATAAACAGAAATAAGAAAGGTTTATATTTCCATATATCTTTTTGGCAAATGATGCCTTCTCTAATGGCGAAAAGAGAGGGAGCAATCACCTAGGATTTTAATGTAAGAAATAAAGTAATTAATTTAAATTAAAGACAAGAAAGGATGAAAAGACCCTGATTCGGGAGGATCCTTGATGAAATATTCTGCCCATCTTTTAACAGATCGGCGAGGGGACTAAGGATACAGAATGACGCTTTTTTTGGACAGGGACAACATAGAAATTTGTTTTGACTATGCAAGTGTTTCATTTTTAATTAATTTTTTTAAAAACCTCATATTTTCCATCTTAGAAAAAATACTGGTTCCAAGGCAGAATAGTGGTAAGGGCTAAGCAATGGTGGTTAAGTAATTTGCCCATGGTCACATGGCCAGAAAGGGTCTGAAGTCATATTTGAACCCAGTATCTCCCCCTCTCAGGACCTGGCTCTCAATCCTCTGAGCCGCCTAGTTGCCCCTCATTTTTATTTTTAATGGGAGAAAGATGGAAAAAAGATAAAATAAATGTTTAATTGAAAAAAATTAAATCATACTAAAGAAATGATGAGTGAATATACTAGTCTACATTGAACCTAGTATTTAGAATCAGAAGGCCTGTATTCAATTCTCACTTGGGTAATTAACTTCAGTATTGTTATGTCTCAGTTTCTGTGAAATGAATGGATTGAACCAGGTAAATTCTAAAGCTCAATCTAGTTCTATATTTCATAAAATTAAAGTAATTAGAATGTTAAGGGATTAACAGAATGTTTTATATCTAGTGGCACCTCAAAAATTATTTGAATCCATCATGAATGAATCAGGTCAAAAAAATGAAACATAAATTAAAAAAATAAAAATCAGAGTTGACTTGGCAGAATTTTTCCATCACAACAGATTTGAGTATTGCCAAGATGTAAATTCCATCTGCTCCATGAAGTCTCCATTAACTAACCCCAAATCCATCCATTCTTCCATCGATCAATCAACAATTTATTTATTAAATGCTTGTTTTATGCTAGGCACTGTGCTATGTGCTAGGAATATAAAGAATCAGAAAGCATTTGCCCTGAAAACATACATTATAAAGGAAGAGATGACATAATTCAATAAAAACATATGAGAGAAATATGAAGTACGTTGAGTCACTAGACTTTTCTCTTCCCTCATGGCCGAGAGCTCTTAGAGTCAGTATTATCTACACTATCATTAGGTACTCTAGTTTTAGTAACTCAACTCTTTCCCCAATTGATAAATACATCCATTTTTTCATATTAAATGTTTCTACAGATATATGTACATAGTTAAGGAAAGAATATTGGATTTGGAGTCCAGCATTCAAGTCCCAGCTCAGTTGCTTTGCTAATAACATCAGACCTTTTAAGAACAAATAACTTCTGAATGCCTCAATTCTCTCATCTGGTAAATGAGAAATTCAGACTAGATCAGCTTTAATATTCAGTCTGGCTCTGAATCAAAATGAACCTTTTCTGAATACAAGGATGGAGACTTTTGCTTTTACTTTCTGAAGCATCCCCATGGCACCAGGCACACAATAGTTGGTTCTCACATTTGAAATATTATTGAATTTCAGAATTAAAGATATGTAATTATTTTCATCATAAGCTAATATCTAACATGTTGGAGACATGCTGAGCCAAATTCTTCAAAAACCAATGCTATCTGACAATATTTTTTTTCTTCCCAGTGGAATTATTTTCCTTTTAGACTATTCTCCAAGTCATATGTGCTTTATGTTTCTGGATGGCAAGAATTCAACAGCCAGAAAGACCTGGATTTTGCAGTCACAGCAGGGAATCTAACCTGCCAAATGAACCTGTTACATATGCTCCAAGGATCAGTTGCATCTTTTTCTTCTTTTGGCTTCAAATTTCTTAAAGTACGTGCAATAGGACTCTTTCCATTGGTAATTAATTGTGCAATGCCAACTTCAACAATCATTCTGAACTATACCTGTTGAAGCAATCTTTAGGATAATAACCCTGTGAGATGAACCATGATGGTGGAGAGAATGGCTATAAAGTCCCCAAACACCTTATTAATTCAATTTTTCAAAATCAAACTATGAGCCAGATGTTTTCTGAGTTAATCAGTGGCTGTTTTGTTTTAAATTGATTAGACCTGCTTTCTTGTCTGTCACGTAGACCTAAGCAAAGATTATCTTGACTAAAAATTGCACTTGCCATGTTTTTCATAGAATTACACAATTTGAAGACTTAAAAGGCACTCAATAGCCTTTGAGTCAAAGTCACATGAAAAAGAATCCCCACTAAAACATATCCAAAAAGTAGTCACCTAGCCTCTGGTGGACATTTTCAATGATGGGGTCCTAGCACCTCCTGAGGCACTTGATTCTTCTGCATACTTATTCCTGGCAACAAGATTAAATTGGTCTCTTTACCATTTCCCTCCATTGCTCTTGATTCTAGTCCTCTGGAGCCAAAACAGAACAAGTCCAATCTTTCTTCTATGTGTTATGTCAGAGATTCTTAGGCAGCTATCATTTCCCCCCAGAGTCTTCCCTTCTCCAATTTAAACATCTCCAATTGCTTCAACATTTCCTCATGTGCCAACACTTTTAATGTAACACTTTTACAAGAAATAGTTTCTGAGGAGATAAATTGAGTGAGAAACAGAATGTATTATGTGCCAAACAAATGGGGAAACTTGGGTATGATTTTTTCTCCTGATATGTTGTTTCAAAACAGATGAAATGATGCTATCAAATCCCCATGGCATCAAGGGAGGATGAAAAGTTCTGTAGATACAAAAGATTTGGGGGTCAAAATAAAGCCAAGGTCGAGAGCTTGACAAGTGGAAACTTCTATCATAAGGAGAAAAATGGAAGAGGAAATTTTTAACTCTTTGAACTCAAGAATATAGGGTTTGATCCAAAGGACAGACCAAGGTTTTGCCCACAGTATAGTCCTGGGCTTATGAGAGAGGGCTTAATAGGCACTTCAAAGAAATCCAGAAGCAATCAATATGTGGTTGTGAGTGACTCTTTGCTAGGGAGTATAGAAACAGGTATACACATACACATACACACACACACACACACACACACACACACACACACACATATATATACACATTGGCAATCAGAAGGCACACTGTCTTCCTGTCACATAGAAAATTGGTTGAAATTTATCTGAAATGTAAACCACTACTTGTTTCTGGTGATTCACAGGGATATCCTGTTGAAAAATGCTAGAAAATATCTAATAGGACCCTAAAATCCAAGTCAGAAATTATAAGACTTCCAGGGAAATGAGAGTTTTTGTCTCTTTTTTTAAGAGAAAGGAACATATGGAATATGGATAGCTGGTTACATATAATAAGTTGAAAAAAAATAAATATTTGGAATGTGGCTCAGTACAAGATCAAGGGTAGCTAGGTTGGATAGAGTGCCTGGCATGGAGTTAGGAGGACTTGTATTCAAAGTTGCCCTCCAGTGCTTACTGGCTATGTGACTTTTTCACTTAACCCCATTTGCCTCAGTTTCCTCATTCATAAAATGAGCTGGCAAAAGAAGTGAGAAACCGTTCCAATTTCTTTGCCAAGAAAACTCCAAATGGAGTGGAGAAGAGTCAGACACAACTGAAATGACAGAACAACAACAAAGGTAGCAGGACATTTCAAAAGAGTTGGGGAAAATATGGTTGGCTGGAAAACTGATGATTTTTTTTGGAAGGGTTTTGAATAGAAAATAAATATGTGGAGAAAAAAATGCTCCAGCTCAACTCTACTACTAAAATCCCCTTGTATTTGGTGTGTACATATTTTCTAAAAATGTATAGAATGTTTCCCACAATAGAATATAACCTTTTGGAAGACAAGGAATGCTTCATTTTTGCCTTCATTTCTAGCAGCCAGCCCAATGCCTGGCATATGCTGGTTGCCTAATTATTGCTTCTTGATCGCTTGTTTGATCATATGAAAAACATTGAGCTTGAGACAAAAAAAGCTATAGGGCCTAAATTGTCAGGTAATAGAAAACATTACAAAAAAGCAAACAAACAAAAAACTGGGAGGAGTCTGGAAAAATACCTCAACCCTAGACCTTAGGATCCCAGATCCTAAGGAAGGAATCTTAGAGACCCTCTATTTCTGCCCCCCATTTTACAGATAAGAAATTAAGACCTAGGGAAATTAGGTTTGCTCAAGATCAAACAGAATAAACATCAGAGAAGGAATGTAAATCCAGATGTTTCTATAGCGAAGCATATCATATAGACAATAAAGTAAACTTCAGCTTTTAAAGTAAGGAAGTAAATGATCTAAAGATATCACTAAGATATCACACAGACTAAGATGAAGTAATGAAAAAAATAGATCTTTTTCGAAGAAATATAGTTAAGGAAAGAAACCACAGTATGTAAAGAAGTTATTCAGCTGGGTGGAATTAATGAATCCCAAGAATCATTTCTAGTGGAAATTTTTAGGGAAGGATAAGAGAAGAGAGAGAGAGAGAGAGAATGGATGCTGTTAGAGAATTGTATACCATACCCCCTGGCCAAGCAGAAGAAATGAACAATAATGTAGATCAAAAGCTAACACTGAGACAAGATATATTAGTAAATGGAATCTTCACTGCATATTTACCTGTTGGGAATCTTTTTATGCTAAAAGCAAAGCACCTGATAAATTTTTTATTTGTACAATTGACAATTTAATCTCTCAGAAGATATGGGAAGTGACATATTACTTGTTGAATTTTAATGAGGATAAATGGGAAATCTATAAAGTTTGAAAAAGAAAACACATAAATACATGCCAATGGGAGGAGGCTAACTAGAAAGCATTTCATGGGATGGGGAAAAGACTGAGGCTTTGTTTTGTTCTTTGTTTTTTCCTAGCGAAATCAGGCTTTGAATGTAGTAGATGCATAGCAAATACCCACCGAGTTGAATTTGTTGATGGAAAGATTGCAGTGTAATGTAATTTTCTCTTTCAAAGAAAGGCTCATATAAGTTTAGGCTGTTGTTACAGCACAAGTAAAGAGTCCAGAAGAAAAAAAGATGGGTGAGAGGGGTTGGTTCAATTATTCTCTGTTCCAATCAGACACAGTTATGGGTATCATACATCAGGCAGGACCTTGACAAACTGAAACATGTCAGAGAAGGGTGAAGGAGATTAAAAGCTTGTCTCAAGGAGACTTGTTGAAAGAAAAGAGAACATTTTGCCTAAAAAAGAAAAGACGTAGGGTTGACTATCTTTAAATATTTAAAGGCCTTTCACATAGATGAAGAATTAGATTTCTTCTGTTACCAGAGGGCAGAACTAGCACCAGGGGGCAGAATTATTGGCTCCATGAGAGAGGGAGGGCCTTTCTACATCAAGGAAGGGGTTGGACTGGACAACGTGGTGTTAAATCTCTTCTTCCAACATCATTCTAAAATTTTATGGGTTTGGGGTATGTTAGGACAAAAGAGGTCTATATAATGTGAGACAGATGCTGACATTCAATGAAATAGCATTCCAAAGCAGTGAGGATTCCTAGGATCCAAAACTTTCCTTGAAATAAAAGTCAGTCTTTCTTATAGCAATAGCTTGTGAATGTTGCTAGGGTGAGATTTGATGAATACTAGTCATATTAATACTAAACAACTAAAAACAATCATCACTCAGAGAAATGCTATAGTGGATTTGAACTGGCCATGACACATTACAAGCAATGGATTTAAAATTTAATATATATAACAGGGATTTCATCATAGAAAAATGGATAAGTATTCGCCATCCCATGTGTTCTATTGGTATCCTTTAATTATTTTTACATCCTTTAAATGTAAAAAATGAAGGAATATAAAATGCACTAAAGGCTAGAAACAGTCCTTCCCTAGAAGCTGTTTACATGCTAATAGGCAAAGAATACATAGAAGAGAGCTGGAGTTAGAAAGTGGCAGAAGACGATCTGGAGGCGGCCAGATGATAAGTGACTCAGATTGCAAATGGCTGGGAAATGGCATGATGGAAGATTTCTAATGCGTTAGGTGGACTTGCCCTGGTGAACTTCTGGCAGATGATGGACAACATGGGGGGAGCAGGCAGGGACTGGCTGTCATTGGCACCACGGAAAGCAAAATGTACTTTAAAGGTGTCACAGACTGATTTGGTTATGTGAGGGTTTCAATGATTTCTAGAAAGTTTCCTTGTGCCTCGGTGTCTCAGACACAAAATGCAATATCAAGAAACCTTTCATCATTACTAAACAAGTAACATTTTGAAAAAGATGGAAAATGAGAGGTTTGGTAGAATGGGAGTTGAGAAGGAAATAAAATGTTCCTTTCAAATCTGAGAACACAAACAAATCTGAGGACAGAAAACAACAAATAACTGACTAATAAGGTGAGGAGTCCTATTCCAATGTGCCAAAAGCAAGGACCAGAAATTCCCATCAAAGGATTCAATAAATATTTAATGAGTGTCTCCCATGTACAAAGGACATACAGACACAAGGTAGCTATGGTTTAAGGACAATTGTGTTGCCTGAGATCTCTCTTGAGTAACCTTATTCACACTGGGAAATAGTTGATATCCTTATAGATAGATAGTTATCATTTCAAGAGCCAATTAAATACATGTCCCTTGAACATTTTTGGTGGGATTTTGTATTGTGAATTTTTATTGGGATAAGAAGGATGGTGGTATCTTAACCATCTCTGAGAAATTTACTTAAAACAGATAGCAATTTGGGGAGGAGTCTATTTGAAGTAGAGGAAGAGTTGGAAAAGAGGAATATTGAGATTAAAAATAAAATTTGAGTTGAAGTAGTCCCAAAAGGGGAGGATAGTAAAATTGAAGTAGGTAAAGCAGATAAATTCCTGACAGCATTTTTTTAGGGAACAGACCTGGCTTCCCTCCCCCCAGGAGGTCAAGCTGCTTATGCAGGCAGCAGACCAGGCTCTACTTAGTTTGGGGATGAGAATTAGGAAGGGCAGGAAACAAAGGAATTTCAAGAATATCAAAGAGGTCAGGATGGGATGCAGGATAACATGGATGACTAGGGCTAAGTGACTAAGTACATGTGAAAATAAACACCCCTAAATAACAATCCCCAAATAAATCTGATGATTATCCCCCTATTACTGACCTCACATTCCTGTGTAGGTGATAAGGTTTGTTTAAGAACCTATATGTAAAAGAAAATAACTTTGTATCCTGTAAACCTATATAAACTGTCTCGTAATGTCAGTCTGATGCAGCTTCCACTAGGGAAGTCTGTCCAGCTGGTAAATTCTATATTTGTTCTTTTATTAATAAATCATGATTCCAATAGTTGAATTTTTGGGGGTTTGGACTCACTTTATGAAGTGCACCACTTCAGAATATGCATTAAGATAGCAAGGAGAAATTGTGAGAAAAATCCCACTCGATTAATATTCAGATACAAGACTATCTAATATTGGGCACATACATATAAGCCAGCACTCAAATTCTCAAGGTATACTCACTGTGTATACTATCCTTCTGGGGAAATTGTCACTCCTTTTCTAGTGAACAAAAGAACTAACTTGGAAACAGTGGTGATTTGGTCAAAACAACCTTCTTGAAGAGGCATATTGCTTTTGAACACTGCTATAGGCTCTTGTACCAAATTTCCAGGTTTCCATGGATACCAATAGTACTTTTATCAAAAAAAAAAGAGGGAAGAAAAATCAAAATAACCTTGGAAAAAATCAAAGTCTCCCTTGGAAAATGGAGACAATAGATCATGAGACATGATACGGAAAAGACCTTACAGTTAACTGATTCCAACCCCCTCATTTTACAGATGAGGAAATAGACTGGAGGAGATTGAGTGACTTGCTCAAGTCACACAGCTAATAACATTTAAGGAAAAATTTGATACCATGTCCTACTGATTCCAAATCTAGTATCTTATTGAGATATCCACTATATATGTTCTCTTTCTGAAGTGAAAGATAAAATGTATCAAATACTGCAAATGGAATTTTGTTTGGCAAAAAAACAAGAATTCACTGATACTCAAAGCCTGGTTTTGGCAGGGGATTCTTCAGGAAGTTGTGTTTCATTGCAATTTTCATATAAAATGCAAAAGCTTAAGGACTACTCTAGTATTCAATGGAAAATAAGGGGAGTTTTTTGTTTTGTGGGATAGCTGAAGAGGACATCTGGAAATCAAGAGCACATTATATACATTCATTTATTAAATATCGTTAACTGGGCTAGATTCCAATCCCAAACAAGGGAGACTTTGGCAACTTTGGGTTTAAATTATCCTCTTTTCTCATTCACCTTCCAAAACTTCAGTTCTATCTATATTAATATACTGTCAACTGTAAGATTTTCTCCTTTTTAAAGACTCTGAGCGAACACTGATGCAAATACTAACAACATGGCAATGGGTTCAAGTCAAGAACACATATGATACCAGTGGAATCACGCGTCGGCCACGGGGGGTGGGAGGGAGGAAAAGAAAATGATCTTTGTCTTTAATGAAAAATGCATGGAAATGTTCAAATAAAATACTATAAAATTAAAAAAAAAGATTTTCTCCTTTTTATTTTTCCCCAATTATATGTAAAAATGGTTTCCAACATTTTTCAAAGACTATTGAGTCTCGAATTCTCTCCCTCCTTTCCTCTCCCCCAGCTCCACTCTCATAGAGATAATGAGCAATCACATAGATTTTACATATACAACCATATAAAACATTTCTCCATATTAATCCTTTTGTGAAAGGAAACTCAAATAGAAAAAAAAATGAACAAAGTTTGCTTTGGTCTGGATTCAGACTCATTTATTTTTCTCTGGAAGTGGGTGGAATTTTTTTAGCATGAGTCCTTTGGGATAGTTTTGGATCACTGAATTACTAAACTGTTACTGTTGTTTATTGTAGAGTCTGCCTATTCTCTTGGTTCTGTTTATTTCACTCTGTTTCAGTTCATATAAGTCTTACCAGGTTTTTTAATGAATTTTTGTTTGTTATTTCTTATAGCACGATAGTATTCCATTGCAATCACATACTATAACTCATTTAGCCATTCCCCAATTAATGCACATTCCCTCACTTTCCAAATCTTTGCCCCCTCACACTCACTCACACACACACACCTGTTTTAAATACTTTTGTATGTATAAGTCCTTCCCCTTTTTATTTCCTTGGGATGCAAACCTAATAATGGTATTGCTGGTCAAAGGGTGGGAACTCTTTTATAATCCTTTGGGCAAAGGTCCAAATTGCTCTCCTGAATGATTGAATCATTCTCAGCTCCTTCCAAAATGCATTCCTGTATCAGCCTTCCCATATATCCTTCAAATGTTGTCATTTTCATGTTCTATCATATAGCCAATCTGATAGGTGCCTAGTGGTAACTCAGAATTTTTAAATTTGCATTTCTCTAAATAATATTGATTTAGAGCATTTTTGCATGACTATAGAGAACTTTATTTACTTTGTATGAGACACTGCCTGTTCATTTATCAAATGGAGAATGATTTGTATTGTTATATATTCAACTCATTTCTCTACGTATCTGAGAAATGAGATCTTTAATAGATTTGTAAAAATTTTCTGCACCATTATGATTATTGTGTATTACTCTTCATCCCATTTACCCATTTAGTTTTTGACTGCTTCTCCTAATATGCCCTCTTTTCTATAAACCCCACTGTTTTCTCTTCTCTTCTCCTCATACATTCCTGTAGGGTAAGATAGATTTCTATACCCAACTGATTGTATATATTCTTCACTCATTGAGCCATTTCTGAAGAGAGTAAGGTTTGCATGCTTCCCTCTCCACTTCCTTCATCTCCCTCTCTGCTATGAATGCACTTTCATGCCTCTCTTATGTGCAACAATTTGCCTTATTCTATTTTCCTTCCCCCTCTTCCCAATGCATTTTTCTTTCTCATGCCTTAATTTAAATTTTATATCATTCTATCATATTCAATTTATACCCTACTCTTCTCTATGTATATTTCTAACTGCCCTAAAAATGACAAAGTTCTTTGGTGTTATAAGTATCATCTCACCATGTAGGGGATGTACACAGTTCAACCTTATTTGATGTCTTTTGATTTTTCTTTCTTGTTTACCTTTTTATGATTCTTTTGGGTCTTGTATCAGAGTCAAAATTTTCATTTAGCTTTTTTTCTTATCATTTAAAAAATTTATTTAAGAATTTTCCATCGTTACATGATTCATGTTCTTTTCACTGGTTTATACATGTATTATCACTCAATATTTCCCATAGTATTCATTTTTGTAATAAGCATTTAAAAACCAAAACCTCATATCCTATACCATATAAACAAGTGATAAATCAAATGTTTTCCTTCTTTTTCTATCCCAATAGTTCTTTCTCTCAATGTGGATATCAGCTTTGGTATTTTCATTAGGAATGTTCAAAAGTCATCTAATTCTTTGAATATTCATTATTTCTTCTGAAGGATTATGCTGTTTTACTAGGTAAATAATTCTTGGTCAAAGTCCTAGCTTCTTTGCTCTGTAGAATATCATATTCCAGGCCCTCCCATCCTTTAATGTAGAAGTTACTAGGTTGTATATTATCCTGACTTTGACTCCATGATATTTGAATTGTTGCTTTTTGACTGCTTGCAGTATTTTCTCCTTGACCTGGAAGTTTTGGAATTTGGCTATATGTTTGTTGGAGTTATTTTGGGGGGGACCTTTTTCAGGAAGTAATCAGTGGATTCTTTCATTTTCTATTTTCATCTCTGGTTCTAGAATATCAGAGCAGTTTTCCTTGATGATTTCTTGAAAGATGGTTTCAGGTAATCTTTTTTCCCAATAAATTGTTTTTTCCCATGCGATATTTCACATTTTCTTCCATTTTTTCATTCTTTTGTCTTCCACTTAACCAATTCTAATTTTTAAGGTGTGATTTTATTGAGTGAGTTTTTGTACCTCCTTTTCCATTTGGTCGATTCTACTTTATAAAAAGTTCTTTTCCTCAGTGAATTTTTGTACCTCTTTTCCCAAAGGGACAGTTCTATCTTTCAAGAAAATTTTCTCTTTGTTGGATTTTTGTCTATCTTTTTCCATTTTGACAATTCTGCTTTTTTAAAAGTTCTTTTCTTTGGATTTGTGTGCCCCTTTTACCAATTGGCCTATTTTATTTTTATAAGATCTTCATTTCTTCAGTACATTTTTGTGCTTCTTTAACCAAGCTGTTGACTCTGTTTTTAAAAAATTTTCCTGTATCACTCTCATTTCTTTTCCCAATTTTTCTTCTACCTCTTTTACTTGGTTTTTAAAATCCTATTTGATCTCTCCCAGCAATTGTTTTTTATCTTAAAAGCAATCTTGTCTTCTGAGTTTGAGTTTACCCTATCACCACAATAGCTCTCTAAGTTGAATCAATTATTTTGTTATTTGGTCATTTTCCTGCTTTTTTTTTCTTTTCTTTAAGTTTAAAATACTGTTAAAGTTGAGCTCTCTAACTGTGATGAAAGGAGCACTGTTCCAGACTTAATATTTTTTTTAAGGTGTGTAGTTGCCTTCAGAGCTGGCATTGGGGATTTATCTGCTTTCAGTTCTTCCAAGGTGGTACAATGTAAGTAAAGATGTGTTTAATACTCTCCTAGCCTGTGCTTGGGTCTGTGAGTAATCCTGAGTACTCTTTTAGCCCTTGGAACTGTGACCAGGGTCCCCAGCTCCTTTGTGACTACAAGTGCTCATCTATACTAGTACGCTTCCTTAGTCTACACCATGCCCCAGGGCTGTGTCTTGGTTCTGCATATGGGCAATATGACAAGTTTCTTGCACAAAGAGCCAACAAAGGAATCCTTGTAATTGCCTTTGTCGGATCCCCCTTACTATTTGCCACTGAGAGTTCCAGAAGTCTTAGCTGTTGCTTCAGCTGCACCCAAGGCTTGTTGCCTCTGTGGTGTTGCCCTGGTGCTGTGCTCTATCTCCACTCCAGTGTACTAGATCTCCTGTGCCAACCTTCTAAGATGTTTTGGACTGAAAATGACTTTACTTTGTCTTTCTGTGGGTTATGCTGCTCCAGAATTCATTTTGAGGAGTTACATCATTGCTTTTTGAAGGGTAATTTGGTAGATATCAAATAGGTACCTTATTTGCCATCTTGGCTCTGCCCCCAGCAGCAATATTTTCAAGTAAAATATGCCTTATGCTTGGCTGCCTTCATACTTCTCCCCAATGAAGTAGAACTGTTGGGGTTCTTATTGACATATAGATGTTCAGCATATGAAATCACTATATTTTGAACTAATTGTCTCTGTGAGACATGCATACAGAAGTAGAACGTCATCTTAAAGTGGCAAGAAAATAAGAGTGCTGGCAGGCAAAGGTTCCTTTCTGACAAATAGACCAAAATACTCGAGGCATGAATTTCAATTTCCAAGTTTTACAAAAGGGAGAGTCGAGTATAAATGGTGACAGTATAATAAGAGTACACATGGGTCATATCTACCAAAATATTTAATGAAATGGCTTCCTGTCACTGGAGCATGAGAGAATTGGCTGCCACACTGAGACAGCTAAGTGTACAGAAGAAGGGCTTATACTACATTAGTGCGCTGTAGATGAAGATAAATGCCCACTTTATAGAAGGTGACTATCATTTAATTAGGGGAGGAGATTAGCTGAACCTCTAATTCTGTTTTTGCTGATCTCACTGAAACTTTAATTGTGCTATTAAACATTTTCTACCATTTAAATAGTAGTTTGTCCCATGTCCATGAATAACTTTTTTCCATTCTCGTCAAAGACACCCTAAGCCAAAACCCCCTTCTTTGGCTGCCATTGCCCTTTATAAAGTATTTCCTCCATTAGAGCATGAGATCCTTTTATAACACAGTTTTTAAAAAAGTAAAGTATATTCACCTCCATGGAAAGAATTGATAATGTCTGAATTCAGATCAAAGCATACCATTTCCCACAATATTTTCTTCATTTTTTAAAAATCTGTATTTTCTTCCAAAACCATGACCAAGATAGAAATAAGTTCTGCATGATATCACATGAATGCCCTATATTGAATTGCTTACCATCTCAAGGAGGGCGAGTAAAGGGAGAGAGAGAGAAATTGTAAAACTCAAAATTTTAGAAAACTAATGTTAAAAATTGTCATTAGATGTAACTGGGGAAAATAAATATTTTAAAAACTAAAGTTTCGCATTTTTACACAGTCACATTTTCTGTTCTATTTATATACAGCAATGTTCTCTCTTGTTTTGGAATATTTGTTAAATTCAGAAATGAAAATATAAAACTTAGAATATTAACTCTTTGAGAAAGGAACTTTCTTATTTTCTGTATTTGTATCCTCAGCCTTGCAGGGTACTTGGTATGCATTAAGTGTCGAACCAATGCTTTTTTATTCCATCATTCATTTATTCATCCAGTTTGGAGTAAGATCAAAAGAAAATAATCCTAGAAACATAGTTTTTTTAGCTGGTAAATACCTTAGAAGCTATCAAGTCCATTCTTGCCATTCCAACTACAATTTTTAACAAATGAGGAAACTAAGGCACAGGGAGATTAAACTACATATTCAGGGTTACAAAACTCACAAATATCTGAGGCAAAATTTGAATTCAGATCCTTCTTCATGAAACCAACCCACTTTATCATGCTTCTTCTAATAAATAATGGAGATATATATGAAAGGAAACATGACATAATAGATTCAGCCTCAGAGTTAGGAAGAAACAAACAGGGTTCAAAAGTTGATCCTGAATTATACTAACTGGGTGACTATGGGCAAGACATTTAATTTCTTAGGACCCCAGGCAACTCTGAGATTTATATTACAAATGAGTTGCCCCTTTGTGTCAGTAGAGAATGGTGGTATATTTAGAACTTCACTTGAGAATGAAATCGCAGACCTGAACCAAAAAAAAAAAAAAGTGACCCTGCCCTTTAAGGTTTACAACATACTTGCTTCAATATAGCTCTATGGGATGTACATATCACCTCCATTTTGTAGACTAGTCATCAAAATCCAAGATAAATTAAATGAACTGAATCTTAGCAGAGCCAGGATCCACACCCACACTTAAAGTATCACATACAATGAGTGCTCATACCAAATTTCCATTTATAATTTTTGATGCAATTTTTCTTCCACTTCAGAGAGAGAACATGGCATAATGGAATAAGGAAGACCTGTATTCAAGTCCTACCTCTAGTATATATTCATCCTGAGCAAGTCATTAACACTCTTGTTGCACCAGGCAGCTCTGGAACATTCTGATTTGAAGACAAAGTGACAGTGTTCTCTAGTAGAAAATGTTGCCTCCCTGAGTAGTTCCTTAGACCTGTGGAATCACAGGTCTAGAAGTACTCCTATCCCTATTCTTGTTCACCTTTAGGAAAAGAATTTGTCCAGTATTCTTTAATACCTCTTCAATGGCACCAGCTGAAATCCGGTGTCCTGCCACATTGATTACATCATCAACTCGAGACATAACATACAAATAGCCATCTTCATCCATGTAACCAGCATCCATGGTATCATAGTATCCCTGTAAACACAACACCCACACAGATATATATTAGCTTTCTTGGTTGTTAAATAATAGCTTAACTATTAAGTTCAGGACATTGTAAGATAGAAAAGAAATGGTTGTACCAAATATTAATATTATGAGGCTACTATTTAAAAAATTTGTTTAAATTTTTAAAAATCTTTTTTAAATCTTGTTTAAAAAATTATTTGCAAAGCTTGCCAGATATTTTTGGTCCTCAAATCTAGTAATAAATTTAATGTTTCTTGTGTATACCTAGCGTAAGAGTTAAACATTGAGCAACAAAGTTTACGAACCCAATTTCTTTTCTTAATGGAAAAGTATTGTCTCAATATCCATTAGTAGCACACGGTGCTTGATTGGCAGATAGCTTCTTGATTTAAAATTAGGTTTTTTTCTATGCTAATATTTGAAAGGTATCACAAAGTTTAATCTATTCTTGTTCTACCCTGATGCCAGCAGGTAGTAAATCAACTGAGCTAGAATTGCTTCAAATAAAATCTCAGCGATACTCTGTCTTTTCTTTGACAACTATCTTCCCTAAGTTTGAAGAACAGAAAGATAGCCATGGAGCAGTAGTTCATATTTTCAATAATTCAATCCCAACCTTTCACATGTTTTATCAATCCAATCCCTCTACAAAATAACTAAAAGAAGAAATAAGATTAACTATAACAAGTGAGCTTGGTTAGATCCAAGAAAGAACTTCCTCATTGTGGAAAAGTAAGAAAAGATGGTTCAATTCTAAAATAAGTCAGGTAGGGGGATAGTGGAACCTCCAAGCACATGAATGGTTAAAAGTAAGATAAATGTCAACTCAGCCAGTGCTAAATAACATTTGGGGCAATTCACATTCCTGCAAGCAGGAAACAACATTGAGTAGCCTTTTAAACCTCTTTTCTGGTCTAAGATTTTATGGATAAGTTATTCCTGGGTTTTTCTTGTGTGGACAAGTTTGACAAGGCAGCAAAGTCATCTAAAAGTGTATCTGAAAGGTTCTTACTGGAAACTTCTCAAAATACAAATGCTTGAATGCTTCTTGGTTTTTCCAGAGGCCTGAAAATGCTCCTGGTGGCAGAGGCAACCTTAGGAAAAAAAATACAGAGAAGTTAGCATTCAGTAGGTGAGATTAAATGAAAATCTATATAGGTAGTCTGATTTGATAACATATCGTCAAAGAGATGGACAATAGATATTTGATGGAAAATAGGTGCATATCTCTGAAGTCTCCAAATCTACCAGTTAGGCTGACTACACATCCCCAAACCACTGAGAATCAGAGATCACAGCATCATAGATTTAGAATTGGAAGGAATCTTAGAAGTCATTTTATCTAATACTTTTTTTACAGTTGAAGAAGCTGAGGTCTAGACAACTTATTTAGGATTACAGATTTTAGAGTTAGAGCTGGAAAGACTCCTAGTTCATCTAGGCCAATTCTGTCATTTTATAGATGAATTTACATTTTCTATATGAGGAAACTAATGACTTATCTAAGGTCACACGTGTAGCTAGGAGAAAGGTTGGAATTTGAACCAAAGTGCAAGGACAATTGTTCTTTTTTGATCTATGTATATTTGGCCCATTTTTATGCTGAGAAATCATTGGATTATTAGCAACAGTAACAAAATAAAAATTAGAATAAGGGGGCTTGAAGTTGTGGTTAGCAAGGGGAAGTAAAACCACTTTCCTGGACTACATACCAAGATGGTAGTTACAGGGTTGGAAGGGACCTTAAAGGTCACAGAAAGAATTAACTATTTCTGTTCACATGGGTGCTCTCTGGTATTTTATAACTCAGTTTTTGAAGGAAGAGAATGAGGACCCCAAAGCTATCCCAGGTCTTGGAAAAAGAAATCTTCCTCACAAATTTAAGTGCTTTTGTTCAAAGGCCACTAGCAATCTTTGGCTTATTCCATGGCAGACAAATGTGCCACATACAACCAGATGCTCTGTCAGTTGTTCTTATCTCCTCTTGGCCTATTCAATTTAATCATTTTTTACTTTCTACTGGTGCCAAGAAAAAGACACAGTTCCTCCTATAGCTCATGCAGTCTTTGTCTTTCCCTTCATATCATTTAGGTAGCAAAGTCCTAAAGTAGAAATTGGCTCTACCAATGTAGCCTGGTGTAACCTATGCTCACACAGCTAGAATATATCTGAAGCAAACTTCAAACCAGATTTTCTTGATTCAAAGGCTAACTCTTCATTCACTATGCTACAATAGAAGGGAGGAAGGGAGGAAGGAAGGGAGGGACGGAGGGAAGGAGGGACGGAGGGATGGAGGGATGGAGGGATGGAGGGATGGAGGGAGGAAGGGAGGAAGGGAGGAAGGGAGGAAGGGAGGAAGGGAGGAAGGGAAGGAGGGAGGAAGGGAAGGAGGGAGAGAGGGAGGGAGGGAAAAAGAAGGAAGAAAAGAGGGATGCTGGGATTTAGAATCCTACGGAACAGATTCTATATTGAAATTGAACTCGGGGGGAGGGTTGAATGCATTTATTTTGAATGTAAACTCTTATGCCAAATGGGACTGCCCCCTAACTGGCTTTTTGTTAATGCCCTAGCAATCATTAGTTTTGTTCTCTTTCTCTTTTATTTCCCTCTCTCATGCCCAAATCATTGTAATTTCTCCTTAGAAACTGTAATATTGTATGTATCTCTAGTCAAAGATCTTTAAAGATAAATGTTGGTTATGTGTACTGAGTCATTGGGGAAACTAGGCATGTAAATCTGGGAGACTTCTATATGCTCGTTTTCCAATGGAATCACAGGGGGGATTACATAATCAGAATCTGCTCCCCAGGACTCTAAATCCCAGCATCCCACTTTCCTTCTAATATTGCATCCTTAGGTTTTGGAGATAGTTTGTGTGTGACTCCTCCTCCCCTCTCTCTCTTCTCCCCTGATCACACTGGAAAACCTAGCTTTAAGCCAGTCAGGAGAATCTACACACGTAACTTTTTGTTAGATAATTAGGTTTGAACTTCTATTTCTTTTAGTTTTATTTTCTTTCTACTTCAAGTGATTATTATTAAATTTTATAAAATGTAATACTTGGAGTTATTGGATATCAATTTAAATCTTACAGCATATAAAATATACAATGTTACAAAGCTAATTTATGATAGTGCTAATAGTGTGATACAAATTTGTATTTGCTCCAAAGCCTTGGTTTTTTCCTCAGTTATCACACACCACATCCTATCTGTATATATTTTCTTTCCCTGTTTAGATTATAACTACTTTTAGATCACAGGCTACATCATAAGTCTTGCAAAAATCTCTCTCTCCCTCTTGCACCCTTCCTTACTCCTTATCACCTTGGGCAATATAATGTTTATTTCTGGAATGTAAAACTTCCTTCCGCATCTTGACTTTGTAAGAATCCTTTCTTTCCTTTAAGCAAAGTTCAGGTGCCCCTTCCTACAACATGCCCCTTCTGATTCCCCTCCCCAGCTCTCAGGGCTTTTATCCTCTTAAAATTAAAATTGTATTACTTTGCAAAAACATTATAATGATTTACTAATCTACAATGATTTACTGATTAGATTCAAAGAGAATCTAATCTCTTTAAGGGTAGGGATCATTTTCATTTTGGACTTTGTAACTCTTGAACCTAGCACAGTATCTAGAACATAAACCATTTAATAAATACAAGTTGAACTGAAGATTTCTTGGTAAATGTTTGCCAAAAGAATACATATAGGGACAGCAAGGTTGCTTAGTGGATATAGAGAAAAACCTAGAGATGTGAGGTCTTGGTTTCAAATTTGGCCTCCAACACTTCCTAACTGTGTGACCCTGGGCAAGTCATTTAACCCCAATTGCCTAGTCTTTGCCACTCTTCTGCCTTGGAACTGATACTTAGTATTTATTCTAAGATTGAAAGTAAGGGTTTTAAATAAAATAAATGCATGGAATTCTCACACTGACTATCCAAATTTTTAAAAAGAACACATGGCATTCTCATACTGAGTATCCAATATTTTATAAAATAAATTACTAAAGATAAACCATTCTATTGATTACTTGAACAAATTGTCGTGGTTTGGAAAACATAATGACAAGGAGACCAATGATGTGCTTTAAAGATAATATCTTGCCTGATCTTCTCAGCAATTCTATATGGGTGGTTCTGAGGATTTTTTCAAAAACTCTAAAATGTATGCATGACTTTATGGGTGTGAGAATTCCCTCCATTTAGGTTATCTGCAAACCATCCATGCCTTCCCATTTTGGGTGATTCCTGACTAATCTGCCTATGTTAGTGCAGGTAGTCCTTATCCAATGGAACCCTTCTCATTCTCTTGATACTGCATAGAGATTTGCAACTTCAGAATCTTCTTGGACTCTTCACTAACCCTCTTGGCTCCAAAATTATGATCATGTGCCAAAGCTCATCAGTTCTATTTACACAACATCTTGCATGTGTGTCAAGGAAGTTCATATCCTCCCCCTTCTGGATGGCTGACCTGGTCTGTTAACATTCTTAAAATGCCAGTGCAGCATATGCAAACATCAATAAGAGGGAGCAAGGACTGATGGGGGGACTTTTGGAATGGACTCAGTAGCAGAGTGGGCAGGTAAGGGAAAAAGAGGAAGGGACTGGCAGACCAGGCAATACATGGTCAGGCTACTTAGAGGAATGGTTGTCTAGCCTTTCTAATAAGCTTTTTAAAATATATATCTGGGTAGAAATATTATTGCAATTCTTACACATGCTTCCCTTTCTTTCTACTCACAATCACATCATCATTTTTCAATGTTGACTCTTACTAAACTAGACTGTTAAAAGAGTTGGTAGCAATGCTTCTACTCTCTCAAAGGTAAATAGGAGGATATCAGCAATTACTTAGAAGAGGAAGAAGTCAGTAACTGCTGCCCACATACTTTCTTTTCTCTTCTAAGATACAGATGAAAAAGGCCAGTTCTTGGGTGAAGGGAAGGCTTGATGAAAACAAGAGAGGAGAACATTTGTATTTTCACAGATGATGTTCTACAGCAGGCCTCACAATCCTATGTTAAGTGTGTGAGAGAGAGAGTTTAAGATTCTAGTAAACTCATTACCTATTGATTTCAGAAAACTGTAATGAACTGGTAGAGGATTAAACTTAAAGAGCTTTCTCCAACTACATGCCATCCATCTTTGTGTTAAAATTCATACAAAAGATCCTGACAAAGAAATACAGTCCCCTATAAATGACAGTCTCTGTTAAATAACTACAGGAATGGCTGGAGCATGGAAGTAATTCTCATTAATGGCAAGCAAAGCATCAAACAGAAAGTCATATTCTTGTGGATGCTGTTCACTAGGTCACAGAGGATGCTTGATGAAAAATCCAAGCAGCAGAGAAGTTTCCCTATAAATGGTTAGGACCTCCAAATGCTTCCATTGCTTTGCCACCTAGTGTAAACCTTAAAATTTCTTAGACTTATAAATGTTGGAAATTTCACCATTGGGAAATTTCATACTTGAAAAATTTCCTATTGAGAGTGGGAACTCTATTGGAATGTGAACCCCATTGGCATGGGAGGTTCCTCCTCCTCCCTTCTTAAGATTACTTTAGGACAGAAACCTTTTGCTGAACAATGGAAAGGGCTTTGACCTATGCTTAAGCATAGAACAGGAATTTCTTTGAGTCATGATTGATTTTAGAATTGATACAATGGAGATATTTGGAATGACAGAACCAGGTCTTGGAAATTGCAATCTCCACCCTACTCAGTCCTAACAGGATTTAGGAAGGGCAGCAGCATAGATCAAAATTTAATTATTCCAATCTCTACCCTACTCAGGGTAACAGGATTTAGGAAGGGCTGTAGCAAAAGATCAAGATTTAATTATTTGAGAATATGACCTTCAACAGACATGTGCAAAGCCACAGACCTTTAGGCGGTCCTGGGTTAAGCTAGAGCCACCATTGGCACAGGGAAAATGATGGAAAGTGATTGGTAGATGTGAGAACTGAGGGGAGGGAACTTGGATGGTTTCCTTAAAGATAGAGGGGTCTGAGGACTGAGGTTGTTGGTTGGAGAGTTTTGGCTCTGAGTGGTTGGAGAGGTGCTCTGAGAAGCTTGCTCTGAAGGAAGCTGAAGGTGGGGGCCCCTGAGACTGTTTCTCCATTTTGGTCACGTGAGTAATAGGGACTGATCTCCTTTCTTTGCCCCAGCTATCTAAGGGCTTGGGCCTTTTGGCCCAGCCTAAACAGAAGGGGTATTTAAGCCCTATTCCCTTCTCTCCCCTTTCTCTCTCTCTCTCTCTCTCTCTTTCTCTCTCTATCTCTCTCTATCTCTCTCTCTAATTCCTTTCTTCCTCCTGTTTGTAATTAAACTCTATAAAAGGTTGACGGCTGACTTGAGTTTTCATTTAGGAATTACATAGCTGAATTCCTTGGCGACCTTAAATTAATATATATCAGTCTTTTAAAGTGATTTCCTTGTCACACTAGATAGCCTCCTTGAAAGACATTCAAAAGCTACTGACTCAGTAATCCACAGAGGAAAATATGAGAAGATGAAGAATGTTTAATGAGCAGATTATCACCTGATCTCATTGAGTTACATCATAAAATCCAAATCTCTTAGATAGGCTCTCTACTATGCACAAGACTCAAAGTTGAATTGGAGTTGAGATGGAGTCCATTCGAAAACCTGTGTGGTCTTTTGGACATCTCAAGCTGCATCTCTCTGAAAACATGCATCTTTTTAGTATCAATACTGCTAGATATCACAGCATTATGGAACACTGACTGTATAAGAAGAATCAAACTTCAGGAGCCTGAGCAGCTAAGATCAAAATATGGGACCTGCCCCACATTACTAATAATAACTTGAATTCAAGGAATATATTAAAGATCTCATTAAGAACATTTTAATCCGACAAGAAGATACCTAACAGGCTATGAATGATGGATTTCTGGGTGATAACGCCAATTCTGCACTGTGTAATAACAATATCTAGCAAGTTCCCCTCAACATGGGTTGGGCTAGTTTCCAACTGGTAGTGTTTCTTTTCATTCCAGGATTGAACTAAAACTGACAAGGGGGTGGCCTGAGTCAGGCATAATGTTCAACCCTAGCACTCAGCTAGCCACAAAATATTAAAATAATCAGGGATGTATTCTTGAGCATGTTGGGTAAACCCCGCCCCTCCCCAATGAGTTTGGGAAAAATGTAGAGAAGAATGATGCACAAGATGGGAAGGAATAGTTAGATTATATGCTGTGGCCATGAAGGAAAAATCATTTGGAGGATATTGTGGGTATACAAGAATGAGGATCTCACCTTCTTCAAAGTCTGTAAAGTTCAAGAGAGGCTGTAATGAATATAATGCCAGACACTTAGTGAGGACTCAGGAAACTACCTGATGGGGAAACACCCTTCATAAATATATACTACAAACCCATATGCTTTTTGCCAAAAGACAAAGTCACAATTTGGATTTAGAATGATCCCAGATTTAAAAGAATTACACTTTTAAACTTTTTATTTTAAAGAGTTAGCTCACATCATTTGCCTTTCTTCAACTCACCCAGCACTATGGAATAGCAAATCTAAAAACAACAATGCATACTAGATCAGGAAATCAGCTGCTCCTTTAGACAACGAAGGAATGGGTGCCAACAGAATCCCACAACTGGCTGTAGAATCAGATGGAATTTGCCATGGTGCCAACTGACCACTTTTTACTGAACTGGTGGTAAACATGGTTTTATCTTTGTGTCTAATAACCATGATTACTGTACTCTCTAGCCATTCTAAGTGGGTTTTTTCTTTCATTCTCTGCCTACCCCTGTTGTCTGTGAACTAGTGACTAATAATTGTGTTCCTCACTCCTAGACCCTTGGCATGGAGAGGGGAGCACCTTGTGATCATCCTGGTCATTCTCATTCTGTTCCTTTGTTCCTTTGCAATTCAATTTTTACAAAATTAACTGCTCTAAGAAAGTGCTAAAGATTCCTTCAAGCAAGGAATCAGTAAGAGTTTCTATCTTACCAGAAAGTAAATTTCACAAGAGGGGAAGAATTCTCTAAAAGAAATTGTAGGTTTAATGTTAATTAAATACCAGAACCTTACATATATATGACAAGGATTCAATACTATACCTCTCCTATGTTCCAAACTATGAAATGGGTCATACCCAGACTTTCCTATTTCTAAAAAAAAGGCAAAAATTATTTCCTCATGCAAGAAATAATTGCACACAAAGCCCACAGTAAGGAGAGCAAAATATCTTTAAAATAGATCAACCCAATATATAATTTTTAAAATTTCAAAAACACTTTCTGGAGCCTTAGAGTCAGTCTACTTAGCATGCTGAAATGAATCATTGTAACCTGCAAAGGGCTGAAAGACTGTGGCAATTTTGGATTCGAATGAACCCTCAAGGGAAAGGTGGTTTCCATGGTTATTGCTGGGTTGCTAATTATGTAGCCAATCATAATGGATGATTCAGTTAAAAAAGGAGGGCAAAAACATCAACTATGCTAAATCACCTGATATGGAAAGAGGTGGGGGAAAGGACAAAAATTATTTCCAATCTATGGACTTCAATTTTAATAATGGTAGAATCATTTATTTTTAATATCCCCAAACAGTTTGTTTCTAATAACTATTAAATATATTGCACAGAATACCTGGCTCAGAAAAATGGAAGATTTAGGAAATGTTGCTTTTTTCAAAGTACAATAAGCATCGTAATAATAATACGGAATATATCTAGGATTTATGTATCACTTTAAGATTTGCAAATCACTTCACAAATATCAGCTCAGGTTATCTTACATAGAACAAGGAGCGCTGGCATGAAAAATTAAAAGCCAAAGATAATCTGCCCACCTGCTTTGAAGTCACCCCCTGGGGAAGAACTCACTACTGCCAAGTGACCTTGGGATTCCACTGAGATGACTGGAAAGAATTATCCAGTTCTCAGAACATGAGCTGCTACTCCAGTCACAAAACAATTAACAGTAGACTGGAGTCCACAGGCTTGTTTTGTGGATACTTGTGTGTGTTTTTTTAATGAATACATTTTAAACAATTAGGTCTATTATTTCCTCCTCTAATTCCTGAGAAGGAAGGATGGAAAGCAGGTAGGAAGGCAGAAAGAAAGAAAAGTTTTGAGACATCCATCTGTTCTGTCTACTCCAAAGCAAACTGAATGGATATAATTGCTTCTTCTAAGACAATTAATGGTAAGAACAGCTGGGGACCTAAAGTGCAGAGGACATTTAAACATATTAAGTATAGAGTCTCTTCATAGTAGGGTTAAGAAATGAGATTAGAAGTGGTAAGTGAAAGCAGAATTATGCTTTGACCAAGTATAATCAGTGGGAAACCTTGCTCCCAGGTTCATCATCTATGAAATGATGAGGATCCTTTCCCATTCTAAATCTATGATCCCATGATAACTAATTAGGACACTCTGCCTAGTGAAAAGAAATCAAAAGAGAAGAATTATAGAGGAAAATTAAAGAACAGAAAGTTGTAGTCAAATGTTATTGCCCATTTCCCATTTTATCTTTGCTGTTGGTCATTCATTTCACTCTTTGGGACCACATTTGTTTTTGTTTTGTTTTTTGGTAAAAATAATAGAATGATCTGCTATTTCCTTCTCTAGCTCATTTTACAGATGAGGAAACTGAGGCACAGCTAGTGTCTGAGGCCAGATTGGAACTTGCATCTTCCTCCCAGGGCTCTATCTACTGTACCACTTAAATGCTAGTATAGTATCCTATCATATCATATTGTATCATATAATTGCCTGTAAAAGCTAGGTGACTTACTGTGTGACCTTGAGCATTTAACCTCTCTTGGCTTCAGTTTCAGTAAAATGGGGATAAATAAAGCACCTAGTTCATAAACTTATTGGAAGACACAAATGAGAAAATATATGTGAAGAAAGACCTTAAAACACTATATAAATGTTAGCTGTTTTCATCATCATCATCATCATCACTAGGTTTTAAAAGTTATGGGCTACTTTAAAAAGGAAAACAAAAAAGAAGTTACCTAGTTCTTAAAGAACAATGGAAACAATGAAAATTTGATCAAACCATTTTATCTCCTTTAGTTCCTTTTTGTATAAAAGAAAAAGAATTCTGTACATAATACATGAGGATAAGAATTCTTGCCTCATCCCATTTGTTTTCAGATAAAATTGATTTCTATTGGAAATTGACAACTTTTATTAAAGTCAGATAGGTTAAATAGGTGTTGTAAGAGAGATGAATACTTACATTTCTTTTTTGCTTTTAATCAAAATGAACAGAAGGAAAAAAAATCAGTACTCTTCAAGATTAACCATTCAAGTCATTGTGTACCTCTGAGTCTCAATTTCCTTCTGGTTCTAACATTCTAGGAATGAGCTTCTACAAAGATCCTTTTCTAGGATAGATTAGTTTGAAACAGAGGTTGTTTCTCCCCAAAGAGTTGGATTTGGAGTCAGAAGACTTGGGTTCAAATTATAGCTCTACTAATTAACTCCCCACGTGACCATGTCACAGTCAAAGCCCACAGTGTGCCCTCTAAGCCTTCCTTTCAATTATATACCTCTCATTCATGATTTAGTTAGAGAGGTAAAAATATCAGCCATAAAGAGAAAGGTACCATCAACTATGAGATGCACCAAAGCTATACTAATCACAGTAACTGAAGTCATAACTATCAGTTATTGATCCTTGACAAGCAACATAGTGACTGCTTCCTGCATCTCTGCTTCCACTATCTGGGCAGATGCAATACTCTTTTTTTTTCCCTTTTTTTTTAAAATTCCTCCAGACCAGTGATTTCAGGGGTGGAAGGAGCTCCCAATTACAAGAGCCCTTTCAATCAATGCAGGCCAACAATTCACTTGTAAATTATAGTCTTAGAGCTATGTGGTAGCACTGAACATTTAGAAGATATTTCCAGGGTCATGCCTAGTGCATGTCAGAGGCAAGACACCAGCCTTCCTGACTTCAGGGTCAACTCTTCATTCTAAACTCTGTCCCAGGGGAAAAAAGACAACTAAGTACATTTAAATCAAAAGGAATAAATCTATTTGTATTCCACATGTCACACTCAGAAAAGAATCATATTAGATAAGAAGCTCCAAGTGGACTATGATCTGTCCTAGTAGATTTACAATAATTTGACACTGTAGAAAAATCATTAGAATTTGTAATGTGACCTTTAATTCTTTGGTCAAAAGGAATCTCCTCTATTTGGGAACTATAAAATTCCCTCAGAATCCAAATTAGAAAGAAGAAGCCATGTCCTGAACAATACCTCAACCACTACCATCATCAGGATCATCTTTAGAATGATTGCCACACACTGTCTCATTTTGTATGTTCCTAAATGGTTTTCTTGACAGCACTTATTGGTATCTTATGAGCAGTCTCTAGAAATGTTGCTTACTTTACCACAATATTTCCCAAGGTTCGGGCCTTCAGTTTCTGCATGTTGTCATCCAAAATCATAACTGTAAAATCAAATAAAAAATTTGAATAGAAGAGACATTGTTATTCAAGTTAAAGGACTGGAGAAGAGTTCCACACAAATAACTAAAAGCAGACACAGAGCACACCTTCACATATTCCTGAATCAAATAACAAAAACTATTCTATAAATAGAATTCTATAAGTTCTATAAGTAGAAGTCTATAAATAGAATAAATAGTTCTATGAAATAATGGATTTTAACTTCCAAGAGACATATCCTCTTACAGAAAATATCTTTATTATTAAGAGATATTTCCTCCAAGAGTCCAAAAATACAAATCAATGTATTCCTTAAAAAAGAAAAAAAAAGCCAAAACCACAAAGCCTTTGGAGGATTGTTATTTTCTGCCAAGACTCCCTAAAATAAGGTGTGAGTTGGCATTTGCTGTTAATGCCACTGTAAATATTTTATATTCCTTTAATGATAAATTGAACCTGTTTGAAAAAGAAGCAAGCCAGATTCACCAGGGCTCAAAGGAAGCCACATCAAAAATTGGAAGAGATGTTTGAGTTTTCCTCCTTCCTCATTTTTATATATGCAGAAACTGATGCTGAGGAAGGTGAACTAAATTTCCCAATATTACAAAGGGACTAAAAAGCACAGATGGGATTTGTTTTAAATCTGGGGGATGAGGTGGTATTTATAACTTTTTTCTATCATGAACCCTTTAATATTGTAGTGAAGTGTTGTACCTCTTCTCAGAATAATGCTTTTGAACATTTAAGATAGAATACATGGGATTATAAAGGCAATCTATTATATTTAAATAAATTTCAATATTACAGTTAAAATACAATATAGTAAGCAAAATATACAAAATCTATTTTTAAAAAAACTAACGGTTTTATGCTATCCATATCAAGAGAAAGAACTGTGGGAGTAGAAACACAAAAGAAAATCCTATTATATCACCTGTATATATGAGTACATGATTTGGGGTTTTGGTTTCAAAAGATCACTCTATTGCAAAAAGGAATAATATGGAAATAAGTATCAAGTGATCACATTTATATAACCCAGTAGAATTGCTTGTTGGCTCTGGGAGTGAGGAGGGAAGAGGGAGGGGAAAGAAAATATATCATGTAACTATGGAGAAATATTTTTAAAAATTTTAACAATAAAAAAATCTAATGGTTTTGGGGCTGCGAGGTAGCATAGTGAATAGAAACAGACCTAGACAGCAGAGATCCTGGTTTCAAATCCAGCCTCATTGTGTGATCCTGTGCAAGTCATTTAATCCCAATTGCATAGCCCTTACTGCTCTTCTGCCTTGGAACTAATATTTAATATGGATGCTAAGACAGAAAGTCAGGGTTAAAAAAATAAACCTAATGGCCTTATGGTAAACAAATAAACACCCCCTCCCCTAATTTAGACACGTCTGGCCTTCCTTCTCCTGCCCTTCACAAAAAGACTTCCTATCTCAACAGGAACATACTTACCCATCAAAGAAAGCAGCCTATCAAAACAAGTAGATCTTTGACTTGATTTAAGCTTCGATAGCACCTTACTGCAAGCCTTGAAGAGCTCATCATGAACATTTTCCTGACACTGTCACAAGGCTTTTTGTATTAAGCTGCCTTTGTTCTGAAATGACACAGGATGCTGTTGGCATCTGCTTTTATTAAGTTCTCTTCTCATTATATGCTGCCCATGAAAATAAATCTCCAAGTTCTCTGGAGATCTTAATAAACCCTTAATGTTGCTTCACCCCCATTTCATAGGAAAAGCGAGAATTAGCATGGCTTCCTCAGGAAGAGAACGAGACCCTTTCTTTCCCCTTCCCCAAAGGGAGCCCCTTCTTTGTAGTGAATTTTAAGCCCCTAATAATGTTTCTGAATTTCTGGATCATCTTGAAACAAGTAGAAACTGTCTCAGAAAGCTGGTGCTTTCTGGAGTAGAAAACATTTGAGGCTAGAGTCCCAAGGCAAAGCTTCTGCATATAAATGACTTGCCAAGGAGAGAAAGGCTTTTGTTACTGCCCTCCCACAGGGCTGCAAAGCTTAACTCTTTCTTACAACCAGATATAAAAAGGTTGCAGAAGGCCAAAGAGATGAATGTGCTTAACATCTCCCTCAATCCCCTTCCCCTGAAATGTTGGAGCACAAAAGCAGCCCTCATGGCAAAAGGAATGCTGGGTACAGAGGTGTTTCTGAAGAAGTCTTTACTACAGCCCAACTCCTTCCAATTCACTTTATAGGGCTATGTAAGCTAATGACTTTGTCATAGCATTTTTGCCCTGAAAAAAATCTTCAGGGATATTTCCGCATAAGAAAATCTGTCAAATCAATGGATCCCTGGAGATTTGTTCTAGAAGCAAAGTCATGGTCTGAGAAGCAAAACTCATGGAAGTCTAGGAAAAAAATGTCTAATTTTATCATGACAATGGGAAGGAAATATTTGTATTTTTCCCCCACCAAAGATCTTTGGTTCTGGTATTAAAGACTGTGATAGAGAAGAAAAAGAAAACCAGGCCAAAGTTGATTAAATGTCCTAGATTTCAGAAAAGAAAATTTCAAAGTTCAGAAAAAAGATGGGAGATGATACTAGGACTAAATCTTTTCACGGGAAGTGCGCATAGGAATAACTGGAAGCTCTGAAGAATGAAACCCATAAGCATGAAATTCCATTGAGGAAGAAAAAGAGGAAAGTGGATGGAAAGGGAACTCACCAACCAATTTAGGTTTTCTTTTATTTGTGTGTTGGGTTTGGTTTTTAAGGTATGAACAATAAGAAGGAAAAAAAAAAGTATAGAGTAAGCCCTTAATACATGTCAAACACTATATGAAGAAATGGAAATATAGAAACAAAATCCAAATGGTCCTTGCTGTCAAAGAGCTTATATTCTTTAAAAAAAAATAAACCCTTATTTTCTATCTTAGAATCAATTCTAAATATCAATTTCAAAGCAGAAAAGATGTGAAAAATAGGCAATGAGATTAAATGCTTTATGCAGGATCACACAGTTAAGGAGTGTCTGAGGCCAGATTTGGACTCAGGACCTCCAAAATCTGGACCTGGATCCCTAATCCATTGAGCTAATTAGCTGCCCCAAGGATGATCTTTTATGAACTAGAACCTACAAAACAAATAGGGCTATAGGGAGTAGGTACCCAAGATGAGGAGATAATAAGAGAACCCTTGACACCATGGATGAGGTCAGTGAGCTTGACATCAAATCCTGGCAATGCATTATTAAAGAGAAGGTATAATTACTTATTGACTACCTAGGTAAGGAAACAGTGATATCAAAATGCATGACTTCCTTAAGAACAATAAAAAAAGCCAGATACAACTTGTTTTCTTTTTTTGACAGTATAGATCAACTGGATAGATCATGGAAATGCTATAGAAATAATCTCACTTTATTTTAATATTTAATAAAGTCTCATGCTATTCTTATAGAAGTGATGGACTAGATTATGGTACAATTAGACTAGAACCAGCTGATCTTTTCTGAACAAAATTAATCATTCCATCTCAACTTGGAAGGAGGTCTCCAGTGGGCATTGACATTTGTCCCAAAGGTAGCCAGCATTTTAAAAATATGGAAAAAGGTAAGATGACGTGTTTATCCAATTTTTAGATATAATCTTAAATGTAGTCTGAAAATTAAATTATAAAAATCAGTTTCAGAAGTACAAGATGAGCAAGGCAGGAATAAATAGCTATCATTGAAGATTGTGGCAACTTTAGTGGATTGCAAGTTGAACAGGTGTCAGTACTATCGTACTGCAGAGAATAAAGTTAATTGCAAATTTTGGGCACATTAAAATGGATTTATAAATAGAAAAAAAGTGAAATGAAATTTAATAAAATAAAAACTAAGGAAGTGATGATCCTTCTGAACTCTGCCCTAGTTAGACCACAACTGCACTATTACCTTTTATTCTGGAAATCACACAAGAAAATGTACAGAATTGGGTAACGTGAGTAATTCTTATATCAGGGGTTCTTAACACAAGTTCAATGAATTAAAAAATATTTCCCTAACTATACCTCAATATAATTGCTTTCCTGTGCATGTGCTTTATGCATATATTTTAAAGTATTATTCTAAGAAGGGGTCTTCATCAGACCATCAAAGAAATTCAGACATTTCAGTCACATACACTCTTCGTGACTCCATTTGGGGTTTTCTTGACTACAGTGGCTTGCCATTTTCTCCTCCAACTCATTTTACAGATGAGGAACTGAAGCAAACAGAATTAGGTGACTTTCCCAGGATCACACAACTAGGAAATGTTTGACTTCAGATTTGAACTCAGGAAGAGGAGCCTTCCTGACTACAGACCCAGCACTCTATCCACCATGCCACTAATTGGTCTATAAAAGGAAACTATGGCGCAAAAAAGGTGAATAATTCCTATGCCTTTTGAAGAACTATTGAAGATGTCTAGCATGAAGAAGGCATAATCTAGTGAAGGCAACAAAGCTGTTGAAGGCAAGTATGTGGAAGGAGAATGTGAAGAAGGTGGGTTACATTTGTTTAGTTTGGCCCAAAAGAGAGAATGAATATCAGTAGATGGAAGGTATAGTCAACAACTTGTCAACAAAACTATTCCTAATAATTCAAGCTAGCCAAAAGCAGAATGGGACATCCAAGGTTATAGTATATTCTCCTTCATCTCCTTTATGTAGAGCCTTGATGAACATTTATAAAGATATTTTATAGAGGAAATGCATTTTCAGGTATGGGTTGGATTAGGTGGCCACTGAGATCCCTTCTAGTTTTTAAACTGAGCTCTTATCATTGAACTTCCTCTTTAACTTTGAGTGAGTCATTTACCTCCTCTGGTTCTTGATTTCCTCGCTGGAATAAGTGTGAAATGATTTCTAAGATGTTTTCTAGCTCTAAACATTGGATAATTCCATTCCTTCCTAATTAATACACGTCTATGTGAAATATGTTAAGCTGTAGATTATAACATTATCTGTACTACTATAAATTAAAAAATCAATGTGGAATTTCACGAGCTACCTGCTTGACACGTAACCTTTACAGAGAAAAATTGTTTCTTTATAATCATTATTTATATTTATTGCATGCCAACAGTGTGAGAATACATGTATAAAAGGACATAATTATACTATATTATCTAAATTCCTAGTTGAGTTGCCTTAGAGTGAACATTTTTTCCCAAGTTACAAGATGACATCTATTGAGACCATATCTTGGGAGATTTATAGTCAGAGCCACACACTTAAGATCTTCAAAAATCAAGAACATAAATCCAACAGCACCTAAAATTTAATTAACTATCCTCTCCTTTAGACCTGAGATAGACGGTAGTTGGCTAAAATTATTATGTATTTCAAAGGCAAATGGTCATTTCTTACCATTGAATCCTGGTACAGATTTTCCAGCTTGTCCTGGAGGAGGTGTTTTTGAATTTCCTAAACCAATACATGAGGCTGTAATTGGGGATCCAGTCTCTAGGGAAATAAATAAGGTTAGTATTAGTCAACAATTATGCTTTAAGTCAATAAGCTTCCAATTAGAAGTTCAATATAGCACATTTTACAATTTGAAAAGGGCTTGTTGGAGGGGCAGCTAAGTGGCTCAGTGATTTTTTTTCTCCAGTAAAGAGTATATTCAACCATTGAAAACAAATCAAGAAAATTAAATGATCCTGGGAATTTAATAATCCATAGAAAAATTATAAAAGATCTCTTTCTCTCTCACTCACACACACACACACACACACACACACACACACACACACACAATATTTTCTTGGTTCTTATCTTGGATACCTGAATACATTCTAAGTGGCAAGTAGCCTGCATCTGTGGGCAGTTAGGTGGCACAGTGGATAGAGTGCCAGGTCTGAAGGGAGATCTTTCAGAGTTCAAAACCAGCCTCAGACACTTACTAGCTATGTGACTCTGGGCAAGTCACAACACTCTTTGCCTTACTATCCTCATCTGAAAAATGAGCTGGAGAAGAAAATGGCAAATCACTCCACAACATTTGCCTAGAAAGCCCCAAATTGTTGGGGTTGGATAGAGAGTTGTATATGGCCAAAACAACAAAACTGGCACCTACTAACTAAAACTTTGGATTGGAATGGATAAAGCAGTTATCAAAGAACTGCACAAGAAATCACAATGGATTTCTGTCTCCAACACTGATCATGCCACAGTTTAATGTTATTCCAAACATCATGAAATCCATACTCCATCATTTTCCATGAACATAAGCTCTTCATCTCGAATCTAGTGAAATGGATGGCAAAAATCTAGCTTCCTGGAGAATATTTTCCAGTCATGACAGTTTTTTTTTACATATAAAAACTATAGAAATACTTTTGAAAAGATGAGGACTTTTATTACAATTTTACACTTCCAAAGAGTTCACTTTGTCTTTTACATATATATATATATATATATGTATATATATATATATATACACACACACACACACACACATATATATGTATGGACATGGCACATGCACTACGCATTATTATGCACACATTATTATAGGTGCATGTACATACATGCATGTGCATATAAACTATACATACAATACATATTCATAATTATTGTATGTATTTTTGTATGCTGTTTCCTCCATTAGATTGTTAACTCTTTGGTGACCAGGAATACCTTTTTCCTACATTTCTAGCTCCCAGACTTAGCACATTACCTGGCAAATAGAAGGCACTTGATGAATGTAGAGTGCATATACATACACATATGTAAATGTGCACAGTGATATGAACATACAGACATCATATGTATGAATATACACATATGTAAAGACAAACATATACACGATACCTATCTGTAAATGGAAGAAAGGGATATTACAGCAGTATTAGCAAAGTCCTTTGTAAGTAAATAGCATTTACATTGGACTTGGAATATGTAGGAACTCACTACAACACTTAAGAGACAAAGACATCTTGGTATATCTTGAGTAAAAGAGCAAAGAAGAAAGAATGTAGGACTTATTCCAGGAAAAGAGTGCTTAGGTTTGATGTAGAGGGAGTGGAAGAGAACATGTCAAGAAAGGTAGGGCACCATCCAATTGTGTTGTGCCTTCAACTCTAGGAAAAGGAGTTTAAATTCCACTTGAGAGGCAATTGACATCTACTATTGACCAGACCAATAAATGACACAGATTTGTATGAATGATAATTAAAGAGCAAAGACTGGAAGAAATGATCATAACAATCTAGGTCAATGGCAATGGGTGCCTTTGCCAGTATAGAGGCTATTATTGTTGTTTGTCCTTTGTTTCTGAAGAGGACCAAAGGCATCATTGAGTGATTCTTGACTTGTACAGAAATTGGATTTATATGAGGCAGAATTGTGCAAAGTCATCAGCTTCACTCTCTTACAACATTATTAAAGTCAAATGGCAAAGCAAAGGTCAGGATAATTAGTTATGGTTCTTTGAAGGCAATAGAAATAGAGAAAAGGGAGCATTTATAAGAATTATTGTCTTAAAATTGGGACATTAATGCATTGCTGGTGGAGCTGTGAATTGATCTAACCATTCTGGAGGGCAACTTGGATCTATGCTCAAAGGGTGCTAAAAGCCTGTCTGCCCTTTGATCCAGCTATAGCACTGCTGGGTTTGTACCCCAAAGAGATAGAGAAAAAGACATGTACAAGAATATTCATAGCTGCACTCTTTGTGGTGGCAAAAAAATTGGAAAACAAGGGGATGCCCTTCAATTGGGGAATGGCTGAACAAATTGTGGTCTATGTTGGTGATGGAATACTATTGTGCCCAAAGGAATAATGAACTGGAGGAATTCCATGTGAACTGGAATGACCTCCAGGAAGTGATGCAGAGTGAGAGGAGCAAAACCAGGAAAACACTGTACACAGAGACTGATACACTGTGGCACAATTAAGTGCAATGTCCTTCTCTACCAGCAGCAATGCAATGATCCGGGACAATTCTGAGGGACTTATGAGAAAAAACGCTATCCACACCCAGAGAAAGAACTGTGGGATCAAAAACACAGGAGAAAAACATATGATCATACCCAGAAAATTCAGATTTTATTAGGTATCATATGCATTAATAGAATATTTTTACTAACCAAACAATAATAATACATAGATATAAATAAAAACAAAAATTAAATTTACAAATTTTAACTTAGTTCATGGCCTTAGGGGATGGTGGGGAAGATGAAGTGTTATCATCTGAAAGAAGAAGAGAGGTATCCTTCCATAACATCTGGTGACAACTGTCCTTCTGGAATTCTTCCTCTTTCTCTTTTCTGTCACTTATCACTGAACCAAGCTTGTGATTCTCTATGTACATGCTTCACAAGAAACCTATCTGATGAGTTTTGTTTTTGTATGCATTTCAAAATTCCTCTAATGTAGGAAATGGTCTGGCCATTTAACATTACAATTCTGCTCCTTAAAGCTTTGTCAGGGTGATATCTTTCAACCATATTTTGTACTTCCACCCATTTTACACACATTTTCTTGATTAATGAAGTGGGGACATCCTCCTTTGCCTCCTCTTCACCTGAAGATAACTCCCCCCCCCCAGCTGCTACTGTTACCTTCGAAGTTCCTTGCAGCCTCTCAGTGTTAAGCTCTTTTTTATGCTCCTAAACTAACATGTGATCCTTTGTTTTTTCTTAACCCTAACCCTTTGTTTTGGATGGAGTGGGCATATGCTTCCCAAGATCACAACACCATCAAGTTCTGGCAAGTGCATGGAGTGCCAAGCAAATGTCAAATGCTGTGACCATTTTTTCTTATCAAAATGCACCAAACACCAAATTTGAAAAATTCTGAAAGCTTCAGGTACCAAGGTTTGACTATTATTTCTTCAATTACGTGTAAGAACATTTTTTTTTATAATTGCTTTCTGGTTTTTTGTAATCCAAATTCTCTACCTCCCATTCCCCCTCTCCAGGAGGCAAACAGTCTTATATAGATCATTCCAATGCTGTCAAGCAACACAAATTTCCCTTTTCCTCATACAGTGAAAGAAAACATCACATATTTAAGAAAAATCCTACAAGAAACTATGAAAAACCAACATGATTCTCTCTGCATTCATACTCTAACAGTTACTTCTATAGATGTGGAGAGCACTTTGCATCCTCTGATATTTCTAACCTTTTGTTCTTCCAGGAAATTTTTATTACTTTTTCTTGCTCTATGAAATAAAATTTGGAGAAGTATGGTATGCACTGAATAGGAAAGTTAATTCAGGCAGAATTGCCATTTTTATTATATTGGCTTGGCCTACCCATGAACAATTGATGTTTTTCTAATCATTTGTTTCTGACTTTCATTGTGTGTAAGGTATTTTGTAACTGTGTTCATATAGTTCCTGGATATGTTTTGGTAGGTACGCTTGCAGATAGTTTATATTGCCTTCAGCTATTTTAAGTGGAATTTTCCTTACTTTCTCCAGCTGTTGGACTTTCTCAGTGGTATGTAGAAATGCTGATGGTTTAATGAGGATGTATTTTATATCCTGCCACTTTGCTAAAGTTTTTAATTGTTTCAATTACTTATTTGACTGATTCTCTGGGATTCTCTAAGCATACCATCATATCATCTACAAACTACAACTGCTTCCTCATGGCCTCTTCTAATTTCCTCAATTATATTGCTATAATAAGTATTTCTAGAACAACGCTCTATAACTCGTTAGAAATATCATGTATTGTAATTATTTGTACATGTATCATAGCCTTTCACTAAACTCACTCAAAGCTCCAAGAAGACACAATGAATCACTCTCAAGTGCCTACGACAGTGTTTAGTTTATTTTTGTTGATGATTGGTAAATGCCTGTTAAATGCAAATTGAATTGTTTAATATATTGAACCACAGAGATTTAAAATTTATTAAATCTGAAATAATAAGCACTTTTCATTATTTAATCCAAAAATCATCAAATATGTTAATCTCATGAGAGCTCTATGATTTTATCCTCACTATCAACCTAAGAATACTGGATTGGGAGTCAGAGAGCTAAAGTTCAAATGCTTCCCCTGTCATTTCTCAAGTGACCTTGGATAAGTCATATAAAGTCTATGTGCTTCCATTTCCTTACCTGTCTAATGAGGGGCCTGGATTAAATGGACCTTAAATTTCCTTCCAGCTCTAAATCTGTGGTTTGTGCCTCCCTGTCCTACAAAGAAAGTCAAACTTCAAGTGTGGAAAAGTTTCATGAGATAATGTTTCTTCTATGTACCTTCCCCCCCCCCCCCAACTTCTGTACTGAACTAACAGTCCACCACCTGGCAGATAATAGCTCTGACTTACTCATCACAAGTATTAGTTGAATGAGAAGTGAATGTCACCTTGAGGGTACAGGCATCCAGGGACCCAGAGAGCCCTCACACTCACCTATGTTACTTAGCAGCCAAAATTAGCTCTGTGGACAAGAGGGGCCAATTCAAGAAATGTTAACAAGGCAGAACTGAGTTCAAGAGAATCATTTAAAGAGTATATGCATAGAAAGGGGCAATAAAAAAAATTAACTGGAATCATGGCTGCAATCTAGATGCCACACGCTTCCTCTCCCCGGCACCGAACGAAATAAACTACATCAAAGGAGCAAAAAAATAACTTTTGGATGATCAGAAGGACTCCCCAGTACTTCCCAGTACCCCACAGAGGCGAAGGTACGTGGGGTTTGAACATTTCCACACTATAAGAAGAAGGAGGAAAAGCTTGCACAGAAACATGAACTGAGCCTCCCTTACCCCCATACATCCCCCACCAAACCAGAGTGAGTTACCTGAGCACTTACTGGGACAGCGAGTGAGTGGGGAATGTCTCTGTCTGGGGGGGAACTCCAGGGTCCTTGGGATCTGAGGACTGCCAGGAAAAAACGTCTCAGGGCAGTTTCACAGGAGAATCCTGCGCTGATCACAGGGGGCCCAGGGAGCTGAACTCGGGGCAGTTGCACTGAGCATCTGGGTGGAGCTGAACACCAGGGACGGACCACCCGCTGATTATCTGGGTGGAGCTGAACACTTGGGCAGTGTGACTGTGATCAGGGGCCCAGCACTCTAAGAAACCTCGGAGGCTGGGAAGAGCTAGTCTGAGGCAACCTAAATTCACAGAAAACCCTCCCATATCACCCAGACCCCAGACCAAAAAGGAAATGGGAATAAAACCACCAAAGGGATGGATCACATGGCCCAAAATCAAGCCTCCAGGAAGAAAGGGGAAAAGGTGACTATTGAAAACGTTTATGGTGGAAGTACCCAAGGAAAAGAAGAGAATGAGAAGGAAATACAAAAAAAATCAGAACATGCCTCCCAAAATGGAAACTATCAACAAGCTCTGGAAGACCTCAAACTGGAACTTACCCAAAAGATGGAAACCTTCTGGAAAGAAAAATGGGAGAAAGAGATCAGCAGTCTGACAGATAAGACTGCTCAATTGGAAAAAGAGCTGGAAACATCCAAATAGAAGGGCAGACAAAGCTGAAAAGCAAAACCAGTCCCTAAAGACCAGAATTAAGCAACTCGAAGAAAGTGAGATCATAAAACAGCAAGAATCAATAAAGCAAACCCAAAAAATTAATGAATTAGAAGAAAACATAAAATATCTCACTGAAAAGGTCACAGATTTGGAAAACAGAGGAAGAAGAGACAACGTCCAAATTATCGGTCTCCCAGAAAAACCAGAGACAAACAAACTCAATGTTATTCTATAGGAGATTATAAAAGAAAAATTGCCCACACGTTCTGGAGCAAGGGGGCAAAATAGAAACAGAAAGGGTTCATAGAACACCCTCTATACTAAATCCCCAAAAGACAACCCCTAGGAATGTAATTGCCAAATTCAAGAGCTTCCAAGAAAAGGAGAAAATCCTACAAGAAGCCAAGAAGAGGAACTTCAGATATAGGGGGCTCCCATAAGGATCACACATGACTTATCGGCTAATACACTAAGAGACCACAAAGCATGGAACACGATATTTAGAAAGGAAAGAGAGCTGGGTCTCCAACCAAGAATCAGCTACCCAGCAAAACTGACTATATACTTCCAGGGGAAAGTATGGGCATTCAACAAAATAGAAGATTTCCAAGCATTTGCTAAGAAAAGAGCAGAACTTAGTGGAAAATTTGATATCCAATCACAGAAAGCAAGAGAAACATGAAAAGTTAAATATGAAAGAAAGGGAAAAGGAGATAAATCTTATCTTTTTCTTTAAGTCAAACTCTCTTCTATAAGGACTACATTTACATCAAATTATATATATATATATTAATATGTGGGGAAAATGTTTTGTGTAACTCTCAAAAATTGTATGCATCATAAGAGTAGTTAGAAGAAACATTTATAGGGAAAGATTGGGGCATTAAGAAGATTTGGGGAAAGTGGGGGCAAAGAAAGGAAAAGGGAGGGGGGAACCATCGATAACACTAAGATTTACTTCAAGAAATAGGGGAGGACTTAATAGAATACTCTTTCCCATATAAAGATACACATGGGAAGGGGAGGGGAAGAACTCTCATATGAGAAGGAGAGGAAGAGAGCATGAAGTGGAATTACTTAAACCTTAGTCTCAGTGAAATCAAATCTGAGAGGGAAGAACATCTAGATCCAGTGGGATCCTGAATTCTATCTCATCCAACAGGGCAAGAAAGAAAGGAAAATTAAGAAGGGGGAGGGGAAAGGGAGTATAAAAAGGGAAGGAAGGAGAGGGGGGAGCTGAAAGGAGCATAAAAAGGGAGGGACTAGAAAGGGAAGCATCTCAAGGGAGGAGACTAGGGGGACTGGCCTAAAGTAAATCACTGGTTCAAAAGGAGATAGCTAAAGAAGAAAGGTCAGAACTAGGGTAAGATATCAAAATGCCAGCGAATCTACAAATGACAATCATAACTTTGAACGTGAATGGGATGAACTCACCCATAAAATGTAGACAAGTAGCAGATTGGATTAGAACCCAAAACCCTACCATTTGTTGTCTTCAAGAAACACATATGAGGCGGGTTGACACTCACAAGGTTAGAATTAAAGGTTGGAGTAAGGCATTTTGGGCCTCAACTGATAGAAAGAAGTCAGGAGTTGCAATCATGATATCTGACAAAGCCAAAGCAAAAATAGACCTGATCAAAAGGGATAGGGAAGGTGAATATATTCCGTTAAAAGGGAGTATAGACAATGAGGAAATGCCACTAATCAACATGTATGCACCAAATGGTATAGCATCCAAATTTCTAAATGAGAAACTAGGAGAATTGAAGGAGGAAATAGACAGTAAAACCATATTAGTGGGAGACTTGAACCAACCACTATCAAATTTAGATAAATCAAACCAAAAAATAAACAAGAAAGAGGTAAAAGAGGTGAATGAAATCTCAGAAAAATTAGAGTTAATAGACATATGGAGAAAAATAAATAGGTACAAAAAGGAATACACCTTCTTTTCAGCACCACATGGCACATTCAGAAAAATAGATCATACACTAGGTCACAGAAACATGGCACTCAAATGCAGAAAAGCAGAAATAATAAATTCAGCCTTTTCAGATCACAAGGCAATAAAAATATTGATCGGCAATGGTACATGGAGAGCCAAATCAAAAATTAATTGGAAATTAAATAATATGATACTCCAAAATTGGATAGTTAGAGAAGAAATCATAGAAACAATTAATAATTTTGTTGAGGAAAATGACAACGGCGAGACATCCTTTCAGACCTTATGGGATGCAGCCAAGGCAGTACTTAGAGGAAAATTCATATCCCTAAGTGCATATATTAACAAATTAGGGAGGACAGAGATCAAGGAATTTGAAATAAAAATCAAAAAACTTGAGAACGAACAAATTAAAACCCCCCAGAAGAAAACCAAACTAGAGATCCTAAAAATTAAGGGAGAAATTAATAAAATCAAAAGTGACAGAACTATTGAGCTAATAAACAAGACTAGAAGCTGGTACTTTGAAAAAAACAGACAAAATAGACAAAGTACTGGTCAATCTAATTAAAAAAAGGAAAGAAGAAAGGCAAATTAAGAGCATCAAGGATGAAAAGGGGGATATCACCTCCAATGAAGAGGAAATTAAGGCAATCATTAAAAACGACTTTGCCCAATTATATGGCAATAAATATACCAACCTAGTTGATATGGATGAATATTTACAAAAATATAAATTGCCTAGACTAACAGAAGAAGAAATAGATTTCTTAAATAACCCCATATCAGAAAAAGAAATCCAACAGGCCATCAAAGGACTCCCTAAGAAAAAATCCCCAGGGCCTGATGGATTCACCAGTGAATTCTATCAAACATTCAGAGAACAGTTAATCCCAATACTATACAAACTATTTGACATAATAAGCAAAGAGGGAGTTCTACCAAACTCCTTTTATGACACAAACATGGTACTGATTCCAAAACCAGGCAGGTCAAAAACAGAGAAAGGAAACTATAGATCATACTAGAAAGAGAAATCCCTTTCAAAATTACCTTAGACAAAATAAAATACTTAGGAATCTATCTCCCGAGACAAACACAGGAACTATATGAACACAACTACAAAACACTCTCCACACAACTAAAACTAGATTTGAACAATTGGAAGAACATTAACTACTCATGGGTAGGATGAGCCAATATAATAAAAATGAGTATCCTACCCAAACTCATCTATCTATTTAGTGCCATACCCATGGAACCTCCAAAATTTTTTTTATTGATTTAGAAAAAAACATAACAAAGTTCATTTGGAATAACAAAGGATCAAAGATATCCAGGGAAATAATGAAAAAAAAATACAAAGGAAGGGGGCCTTGCAGTCCCAGATCTCAAACTATATTACAAAGCAGCAGTCATCAAAACAATCTGGTACTGGCTAAGAGACAGAAAGGAGGATCAGTGGAATAGACTGGGGGCAAGTGACCTCAGCAAGACAGTATATGACAAACCCAAAGATCCCAGCTTTTGGGACAAAAATCCACTATTTCATAAAAACTGCTGGGAAAATTGGAGGACAGTGTGGGAAAGATTAGGTTTAGATCAACATCTCACACCCTACACCAAGATAAATTAAAAATGGGTGAATGACTTGAACATAAAGAAGGAAACTATAAGAAAATTAGGCAAACACAGAATAGCATACATGTCAGATATTTGGGAAGGGAAAACTTCAAAACCAAGCAAGACTTAGAAAGAGTTCCAAAATGCAAAATAAATAATCTGGATTACATCAAATTAAAAAGTTTTTGTACAAACAAAACCAACATAACCAAAATCAGAAGGGTAGCAACAAATTGGGAAACAATCTTCATAAAAACCTCTGACAAAGGTCTAATTACTCAAATTTTCAAAGAACTAAATCAATTGTACAAAAAATCAAGCCATTCTCCAATTGATAAATGGGCAAGGGACATGAACAGGCAGTTCTCAGCCAAAGAAATCAAAACTATTAATAAGCACATGAAAAAGTGTTCTACATCTCTTATAATCAGAGAGATGCAAATCAAAACAACTCTGAGGTATCACCTCACACCTAGCAGATTGGCTAACATGACAGCTATGGAAGGATGTGGCAAAGTGGGGACACTAATTCATTGCTGGTGGAGTTGTGAACTGATCCAGCCATTCTGGAGGGCAATTTGGAACTATGCCCAAAGGGTGATAAAAGACTGTCTGCCCTTTGATCCAGCCATGGTACTGCTGGGTTTGTACCCCAAAGAGATAATAAGGAAAAAGACTTGTACAAGAATATTCATAGCTGCACTCTTTGTGGTGGCAAAAAATTGGAAAACAAGGGGATGCCCATCAATTGGGGAATGGCTGAATAAATTGTGGTATATGTTGGTGGTGGAATAATATTGTGCTAAAAGGAATAATAAAGTGGAGGAATTCCATGGAGCCTGGAACAACCTCCAGGAAGTGATGCAGAGTGAAAGGAGCAGAACATTGTACACAGAGACTGATACACTGTGGTACAATCGAAAGTGATGGACTTCTCCATTAGTGTCAATGCAATGTCCCTGAACAATCTGCAGGGATCTAAAAAATACTATCCACAAGCAGAGGATAAACTGTCGGAGTAAAAACACCGATGAAAAGCAACTGCTTGACTACAGGGGTGGAGGGGATATGACTGAGGAGAGACTCTAAATGAACACTCTAATGCAAAAACCAACAACAGGGAAATGGGTTCAAGTCAAGAACACATGTGATAACCAGTGGAATCGTGCGTCGGCTATGGGAGAGGGAATCGGGGGGGGGGGGTGGGGTTGGAAAAGAAAATGATCTTTGTTTCCAGTGAATAATGTTTGGAAATGACCCAATAAAATAATGTTTAAAATTAAAAAAATTAACTGTACTAACAATGGGTACCACTTGAACTTCTCCTGCTTCTCCCACTGTGGGAAAGAATGTTTTACCTTATGCTACCTTTTTCACCAAATTCCACTTATTATCATGAGATATTGAAAAAATATTGCACTAGAATTCAAACTCTGTATTCCTGTACTTCATTTGCCTCAGAAAGTTTTATCTAATATTTTGTATTAATGAGGTGTGTGTTATGTTTCTCCAGTGAAATGTAAGTTCCTTTTGGGCAGGGACTATATAATTTCTGTTTGTGCCTGGCATTTAGTAGACACTCATGAAATTCCCTTTAAGTCAAATTCCACCAGTTCCATTATGATTTATCAACAGCTAGCTGAAATGTGAATTACTAATTTCTTTGGAGTAAAACAAATGAAAAATAATTTCGGGGATTTGTTAACTCTTATTTTTATAATTTTAGCTTTTTTCCCCTCCACCTTTATCTTTCGATATATTGCTCCACCTCCTCCCATATCTAGCAAGTCGTATATTATGATAAAGAATTTTTTACAAGGATTTAAAAAAAGGTCCAGAAAAAAACTAATCAACATCAACTAAATCTGACGTGTATACTGTGTCTCATTTCCATGGCCCTCCACCTCAGAGAGAAGAGAGGTGTATTCTTGTTTCTCTCTTTTGGGATCAATCTTGTTCATTATAATTATATGACTAAGACCTTCTAAGCCATGCATTCTGAAAGGTACTATTACTCTCATGCAGTTTTATTTTGATGAAGAAGGGGAAAAAATTAAAGCAAAGCAGTCTTGCCAAGTATAAACACAAGAAGGGATTACCTAAATCTCTACAAATATTTAATTACAGTTATATAATGAAAGCTGACATTATACATGCTTTTCTGCAAGTCCTAAGCATCTTTATGGAGTAATGTAATGCCTTCCCAGGCATCTGGCATGCATTCATGTATGGCATAGATTAAAATGATGTTTAAAACATATCATTAACTAGTAAATATAGAAAAAAAGAGAAATTGCTAGCTTTTACAGTCAATTATGCATACCGTCACCCTGTGTTGATATCTGTGAAATTCTAATACTGCTCCAGGCATAGGTAGATTTTTTCCCTCCTATATCAAGCTGAATTAATTTGACCTTGGTTTAAAAAACCAACACTGAAATAATAGGATAATTCCCTGCAGCTTGCCATAAATAGAAATCGCAGGTTTCCATGTTTTGAACATTTGTCATTTAGGTAATCTCTTGTTTGTTGCTCTTTGCTACATCCTCAACTCAACTGTAAAAGTGATTTTCTTGACATATAGGTCTCATCATGTAACCTCTCAACTCAATAAATATCAGTGGCCCCTTATAAACTTAAAAATTTTATCCCGAAGTCCTTTGTTTAGCATTCATTATACATTACCTATCCTTGCCACTTTGCCAGTCTTCTTACACCTCAAACCATGATACTACTTCTTGTCTGCCCTTCCTTTCAAAAAGCACCAGTGACATCACAAGGTCATGACTTGCTTGTGAATTGGTTTGAAGTGAGGAAGAACTGCATAAAGTCATCAGCCTCACTCTCTTCCGGAACCATGAAAGTTCAGTGGGAATCCAAAAAGTCAGGATGACCCACGATGTAGTGGATGACCTTGGTTTCTTTGATGTCAAAGTGCTTCATCCATCCTCATTTCCCTTTTAACAAATTGTCCTCCTCCACTGATTCCACCAGGAGAAATCTTTACATGTTTGGGGTAGACATCTCCCTAACTCATTGCTCTTTATATACTCTTTGATAGAGTGACTCTCATTTGGTTGCTGTTCCTAAAACATAATGTTCTTTCTTCCAACTCAAGGCATTTTTTCTGGATGTTGTCCAAGTACAGAAAGCTCTTGCTCCTCACCTCTGCCTCCAAACTTTCTTTGCTTTCTTCAAGTCCCAGCTAAAATTCCACCATCAACAAGAAGCTTTTTCTAATCCTTCTTAAATCAAATTCCTTCCATTTGTTGACTATTTCACTTTATCCTGTATATAGTTGTTTGTACATAATTATCTGCATATTGTCTCCTTGACATTGGATTGTGAACTCCCTGAGAGAAGAGACTGTCTTTTGATCTTCAGGAATTAGCAGAATGCTTAACAAGTAGTAGGCATTCTAGAGATATATATTAACTTACTGATTCTCAGTCTATGCTCTTTTGGGTGTATACTCTGGCCCCAAATAATTTTCCTAATCTCATTATATTCTTCACTCTCCTTCCCATCCTTTAAATTCCAACTGAATTGGCTTCTCTGTTCCACCCACTCACATCATTATATTTGCCATCTCTGCGCCCTGGCATAGGTTATCTACCATGCCTGAAATGCACTCCCTCCTCACCTCTACCTCATAGGATCCTTCACTTTCTTCAAGATGTCACTTAAGTGTAACGTTCTTTGTGAATCATTACCTGATTGCCCTAAGTGTTGGTGTTCACTCTTGCAAACTAACATGTATTTAGCCAAACTACATTCATTTTGTATACATTCATTCTAAATATGCTTTTACGTTTATACAACTCCCCTGATATTATTATATAAACTCCTTTGAACATGACGTCCTCCTCGCCTTCTTCTCTTTCTGCCCCATATCACCAGTCAAAGTACCAGCCACAAAATAAGTGCTTATTGATTGACCTGAAATCCTAAGACAGTTCTTAGACCTCTGGGTGAACCTGGACTTTCTGTTCAGACCAGCGAGGGCAAAGACAAGACACTACTTTGGTAAAGACTCCTTGGACCTCCCCCACAGTAGTGCTAAACCTTCCGGAGCCCCCTGAACTGTTTCCCTGTGTATCCATACACATCTATGCCCCTATGACTCACCATGTAGCACTGCCACCCTCTGAACTTTCAGGACCAGAGCCATTATTATATCTTTTTTGTTTTTTGGAAATAATTGACCAAGGCCCTTGTGATTCTAACTAAAAATTCCATTGCCCTTAGACACTGTCAAAGTCTGAGGTGTTTTTTTTTTACCTCAAGGATCTGTGATTGAGTCCACATGAAAACTCTATCAATCAATAGATGCCACAATTTATCCCAAAATCATTTCTTCCAAAATCATCGACTATTGTCCCATCCTCTGGTAGTTGAGCTTTCCAAAAGCTAGGCCAGTCTTCAGAGGCCAAATCCCTACTCCAGTGCCTTTTCGTGTAGGGGAAATAAATGTTGCTTTTTGAAGGCTTTGCCAAAGGAAAGCTGCTGTTCTCTCAAACTTCCAAAGGGTAAAGATTTTAATATATTCTGTAATGGTTAAAATGCCTCAATTAAGGGGTCTTAATTAAGATGCCTGAAAATAATTATTGGTCCTCCATAGGCTGTAGCCATATGGCTCATAATTAATTCCAATAAGAAGAGAGTGATCTATACTGTTGATAATTTGTGTCTGAACATCATGGGCCTGGAGAAGATCCCAAAGATGACTGAATACAAGAGGGAAAGTTCTATTCCTTAAGACCCTGGAACTTAACACATCCTTTCACACAGACAGCCTGCTGCATAGATGGTAAGCCCAAAATCCATATTTAGGCTTGTATACAAAACTTCTCCAACTTGGTAGGGCCAGTGAGAGCTTATATCCCACCAGCATAGCCTTCTATACCATGCTGAAACATCAGTGGAAGATGCTACTGAAGTAATCAAATAATATAAAAGACAAACGCTTTACACATTTATTTATGAATAATCATTTGCCTATATAAAATATGCATGCATTCAATTTGATAATAATTTCCTGAGCATCTGCTCAGGGGCCCAGGGACATTGCGCTAGATGTAAACATGGGCAAAAGATTCTGCAAAGCTCAAAGACAAGATGAGACTTGGCAGTGTAGAAAGTTAACTTGATTCTAGCCTGTGTTCAGGCAGCCTTAAAGTCCTGAGAAAGGGAGGTTACATACCCAATATCCTCAGGCCTCTTCAGACCAGATCTCAATGACTTCAATCATACTAAGAGCAAACCTGGGCTGCAACCTCACATTGTTGTTTGAGTAGAAACACTTCTATCAATTAAAAAAAAACATATTTTTTCATATGAATTGCTGTACAGTAGAATCTCCCTCTTTTAAACCCATCCTTATTTATAGTGATAACTTTTAATATTCATTGGTTTGTAAAAAGATAAATAAAATACTGTCTTCATATCAACATAATGAAATATACTTAAAACACAAAAATCAATTAATAACAAGGTCCATTCAATCAGGTGCATGACACCTTACTCATATCTCTGCTCCCAACTCTAGGTATAGGGTGCTGCCCAAATAGGCACTTAATAAAGAAGAATCTCTGCCAACCTACTCATCCTAAGAAGCCACATATGCTGCAGAAGTCACTGACGTAAAACCTTCAGTGAAGGAAGGGATGACCAGGAGAAGGAAAAGAAGTTAATTATTCAGGAGTAGGGGTTCAGAAAGGCAAGTAGGTTCTGGCTATAGTGTTTGTGGCTCATAAAGCGGATTATTTCAGGATATGCCTTACCGTTTTGTGATTCTGTTAATTGCTTTACATTGCTCCACTGCATTTAGCATAATATTAATTTATATGAACTTTTCTAAGAATTTCCTACTTCCAAGATCCAGTTCATTTATCTTCAGAGAAAGAATATACACAAGCCATCTGTTCTGCCAAATCATGAAGTTTTAAAATTCTTATACAGAAATTAAAGGAATGAAATGGGTACCCAATTACTGGGATGTGGATGAGTAAATGGTGGCATATGAATGGAATAGAATACTGGAAAATCCATGCCACGGGGAAGCTAGTAATCCTAAAAATCATGCTTGGATCCTTGTGAGGTTGGCACTGCTATGCAGTTCTCAGCACAGTGATATTGGGTTGAGGCTACCATAAGCCTGCAGAGTCCTTACTGGTACATGAGGTCTGTGCCTAAACTTCTTGTTCCTTGGTACCCTCAGGGACACTGTTCATCAGTTGACTTAATCCTAGATTTTAATGCTTCGAAGACTGGAGTGAGACTTTAAATCCAGACCAGTCCAACGGTTTCTTTTGCAAAGGTATAAGTCAGATGCCCTTCAAATTCTACACAGAGCCATGAAAGGGAGGGCAACAATTCTGCCAAAACTAGTTGATATTTGATGGTTGAGAGAGGTGACTGGCTCTAGTACCAAGATGGAATGAACTCCAGTTACATGCTTGGAGTTTCTTGTTTGAATCTGAGAACTGTACTTTGTGTGAAAAAGTAAAAACTAATTTCATTCTCCTTGTTGAACACAATTTTTTTGCTAATTTAAAGAACAATTGAGTTTGTTGATTATGAAGGGGTTGGGGGTCAGTGTCCTCACTTCCTACTTGTGACCAAAAAAGCCTTATTCTGTAAAAAACAACAAACATAGAGAATTGTATAAATGATGAAAGGCAAAGTAGCAGAGCCAGGAAAATTACAGATCTATCTGTCTGACTGCCTATCTCTCTATCTATCTTAGTTGAGTTGTATCTTATAATTGTACTTGTAGTCAGAGACCTGTAACTGGAGTAGTTGATTAAAATGGTTGAGCTCAAGTGGCACCATGGTGGATAGGGTACTGAGCAGGGGATCAGAAGACCTGGTTTCAAATCCTACCTCATACTTATTGTTAGCATTGTGAACCTAGGTAAATCATTCAATCTCTCCTTTCCTCAGTTTCTCATGGACTCAAAGACCTCTAATATTGCTTCCAGTTCCAAATCTATAATCCTATAAATAGAAGAGAAACAAACATGAGAGAATAAGGGTATGGAATGACACATACAATGCCAACTGTGATTTTGGGGGTACAATTTTGGCTAATTATTTTTCTTTGTGGCAGGGGGTAGGGTGGTAAATCCAGAAATTACATTATTATTAATCAAGGAATTAAAAATATGTCTTTAAAAAAGAAACTAAATAATAAACCATTTCTGTTCCTGAAAGGATGGGTTTGGAGATTCTACTGGACAACAATTCATATGAAAAAATTATGACATAAGAATCAGCCTAGCAGTTTTAAATCATTAGAGATTTCTGGCACAATCAGAAAGCTCCACTGATCTGTATTACAGTTGAAAAATCCCATTGCTCTATGTAACAGAGAAATGAATTTTGCCTGGCTATAGTCTATTTTAATGGCTTCTTCCTAACTGTCATGTATTAGGCTCTTAATTGAGATGGAATCAGTGGTCTAAATCCTTTGTCAATAGTACACACACTCAGCCTTCATTGTCCATTGTCACTCTCCTCTGTGGGCCAAGAGTGTGGTTGAAAGGAAAGAAAACAGTAGCCAACTAGCCATTATATAAATTAACCCAGATATATTTGGATGTAATAATGAGAAATCTTATCCCTGGTTAGATAACTCAACACTTCATTTAGAAGAGAAAGAAAAGATTCAAAAAGGCTTGTGTGGGTCACACTATAAATAACCTGGAATTATCACTATACACAGAAAATGAAAACTAAATACAACTATAAAAAGAATATGAAAACTAAATAAAGGAAACAATTTAAGTTGCTAGTAATATAAATGCACAAAGACTGCCACCCATGAGCATTTCATAATTTTTTTCAAAATTCTTACACACATATTTTTTCCAGCATGATGTAATAGAAAGAACACAAAATCTGACGACAGATGAAGGGAAAGGAAAGGGCAACCCACTCCAGTATGTTTGCTAAGAAAACCCTCAGTGGGATTGCTAAGAGTCAGACACAACTCAGGATCCACAACAAAATGGTCATCTTTTAAAAAATCTAATTATTTAAACCTCTAACACTGTTTAAGCAGAAATGTGATGAATAAAATTGAATTGTGAGATATTTCCTTTAAGTTCCATGCTGGCTGGATTTTCATTATGGGCAGTGACATTTCTAGATTCTCACTATCACAAAGGGACAAAAGTAGGATACAACTATTTTGCTTAATCAGCTCTTCCACTCACAGTCTTCATCCTAAATCTAATATAAACTTCCTTTGTCATCCCAACCCATAAAAGGAATGCATTGCTATAGTAGAGAAAGCCCTGAATGAAGTCAGGAAAAATGGCTGTTAACAGAGAAGGAAATCAAGAAGGGAAGCATTTGTGGCTCACATAAAAGAAGGGGCACGATTTCTCTGCACCTCCAGGTCCAGTGTAATCCCTTTCATTCACAGCATGGAAAGAGGACATAAAGTCTCTTAAGAACTAATGATTCTAGGAACAGTTTCGAGGTGGATTCAAGATGGTGGCGTAGAAGCAGCAAAAGTTCAGACCTCTGGAAAACCCTTCCTTACCAATCACAAACTGAGTGCTCCAAACCTAACAACAAGACAGAGCCAAGGAATCCTCCTTCTGAACTAAATCCAAAAGATATACCCCCTAAAAGCTGGAATTCGAGAACACTCGGTTTTAAGGGGAAGGCAGAAGGAAGGTCCCAGGACCCCTTCCCCCCCACCTAGAGTGCTAAAAGCCTCCAGTGGCAAGGGGAGCCTCTGGGAGGGCAAAAGTGCTTTGTCTGGAGGGTGTACCATGAAGGCAGGACTGTTCCAGGTCCAGATCTTTGAACACAGGTTGTGGGGAAGGAGCTGGAGAAGGATTGAAGAGGGGGCAGCCTGGTCACAGAGGCAGAGACCCTCCATATTGCTCCAGTCTTCCAGGAGATTTTGGCCTCAGGGCACATCCAGCCCAACCCAGCTGAACTTAATCCCATCAAAAGCCTTCAGAGGTGAGGGAAGCCCAAGCTCCAACACCCATCCCCCACAAACTGCTGGACTTTAATCCAATCAAAAGCCTCCAAAGGACAGGGGAGCTCAAACTCCAACGCCTGTCTCCCACAGACTGTACAGAGAGATCTTCTGTCAAAACTCCAAGAGGGGAGAATGACAGAAAACCCCAAAGCCAAAAAAATGAGAGGAGCAACAGCACAGACAAATACAGGGAGTAAAGAAGGGGTAAATATGAGCAAACAACAGAAAAAGAAGAAAGAAATTACAATAAACAGCTTCTGTACAGGCAACAAACAAAGAGCAAACCAAACAGAGGAGGAGGGATCAGTACAATAAATCAGAAATCCCAGCGAATTGGATATAGATTTTGGAAGAACTCAAAATGCAATTCAAAACACAATTAAGAGAGGCTGAAGACAATTGGGAAAAGAACTTAAAAACTAAGATAAGTTATTTGGAAACAGAAAATAGTGTCTTGAAAGCCAAAGTCAACCAGCTTGAAAATGAGGCAAAGGAGATGAGAGATGAGGTAAAGAGGATGAAAGATGACCTCCAAAGAAAATCAGACCAGAAGGAGAAGGATGGCCAAAAATCCAGGGATGAAATCCACTCCAGAATATAACAACTAGAATTAAGTGACCTCACAAGGTAGCAGGCCACTATAAAACAAAACCAAAAGAATGAAAAAATTGAGGAAAATATGAAGTATCTCATTCACAGAACAGAAGATTTAGAAAATCATTTGAGGAGGGACAATTTAAGAATCATTGGTCAACCAGAAGACCATGACAAAAGAAAAAGCCTGGAAATTATTCAAGAAAACTGCCCCAATATTCTAGAACAAGATGGAAAATTAGAGATTGAAAAAAATCCACAGATCACCTCCTTTATAGTAATAGTAGTAGTCTCTCCGTAACCAAGGATGACGATTGTCTTTGTGCATTTTCATCTATGGTGTATAGATGAGTGTGCACAAAGACAATTGTGCATGAAGGAGATTTAAGTGGAAAAGTCGATGCACAGAGACAGTTCCACTCTCTCGGCATTGGAACCTGGGTCCAATGGCACGAAAAATCGTTACACCTGGAGACTTCTTCAGCTGCATTGGATGGCCCTGTTGTCCTTTGTGCTTCAACACACCCTAAGCACTCCACAGTGCTTTGCTGTGTCGCCATCTCAGCCATAGTGTAGAGGAAAAAGCCTTAAACTTTAGGTTTTAGATTCTAGTTCTACCCTAGAATCTGGGGTAGGTCATAACCCACATGTAGCAGTTGTTAAAGAGTTAAGAAGATATGATATAGTGCTATCCAATGATGATCAAAAAGCATAATGTCTCTCAAAACCCCTAAAAAACAGAGGTTGGGAGTACAGTCAAATCTAAAACAAAGTTACCAACTTTGTTATTTCAATTGCTCTTATTGATATGAACACTGCCTTCTCACTCTGTGGGACTTTTGTCTGTGATCTGTAAATCTTTCCCAAGGCTTTGTCCTTGATCTTTTCACCTTAAATGAATACTGATCAAGAACATGGGCTGTCCAATACTCTTCCTTCATATAGGACAGACCTATTTCCTTTCTCTGGTCATACAACACTCCAATTACTTGATAAAAATTTGAAAAGGGAATAGTTAATATTCTACATCAGACAACATTGGTATAGTTAGTTATACAATTAACTGAAGGATATAGAACATACAAGATTCCACTGAATGTATTGATAGCCCCTTGTTAATACTTCCTTAAAATACTCTTACTCAGAAAGTTGCCTTTCATATATATATATATATATACATATATATATATATATACATATATATACACATATATATGTTAAAATCATGCAATAGTCTTTAAAAATAGAACAGTAGAGAGAATTTTGAACCTTAAGTAAAGCACTAATGAGTCACACATTTAATTTTCAAAGGTGCTCTCCACAGTAATGGAGGATGTCCAGTGCAGTCCAAATTAAAAGGGGATTCCCTATTGTGGTTAGTTCCCCCAAACACCTCTGATTGTGGATGACATTGTGCTGATTGGTTAAGTCTTGTAACACTGCAGAATATCCTAAATTAGATCTTTTATCAATCAGAAGCTTTACCTGTCTTCACAAGGAAATCAAGTGCACAAAGAATGCTTATTGGACAGACAATCTAGATGGGGACAGAGCTGTTAGACCTAGACTTGATCTGGGGGAGGAAAGAAGATGGAATTGCTTTTTTCAGTTATATAAAATGTTTCTATTGTTTCCTGAAACAAGGGTCTGTCTTTTAAAAATTACTTTTTTCAGTGATGTTCTATGGTTATGATTTATGGAATATTACCATCTCTTAAAGAATTAAAATTACGGCTTATCCTCAGTACAATGGAGAGGGGCATAGATTGAATAGGCTGCAACCTATTACAAAGAGTAACACAAGAGAAGTGACAAAATCGCCTCCTGTACTTAATCCCCAACTGACAACACCCAGGAAAGTTATAGTCAAATTCAAGAGCTATCAGACCAAAGAAAAAATATTACAAGCTGCGGAGAAGAAGTCATTCAGATACCATGGAACCAAAGTGAGGATAACACAGGATCTGGCTGCACCTACACTGAAAGACTGAAAGGCATGGAATATGATGTACTGGAAAGCAAGGGAACTAGGTCTACAACCAAGAATCAACTACCTGATTCTTGAAGAATCAACTAACTGACTATATATGTACAGGGGAAAGTGTGGTCATTCAACAAAATAGAAGAATTCCAAGAATTTGTAAAGAACATACCAGACCTGAACAGAAAATTTGATGTCCAAGCATAGAACTCAAAAGAATCATCAAAAGGTAATTAAGCATGAGGGAAAAAAAGAAAAACAAACAAAAGAAAACCTTTTTTTAAAAGACTCAATAAGTTAAAATATGTATCCATATAAGAAAAGAGGTCATTGATAACTCTTAAAAACTGTTATCACCTGGGCAACTAGAAGAATTATACTTAGAGGGAACAGTGACAAACTGTATAGTATAAAATAACAAGACATAAATAGGTATATAGATATATGTATGCATAAATGCATATACATGTGTGCATGTGTGTATATATATATATGCATATATACAACTAGAGCTAAAAAGAGGTTAATTCTAAAAGAAATGGGGAAAAAAACAAATAGGGTATGAATTTATATGTCAAAAAGAAGCTCATGGCAGGAGGGGGAAGAACATCAATATACTAGAAGGGTAAAGAGGTTGGAGATAGGAAATACTCAACTCTTACGTGCATTGAAATTGACCCAAATAGGGAAGAACAATCCAATCCATTGGAGCAGAGAATAGATTTCAGCCCTATAGGGAAGTAGAAGGGTAACAAACAGACTGGTGGGGAGATAAGCAGTATAAGAGAGAGAGAGGGTGGGGGCAGTTTTTAAAAGATGGCAAAGAAAATAAGGGGGGGAATAAGAAGGGAGGGAGATAGAAAGGGAATTAAAATAAGGGTGGGAACTAGGGGGACTGGTTAAAAACAAACATTGGTGTAGAAGAACATAGTGAAAGAAGTAAAGGCAGGACTAGGAATAGAAATCAAAGTGCTGGGAAATACACAGCTGGTAATGATAACTCTGACTGTGAATGGAATGAACTAACCCATAAAATGCAAGCAAATAGTAGAGTGGATTAGAATCCCAAACCCTACCATATGTTATCTGCAAGAAACACATATGAGGAAGCTAGACACGCATAGGGTGAAAGTAAGAGGATGGAGTCAAGTCTATTAGACACCAACTGATAAAAAGAAGGCAGGAGTCGCAATCATGATATCTGACAAAGCCAAAGTAAAAATAAATCTAGTTAAAAGAGATAGGGAAGGTAATTACATTCTGATAAAAGTCAGTATAGACAACGAGGAAATATCAGTACTCAACATGTATGCACCAAATGGTGTAGCATTCAAATTTCTAAATGAGAAATTAGTGGACCTCAAGGATGAAATAGATAGAAACACTATACTAGTGGGAGACCTGAACCTTCTTCTATTCGAACTAGATAAATCCAACCAAAAAATAAATAAGAAAGAGGTAAGAGAAGTGAATGAAATCTTAGAAAAATTAGAGTTAGTCGATATGTGGAGAAAAATAAATAGGGACAAAAAGGAATATACCTTCTTTTCAGAAGCAATGGTACATTCACAAAAATTGACCATGTATTAGGGCACAAAAACATTGCAAACAAGTGCAAAAGAGCAGAAATAATAAATGCAACCTTTTCAGATCACAATGCAATGAAAATGATAATTAGTAAGGGTACATGGAGAGGTAAATAAAAATTAATTGGAAATTGAACAATATGATTCTCCAAAACTGGTTAGTCAAAGAAAAAAATCATAGAAATAATTAATAATTTCATTGAAGAAAATAACAATGATGAGACATCCTTTCAAAACCTATGGGATGTAGCCAAAGCAGTACTCAGGGGAAAATTTATATCCTTGAGTTCATATATTAACAAATTATGGAGGGCAGAGGTCAATAAATTGGGTATACAAATTAAAAAACTAGAAAGTGAACAAATTAAAAATCTTCAGGTGAAGACTAAATTAGAGATTCTAAAAATCAAAGGAGTAATTGATAAAATTGAAAGTCAAAGAACTATTGATTTAATAAATAAGACTAGAAGTTGGTACTTTGAAAAGACAAATAAAATAGACAAAGTACTGGTCATTCTAATTAAAAAAATGAAAGAAGAAAACCAAATTGATAGTATCCAAAATGAAAAGGGAGACCTCACCTCTAATGAAGAGGAAATTAAGGCAAGCATTAAAAACTATTATGCCCAATTATATGGCTATAAATATGGCAATCTAGGTGATATGGATGAATGCTTACAAAAATATAAATTTCCTAGACTAAGAGAGGAAGAAATAGATTACCTAAACAACCCCATATCAGAAAAAGAAATTGAACAAGCCATCAAAGAACTCCCTAAGAAAAAATCCCCAGGGCCTGATAGATTTACAAATGAATTCTATCAAACATTCCAAGAACAACTAATCCTAATATTATAAAAACTATTTGACAGAATAAGCAAAGAAGGAGTTTCCTCCTCCAGATTCCTTTTATGACACAAACATGGTATTGATCCCAAAACCAGGCAGGTCAAAAACAGAGAAAGAAAACTATGGACCAATCTCTTTAATGAATATAGATGTAAAAATCTTAAATAGGATACTAGCAAAAAGACTCCAGCAAGTCATCACAAGGGTTATTCACTATGGCCTGGTAGGATTCATACCAGGAATGCAAGGATGGTTCAATATTAGGAAAACCATCCACATAATTGACCATATTAACAAGCAAACTGGCAAAAATCCCATGATTATGTCAATAGATGCAGAAAAAGCCTTTGATAAAATACAACACCCATTCCGATCAAACACAATAGAAAGTATAGGAATAGAAGGTCCTTTCCTAAAAATAATAAACATTAAATATCTAAAACCATCAGCAAACATCATCTGCAATGGAGATAAACTAGAAGCTTTCTCAATAAGATCAGGAGTGAAACAAGGATGCCCATTATCACCTCTATAATTTAACATTGTACTAGAAACACTAGCAGTAGGAATTAGAGAAGAAAAAAAATTGAAGGTATTAAAATTGGCAATGAGGAGACCAAGCTATCACTCTTTGCAGATGATATGATGGTCTACTTAAAGAATCCTAGAGAATCAACCAAAAATCTAGTGGAAATAATCAACAACTTTAGCAAAGTTGCAGGATTCAAAATAAACCTGCATAAGTCATCAGCATTTTTATATATCTCCAACCCATTTCAGCAGCAAGAATTAGAAAGAGAAATTCCATTTGTAATCAATCTAGACAATATAAAATACTTAGGAATCTATCTGCCAAGACAAACAGAGGAACTATATGAACACAACTACAAAACACTCTCCACAGAATTAAAACTAGATCTAAAGAATTGGAAAAATATTGATTGCTCATGGGTAGGACAAGCTAACATAAGAAAAATGGCAATCCTGCCCAAATTAATTTACTCATTTAGTGCCATACCCATTGAACTACCAAAAAACTTTTTTTTACTGAATTAGAAGAAACCATAACAAAGTTCATTCAGAAGAACAAAAGATCAAGGATATCCAGGGAAATCATGGGAAAAATAAAAAAAAAAGAACACAAAGGACTTGCAGTCCCAGATCAAACTATACTATAAAGCAGTGGTCATCAAAACAATCTGGTACTGGCTAAGAGACAGAAAGGAGGATCAGTGGAATAGAGTAGGGGTAAATGACCTTGGACATCCAATCTATGATAAGCCCCCAAATCCCAGTTTTGGGGACCAAAACCAACTATTTAATAAAAAAAAAACTACTGGGAAAATTGGAAGACAATATGGGAGAGATGAGGTTTGGATCAACATCTCACACCCTACGCCAAGATAAACTCAGAATGGGTGAATGACCTGAATATAAAAAAGGGAAACAATAAGCAAATTAGGCGAACACAAAATACTATACTTGTCAGATCTTTGGGAAAGGAACGACTTTAAAACCAAGCTAGAGCTAGAAAAAAATCACAAAATGTAAAATCAATAATTTTGATTATATCAAATTAAAAAGTTTTTGCACAAAGCTAATGCACCCCAAATTAGAAGAGAAACAACAAATTCAGAAAAAAAATCTTTATTACAAAAACCTCTGACAAAGGTCTAATTACTCAAATTTATAAAGAGCTAAACCAATTGTACAAAAAAATCAAGTCATTCATCAATTGATAAATGGGCAAGGGACAGGAAAAGGCAATTTTCATATAAAGAAACCAAAACTCTCAATGAGCACATGAAAAAGTGTTCTAAATCTCTTATAATCAGAGAAATACAAACCAAAACAACTCTGAGGTATCATCTCGCATCTAGCAGATTGGCTAACATGACAGGAAAGGAAAGTAATAAATGGTGGAGGGGATGTGGCAAAGTAGGGACATTAATTCATTGCTGGTGGAGTTGTGAATTGATCCAGCCATTCTGGAGGGCAATTTGGAACTATGCCCAAAGGGTGATAAAAGACTGTCTGCCCTTTGATCCAGCCATAGCACTGCTGGGTTTGTACCCCAAAGAGATAATAAGGATAAAGACTTGTACAAGAATATTCATAGCTGCACTCTTTGTGGTGGCAAAAAATTGGAAAATGAGGGGATGCCCTTCAATTGGGGAATGGCTGAACAAATTGTGGTATATGTTGGTGATGGAATACTATTGTGCTAAAAGGAATAATAAAGTGGAGGAATTCCATGGAGACTGGAATAACCACCAGGAAGTGACGCAGAGCGAGAGGAGCAGAACCAGGAGAACATTGTACACAGAGACTGATACACTGTGGTACAACCAAATGTAATGGACTTCTCTATTAGTGGCAATGCAGTGATCCTGAACAACTTGGAGGAATTTATGAGAAAAAACACTCTCCACATCCAGAGGAAACACTGTGGGAGTAAAAACACCGAAGAAAAACAACTGCTTGAATACATGGGTTGAAGGGATATGGTTGGGGATGTAGACTCTAAATGATCACCCTAGTGCAAATATCAACAATATGGAAATAGGTTATGATCAAGGACACAAGTAATACCCAATGAAATTGCGCATCAGCTGTGGAAAGGGTGGGTGAAGGGGAGGGAGGGAAATAAAGTGATTACTGTAACCAATAAATAAATTATATATATATAAAAATAAAAATTTAAAAAGTAAAAAATAAATAAAAAATTAAAAAAAATTAAAAAGAACTAATGATTCCAGGAGTGAACATCTCAGGGTATTGTGGCACTTGCCCCATGAAGTTCATTCTTGGGAGTCTTTTACTGAAGAAACGGGTGGGGCACTGCCAAATGTGTTGCCTCAGCTCAGAACGATCGCGTCTGGCCATGACTCCCATCCCATGGCTGCCACCTTTTTTTTCTTTTCATCCCTCTGGCTTCATTTGCTCTGTTCTTTCAGTGGATACACTTCCACTCTGTGAGCTTATCCTGATCATGAGAGTCTCTGACCAGGAACCCTGCCAGGCATGGACTCAGGTATGGCTTTCTGGGGAAACAGAATCTAGAATGGGGATTCCTAATCAAAGTTTCATTTCACTGACTTGGATGGGAAACATCTTATTAATATGTCATCTTTATTTCAATATGAAATGTATTTTAATTACATGAAGGGTTACCATACCAGCTGTTCTCCACGAGAAAAAAAGGTTTTCTTTACAATCGTACACATTTTATTTTGTGTAATTAAAAAAATTGTTCTGAGAAAGGGCCTAAGCTTCATTCAAGGTCTGTTATACACACAGAAAAAAAGGTACAAACACCCAGTCTATAGCAGTGGGGTCAAACTCACACATCATCAGGGGCTTCTACTCCATACATAAAGATCCTTGTTGACCTCATATTGCCAGTTTTTAAAAAAATGTTCATCTTCCATCTCAGAATCAATATTACATATTGGTTCTAAGGCAGAAGAGCGGTAAGGGCTAGGCAATGGGGGTTAAGTGACTTGCCCGGGGTCACACATCTCAGAAAATACTGGAGGCTAGATTTGAACCCAGGACCTCCCGTCTCCAGGCCTGGCTGCCTATCCCCTGAGTCCTCTAGCTGTTCCCCCATATTGACAGTTTTAAAATGTAATATTACCTATGCTTTATTCCTTTTTTAATAGTTTTGTTAGATAGCTCCCAATTACATTTTAATCTAGTTCAGGGTAAACTCACAAGTGTTTTAGGCCACTGCTGAAGGAAGCTAAATGACCTCTCTATCTGAAAACACATAAAAACTGGATGAAATTTTTATTTTTTAAGGTTGTTTAGATGTGATCCTTGCTAAGTGCAGAGGAACGAGTGAGATGATCTCTCAGTATTCCATGCCAATCCTGTAACGGTGATGGAGGCTTTCTTTGAATCCTATTCCATTCCATTCTACCTGAGACAATACAAGTTACAAATAGAGACTATAAAAAGTAATTAGCCTTTTTCATGTGTAGCAATCGTACCGAGGGTGCTTTATATACTGTACGCGTTGTAATACTATAAGGATGAAAATGGCTGATTAGAAGATTACTGTTCGAATTAGGTAAACTCATCTGTAGCTGGATTAACATTGGATAAACAGCTATCCTCTGTCAAAAGGAAAAGCCTCATCCAGCCTACCTGAAGTTTGGGGAAGGATTATTCCTTTCAGAAACTAGATGCATAAGGCTTAACTCTAAGCTTCCTGTTCTCAAATCATCAGTAAACCATCTACTTTCTACTAATGAAGACTGTATGCTCTGAATAAGAGAAGGGGAGGGGGGGAGCAAGGGTTGCCAGGCAACAATGACATCAGCAACTCCCTCCCTACACACACACACACACACACACACACACACACACACACACACACACACACGTACATGTACAGGCTAGGAAAGGCAACAGCTTTCTCTAATAAGATACAGCAGAGATTACATTATGTCTGAACTATTTTTTTCTTTCAATATTTCACCATGTTCACTCTGAAACTTCTTGGAAAATCTAACATGTCTGGCATAACTAGGCAAGGAGGAAGATGCCTCTCATTCCCCATTATAATTCTGAAATTCTCCTGCCGACATTTCTCATCAACACTTCCTCCCTTGGGATTAATGCCAACATCTACATGACCCTGTTCCACACGTTTTTTTTTGTTTTGTTTTGTTTTTGTTTTTGTCATGATATACCAGCCTCCATGTTACTTTTCCTCCTTTCTCAAAGAATTCATTAACTGGCTCATTCTTCTGTTCCTCTTCATTAAAACCACTCCTCTGTCCTTAACTTTGGTTACTTCAATAGATTTATAATGATGTCCTCTCAAATACTCTAGCCCTGCATCATTTTGCCAACCTCAACTCCCATGATCTTCATTTCCACCTTATCTCACTGACCCACAAGAGTCACTGTTAGCATTCATCATCTTCCCAAATATTTTCACCTCCATAATCCTTAACTCGAAGATCCCCCCCAATCACAATCTTCTTTCTTCCTTTCCTAATATCTTGTTGTTATTATTATTATTGTTTGGTGGTTTCTATCCTCTCCAAATCTCTGTGACCCCATTTGTGGTTTTTTTGGACAAAATACTCAAGTGGTTTGAGTATTTTTTCCTTTTCCATCCTATCACCTCACTACACACACACACACACACACACACACACACACACACACACACACACACACATTCCTTTCACTCTCCCTTATTCTCCTAATTTATAAGCCCTGTTGCAGTCTTTGATTACTCTTAGTCTTGACTACATAGTTAACCAGTTCGAAAAGGCAGTTTCCTTCATTTTTTTTAAATCTCCGGCAATTCTCAACTCTGAGTTCCCCAGGAAACCACCACCAGCAGTAGCAATCACCAGCATCTGTCTTCTCTCCTCCTACTCCCAAGCTATTTAATGAAAGAAGTCATGAACATGCATTAGCTCAGTGCATTTCTGAGTCATGTTATCTAATTTCAACTGGGTGTTCATTGCTGCATATCATTTATTAGTTTAGGTATTTATTTCTAACATTTAATGGTGGCTCTTATCTTCCCATCTAAATACTCTACCCACATACTCCCAGAACTGTAACTTGTAAAAAAATAAATTAATTAAGCAAAAACAAACATGTGTGACAATGAATGCAATATTCTGTTTGGAAATTCTTTAATTCATCTCCAGTTGTTTCTTTCTCTGTCCCCAAGATAGCTATTCTGAACCTTCTCTTCACTCCCTAAATCCCCAATAAAACTCTTACCCTCACTTTTCCTTCAGCAGATGATCATGCTTCCCATTTTACTTAGACAATTGAAGCCAATGGAACATAAACTCATCTCCTTTAATTTCCATATCAAAAGATCTCTACATCTCCTCTTCTTCCATGGATCTAGTTTCAAAACCTGAGAAAGGCCAACACCTTTGGTTCCATCTTCTATCTTCTTTGATAACTTTTGACCAATACAGTTTATTCCAGTCTCTGTCCTTATCTCCAGTAGCGCATTCACAACTGGAAAATATGGTTTCCCAAAGAGACATCTCAAATTCAACAAATCCAAAATAAAAATCATTAACTTTTCCCCAAAGGTCTCCTTTCTTCTGTCTTCCCTATTTCTACTGAGGGTACCATTATCCTTTCTGTGACTCAGGTTCACAAACTTCAGGGATATCCTTAACTCCTCAATTTTACTTACTCATGAATCCAATCAATTGGAATATTTGGTCATTTCTAGCTCCTCATTTCTTGCATTGATCTTACTCTTTCTACTCACATGTGCACCACCCTAGTTGTGCCCTCATCACTTCATCTTCCTAATTGCTTTCCCTCTTTCAAGTCTCTTCCCACTCTAATTCATTTTCCACATAGCTTCAAAAGTGATTTTCCTCAAGGAAAGGTCTGACATTAATTCCTCTACTCAACAAACCCTAACAATAACCTTTAAGATACAGTATAAGCTCTTCCAAACAACTTTTATACATTTACTATAGATTACACCTCTTCCAGGACCATGGTCCAGATTAACTGACCTCCTGCTGCTCATTGCACAAGATGCTCTACCTCCCATTCATGAAGGGCCCCACTGGCTGTTTCCTCTGCCTACGATATTTACCTCTTGATTTACCTTCTAAAAGTCCACATTTCATTCAAAGCACAACTAAAGCACCATATTTCATATGAAGCCTTTCCTAATTTAACTGGCATCTAGTGTCCTCCTCAGTATTTTCCTGTATTTATTTTGTTTATATTTTCTATAGAATTATGTAATATATAATAATTTTATAATATAATATATTAATATAATAGAAATTATACATAATATAATTTTATATTATATATAAAAATATGTACATAAAGGTGCACTGGTAATTGTTTAAGAACTAGTTCTCGTTTGCACACAACACTCAAGTTTAATTGTGTCAACATTTCTCCATCACTTTCTTATGTTTAAACAATTAACAAAACAATACAACAAGAACCAATTTATAGCATTAGCTGAATGATGAGGTATAAATTCTCACATTGGAAATTTAACAGTCCACACTAGAAAGCGCTTCAAAATGACTCCAGTACATTCCTGTATGTGCAAATACATCATTGTTTCTCCTGACAGAGGTGCATCCTATTTCACTTCTGCTTTAAGAATGTAAAGTAGTAACTACTGCGTTTTGTGTCTTTGTGACCCAGAGTGGGGTATGGTATTTATTAACACAGTGTAAGTGACTAATAAAACGTAATTTAATGTCTGATTTTGCCTGCTCATTTTCAGTCTGTTGCTACCTAATAGCCTCTTGTTTGTGGTCTATAATGGTCTTCTGGTGTGCTCAATCATTAAAAAAAATACTTTCTCTTGGTCCTCCCATTCCCCACCCGCAAGCCATCATCATGTAATATCTATTCCCTTTTACAGCAAAACTCTCAGAGGAAGAGGTTCTACTCACCGACTCTACTGCAACTTCAGTACCATGATCAGCTCTTTCTAATCTGACTGTGGACCCCCTAATTGAATGAAACTGCTCTCTAAAAGGTTACTAATTCCCTCAATCAGGTGACCTTTTTTTTTTCTCAGTACTCATCCTCCTTGACCTTACTCAAGCTTTTGCCAGAGTTCAATTACCTTCTACTCCTTTATGCTTTTTTCCTTTCTTTGCTTTTCATTGCTCTCTTCCCGCTGGATTCTCTTTCTAGCTCTCTGCCACTCTTCATCAGTTTCTTGGGGTGGGGTGTGGGCTATAATGCATTTCCCTCCTTCAAGTGAGCATGTTCCCCAAGTTTCCATCTTGTATCTTCTCTTTATATTCTTTCCTGACCCATTCTCTCCTCTGACTTCTAGCCCCACATCTCAAAATGTTGCTGGATGTCTATCTTAATATTCTTCCAGTTCCCCCTCCCTCTTTAATGTATCCAAATTGGAATTTATCCCTTCCCTCCACCACCACAAGGCTGCCATACTCCATCACTCAATTTTGGAAGCTCAGAGTCATCTCTTATAGCTTTCTCTTCCTCTCCCCTAATATCCATTCAATTGCCAAGTCTTGTATAGTCTATTTATACAATATCTGCAGAGCATTCATCTTCTACATTCCATACGTACAACCACCAATCTAGCTCAGTTCCCGATGACCACTCATCTACATTATTGTATAGCTACCTCATTAGTCTCCTTGTTTCTAATTTCTCACCTCAACAACCCATTCTTTACATGATTTGGAAAATCATCTTTCTAAGGGAGAGATCTGACCACATAAGTCACTCACTTAATAACCTTCAGTAGCTCTCTACTGTTTTTAGGATAAAATACTAACTTTTTTACTCTGGCATTTAAAGCTCCCCAAGCTTATTGTTAACCACCCTTCTGATTTCATTTGATGTGATTTCCATTCAAAAACTGTACATTCCAGCCAATCTAGAATAACAAGCTATTTTGTGAATTCTACCTATCATCAGTTTTCACAAAAACTATCTCCCATTCATGTAACACGCTCTTTCTTCATCTTTATCTTTCAGTATTCTCATCTTCCTTCAAGGCTATCCTCCACTTAGCTTTCCTTAATACCTTGAACTATTACCATTCTTTCCATCTACAAGTATCTTAAGTACCTTTTCTCTAATATCATTTGTCACCATAACTCCCTTGTATTATACTTATGTGTTAATTCAGTATCTTTATTTTCATTTTGGGGGAATATAAGCTTCTTACATGCAGAGTCTGTTATACCTATGCCCTAAATGCTTTTCTGACCACCAGTCCTGCATTATCAAGAATGTACATTGGACATCTCTACCTGGATATTCAGGAAATAACACTAATCCAACAAGTCTAAAATTGAATGTTATATTTTCTTCCAAGTTAATTCTTCTAAGTATCCCAATATCAGTTAAAGATACTTCTATCCTTTCTGATGCCCAAGTTCAAAGTTCTAACATCTTCTTTACCTTCCCCTAAATCAAATCAGTTGCCACGTAATACTGATTTTATTTCTACAAATTATCTCTTCATTCCCTTCTCATTACTCACAAACCTCTGACTTTTATTTTGCCCATTATCACCTGTTGGTTAGACAATTTCAAAAAACTCTTCATTGGTTTCCTTGCTTCCAATCTTTTCTGGCTCCAACCCACCTTCCCAAATCAGCTGTCAATCAATATGCCTCAGAGATCTGACTACACCATACACCACTCCCCTACTCAAAAATGGTTAGTAATCTTTAGAAATAAGTGTGAAATATTCAAACTTCCACAATTTTGCTCCCACATATCACATGTGACTTCATATAGCACTCTTCATATATTCTATGTTCCAGGAAAACTTCACCACTTTCCATTTAATCACTGAGGTCGAGAGATAAAATATATATGTTGTGTATATTCCTTCTATGTTTCTGTCTCTCAACTTGAAGTAGATTGGTGGTTTTAGGTGGGGAACATAGCAGATGAATGCTCTGAAGATATTGTAGAAATAGACTCTACAGGACTTGGCAAGTGATCAGATATTAGAGGAGAGGGAAAGAGAGAAATAAGAGATGACTCTGAGCTTGGAGATCTATATTTATCCACATACACACATCATACATACACACATACACTTGTGGGGGGTCCCCCAAGTCTAGACTACATTCTTTAATCTCCATCTCATAGAATCGAAAGTTTCCTTTGTCACCTTACATCCAACATTAACTCAAATGCTGGATCCCTATATTGTCATTCTTTTAAAGGGACTTTAGATTATTCTGTATATATTTTATATTTATTACTATATCTGGGTCCAAATTAGTGTGAATAATAAATCCCTCTGAAGTGGTTGAATTATTTGAATTTACACTCTGAATTTCTACTGGACTGGAATGAAAGAGGAATAAGCATTTATATAACATTTACTATATGTCAGGTACCATGCTAAGTAATATAAAATATCAATTTTATATTTTATATAATTATAACTTCAAATAAATGTAAATTCAAAAGCATGTAACTCTCTTTAGGGGATTCATTCTCTGCACTAATCAGGACCTGGCTATAGTAATAATGGCTAGCATTTATACAGTGCTTTAAGGTTTACAAATTGCTCTACACACATATTATTTTATTCTTATGAAAACTCGAGGAGGTAGGTACTAATAGCATCCCCATTTTGCAGATGAGCAAATGGAGACTGAAAAGACTTAAGTGACTTCTCCAGATACAGAAAATTATTAAGTATCTGTGGTAGGATTTTAACTAAAGTTTTCTTGACTCCAGGTCCAGTGATCAATCCACTGTGACATCTGGCTAATTTCAAATCTTGTGTTTCCCTAATAAAGTCCCATGAATAAAGACAGTTTCATTTTTATCTTTGTATCCCTATTATTTATCATAGTACATTGCTAATAGTAGATTTGTAATAATTTTTGTCAAATTATTTATCTGAAAATGTTAAAATAAACTGTCAACCATGAAAATTAATATACAAGTTATATTCTTTAGCAGTGATTATGATTCCAGAGATCTCACTGCCCTAACTTGGATATCCCAGAATGTTCTAGTAGACAGTGGTTAGGTCCTAGCCTCAGAGGAAACCAGAATTTTCCATAATGACAGTAGTTTTGCTGCCAGAGATTTTCAAATATTTGGTGAGTACTTGGGTTCTCAGGAAAATGTCTGGAATGACATTTTATCCCCAATGCCAACAAAACTTGCTACTAAGACTGTTTGGAAAGTAAAGTGACTGCACACCAGGTGGCAGAGTTTGCCTTTAACACCCATGCTTTTTTATCTCAGAATTCAAAGAAATACATTTTGTATATCAGCTCTTACTGAAAATTTCTGAGCTATACACCATTATGTAATAGACAGAAATTAAAAACAAGGTAGATAGATTTCTATCATATGGTAGAAGAAAATTCTAATTTAACAAAATGTCAGCCAAGACAGCATAGGAGAGATAAAATAATTCAGTATCTCTACCTGTCTTCTACTCCTCTATTTGTCAAGTGAATACCATCTTTCTTTCTTTGCCATCCCTGCTTAGAAATTTTAAAATCCAGTTGCATTTTCTTTAAAAGTTATATGTAAAAATGATAGAGTATCAGTGAGGTCCCTGAACATACATATAATTCCTCCAAACAGATTAAATGTATCAGGCCAAATCTTGATCAAGAAATCCAAAAAAGCCACAATGGATCATTTTCCAGGTGAGGTTAGCATAAGGAGACAGATAGAGAAATCTTTGAACATCAGAGAATAGATGTTCCTTTTCAAAGACAGGAAGTGCATTAGGGCAGGAAGAACTCCAAGAACTAGAATAGCAAGGTCTAAATGTTTGTAGGGCACAGGAACAGATACCCACTAGCAGTTCTATCATTCATGAACAAGCTTCAACTGAGAAATTCAGAGTAGCCTGAGGAAGAGACCTGTGACTTTATGTGGAATTCCAGGATGAGAAAAAACCATGGCTCCTGAGCTGTGTATTGATCTCAGAAGCAACCAGCAGTGTGTAACACAGACCCAAGGAGAAGAGCAATATCTTAATTCCAGAATCCAGACCAATCTGAAGCCTACAGAATAACCAGGACCAGAAAACCATAAGAAAGGGAAGCTGACACTTCTATCAATCTGAACTAGCAGAGCTTTCCATTTTCTTGATGGTCCCATAAAGTCCCTGGGAAACACAGCAAACCCATAGGTGTGATGCTCATACTCAGACCTAGGTAAGGAACTTGCAAATGTCAGATTATGGAGACAGTGGTTAGACTTTGCCCTCTTTCGCTCTCTTTGGGTATACAGAAATCTTGAATACTCCTCCACCAGACCTTGTCCCTGTTGTCCTAGAATAACATAACACTCGATATCCCAGAAAGCAACAGCTAAAGCCCAGATGTGATTTTCAGAAGTGCACAGAGTTTAGCCTTCACATCAAATCCAAAGTTAGGAAGTTGTTAAGGATAAATGTTAGGGTTAAGCCTAAATATATCTTGTAGTGGTCACTAGGGATTTAAATTCTAAATCCCAATGAAATACTCAAGTCAGAATAGAATTTTATGGTGGTTTATTTACAATAGAAGGGGGAGAGAGAGAGAGGGAGAGAGGGAGAGAAGGAGAGAAGGCGAGAGAGAGAGAGAGAGATCTGCTCCGGCCTGATCTGAGCCAGGGGAAGTTCAGAGATCTCAGCCAAGGAGCCTTCCCAGAAGATTAAATCTAGCTTGGCTTCTAGCCACGAGGCCTCCTCCAAGATGAGGGGCCTCCTTGGAGGCTATTCCTCCAGAAAGAGCCAAGGAAAAGGGGAGTCAGTCTTTTCATTCACCACTTGGCTGTCTAAGGGACATAGTCTGAGGTCCCATGTTCCAGCTCTCCAAGTCAAGTACCACCACCAAAGTCCCTCTCACAGGAAGTTATGCAAAATATAAAGGCAGTTCTTTACATCACTTCCTGTGTCACACATGTACCAATGGTGACTTAAACTTGGCTTTGGACAGCCCAGGGGGTCAGTCAATTGTTTCTGATTTGTCACTTACTAGGACATGTGGGTCATAGACCTTCCTCCCACACACTTAATCCTTAAGTGGGGGTGTATACATTCCTGGTTGCTAAAATTCTAAAGACTTAGGAGGGTGGAGTATAAAATTCATAGCTGAAAGAATGATCAAACAAGAAAAAAAACACTTAAAGTGATTTAGGCTGACAGGAACACTTGAGGCACAACCTCAGACGGCATGGGAAAAAAGATTCTAAAACATCTCTAAGCAAAGTCTCAAAGAAAAACCCAGCCTGGACAAAAGTTCCTGGAAGAAATGAACCAAAAAGTATTTTTTAAAAAAAGATTTGAAAAAATTATTGAAATTAAAGTGCTAATGGATAAAAGCAAAAGAGAAAGAGAGTTATTATGTAAGAAAAAATTGTAAAAGGAATTAATAGCTTGGCATAAGAGATACAAAACCCTCTCTCCCAAGTAACAAACTCTTGAAAATTGGATGTGACCAAAGAGAAGATAGTAACTTTCAAGAGACAGAAAGAACTATTGGAACACATTTGAGATGGGGTGGGGAAAAAAGGGGAAGAAGGCAGAAAGGGAAAGGGGTGGGGAAAGAGTATGAGTAAATGTAAGGTATCTCATATTGAAAAAACAAATGACCTGGAAAACAAATCAAGGAGAGCCCATTACTTGAAAGCCATGATGAAAAATATCACCTAGATATCAAATTTTAATAAATCATGAAAGAAAAATGCCTGTATCTCTTAGAAGCAGAAAACAAATTGGAAATAGAAAGTTAATCAATTTAAGATTCATTAAATGGGTAAAGAGGAGTAGCTCAGTGGATTGAGAGCCAGGCCTAGAGATGGGAGGTCCTGGGTTCAAATGTGGCCTCAAACACTTCCTACCTATGTGACCCTGGGCAAGTCACTTAACCCCCATTGCCCAGTCCTTACCACTCTTCTGCCTTGGAACCAATACCCAGTATTGATTCCAAGACAGAAGGTAAGGGTTTAAAAAGAAAAAAAAGGGGGGGGGGAGAGTCATGAAAGAAGAAATCTCCCTACCACAGGTTAAGGAGGATTATTAAAAACAAAACAAAACAAAAACTTACTGCATTGAATAGAAAGAGTATGGAGTGGTAGATTTAGAGCTGACGTAAAAACAAAGAGAACACTAGGTAAAGTTCTAGGATTAGGCAATCAGTTGGTGACCTGCTTTGGTAGATGAGATATTCTTATCTGAAAATTCCAAACCAAAAAAAATTGCTAATCTCTCCTCCTAATTAAATACTCAGGATTAAATTCTATCTAAAAAGACAGAAGCTATGATTTTGCTTCTTCTGTTCTGTCTTAGTTACATTAACTCCTATCACCTCAATAAGATGGAAAGTCTTTGAAACTATGAACTCTCTCCATTTGTTTCTTTGTATCCCTGATAACCTAGCATATGGCCCATAAAACAATAAATAAATTTTATTGATTGGTTTCTTGATGTAGTTTCCTATGAGACTTATAGTAATCTCATCAAAGTAACTACAAATAATATGGTGGAAAGGATAGATGTCCACTTACCTCTAAGGTATTTTCAAAATCTATTCTCTAAAATGCGAGTCTTATATTTCCACTCTCTGCTTTCCTTTCATGATCGATTAGGCTTTTTCATTAAAAAAAATTTCTTAGTGTTTTCAGAAATGTATGAAAACTATCCCTAGATTCTGCCCTATTGCAATAGGCTTTCTCTTCTGAAGCAGAATTTCACTAATTCACTTCTCGTGATTTCCCTCTTAGTGTTAAGGAAGATAATGTGGCAATATTTTTTTTTTCAATGTGATGGCTATTTAATAAAATGAAGATTCACTGGGCTTTTTGTGCATAAGCTTTTCACCGATTAATGACATGTAGAGGAACAGTCCAGTTCTCTTAATTACCTTTCTCTTGTTAAGCTGTGTTTTAAAGAAAAATGACACCTCAAACTCATTTTATCACCCGGGGCTACAGATGCTTACTTTCAAGCTGTGTTTGGAAGTGGGTGGAAAGTAAAAGGAGAAAAGAAAACCAGTTAAGGGACCAGATATTTTCCAGCTCTCTCTTCTGGGGCATTCATTGTGCAACTGAAGCAGCTGGTGGAATGACCATTTTTTCAGCCTTCATGCACACATGTGGCAACAAAGAGACACAGCCCTTCTCTGTGAAATTCTCTTGTAAGACCCTCTTAATGAAGGACTTGAAAGTTGACACTATTCAATCATAAGCCAGATCATGGTTCCACTAGTAGAGAACAACTACCTCTCTTTATGAAAATAAATCTCTCTATATTATGATCAACTCTCCATTGTCTCACATATTACGTTCTCAATTCTGAGCCATGGGCACCACAGAGCATTAATCTAAGAGCGTAGTTATTAATGAAGTAAATGCAGTGATTAGTCACAAGAAATCCATCCCTGAGATTACAAATTACAATTGAGTTATAAAAACAACCTGGTTTTATACACACATATTGACTAGAGTGTTTTCTTAAACTCCAAGTCACATAGTTTAATCAATTTTTATCTACACAGTTTAGTTATGAAGTAGGTCCTCCTAATTGTTACAAATTATGCGTGGCATTCAGTTTTTAACATTTCAGTTATACCCTTGTGCTATGTGGACACACAGAGCTGTCTAGAACAACAAAAGTTTTAGTGACTTATCCAGGGTCAAAAACCAAACTGTGATGGAGAATTTTTAACAACTGACTTCCTACCCCTGAACCACCTCCCATCCCCCCAAAAATGCATGCCCACTACTTTTTAGATTTAATTTTCATTTTTAACATTTTCTCCATATATTTCTTTCTTTTTTAGGCAGAGTGTCTAGAGAGCTGATTTCAAAGTTTGGGTTCCAACATACCCCTAGACAGCCAGAATAATTTGTTAGAGGTTGAGCATGAGCCAACATTTTTAAGGTTGGTTGTTGAGGCACTATGCAATGCTGCCTGATATGTGCATATATGTAGAGTATACATTTGGATACATAAATATGTAGTTATAAAGAGGGTGATATCCTGCATCAGGGGAAGGAGTTTCACCATGACAAGAGTTCCAAATACTAGTGAAATTACAGGGTTTATTTTCCCATTGCCTTGTGTACGTAGGGGTATATGTGTGTGCGCGTGCATAGCTACATATATCATACATGTGCATTTATACATGCATGTACATATGTGCACATGAAATACATGTTAGTATGGTATATATGTGTGTGCATAGCTATGTGTAGATACATTTATACATGTCTATACATGCATGTGTATATGATATACATGCTATAAAACTATGCCTACATGCTCACACGTGTGTATAACACATGTGCCATTAGTCATTTTTTGGTGAGGAATGCCTTCCACCAATACAAAACAGTACCTCTGTAAGGCATTTTCTTTGAGTTTCTTTTACAGATATTGAGACTTGAAGTGACTTTTTCAGGGTCACACAGGTGGGTCTTGAATCCGAGTCTTCCTGATTCTGACCACAGTTCTGTATTTATGACACTCTGCTGTCTAAGTATGGACACTCTTAGCCCAACACACACACACACACACACACAATGTTTGATTTAAAATTTTTTTTAAATTTAAAAATAAAACATTATTTCACTAGTATAGGAGACTTTCTTCCTGGGTAAGCAATGTCCTTCCAATACAAATTTGCAGCCATTCCAGTCAACCCACACTTACTAGGAAGTGCCTGGTACTTCAGGGCTAAGCACTGTGGCTAGAAAGAAAGGCCAGTCTCTGTCCTTGGGGAGCTCACATTCTGATGGAGATGCAATATGCAAACACGTATAGACATCCAGGTAAACTGGAAGCATGCTCAGAGGGAAATTAATCTGGGATGAATTTGTTTTCCTCTTTCCAAAGTCCAGTATGAGCACACACATGAGAAGATTTGACAGAACCCCAAATGCCATATTAATGGAAAGAGGGAGGGAGGATGGGAAATACAAGGCTTTGTTGAGAGAAAATCACTGTTTTCCACAATAATAAGAACCCATTCAAACCTGATTAATGTACCACTGCAATGACATGGTGCAGCTATTAATTCTCTTTGAACAACACATTAAAGAAATATCACAAAATCACAGGAAATTCAGGACCCACTAGGGACTTCATATGCTTGTTTCTCAAGCTTCAATAAGTCCTTTTGGAAGCTTCAATGCATTAAGTGCATACGTCTGTACTTGCTATTATATCACAGAATGAAATTTTATTTATGAAACCAACGTTTACCTTTGTTAAAGCTTTACTCTAGATCCACTCTGAAGGGAGCATCACAACCTTTATGAGAACAGCTGCTAACAGCTGGGGTGGCAATCCTTCCTTTCACTCAGTTTAAAAGGAGGCTATTAAAGGGTAAGAAAAGGACCATTTTCCCTCTTTTCATACCCAGGGAGGTCCAACTTCTCTGTATAAAAATGGGATACTTTTAGAAATACATTCTTTTTCAGTTGCCTCAATTCTTAGTCTGTGATTATAAATTTCTAGTAAAAATAATGTTAAAAGTATAATTCTATGTTCCCCAAGTCCAACATAATTGCCATTTCTAAGGCAGCAGCTTTTCAATAAACAAGGATTGCTTTTGTCCTCTGCAAATAAAACTAGATTGATAATTAGGTGGCTTTGATCTGATTTCCTCAGAAAACTAAAGCCAATTAAGGGGTATTGAGGGAAGGAACATTGTTTAGAGTGAGTAGAACGATACTGAATCACTAAGAAGTCACAGAATCTGATCTAGAGTCTAAAGGAATCCATCTCAAATACCACCTAGTCCAACTCTATTTTGCAGATTAGAAAACTGAGAACAAAGCATTTAAAATAACTAGAATTAAATCATACACATAATCAAGTATGAGAAGGGATTTGAACTCAGGTCATTTGACATTTGTCATTTGCGTCTGATTTTCCCACTATAGAATGCTTCTGCATATCGCTGTCCAATCTTGTTGTTGTTATTGTTATTTTTGCATTCTCTGCCAAGATGAATGATCTTTAGTCAGGAAAGGAAAGAAAAATACTAACTAGGAGTTAAAATCCAAGAACTCTAAGTAAGGAGATCATAATAGATTAAGTCCCCAGTTCTAGATAAACTATATTCCAGAGTATTTAGTGAATTGGTTGATGAGATAAAAAGTCACTGTCAATGATCTTAGAAACCCTTGAAAAATGGGAAGAAGCTAGAGGAATTGGAAAAAGACAAATATATTGATTTTTTTAATAGAAGAGACTATATTTGGCAAACTATATGCCAATAATTTTCACTTCAAATTCTGGGGAAAAAATTCTAGATGCTCTTTCACCAATGGTTAGCAAAATGTCTAGAAAAGGAAAGATGAGGGATAAAAGGGGAAGAGGAGGAATTATAGGGAGGGAGAAAAGGAGAAAAGAGGGAGAAAAAGACTCAGAGGGTGGCAAGAAAGTATAGAGGGAAGAAGGAGGAAGGGAAAAGAAAAAAGATGCTCAAGAACTGTGATTAATAATTTAATATCAAACTGAAAGGAGATCTCAAGTGAAATGCATAGGAATCTGTGTTTGATTTTGGGCTATTTATAGCTTTTAGCATCATCTGCTGCTTTCAGAAAACAGATTGCCAACATGGTGGATGACAAAGGCAGAATTCTAAAACATCTGGACAGGAATGAATGAGTCCAAACCAAGTATAATGAAATGCAATGATAAATGTCCTACCTGAAGATTAAAAAATAATAACTTCAGAGATACAAGATTTAGGAGAAATTTACATGAAAATATTTGAGGAGTTCATTGTACTTGAAGTTCAATGAGTCAACAGTGTGAAAGAGAATACAAAAATACTAATTCAGCTATAGGCTGTATTAGGGGTCCAAGACATAATAGTAGCCCTTTGACCTGGAATATGGTGTCATGTCTTGGGAATAATATTTTAAGAGGGAAAAAGACAGAATGAAGAGTCTGGAAGAAGGTAATAAGAATGGTTAAAGACCTCAAGCTAATGCCATGTGAAAATAAATGGAAGAAACAGAAATGTTGAGCCTATAAAAGAAAATGTGGGTGAGCTAAGAGAACTGCCTTCATGAAGCTAATGGACTGTGATACAGAAAAGGGGCTAGATATGTTCCATTTGACTTCAGAAGGCAGATTAGCATTGATAAGTTCCAAGTTCCTATTATGAATTAATGCAAGGAAAACTTCCTAAATAAACAGAGATGTACAAAAGTGAAAGGGATTACTTGGGGGTAAGAGTAGATTCTACATCATCAGAAATTTTCAAAGACTTGGATGACCATTTTTTTGAGGATGTTGAAAAAAGGGCTTCCTGTTCAGGTATGGAGTAGACTAGATGGCCTATGGGATGCCTGTCAGTTGTGTGACTCTGTGATTCATTCTTTCCAAAATATGCCGCATCCCACCCCAACCCTCTCCGTGCAACACTTGGAAACATCCTTGTGCTAAAAATTAAATTGCAACTAACATGGGGCAAACAAAATGGTTCTTGGAACCTAAAAGATCAAACTCTGGACATTCCTTTTTTAAATTTACTTCTGGTTAATTTTTGTTAAACAGATTTGATTCCGACAAATGAAACTAACGAACAAAAAAATCACCAGTTAGTAGTATGCATCTATATTCAAAACATGAATTTTTAATGATTAATGATATAAAATGGGTGACATAATTGATGAGTGAAGCTAAAAGTAACCCAATGTCTAAGCTTTGCCTTAATTGTTGACACAATGAAGGGGAATGTGGCTCCTATAGCTAGGATTCCCTCTAATAAAAGATTTTCCACAAACATATTCCTATGACTTTCCTTTATTTATATTTCCTTTTGAATCCCCAACATTTAGCATAATTCCTGGCACAGGGGCAGCTGGGTGGCTCAGTGGATTGAGAGCCAGGCCTAGAGACGGGAGGTCCTAGGTTCAAATCTGGCCTCAGGCATTTCCTAGCTGTGTGAGCCTGGGCAAGTAACTTGACCCCCATTGCCTAGCCCTTGCCACTCTTCTGCCTTGGAGCCAATACCCAGTAGTGATTCTAAGACCAAAGGTAAAGGCTTAAAAAAAAATAATTCCTGGCACATAAAAAGTGTTATTGACTGACCAGAAAATGGAGAATGGATATATCTGAAAAGGACAGGGCTCCAGGTATTTTGGGTCAAGGTGAGAAACACTTGCCTATTGCTCAGTCTCCAAAATAAAGAATTTTTAAAGTCAAAAAAGAAGATATTCCTTTACACCCAGATAAAAATGCAATCTTTTTTCATGATAAAGCTAACGGGATCAGGTGACATACTTATGAATACTCTCACACACCATTAATGAGTTTTTAAAAATAAGGATGGAAAAACTGGAAATGCTATTTATAGTCTGTCAAGTTTCTCTGAAAAAAAATTTAAGGTTCACTAACTAGGAAACTAGGCCACTCAGAGAGAACGTATATTACAAAATATCAGAAAATGATTACTAAAAACTGCATAAACATGTAATATGAAAAAAAACAAGAAAAGAAATGAGGCCATTGCCTCTCAACAAGGTGAATATTTCTCAAAAGTATAGGTAATGAGACAACCTCCAAACTCATTTAGAACTGATCAATGGAACTACTTAGCTCACCGGGATAATGATAATAACTCACATTAATATACTATATTATGATTTACAAAATAGTTTTCACCCAACCACTATATTAGGTAAGTAGTGTAACCACTACTATCCCCATGTTGTAGATGAGGAAATTAAAACTAAACATGGGGTTTGGTCCCAGATCTCCAGACTCCAGACTCATCACTGCTCCACATCTTATTGGCTCTTGAGCCAAGGGATGAAAGAGTAAATGAATGTGTGAGAAGCAGAGGACAGACAAGTCAACAGTCAAATAGAGACCCACCATTGAGCCAAAGAGCAATTCTCAGGAAAAGAACACTGGCTCTGGAGTCAGGAGATCTGGGTGTCTCTGATATTTCTGCCTGTGACCCTCAGTAAGTCACTGAAAACTTGTGGATCTCAGTTTCCTTCTTTAAATTCAGAGTCCTGTGAGTCTTGGTGTTAGCGATTTCTGTACCCTATATCAATTATCTCCAGGACCTTAGGCAACATCCATTTATTGCCTCTCCTTAACTCTTTTCTTTTTTCATTAAGAATTCAATTTGTATTAGGAAAGTGCTCACCTGTTTGCCACCAGTGGTCCAAGACAGGTACCCTGAAAACATTTTTAGACCATTCCAGTGTCTCCACATCACAGCGCTCACCAGCCACAAATAGAGTTTTGAACCTGCATTGAAGAGGGAAGCATATTTTAAATGATTCCTTACAAATACATTAAAAAAAATAGCTGGGCAGCTAGGTGGCTCCATGGAGAGAGAGTCGGGTTTGGAAATAGGTGGTCCTGGAATCAAATCTGGTTTAAGACACTTTCTAGCTCTGTGACCCTGGGTAAGTCACTTGACCCTAATTGCCTACCCCTTACCAATTCTTCTGCCTTGGAACCAATACTGAGTTCCAAGGGAGAAGGTAGGGCTTAATTTAAAAATGAAAAAAATAATAGAACTTCCTTATAACAATGTGTTCTGGGAATGATACATGTTGCTAACTTTATGTTATTGAAATATGCTATACATGACTAAATGTGAAGTAGAAGGTATGATTTTAATCACAAAATAACCAAATTATGGAGACAGTGTGGCAGAGTGAATAGATAACCATTCTTGAAGCCAAGAAGACTAAGTAAAATATCCCTTTTCTGACACATACTGATGGGTGACCCTAGGCAAATAATAAATTCTTAGTTCTCTAAGCAACTCTCTTGGACTAACATTGCAGAGAAGGTGTTGACATACATTGATTAAGGCAGTGTCCCAACCCAGTCATTCCTAATACCAATTAAACCATCAATCCAATCCTTGCTTCCAAAATCAAATTCCTATTAGATGAGGCAATTTATGTGGGAAATGTGTAAAAATGTCTATTGGCAAGCACTGAGAAGAAAACTATTACAGATTGTAGCTTAAGAGATGGAAAGAGGTCACTGATTCCAGCTCCCTCTTTACAGACAAAGAAACTGAGGCTGAGAGAGGTTGCCTAAGGTCACAGAGCTAGCAAGTGTTTGAGGTAGAATTTGAACTTAAGACTCCAAACTTGGGGCTCTAATGACCGATCCATCTAATTTGACTTTTTAATCATATAGAAATTATCTTATAAAATTCAGCAAATGTCTAAAAAATGTCTTTTCCTCTGATAAAAAATAAAATGAGTACCCTAGCATTCATTTAAGCATTCGTATTAGTATTTGCAAAGAAATGTTGATAAAAACCCATTTGTTATTCAGTGCTTCTCCAACCTCTCCCTTGATATACACTTTCTCACTCAAAATTAGTTTTTCCCCATTTCAGAAGTACCAAAACTACTAAAGAACTGATACTATGTGAGTTCTACTATGAAAATAACCTTTGCACAAATAAAACAATGTTAAGTGGAAGTCACTAATGTACTGTTGGTACAGCTATTAGTTGATATAACTGTTGTAGAAAACAATTGTTAATAATCAACCAATAACACCATATCAAATCCCTATTAAGTTCTAGCCATAGTGCTAGTCTCTGAGACTATAAATACAAAAAATTAAGAGTCTCTGTCCTCAAAGAGCTTGTTTCAGAGTCCATAAACATTCACTAATTGGGCATATCAGTGGCACAGGAAATTGAGATCCAGGTTCAGAGACAAAAGATCCTGGGTTCAAATCTGTCCTCAGACACTTACTGGCTATGTGACCCTGAGCAAGTCCCTTAACTCCCATTGCCTAGCCCTTACTGCTCCTCTGCCTTATAACCCACAGACAGTATTGATTCTAAGATAGAAGGTAAAGGTTTTTTTTTTTTCTTAAACATTCATTGAGTGGGAGACTATAAAAGCTGCTTTAAATCTTAATGTTAAAAAATCAAAACCTATGATCTTGCCAACCAGTCTCATCTCTTCCTGGCAAATAGAGGGAAAAGAAATGAAAGCAGTGTTTGATTTTATGATCTTAGGCTCAAAGATCACTGCCAATGATGACGGTGGCCATTTAATTAAAAGACACTTAATGCCTGGGAGGAAAATTATGGCACATCTGGACAGTATAGCAGAGACATCTTGCTGACAGAAGGTCCATATAGCCAAAGCTACTGTTTTTCCAGTAGCAATGTATGGATGTAAGGATTGGAGTTTAAGGAAAACTGAGTGGCCCAGAATTGACAATTTTGAATTGTGGTGTGGGAAAAGATTTTCTAAAACCCCTTGGGCAGCAAGGAAATAAAATCAATTAATATAGTAGACCCTCTCCAGCCCCCTGTATCTGTGAGGAATATATTTCCAAGACCTACCATGGATGGCTGAAGTCACAGATATAAGCAAATATCTGCCAACTCTCCCAGCAGCCCCTGCTCTTCAGCTCTGTGTTCCATGACCTCCCACCCACCCCCAATCCAAATAAAACTCTAAAAAATTAGTGAAAGTAGTAGAAGAAGCCATTGCTAATGGTAGACCTCTGCCTCAGATAGCATTCCAGACCCTGGGGGTGTATCTCTGACTCTTTTGGTTGACCACAGATAACTGAACCCACAAAAAGTAAACAGTGGATAAGGAGGCCCTATTGTACCTTCAGACTATTTACCAAAAGGTAAAATATGGAAGCTGAAGCTTAACTACTTTAACTACATAATGAGAAGACAAGACTCATCAGAAAAGATTCTGCAAAAGGAGAAGGAGATGACAGAGGATGAGTTGGAGACATGGAATCATGGAAACGACAACCAAGAACTTGGACAGACTTTATGGGACAATAGAGGATAGAATAGCCTTGGAGAGCCAGGCACACTTGGACAACAATGTACCAGGTACTGAACAACAGGGATAACAGTCTGTGCTCTCAAGGAGCTTTCGATTTAATAAGGGAAAAACTTAACATACTTAAAAAAGAAGCTAAAAAAGTTGGAAAAGGCAGAAAAGTACTCATTCTAGGGGCATAATAAGTCCTGCACCTTGAGTGTGAATTGATCTGAGGACTACTTGGACTGCTTATATATAAAAAAATTTCTTATTAGCTATGTTTTCTATATAAGATAATACTGTTTCCAAATTTATGTACATTTTCCTCCTAGAATGCCCTAATTCTCCGCCTCTTGCCTTCCAACACATTTGTTAGGTTTATGATCAAATGCCACCTGAGTACAGGCCTAGAAGTGGCATAGCTACTCCAAAGAGTACAAACTGTTCAATCATTTCTTTTGTGTGTAATTCCAAATTGCTTCCCAGAATGATTGTGCCCATTCATAGGTCTGTCAACAGTATATCAATATGCCTATTTTTTCCAAAGCTATTATTAAAAGGGAAACAACTAGAAAAAAATCTTCCCAGTAAGTGTTTCTAAACAGGGTCTTTTACTAGATATATAAAGAACTGAATCAAAATTATATGAAAAACAACCTTTCTTGAATTAATAAAAAATCTAAGGGTAGGAACTGATATTTATCAAAGTGAGAAACCCAGGCTATTAATAGCCAAATGAAAAAAATGCTTCAAATCATTATTAGAGAAATATAAAATATTAAAATTTTAAAGTAATTATGAAATTCAACCTCACACCCTCTCATTTTTTAGTTCCCCATCCTATGTTGACTTTCCTTACTATAAGATTACAAGGCAAGTTCCTTGAGGGTGCAGACTATATGTTTTGCTTGTGTTCATATTTCTTACATTTAGCACAGTCCCTGGCACACTAATAAACATATCATCTCACTTACTTCCCTCTGTATCTCTCCATATAGATATCCCTCAATTTTTCTCTCTATCTACTTTCTACTTTCTCTACTATCTACTTTCCCTCCACCTCCAGTCTAACTTCTCTATAGTGCCCCTTTGAACAGTAGAAGCCAATAAAGAGAAGATCCTCATTCATATATGAGTTGGAAAAGATAACCTCTAATGTTCTTTCCAACTCAAATGTGACTGTTAACAAATGCTAGGAAAATCTCCAGAAGTGACAAAATAGTCCATATAAAAGATGATTCTGAAAAAGAATGCATGTAAATACATGTTTAATAAGAGTAAAAATGCTAAAAGAACTATAGGAAATTATATTCCCCATCCTACCCCTCAAAATGAATCGAAACCAGATATAATTGGTGACAGAAGAAAATTAAATCTAGAGACCAAATCCTCCTGGTTTTACCTAGCATGTTCTGTTTTAAGAAAAAATGTGTCTTTGGCAAAAATGATCATCTATCAGGTCTTACTTTTAGTTCAGAAAACATGTTCACTGTGGAAATATGACACAGCTCTGGATAGGGTGATATAGAAATTATGAAAGGAACCTAATAATATGAGGAATTTAAGATTGTAAAAAATGGTGGATGTTATAGGAAATGATCTTCTAGCTTGAACTGTCTATAATTCAATGGGCAGCTACATGGTGTAGTGGATAGAGAACCAGACTTGGAGTTAAAAAGATTTCTCTTCCTGAGTTGAAATCTAGCATCAGACATTTACTTGCTGTACGACCTTGGGCAAGTTACATAACTATTTACCTCAAGTTTCCTCATCTGGAAAATGAGTTGGAAAAGAAAATGGCAAATCATTCTAGTATCTTTGCCAAGAAGACTCCAAATGAAGCCACAAAGAGTTGGACTTTACTGAAGAATTCAACAATTATTCAAGAAGCACTTATTAGGCACCTACTGTGGACCATATATTCTGCAGTATGCTGAAAAGTCTCCGCTTTGAAGGAACTTACATTCAAATGGGAAAGATAATGTATATATAAATTTGAACAAAGCAGATACAAGGCAATTAAGGAGGAGGGCACCAACAGCTCATAGGTGAGAGCAGACTTCATATAGGAGATATCACTTAAGTTGAAAGGAAATTAGAGACTAAGAGGCAAAAATGTGAAGTATATGCAACACAGTCATGGGACTCATATAAGTAATGATAACTCACATAAATGAGAACTGGAGTATTCTGTATAAAGAATAATAGTAAGAAAAACAGTTTTACTGAACCATAAAGGGCATGGAGAGGATGAACCTGTAATGAGGCTAGAATGTTATAGTTTGGGGGGTGTGGAACCAAAATGGAGGAGTAACTAGGGCAGCAGTGTCACTTCACCACGAAAATCTTCTCCAACCCAGAATAAAATATCACCACAAAATGAACATAAGAATGAAAGAACCAACAGAGACGAAGGGAAACAAACCTGCAAAAAAAGAAAAACTAAAAGGTAGGCAGAGACCGTCTGGGGAACTGAGGTGCAAGGGGAGCAGAGCTAGCAGGAGGCATAGAAGCAAATGAAAATCAAGCCAAGGGTAAACTACCACACACACACAATACTCCCCACATCTGCTCTCAAAAGTTCTGAATTTAAGCCCAGGCTGGGTCAGACCCTGAGATCCTGCCAGGCAAAAAGAGGTTTAAACCAACTGATACCCCTTGAAATTGCAAACCTGTGAAGAAGTTGGGAATCCCAGCCCAAGGCAATCTGGGTTGAAGGGGTTGGATACACATGGGCCCAGAGAAAAGCCAGGAATCCCAGTCTGGGCTTGGAGTGAGGACACAGTTCTCAGGGGGAACCTCCCCAGGATCTTTTTGCCCATAATAAGGGTAGAGCTCCAAACAAGGCAATCAAGGGTGTGCCTGACTGAATCAGGAACACCTTGAGACCAAAACCATGGGCCTAAACCTGGGGTTAGAATCTGATAAGCACCTGACCTAATCAAGTTAAGAATGAGATCAAAAGCTTACAACCCAGCATGAGGAAAGTCTTTAAGCTATGAGTATCTCAAGAGTCAATTGAATCAGCAGAGGTAAGGAACTCTCAGAGGTCTCAGCCCTCAGACCATTAGGTAAACTAGTAACAACCCAGAAAATAGGCCAAAAATTAATCCCAATACTATACAAACTATTTGACAGAATAAGCAAAGAGGGAGTTCTACCAAACTCCTTTTATGACACAAACATGGTACTGATTCCAAAACCAGGCAGGTCAAAAACGGAGAAAGAAAATTATAGACCAATCTCCCTAATGAATATAGATGCAAAAATCTTAAATAGGATACTAGCAAAAAGACTCCAGCAAGTGATCAGAAGGGTCATCCACCATGATCAAGTAGGATTTATACCAGGGATGAAGGGCTGGTTCAATATTAGGAAAACCATCCACATAATTGACCACATCAACAAGCAAACCAACAAGAATCACATGATTATCTCAATAGATGCAGAAAAAGCCTTTGATAAAATACAACACCCATTCCTATTAAAAACACTAGAAAGCATAGGAATAGAAGGGTCATTCCTAAAAATAGTAAACAGTATATATCTAAAACCATCAGCAAACATCATCTGCAATGGGGAAAAACTATAAGCCTTCCCAATAAGATCAGGAGTGAAACAAGGATGCCCATTATCACCTCCATTATTTGACATTGTACTAGAAACACTAGCAATAGCAATTAGAGAAGAAAAAGAAATAGAAGGTATTAAAATAGGCAAGGAGGAGACCAAGTTATCACTCTTTGTGGATGGCATGATGGTCTACTTAAAGAATCCTAGAGATTCAACCAAAAAGCTAATTGAAATAATCAACAACTTTAGCAAAGTTGCAGGATACAAAATAAACCCACATAAGTCATCAGCATTTCTATATATTTCCAACACAGCTCAGCAGCAAAAACTAGAAAGAGAAATCCCATTCAAAATCACCTTAGACAAAATAAAATACTTAGGAATCTATCTCCTAAGACAAACAGGAACTATATGAACACAACTACAAAACACTCTCCACACAACTAAAACTAGACTTGAGCAACTGGAAAAACATTAACTGCTCATGGGTAGGACAAGCCAATATAATAAAAATGAACATCCTACCCAAACTTATTCATCTATTTACTTCCATACCCATTGAACTTCCAAAAAATTTCTTTACTGATTTAGAAAAAACCATAACAAAGTTCATTTAGAATAACAAAGGATCAAGGATATCCAGGGAAAAAATGAAAAAAAAAATACAAAGGAAGGGGGCCTTGCAGTCCCAGATCTCAAACTATATTACAAAGCAGCAGTCATCAAAACAATTTGGTACTGGCTAAGAAATAGAAAGGAGGATCAGTGGAATAGACTTGGGGCAAATGACCTCAGCAAGACAGTATATGATAAACCCAAAGATCCCAGTTCTGTCCCAGTGGACAAAAATCCACTATTCGATAAAAACTGATGGGAAAATTGGAAGGCTGTGTGGGTGAGATTAGGTTTGTATCAATACCTCACACCCTACACCAAGATAAATTCAAAATGGGTGAATGACTTGAACATAAAGAAGGAAACTATAAGTAAATTTGGCAAACACAGAATAGTATACATGTCAGACCTTTGGGAAGAGAAAGACTTTAAAACCAAGCAAGACTTAGAAAGAGTCACAATATGTAAAATAAATAATTTTGACTGCATCAAATTAAAAAGCCTTTGTTCAAACAAAACCAATATAACTAAAATCAGAAGGGAAGCAACAAATTGGGAAACAATCTTCATCACAAAAACCTCTGACAAAGGTCTAATTACTCAAATTTACAAAGAGCTAAATCAATTGTACAAAAAATCAAGCCATTCTCCAATTGATAAATGGGCAAGGCACATGAATAGGCAGTTTTCAGATAAAGAAATAAAAACTATTAATAAGCACATGAGAAAGTGCTCTAAATCTCTTATAATCAGAGAAATGCAAATCAAAACAACTCTAAGGTATCACCTCACACCTAGCAGATTGGCTAACATGACAGCAAAGTAGTGAATGCTGGAGGGGATGTGGTAAAGTAGGGACATTAATGCATTGCTGGTGGAGTTTTGAACTGATCCAGCCATTCTGGAGGGCAATTTGGAACCATGCCCAAAGGGCGATAAAAGACTATCTGCCCTTTGATCCAGCCATAGCACTGCTGGGTTTGTAAACCAAAGAGATAATAAGGAAAAAGACTTGTACAAGAATATTCATAACAGCGCTCTTTGTGGTGGCCAAAAATTGGAAAATGAGGGGATGCCCTTCAATTGGGAAATGGCTGAACAAATTGTGGTATATGTTGGTGATGGAATACTATTGTGCTAAAAGGAATAATAAAGTGGAGGAATTCCATGGAGTCTGGAACAACCTCAAGGAAGTGATGCAAAGCGAGAGGAGAAGAACCAGGAGAACATTGTACACAGAGACTGAAACACTGTGGCATAATCGAACGTAATGGACTTCTCCATTAGTGTCAATGCAATGTCCCTGAATAATGTGCAGGGATCTAGGAGAAAAAAACACTATCCACAAGCAGAGGACAAACTGTGGGAGCAAAAACACCGAGGAAAATCAACTGTTTGACTACAGGGGTTAAGGGGACATGTCTGAGGAGAGACTCTAAATGAACACTCTAATGCAAATACCAACAACATGGAAATGGGTTCTAATCAAGAACACAAGTGAAACCCAGTGGAATTGCGGGTCAGCTATTGGGGGGGAGGAGGAAGAAAAGAAAATGATCTTTGTCTCCAATGAATGTTTTGAAATGACCAAATAAAATATTGTTTCAAAAAAAATAGGCCAAAAATAGCATCAAGGAAAGACTGACGTTTTAGAGGGTATCCTGAGTCTACCTATAATTAGATAGGGACAATGAGCAATAAGCACCTAACTCTAAAGAATTTTTATGGAGACAAAGAGCAAGGCACATAAGGACCTAGTGAAAGCAAAGGAAACACACCAAAACTGGTTCAAAAACCAGTTATTAAAGACAGAGGAAAAGTGGGGAAGAGTAATAAAAATGATGCAAGAAGAAATGGGCCAATTGAAAAAGAACTAAAAACTGACAGAGGAAAACCAGGTCTTAAAAATCAGAATTGATCATCAACAAACTAATGATTTCATGGGAAATCAAGAAACAATAAAGCAGAATCAAAGGAATGAAAAAAAAATAATATCTTATTGAAAAAATTACTGACCTAGAAAATAGATCTAGGAGAGACAATCTGAGAATTACTGGATTAATTATTGGATTACCTGAAAGCCATGATGAAGAAAAAACCTTGGATATCATATTACAAGAAATTATCAAAAATAGCTGCCCAGAAATCCTTAAACAAAAAAAAATAAAATTGAAATTGAAAGAACTCACAGATCACCTTGAGAAAGCATCCTTAATTAACAATTTCCAGGAATATAATAGCCAAATTCAAGAGCCAACAAGCTAAAGAAAAAGTACTTCAAGGAGCTAGAAAGAAAGCATTCAAATACCATGGAGCTACTATCAGGATCACTCAGGACCTAGTGGCTTCAACATTAAAGGACTTGGAGGCATGGAGTATGATATTGAGAAAGGTGAAAATTTTGGGTTTACAACTCAGTCACCTATCCAACAAAGCTTAGTATACTCTTTCAGGGGAAAAATTGTCATTCAATAAGATAGAAGGTTTCCAAGCATTAATAAGCCAGACCTAAACAAAAATTTGAAGGCCAAATATGAGACAGAAAATTAGTCCAGAAAGGTAAAAAAGAAATACAAAATTTAAGGAATCCATTAAGGTAAAAATGATTATATGCCTACATGGAAAGAAGATTTCTATAATTCTCAAAAATATTCTCAGTAGTAGAAAAGATATAAGGAATTTACTCAGAAAGAGGATGGAAAAGTAAGCTGATTATAATATGATGTTTATGATGATATATGATGTGATGAATATGTAAATGTGATGATATGGAACAATATGCATGTATGATATGGCTGAAAGAGAGGGTTGCACTGAGAGAAAAGGGAAGGGAGAGAAAGAATGGTGCTAAATTATATAACGTAAAGAGGCGAGAAAAATCAATACAGAGAGGGGAGGATAAGGATGGTGATGGGCAATATGCTTAAACTTTATTCTCTTTGTAAGTGGCTCAAAGACAGAAAAATGAGTATATTCAGTGGGGCATAGAATTCCATCTTACCCTACAGAGAAGTAGAAGGGAAAAAAAGACAAGGGAAGTGTGTGTGGGTGTGGGTGTAATAGAAAGGAGGGGGGACTGGAGGAGGTGACAAAAAGCAAAATACTGGTGGGGAGGAATAGAGTGAAAGGGAATAGACCAGGATCAAAAGAGATAATATGATGGAGGGCAATGCATAGTTAGTAACCATAACACTTAATGTGAATGGGATGAATTCACCCATTAAGCAGAAGCTGATAGCAGAGTGGATTAAAAACCAGAATCCTATTATATGTTGTTTACAAGAAACACATTTGAGGCAGAGTGACACACACACAGATTCACAGTAAAAGGCTGGAGCAGAATATATTATGCATCATCTAAAGTAAAAAAAGCAGGAGTAGCAAACATGCCAGACAAAGTCAAAGTAGAAATTGATCTGATTAAAGGAGATAAAGAAGGAAATTACATTTTCCTAAAAGGTACTATAAACAATTAAGTAATATCATTACTACACATTTATGTACCAAATGGTATAGCATCTAGATTTCTAAAGGAAAAATTGAAGGAGCTCAAGAAGGAAATAGATAGAAAGACTAGTGGGGGGCCTCAACCTTCCTCTTTCAGAACTAAAAATAACCAATAAACCAAACCAAAAAATAAATTAGCAACAAGGAGGTAAATTAAATGCTAGAAAAATTAGTTAATAGATACTGGAGAAAAATGAACAGGGATAAAAAGGAATATACCTTTTTCTCAGCAGCACATGGTACATATACAAAGATCAACCACGAACTAGGGCACAGAAATATTGCAAACAAATTCAGAAAAGCAGAAATAGCAAATGCCACTTTCTCAGATCATAATGCAGTAAATATATAATTAGCAAGGAAAGGTGGATTTAAAGTTAATTGGAAATGAAATAATCTAATTCTTCAAAACAGGGTCAAAGAAGAAATCATAGAAACAATTACAGACTTCATTAAAGAGAATGACAAGGAGGAGACATCATGCCAAAAGCTATGGAATACAGCCAAAGCGGTATTGGGCGGGGGGGGGGGGGGAATTCATATAGTTGACTGACTAAGAAAATAGAGAGGACAGAGATCAATGAATTGGACTTGAAACTTAAAAAATTAGAAAAAGAACAAATTTAAAATTCCCAGATAAAAACTAAATTGGAAATCCTAAAAATTAAAGAAGAAATTAATCAAATTGAAAGTAAAAGAACTATTGAACCAATAAATAAGACTAGGAGCTGGTACTTTGAAAAAACAAATAAAATTGATAAAGTACGAGTTGATCTAATAAAAAAGAAGAAAATAAAATTAATATTATCAAAGATGAAAGGGACAATATTACCTCTAATGAAGAAGAAATTAAGGAAATTAAGAATTATTTTGCTCAATTATATGGCAATAAATATGATAATCTAGGTGAAATAGGTGAATATTTACAAAAATATAAATTGCCTAGATTAGCAAAAGAGGAAATAGAATTATTAAACAATCCCATCTTAGAAAAAGAAATTGAACAAGCCATTCGAACTTCCTAAGAAAAATTCTCCAGAGCCAGATGGATTCACAAGTGAATTCAATCAAACATTTAAAGAACAATTAATCCTAATACAATACAAATTATTTGACAAAATAAGCAATGCAGGACTTTCATCAAACTCCTTTTATGACACAAATATGGTACTGATTCCAAAGCCAGACCAAAAACCAAGAAAGAAAACTACAAACCAATCTCATTAATGAACATAGATGGAAAAATATTAAATAAAATACTAGCAAAAAGACTCTAACAAGTGATCCCAAAGATTATTCACTATGATCAGGTGGGATTTATACAAGGAATGCAAGGACCGTTTAATATTAGGGAAACCATCCACAAAATTAACCATATCAATAATCAAACCAATAGAAATCACATGATTATCTCAATAATTGCACCAATTCTGCCTTTGACACCACCTTTAAGCAGGTCATAATCCTTCTGGGTTTCAGTTTCTTTCTTTTTTTCTTTCTTTTTTTTATTTTTTATTATTAAACATTATTTTATTTGGCCATTTCCAAACATTGTTCATTGGAAACAAAGATCATTTTCTTTTCCTCCCCCCCCCCCATAGCCGACGCACGATTCCACTGGGTGTCAAATGTGTTATTCATTCGAACCCTTTTCATGTTCTTGATGCCCCAATCTTTCCTTATGCATGATTCTGCTAACTACTCTTATGATGGATACCATTTTTGAGAGTTACACAATACATTTTCCCCACACATTAATATATATAATTTGATGTAAATGTAGTCCTTATAGAAGAGAGTTTGACTTAAAGAAAAAGATAAGATTTATCTCCTTTTCCCTTTCTTTCATATTTAACTTTTCATGTTTCTCTTGCTTTCTGTGATTGGATATCAAATTTTCCACTAAGTTCTGGTCTTTTCTTAGCAAATGCTTGGAAATCTTCTATTTTGTTGAATGCCTATACCTTCCCTTGGAAGTATATTGTCAGTTTTGCTGGGTAGTTGATTTTTGGTTGGAGACCCAGCTCTCTTGCCTTTCTAAATAGCGTGTTCCATGCTTTGCGGTCTCTTAGTGTGTTAGCTGCTAAGTCATGTGTGATCCTTATGGGAGCCCCCCTATATCTGAAGCTCCTCTTCTTGGCTTCTTGTAGGATTTTCTCCTTTTCTTGGAAGCTCTTGAATTTGTCAATTACATTCCTGAGGGTTGTCTTTTGGGGATTTAGTATAGAGACTGTTCTATGAACCCTTTCTATTTCTATTTTCCCCCCTTGCTCCAGAACATGTGGGCAATTTTCTTCTATAATCTCCTGTATTATAGCATCGAGACTTTTGTTTATCTCTGTTTTTTTTGGGGAGACTAATAATTCTCAGGTTGTCTCTTCTTCCTCTGTTTTCTAAGTCAGTGACCTTTTTATTGAGATATTTTATGTTTTCTTCTAATCCATTAATTTTTTTGGCTTTGCTTTATTAATTCTTGATGTTTGGCCAGCTCACCTTCTTCCAGTTACTTACTTCTGGTCTTTAGGGACTGGATTTGTTTTTCAGCTTGTTCTACCCTTTTGTTAGAGAATTCCAGCTCTTTCTCCATTTGTGAAGTCTTATCTATCAGACTGCTGATCTCTTTCTCCCATTTTTCTTTCCAGAAGGTTTCCATCTTTTGGGTAAGCTCCAATTTGAGTTCTTCCAGAGCTTGTGGATAATTTCCATTTTGAGAGGCATGTTTTGATTTTGTTTGGGTTTCCTCCTCTTTCTCTTCTTTTCCTTGGGTACTCCCGCCATAAAAGTTTTCAATAGTCCCTTTTTTTCCCTTTATTCTTGGAGTCTTGATTTTGGGCCATGTGAGCCATTCCTATGGTGGTTTTATTCCCCTTTCCTTTTTGGTCTGGGGTCTGGGTGATATGGGTGGGTTTTCTGTGAATTTAGGTTGCCTCAGACTAGTTCTTCCCAGCCTCAGAGGTTTCTTAGAGCTCCAGCCCCAGTGCTCAGCACAACAGCCCCTGTTTTCAGCTCAGCCACCCTTGTACTCAGCTCTACCGCGCTGGTGCTCAGCTCTGCCCCCATGCTCAGCTCTGTGGCTGCCCTGTGCTCAGCACAGGATTCTCCCCTGAAATGGCCCTGAGAGGCCATTTCCTAGCAGTCTTTAGATCCCAAGGACCCTGGTGTGCCCTCCCCCCCCCCCCCAGACAGAGACATTCCTCACTCACTCACTGTCCCAGTGAGTGCTCTGATACTTTACTCTGGTTTGGTGGGGGAGGTGGGGGGGAAGGGCAGCTCAGTTCACGTTTTTGTGCAAGCTTTTCCTCCTTCTTATAGTGTGGAGATGTTCAAATCCCACATACCTTCATTTCTGTGGGGTACTGGAGAGTCCCTCCGCTCTTCAAAGGGTGATTTTTATGCTCTTTTAAGATAGTCTATTTCACTCGGTGCTGGGGAGAGGAAGTGATTTGCGCCTAGATTGCAGCCATGTTTACCTGGAAGTCCTCAGTTTTTTTATAAAATGGGACTAATACAAAGGTTTCTATTTATACTTTTATTGTGATAATATATGGGCTTTTTAAATCTTAGAATGCTTGAGTTCATTAGTCTTCAGCAATTCCCAGGGAATTTTATATACTTAGATTAGAGATAAATGAAAAATCAGAACCATAATATATTGTCAAATGCTAAGGAAAGCCTTGGATACTCAGTAGATAGGAAAATGTCTCAGATATTTATATGTGTGTTTGTATTGGGGGGGAAATAGCTCCTAGAATGGAAATGCTTGTTGAATTGAATTGAATCTGACAATTCTTTTCTAAGTAAATAGAATTCCTTTAAAATGGCATCTCTCCCATAGGTACCTTCTCTCCTCTGACCCAGTCACACACTTGGTCCAGAGCCTTATCACTTCATACCTGAACTGCTACAATACTCTGCTAGTTAGTCAGTCTGCCACAAATCTCCTCTGACTTTAGTTCCTCCTCCATTAGGATTCTCTAGGGATTATCCTACAGCACAGTTTGACCATAACACTTCATCACTCAATAAAATCCCTATTACCCCTGAGATGAAATATAAAATTTATTTTGGCTTTTTAATGTTCCTTTACAAGCTGGATCCTTCTTAACTTTCCATTTAATTACTCTTCACTTCCCAATTTGTATTCTAGGATCCAGTGATGCTAGTGTATGTCATACAGAACACTCCATCCTTCCACTCTGGGCCTTCTTGTCACAGGCTACATCCACATCTAAAATGCTTTACCTCCATATCTCCTCCCTCTGGCTCAATTCCTCCTTATTTCAAAAAGTCTTTCTCAAGGCTTGTGCTTTCTGCCTGAGATAACCTCCAAATTACTTTGAATTTATCTTTTACATATATACTTATTTGCGTGTTATTTCCCTCATTAGACACAAGCTCTTTGGGGAAAGGAACTTGTCTTACTTTCTCTGAATCCCTAGCACTTAGGACAGTGTCTGACATTTGCAAGTACTTAAAAATGCTTTTTGATTTAATATCTCGACTTTAAATATTTCTAAGTCATATTTGGTTATTTTTTTTTTTTCGGGAAGAGAAGCTATTTTCAATCAATTTCCAACAATGTAAGGTAGCTAATTTATGTTCAATACTCTGTATACTATTGCCTCTCAATAAGCCTTCCCAGGAAAAGAAATCATTTTATAAACAAAGCTCTGCAGCCAATACAATTATCTCATTCTAGCTTCACTCTCTAACAAAATCTAATGGTTTTTACAATGATAAGTTGCTATATGTCTTTTCTACTGATTTACATTTTAATGCCTTTTATATTGGCATCAGCCATTCCCCAGATCGATTCTCTATCATTTCTTTATAACAAAGGGAAGCAGCTAAACTGAGCCAAGGAACAATGGAGACTCCTCTCACCCTTGTCCTCCTCCCCTCCTCAACAAGAAGTGTTTCATGCTTTCTCAACCTTTTTCAAAACAAAACTTCCACAGTTTAAGCTATGTTCCATTCCACAATTTGAGGATAATCTATTTGCTATTGGTACAAAAAATATGAGCATGGGAAATCAGCAATATTTGTTGAATATACGTAATCGTAAGGCAATAGATGGGGGAGAGGGGTGTGGACAGAGACACAAAGAAACACACACAACATGATAATAGAAATTGGACAGGCTGAGTCAGAGGACCCACCTTTAAATTCTGTCTCTGCCATTTACTTACTACCTGAATGACCTTAACCACCATCTGCAAAATTTTTCATCATCTGTAATCTGATTGGCATTGAAGTAGGTGGTTTTGGAGGTTTCTCCCAGCTTTGGATCAGTTCTCCTATGTATATATAGGAGTAGGACACCTCTGTAGGATATATATATATATATATACCTACTCCGGCAGGATCAGGTTGGATTGTAGGTCCCTTCTAACTCTGTGATTCTATCATTCTCATTTCATGCACTAAGTGTAATCTCCCAGCCCACCCCCAATGGTATGAGTGATTTTCCTTCAGCATCTCCAAGTGTTCTGGATCCATCCAATTCACATTGGCATTAGGAATTAGGCAGCTGTCACTCATCTGATGACGCTACTGAGAAGAGATTCTAATCACTGCAGCTTGGCTAAAGGATGTGTTTATTTCTTGTAATCAGGGTAAGAATTTACAGGAATTGATACTGAAATGTTCAAAATAAACCTCAAGTGGTAGATATAAAAGCATTTTCTCAGCTATGTAATCACACTTTATAATAGCAGTTTGGCACTGGGCAAAGGGAGCTGGACTTGGTGTTAGGAGAATGAGGTTTGATTCCATGATTTATTACTTACTAGTGTTGGGATGATGGGTTTGGGCACTGAGCCTAGAATGGGTTGAGAAGGGCTTGGCATTCACCTTTCTGTCACATATATGCATGCGTGTGTGTATGTGTGTGTGTACAGCATCTAGCACAATGCCTAGAACATAAAGGCACTTAATAAATGTTTTTTCACTCATTGGCCACATATGTAAGCATAAGCATCTATGTATGTGTAGTTCATTTTGTAATCTTTGAAACAGAGGTAATAATAGCATTTACCTCCCAGAGTGGTTATGAGAATTACAAGGAAAAAATGTCCACACATGCATACATGTTATAATATGCATGCATGTACACATATGTGTGTGTATAAAATCTACACCTATATTATCTATAAGTATAATACATCATCTTCATATATAATTTACTTTGAAACCTATAGGCATTGCAGATTTTTGTGTATGTGTATGTAATGTACCACACAAATTTTAAAGCACCACATAGATGGTTAACTATAATAAGATGTATCATGAAGAAATAATTAGAGAACTACACATTCTCTACACTGAAATGACATATCCTATTTTAATAATAATAAGGATACATGTAATGGGGATTACATCACCTGAAAACATTAGAGGTAATTGTTAATAAAGTAAATTATCAAATCCTGAATAAAGGCCAAAGTCTATTGACATCCCTCAAGATCACTGACCAGATGACCACCTAACGGGGATATTGTCCTTGGAATTCCTGCTTAGCCACAGGTAAGACTAGATTATCCTTCCAGATGAGTTGATGGTCATCCATTCTACACATTCCTTAATAGAAAAGTGGTAGAATTATGAAGTACAACATAACACATACAGTTTTGGAAAGTCAATGTGGGAATTTATTTTGGTTGGCTGTATATTTGTTATAAAGGTTTTGTTGTCCTTTGGAAGGAAGGGAAAGAGGGAAGAAAGGAGGAAAGAAAAAAGGGAGAGAGGAAGAGAGGGAGGAAGAGGAAGAGAAAGGAAAGAAAGAAGGAAGGAAGATTATTGAGGCATCTTTTTCAAAAAATAATGGAGAGCAAAGAAGAAAAAGTCCAGACAAGCATGACAGTTTTGAAAGCTGTGTTCTTACTATATACTTAAAAAGAAAAGTAAGCTCACATAGTAGAGATTTGCAGTTTCAGACACAATCCTCATTTTGTTCTACTGTGCATACTAAATGCCCATTTCATTTGGTCTTTATTAAATTCAAAATAAAATATTTTAAAATGAGGGTTTAGAAACTACTAGCTAAAATAAAAATCAAAACAAATGATGAACAAAAAGCCAATGAGGGCCATTCTAATTCTGAAATTCCATTATTATCTGACATAATGTAAAGATGCCAACATCATTGGGGGGAGGGAATCACTGTTATCATTCAAGTGATTTTGGGGAAAAAACAACATTAAAAATATAGTGTTTTGAATCATTATGTAAATCATAAAATTAGAAATGGGTTGAAGACTTAGCTGTGAAATGAAAACTATGAGCATACTTGCATAGTAATACCCAAAGCACTAGGCTCCTAAAGCCTCTTAAAACCTATCTGATGAGAGAGAGAATGTGCACTCAGACAGTTTTGATTAAAAATTATGATGAGGACAAGTTCTTATACTTCTGAAAGTATTGAGGTCAAGATCTAGTCAAATTATGCTCAGGGCTGATTCAGAAAGACAGATCTTTTGCATACACTAAAAGACATTTAATCATTCAAAAGGGTTACACATTGAGCCAAAGATTTTAGATGACCCCTAAAGAGGTTATTCTTTTTGATTAACATCAGATGTTTAATTCAATCTAATTCAATTCATTCAGTACTTACTAAACACCTACTGTGTGCCAGATATTTTATTAGTGTCTGGCTGATACAAAACCAAAACTAAAATTTCTTTCCAAGAACATATGTTCTACAAAATAAAAAAAAATCTACTAACTTCTTTTGTTTTTGCTTTTTTGTTTTTTACATTTTTTATTTTTTTAATAGTATTTTATTTGATCATTTCCATGCATTATTCATTAAAGACAAAGATCATTTTCTTTTCCTCCCTCCCACCCCCCCGTAGCCGACGCGTGATTCCACTGGGTATCACATGTGTTCTTGATTCGAACCCATTGCCATGTTGTTAGTATTTGCATTAGAGTATTCATTTAGAGTCTCTCCTCTGTCATGTCCCCTCAGCCATTGTAGTCAGGCAGTTGCTTTTCCTCGGTGTTTCTACTCCCTCAGTTTGTCCTCTGCTTATGGATAGTGTTTTTTCTCCTAGATCCCTGCAGATTGTTCAGGGACATTACACTGCCACTAATGGAGAAGTCCATTACGTTCGATTATACCACAGTGTATTAGTTTCTGTTCTACTAACTTCTAATACTAATACTGAAAAATTCAACTAAATAAAAATAATACTGAACAGATAAGTAGATTACAAAATAAATATGTAGTGATTGCTGGATTGGCAGGATAATTAATATCTGGGGGAAATTAAGAAAGGCATAGGAGATGACTTTAAAGAAAGATTAGGATTCCAACAGGCAGAGGTGAAGAGGTAGCATAGTTTAGTCCAGGGAAACAATCAATACAAAGGCATGGAACTAGGAAACAGAGCATCACATAGAAAGAACAGCTAACAGACTGGTTTAGCCAGAACTAAGAAGGTTTCATTTTGAAGTCGAGATGACCTTGGGTCTTCTAAAGTTGTACAAGCTCTGGCAGACTGATGATGAACTAAGACTACAAATCTAAGTACAGAGAAGCTCATCACTAGTAGGTCAGACACCGTTGACACATCAAACAAAGGAAAATATTTTAAAGGTCCCAGCTCCTATGTTTTTGCTTTGACAATGGTGGGTGAAAATAAAAGGAAATAAGACAGTTACAAGAATCAGAAATTCATCTATTAAACATTAAATTAAATGCTAATTCTCTGGATCATCATATCACATATAGATTAATGCAACAGTTATCCACTTAAATCTCCTTTTTCACTCAGCTATCAGAGTGACCTTCATGAAGCAAGGTCTGCCTAAATCACGCACTCCTCCCTTATTTGTTCAGCAAACTCCATTGGCTCTCCTTTACCTCCACAATCAAATATAAAATCCTCAATTTCCATTAAAAAAACAAAACTCTTACCATATGACTTAGTATTAAGTCTAAGAAAGAGGAGCAACAAGAGCCAGCAATCAGGTTTAAGTGACTTGCCTAGAGTTAGACAGCTAGGAAGCTTTATTTCCCTGCCCATTAGAGGGGACATTTTCTGCTGGTATTCATGTTATTCCTTCCACCTGGAATATACTTCCCTAAAATCTAAGCCATCAAAATCCTACCATCCTCCAACTATACTTTCCACAGAAGGGTTATGGAATCTAAAATGTTATTTCACCATTTTCATCAAAATTGGGTCTAATACTGCAATCAAATACATCTGAAAATTAAGCAAGAGGAAGCTAGAAAAGATTAATGATTTAGCGAGTTGATTAGGAGACCAGATGAGGAAATGGACAAACTTGAATAATTCAGGATGAGCAATTATTCAGCCAAAAGATAGGAATACATTTTTAAAAAAAAAGAAATGCATCATTCAATGTTTATAGCCAAATGGGCAAAAATTCATAAGATATTAAATGAAAATGCTAGTAATTTCTCATCAAATCTGCCCACCCCTATCCCCTCTCCCCGCTATGATTAGGATAACAATAACAACAACAACAACAATAATGATAATGACTTAGTGGGTTTGGGAAGTGAAGACCTGTTATGTCATTAGTATAGGGAAGTTTTGAGTGAGGAAACTCCCAAATCTGTACTTGCTCTTCTATTTATAGCCTTTAAGAACTGCCCACAGTACTCAGAAGTTAAGTAACTTGCCCAGAGTCACATAGTAAGTATCAAGAGGCATGATCTGAACCTACACCTTCCCAACTCTGAGGCTGACCCCAATACATACTGACTCTATGATAATAGCAATAGCAATAATAACAGGGATAGAGAATGAACTGATAGATATGAGGACATTCCACTTTCCAGAAGCTCTTCTTGGTTTCAACACAGATTTCATCATCATACTACTAAGACTTGGACACTCAAAACCTTCATTCAGTTGCTTCTTCTCTCTGGAATTGGAGGGCTGGAAGGTTAAGCATTAAACTCTTCCCAAATCTTTCCTTTATAGATGGCGGAATTTGGACTTGCAACCTACTCTCCACTTTCCATCTACACTTTTGATTGGTTTCAACCCCCTGGAACCAGACACTCTCTGGTCCTCACCCTACCTCCACTCCCATCTACATACATCACCTTTCCAGCTTCCTTTTGTGTGCTGTCTTCCCCCATTAGACTGTAAGCTCATTGAGGACAAGAGCTGTCTTTGTTTTTTCTTATTTGTATCTCTAGCACTTAGCCCAGTGAGTAGAATATAGTAGAAGTTTTATAAACATTTACTCAATTGAATAAACTAAAATAACTCCTACCAATGAAAATAGAGCCTATATCAATTCTCAAAGACAATTAAGTTGAAGGTGAGTTGACAATATGCATAGGTGAAGGGAGTTTCCACACAGGGAAAGGTTTGCCTACATTAATGGAACCCCAGGTTGGAATCAAATATATGTTGATATATACATGCATATTGATATTTGCTACCTCTGTGCACATGTATTTCCCCTCTTAAAGCCATCCTATATTTGAAATAAGATAGGGCACAACACTAGTTAGAAATGGCTACTTAGCACTAGCCTAATTAACAACAAATGAGCCAGGACTTTGCTTTGGTTCTCCAGTTAGATCCAGAGCCATATATTTTCTAACTCAATTCCTATCATTGTTTCATTATCTGCCTTACTTCTCTTATCTCCATAATGCACTTAGTTTAGTTATAGACTCTCAACAGTCTTTATAGATGAGTTTGTACTGTACTAAGAACCAACAAACATTCATAAGTGAAAACTATTTAGCCAAGTTCAGATGTTATTTTCAGCCATTAAAGGCAAACATCTTACCTGCAGCATTTCTCTCTTTGGTTCCACTAAAGTGCCATTCTTTCTTGCATTTCAAACCTCCCTTAAAAAAGGAAGGTCTTAAAATAGCCCCAGATCCTAGCTCATCCATATTTATGTAAGCTAAATGACCTCAGTATCTTGCAGAGTAATAGAGTTGTGGCCACAGTTCTCTAGTTAAGGTGGTAAGAAATGTTCCATTAGAAAATAGTTAGGGTCTTTTGATTCTTCTTAAAAAAAAAAAAGTTATTTGAATGCAGAAGTCTCATATAGGGCCTCAGAGCATGACATTTAAAATAGAATTTCACTGGCCACATTAAATTATAATAAGTTGGAGGAGCTTTCTATTTCTAACTTGGGCAATTACTGTCAACCTCAACATGTCTAACAATTCAATTCAGCAAACATTAAAGTGCCTATATGCCAAAGGCCCTGGGCATGCAACAACTTTAAACTGTTCTTATGTTGACACTATTTATAACAACTGGTTAGCTTTGAAATGATTTGCTCCAAGAACTCAAGGTAGATAATTTAATACCTATTCATTGCCACGCATGGGCATACGGACACTTAAGACACATTTGCTATCGTTTTTCAAGACTGAGAAGATATCTAAAGGGAATATCGCTCCAACCTGAACTCTGCCCCGAAACTCCTCTGGGTACACGGTGAATACTTTTGGCAAGTATTGTGCTTCTCTGCTTTACGTCTTGCCTGACATTTATGATCACAGGGCTGTTGGACAAAGTTATCTGTTATGTCTACCAGGGAATCGGATCTCCTACAGAATAAAACCTCTGAAAGCATCCTGGTATTCTCCTAATACCCTCATCAAGAATGTCTTCACTGTTTAAAGATGATTCTCATAAAAATTGTATGTAGTTGTGGAAAATAGGCATTATAGCTTGGTAGCTGTTGATGCTTTGTCAGTCACCTTTTCTCCATTATTCATAAGCTCTGGGACCTTTCCCGCTTGTTTGCCATTTTCCCTGCTTTCAAATATTTTGTGAATCATGGAAGCCTTTAATGCCTTCTCAATTGTGTCACTTCCAGTGTGAATTGTGTCTATGTATACTTGATCTAATTTAGCAGCTTTTCCTATTTGTTCTCATTAGTGTAAAGTCTACATTCCCTATAAACATGTAGGATCAAGCTTTAGGGATGGCAGAGCCCTTAATAGTCATCTAGTTCATCCCTTTCCTTCTACACATGAGGTCTAGAGAGGTTATTTTTCTAAAGTCACAGGTTCCATGAATATTAGAAGCAGGATTTGAACTTAGAATCTCTGACTCTAAAAGCAGTGCTTACAATGCAGAATTCTGATGTGGAGGTCTAAGCATGCAGGATCTCTGAAACTTAATGGTGATTACAAATATCCCTGTAAATCTTTTCCATTTTTTTTTCATTTTGCTGTCTTCTTTCCTTATCTATAAATGCCAAAGAGGATGGTTTTGCTCAGTGCAATCCTTCACAAAGCTTTATTCATTCTGAATTTAATCTCTGCTACCTCTTTATTTCTCTCTCTTTTATGAATTAACTTCTCATAATCTTTGAGCACCCAGAATCAACTATTCTCCCCTTGCCATCACTTTTATCTTCTATGACTTCTGTGTGACATTTTCTACCTCCCTAAAAACAAAGCAGAAGAATAAGACACATAATATTTGATTGAGACAAAATTCAGAAGAATTATGTCTGACAAATAGAACTAAGAAAACAAAACAATAAGATAAAATCTGGAGTAATGTAGAAACCAAAAGCAACCACTTAAAATCAAATGTGCATCTCTTGTAAATCTCCTGCTTCCAATGAAACAAAATTATTTTTGACAATTTTTCTTTTTGTCTTTCCATCTGGTTTTTTGACTGAAACACCTTTTGTGATTCAAATACTACTGAGGGTCTATCAACTTTAGTGTTTTAAGAGAACATCAAACTTAAGAATGTTTAGGTTTTTAATTTTTTTGTTAAGAAAACTGTTTTCCACAATATTTGCTGAGAGAAAATAGAGGAATTCTCTCTTTTTTTTAAGTCAATGTACCAGCTATGATTGCATCTAATCCAAATTGCAGCAATGGAAGCCAGCTGGCAAACAATCTAAATGGTACAGGAATATGGGACAGATTAGCAAGGTAACTTACTGGTAAAAAATCATCAGTAGGCATTAAGCTAATTCTATTACAAAATTAGTTTGAGAGAGGAATTTATCACAATAAACCAAAATTAAGAAACTTACTATCAACAGTTTTAAAGTCAAAGAAGTTTACTCCTCATTGTGCTACTAATCAAAGAAGTACAGGATAAACAAGAAAAATAATGAAAGATCACTTTAATATTGGGTTTTGGGGGAGAGGGTTATATAAATTGGGGAGATTGAGGAAAAGGGTAGTGGGAATACAGGTTTATCTCATCAATGATTAGAGGAAAACTTGGGTTAAGGAATCAATTTTCCCTGCATTAATGCTTATCAAGAACTGTTCTACATTTGATGATTTCAGAATGTTGCCTAAAATCCCTGGAAATTTAAGTGGTTTGCCGATAGCACTGTAGCCAGTATGTGTCAAAAGCATGAATTGAATCCAGGTCTTCCTAATGAAGCTGATTTTCTTCCCTCCATATCACCACTTCTTATAAATGAAATAAGATAATTTTTTTAAAGCATCTTGGAACAAACCCAAAGTCTTCAGCTTCTGGAACAAGAACTCACTACTTGACAAAAACTGTAGAAAATTGGAAAACAGTATGGGAAAAATCAGGCCTGAATGAACATCTCACACCCTATACCAAGATAAACTCAAAATGAGTAAATGACTAAAATATAAAGAATGAAATCATAAATAAATCGGGTGAACACAGAATAGCATACCTGTTAGATCTGTGGGAAAGGAAGGAACTTAAGACCAAGCAAGAGAGAACATTACAAAATGTAAAATGGATTATTTAGATTACATTAAATTAAAAAGGTTTTGTACAAACAAACCAACACAACCAAAATTAGAAGGAAAGCAACAAACTGGGGAAAATTATAACAAAACTCTCTGACAAAGGTTTAATTTCCCAAATATATAAGGAGCTGAGTCAAATTTACAAAAAATCAAGCCATTCCCCAATCGACAAATGGTCAAGGGATATGAAACGGTAGTTCTCAGATGAAAAAATCAAAACTATCAATAATGATATGAAAAAGTGTTCTAAATCCCTCCTGATTAGAGAAATGCAAATCAAAACAACTCTAAGATACCACCTCACACCTAGCAGACTGGCCAATATGGCAGCAAAGGAAAGTCATAAATGTTGGAGGACATTTGGCAAAATGGAGACACTAATGAGCTGCTGGTGGAGTTGTTAATTGATCCAACCATTCTGGAGGGCAATTTGGAACTATGCCCAAAGGGCAGTATAATACTGTCTGCTCTTTGATCCAGCCATAACACTGCTGCTGGGTTTATACCCCAAAGAGATAATTAGGAAAAAGACTTGTCCAAAAATAATCATAGCTGCACTCTTTGTGGTGGCAAAAAAATTAGAAAATGAAGGGATGCCCTTCAATTGGGGAATGATTGAACAAATTATGGTATATGTTGGTGATGGAATACTATTATGCTCAAAGGAATAATAAAGTGGAGGAATTCCATGGGAACTGGAACAACTTCCAGGAAGTGATGCAGAGCAAAATGAGCAGAAACAGGAGAACATTGTATAGAAAGATTGGCACATTATGGCACAATAGAATGTAATAGACTTGTCTACTAGCAGCAATGCAATGATCCAGGACAATTCTGAGGGACTTATAAGAAAGAACACTATCCACATCCAGAGGAAGAACTGTGGGAGTAGAAACATAGAAGAAAAAATATATGATCGATCACGTGGTTCGCAGTCACTCTACTGCAAATATGAATAACATAGAAATAGGTTTTGAACAATGATACATGTATAACTCAGTGGAATTGCTTGTCAGCTTCAGGAGTGGGGAGGAAAGAAGTGGGGAAAAATCATGGATCAGGGAACCATGGGAAAAATATTCTAAATAAATGAATAAATTTTTAAAGCATCTTGGTATTATAAGACTGTGATTATTAAAAATAAGACCACAAATTTAGCAGCAGGATTTTCTCAGAGATGGAGGCAAATAACCATGTGAAATCTATTCTATCATTTTAGTTCCATAATTGCATTATGATTTCATAATTTGAGGCTAATATATATTAATATATTAATAGAATAATAAATTAATATATTTATTGTATGCTTAATGTGTTAATAAATATAATGAATTATTATATTATTTTAATATTAAATATTAACACAGTGTTCATTTAGGAAGAGTTTAGATAAAAACCATGTAGTAGACACAGCCCCTCCTTTGACAAAATATCCTCCTTGTAAGTGGTGAGGTTGATACATAAATATAAGTCATTACAGGGGGAAACAATATAGTTCATCAGATGAGATGACTTCATTTTGCTGGATACCAATCTTAGCTTACTCTGCATTCATATGTGAAAAGGGGTCAACCAGAAGAGTCAATACAATAGTCTACAGACTAATTAAATTTGAAGAAATCCCTTAGAAAAAACTCACTGACTGGGAAAGATTATATTTGGGAAACTGACAGGGAAGAGGGAAAATAGGGACTCATTAAGAAACAGGATTTGAGAGGCTGTTAAGGTATCACATATTATTGCTGTTCAGTAATTTAATTGTACCTGGCTCTTTTTGACCCTAGCTGGAGTTTTCTTGGCAAAGATACAACAGTGGCTTGCCATTTCTTTCTCCAGCTTGTTTTACAGATGAGAGAACTGAGATGAAGAAAGTAAAGTGATTTGCACATGGGTAGTAAGTATCTGGGGCTGAATCTGAACTTGGGTATTCTTAACTCTAGGCACTGTACCACCAAGCTTCTTTAGATTAGAGTTAAATATTAGTGTTAATCTTTAACAGCAGTCCTTGAGTGGCAGCCTGGTTTAGAGAAAAAAGCTTTAGATTTGGAATAAAGGACCTCGGTTCAAATCTAGGCACAGTCACATACTAGCTGTGTGATCTTAGGCAATTCACTTAAGTTCTTGAGCCTCAGATGGCTCATCTAATAAATAAGTCAGTTAGAATAGACGCTTTGAACTTTTAATCTGAGTCTATGATTCTTCTCTGAATATCAATCCAGTCATCTGGACTTGCTTCCTTCATCATTCCAAATTAACATCTCCCAATCATACGATGAGTCACCAAAATATCCTATTTGTTGTTGTCAATCATTTTTCAGTTGTGACAATTATCCCATTTGAGGTTTTCTTGACAAAAATACTGGAATGGTTTACCATTTCCTTCTCCAGCTCATTTTATCAATGTGGAAATTGAGACAACTAGAGTTAAATGAATTGTCCAGGATCACACAGCAAATAAATGTCTGGGGCCAAATTTGAATTCAGGTCTTCCTGACTACAGACCTGGCCTTCTATCCATGGTGCCATCTACCTGCCCCAAATTCCCTGTATTATTCCAGTATCACTTACTTAGAATATAGCTGCAAAGATTCTAATCCTTTGGTCTGGATTTTAAAAGATCATTTTATTTTGTGAGTATCTTTTTGACATGAAACAGTTATTGAATTCTCTGTCTCATTTTACGATATTAATAACTTACTTCAAAAAGAGGTGCTGTGAGAACTGAAGCTTGGAAAGTACTTTGGAGATATAAACAGCTATAATTACTCTTCAATGTACATATTATTAAACTGAAATGCATGAGGAAATCAGTCTCTAAAATAGCTAAAAAATATTCAATATATACAAGGTATTTTGTTAGAAAACAAAAAGGCAATCTAATCCTGCTTTGTAGTCAAGACTATTCTTTGAATGAATTTTTATAATTCAGATGGTGATTTTCATTATTTCATCTAAATATATTAAATCAAATATTAATTTCTCTGAGCAAATTCTCCTTTCATATTTTAATATATAAAGATAGATATATACATAACCACATACATATGCAAATGTGTGTATATCTGAATTATGTATATACATACACAAAATTGGGGCTTCTCATTAAATGAGATCAATGCTGTATAGTGTATAGAACTTATTAAGTCAGGAAGACCAGAATTCAAGACTTGTCTTTTATACATACTGGTGGAGTAACTCTGGAAAAGTCACTGAACCTCTCTGAGTCTATAATAATATGTGTTAAGAGGTCTGAAGACCTTAAAAGTGCCATATAAATGTCCATTGTTTCTATTCTTCATCTTACATCATTCTTCTCATCTTTTTTCCATGGTTTAAGGGTAGGTACTGGATTTGTGATTTAACCAGTGTATGAAAATTCCATATGAGGAAGCTCCCAATGCAAGTCGGTACCTTCTCTGTAACTTATAGTCTTAGAAAGATGATTAATCCACTAAGAGTTTAAGTGACTTGCCCAAGATCACACAGCTGGGGTATGAGTCAGAAGCATGACATGAACCTAGATCTTTCTGGCTCTGACCAATACAGCATTCTCCCACTCTAGAGTGGCTATCATTTTCGTTATCATTATTATTACTCTTCCTCCTTGATTGTACTATTCATCAGTAATAGTAGTAGTAGAAAGAATAAGAGTATTAGTAGTAACAGTAGCAGTATTAATACTAAAAGTAGCATTTGTTGTAATAGTAATGGTAATAGAATTAGTGAGGGCAATATCAGTAGTAATAATGGTAACAATAATAGTAATAATAGTAGTAGTAAAAGTAATAATAGTAAGAGTAGTAATATTAGTAGTAGAAATAACAGTAGTAATAGTAGTAAAAGTAATAGTAGATTATGTTTTACTTGGTGCTTTAATAGAATGTTTCCATGGTTTAAGAATAATATTGATAAGAAGAGAAAGGGTCCAGAGCAGGACAATCAGGATGATGAAGGGCTCTGTCACATAAAGATCCATTTAATTTTTCCTGGAGAAGACAAGTTTTAGGAGGGGATTTCATAGCTCTCATCAAATATTTGAAGGGCTGCAATATGAAGGAAGGGCTAGACTGATTCTCTTGGGTACCAAAAGCAAAAAATGGAAATTGTATAGGGTCAAATGTAGATTTAATGTTAGGGGAAAAAAAACAAACTACCTTATAATTAGGGCTGTCCCAGAGTGGAAAAGACTGTCTCAAGGAGTGATAGATTCCCTCTCTGTGGAGGTCTTTAACCAGGACCTGAATGATTCCTTGGTTATGTTAAAATGGGAATTCTTTTTGCAACTCACTTGGCCTATCTGAGGTCCCTGAACCTCCCCCCCCCCAAAAAAAAAAGTCAGCCAAAGGCTAAACACTACTATAAATGGACATTAGAATTTGAGTGTTAACTTCCAACTCATATTAAAATTATATTATATGAAGGGGTAATATTATATGAAACAACCCCACCAAACAGTTTGCTATTCATACTTCCCTCTTCTATTTTGATGCTAGCTCCCGGAGAGTCATTCCTAATAACATTCAGAATATTTTAGCACCACCCGTAGAGGTAGTGGAGATCCCCAGAGCAAACCCTTTCACTGATTCACATCTAAGTTTCGAATGCGACATGCCCCAATATCCTCAGTTCACCTTGTCAAAGAGTACTTCTTCCCCAGGGCTGCCCCAGGGTCCTGTTGACGGATGGCTCTAATTGCAGTCGGTGCTGTAAACAAGGCGGCCACTCCATGCTCCGAGAGCACACGGAAGTAAGCCCCAGCATCTGGCGTTCCCACGGGCTTCCCCTACAATGAGATGAATTAAAAATGTCACTGGATAAAAATATCTCCTATTTTCTTGACAGTTCAAGACTTGTGCACTTAACAGGAATATCAATAAAGAACCAGCTTTGAACACATCTGGAGATTGGTGGTGGTGGTGCTGGTTGTTCACTTGATGTTTAAAAGATTCCATAGTTCTTCCATCAAGTCACATAACCCAAATAAATGCAACCTACCCACCCCACAGGACTACTGTAAGGAAAGCACTTTGTAAAGCTTAAAAATACTATAGACATAATGTATGTAAAGGTAAGCTGAAAATCTCCTCTACCGCATTTAACTTTGATGCATTACCTGAGTAAGAACATATCTTGATCAACCAAAAAGTCATAGATTAAGTATTGCAAAGGCTATCAAAGCCATTGGATGAAGTGAAATGGAACCCAGTGGGAGGTAAGGAATTTTGTTATATGCTCTTGGTTGGGTATAAAAGGATGGAGTTAGCTAGTATGGAGAGGTTTTTCTAGAGTTTGGAGGATGTGACTTTCCAGGACACCAATGATAAATAAAAAAGGGAAGAGAGAAGACAAGTAGGTGGCTCAGTGGATTGAGGACCAGGACTGGGGACGAGAAGTCCTGGGCTTCCTAGCTGTGTGACTCTAGGCAAGTCACTTAACCCTTACTGCATACCTATTGAAGAAATAATGTGCATAGATGGTGATATCCACTATGGGAAACTGGGTTAGATACTTATTTGACTGTCTGTAAGTATCTCAGTTGCCTATTGTGAAAGGAAGGCAAAGTGAACTTTCCTTCACTGGGCCAGCACAAACAAGCCCTGGAGACTGATTTGTATAAAAGTATTTTTGTTTATTTGGAAATCAAGGGTAAAATATGACGATTAAAACACAAAGATGCCCTGATTCAAAGTCCTAAAACTCCAAACTTTCAATATACGTCCATCTCACAATAGAGTCTTCTGGTCGTCAGGCTACACTATTTCTCCCTGACTCTAGCTAACTCCCCACCAAAACATTTTCTGATCTACCTAACTACAATCCTCAGTTGTTGGTTTAATTATATATCTCAGAAGTGTCTCCAAATTTACTAAGAATGAACCCAAGATGACTGAGTTCATTCAGAGCTGAGTATGGCTCTGAGGTAAACCATCAGAGCCCACCAAGCAGGATCTCCAGATAAAAACTCTCTTAGGCAGAGTTGGTACAACAGCAGATATAGATAGATCTTCGATAAGATCTTCTCTCCAGTGAAACAGGCAGTTCACAGTTTTCTTCTCCCACATAAGGTTGAGGTAGGAAACATTCAGAAGAGAGCAGTAGCCTTCCTCTCCCAGCTCAGGACAGGATGTTACAGCTGTTCACTCAAACAACTTCCTCCAGCTCTCTGTACATTCCAAGATTCCTTCCAGGATTCTTGGAATGGGCTCATGCTAGTAGCTCTGGAGACAGCATCCAATATTCTTAAATTTAACATTATCAAAGTTTATCTTTCTATAATTCTATTCTTATACTATGCAAAAGAAATTTACCTTCCCCTCTTTATCTGGGGTGTGTAGATGACCTCATCTCCTGTTGACTACTCGACCAGGAGTCAAAGATTGTGTGTGAAGGAAATTACAGCCAGAAAAAGGCAGCAATTGAGTCAAGAGATCATGAGATAAGGGGCAGGAAGATGTCCCCTGCACTGTGCCCTGGACTTCCCCTCTGGGTAGCCCAGGAAAAATAGAAAGCAACAATTCGCTCCCAATATATGGTGTGTAAGAGGTAGTGGGCAGAGAAAAGGTGTGTTAAACCAAGGTAAGAGCAGATTTCAGTCTTTTCTCTTCTGTGTTTGTTGTTGGCTGGACTTCACTGTGAGCTTAGCTAGGGGACCCTAATGTCAGCCACAGAATAGCAAGCTATATTGCAAAGATAAGTTTAACATATATATATATATGTATATATATATATACTTATATATCCATATATGCATATATCCTATTTTCTATCTTTTTCCCCTACTACTTTTGATTTAATAATTATTATTATTTTAATTAATAAATAAAAATAAAATAATATATATATAAAGAAAATAAAATAAAAATAAATAATTATTTAATAATAATAAAAAATTATTAATTTATGGTCAGTCTCATAATTTTCCCTCTCACATACCCCTTACCACTCTTCTGCTTTGAACCAATACACAATATTTAGGAGTATAGAAAAGCAAAAGGAGAATTGAATTGTTTCAAAGGAGGTACTCAATAGGATCACTGGCTCTACAAATAGATTCTACAAAAGCAGAGGACCCTGTCTGAGGAAAGTTTCAAGAAAAAGGCAACTCTTTCTTCAACTTCTCCTCCTGGTTCCCATCTATTCACAGACACTATAGTATAATCCACACAAAATGAATTGAATGTTGGCTCAACAATGAAGAGGTCAGAGGTTAATAAGAGAGATAGAAATTTAGGGTTAAAAAAGTGCTCAACCCCCGCTTAAATAATAGCAATTTTCCTAACTGCGGACTCAGAAACTGTAACTGATTTCATAATTGGTTTTTTCCCCCTAAAATGAATTCAGAAAGACCAAAGAGGAGGGAACCAATTTAATCTTAAAGGCCATTTTATTTCCTTTAGCCACAAGTTAATTATTGTAACAACATGTGTTGTTGGTCAGTTATTTCAGTTATGTCCAACCTTTCATGATCTGATTTAAGGTTTTCTAGATACTGGAATTGTTGACCATTTCCTTCTTCATTTCATTTTACAAATGAGGAAACTGATGATTTAATATACAACTTATATTTTTAAATTATTACAAATATATAGGAGAGGCAACATGATCAATAGTGGATAGAAAGCTGGCTTTGGAATCAATCAAAAGGATAGGGTTCAAGGCCAATCTTTGACAAAGCCTTGCTGTGTGGCCACCAAACCTCCCAGTTCTCAGGTTCCTCTCTAATATACTAAGTCAAAGAAAAGTTGCAGATAAATAAATACAATAAAACAATTTTCATATCGGGAGTCTTTTATATCAATGAAATCACAGACCCTCCCCACAAAAAAGACCAAAAATCTTGTAAATGTTTGTAGAGTTATATACACACACTTGCACAGTTCTAAACTCTATTAAACAAAAGACATCTTAAGAGGATTTTCTAATTCTTATATGGCAAAAATAAGTGTTTTTTTATAACTAAACAAAAAGTTACCACATTGCAAAGAACCACCCCCCACTGCCCACCCACAATCAAAATTAACCACATCAATATTCTTTTTTCGGTTTGCCAAGAACCCACGCCAATCACTTTCCAGGGGGCACTGAATGATAAATTTGATTGCTGAGAATTTCCATCTAAACACTTTTGCCATAGCAACAGTAAGAAATGATTTTAATCTCCTGGCACAAATGTATAACAGCAAGGTAAGAATTTTGAAAGCCAGGATTTCTATTTACAAGTTGACCAGCAGAACCTTTTCAGATAAAAATTCACATTCAAAGGAAATCAAGTGGTATGCTTTAAAACATGGATGAGAAACCACAAGAAGGATCATGCTGGAGAGAGGGGGCAGAGAGTCATATTGGGAGTCAAAGACATTTGGATTCAATTCCTGCCTTTTTTATATAGTATGTGTGAGCATGAAGAAATCACTGAATTCCAGAAGGCTTCCGTGCAATTCTTGAAGCCTTTTAGTTACAAAAGTAGTTGCAAGTCTCTATCAGGGAAGGAAGTTTCTATACCAGGAGTTACTTGCCACAGTGATGTGACTTCAAGTTCAGATCTCTCCTCTATCTCACCCTCCTTCTCTCCCCACAACATACCAATCAAACTAACAAAGAATTATTCTAAAGAGCTAGAAAAAAAGTTAAGAAAAACATTTGGAGAAACAAAGTCAAGAATATCAAGGGAATCAAAGAAACAATGTGGAGGAAGGAGGTCCATAAAAACCAGATCTCAATCTACACTACAAAGCCATAATAATAAAAACTACTAGGTACTGAGCAAGAAGTGAAATCAGTAAAATCAGTGAGATTAGGCACATACTGAGACACAAATGAGCATAGCAGTCTAATGTTTAATAAACTCAAAGATCTCAATTCCTAGGGCAAGAAACTTGAGAAAAGTGGAAGGTACTTTGGAAGAAATTGGGCATAGACCAATATCTCATATTATATATCAAGATAAGCTCAAAATGCATATCTGATATAGCCTTAAAAGGTGATATCATAAGCAAATTAGTAGAGAGGAGGAAAAGTTACCTGTCAGATCTATGTACAGGGGAAGAGTTCATGATCAAACAGTAGGCTGATATGTTCAAAAAAATGTAAAATGGTTGATTTTGATTATATAGAGTTAAAGAGGTTTTGTACAAACAAAACCAAATGCAGCTAAAATTAGAAGAAAGTAAACTGGGAGAAAATTATTTTCAGAAACTTCCTCTGTAAAGATATCTTTTAAAATTATATAGAGAACTAAAGGAATATCATAAGAATATGAATCATTCCTTAATTCATATATATGTTAATAGTCAAAGAATATGAATCAAAATTTTCAGAAGAAATCAAAACTGCCAAAGGAATCTGAAAAAAAATGCTCTACTTCACCAAAAATTAGAAAAATGAGGGGGAGCTAGGTGGCTCAGTGAATTGAGAGACAGGCTTAGAGATGGGAGGTCTTGGGTTCGAGTGTGAACTCATAGAGTTCCTAGCTGTGTAACCTTGGACAAATCACTTAGCCCTCATTGTCTAGCCCTTACTACTCTTCTCTCTTGGAACCAATGGACAGTATTAATAATACCAAAGATAAGGCTTTTAAAAAAAGAATGAGAAAAAGGGCCCAAATTTACAAAAATATTCATAACAGCTCATTTTGTGGTAGCAAAGAACTGAAATCTGTGAGGATATCCATCAATTGGAAAATAACTGAACAAGTTGTGGTATATGAATGTGAATGAATACTATTGCAGTATAAGTAATGATATAGGGGATGGTTTCAGAAAAAATTGGAGACTTATATGAACTTGTACAGAGTTAACCAAGAGGAAAATTAATACAGTGACAGCCTTATTGCAAAGAAAATCAACTTGGAAAGACTTTAGAACTCTAATCAACATAATAACCAATCACAATTTTGAAGAACTCATGATTAAATATACTACCTACCTCCAGATAAAGAACTATGGATTAATATGGATTCAAAGTATAGACTGGATAATATTTTATTTTATTTTTTCTTTCTTTCCTACTTTCTTCCCTTTTTCTGACATGGCCAATGCAGAAAATTGTTTTGTATAAGAATACATATTAATAATGGGGCTTGTTTTTTCTTGCCTTTTCAATGGGTAGGGGAAAAGAGAGGAAGAAAAAAATATAAATAAAAAAGAATTTTAAAAAGTTCATGCCTAAATAAAAAACACCCCCCCCAAAAAAAGGATGTCAGGAAAGTAATTTTGCTGAAACATCCAAATGAAAATAATATTCCTAATCAAATTAAATGTGTAGCGTAAAGATTCTAGCATGATGCATAATTTGTAAAGGCACATATTTTATACCTAAATTGGTATTTGTATTTAGTTAATTATGATCATCAGCATAGAGAACTCCCAGACAAGGCAACTTCCTTTATCAAATGAAATAGGCAACTATCCTACAATATTTATTTCTATTGTTTCCTGGGACACTGAGATATTAAGTGATTGACCCCTTTCAGATAAACACTAATCTATATTAATATGTTAATGGAAAATAGATATTTAAAAAGTATTAGATTTGAAGATATTCTAACAACAAATCCATGTTGATCTCAGCCATCCCTACAAAATCTAATCTCTATTATGTCTAGCCATTCTCATCACTCCTACTCCTTCCCACGTCTAAGCTAAATCAATTGCAAGCATCTTTCATCAGTAAAAAGTTATGTCTTGAAATACAGATTACATGGAAACCACATGGAAATGAAAGTGAAATGAGAAGTGGGTTATATGTTTGAATCATAAATCTAAATTTGGAAGAGATCTTAGAGACAATTTTGTAGCCGAGGAAAATGATTAAGTTTCTTGCTCAAAGCTGTAAATAGTTGACATTCAGATGCTTTAAGTCCATAGGCATCTAGATGATGTGGCAGGTAGAGTGCCAGGCCTGGAATCAAGAAGAATTCATGAACTTCATGAAGTCAAATATGGTCTCAGTAACTTACTGGCTGTGTGACCCTGGGCAAGTCACTTAATCTTGTTTGCCTCAGTTTTCTCATCTTTTAAATGAGCTGGAGAGGGAAATGGCAAATCACTCCAAGATCTTTGCCAAGAAAATACCAAATGTTGTCATGAAGAATCAGACACAATTAAATGAATGATCAAGTGTTAAATATAAAATGATTACTCTTTATCCTCCATCATATAAGCCCAATCACCATTTTAAGTAGACCAACATTTCCCTCCCAACCTACTTAGAATAGTAAATTGATTTACTCCCTGTACTCTTGAATAACTGCCCTCTTCATTTAAGAGTTTCGTCACCTGTGAGAGTAGAGTATCATTAACATCTCTTCTTGACCAAAACCCTATGACCCTGATTATATGTACTTATGTTTCTTCCTTTCCTTGGCTCTTCTCTCTTTCCTAGTTTCCTTCCTTTATTCATTTCTTCTTTCTTTTCTCTCTTCCCCACTTCACTTCTTTCTACTAATGAATTCTATTACCCAAAGGCATTAAGTAGGTGCAAATAAATCAATGAATTTGAGAGGACTGGAGTGCTTTCAATGCAGTAGATGAAATAAGATGATGCCACAGAGATGTATTAAGATGCACTGAAAGAATTAGACACACTTCTTGGACTTTTATATACCAGAAGAGAGATATAAGTAGAAAAGCAATCAAGCTTCCAGAACATCCGGAATAGACAGACCTCTTGCACTTATACTGGAGGGCAGCAGGGTTTGGGAAAGAGGGATTCTAGTGGGATCTCCCTTCCCTGGCCAGAAAAATAACCTTGTGAACTTCAGAAGGTCAAATTTGCAAACTCTAAAAGGCTGGAATATTTGAACTACCCATTAGTGTCAGCAGTAGTGTTCTCTGAAGCAGTAGGTGATGGCAATATCCATGTTGGCAGCTGACACAATGAAGACAATCTATATATACTGAGAAAGTCTAGTTTCAGAACTCTGCAAGAGAAATGACCCCAGCAAATGGCAGCCCAATAGAGAAATACACTTAAGGAGAAATTCAAGGGAGAAAAAAGTTTCCAAAACTCAAGAACTATGAGTTTGCCCTTTGGCCCCACATAGTCTCTAAATTTGAGTCCATTCTACCCAGAAATCTTGTCTGAAAAGAGAATGTAAGACGGTTTGGGGGCTAACCCTTTTTGCTAGACCAACTCAATAAACACATATTTGTAATTATTAATTAACTCTGGCTGGCCATTTGTTAATCAGTCAGCAACCTACTGGATGGAGAGAATTTGAAGCCCCACTTTCCTCAGAGTAACCCCCTAGAATCAGCAATCAGCTACTCTCTGAGAACAAACCCTGGCAGTGTGAGCAGGAGTTGGAAAAGACAGTCAAAGGAGATGATACACGAACATTCTTTTGCTCTCTCTTCCCTCCTTTCTAATTTCCTTCCTTGTTCCTTCTCTTTCTGTCTTCAAATAGACACACACACACACACAAAATACATAGCTGTGTGAAACAATTATTTATCACAGTTATTCCAAGAAACGTCATTACACAAAAGTTATTTCACAGCTTACTGTTCCTATAAATCAATACCTTATTTCTTTTTCCTTATATGAGTCAATAGATTGACCTGATATAATAAAGCTAGTAGTTACAACCCAACCAGAAATACTTATAGTTTACGTCTGAATTTTATTATTTTGAATACATCACTCTTTCATTATCTCTTTTAAGTCTACAGAAGTTAAAAAATATTTCCATCTCTGTCACATCCTAGGTAGGTCCTTTAGTACTTTGACATACTTGTCTGTAAGTTGTAAAAACCATTTAGTTAATTGTTAAATCAGAATAAGTCCTTCAGACAATATTTCTCAAAAAAAAAAAAAACAAGAGAGCTGAGATAATAGTTTAGGGGAGCTTGATCTCCTGTGAAAAAGATAATATATGAACTTTTAGTAATGTGATATTGGGGGCACCTACATTATAAAGTAACACTTAAAAATTTTTTTATTTAATTAGTAAATTTAGGATATTTTCCCCTGGTTATGAGAATCATGTTCTTTCCCTCCCCTCCCGCCCAACCCCCTCCTGTAGCTGATGTGCAATTCCTCTGGGTTTTACATGTGTCATTTACCATTTCCTTATTATTTCAAGACCTATTTCCATATTATTGATATTTGCACTAGGGTGATCTTGAGTCTACATCCCCTATCATATACTCATCAACCCATGTGATCTGGCAGTTGTTTTTCTTCAGTTTTTCTACTTCCAAAGTTTTTCCTCTGGATGTGGATAGTGTTCGTTTTTATAAGTCCCTCCACATTGTTCTGGATCATTGCATTGCTACTAGTAGAGAAGTCCATTACGTTCGATTATATCACAGTGTATTAGTCTCTGTGTACAATGTTCTCCTGGTTCTGCTCCTTTCGCTCTGCATCACTTCCTGGAGGTTGTTCCAGTCTCCATGGAATTCCTCCAGTTCATTATTCTTTTTAGCACAATAGTATTCCATCACCAACATATACCACAATTTGTTCAGCCATTCCCCAATTGAAGGGCATCCCCTCGTTTTCCAGTTTTTGGCCACCACAAAAAGCGCAGCTATGAATATTCTTGTACAAGTTAAAATAACACTTCTGCTAGTAATAAAGGAACTGTGTTCCATGTGGCTATATACATGAGAGGTGATTTGATTTTTTTTTTGGCTTTTTAAAACCATGTTAATTTATCATTAAAGTTAAATGTTTAGCCAAAAGCTTCTACTGAAATGGAAAGCTTTGATTATTTCTCCAGTTATACCTTCTATCTACTCTTCAAGGACCAGTCTTGCTAAGTACAAAGAAGTTTATGATGAGCAGGTTGGCAATTACACAAGGAATTATTTGGCTATGACCACCCACTCAACAGATAAAAGCCTCAAATGGCCCTTAATCATGTCCATCCAGTTAATACAGCAACACAAATATCTTTGGCAGGTACCCCAGATAGACAATAATCCATGCCCAAGATTGAGGGGCAAGAGTGCACTTGGGAAATCATAAAATTCTTTCAGTGATTACAAGTTGCTTTCTGATTTTAAAAAAATCCATTTTTAAAGTCCCAATATTCTCTTTTTTTTAAAATTTAATTTGATTTAAAAAATCAACAAAAATCTATCTTCTCTCCTTCTTCCTCTGCTCCACTACTGAGAAAAAGGAAAATAAAACTTCGTAATAAATATGGATAGACAAGGAAAAGAAATCTCCACTTTGGCCATGACCCCTAAAAATGCATCCCATTCTGTACCCTGAGTCCCTCTTTCCTCTGACAGATTAAGTAGTGTGTTTCATCATGGGTCTTTTGAAATTATTGTCCTTTGTACTAATTATATCTCTTAAGTTATTCAATATTTTTATATTGATTTTAAAATATTTTTATAATTTTATAATGTTTTTATAATTTTATTTTTATAATATTATTTTTATATTTTATAATATTTTTAATAATTTTAATAATATTATTGTTATAGCATAAACTGCCCTCTTGACTGGTGGAAATGTGAATTTGTACATCCACATTTTAAGAAGCAATTTGAAAGAATGGCCCCCAAATGTCTAAACCCTTTTACTCAGTAATACATTGATCTATACACCAAAGAGTACAAAGGAAAAAGGAAAAGGTCTCGTATGTGGTACATATTTGGAGTTGCTTTTTTTTTGTAATGACAAAGAATTAGAAACAAAAGTTCTCATTAGCTTATCAATGACTGAATATATTATAAAATATGTTGTGATGGAATACTATTGTGCTCTAAGAAATGGTAAAAGAGGATGGTTTCAGAGAAACTTGGGAAGATTTATATGAAGTGATATTGAGTAACATGAAGTAGAAGCATCAGTATTCTCTAGGGGGTGCTCTCTGACTCTGAATCACAGTACACCTTAAGGAAGATCACAATAAAGCTTACCAAATGTAATATACAGGATTAGAGTCAATAAACTGCAAAATGTGACCAATGATGACTTACATGCAAAGGATGGCCAAAAAGTCATTCAGAATCTTAATGACAAGCCCATCTAACCCCCCTGCTCCAATGCAGCAAAAATAGGATATAATAGAATTCTAATGTTTTGATGGTTGCTGTTCCGTTATTTCAGTCATGCCCAACTCTCAGTAACCCCATTTGGGGTTTTCTTGGAAAATGTGCCATAGGAATTTGGCATTTCCTTCTCCATCTCATTTTACAGATGAGCAAACTGAGACAAACAAGGTTGTGACTTTCTCAGGGTCACATTGCTATTAAGTATCTGAGATCAGATTTAAACTCAAAGAGATGAGTCTTTCTGATGCCAGGCTTGGAATCTAGCTGCTCCTAGTATTATGGTGGTATCTATGAATATTTTTTAAATTAAGAGCCAGGTTTGGAGACAGAAGCTCTGAGTTTTGAATGCCAGGTCTAATCCCTAGCATACACTATTTATGTAACCTGAGGGAAATATTTCATCTTTCTGTGACTCATTTTCTTCATCTGTAAAATGAGAGGGCAAAGTTAAATTCCCCATAGAATTGTTCCAGTATAACTAATGATTCAACAATTAAGCCATCCATGGAGTATTTTTTGGAGGGCACAGACAAGAGTCATGCAGGATGAAAGGGCATGGCTGGACCAACATTTGTAGTAAGGTAGGGAATATCCACATCATGGCTCCATTAGTGAAATAGGGCTTCCTAACATTTTGTGTGTCACAGATCTCTTTTGTAATCTGGGAAAGCCTATGGAGTCCTCCCCAGAATGATGCTTTTAAAAGCTTAATATAACATAAATACAATTTTGAAGGAAGCCAATTATATTGAAATATATATGTGTGTGTGTGTGTGTGCGCACATACATTTATAAACACATATTTTAAGTACACAGATCCCAGGTTAAGAATTAAGTAAGATCTTTACTTCTCTTCCAATGTAAAAGTGGTATCAAACTACTAAGAATACCTGAATATCACTAAATATTGGGAACTAGAAAAGATGACTGAAGAACAAATATTTTTTATTCAGAATATATTTCACATATTATGAATATAGAATAAGAAGAACCTTCAGACCTCGGGTTACAAATGAGATATCGGTAGAAAAAGAGAGTCACTTAAATGATTTGTCCAAAGTTAGTAAATGTCAGAAGCAGGATTTGAACTTGGATCTTCCTGGTTCCAAGTCCAGTATCTTATCCTTTATGTTGCACTGCATTTGGAATTATAACCCACTGGGAGGGGCGGGGGGGACAGAAAAAGAAACTGAGAATTAGAGACAGAGACAGACTGTGAGAAAGACAGAGTAATTTAAACAGAGAGGAAAAGATAGAGTGAATCAGAAGAATAGGGAAAACAAGTGAAAAAAAGAGAGGGCCAAAGAATGGGGCAAGAGACAAGGAAAGAGAGAAAGGAGGACAGAATCGAGAGAGACAGAGAGAGAGAGAGAGAGAGAGAGAGAGAGAGAGAGAGAGAGAGAGAGAGAGAGAGAGAAGCTCAAGAGGAGTGGATGTCCCTTCTTTACTTTTCATATGTTACAGGGTAGATACCTTTTGTATATGGGTTGAATTGCATGAGAGTTAATGTCCCTCCCAACTCCCATAGTCCAAGATTTTGTAACAATTTTGGGAAGCATTAGATACCTATCGTTAATAATATTATTATATATCTACACATGCCTTCTCCATGTCTTTGCTTAATTTTGAAATTGCCTTTGATTAATTTTGAAATTAGACCATCCTATCACTATCCAGGGTGGTCCCTGGCTACCTTCCCCAACCACCTAGCTAGCTAATGTTATTGAAGATGGAGGAGTGTCTAAAATTCTGATTTGGAGAAAATTCCTTCAACCAGAGCAGAGCAACTCCCTCTTCTGATACATGAAGAAACTGAGATCAAGGGAGGTTAACTGATTTTCCCCAAGGTCTGCAAGACTCTATCCATTAAGCCACGAGACAACTCTTGGTAATAATAATAACAATCTGCTTTTAGGAAAGGAGGAAATTATACATTCCATTTATGGCTTCCTTTTTAAAAAAATCTATATTGGTACTACCCTCCACTAGCATTAATGATTAAACACAGAGTGTGTTAAAACAATAAAATCAACAGCTTCCTTGGAAAAGAAACCTCATTTGTCAATTATTCTTCCCTGGCTCAAGAAATATCTAAATTCACCCTCAAGAAAGGAATGATTATTTTTCTGGCACAACAACTCTTCAAGATAAAAAGGATCAGTTGTTAAAGCAGATACTTCCTGATCTGTTATGCAAAATATGTAGAAGATTTCTAATTCAGTCCCACAAGTAAGAAGCAGAAGGCTATAATAGTTTGCTTCAGAATGAAGATCTCAGTTCAAATTCCATCTCTGATAAATATAGGTGGCGTGACTTTAGGTTAAGTCACTTAACCTGTTGGTGCCAATGACAACTCTCTAATAATATAAATTGCAAGGAAGTCACTGGATTGCTTTGGTAAAGAGAATTCCTTTCTGGGAGCTCTCTGAGCCAATGAAATCACCAATGAAGTCTATTCCTAGTACATCTTAGTAGCTGCCTGATTTGTTGTTCGGGAAACTCATAAGGTTTCTGTTTTCTTCCTTTCCACTGTAAAGTATCACATTTAAAATACTGGAATTTATTTGAGTCTTTTGGTAACCCCTTACTTGCTCTTTTCATTTTCCACAGACCAGTCCATATTTATCCAGAATGATAAACTATCAAAGTATAAAAGGACCTTAGTGAGCATCTGATCCAGCTCATATTTGAAAATATTCCTTTATTATTGTTATCATTAAAATTATTAATTTTATTCCAAATCTATACCAACAATGAAATCTTCTAGTCATGGGCAACATTTTACTATCTCCAACCCTACTGCTGGAGACTTAATTTAGGAAGTTTTTCTTTGTCTTTTTTTTTTTTGAACCTCAGTCTGCACATTTATAACATCTATCTAGGGATCCTAGTTCTTCCCTCTAAGGTCAAGTAAATATCCCTTCAAATGTTAGAAGGAAGTTATCATGAATCTCCTAATTCTTTTCTCATATAAGTCTATATGTGGTTTGGTTGGAAGATAGGAGAAGGAGGGACATACTAGAGACCACCTCTTATGCCCACTCTTAGAAAGTAAAAGATCTGTCAGGATCCACATCCTTTATCAGGAACTCACATCTTACAATCCTCCCTGATCATTTCACTACAGACTGGATTGATCATTGGATGATCAATTTCACTTATCTCTTTTTCCCTGATGGATTCCTCAGTCACAGAAACCTGACCGAAGGATAATTCCTTTGACCCTAATGATACCTATCCTAGTTCTTCTCAGATAGGTGTTCCCCATACAGAAGACCTTTCCCTCTTTTTGGTCTTCTAATATTCATCAGCAACTTGATCCTAAATGGAACTCACCACTTCAGAAGAACTCAGCTACTACTGGCCCACAGCTCATTTTTGCCTTTTACCTTATTCTCCTAAAAACAATTAGGAACCTTATTTCAACATGAAGTGAATAGAGATGTTATAGCCTTCTCCAACCACTACTTCCTTCTCTTCTGATTAGTAAATCATATTTTTATCTTCTACAAAGGGATAGTTACATGGCTAACACTAGGCAAAACCTACAAGACAACATCAAGGAAATATCTTCAATATGTATCATAACAGTTAAGAATTCTCTTATATACTATATACCATAAGTATATTTTACATACCATATATTATAGATATATTTCATTTTATATACCATGTGATACTATATCTGAATTCCTTATTAGTCTAATAAGTCCTTGATTGATTAATGGGCTGCCTACAGAGTCAGGACTTTTTCTTACCACCTGTGTGGCCATACACATAACAGTTTTCCTCCCTTGGCTTCCCTATAAAATGAGGAAAATGGATGAGATTGGATGAGATGGCCTCTCAGGTCCCTTCCAACTTAAATTCGATGGTCCTAAAGAATAGAGCCTAATTTTCCCTTCTGTTCATAATACCTTACATCATATTTGTAAATCTTGTCTTCACAAGTAGAATATAAGCTCTTGATGGGCAAGTCAAGAGCAAGCGATTGTGTGCCTTGTTCCCATTTTAAGTTCTACGAAGTCTCCCACACTTATAAGCACATAAAAAGTTCATAACAAACACTACTGATTATCTTATTCATGATGAAACCGTAGCTATTCTGACTTTTAAAAAAGAGGGAAACACCCAGGCAAACAAATTCAAAGGGGGCAAAATAAAATAAAAATTGAAGAAGTAAATATATTTGAACAACTAATGAGGCATAAAGGTAGAAAGACTCTGGTATTAGCTTTATGATTTTTCCAATTTGAGAAACAGATCAAATTATATAGTCAAAGTAAAACCTGAGTCATCCAATTCTATTCACATTCCTACTAAAAGATAGATTTTAGGTATTACTGACATCCAAAAAATAAACTCTGCCTTCTCTATTACATTCTAAAAAAAGACACTCCTTTTCCCTGTGTCTCTGACTGTTTATTGGGTTAGTTAAAATTCACTATATGCAGATAGTCACAGTGCAATTAAGAATAGCCACTCATGCAGATCACTACTGGGAATAGCAGTGGAAATTAATAGACACGGCTGAGTCTTAAAGATATTACTGTGGAATTTGGAAAACAAAATAGGACAAATCAATGACAAAGTATAAAACTTTTAACAGCTAAAAGTAGAGTGGATAAGAGTAATAATAGACCTAGAGTCAGAAAAATCTGACAATAAATCCAGTCTTAGACATAAACTAGCTGGACACCCTTTGTAATTCTGTTCAGTTTCTTCATCTATAAAATGGGGGATAACTGCAGCACACACCTCCCAGGTTTCTTGAAAAAATCAAATGAAGTAATATTTGAGGGAGCTAAGTAGTACAGTGGAGAAATAGCTCCAAGTGTGGAATTGGGAAGACCTGGGTTCAAATAGACGTCAGACACTTCCAAGCTGTTTTAACCTAAACAAGTCACCCCCAACTGTCTAGTCTTTACCGTCTTCTGCTTTAAAAATCATACTTAGTACTGATCCTAAGACAGAATGTAAGGGTTAAAAAAATAAAACAAAGTTTTAAATGATATATTTGTAAAATACTTTGCAAACCCCAAAGCACTATATAAATGCTGGCTATTATTGCTATTCATATTAACAAATAATACACATAAATAAATACTATCTACAAAGCAAATTATATCCTTTTTCAGATTTTTCAGATACAGGGAAGATTGAGGAGTTAGAAATAGAAAGACAATTTAGACAGAATTTCAGTATTGAGCAAAGAGAACAGACTTAAACATAAATTATATTTCAGGAATACTTAGCAATTTGTATCCCTCTTTTCCTCTTTCTTTCTAAGGGTTATCTAAGCTCTCAGTTCAAATTGTCCCTCAAAAGCCATGGTTTCCCACAGAATGCTTGCATTTATCTATCTCTAATATATCATATATATCATAATATAAAATGATATCCATATGTCACACATTACACAAAATGGATCCTTATCATGCATGCGTTATATATTGATATTTTATCATATCATTACATTTGATCCTGGTTGCTAGGTGGTAGGTACAATGGATAGAACACGGGGCTTGGAATCAGGAGGACTCATTTTCATGAGTTCAAATTTGGCCTCAGATGTTTGTTAGCTGTGTGACCCTGGGCAAGTCACTTAACCCTGTTTGCTTTGGTTCCTCATGTATAAAAGTGAGCTGGAGAAAGAAATAGCAAACTACTACAATATCTGCCAAGAAAACCTCAAAATGGGATCATGAAGAATAAGATACACCTGAAGCAATTAAAAACAAATATTTTGTCTAGCACTATATGTACATTCAATATTAATATGGAAAAAGATGTATAATACATCAGGACTAAACAACAAGGAAAAGCATAGCTACATAATCGTACTCCAGAGAGTGTGATCACAGTGATTGGGGAGTAAAGAAGCTTCTTTATGAGGACTGATGAAAAAAAGATGGAATCATTCAACTAGGAAAGAGAAAATCTGACATAAGATGAAAGCCAAGGAAGGTATGACTGGTGAGCAGAAGCCTGCTCTTGAGGTCCCAGAATACCAGAATCATAAGGTGTTAGTATACTTTTGAAGAATGAAAGAAATAGATTTGGAACAAACAAAAGGAATTAGAGTACATACTTACACAGCAGGTACCATACATAGACTGTTTATTGGTCCCAGTTGCTTAAAACAAAATATAAGAAAGTAAAAATAACATCCTCATATACTGAGAAGGATGCCAAGGAAAGAAATGTAGCAACTCTCCAACAAAAGGTCACTTGGTATTAGAAGTATTGTATCAGAGGCAGAATTGGGAAAGGGGTAGACAAAGGAGGAATATAGATTCACTCTTAGCCTAACCTGATTGATACAGCATTTCTTTGATTCTTAGAAGATACGACATTGTTTAGGGTTGGAAAGGCAACTGATTCAGGGCCTTAAAGATAGTGATGATGAGTGTAATTTTAATTGGAAACTACACTAGGCATCCAAGATGGAAAGTAGTTACAATGGAAGTGTCATTAAAGGGAGGAATTACTTTCTAGTGAGCAAGGGAATAAAAGCTCAGAGGTTAGGAAGTCACAAAATTAAAAAGTATTACTTTTGGAAGGATCTTCAGAATATCTAATCCTATCCATACCTGAAAAAACAATCTTCTAAAACTTGGCTGACTCATCCAGCTTTTGCATGAAGGTCTCCAATAGATGGGATCTCAAAACTTCTTAATCAAAGCAAAAAAATTCCATCTTTGGCTAGCTCCAATTGCATTCCCTTGAAATAAGTCAAATCTTGCTTCCCTTCAAATTTTCATGTGTTATCTCTAGTTCCACCTTTTGTGGTGAAATTGAACAAGTCTAATCCCTCATTCACATGACAGTCCTTCAAATTCTTGGGGATATATTTCACTCCAATTGTTCCATTCTCCAGGCAAAAACTTCACCAGTTTCTTTGATTGTTCCCCTATGATATCAAGTTATGGTCATTCACCATTCCTGGTTGTCCTCTGAGTGTTCTACAGCTTTCTGAGATGGAAGATAAATAAAAGGAAAAACCTATCTATGTACACAACAGATATTGAACAAAGAGAATTTATTGCTCCAAGTTGCTGAAGCCAAAATTATAAGAAGGGAAAGGAAGGACAGTATATCTGTATCCCCATACTTTGAAAATGATGCCATGGAGAAAGGAACCTATCTGTCATCAAAATGTCCCTGAAAACTTCAGTTTTCAAATCAGTAAATCAAGAAGCATTTATTAATCACCTGCTGAATTCCACTCACTGCTAGGTGCTGAGGATATAAAGATAAAGAATGGCACCGTCCCTACTCTCCAGAGGCTCACATTCTAATGGGGGAGATAACACATATATAACGAGAATGAATACAAATACAAACAAAATAGATTTGCATTTGTATTATAACATATTTTCATTGCAATTTCCTCCTTTCTACATGGAAAACTTTAATCAATAAAGCTTAACTACCATCCAGAACCATTCTCAGAGTTCTGATTTTTCATTTGTAATTTTATTTTGGTGTGGACTTTTAAGACAATCCATATATAATGACCCAGAAACACTATCTATATCACTGTACAGTGACAAAAGCAAGAAAAAAAATGCATTACTGTTGCTTGTCTGATAATATCACTTCTGTGTAATAATAAAAGGTTTTCTGTGACGTGTGAAACATATTTTATATAATATATATGTTGCATAGTTTCAATTATGATTCTAGTAGTGTTTGTTTTATCTGTAAATAGTTAAATCTACACGCCAAGCATAATCTTTGACAATCTCCAATTTATTTTATTTATGGAGAGAGACTGTCTCAGCTCCACTCTGGCATAATAGTTGTGCCAGTACAAAACTTTAAGTGTTATTAACCTTTCTAGTATGATGGAACTCTTGGAAAATCTGCTGAAGCCAAGAGCAGCCTTCTCTAAATAATGTTTGTTCAATGCATTAAATTAAATAAATAAATTACCAATGAAAACAGTTATATTGAAATGAAAGTATATATTTTTTCATTCAGGTGTATGAACCCTTTTGCGACATCACTCAGTTTAATAACCCCTGTTTTTAAAGTGATATAGGTGGGGTAGGGAGGAGATAGGACTAGAAAGTAGGTTATACTTACACTTCCTAGAGTCATTATTGCTATTTCTCTCTTTCTTTAATGGGAAAGACTTAATTCTAGCTATCATGCAGATAAAAAGCATATGATTGCTTGAAGAATGAATTTCATTTTCTATTATTTCTTACAAAAAATCTAGACAACTGAGACAGTTAGAGTAAAGAAGACTACTTGCTCTTCTATGCTCAGAGAATGCCCATAAGGAAAAGATAAACAACTTGAATAATTTAGTTTTTCCAAAACATTTCAAAAGTATTAATGAGGATAGAAATCATGTAAGCAACGCATTATAAAAAGCATTCTCTATTGTAAGACCTGAAGATGAATGGTGCAAGTTATAGGGTCACTGACCTAGAGCTGATAGGGATCCCAGAGGTCATCTCCGTTTAATGCTTTCAAGTTACAAATGAAGAAACTGAAGCCTACAGAAGTTAAGTAACTTGCCCAAGGTCACACGGTGATGGGAATCAGCAGGGGAATTTCCCTAGGTCCTCTTACTCCAAAATCAGTGTCCTTTTCATGGCACTATACCCATATCTGTGATTTCATTTTATAAATAAGTAAACTCTGACTGGTTATGGTCTTGAAAGAAGAGAGAGAAGACCGATGATTTTCTACTTCAAACAGTTGCTAATTTGTCAAGATTTGTCGTAGATCAACACATTGTAACTGGACTTGTCCCTTTTTCTTAATGTTTAGGAAAAAATAAATATGCTTCAAATTGTTTCCAAGGAACTGTAACAAGTAGTTGTTCTGGGAGACTTATAGTCTATGAAATCAATATGTTTTCCCTTTAGAAAGGATAGGTTTTCTTTTCACTTTGTTGCTTTTTGCTTCTCTTTGATGATTATTCTTCACTTCTGTTTATTTGCTTTCTCAATTCGTTATCCTCTTATCTTTTTTGCAGTTTTTTTTTTGTTTGTTTTTTAGTTTGGTGAGTCATGCCACTGTAGACTTAAATTATTCTATTCTGCCAATTATTTTTGTAGTACAGGTCATAAATTCTACTCTTAAAATTCTTATCTCTCTTTTAAACCATTCAAGAACTTCATGTCCTGTGGTAGGGAACATGGGGAGTGGGGAAGAGGTTGTTGAATGAGTCCCCCTTAGGAACTGAGGAATATTGGACTTTCTCTGCTATTTGTTTGTCAAGTTTTTACCTTAAGTTCTTTGTATTCTAGGCCATGAAAAAAAATTAAAACTCTTTGATTTCTGGGTCAAATTCCTATTTCAAAGAGGTCCAAGAAGTCATGAAGATTAAAGAAAATGGTTAAACCTTTTCCACAAGTGGATTTTGTAAAAGAAATAGGATCCAACTCAGAATGCGTAAAAGTTAGGTACTACATGGCCTGAGATGCATAACAAATCCAGGGCCATGGCTTTCATGATGGAATTACAATTGAGAAAAGAAAAACTAGACATTATGTCTTTGAAAATATATGGTATCTAGCATTTTAAAAATGAAATAATTTTTGTTCACTCAATCATAAGTCTACCATGCATCAGAACTCATGATGAATTTAGAATACAGAAATCAGAGTAAGTTTCATAATTACAGAATAAAAGCTCATCTTAAATTTATCCAATATGGAACTAGAAATACCAGCACTCAAGTAAATAGCCAAATAACCAATAATTATAACACGAGGATCATTGAGTCATTTTATAGATCAGAGCATTTAAGACTAGAAGGGAACCTGGAGACTATCTAAACCAACCTCCTCATTTTACATAAAAAAGTAAGTAGCAGAGCAGCAACATGATTCACCAAGGGCTACAGAGAGAACTAAGGAGAAAAAGAAGATGAGGACTTGCATCTCCTAGTTAAAGGTCCTTGAACTTTCCACTATGTCTCACGGCATCATTCTGTTGCTTCAATTTTCACAAAGCTTCTCTACATAGAAATTCCAAACAATCAACCATAGTGTGGTGAGAAAGAAGGCTTACAATTGAGTGAACTAAGGAGGTGACAAAGATTATATCCTTGCTTGATTCAGAGTTAAGCCACAAGATAGGATCATAGATTTAGATCTGGTGCCCAGAAAAGCAGCATAGCTAAGTCTATAAATTGGGAGCAAGCAAGTAGGTGATAGAGTGGATGGAGTGGCAGGTCTGGAGTCAGGAAGACTCATGTTTATGAGTTCAAATCTGTCCTCAGACACTCACTAGCTGTATGATCCTGGGCAAGTCACAAACGTATTTGCTTCAGTTTCCTTATCTGAAAAATGAGCTGGAGAAGGAAATGTCAAAGTACTCCAGCATCTTTTCCAAGAAAACCCTAAATGGGGTGACAGAGAGTCTGACAGGTCTGGAAATGGCTCAACAAGAACACTAAAAAATATCAGGAAGAAGATTGAGAAGTCAATGAAAGCTCTTTTGGATCCATCAAAATAATGTAAGCACCAGGAGGAATGAATGCACCAATGAGAGAGTGAAGGTAAGACTTATGGAGGGATTTTCTGAGTTGAATAGGCTGGAGGGAAGGCAAAATGTGCCAGGGTAAAGAGGCCCTAAACCCTGAGAGGAATTTCAATCAATTTCATGATTTTGAAGAACTCAAGTCAGGAAATGGGTAGGAAAAAGAAGAATGGATGGACTTTGCCCCGCCAGAAAATGTAGGCCCCCAAGAATAATTCACCAATGAGAAAAATATGACTCACTTTCCTAATTTGTTAAATGGAGAGTTTAGATCATATGGTCTTCTAGTTCTAATCAGATGATTCTAGGCCTTTCTTTCTCCAAATAATCATCCACATCCCAACATCTGAAAGTCAAAATTATCTCAGCAATAGCTCTCTCAACTGTTTCTTTCCTCCATTCTCCCTGTCACCATTTTACTTCCAATCTTCATTTCTTCTTCTCAAGCTTATTTTACAGCCTCTTATCCATTCTCTCTTCTGTCAGTCCTTCCAATATAGATTCCAAACAGCTGCAAAAATAATCTTCTTAAAACTCAAGACTGATGACCTCTATACCTTCAAATCCTTAAATAACATTTTCTGTCAAATGAAATATAAATACCTTATCTTAGCATTCAGGGTCATTAACTGTATGGTTATAATCTATTTATTTATTTTTATTTCATGAAAAATGCCTTTACATGCACAGTATTTTAGTTCAACTTCTTCCCTATTTTGTGCATTTGCATGTATTATCCATTCAAATGGACTAATCACAGTGTTTCCTTCCATATAGGTCCTATTTTAATTGGTGAAGTCATAGGATAGATTTAGACATGTATGGGACCTCAGAGACCATCTAATCCAATCCTTTTATCTTACAGATGAGGAACTGATGTCCAGAGAGTTTGTTTCTTGTCTAGGCACACATACATTAATAATAAAAATGGATTTGCATCCAAGACTCCTTTCATTCTTCTTAGCTGCTGCCCCCCATGGCAGGCTCAATTGGAGCAAAGGAGGAGAGGCTTCAGATGAAGGAATATAGTTTAGCTGTGGGAAGTGAGAGCTTTCCTGGTTTGCTTTTTTTCTGAGTCCCTGAATTCCTTCTTTTTCTTTAATGTCTATAATACTAAGGAAGAGAAACACAGGGAAGGATGGAGAAACAATTTCCACGTGGACAGAAACCAAGTCTCCATGTTCCCCCAGGGCCATTGAAGTAGAAAACTAAAATAGAACCACTCATGGGACTATTAAAACAGGAACTTGGTGGCAGAAAGAGGAACAAAATCTTCTTTGGATACTGACTCACCACAACTTTCACTCTGAAAAGTCCTTAACTGAGATGCAGTTTTATATTAACATCTCAATTTTTCATTTTTTATACATATGCAAATAGACATATGTGCATATATGTTATAAGACATTTAATAAAAATATTTTGTCCTTTTACTTGATTTGCTATTCATATGTCAAGGTCAATCGAAAACTTTTTAGTAGAGACCAATTAGGAAACTCTGAAAAGATTTTTCTCTTTCTAATTTTAGCTTCACAGTTAATTATTTAAGCAGTCTTTTGCCATAGTGTGTGCTGTAAATAAATAAAATACTTATTTTTTAAATAGTTTATTAAAACTGGCTGCTTCATGCCACATTCAAGCAATCTGTGAAACATATTTTTATTTACTAAAGGCTATTAAATAGCATATATCTTTAGACAAGTATTCATAGAAACAAAAGCAAACTTCATGAAGTTGATAACTATATTTTCATATAGTGATAACAAAGAATGACCTGTAGAGTAGATATGTTCCAGAAAAATAATTTTGCTTTTCCATATGGATTTGCAACATGATAAAAGTGTAAATTAATCATTTATTTCAAAGTAATTTCTTATTCAAAGCATCCCTCCATTTATTGTACTAGCATCTGGGTAGAGAAGATAATTTCCAGGGTATGTGTGATTCCGTAGGTAGGCCAGAGAAAAAATGTAAAGAATTCTGTTATATAAACACTTGTAGAGATACTCATACAATATGAATATTCAGAAGAATTTAAACAGAGAATATATTCCCTAAAGACAGCTCATATGCCATAGGACCTTTACTTTTTCTTTACCCTAGAGAGAAAGGTAGGATAGCTTAAGGAAAAGAGTACATACAGAAAGATTAGAAGGAGTGGGAGATAATGGAAGGGACTCTGGACTTGAAGTCAGTAAGAAATGAGTTTGAAAAAGGAAAGTAATAAATGTTGGAGGGGATGTGGCAAAATAGGGATATTAATGCACTGATGGTGGATTGATCCAACCATTCTAAATGGCAATTTGGAACTATGCCCAAAGGGCAATAAAAGACTGCCTACCCTTTGATCCAGCCATAGCACTGCTGGGTTTGTGCCCCAAAGAGATAATAAGGAAAAAGACTTGTACAAGAATATTCATAGCTGCGCTCTTTGTGGTGGCCAAAAATTGGAAAATGAGGGGATGCCCATCAATTGGGGAATGGCTGAACAAATTGTGGCATATGTTGGTGATGGAATACTATTGTGTTCAAAGGAATAATGAACTGGAATGATTCCATGGGGACTGGAACAACCTCCAGGAATTGAAGCAGAGTGAGAGGAGCAGAACCAGGAGAACATTGTACACAGAGATTGATACATTGTGGTACAGTCGAATGTAATGGACTTCTCTACTAGTAGCAATGCAATGATCCAGAACAATGTGGAGGGACTTATAAAAAAGAACACTATCCACATCCAGAGGAAAAACTGTGGAAGTAGAAAAACTGAAGAAAAACAACTGCTAGATCACATGGGTTGATGAGTATATGATAGAGGATGTAGACTCTAAAGATCACCCTAGTGCAAATATCAATAATATGGAAATAGGTCTTGAAATAATAAGGAAATAGTAAATGACACATGTAAAACCCAGAGGAATTGCACATCAGCTACAGGAGGGGATTTGGGAGAGGGCAGGGAAAGAACATGAATCATGTAACCATGGGAAAATATTCTAAATTAACTAATTAAATAAAATGTTTCAATTTTTAAAAAAAGAAATAAGCTTAAATCCTTTCTGTGACCTGATCTTGGGCAAGTCACTTAGCATTCCTCAGCCTTAGTTTCTTCATCTGTAAATTGAAGATACTATCTCTAACCTGCATGGGAAATTTTAAGAATCAAATAAGATTATATATGTAAAATACTATGCAAAATTTAAACTATATTATATTTATATTGTTGTTTTTGTTGTTAGATTGCCATTGACACTACTTTTTAATTCTATAACCAAGGACAAGTGATTTTCCATCTGGGCCTCAGTTTCTTCATCTGAAAAATAAGGATAATAATACTTTTACTCCCTACTTTTCAGGCTGATTGTGAGAAAATTGTAAATCATCAGCTATACATAAGTGTGAATTATTATTTAATTCTTTTAACTAATATACTGATTGGGAAATATATATCACATATATATACACACACACAAACATACACGTATTTATAATAAAGAAAAATGCATCATCATGGACATGTTGTACCTCTGTTTTGAAAGATATTCTTGTCCATAAAAAATGAAAAAAATTCATCTAAAAAGTAAATTACAAAGAATGCAATACTTTTAGTTGTGGCTAGATTTCTCCAGGCTAAACTATACTGGAAATCTCAGCTAACTATTTAATTTGATTATTATCACTGAAAAAATTGAGCCAGTACTGACCTAAAGAGGATTATTTGGGTCTAAACTATCCAGTTTGATTAAAAATATTTATTGTGTTGATGCATAATTCCTAAATCCACTTTATTTCACCTCTACAGATAGCATAATGCTATAAATTCTGTAATGAGAAACTCTGAATAGTTTTCAAATCAATCAAGCAATCTTGGTCATTATGAGGTATCAAGGTGACCTAGTTGTTTTTTTTTAATAAGCAATTACCACATCCTAAATTTACTTGTACAAAATTCCTTCCCCCCCAAAAAAAAAACACAAACACAAAGTGACTAATTTTTCTCAACAAGTAGAAGGAATAAGTGCTGAAATTTAATGTATTCCATTGGAAAATTTTTGTGATTACTTATTACTCATCAGAAAGCTAAGACTAAAAATAATGTAGATAATTAGCCATTTGTGATTTCTTTTCACTCACAAAATCATGTATGGAGATGGTCTCTTCCCTGTCCCAGAAGACACCCCCCTCAGAGAACAAGATTCACTCTGAGTTTCCAGGATAAGATGTGTATTACTCTGTTGAGTGAGTTACTGTTCTCTGTCCAGAAAATAAATAGGATTTCCAATTAATAAGTACAATTGTTTGCAACACTTGGAGCTGTTTTGGACAATGGCTTATGGTAGTCTGGAATATAAAACTTCCCCTCTTAACATCTTGTATGAAAAAGGAACTATCTATTACTAATTAATCAAGCTACATGGGCACTTCACAGTAGATAGAAGACATTTATTTCACAAACTGTCTTTTGCAAATTGAAGGGTTTGGACACTTAATACGCTAAAGAGCTATCTCCTGTCACTTGAGAAACTAGATTTTGAGAAATTGGAATTAATCATTGAATGGAGGAGAAAAAAGGTTCCTCAATATTTCTTCATTCATATAACTCTGAAGAGCTAGAATCCTTTAATAATGAAAATGGAGGATCGCAGATATGAAATCAGAAGGATGTAAGGGGTCATCTAATCCAACTCCCTTATCCTACAGATGAGGAAACTAAGCCTGAGAGAGGTCAAGTGGCTTGATGGAAGTCATATAAGTTTTAAAAAAATCAAAGGTGGGATCTGAACCCAGATCTTATGAAATAAGTGATATGTGTAATGATGTGTCCTGTTTGCTTTCCTCTTTTTTTGGCATTATCTTTCAATTTATTTTAAATTCAAAGGATAGAGCCTTTAAACAACATTATATCATATGGATTATACAAGAAACTATTGAACACCCTCTGAAAGATTTATAAACTAAAGCAATTGTTTCAATTTTATTTTCCTCAGCAAAAGAATCTTATAAATAGATCGTGTACTGGGAAATTATATTTTTCTGGACAGAAAAGAAATTATATACAATAGAAATATTTCCCCCCTTTAATGTGGGAATTTTAAATTTCCAAGTAGAATAGATGCCATCATAGGCATGTAGATGGTTCAATGAATAGAGTACCAGATTTGGAGTCCATTAGATTTATTTTTCTGAGTTCAAATCTGGCCTCAGACACTTACTAGCTGTGCAACTCTGGGTAATTCACTTAACCCTATTTCCCTTAGTTTCTTCGTCTTCACAATGAGCTAGAGTTAGAAATGGCAAACCATTCTGGCATCTTTTCCAAGAAAATTCCAAATGGAGTCACAAAGAGGTGGACATGACTAAACAACAACAGTTATTACCACACCCCGATCATATATCCTATATATTTTTGTCTTGATGAATTTGTTCATATTGATGCTAGAAATCTTGCCCCATTTCCCTATCTGTAAAGATTCTACTCATCCTTCAGATTCTAGGTGAAAGACTATATACTCTAAGAAAACTACACTAAATCTCTAGTGAGATATTATCTTTATTCTTTGGATCTCACAAGCTCTTTACATATGCTTTATCTAAATCTTGATAGGGGGTACTGGCCAAGAAGACCTGAATTCTAGTCTTACTTCTGATACACACTAACTGTGGGACCTTCAGTAAGTCAAATCTTCTTGGTTTTCTGTGAAATTCTTTATAAACAAAGTTGAAGGAATAATTAACCATTTAAAATGTCTGGATATAAAAGAGAGAAGGTTCTATAACTGGAATAGGTAAGGTATATACCCCATACAGAAGCAGCATAGTGTTTGAAAAAACCCCAAATGCCAGTTAATGGGAGGACTTGATTATTTGACAAAAACTGAACACCAGCCTGGCAGAAATTAGTTAGAGCAACACCTCACATCAAGACAAGTCACAGATGGCCCTACAACCTAGCTATCAAAATTCATAATAAAAAACATCAGTTATAAGCAGTGACTAAATAGCTGGGGTTGGATTTGAACATGAGTCTTCCTGACTTCAGGTCCACAACTCTATTGCACCAAGTAGCTGCCTTTAGTGAATTTAACCTATTCAGCACTTCTTCCCCTACACTATTATCTGGAGTCTGAGAACCCAGGTTTAAAATGCATCCTGGCTACTACTAGCCTATGTGACGCTCCGGGAAGCCACTTTACCTTTGTGATCTTTTGGCTTTCCCATTTACAAAATGGCAGCATGATGCTTCATCTGCACAGGGAATGCACAAGCACACACATGGATGAATAGATAAACTGTGCAACTGACATATATAATAATAGGTTACTATATAATGTAATGTAATATACAAGGGCAGCTAGATAGCCCAGGAGTAGATTGTTGTGTCTAGAGTCAGGAAAAGACATCCCATGAGTTCAAATCTGGCCTCAGACACTTCCTAGCTGTGTGATCCTAGTTAAGTCACTTAATACTATTTGCCTCAGTTTCCTGATTTATAAAACGAGGTAGGGAAGAAAAGGGCCAAGCAGTCTCCTGTCTCTCTGCCAAGAAAGCCCCAAATGGGCTTTCTGACAAAGAGTCAGATGCAATTGAATAACAAATACTATTTAACTAACTGGATAACCACTGACACATTGCTTAAGCTCTCTGGGTGAGGGTGCTAGTTGATATAGTGTCTTTCAAAACAAAAACAGAAAAAAACCTCACCTTCCATCTCAGTTCCAAGGCAGAAAATTGGTAAAGGCTAGGCCACCGGGATGAAGTGACTTGGCCGGAGTCATACATCTAGGACATATCTGAGGTTGGATTTGAACCCAGAACCTCCTAGTATACCTCGTGAGCTACCTAGCAGATGCCCCTAATATCTTAGTCTTTATGTCCCCATTTGGGTTTTTTTTTAAATTTTTTTGGCAAAGATACTGAAGTTGTTTCCCATTTCCTTCTTGATGATGAAAAGTTGAACTTGACTAAACAACAATGATCATGATATGATAGATATAATATATGACATGATGTAATATGACCCAATAAGGCCTATGGAAACACATCATCTGTATACATTACCACATTAGGAAATAAGATTTTTATTTGTCTAATTGGTGATAGAGCAAAGCCTTTGGGCAAGTTGGGAGAGATGCAAGATGAGTGGTTTTATCAGTCAACAAACAATTATGAGGTACCTACGCAGTGCTAGGTGCCAAGATATCAATAGAAAATAAGCCAGTTCCTGTCCTTCAACAGCTCCTATTCTCTCAGGGGGGATGACCTCCAACGTGTTTACAGAGAAGTAAACTGAAGAAGAGTGTCAGGGAACACGCAGGAAAGGCAGAAAGACAAAGGAAAGCGCCAGCACCTGAAAGAACCAGAAAAGGTCTTGTGTGGAAGGTGGCACTGGAGCTGCACACAGAGCGGATCTGGGCTTCTAAGAGGAAAAGAAGGGGAGAGAGGCCATTCCAAGCAGAGGGGAAAGTCTGGGCAAAGGCAAGAGAAAAAACCGTGGCCGGGAAGAGCTGGGCGGCCAGTGTGGCTGCAGCCCAGAAGGTGTTCAGGGCACTAATGTGCCATAACTGCAGAGGGCTAGGTTGGACTCGGGCTGTAAAGAGCTTGGGGAGGAATGTGTTCTTTAGCCTCTAAGCAACCCAGAATCATTATTTTCTGGTAGCTTTTATTTAAAATAGTCAGTTATTTCAGGAGCAGGGGAATGACATAACCAGACCAGCACTTTAGGGACGCCAATTTGGCAGACGGTGAATTGGAATAAGGAGAGCCCTGAGACAAGGTTAACAAATTAGGAAGATATTTCAATAGCTCAGGTGAGAGGCAATTAGAGGCAATTATAGCCTGGATGGGGCTATGATGTGAAGAGAGAGAGAAAGGGAGGCAGAAAGTGGCATGTGTTCCTAATATGCTTTGCCAATTAGTGTGAAATAATATACTGTTTTAAGCTGTTGTGGGCAAAGAAATTGGGGAGGGCATCATTCCAAGGTAGAGGAAGACTGCAGAAAGTCTCTTAATGCTATAGACATTTTGTTTGAGGTTATGAAAATTAACAAAAGGTTAGCAGTAAACAAAAAAACAAAAAAAAAACAAATCACAAAAAACCTCTCATATGTATCCAAATGTGTGTAGCAAATGAGCTAAAAATGATTTTTACATTTTTAAATACAATAAAATGACCCCAAAATGTAAAAATCCTTTTTAGTTTGGACCTATAAAAACAGCCACATTTGGCCCTCAGAGAGTGACAGTTGGACAAGTGCAAATTTTAGCACCTTATTAAGTGCCATTAAAGAAAGATCTCTTAAAGGTGTTTGCCTCATCTTCTCAATTTCACCTTTTGTTGGAATAGTTTAACGATCCTTCAAAAATATTACTCTGTGTCTCATCAACATGGAATCTGGATGCCTCCCCCCTTTGAGAAACCCCCAGTGCCAGGCACCCCTGTTTTGTGTATAGTGACATGGTAAGTACTTCTGTTTGCTTTGGCTTCTCTAATATAGGGTTAAAGTCTCTTCTCAGGAAGCCAGTTTGACCTTTGCCTTTAATTAATTTAATGAACCATTCCCTGATGCTATAGCCATTGAGTGCAAAGAGGTTTACACACCTGTTTGTGGTTAGTCTTTGTGGACTTCCCAAAAGGCATAAAGAGACTCTCAGGGCCAGTATCTCTCTGGAGGAAGGGAGCTCTTAGTACAGAGTTCTCTCCCAGGGAGGAGTGGGCATTCAGTATGGCATTTGCTTTAGCATGGCGTTGGATGTTTGACCCTACGTGGTGGCCAAATACTTGAATTTTCTTTCCTCCTGATCAAGGAGTGGGTTTTCTAATTACTTGGAAGTGCTGTATCTATTTCCAAGTTACCAGTCTATAGCTAACACATTTTCTAAGAATTGTTGTAAATGGCAAATACATCAGCTAGCAAAGAAGGTGAGGGAAAATAGTTCTCTGTTGCAAAATCTTAAATATGACTTTTAAAAAGTACAAAATCAGGACCTCATGAAAGCATAACATCTAACTAAGAACAATTGTTCTGTGTCTCACCCTTCAATTTCTTCAGTTTTATGTTTTCTCATTTTATTATCATTCTATTTGGCTCAGTTTTAAAAAATATACCTTACAAACTCCAGTCAAGAACAAGAAAGAAATGACTGCACTGGCTTCTTCCTAGTGATCCACAATCACAGAGAATGGTAGTAAATGGGGTACAAAAGTCTCACTGTGCTAAGAAGGTCTAAGGGAGAAAGAAACCAAAAAGATAAAGCTGCTTAAGAGACATCTAGATAGCACTGGATATAGAGCTCTCTGACCTGGAGTTAGTAAGCACCAAGTTCAAATCCTTGCCCTTGGAACCAACAGTATTGATTCTAAGAGAGAAGGTAAGGCTTAAAAAAAATTATTGACTCACTAAAGCTTCTCAGAGGGAGAATGACTGTGATTGCACTGACTACAGGGAGACTTTATGCCTTTTGGGAAAGTGACATGTGTAGAATATAATTCAATTTTTCTTATTTTATGCATTTTTATGCTTTAAAAATTATCAGTCACATATACCTGAACTCGAATGTGTTAAATTCACATAAGCAATGTCCTACTGTATATGTATATGTATAAATGTACACACATATTACCCACCCAAACTAGAAAACAATTATGTGTGTGTCGGTGTGTTTCCTCATCTCATGTTAACCTTAACAGCCACGCCACCCTCCCATACAGCAGGACAGCCACTCCATTTGGCCAAAGCCAGTTCACCAAATGCCAAGTCTATAGAAGAAGCTGCCAATGGAATCCAATGTTTTTCACTTACTGGATTGGTGGTGAGTCAGTGACTTTAGGACAATTGGAAAACAAACCAGATGTTTCCTTGAATGAGCAGCAAGCCCAGACACTTCCAGGGCCACCAAGACCCCCCTTTAGGACAGGGCTGCTATTAAAAAGTATGTTATGTTCTGTGCAGCTAAGTTAGATAACAATGAAATTGAATGAGTTTTTAAATTTTAATTTAAATTTTAATTAAAATGTCTATTTCAAGGACTTGTTTATCAAGCAAATATGCATCTAGCTCAGGGATCCTTAACCCTTTTCAGGTATGGCTTGGTGCTCACAATAATGTTTCTAAAAGCATAAAATAATACATAGAAATAACAGAAAAAATTTATTTTGAAACTCATTTATCAAAATAATAAAAAATTCTAGACAGGAGATCAAGATCCTCTGATATGAGTTCCATGATTGGGAATATAGACAATACACAAACGCACAAAGAAAATCTCATTTTAGCCAGAATGTAGGATACTTGAAAGATCGTGGAGATTTAAAGAGGTAGCATATTTCCTAAATTAATAATATTTAAGGAAGCAAACTGATATAATGCTAGTCCAGTATGCCCACTCCCTGAGGAGAGCAGAGTTGCAACTTTCTGCCTTACCTCCCCCTTCCCCTCTTCAAAGGAATTAGAATCTCCTGAAGGAGAGTGAGGAAAGGAGATGCTAGAGATCTATCTAGTCTTGCTTCCCTTTGAGACACCCTGCACCCCCCTTCATAAAACACCCTTCCCCTGCTACATGGGACAGGGGAGAGCTCTGTTACATACATATATTAGTGTCAATTAGTTTGCACATGCACATTTTATAAGAAACAGTGATTGGACAAGGAATGTTAATACATATGGATATGTTTCCTATGAACTCGAGGCATAGCCCTTTCTAAGAGAGGGGAAATAAAAGGCAGAGGAGTTGGATTTTCTGAAGTCTTCTCTCCTTTTGAACAATAAAACAGATATAACCAAATCTCTCCCCTCTCCACAAATATATTTTCACCAACCAAAGAGGCAAGAATATAACTTCTATTTTTAAGTGACTTGAATCTATACTGGATCATAGCAATTAAGACAGGCAACAAATATTTTTTACACTTTTAGCTGTTTTTTTTTGACAATTATAATAATCTTTGAAGGATGTTCCAAATATCCTAGTGAAATTTTAAGCTTTAAGAGATTTAACACGTTAAAACTATGCTTTGACTTTTGGAATAATCTGCATTTCTAAAAAATAAATTTTAATTACATTTAGTGGTAGTTTGGAATATGTTACCTCATACAAAACAGTTGTATTCCCGTGCAAAAGAGGTCCATAACAAATATAGGAATGTCCAACGACCCAGCCTAAGTCAGAAGCTGCCCACCAAACCTAGAAAGCAAAATAATGATACAATCAGAAAGATGTAATCGAAGAGATTTCATATTCTCTGAATTTAAAAATCTCAATGACCTCTCCAGGATTCTGATGCCAAGAAAGGCTTCAATAGATCCAAGTATTTTTTAACCATTTGGTAGGGGGCAAAGGCCTGGAAACAAATCAATTAGGGAATAGCTAAATAAATAGTAGTATAGTGTAGTAGTACTATGTTGTAAGGAAAAAATGAATCTGATTAAAACAGAGAAGCCTGGAAAGACATTCATGAATTAATGCAAAGTGAAGGAAGCAGTCAAGAAGTCACTATACCTGTTGACTGACAATTGAAATGAGTAAAATAACAGTTACAAAATAATTAAAAATAAATGTTGAAAATTTTTGAAAGATAACAGCCCCCAAAAAGAGATATGAGAAGATATTTTTCCTCTCTCCTTTTGCATATTTTTGGGTTCCAAACTTATAAAATACTGCATAAAATCTCATTTTTCAATATATTGATAAATTTGCCTAACTCCCCCCCCTTTGTTTTTCTCATTTATTTTTCATCTAGATATAGGAAAGGATAACTCTATAGGAAGCAGAAAGAAGAGGGACATGGGAAAATTCAGGCAATATGAAAATAAAATCTACTATTAATGCTCATTTACTGATAAATGTTTAATTATTTTGTCATCATTTGGAGTTAGATGCCTGTTGATTGAGGAATTTCCCAACCAATTATGCCTTATGATTATAAAGTAATATAGAATCTGCACAAGAAACTATAGCTTTAAGTTCTTTTGTTTGACTATGCACATTTATTATAAGGTTTTTGTTTCATTTTTTCTTTATAATGGAACACCAAAGAAGGAAGAAAAAACAGATTTTTTTTGTTCACTGAAAAAGAAAATAAATATGAGGAATACAGAGAAGCAATGGAAGATGTAAATAAAGTGATGCAAAATTAAGAAGGGCTAAAATCCAATATACATCATGACAATAACAATGTAAATGGATGGACCAAACAACAACAAAGCAATAAAATGATGCAAAGTTACAGAGAATAAACTTAACTCCAAAGAAGAAATATAAGAAGCCACCTGCCCCTACTGCTTTGCAAAGGTACAGGTTTGACTGTAAAATATTATAATTAACAAAACAACATCAACAACTAGTATTTAATTAATGTTTTTAAAGTATGTCAAGTGTTTTTTTTTACAAATAAGATGTCCTGGTTATGCCATTGAACTGGCTCTCTCTCCAAAGTTACTTATGATCTCTTAGTTGCCAAATCCTTTTCTCAACCTTCATTTTCCCTGACCTCTCTGCAGCTTTTAACCATATTGATCACTCCTTGATACTCTTCTCTCTCTAGGTCTTCAGAACATCACTCTCTCCTAGTTTTCTTCCTTTCTGACCTCCTACCTATCTTCTCTGACTCATTTGCTGAATTTTCCTCCAGACCATGCCACCATCCTAGGTGGCTCTCAGGGTTTTATCCTGAGCTCTCTTCTCTTATCCTTCTATACTTCTTCACTTGGTCATTTCATCAGCTCCCATGGATTTCTCTGTTGATGATTGTGAAATCTATCTTTTTGTTCCTGTTTCTAGTCATGCAAAACCTGACATGTTCAACTGCCTTTCTGACATCTCAAAACTCAATATGTCCAAAAGAGAATTCATACTTTTCCCCCCTAAACACTTCCAATCTCCAACCTTCTTTTTAACTGTGGAGGGCAACACCATTTTCCCAATCTCTCAAGCTCACAATCTAGGAGCCTTCTTGGATTCTGCACTTTCTTTCTCCAGTGCCCAAGCTGTTGCCAAATGTCTAGTGACCTCACCTTTGCAACATCTCTCCAATATGCCCCTTTCCCTCCTCTGGCAGTACCACCACTCTAATGTATGCCCTCATTACCTCATAACTGGATTACTGCAATAGCCTACTGGAGGACATACCTTCTTCAAGCCTTTACCTATTCCAACCCATCTACCACTAAAGTAGGTCTGATCCTGTCACTCCATTACTCAGTAAATTATAGGGGCTTCCTATTGCCTCTAGGAGCAAATACAAAATGCCCTCAATCAAAATCCCTCTTGATCTAGTACCCTCCTGCCTTTCCAGTCTTCTCACACGTTTCTCCTCTCCATGTAATTTTTGATCAAGTAACACTAGTCTCCTGGTTGTTCCTCATGCCTGGAATGCTTTCCCTCCTCCTCTTAGACTACTGACTTCTTTGGCTTCCTAAAGTCCCAACTAAATTCTCACCTTCTTTGAGATGTCTTCCTAAAGCCTTCTTAATTCTAGTGCTTTCCCTCTGATAATTAATTCCTATTTATCCTATATATAGTTTGCTTCATAGACATTTGTTTGCATTTTGTCTCCTTCACTCTAAGCTCTTTGAGGACAAGAACTGTCTTTTGTCTCTTCTTATATCCCCAGTCCTTGACACTGTGCTTGGTATATAATAGATGCTTATATAAATATTAATTTATTATTATTAATTATGATCCTAAGAGTGAGTGTAGTTATAAGCTTAAATATATACTAAGACTTTTGGAACAGCCTGTATTCTCATCTGACCCTCACAATTGAAAGATATCAGTCCAGAGTCATACAGTGACCCAGTCACTGTCAGTTTTTGTTTTTTGACCAATGTATTGTTAGTTTTGTGATCTTTTTTGTCTTCTGTTTTCTTTATACTGTTATCCCTTTTACATTCCAATTTTCCCCATCACATTTTCAGTATATAATGGATCAAAATAGGAAATTAAATGGAAATTTTAAGGGAGTTTTATGGAAGTTGCAGTGGAAATATGAAGGTGAGCAGAAAATGTAGAAAAGGCTTAGAAACTATAAAACCTAGGCACAAATACTTAACCCAAATTTTATAATAAGGTACTACAAACACTCCATGAAATATTTTTAAAAATCTGGAAAACCAACTCTGTAATAAAAGATTACTCTCTGGGAAGGGAGAAAAAGGAGGGATTCTAGGGGAAAGACAGGTGACATTAAAATAAAATCTATTAAAATGTATATTTTTAAAATGCCAATGAACAAATTATAAAAACAGGAACAATTACCTCTCCTGGTTTCAGTCCATATATGGAAGACATGGTCCAATTCAGCATTACTGCATATCCACCAGTAGGTCTGACCACACCCTAATTAAAAAAGAATCTAAATTAAAACTACTCAAAGTTTATAGGAAGGTTTGCTTATTTTCTTATTATTATTCTCTCATATATACCACCTATACAATTAGACATAATGTTTCCCAAATGCCCAGTGCTTGGCAACCAAATTCTATTCAAATACAGATCAGCACGCTATTGTATAAAGTTACTGGATTCCTGCTTTCAGTTTTAAAACTTTTTGTATTTTTTTTAGCCCCAAATGTATTTTGTAGAGAGGTTGGTTGGAAATTTTAGAAAGACAGGACAGGGAGAAAGCATTTAAGAGCCTACTATGTGCTAAGCATTTCACAAATATTATATCATTTGAGACTTACAACTTCCCTGAGAAGTAGGTGCCATTATTATCCCCAGAACAGAATCAGAAAGAAGTCAAGTAAATTAATAAAGGTGGCATAGCCATAAGTATCTGAGGCAGGATTTGAATTCAAGTTTTCCCTTGAACTGCAGGTCTTCCACTCTATTCACTACACCATTGGGTTTTAAACGGATACTGACTATATAATTTTATCTGTTTTTAAAGTTGGAAAACAGCTGATTCCCCATATACTATTATGTGGTGTGTGCATATATATATAGATATATTTAATGTTACTTCTTTCACATAAGTTTTCAAGGAATTGTCTTTAAGCCTAATCCCACAAGTATTGCCATTGTCCCTTAGGTCCTCTTGCAATTTTAATTTTTATGAGATTAAGGTGTTCCATGAATTAAATCCATATTGTATCAACAAGCAATGACTAGCATTAAAAAGATGGGAGTGTGAAGCACTGAGCAATTTTCCATTTAACATTCAGGCATTTGCTAATTACCTACTCCTAGGGGTTGGAGATATAGAGACAAAACAAGAAAATGATAAATATGCAGGAGAATTTCCGAATCTGATTAGGCTCAGTGCTATCATTCTATTAAATTCTGGGTCTTGCTCATCCTATATGGGCAATGTCCAAGACACATGAATATGTACACACTGAGAGACTAACTTGATGGGTTGCCTGTTGAACCACAAATCAAATATCGGGTGACATGCATTTTTCTTCCACTGTGAATGGACAGGCCAATCTTTTTCAAAGGATCATTGTTGTTTGTCCTTTATTTCCAAAGAAAACAAATGACACCACAGAGTTATACTTGACTTGCACATGAACTGCATTTAAGTATGGAAGACATGCACAAAGTCATCAGCCTCACTTTCTCTTCCAAAGCCACCAAAAGCCAGTGGGAAGACAAAAGGCAGGATGACTGGTGATGACTTTGATGTCTTCAATGCCTGACTGACTACTAAGCCCTCCACAGTGCCTGCTTCAGCCATCTTCATGGCTTTTGGAACAAATTGTTCTCATCTACCTATTTCAACTAGGAGAAGTCTTCACATTTAGGGTAGATGTTCCCCTAACTCACCAATAGGTTTGAGGTCTATCGGTTACCCTCAGGCTGATTGAGCCTCTCAGCCAAGATGGGTAAAGACCACAGTACATGCCACAACTTCTTGGAGCCACGGGTGAGAGTTGGATGAGAAGCGGACACCAAAGGTGAATGCATAACCCTGAAAATGACTCACTAGTTCCTTGTGCCAAAGGTACTAGTCCTCCCTGAATACCTGACAAACCTCTTAAAATGACTATGATATTATAGAGATTTTGTAGTTTCCAGAGACCTGATGCAATTGGTCCAAGGTCATTAATCTGCAGAAACTTGTCCTGAAAAGGGAATGTTTGCACTATTCCTCCTTTTCCTGGGGCATCCTCCATGACACTGAAGCAACTAGGATGAACATGTCTGTCTGATTTATGCCTCAGAAAATGTTAAAACCCATCAATGGGTATCATCATTAAATGGGATTAAATGACGCTATATGTCAAATAAATAACACAGTGCCTAGCATATAGTAGAAATTTCAAAAGTGTTTATATTCTCCATCTCCTCCCTCAGAGAGTTAAATATAGTTATCTCCATGGGTATATTTGTCAGAGGCTGTTGTGGCTTTAACATATGTACAGAAAACACTTGATTTGAGGACACCTTTTGAGATTGCATTTTGTTCCACCAGAAGCTTTTTGGAAGTAGACAAATAGTAGACAGTGAGATACGACATTCTCTGCATCTCTCAGTGAGTTGTGTTTCTGAAGACATGGTGTGCTGTGGGAAAATCATCTCTAAGAGCCTCATAGTGCCCCTCTCACATTTTTATTATGCTAGAGGCAATCTATTACAGAGGAAAAATGTTATGTGACTAGAACTTCTGTTAATGATTCATCTTGGGCAGGATTCAAGATATGCTTGCCTAATCCTAGATAGGTTTCTGTAGCAAGCATTTTGTTAGGAAACCTCCAATGTATGCTTTTAAATCTAGTGTTACAAGCATTCTGCCCCCCCCAATCAAAAGACAATGAAGTCCCAATAATTTGGCACTTCTAAAACTCCTAGTAAATTTATTAAGTAGGTACTGTCATAAATTCACAGATATTTAATTCTCCAATATTTTACGAAAGATCTTATAGTTTATTGAAAAAAAATAAAACCTGTCCTAGGAAAGTTGACTTAGTAGATTCCTTTTCATAAATTCAAAACACAATTTGTACTTCCATCAGATTCAGACCAATGTGGCTCCAAGAAGCTGTGGTATGCCCAACAACCCCACTCTGGCAAAAAGCCACCTTGGCAGATGAAATGAACAAAGTGGAGGGTAACCAAAAGGCTTCCAGCCAATCAGTGAGTTAGGGGCATGTCTACCCTAAGAATGAAATGGATGGATGAGAGCAATTTGGTCCAATGGCCATGAAGATGGCAGAAGCGAGCATTGTGAAGCACCTACAGAACGGTCAGAAATGGTCATCACTACATCACAGGCCATCACCAGTCATCTTGACTTTTATCTAGCCACTGGACTTGGATGACTCTGGAAGAGACTGATGGAAAGACTGATGACTTCATGTAACTTTGCCTCTCTTGAATCCAATTCATGCTCAAGTTATCACTCCATGATGTCAATGTCCTTTTTGAAATCAATGAAAAAACAACATTAAAAAGCAGTGGTGAAAAGGCAGCACATTATAAAGGATAGAGAGCTGGCCTCTGTCAGGAAAGTACTGGGTTCAAATCTTGCCTAGGATTCACACTAGCAGCCCATTCATTTAATTTCACAGTGCCCTAGGCAACCCAGAGAGGTTGCACAGTAGTCAGAGATCAAATAAGTTTTCTAGACTGAAAAATAAATAATTAGGATTCATGATTAAATAAATTTAACCTCTAAAGCAAACACACCCATACACATGTGTTCACACCAGGGGAGTGAAAAAGAGGCATTGACCTTTGGCTGCAGTTACTAAAATTATTCCTCTCTTTAGGAACCACTAATAAAACATCAATCTCAAACTGGGGAACATAGTATCCCCCCCACAACCCTCATCAGCAACACCTGGTGTCTTGACCAATCTCACAAGCAGCTTCCTTGGCACCTGTGAACTGCTTTCTGGGCTAGATGATATGGTTAGCATGCAGCCTGGCTTTCTAGGGCACAAGGGGGATATCAGCAATTCCAAAACTCCTGCCAGTACACTTTACAGGTGCATTTTCCATTTGAAACCAAAGAGCTTTTCTTCCAAACTCTTCTCATCCATCCTCTCAGGACGTGGCTAATTATTTCATCCTCCAGAAAAGTTCTCGTTTGACACAAAACCTTGATTAATTTGATGCTAATCAACTCATGAATAGCTTTCCTCTAAAAGCACTTAGTCATATCTAGGGAGAAAAAAATGTAGCATTTCCTCAAAGATAATTTTTGTAACCCATGGTTACAAAGACAACACAATTAATATTTTCCCCCATGATACACATTCTGAAATATTTTCTTGCATCTTATAGGAACCCTGGGTTAGAGTTGGAAGGTACCTTAGCGGTCAAGCCAAATTCCATCACTTTACCATTGGGGAAGCTAAGACCCAGAGAGAAGAAATCATTTAAATGATTTTACATGAGCTCATTTACATGAGGTCAAATATTATTATTATAATTATATACATATATAACAAATGACAAAGGTGGTATTCAAACCTGGATCCCCGTGATTTAAAGTCTAGCACTTGACTTAAGTCATTCAACAATTCTAAAAATTATGACAATATAAATTCACAAATTATACAGTATTCATGGATATCAATGGCAATATTAATTATATCTAATCTCTCCTCTACAAAAAATCCATTAGAAAGCAAATTAAAATAGCTGGAAAATGACATATTTGTTATTGCTATAGCTTTATATATATCATATTTCTAATACAGAATACTTATTAATATGTATCTTTTTTAACTTTTGCAAAAGTACTTTACATAGAGTGTCTGATTTGATCATTAAAACAACCCTGTGAAACATATACACTATAAGTGGATGTTATTATCTCCATTTTACAGATTGAGAAACTGAGATTTACAGAAGTCAAGGGAGCTGTCCATGTTTATATAACTAAATATATGTGGACTAAGTGGATTTTTAACCCTCCAAGATTTCAAAACCAGAAATATTTCTATTACTTTATGCCATCTCTAAGATTATACTGTAATTAGTTTATTTTTAAACCTCAAATGTGATTGAAATCTGTACATTTTCAATTGTGCTCACAAAAGTCACACTGTATCTACCCATATTTTCCATGTCATCACACCTATAAAATGAGGATAATCAAGTTTGTCCAAAACATGAAAGACTACATATGAAAAAATAAAGATAAGTAATAAAAAATTTTATTTCACAATATGATGAACAGGATAATATTATACTGTATGAAAATATTTATTGGCTTTCTTGGAGGAGAATTGGTAGGATGGGGAAAAAAGAATGAGACAGATTTTTGGACATTGCCAATGTGAGAATTTGTTTCTCTTGGATAAGTATATTTATTGTAATTTATTACATATTAACAAACCATAAACATTATATTATCATGTTACATATACTTTGTTATATATAAAATGTTTAAAATAAATGGTAACTAAAAAAGTCATATATGTTAGAATAGTTTTTAAATGCCCAGAACCACAGAAATCCAAAATCTCTTAATGGCATGATTCCTTTCTGTGAAGGTAGTAGCTTCCTTCCCTTCATTCCTTTATTCCTATCTTTTTAAAAAGCATTAACAACAAAATAATCACAGTTCCCTTAGAAGGGTTGCCAACAAAAAATATGAATAGAAAATACAAAGGAGGGAATACAAAATATTTCATTTTTTTATACTAACTGATTTTCCTAAGGTCTGACACATCGAACAGGGTTTGCTTTCTATAGCCTTGTAGACCATCAAAATTTGTAAGAGACTTTGGAAATGAACTCAACTAAGGTTTAACATCTTTTGATATGTCATGAATCACTTTGGCAGCATCTGGAAAAGACTATGGATCCTCCTTTCAGAAAAATTTTTCTTTGTTGTTTATTTTTGGTTGATTGATTTAAAACGCTTACCTTCTGTCAGAATATACACTCAGTATTGATTCAAAGACAAAAGAGTGTTAAGTTCTAGGCAATTGGGATTAAGTGCTTGGCCTAGGGTCACAGAGCTGGGAAGTGTCTGAAGTCAATTTTGAACCCAGAACCTCCCATATCCAGGTTTGTATTCTATCCACTGAACTACCTACCTGCTCCAAGAATAACATTTTTTTTATTTTTTTTTAAATATATTTTATTTGATCATTTCCAAGCATTATTCGTTAAAGACATAGATCATTTTCTTTTCCTCCCCCCCCCACCCCCCATAGCCGACGCGTAAGTCCACTGGGCATTAGATGTTTTCTTGATTTGAACCCATTGCTTTGTTGATAGTATTTGCATTAGAGTGTTCATTTAAAGTCTATCCTCTGTCATGTCCCCTCAACCTCTGTATTCAGGCAGTTGCTTTTTCTCGGTGTTTCCACTCCCATAGTTTATCCTTTGCTTATGAATGGTGTTTTTTTTCTCCTGGATCCCTGAAAGTTGTTCAGGGACATTACACCGCCCCTAATGGAGAAGTCCATTACGTTCGATTATACCACAGTGTATTAGTCTCTGTGTACAATGTTCTCTTGGTTCTGCTCCTCTCGCTCTGCATCACTTCCTGGAGGTTGTTCCAGTCTCCATGGAACTTCTCCACTTTATTATTCCTTTGAGCACAATAGTATTCCATCACCAACATATACCACAGTTTGTTCAGCCATTCCCCAATTGATGGGCATCCCCTCGTTTTCCAGTTTTGGGCCACCACAAAGAGCGCAGCTATGAATATTTTTGTACAAGTCTTTGTGTCCATTATCTCTTTGGGGTACAGACCCAGCAGTGCTATGGCTGGATCAAAGGGCAGACAGTCATTTAGTACCCTTTGGGCATAGTTCCAAATTGCCCTCCAGAATGGTTGGATCAGTTCACAACTCCACCAGCAATGAATTAATGTCCCTACTTTGCCACATCCCCTCCAGCATTCATTACTTACCTTTGCTATCATGTTAGCCAATCTGCTAGGTGTGAGGTGATACCTCAGAGTTGTTTTGATTTGCATCTCTCTGATTATAAGAGATGTAGAACACTTCTTCATGTGCTTGTTAATAGTTTTGATTTCTTTATCTGAGAACTGCCTATCCATTTCCCTTGCCCATTTATCAATTGGAGAATGGCTTGATTTTTTGTACAATTGATTTAGCTCATTATAAATATGAGTAATTAAACCTTTGTCAGAGGTTTCTATGAAGATTTTTTCCCAATTTGTTGTTTCCCTTCTGATTTTAGTTATATTGGTTTTGTTTGTACAAAAGCTTTTTAGTTTGATGTAGTCAAAATTATTTATTTTACATTTTGTGATTCTTTCTATATCTTGCTTGGTTTTAAAGCCTTTCCCCTCCCAAAGGTCTGACATGTATACTATTCTGTGTTTACCCAATTTACTTATGGTTTCCTTCTTTATGTTTAAGTCACTCACCCATTTTGAATTTATCTTGGTGTAGGGTGTGAGGTGTTGATCTATTCCTAGTCTCTCCCACACTGTCTTCCAATTTTCCCAGCAGTTTTTATCGAATAGTGGATTTTTGTCCCAAAAGCTGGGATCTTTGGGTTTATCGTATACTGTCTTGCTGAGGTCACTTACCCCAAGTCTATTCCACTGATCTTCCTTTCTGTTTCTTAGCCAGTACCAAATTGTTTTGATGACTGCTGCTTTGTAATATAGTTTGAGGTCTGGGACTGCAAGGCCCCCATCATATGTGTTTTTTTTCATTATTTCCCTGGATATCCTTGATCTTTTGTTCTTCCAAATGAACTTTGTTATGGTTTTTTCTAAATCAGTGAAGAAGTATTTTGGTAGTTCAATGGGTATGGCACTACAAGAATAACATTTTTAAATAATTGAAGTGTCTGGTAAATTTCAGTCAGAGGTTAATAAAAACAAAGATATATACATATATATTTTTTTTCTTCCATCAAAGTTCACAGATCCCCAACAATCTATCTACAGACTCCAGGTTAAAAACCCTCATATAATCCAACTATCTTATTTTACAGGTTTTAAAATTTGGAATGAGCAGATAGGCCGATATGAAAGTAAAGGAAAATAATAAATGCTGGAGGGGATGTGGCAAAGTTAGGACATTAATGCATTGCTGGTGAAGTTGTCAATTGATCCAACCATTCTGGAGGGCAATTTGGAACTATGCCCAAAGGGCGATAAAAGAAAGTCTGCCCTTTGATCCAGCCATAGCACTGATGGGTTTGTATCCCAAAGAGATCATAAGGAAAAAGACTTGTACAAGAATATTCATAGCTGTGCTCTTTGTGGTGGCCAAAAATTGGAAAATGAGGGGATGCCCTTCAATTGGGGAATGGCTGAACAAACTGTGGTATATGTTGGTGATGGAATACTATCATGCTGTAAAGAATAATAAACTGCTTGATTTTCATACGAGCTGGAAAGACCTCCATGAACTGATGTGGATTGAAAAGAGCAGAACCAAGAGAACAATGTACACAGAGACTGAAACACTGTGGGATAATCAAATGTAATAGACTTTGCTACTAATAACAATGCAATGATCAAGAACAATCCAGAGGGAATTCTGAGAAAGCACTATACACATAGAGAGAAAGAACTGTGGGAATAGAAATGCAGAAGGAAAACAATTGATTTTTCACTTGTTTATGTGGGTATTAGATGTGGGGCTTTGGTTTTTTAAAAGATTATAAAAATGATTAATATGGAAAGAGGTACTGAGTGATGATACAAGTAAAACAGGTGGAATTGCTTGTCGGCTCTGGGAGGAAGGCGGGGAAGAAGGGAGGGAAAGTACATAAATCATGTAACCATGGAAAAATACTGAATAAAAAAAAAACCTCAATTGGAACAAAAAAAATTTAGAGTGAGATTATTTGCTCAAACTCAAACAACAAACTATTCAAATGATTTTTAAAATTCCCTTCTTTGGTGTAATCAATTAAACAAAAGAAATTAAGTTCCTACTGTGTGTCAGTCTAGATGCTAGGGACACACACACTCTTATTCAATTCTTCCAAATAAGCTTGCAACAGGGCTTCTTCCCCTTATTTTTTCTGACATCACGAAGGAATCACTGTAATTTCTGACCCTGGCTATTTGTTCAGTCAATCCTCTTGCTGTGATGGTGGAAGAACCCATTTTCTCTCTTTTCTCTTTAATTCCTAGGTGCTATATTTTACTCATGTTCTTCAGAATTCCACAATGGTTAACTGATGTAGCCTGCTCTTACCCATCAAATGCCCTTCCACTGTCCTCTCTGTGATAGCAATTTTTCATTCTATGGAGATTGGTGCATTCCACGTTAATATCTGCCTAAGCGAGGATATTAGTCATTTTTGAGCTTCCTATCAATTAGGCTATATCCACATGTGTTCAAAGCAGCCAGATGAAAGCATTTCCCAGTAGCTAGATGTCTGACATCATTTGTGAATAAACAAATGTATATGGGTAAGGCATCTGCATGAATTAATTCTCCCACTTTTCATCTCCCACGGTCACACTAGAATATCAATATTCATGCAAGTATTCATGTGGTTGGCAACCTTACTGTGAAACTTCAATGTCGTTCTACAAACCTTTGTCTCATTGTGGATGATCTGTAAAGATCAAAAAATCTCCATTTTGAAAACCACATAAAAATCCATATATTTCAGAGAAGCACATAATCTTTACTGTCTCTAGACAAAAAGCTATATAGTTAATGTTCACACCATGGGGCTGCAATTTGAGAGGAAAGGCCTGGAAAACAAAGGGAGGAGTTTGTCAAATAGCTCTGGTAGGATTCGGCCATTTTTACACAATCTCTCAGTTTATTGACTGAGCATAAGAAGGGACTTTAAAAAGAATTATTCCCTACCCTCATTCTGTGGTTGACGTGATGAAGAAAAGCTGTACTGGGTTGAGACACAATGGAAGGAAGCTTATTTTAAAGAGTCAGAAAACATTTTTATATGAAAGTTAATCAAACACTGGCTAGTTAATGTTAGGGAATCAGAGAATTTATGTTCAAAAATGAATCCTTCAAGAACACAAAATTTCAAAACTGCCAGATATTTTATAAGCTCTGATTTTAAGAAATCTATCTTTTAAATATTATTATTATTATTACAATATTATTGTTGTATTACTACAAAACAAAATTATAGAACATTTGCTATTTATTCCCCCTCCCATTTTTATTGTAAGCTTTAGAGGCAGTGTGAGGGAGTCGATAGAAAGCTTGTCTTAAAGTTAAGAAGTCTGAATTCAAATCCTACCCCATGTACACTGCTCACAGGATCCCCTTTTCTGCCTTCTAGCTTGCCAGGCTTCCCTCAGGTATCAACTAAAGTCCCATCTCATCCAAGAAGCTTTTTCCATGCTTCCTTAATCATAATGTCTTCCTTTTGGGATTATGTCCAGTTTTTCATGTGTTGGAAAAGATAGAAGGCAAAATGAGAAGGGGATGACAGAAGATGATATAGACATAGTGTTAGGGAAACAATAAATATAAATTTGGACAGACTTTGAGAGACAGTGAAGAACAGAAGAGCTTGGTGGGCTATGGTCCATGGGGTCTAAAGAGTCAAAAAGTTGTGCTGTCACACCTTAAAAAAGAAACAACTGAATAATGACAAAATCCTGTTTGTACATCGTTGTTTCATATTGTCTTTTCCATTAATCTAAACTGAGAACTGGGATGTTTTGGGGGTAGGGGAGGGTTCTTTGTTTCCCCAATACTTAGCACAGGATCTAGGACATAATAATGACTTAAGAGCTGGCTGACTTGGTGACAACTTCTCAGGGCTCCAAGGAAATTGCATGAATCTGTAAGACTGTAAAGTTGTGGCAGTCATGCCCACCGGTACTTCTAGAGAAAGTTTTCTAACTAGGAGATCCCTATACTGATGAAATCTCAGGTCATTCCCATTCCTCTACAGGTATAGACTCCTCTATAAAAAAACAGCTGCAATAAGGTGTGATTGATAAAGGGATGGTTGAGTTACAGAGAATGTTCTACCTGTATGTGGTAGAGAGAGTTCTTTACCAGGCAATCCCTTCACCAGTGACATCATGAGTCCCATTCTCACCCCTCCTGCAAGTTTATTTGCTGCACCATGCAAATTGTTGATAAAATCCTGAACTTAAAATATTGGCATGTTAACAAGTAATTTTTATTAGTATCTTTGGTTTTTACATTCAGACATTCCAGCTATCCCTAATAAGAAAAGAGGTAAACAAAACCAACTTTCTTCATACTTAATTCCACACCTCTCTACTATAAGGTGACAGAGGCTGCCTTACCTTTTCCCCAGGATATTATAATTACACAGCATTTATTGTATATGGGGTCAACTTTGGTTTATCTTATGGCAGCGAGGTGGCCCAGTGAACAGAACACTGGACCTGGAGTCAGGAAGACTCATCTCCCTGAATTCAAACCTGGCTTCTGACACTTACTAGTTGTGTGATGCAAGGCAAGTCACTTACTTTTCTTTGCTTCAGTTTCCTCGTCTATACAATAAGTTGGAGAAGGAAATGGCAAAGCATTCCAGTATCTTTGCCAAGAAAATCCAAAAAATGGGACAATGAAGAATTGGATACCATTGAAATGACTAAAAAACAATGGCCTCACTCTTCATCATGCATCAATTTGTACATTACAAATGATTCTTTAAATTTCTTATGCATTACTCCCAGGTTCTTCATTTAAAAATACTTTTGCCACATTTTAAACTCTCAGAGACTTGGAATCTCAGAGTTAGGTGGGACCTCAGAAGATATTCAACCAATCACATTTGTTTTATTTATAATAAACTTAACAACCACTGAGAAAAAAGCAACTAAAAATAAATATATGAAAGCAATATCTAATCCCAAGTTTTTATCTTTAATTAGGTGGCAAGAAGGTACAGTGGATAAAGTACTGGACCCAAGATACAAATCCAGCTTCAAATACTTATTAATTATATGACCCTGACTTAAGTTACTTAATTTCTATTAGCCACAGGGTCATTATCTGTAAACAAAATGGGGATAGCAGTACCTTTTCCCAAGGGTTTTTGTGGAGACAGATGTGAGCTAATATTTGTTAAATGATTTGAAAGCCCAAAGTATTAGATAAATGATCATTATTATTACACTTATTATAATTCTTATCATCATTACTAAGCAAAGAAAATACTTTTGTTCAGTATCTCCTTCCACATCTGCCTAAAATTCTGCCGCCATTAGCCCTGTTTTTCCTTCTTTCAAAAAATAAAACCAATGGCTATCAGGGACAGAATATCACAGTCTCAGGAGAATTAAAGAAATGTCTAAGAGATATTCTGAAAAGGGTGACATTAAAGAGATGCAAAAACAGGAAAGAAATTGGGTCCAGCCGTGGTGATATTAAGGGGTGAGCAATAGATAGTCTGTATGTTCATCAGTTAACGGTACAATGTTGAGTAAAGCCTTTGGCATATTGCATGGACTAATCTTAATGAAATCAAAGAAAGGTCTATCCCGCGCCCTAAAAAAAAGAAAATACACACACACACACACACACACACACACACACACACACACACACAATTCTCCTATTTATGCATAAATCTCTGAATCATAGTTTGGCACACAAAAATTGGAAAGAATCACAATTGCAATGGATAATATTCATGGTTTCTACAAATTGTCCACTGGGTATTACTAAAGATGATTTGAATAGTGAAATGGCATAAAATCTATTGTGAAGGATCCATAGCATGTCCCAAATTGGCAACATAATCAGTCATGGATAGAGAGAGATGACTGAACAAGACCTAAGGAACCCACTGCAGTAGATATATTCTTTATGCAGGATATGCATATGTTTTATGGAAAATTCATTTTAGTATTCTTTTTTGATTTCTTTATTGAGTCCTTATGTATATAGTTCTCCTAGGCCTGCTTACTTCATTCTTCATCAACTTCTATGAGCCTTTAAATGTTTCTCTAAATTTTTCATATTTATTTCCATATGATCCAAAATTCATACAAACACAAGTGTGTATGTGCCTGCAATTCCTTCATCTTGGCATCCTTTGGCATCATTAGTCTCTGCCTAGTTGCCCTCTCCTTGGCACATTACAATTCATCAAATCTTTGCCAAAATGTGGCATACACAATTCCTTTTAGTCATTGGGTATACCATAAAGCAGGTATTCTCAACCTTCTTTGGACCCAGTAGTTTTTAATTTTCAGTAGACCTTCCCAATAGTCTCTATTTAATATGAAGAAGATAAAATATATACCATATAAATGAATAAAAATGTAATAGATAAGATTAATTTTTCATAAAGAAAGCTTATTCAATATATATTGCTTTTCACTGTCATATTTATCAAAACCTAGCCACATCAAGTAGTGAGAACCTTCAGCACATTTCTTTTCAGACAGCAGTTTTATTCTAGGTAAAGTTTCTGAATGGCCAAATTTCATGTTCATCCTCTAGGTGGCTTCTTGCTTTGGATTTAAATGAGAAGAGGACTGGGAATCTCAGTTTATAAGCACACTAACAAGAATGGGATATGCTTCCCCAAGGGTATACTAAGATTTTCATAACTTCATTGATTGGAAATCAATTCAAAGTTTCTGGTTATGGAAGAGATAAGATGATTTGTCTTCCACTGGATCGATGTCATTTATCTATTTCTGGGTCAATATGAAAAGGCTTTCTAATCCAACCCTCATTCATTTGATTTTTGATTAATAGAAATTATTATTTCAACTGTCTCTTATACTTGTTTCATTTGTACTAGAAAGTTCTCCTCTTTCCCAGCCCAAAATGCATCCCTCACCGTACCCTCTCCAATTTACAAGTTTTTTTTTTTAATTAACACTAGTACCTTGGGACTATTTCAATAGAATCATAGTTACCTGCTTAATATTCCCCATACTCTATTGAAAAAATTATCTTCAAATCAAGTCAAGAAGGATATATTAAGTACTTACTATATGCCAAGAACCATGCTAAGTGCTAGGAATACAAAAAGGAACAGAAAGAGAGCACCTTCTTTCAGGGATTTTCCATTTAATGGAGGAAAGCAACATATAAAAAAGGGACCTTCAAAGGGTAGGGAGAAAGGCATGGAAATACAGAGAAATTACAGGAGATTCAGGTGTGTAGCTTGAAAAAGAACAAAGAATGAAGAAAGAGCTAGTCAGGATCTCCTCCTTAAAACAGAAGAAACCAGCCAACCAGAGGGAGAAGTCCCGGGAGCAAAGACACTTTCAATGTTCAGAGTACAGGAACAAAGTGAGCTTCCAAGGTAAAAAAGTTTCTGGGGCTTAGCCCAGTGCCTGGCACATAGGTGCACAGGTGCTTAATAAAACTTTATTGAAGTAATGAATAAGTGAATAAATGAATGGATGAGGTACTGTAGAGAAAGTCTGGGAGAGTCAGTCTGGAGAACAAAGTTAATTTATGGGATATGTGTAACCCAGTATGGAAACTCCTACTTTGACAAGTCATTACAGCAAGAGATGATATGAAAAGATTAGCTAAAACTTGCATTCATGAAAGAAACTCTTAAGAGAATGTGATTATAGCAGGATTAAAATATTCAAATATCACTGCTTGGAACAAGCATAAACCAGGAAAACGGGCTTCCCCAAAATTATAACAATGGCAATGGAAAGAAAAGAAAAAAGAAATTGATATCAGTAGAATTATAATTATTTTAATGATAGTCCTGAAACAGGTGATTATGAAATTGACCCCCTTCCTTTCACTGGAGAGGCAGTGAAGTATGTTGTATAGGCAGTGTTAGGTGGTTTTGTTGAACTGTTTGAGTGTGTTTATGTGTGTGTGTTACGATCTTTGTTACAATGGAAATTTTGCTCTGTGGGAGAAGGGGGAGGGGTATATTCTTTATGAAAGTTATGCAAAAATATAAAGGATTAAGTATGTGATTTCATCAGCACAAAGAAATTCTGTTTGAAGAAATTCCTTCCCCCAATGCAGATTAATACTTTTTCTACTTATAGTCTTAAAGAGGTACCTAAAAAACTGAGTTAAAGTGAGTTGACTGAAGTCACAAAACCAGTATTCCAGAAGACCTGGAAGGTATTTTTGTGAATTATGTGAACAATCCTAAAGTTGCAATACCAGAAAAGCCCCAAAATTAGCCACCATCTTGTTGTAGCTCATCTTAGACACTTCTTAATACTGAAAGTCATAATGTGAATAGACCTAACATCGAATTTTATGTCTCAAAAGAGAGCAAGAGTATAAACTAAGAACTCTTTTTTAACAAGAAAGAAAAATTGCATTTAGGTTGTCATTTGTCCTTCATTTTTGAAGTGGACGAGTAATATCATGAGGTGATATCTTGAGTTGCAAGTGAATTAGATTGAAATGAGGCAGAGTTGTATGAAGTCATCAGCTTCACTCTTCCAGAGCCACTGAAGTCCAGCAACAAAAGTCAAGACATCTGGTGATGGTTCAAGATACGGTGGATGATGTTGATGTCTTTGTTGTCTGACCAAGCTCTAAGTACTCCACAACACCTGCTACCTTCATGGCCATTGGAATAAATTGTTCTCATCTGTCCATTCCATTGGGGGGAAGTCTTCACATGCTTGGGGAAGACATCTCCATAATTCCCCGTTAGGTTCGAGGTCCATTGGTTACAATGGGGTGTTCAGGGAGGGCTACTACCTGATGTGGGGGCTTGCCAAGCCCCTTTCCTGGCTGCTTTGGTCTCCACCTGTCAATCAACGTGTTGTTCCAAGAAGCTTTAGCATACATAGTGGCCACACACCAGTAAAAATGGCTTAGCAAATGGACTAAACTTAAACGAGGCTACATTTAGATATAGCATCGTCCAAAGCAATATGTTGAGAGATCAGTTCTTTTTATTGGTTACCACCTACCAAATGAACCAAGGTATTATTTTACAGGCTTATTTTCTGATGAAATCTATTCAATGAGCTGCTGCCTGTGGAAAAGTCATCAAAAATGTTAAGCTATATCAATAAAGTATTAAAAGCAAAGTAGTAAAAAGGAAAAAAAAGAACTTTTTGCTTCTTCCTTTATTTAAAAATACTTATGGTGTAATAGCAGCTTGCAAATTTATGATATATGGTTCTATTCCACTGAGCCTTAAAACTATATCCTAGCATTAGATAATACCCAGAGGAATATAAGTAAAATTTTTGCAGGCAGGTGGGGCCTTAGAGGAAAAAAAAAATAGAGGGCTAACGAAAGAGCAACAGAATGCCAGAAAAGGCAAAACTAAAATGGATGGATTCCCTCTCTCCCTTAGAATCACGGAAATCATAACTCAACTAGGGCATGGTAGTTAACTAGGACAACTCATACATGAAAGGAATTCCCACAATATTACACACAACATGAGGTCATTCAACTTCTATTTGAAGCCAGTCCTGAAAAGGGGGTTTTGAGGAAGCTCAGTCCATTTTTGGACACCTCTAATTTTTAGAAAACTTTCCCAACTTTTACCCTGAATGGATTTCTTTGGATATCCTTCTCATTGCTCTGAGTTCTGCTTTCTGGGGCCAGATATAATACTATAATTCTTCCTTTGCATGGCATCCTTTTAAATACTTTAGGATATTGATCGTGTCCTCTTCCAGTCTTTTTTCCTCCATTCCTTTGGTTTATTCTCATATGGCATGGACTCCAGGCAACTGCCCTTTTCTGAATGCTGTTCAGCTTACCCATGTCTTTCTTAAACTGTGGTGCCCAGAAAGGAACACAGAAGTTGAGAGGATGACTTACAAGGGCAGAGTACCAGAAACTCTGTCTCCCACCAAGATCACATTAGTTTGCAATGATGACCCATACATTGAGTCTGCTGCCCCTCTAAAAGCCTCAGATCTTCATAATTCTATCAATGACATCATATCATTTGCCCTATTTAAGCTGCCCCCAATTCCTGTGGATCCCACCATCTATTATCTCATCTGTAGTCCTCCTGCCTCTACCTTTGTACATGCCCTTAATACTCTTAGCCTATACAAATGGACAATGCACCCACTACAGTCATTCTCTCTTTCACATTCTCCTTCCCACAATCCAAACTTCATGTCATTTACAGCATAAACAAATTTGAATACTTGACTGGTCAAGAAGTCCTTGGCTCAAAAAGCTTCTTTATATGTTGAAATCCCCAATTTTTGTGTCTTGTTATTTTTGATAAACTATAAACCCCAACCACATTAGTGTACTATATTACTCATGTGTGCCCTCCCTCCCATTTTACCCTTGTCTCCCATGAATCCATCCTGTACCCTCCCCTCCCATCTCTGAACTTTTGCCCAAGATGTTCTCTGTGTCTCAGATATCCTCCTCTGTGTGTGTGTACATGTGTGTGTCTCTCTTTTTCTTTCATACCCCCTAAAATATAAATTCTCATATGAAGTCTTTAGAGTTGGGCTTCATATAACCCAATTTGTTTTTACCACTCTCTGATGTACTTATCCGGAAATGTTCTCTCTATATTAGACTGAGTCATTACCTACACTTTGTAAATTCCCCAAGCACCTTTCATAGTGACACCAAAATAGTGAAGACTTATTAAGAATGGATGGATGATTTTTTTCAATTGGAAAAGATAAATGCCATAAGGAAATAGTATCAAAAATCTGTGAAATTACAAATGGAAAAATAGCAAATGTTAGGACAAGAAGGAATCCTTTCAATTTGCTCAAGATGAATTCAGGAAAAATAAAGCAAAGTATCATTTCACATCACAAGTATTAAGATTTTGGTGACGGTTAGTCCTTTGAGATTGTACTTAAGTTAATATAAAGAGATTTAAAATAAGATTTGGGCAAATTAATGAGTAAGTACATAGATAAATAGATATGGAAGTTTACTGAAATAAGCATAAGCTTTAAGGTTGATATCAGGAAGTAAAACACATATACGCAGCCTCATCTAACACATCAGTTGAGAATCTCTATTGATAAAGTGGAATTTGGATCAGACATAGATAGTCTGGCAATCCATGTCAATGGCCATCCTGAACTTTTGAGAAAACAAGTCACAGCATTCTTAACAAGGATTAACAACACACAGCAAAATATTTCTAACCTATCTGAGTTTGAGTTCATCTTTAACTATAAACAGATTTTCACCTTAAGGAAGAATTGGAAGCAAAAAAGAAAATGTATCATATATTAATAGGAAGAAATCTAACATCAAATAGTGAATGTTCTATAAGTAAAAGAAAATAAAAGTAATAAGGGATGAGATAGTAAGATTGCACCATATAAAAAATTTAATGTGTTTACCTACAATTTTTCCCATTTCAGTAACTAAGGAAAATATTATTCTCAAAAAAATGTGTGTGCATGTGTAGATTATTAGAAAGAATCTATAAAATGATTGAACACTGGATGTAGTCAGTTAAGATTTGAGTTAAAATCCAGCCTTCCATTAGATAGGTGACTCTGGACAAGCTATTTGACCTCTCTCTTACTCAGGTTCTTCATTAATAAAATGTGGATAATAAGCACCTACCTCCTAGTGCTGTTGGTAAGGATGAAATAAGATAATTTGTAAAGCACTTTTAAAGCTCTAGAAATGCTAGCTATGATGAAGACAGATGATAGAATAAGAAGGAATCTTTCTCTGACAAAAACCCTTAATTTTGTACAAAATAGTAAATTATATATGAGTGATTGAATAGATTTACTTTGATTAATTTCATCAGAAACAATATCCCAGCTTCAATTTTTAAAATGAATCAAGACGGATCTAAAACAACCCTTATGGGGGTTGCCTGAGGAGCTGTATAATTTTATACTGATCTGAACAACTATGAGATAAAGGGCAAAGGTAAAACCAGTTTAGCATTTAACTGGTACAGCAGTCACAAGTTAGACTTTTTCCACTTGCCTTTCCTTCTGTCCCATTCTTGCCAAGATCAGAGAACAAGATTTGATGAATTAACCAAAAAGAATAAAAAATTATAAGATTAAAATAAATCTGAATTAAATGTTTTTACATACCATTTCTCTCCACTCACTTTTAAATTCTTTCCTTCCCCTCTCCACCTTTTGTTATACTATCCTTTGCAAACTTCTCTAATTGACATCCCGTGATCAAGCAGATGCACAACATTAAAAAATAAATAGCTAAATGAGCAAAACAATACTACACCTGAGAACATCCCTGCATTTATAGTCTAAGGAACATCATCTAATGGAGTCCTGTTTGAACATTTCCCAGCTATCACAAATCTAATTAAGACCTATAAAATGCAGTATTTATCAATTCTTTAACCCAGCTTAGAACTCTCTAAGAAAGGGGAATTGGCCACTGAAGCAAGATATAAGAAAAAAATAGTCATTACATATGCCTCTTGGTGGCTGTATAACTTTCTTTCTCATGAAATGAATGATCTCCACAAGGATCTTTTTTTAACTGAATCAATTATTTTATCAGCGTAGAGGACTCCCAGCAAAGAACTCCCTCTATCAAGGCAAATAATTAGCTAGAGCATCAATAGATGATCTTGGAGTTATGCCTGAGGGTCACTGAGAGGGAAGTTGACTTGCCAGAGGGTTGTGAACCATCCAGATCTTCCTGATTCTATAGCCAATTCTCCCTCTCATCTACAAATGTCTCTCTGTGGACCAAGAAGTCTTATCCATTTGAGTTAAAGGCTCCCAGAAAAGACAACCAGGGCATAATTAAGATGAAAGCCAAAAGCATGCACCAACCTCGGTGGAATCCAGAGCCTGCTGGGAAGACTGTTTAGAAGAAAAATGAGGGTTCAGAGAGATAAAAAAGTGTCCATATTGCCACCATTTTTTATCTGAAAGTGCCAATGTCCCCAGATCCCTCTAGCATACTTCTCTCTTCCACACATTTCCTTCTACTGATTTTCCAGCTTTGTCATCCTTACTCTTTATTCCTCAGCAAAATAGAAGTCCTTCCCTTCAAGCCAGAACTCGAGTGGGATCTTCTCTAAGATACCTTCTAATTCTGCCATGATATAGAAAGATACAGATACATGTACATGCATGTACATATTGATACACACATTTGTACATATATGTGTATATAGAGATATATTCATATAGAGATACTCATAGATACAAATATTTTTATATTCTAGATACATGTACATATATAGCTACATATACATATTTATAGACATATACAGATACATATATTTATAGAGATACACACATACATATTCCTATAGATACATAGAGAGATACATATATTTACATCGAGATATATACACTATATATTATAGATACACACATGTACCTATAAATATATGTCTATATATGACATGTACACATTTCAATCCAGATACACATATGTGTGTAAACAAATATAAATACATGTGCACATATAAATATGCCTATCTATAACATATATACACAGGTATATTCCTGCTATCTCCACCCTCTATACATATTCTCCTTCTTCCACACATGTAGCGCTGCTATACCTGATCCTTTCTAAGCTCATCAGTCATGTGTGTCCACTATTCCTAATGATAGGGATTTGTGGTTAACTATGCTCCAGGTTTAAGGAGTAAATATTTTATTGCTATTTTTCTTACTTTTTTTTCTCATTAAATGCCTTTGCTTTCAACTAAGGGTATTTCCTTATAAACCAGCAAAGTTATCAATGTAACATACAAGTGGGGGCTCATCATCTATGGCTTTGAATGGGTGAAAAACTATCGAATAGCTTTTAAAAAAGGTAGTTTTTTTTTAAGGAAGTTATATGCAAATAGAAGGGGAGGATATGCTCCCAGGGGCTACAGAATGTTACTTGCTAACAATTATTCTATCATCTGATTGGAAACAAGGGCCAACTTTTATGCATCTTTGAATCCCCCATTGTCTATCTCATATACCTGATTACTGTTTATTGGACTGAATTCAAATTAGTTAAATTCAACACCACATAGCCCCTTTTTAAAACCAGGGATTAATACAAACATGCAAGCAAGAGTTAGAGACAAATGACTACTTGGGGAGTTGTAGCAAACACTAATTAACTGGTTTGGTTTAAATCCTCTCTCAGTTTGAAAAAAAAACACAAAGTCTCCCATGCACAATTTGAAAATAAATTTCCATCAGATAGATATAGTTCTCTCATAAATTACAAAATTTGATAGCTGTGAGGGAACTCAGAGGCCAATCCACACATGAAGGGGCACAGTTATTCACACTTATGGGCACCCATCTATTCCCCAACAAAACATTTTAACTATAATTAATTCATGGTCTTCACACAGAAAAAAAGTGAATGGAATGGGGTTTTTTAGCTACTGAAATAAAAAAATGCTAACTGCATCTCTAATTTTAAATTTGAAATGTCAATATACTGAATGTAACCAAACTGACTGTACTCTTCTGCTAATTAGATCTTTAATGAGAAGAAAAAACTGCATTAATCTAAGGGTCCTGCCATGGTGGTAATAAATGTTGACATAATTCACTGGAAAACCAAATGTGATTCAATGATCTACTGATCTCAAGGAAAGACTTCCAGAAATTCATACCTACTCAACCAAAACTGTAGTCACAGAAGTAAACAAAGAAGAGCCTGAGTTACTGAAATAGTAGCCACAAAATTCATGCACTTTACCCTATGGAAAAGTCTGAAATAAGTTTAGCTAGAATACCTTTGACTATCAGACTATCTCATACTAAAAGCTAGTAATTTTGTGACTGTGAAAATTAATGATAAGAGCTGATATGATTAATATTTATAGGAAGAGAGGAAAAAGGAGTCTTAAATACTTACTTAATGTGTCCAAAACATAACTAATTATCTTGCCTCTTCTCCAACCCCCTCTCCAACCCTAATCTTCTTTCAGAGTTCCCTATTTCTGTCAAAGGCACCACCATTCTTCTAGTTTTCCAGGTTGAGAGCCATATTGTTATTCTCAACTTCTCACATTCCCTTATTCCACTAATAAAAATCAATTATCAAACCTAGCCCACCCTACCTCAACATCTCTCTCATCCATATTCTTCTCTTCAATCACACAGCTGACATCTTAGCTGACTCTTTCTTTCCTGAGCCATAACAACACTCTCCTAGCTGGGCTCACCTTACAAAATTTCTCACACAACAGTCCATACTGCACACATCTGTAAAAATGATTTTCCATTGGGTAAAAATCTGACCATGCCTTTTTCATAGCCGATAACTGCCAGTGGTTCCATATTGCCTCTAAAATAAAATATAAACTCATTTGGTAGGATTTTGAACTTCTTAATAGCCTGATCCCAATGTGATTTTCCATTCTTGTTTTAGATTATTCCCTTTGCCACACTTCAAAGATTTCCTCTCTTCCTTCAAAATACAGGCCACATAAAATCCTTTTTTTATGAAAAGTTTCCTAACACCCCCCCCATGTGTTAGGGGTGCAGTGGAATGAAATCTGGATATAAAGTCAGGAAGATGAATTCAAATCCAACTTCTGACACTCTCTTTGTGAACCTGGACAATTTACTTAATCTCTGCCTTCCTCAGTAAATATAAAGACTAGAAACACCTTCCTTCCAGGATTATTGGGAGGATTAAATGAGATAATGTTTGTAAAAAGCTTCCAATCATGCTTGGTATATAGTAGGTTGTTAATAAATATTTGCTCCTTTACTTTTCTCTTCTCCTCCTTAATTACCATATATATACATACACTTAATATTTAATCTGCATATACCCACACATACACACACACACACACACACACACACACATATATATACACACACACACATACATACACACACACACAGGTCTTCATCAATTCGAATGCAAGCTCTTGATTTATATGGACTCTTTGTTGCTTTCTTCTTCTTAGTCTTTCTTTTGCAAAGTATCTATACCCCCACTTTCTAGCACAGTGCAGGGCACCTAGCAAGTCACTGAAAAATGCTTGTTAATTGACTATTTGGAACAGTAAGTTAATAAGTGTCATAACCCCAAGTAATAGCTAACATATTTATATCAAGGAAGAAGACCATATGCTTCTATTCCTCCACTCCCTAAATGATATGAACAAAGAAAGAACAGAAACTTAGGACCATCTAACCTAGGGGGAATAAGCCTCAAGAAATGATGAGTACATTGTTGAGAAAATTTGAGTTTGGGAAATAAGTGCCTCCTCTAATGTTGCTGGATATTTACATATATATATATATATATATATATTATTGTGGTCTCTGGTAACATATGAACAGAAAAATACCAAATAACAATATAAAATCTAAAGTTCTTATTTTATATATGACCTAGGAAAACAAAATTGACAAATTTCATTTGACAAATACCTTCATATGTACACATTTTATCACCCAAGTAAATCCAAAGAGTGTCAGAGGCTCCATGCACTAGGTTAATGTCATGTAAATGCTTAATACTCAGACTTCTATATATTGCAATCATCTAGCTTAAAGCTGACTTTCACCTGAAACATGCATTACATTTCCTTTTTTGAACTTTATGTTCCTCATAAAGCAGTAGACATTTCATCAAGATGCTACCTTTCACGGAAGAGCTTTGCTCAATCCTAATCTAACCTGTGACATTAATGATCGTTTAAAGCCGAAGGTCTTATCCTGGGATATACAGACCCCTAGAGATCCATAGAGAGAGACTAGAAGGACAACAAATGAGGATTTGGGAAAAAAATCACATATTTATCTTCACTAAATATTATCTGAAATTCACAATTTCCAACAATTATAATTTTTTCAAAATGATTTTGAGTAGAGGACCATAAACTTCACTAGTGGTCAAAGGAGTTCATGAAACACACTGACACATATACATCAAAAACTTAAAGTAATGAGGCAGCAGAGAAAATGTGATGCAGTCGAAAATGAACCATTTCTGGAGTCAGAGAACCTGGGTTCCAACCACATCCGCCCCTTGGATATTTATTACCTACCTGAATTTTTTTCCCTTTCTCTCTATGAGTCAATTATTAAGTCAGGTAGGGAAAATGAGATCCAGATTTGTGATCACCTTGTTAAAAAGCAAAAAGTGATCTCAGGGGCAGAGACACGTGTGATGGGGATGTCTCCAAATGTGCGTGCCTTGTGTTTCTTTTGAGCTACTGCAATTCTGATTTGCTCATAGAGTTAACATTTAGACAGCAATTAAACACCTTCTCAGTGTGTTAAAAATTCATGTTGTCAGAGATGTTTATCCCAGAAACAATGAATACCTTGGGTAATCCAGTTGTTCCTGATGTGTAGAGAATATAAAGAGGATGTTCTGAGAGAACAGGGACACAGTCATGAGACTGGGCTTTTGCCATCTCTTCATCCCAATCAAGGTCCCGACCTGGAGCCAGAGGAACAGTTTCCTGTGGATAAAAGTCAAAATAAAAAGACGTAGAAGTTTTCATTGAAAAATTAGCACGAGAAGAAAGAGCAGGCAGTAAAGGTTCTTAGGTAAATTCAAACATCTGGCTTAATGTTTTAATTAGAGGATAGACCCTGGACCCGATTCAGCCTTAGTAAAGGGAATTCCCATACGAAGAAAACTCCTGCCAATGTGGATAGGAACTTTCTCTGCACCTTAGAGCTTTTGAGAGTTACCTAGATCACTGAAAGGTGAAGGGACAGACAGTATGTGTCAGAGGCAGGATTTCAGCCAAGTCCTTCCTGGCTTTGAGATCAGCTCTCTATTCACTAAGGCATGCTGCCCCTCTTACACTTCCACATAATTAGGTGAACAAAACTTCAACATGGGACCAACATTGTGATTTCAACTTTAATGCGCAAATACACAGAAATTTCCATGCAAACAGTGTCAGGTCAAATAATTACTATCTCAATTATTATAATTAAGATAATCTATAAATTCTATCTAATTTTCCCTCATTATCAGTAACCATTTAGTTAGGCTTCGTGTTTCTGAAAATTAACAAATACACACAATAATAGTGTACAAACCTGATGCTGTACAATAATACTATACTGATAATACTGTACAAATCCAGTATTTTTATAATTTCACTTGGTAGAATGTTTTACTACAGTGAATTACACGAAATCTTCAGAATGAGGAGACAACTAGCTTTTGTCAGGGGATAAGAGAGTCCAATCAAATTTTCTTCTTGCAAATTAAAAGAAAATAATGAAGGAACCATATATCCTGGACAAATCTAGGTGCTTTTTTGAAATGCAAAATGTAAACTAGAAATAGTTAAGAACTCTTGAAAATCAAACATTCCAATCAGTTTTTACCCTTCCCTTTTGCAAGAATATTTCTTCAGATCTTGGCACAATATTATCTACCCCAAACTTTTTAATAGTAAAGGCAGCAAAGTAGACAGAGATTCCTTTAGCAGGAAAGTGAAATGTTGAATTGTCAAGAAAGAGTCTTGGGAAAGATTCTAAAGTTGAACTTCCTTCTCTTTGACTCTATGAGTAAAATAATAATTCAGGTAGGGAAAATGAAGTGCAAATCTATGATTATCATGATAAAAACTGTAAGACATGTTAAAACTGTAAGGGACCTCAGGGTCCCAGGTTAGTCTCAAGTCTCACACTCCTTGAATACAAAGATAAGGACACAGGTCTCTCCTAATCATTTCAGGAGACAGATGAACTTGTTAAACCACATGGCTGGATAAAGGGAAAGGGAATAGTCTATATCATAATACATGAGGTTTTTCCATTTCTGTTTTATAATGAAAGTATGTCCATGAAAAGCATACCCATGATGATTCAATTGCTCTGTGTGACCTCCAGCATAGTGGAAATAATAAACAAGGGAAAGTGAAAAAGGGACTTGGGATAATCTAAACTAAGGTCAATCTACTTAAACCTACCAGATCTAAATATCTCTTTGGAGAGATTTCTTCTGAGTGAATTTCCTACTCCACTTCTCCTTAACTCCCTAAATCTCCAGTCCCTGATCTTAATTAAAACCCCAACTAAGCCCCTCGTAGTTGGATTTAAGGAAAGGGTCTGTGTAAGGCTTTTCTAGGGCCAGGGAAGGTTTTAGATCCAAAAAGGATCCAGACTCTATCTCAATCACTGAAAATGGATCAGGTTCACCAGAAACTGCCTCAATGAAATATAGCAATCAAAGCAGAAATCAGGAAAGGACAAGATTGAGCCACTAAGGAAATTTGCAGCCAATACCTTCCAGAGATTCTCCAGAGAGCCAGCTAACAGCCTTGGTCCCAAACTAACCCTCCTTCCAAGTTCCAGAATCTTCCTACTGGTCTCATGCCACTTCTCTCTGCAAAAGTCCACACTTTCCTTATAACAGTGTGAGAGCTTGAGAAGTCAAGTCTATTGTGCCTCAATTTCCACTACTGTTAAATGATGAGGTTGGACAAGATGACTTCTTGAGATCCCTTCTAGTTAGAAATTTATAGCCATCTAACCCAAATGTTTTTAGGCATTTTTTTCAGGAATTTTATTTTCAGCTGGAGAAACATCTTTTCAGAATAATATTTTTAAGTGTTTGAAGGAAATGCTATCAGTTAAAGGCTACTAAAAATAATGATGTAGTCATTTCCCCTTCCGAGTTCATAGCCTATCTGAAATCTATCCATGGTATCTGGAGAGGGGGCATCTGGATCCTTGATCTAAAACTAGTTATTTCCTGTTCAGAAGCAAAAACATTCTGCTATGTGCAATGCTTAAGATGAAATTTGTTTTGGTAGCACTATGCATATTCAACTAGTATTAAAATATAAATTTCTTTGAAACATAATCAAGACTCATAAAAAAACTACTGCCCCTCCAATGTCAAGTGGGACAATATACTTTTCCCATTAAAATGGTAAGGTTTGGGGGTTTTCTTTCTTTGTTTTCCTTATAATATATCGAAATGAAGTTTTCGACTTAGCAGGAAAGACCCAAATTATCAGGACTGAAATGAGAAGTAGAAGGAAAGTGCTTACTACTATCTCATGTGGTAGAGAAAAATAATCACACGCACACCTCCGGTCCACCACAGACACATAACCTAAAGGACACGACATGACAGTGTCCATGGATCATCAGAAACAATTGATCCTAAGGGATCAGAACTGAGAAGGAGACAGGGATGAAAGGAGGACTTGACTGATACTTCAGTCCTACTCTTGTCTAAGTAAAATGATTCTAGTTTGAGACCTAGGAATGGCTGCCAAACTACTTTCCCCTCTGGCTAAAATAAAAGTCTGGCTAATGAGAAAAATCACTTCTAAGCACATTCATAATACCTGTCACCCTACTGAGCTCAAAGCAGAAAAGAGAGTTTACTATGGATTTAATTACTATCTGAAGCAGCAGGGATTTTCCATAAGGGGAAAATCGAGTGATACACACTCTGTTCTCTGAAAATACCACTTTGTTTTTGAGGGAGTGTTGGGAGTTCTGCTTGTGATAAGAGGAAGCTTTGGCAACGAAGCATTCATTTTTACATGTGGTACTTAGGGGAGAAGAGAAAAAAAAATCAAAGTTGTTCATATTTTCCTATTCTCCATCTATGCCCCCAAATAAGCCACTTCAGTACTGATGTTATAACTTTCTGATTTGAAAATGACCAGAGCTAAGGCATCAACAAACCAAACAACACAAAAATCAATGTCTTAGGTCTTATGAAACAAATTTAAAATTCATCTTCTGGACAGAAAGAGCAGTAAAATCATTGAGTGTAGCAGTTCATGAGCTATGGGGTACTAAAATGTCACAGAGGATTTTGAAATGGTGATGAAAATCACCAGGTAGCAATCAAATTGACAGCTTTAAAACAATTTATTCTTCTCCCCATCTGGACATTTATTCTGAGCATTCTCAAAAGAGGATCTCTCAAGAGCATCACAAAATTGGACATTATATTTGATCCTACATAAGGTTCTCTCTTGGAAAATTCCTAAAGTACACTGAATACCTATGAGATAGAAATCCCAAACTGAGTACCTTTTCCACCACAGAGATAAAAACTTACATCAACAATCCATTATTACAAGAAGGAATAAGGAATGAAGTTTTTTAATGATTTTTTTGCTCTTTGCTTAGAGGTGGTTTTTTAAAATTCAGTTTCTTTTATACTTTTGAAAAATATGTTATGGCTCTCATGAATACAAGAAAAAACACACATTCCCATGAAGTAATTTACATAAAATGTATTGGTTTCTGGCCAAAATGAGTGCGTGAATAGTTTATTTTATAACAACAATTTTTACTTATAAAATACAATAAAGTGACTAGAATGGATAATTAAAGGAAAATTTATTCCTAGACATGAGGTTATTCAGAATTAGAAATATCAAGTTACTTATCAGAATCCTTGGAGCAGTCAATCACATGGACGTGTTGACACCTGGGCTCTCAAAGGAAATATACAAGAAAACAAGGGGAAAAATTTGGATTACATAAATGAACAACATATGTGTAACACTAAGAACCTATGCAGAATATCAATGAGAGAGAAGGCTACCAGCAACACAATGCTCTACAAAGATTGGCTTCAGCTGTGAACTTTTTAAAAAACACACACAATTGTAAGACTAATGACTGTAGAAGGGACAAACAATAAATAAATCTAATAATGGGAGTCCTTCTTGACTTATGAGATGCTTTTTAGCATTTTTTGTTTCATTAAAGCCTTTGCGAGAACATAGGGCACAGTGGAAACAGAGTTGGCCTCAACATCACAAGAACTGGCTACAAATCTTGCCTCTGGTACAGACTCTCTAGGATCATGGACAGGTAGTTTAAATCGCCAAGTTCAAAAAACTGATGATCTTTATTAGTGGAAAGAATTCCCCATACATGTGAACACTGATGAAATCATAGGTATGAACAAAAAATATTAAATCTTTGGTGTTCATCAACAAACAACTGGATATAGTTTTCTATGTAGGTTTGTATTTTATTGTTTTAGATGAACACATTTTAAAAATGTATCAGCATATTATATATACATATATATGTATATACATGTGTGTTTAAATATATACATATACAAGTACACATGTGTGTGCAGGTGTGCACATATATAAAGATACATGCATATATTCTTTTACAGGTGCAGTCCCTATCGTTAATCTATATTCACCATACTCTTAAAATTGCTATGAAATGAGAAAAAATGGTCACACACTGAAAAATACCAACTCTAAGCTACGATCAGACTTTATACAAGCCATATTTGTTGGAAAATACAAGTCTTATACTATGATCAATGTGTATAGAAATTAAACCTTTCCATTTGCATTATTTTATTTGGCTCAATATCAACCCTATGAAATAAGGGAGAGAGAAATTATTTTTTCCCATGTGATCACTGGAGAAAACAAGAGTCAGATCCTAAGAGTGACTTTTGTTATTTAATTGTTTTCAGTTACCACCACTTCTCTGTGATTCCATGTGGGTTTTTCTTGGCAAAGATACTGGAATGGTTTGCTATTTCCTTCTCTAGGTCATTTTACAGATGAGGAAACTGAGGCAAACACTTAAGTGAGTTGCCCAGAGTCACACATCTAGGAGGTGTCTGAGGCTGGATTTGAAATCACGGAGATGAGTCTGTCTGATTCCAAGTCCAGTGCGCCATACACTGAGCACCTAGCTGCCCCCAAGCTACTAAAAGGAGTAAATGAGAACTGGAATTCCTGCACTATTGCCAAGCATTCTTTTCATTAAACCCAGAAATCATTTCATTTAAAGGATGGGATCTTAGTCAACACTTTCCTCTAACATCTATATTAAAAGCATATTTCAGTGTTTCTGGTATTTTCTTCTTAAATTAATTAATCAGTTTGTTATACTAAAATTCCCAGGGATGAAGTACACATGGCACAAAATGATAATGGATTGCAAAAGAGGTATAAATGGAATGATTCATTAGTTTTCTTATTGCTTTCCCCGTTGATGACTGTGAGGTATAAAACATCAACTTTGGATGTTAAATGAAACTTGCACACATAGATGGTAACCATATTTTTTCCTGTGAATTTCTTTTTTAAAAAGTTCAACAATAGCAAGTTTGCATGTAAGCAGCTATTACCGTGCATTACTACAGTTTATCTTAGTCTCATCTTTTTCTTTCAATTTATTTTGTATATGCAGATTTTCTTAGTAGTGATACTTCTGAGAAGGGAAAATGAAATGCAGAACATATTTTATATATGCTCTCTAGGCATATAAAATATACATGCATCCTTTTACGTGATCCTCTAGGTATATTAAATTTGACCTGTGTTTCTCTGTGTTCATAAGTGTTTATACATTTGTATATATTTATTTTACAAATCAACTCCCCCTATTGCTATGTATTTTATTTATTTATTTAATGTATTTATGTGTTTATGTATTTATTTATTGAATTTAAATAAATATGTATTGAAATATTTTGATTCATAAATTCAATGAATGAATTCAATATTGAAATATTGAAAACCACAGACATGATCTCTAATAGCTCTAACATTTACACCCTTAAAGTATGATTAGCACAAAACTTAAGAAGCAAATGAGTAAAAAGAATTACCATGTTAGGCCGATTATAGATGAGAACTCTGCCTGGCTTGTGTTCTCCAATCCTCAGGGCTTCTTCTAACAGTGGTATATATTCTACTCTCCTCCCAGGCTCTATTCCAAAGGATGCTGTCACAACCACTTTGGGCTAAAATAAAGAAAAGAATTAGGATTATTGATAATATCTGTTATTTTTACTTTCAAGAATTAAAGATATAAATAATAGTCAATTCTTCATATATAGCATAAAAGTGTTACACCGCCAAAAAAAAAATTGATTTTTGCACACTACATAAAAGGTCTCCAAAAAATCACTTTAACTTTCACAAACCCTTATGTATGACCAAATAAATTTAATTTAGCTGCCAAAAAATTTAGGCCCTTCTAATGTTTTTGATGACTTAATATAGCATACAATTAAAAAGAGAACTTATCATAAAATGACTTTTATATTCTTTAAAAAGTGGCTGTGAAATGCATTAACCTTTTTAAATGAAGAAAAGACTAAGTTTTTTTTTAAATGTGAGAATTTTGCTTACCAAAAAAAGACCTGTATAGAATTATATGGAGTCATATAAAATGAAGTGAGGAGAACCAGGAAAATGTTATGAACATCAATCATGTGCATGATCAACTGGGAATGACTCAACTGCTATCAGAAATGAAAGATCCAAAACAACTCCAAGGGATTTTTGATGCAAAAGATTATCTACTGCTATAAAAATAACTGATGGAATCTGATCACAGATTGAAAATGCCATTCTTCACTTATTCCTTTAATATAATTAAATATATATTTTAAGTATAATGTTTTATATTTTATATTTAATAAATTTATTTTTTAATATAATTAAAATTCACTTCATGAGTTTCTCTCTAGTATAAGTGATATGTATCTTCTTTCAGAAGATAATGAACATTGAAATATATATTGCATAATAGCATATGTACAACTTATAATATCATATTACCTACCATTTTAGGGAAAGGGGAAGGATGAGGGTTGGAAAATGCATAATTGAAAATCTGTTACCCTAAAAAACTACATTACCCGGGAACCCACTGACTTCCTGTCATTATGTATTTCCTGTAGGCAGGGGATATTAGGCAGTGATATGGAAGGTCCTAGCCTCTTTTGGCTTCCTGGCTAGGATGGTGGTGGTAAGGGCAGGGGTTTGAACAGGCTAATTAGCCATGGGCACTTGGTTTTTATTTTTGTATTCCTTTTTATTCCTTTATTTCTAATGATCATTAATAAATCTTTTAATACAATATTTTTATTATTGAGATTAATTTTATTTTTTACAATGATGGCAACCAGAAGTTGGAGAAGGAATTCTCAATCTTTTTAAGATAGACTAGATAAATTTTTAAGCCACGTTTCTCCTGCCATGGCTTTTCGCCTTCCCCCCTCTACCTCCACTTCTTCAGAGCTGCTGCTCCTGTGGGTTTTTTGGTTGTTTTTTTTTTCTTTCCCTATTTCTTTTTGGTCACCCACCCTACTGGTCCAGCTGCTTTAGTTTGAAGTACATAGCTGAGGACTTTTGGCAGAGAAGAGATAATCCACTTCTCAGTGCCCATCTGCTTGAGCCAGTGTTCCTCACTGCTACATCTGGCATTGCTGATGTTGATCCAGCCTCCTCTTGATCTCCTGATCCTCCAGCCCCCAACCCCTGGCCCCAACTGCTGTTGCTGATCCTGCTGAGTTGCTGGTAGCTGACACTGTGTCTTTGGAACTCACAAACTGGGAATCCTTGGAGCTGCTCTTCAGGCAGCTGGTAAAAGCTGGGGTGTGTTTTCCTTAGGCACTAATTAGCCTCCTAACTCCCTGTCCACATGGCAGAGGAAGCAAAGTGCTCCCTAGTGTTTTACCTCTAGGGGAAGGGTTTTGTTTTCTCTTTCTTCTATTTCCCTCATTTCTAATTCTTGTAGTTTCCTTTTGGAAGGTGCAATATTGTATATACTGGTAGTTAGAAAAATTTTAGGGGTACAAGATGATTATGTTGAATGATCAACTGGGGAGACTAGTCTCCCAAATGATCACAGGGGGAAATTGTGAAGATTAAATTAACTCCCCCTGCCCATTTTTAGATTAGTACACCAAACTTACACTTGAGTGGGGAGGTCTGTTACCCATGTATGCAATAGTGAGCGACAAATCAGAATCCACTGACTGCCCCCTGGGCAGTGCTAAGCAAAGTTTTAGCTATAATTAGTACAGGTAAAATGAAAGAAATTCACAGGAAGTGAGAAAAAGAAATGGTCTTTAAAAATGCCAAGAACTTTCTGTGAAGAGTTTTTATGTCTTTAGGTATTTCACCTTCAACTTGATGTTGGAAGAGCTCTGCTTGAGGATCTCAGACTGCTTCTACTTTCCTTAAAACTACCATGTGGGGTAAGTAGAAAAGGCTGACTCCTTTTCCTGGATTTTCTGAAGGGACTAGTCTCAGGAGAGAACTACCCTATTGAGAGAGGTTTCCTGCATCTCCAGGTCCTTGGCTCAAGGCTGAGGCATCTATGTCTGAGGGCTAATTAGTCCTGCCTGGGTTGAGCCAGGGGTCGGAAGCAAAATACTTAGTGTGTCGGCTAGGTATCTTACCCTATCCTCTCTCTGATTTTCTTACTTTCACTCTTTCTATATTTTGTAAATAAGTTGTTACAATATATCTCTTTGGAATTTGACTAAATTCCTGGTGACCCTAGTCCTAGTCCTACCTTTTATATTAACCCCTTACATTTTTCCCCTTACAAAAGGAAGGAAAAAACCTGGAACACAAAAAAATCAGAAAAGTTATTATTTAAATTGTATCTACATGTAATCTGGAAAAATATAAAAAATTTTAATATTTTTAAAATCCCAACCTTTTAAAAAAGTACAAGTTTTCCCCCAATAAACAGTTCCTTACTCTTGTTTTCTAAAATGCTGTTTCCAAAGGAAACAGAGTTAGCAGATAAAATTATTAATCTAAGTAATCATATACTTAAAATGTGGTGGTTCAGTATATAGTAATAATACACAAATGTGTATATATAAAAGAAATTCCAAAATTGATTTATAAGAATTTTAGGGGAAAAGATGTCACAGATCAAAGATTAAAAACTGATTGGTTTTCTTTCTCATTGCTAAAAATGTAAATATAGTTCATTCATTTGTTAATAGTCTAAGTACTTTAAATAGCTGATAAATCCAATACATCTCTACAATATAGCCAGATAGCATTTCCTTAGCAATTAAAAATGATAAACAAATTATTGTAAATTATATGTAGGAAAAATAATACACCTAAAAGGTTTGAAGTCAAAATGTGATTCTTCCTCTCAGAATGAATTTTTTTTTCTGAGATTTCTTTGCATACAGCTTTCTTTTGCTGAGGTGAAGACCACATGTGTAGATTGGTTTTTTACATCGAAATAAATCATGCATAAGTTAGGAGGGAAATAAAAAAATACATATTAAAACTACATCCTACTTTTCTATAAAAAATTAACTTTTTTTCATCTTATTTTCAAAAAGGCAGGAAGCTTAGGTGAATGCCTTAGACTAGGAAGTATGGAAGTTATAGCACATATTCAAAATTTGGTAATATATTTTTTTATATTACTGTTGCATTTGTCATATCATGCTATACAACTCATAATAATATAATGCTTACTAATAAATAGGTATATTTATAGTATATGCATATATATACATATATATATATATATATATATATATATAAATAAATGGATAAATAAATAGCATTTACCAAAGGAAGTGGGGTAGAAAGAGCTTTAGTTTCAATGCCAGAAAGATCTGAGCTCAAGTCCTACCTCTGACACATACTGATTGTATAACTTGGGCATATGTCCCAGGCAGCTCTCTAAGACCAGCCATTATAAACTCTCTGCAGATCTGAAGGGAGTTTTCTTATTAGTAAGTCCCCCATACCAATTAAATCACAAATACGGACACAATAAAATAGAAAGTATTTAGGGCTTTAAGACTAGCAAAATATTTATCATATATCCTGAAAACAGCCTCCCAGAAAACTGTTCTCAGGTTATTGTTATTTTCATTTAGCAGAAAAGGAAGCTGGATTTCAGAAATGTTAACTGATGTGCCCAAGGTCACACAATTTGCAAAAGAAAGATGATAAATTCGAATTTTAGCCTTCTTGACTCCAGATTCTTTCAATCACACCATCCATCTTCTCTTCAACATAACTTTATTTGACAAATAAATAAATAAAGGCTCAAAGTATATCAAGACATTGTGTGAAACACTAGAGAATTAAAGCACAAGTACAATCTACAATTGTAGTGCTCAGGCAATGACAAAGAAAAAAGTAAAAAGTAGGTTGTGGGTGACAAGAGAGGGAGAAACATACTCTCACAGAGAAGCTTAACTTTGAATCCATGACCTTAAAATAGAGTAAGTATATTAATTCTATTACAATACAAATATATTAATTACATGTATTATGTTAATTGCAATGCTGGTATCTTAAATTGCATGTATTAAAACATATTTTAATAAGTATTTCCCTATAAATGGCTTCCTCTTGGTATATGACTTCATGCTTTTAAAAACATTATTCTAAGACTAGGTTCTGGATCTTTACTAACCTGCTAAAGGGCTTTGTTAAGAAAAAAAAAATCTTGCAACTATGGGAATTTGCAAGATGGAGGGATCAGTGCTGGATCCAGAAGTAAAGGGATTAGGGAGGGCTTCAGGGAGGAGTTGGTATTTGAGCAAGGCCAAGTAGGAACAATAAACATGCAGGCAGAGCCTCCTGGAGGCATGAGGAAGACCTTGAGCAAAGGTAGAAAGGTAAGAAAGAGAGGAATGTGTTTGTGGAATGATGATTAGTTGGATTTTGCTGGAACACAATCTCCCTTAAGATATAGTGTTTTAAAATGAAGTTTATTTTATGTCTTAACTCAATAGAAAGAGGTTTCTTAATCATTTTTGAATCACTTTTTCTTCCCAACTCAATAAAATCATAAAAATAACCCACCTCTTTTGAGTTCCCTTCTAGGTCTAAATCTACAAAGCTCTGCACTGAATTTTTAAATATTTTATCAAGCTTCTTCTGGCACTTGGGCTGGCTACTTTCAAATGAAATGGCCATTCTAGGCATCTGCTAATGCCATATTGCTGGGCTAGTCTCATATGTAATTTTTCTAAAGTCTAAGGTTTTAAAATCTACTATTAATAATTTAAATCACTGCATGTTCCAAATTCACTGACGATCTCCCTCCCCCACCTAAAGAAAAAGATTAAAAAAAGATAAAAGACTGATGATACCTGGAGGATTATTGAAATTGAATCTGATGTAAGCACATCAATGATCTACCCTTAATATCTCTTTCCTTCTGACACTGCTGAGTCAATGAACTTAAACTAATGAAATGTTGTTTTTCAAGGAGGAGGTGAAACCCTGACCTGCTCCCTATTAACTGTTACCTCAATAAAAACCACAAGTGGAGTAAGTGGACAATCAATCATATCCTAATATACTCAACTTTTGATTATTCACACTAATAAAAGGGTTCAAGGTTAATCCTTTCCCATCTCTCTCAACATGTCCTTCCTGTCTTTCTTCTATGAAGATGACCCCCAAAGCTTTACTTTCTTTCTCACATCTCCAGTAACTTGCCAAATATTTCTGACTGCTCTCCCCATCACACCACTTGAACCTCAAATTCCACATGTCTAAAAGGGAACTCCACATCTTGCCTTTCATATTAACTCTTACTCCTACCTTCCATCTTTATATAAATGGCACACTATAGTCTCAGACTATAGCTGGGGATTCCTAGAATGATCTTGAATGGCCCTTCTTTCTTGACTACTACTATACCCAATAAATGATCATGACTTTTAAGTTATGTTGATTGTTTTTGTATTCCTCCATTTCTTTGCATTCCATTTGCTGGTGTACCAGTTATCAGCTGAGAACTGGAATATCTTCTGACCTGATTTCTCTGATTCTTTTGTCCCACAAGCCCATTCTTACCTGACAGATTCATCATTTCCTTAAAATATGACCCACTGTCTTCTTCTTTAACATGACCACAGTAGAAATAAGTTTAGCATGTTTACTCATACAGAACCTAAATCAAATTGCTTACTCTCTCAGCAAGAGGGGAGGGGAGGATGGAAAGGATTTAGAAGTAAAAATTTTGGAAAACGAATGTTAAAAATTGTTTTATATGTCATTGGAAAAAATATTTTAAAAATAAATAAAATAATAAAATATGACTTACCATGCCATCTTTTATTTTCAGGGCTTTATCTAGACTGCCTTCCATTCTTAGAATGCCCTCTTCTGTCACTTGTATCCATGAGAATCCCAAGCTTTTCCCCAAACTGCTCACATGCCATCTCTTACACAAAGCCTTTCCTAGTCCCCTAGTTATTAGCACTTGTGCTCTCCCAAAATTACTCATATAGCCAACACAATCACTTGGGTCCTCATAAACCCATTGCTAGAACACTGCAAACTCTTCGTTTCCCTCAAGCCTATCACTTCTCCAATCCATCCTCCACACAACTACCAAAGTGATTTTTCTCTGGGTACCACATGTCCCTTCTACTCTAGTGACTCCCCATTACCTTTTAGAGGATCAACTAGAAACTCCTCTGTTTGGCATTTAAGATCTACAATCTCTCTCCTATGTTCTTTTATAGGCTCATTGCAACATGACTCAACATCATTATTTACAAGCCATAGAAATTTGACTTCTTACTTTCTCACACAAGATGATACAATCCATCTCCCTTCTCAATCTGTCAGTAAACATTTATTAAGCATCTACGATGTGCCAGGCACTATGCTGAGTGCTGAGAAGTATAGAGAAAGGCAAAAGACAATCTCTGTCCTCGAGGAGCTCACAGTCTAATTCGTCATGCCTTTGCACAGTCTCGGGATTGATTCTCAGTTTCCTTCAAAGCTCACTTCAAATGACACCTTACCTGTTACCATCAGGTCTCTCCACAAAATTCACTTTGTATGCATTTCAAATATATGTATATAATTGTTGTATGTGTTGTCTCCCCAATAGAATCTCATCTCCTTGAGGGCAGAAATGGTTTCTTTTCCTTTTCCTTTTCCCTTTCCTTTCCTTTTCCCTTTCCTTTCCCTTTCCTTTCCTTTTCCCTTTCCTTTCCTTTCCTTTCCTTTCCTTTCCTTTCCTTTCCTTTTCCCTTTCTCTTTCTCCTTTCTCTTTCTCCTTTCCTTTCCTTTCCTTTCCTTTCCTTTCCTTTCCTTCCTGCCTTTTCTTTCTTTCTTATTGCACAGCTTCTCTTCTAGTGTCCAAAACACAGTATATATCTTAAAAATGCTTGTTTGCATAACTGAAATATTCATGTTTACACAAATTTACCTCCATGCTGCTCTCTGCCTGACACATAACAGTCAACTAACCAAGGTTTGTCGCCTCGAAGTGCCTCTATGGCCAAAAGATAAAGGGATACATACCTTCCCCCAAATCAAAGCCTTACCTTTGCATGATCGATGCGGCTGCTGAGCTCCTTGGAGGCAAAGCCACCAAAGATGAGACTGTGAACGGCTCCTATCCGTGCACAAGCCAGCATGGTGAACATTGCCTGTGGTATCATGGGCATATAGATCACCACAGTGTCCCCCTTGTGCACATCATGCTTCACCAAGACACCAGCCAGCTTGGAGACCTGAAGAGAGAAATTTGTGAAGTCATCAAAAAGCAATTAATTACATGCATATGACTTAGCTCTTCACCGGAAGAGGCCCCTGCCTAGGATAATTTCACTGGATTAAGATCTATGTCATTGCCTGTAGACATTCTAAGTAACCCCACCATAATACGGAGCAAGTGGTTCTTAACTATAGTTGGTGCAAATCATTGTTTCTCTTTATAAACAAAAGTCTTCATGCAGCTGTCCAGAGAGGTCACATATCTGGCCAGATCCTGTGATTAGACTGATGAGCCAGACACAGAAGGTAGAAAAGTAAAAAAAAAATGAAGAAAGAGATAGAGGCCATGAAAATGTTTTAATCTTGAATCCAGAACCCAATGCCACTAAGGCAGATGCAGAGATCCTACTCCATTTCTATAGGGAAAGGAACTTCATGAGGTCAGTACCACAACTCTTCTTATCAATGATATTCCTTCCTTAATATTTTCACCCATGGTTAGATTGTGAGCTTATAGTAGGCACTTAGCAAACGACTGATAATCAGAGCAGAGTTAAGACATAAAAAGCACAGATGTGTTCTATACTTAAAGGAGCCACCTCATTGGAGAAATGTCATTCTCAAACTTTTCTGTCTGACCTCTGATCATGGGCATTTCATTTTTGTTCTATGATTACAAAAAGAAATTCACTCCCCTCATTGTTTCGAATGAATGGATGCATTCCTTTTGGTAAAAAGCCATGGAAATGTAAGGATAATTGAATGTGATTGTGCTTTAAGAAATAATGAAAGGGTGGTTGCACATGTAAAATATATATCAGATTGTTTATCATTTCAGGGGGGAGGCATGGAAGAAATGGTAAGATGGAGAGAAAGAATTTGGAACCTGAAATTTATTTAACAATGTAGAAATTTTTATTCCATGTAATTGGGTAAAAATAAAGTATTATTTTTAAGAATGATGGAAGGGATTATTTCAGAGAAACTTGGAAACATGTATGAAGTGATACAGAAAGGAGAACAATAATTATCAGCACAACAGTGTAAAGAAATAGAACTGAAATAACAAAGAATTCTAATGAATGCAATGACCCACCATCATTCCAGAAATCCAGTGATGTGAAACATGGTACTCACCTCCTGAAAGAAAGGTGATGAGTCCATAATGTAAAATGAGACATATTTTTGTTTGTTGTATACCTAGCCAATACACAAATCTATTTTGCTTGACTGTCCACCTTTGTTATAAAGGTTTAGTTTTTCTTTTTTTTTTTATTGTGGGAAAGAGGTTATGGGAAGGCAAGAAAATAGATTTTTGTTAATTGAAAAAACAAAATATTTTAAAAGAAAGAGATGGTAAAAAGGGGGGGGGGACATATAATTAGAGTTTGAAAGTACCTCAACAGTCTTCTAGTCCAATTTCATTTCACAGATGATAAAACTCAAGTCCAGAGTGGATAACTGCCTTCACTAAAGGTCACACTGGTTGTAATTAAAATATGTGGTATTTCAGCCCAATTATAAATCTAGAAATCTTTCCAGTAGTTTACACTCTCTAAAAGGCATCTGGGTGGCACAGTAGACACCGTACAGGACCTAGTCAGTATGACATCTTCCTGAGTTCAAATCTGCCCCCAGACACTTTCTAGCTGTATGTGACCCTGGGCAAGTCACTTAACTCTGTTTTGCCTCTGTTTCCTCATCTGTCAAATGAACTGGAAAAGGAAAATAGTAAATCACTCTATTATCTTTGCCAAGAACCTCAAATGAGGTCATGAAGAGTCAGTAATAATTAAAACAACTAAATAACAGAAACGTTGCCAAAATCATTAGTCTAATAATTTTGATTATATTAAAAAGGTTTTGTAAAACTAATGCAACCAAGACTAGAAGTGAAACAATGGACTGGGGAAAATTTTTATAACAAATTTCTCTGATAAAGTTCTCATTTTTCAAACATATAAAGAACTAAGTCAAATTTATATGAGAATCCAAGCCATTTTCCAATTGATAAATGGTCAAAGAATCTAAAAGGCAGTTTTTAGATGAAGAAATCAAAGCTATCAATAATCATATGGAAAAAATGTTCTAAATCCCTCTTGATTAGAGAACTGTAAATTAAAACAATTCTGAGGCACCGCCTCATACCTACCAGATTGATCAATATGACAGTGAAAGAAAATGATAAATGTTGTAGGAAATCTGACAAAAGTGGGATACTAAATGCATTGCTAGTGGAGTTGTGAACTGATCGAACCATCCTGGAGAGCAATTTGGAATTATGCCCAAATGGCTACAAATGAATGCATACCTTTTGATTCAGTAATACCACTACTGGCTCTGTATCCCAAAGAGATTTTAAAAAATGAGAAAGGACCTATTTGTACAGAAATATTTATAGCCATTCTTTTTGTGGTGGCAGAGAATAAGAAACCAAAGGGATGTCCCTCAATTAGGGAATAGCAGAACAAATTGTGGTATATGATGGTGATGGAATACTATTGTGCTATGAGGAATGGTAAACAGGATGACTTCAGAAAAAACTGAAAGACATACATGAACTGATGCAGAGTGGAACAAGCAGAACCAGGAGAGCATTATACACATTAACTGCAATATTGTGGAATGACCAAATGTGATAGAATTTGGTACCAAAAGCAATACAATGATGCAGGGCAACTCTGAGGGAATTATGACAAAGAATGCTAGCCATCTCCAGAGAAAGAACTGTTGGAGTAAGAATACAGATAAAATATATATGATTTATTGCTTGTTTATTTGGGTATATGTTTGGGGGTTTTGGTTTTCTAAGATTATTAGATAATTTGCTTACAAAATGAATAATATGGAAATATTTTCTGTTAATACATGTATAACCCAAATTGAATTGCTTGTCAGCTCTGAGAGGTGGGAAGGAAGAAGGGAGGTAAACAATATGGATAATATGATTTTGGAAAAATTATGTGAAAATTTGTTATTAAAATATAACAATGATTGGAGAAGAATAAATAAAATAATTTTTTTAAATCATCAGTTTATGACAAGGAGGAAAAAATATATATGTGGTCAGACACCAATCCAATAAGAAAGTAGCCAACATCCATATTTTGAAAACCCATAATTAATGAGATAATTTTCAGTTTCTCTTCAAATTGAAATCAATAAAAGCACTATCAAGTCAGGAATAGCAGAGACCAGTTTCTGTAGAAACCTGAAGTCCCACTGAGGTTCTTGGACTGCACAAAAAAATAAATGGGAAAGAAAAATCTAGCTGTCGTCAAGTAAAAGTTTAAAATATCTATTATGAAAGCTTGATGAAACTAAAAGAAAGGGCAGTATCATCACAGCTGTTTCAGGGAGCCATTCTGCCTGTCTTGATTTCTTTCCAGTCCAATCATTGCAAAAAGAAAGAAAATGACATTGTTTTTTATAAAGAATCAGTCATTCTCCAAGACATTCCTCTATATGGAGTTTTTTTTTTCCCAAAGGGAATAATTTATTTTTGGAAAAAAGTTTCACTGATATCTTTTGGTTTTTTGTCTTCTTATATTCCCCAAAGTCTCCCTTATTTTTCTCTCCTCAGTAATGCCTTATGACTGAAGGTAGCATAGTAGGGAATGGTAGAACTGGAGAATGGAAAACCCAAATCCAAATCCTGCCTAAGATTTATTAACTGGTTGACATTGGGCAAGTTATTTAACCTCTATCAGCTTTAGTTTCCTCTTCCATAAAATGAAGATACTAATAGCACCTAAATCTCAAGGCTATTGAAAGGATCAAAGAAGAAAAAATGTATATAAATAAATATATATATATATATATATATGTAAAGTGCCATGCATATGATAGTCCTTTTGCTAGAAGACTAGGCATGGAATCAGGAAGACTCATCTTCCTAAGTTCAAATCAGGCCTCAGACACTTACTAGCCATATAACCCTGGGCAAGTCATTAAATCCTGTTTGCCTCGGTTTCCCCATCTGTAAAATGAGCTGGAAAAGGAAAAGGCAAACCATTTTAGTATTTTTGTCAGCAAAACTCTAAACGGGATCATGAAGAGTCAGACATGAGTGAACAACAAGTTATGACAATAAAAAATGGGAAAATATACTTCAGGAAAACAACCACATAAACTACAACAAATGCAGTCTACAAAGTTAGAAATCCATGATCCTCTCCCTCTGCAAAGAGAGAAAGTAGGTCCATTAGAATAGAATACTTTGTCAATATACTAACTACACATTAAAACCTTCAACAGATGTATCATATGTAACAATAACCTGAAGTCAGAAAATTGTGAGTTCAAATGTGACCTCAAATATTTAATAGCTATTTAAACTTGGGCAAACCACTTAAGCTCTTTTTACCTCAGTTCCTCAAATGATAAATAGGGATAATAATAGCATCTAATTTCCAGTGTTGTTGTGAGAATCAAAAGAAATAGTATTTATAAAGTGCTTAGCACAAAACTGGAAACAAAGTAGGTTCTATATAAATATTGGCTATTGTTATTATTAATATAGAAAGGGAAAAACAAAAACAACCTTACCAGAAACTCAAATCTCATTCTAATCCACATCATATTAAATTTTTATTTCCAGTTATTTGATTTATTTAATTTGACCCAGAGCTACCTATGATGTCAGGTAGATGATACCTACCTCCAGTCCAAGAAGACTGGCAACTGTCCTGAAAGTTCTTAAGAGCACTGAAACTTCAAATGACTTGCCTGGGGTCCTAAAACCAGTCTGTGTCAAAACCCAGGTCTCCCTGACTCCATGCACTGGCCCTCTTTCCTGTCTTCCATCTTTCCCTTTTTGCTTCTTTAACTAATGCCATTCTAATTGAAAGAGGCATTTGGTAATGTCACCAGATACTAGTAATACCTCTTCCCTCACCTAAAAATATTTCCATATATTTATATGTTTATATAAATATATGTGTATATATAAAATGCGTACATGCTGTTTCCTTCTAAAGAACCTAAGTTTCTTGCAGGAAAGAACTATTTCATTTGTTTGTACCTGAATTGCCTAAAATGGCACCTAGCCTATAGTACACATTTAATAAAGGATTTGTTGACTGATGAGAAACCAAGTGAATTTCCACTAAATCTTTATGGTTCATCTTAGCATCTATTAAAGGGGTATTTTTAACTGATTGAAAAGAGGGATTGAATTAAGGTTTCTTCTGACCGCAATGAAAATCAACACTTCAGCAGACTGAGTTAAGCAAACTCTACTCCCTTCTTGGAAGCTGTTGCCACCAATTAATCAAGCTGACTCAAATTAAATTTAAATTGCCAGGTCCAGAGAGGTCACGTAGCCTCCCACTGAAAGAAATTATTTTTCAAAAATCACTGAGCCTTGACTAGAGATGACCTCTTAAAGCCAATAATGATGCCCTGAACAGAGCTTAAAAAATGTGTGTTGAATTGACTTCAGTTGAATTGTTACATTAGAGATTGTAACTCTATCCCAAAGAAAATCTTCACCCAAAGAAGGTGAGGGTTTATTTTGAAGTGGAAATGGTTTAGTCCTTTATCCACATGTTAGCCCTTTCCAAGAGTAAGACCAGTTATCTGAATAGTCAATTTAGGAATAAGGGTCATGAGGGAGGACTTAAACTTTTAAAAAGTTTAAAAGGGTGATGTATTTGCTCTATTAAAAATTAGTCATTGACTGATTTGATTTACAAGTGAAATTTTTTTTTGAGGATCAAATGAGATAATATTTATTTTTTTAAGCTTTTATTTTATTTGGTCATTTTCCAATGTTATCCATTATAAAAAAGATCAGCTTTTTTTTTTCCTACCCCCCTCCCTCCTCCTCTCTCATTGGCGATGCACAATTCCTCTAGGTATGACATGCTTCCTCAACCTGAGCCCATTTCAATGCTATTGGTTTCCATAGTAGGGTGTTCATTCAGAGTCTCTCCTCCTTCATATCCCCTCCACCCCCGTAGTCAAGCTGTTGTGCTTCCTCCATGTTTTTACTCCCACCGATTGTCCTCTGCTTGTGGGTAATGATTTTTTTTTCTCCTTGTTCCGGGCAGGTTGTTCAGGGACATTGCATTGAGACTAATGGAGAAGTCCATTACATTTGATTGTACCACAGTGTTTCAGTCTCTGTGTACAATGTTTTCCTGGTTCTGCTCCTTTTGCTCTGCATCACTTCCTGGAGGTTGTTCCAGTCCCCATGGAATTCCTACATTTTATTATTCCTTTGAGCACAAAAGTATTCCATCACCAACATATACCACAATTTGTTCAGCCATTCCCCAATTGAAGGGCATCCCCTCATTTTCCAATTTTAGTCACCACAAAGAGCGCAGCTATGAATATTCTTATACAAGTCTTTATCCTTATTATCTCTTTGGGGTACAAACCCAGCATTGCTATGACTGGATCAAAGGGCAGATAGTCTTTTATTGCCCTTTGGGCATGGTTCCAAATTGTCCTCCAGAATGATTGGATCAGTTCACAACTCCACCAGCAATGAATTAATGTCCCTACTTTGCCACATCCCCTCCAGCATTCATTACTTTCCTTTGCTGTCATGTTAGCCAATCTGTTAGGTGTGAGGTGATACCTCAGAGTTGTTTTGATTTGCATCTCTCTGATTATAAGAGATTTAGAGCACTTTTCATGTGCTTATTAATAGTTTTTATTTCTTTGACTGAAAACTGCCTGTTCATGTCCCTTGCCCATTGATCAATTGGAGAATGGCTTGATTTTTTGTACAATTGATTTAGCTCTTTATAAAATTGAGTAATTAGACCTTTGTCAGAGGTTTTTGTTATGAAGATTGTTTGCCAATTTGTTGCTTCCCTTCTTATTTTGGATGCATCAGTTTTGTTTATACAAAAACTTTTTAATTTGATGTAACCGAAATTATTGATTTTACATTTTGTGACTCTTTCTATGTCTTACTCATAGTTTCCTTCTTTATGTTCAAGTCATTCGCCCATTCTGAGTTTATCTTTGTGTAGGGTGTGAGATATTGATCCATACCTAATCTCTCCCATACTGTCTTCCAGTTTTCCCAGCATTTTTTGTCAAATAGTGGGTTTTTGTCCCAAAAGCTGGGGTCTTTGGGTTTGTCATATACTGTCTTGCTGAGGTCACTTACCCCAAGTATATTCCATTGATCCTCCTTTCTGTCTCTTAGCCAGTACCAAATCGCTTTGATGATCACTGCTTTATACATTGATAGAATTTAAGGTATTTGAGAGCAGTCTTTGTAGTCCCAGTATGGGAAATACTAAGCACTTAATATATGCTTATTATGGATTAATCATCAACCATTGTTTAACAACTGGTCATAAGAAATCATCAGTAGTATCCAACAAAAGAAGATGTGTCTTTGATAAAACTAAATTTAGCTAGATCTCAGTTTCTTTGGACCTCATTTGTTTCATCTGCAAAATAAAAGAATTGTACTACAATCCTTTATGTGACTTTACTGTTTTAGAAAATACATTCTCTACTAGTTCTCCTACATTCAAGAAGTATGTCAATTATGATTGTGGGCCAAAGATTCTAATATGTTTAAGGGAGAGACACATGCATAAGCTATATTGTATTTGATATGCAATTGCCGGGTAAATGAAAAAAATCGCAATGCACATTTTGGGTAATAAATTGATTTCTTTGAGGAAGCAAGGGAGGAAGGTAGATGGAACATGGGATTTGGAGTCAAGGGCACCTGAGTTCAAATTTTGCCCCTGATTCTAGCTATCTGTCTGACCTTCAAATTAGAGAATATCTGTTAAACTGTAAAGTTACTGCACAAGTGCTAATTATTATTGTTGTTATTTTAGTAGCCCCTCAGAAAAGCAATTGAACATCAAGATTAGTCAAAGTATTTCCCTTTCATGCTTACGGATTCAGGACTTTAAATATTTCAACATGATATTCACTTGATACTACCTAATAAAATATTGATATTTTGTTTGTCAGTATTTCCACCAGTTCATTAATCCATTCTGCCCAGATAAAGGCATTAATGTAGTGCTATAAGTAGTCAAATATGTAGAGAAATGTACCTTCTGGATAAAGAAAGCAGCTATTTTAAGTTCTTTAGAGAGACAACATGAAGTAAGAAATACAGGCTCTCCTTGAAGCCAAGAATACCTGGGTTTCAAATCTCATCTCTGAAAATTGGCAGGTCATGTAACGTTTCAGTGCTCTAGGCAATTTTCTGAAACTATAAGTTTCAGAGATGCAGACCTGCATAAATAAAGGGAATTTCCTCACCTGAGAGTTCCTTATATGAATGAAATTGGAGAGCCAAGCCCTTTCCATTTAGTTTTACAAAGCATTTTGCTTACAATAATACTGTGAGTTAAATAGATGACTGCCCCCATTTTGGGACCAGACCTGTGACTTCACTGGTATTGGGCACTCACTCTATTAATACTGACCATTACCTACTTTGCAAATTCTCTTAGTGAGGAATTGCCTATTGGACTGAAAGACTTGCCCATGGTGCCACAACCAGTATATATCAAAGGCAGTACCGGAACCCAAGCCTTGCTGACTTCAAGACTGGCTCTCTGAACTTTATGCTGTGCTCTTTTTATATATGGGTAAACCTAGCTTGGCAGAAACCCAATGACTTCTCCATATGCAAACAAGTGTCCTTAGCGCCAGGGTTTGAACCTAGGAGGCTGGACTCCTAGTGTGATACTCTTTCTGACATACTATAGGACCTCCAGGAACAGACTACATCACTGAGCAAGGACAAGTTGTAAATGAGTTTGTTGTATTATATCTAAATTATAGCTATAGCAAATTACATGACTTGGGCTCAAAAATATTCAGATGTCAGGAAAGCAATCTTCAAACACCTCTCACTGGCATTTGAGGATCTCTGAAAGCTAGTGACAGCCCACCACTTTGAATCCAATGTGTTATATTACTCCCTTCCTTGTACTGTTCCATCTAGTTCCTGTGCTTCAAATGAACCCTGGTATTTTATTGCCTCTTTGCCTTTTCTGTTCCATTTGTCTAGATGAAAATAAGTTCACTCTGCCTCTCGTCACTCTTGTGACACCAGATCCCTATAAAGCCAAAATGTTACTTTCCTCTTAAGTCTGTCCCGATTATCTTCTCCTAGCCTTTGACCCTCTCTGGTCAAAGTTGTAAAAATGGGCAAATCTGAGCTTAATATAAGGAATTTTTTTAACAATTGAAGCTCTCATTGTGGGGGGAAAGAATCTGGAATTACAGCCAAAGAGTTATAAAACTGGATATGCCTTTGACCCAGAAATAACATTATTAAGTATATTTTAAGATTATCAAGGAAAAAGGAAAATGACCTATATGTTCTAAAATATTTATTGCAGCTCTCTCTATGGTTGCAAAAACTGGAAACTGATGGGATGCCCATCAGTTGGGGGAATGACTAAACAAACTGTGGCATGATCGATAAGAAATGACAAGCAGATTAATTTTTAAAATATATGGAAAGACTTGTATGAAATTATGAAGAATGAAATGAGTAGAACCAGGAGAACATGAGAAACAGCAACACAAATACTCTTTGAATAATGGTTTGTGTATGTCTACCTCCAGAAATAACAGATAAATAGAAATAAGCAAGACAATTTTATACATACACATTATCTTTTTGTCAAATGATGCCTTCTCTAGTGTGGGGAGAGGAAGGAGGGAAAGAGATACCTGGACACTTTCATTTTAATGTAACAAACTCAGGAGGTTATAGTTCCCCTCTTGCACTTATATGACTACCCAGACCACTATGAGGTACCCTTAAGCATAAAGATTCTGTAACCCAGAGTCATACAGGTATGATGAATCCTTCACAACCATCACAGAAAATTAGCTGGTATCATCCTACTTCCCTCTCCCCCAAACCACTCTAGAGCCACTGCTTTCTTAGTCACTTACACTTCCTTGGCTCCATACACTAACTTCTGACTCCAAACTCATCATTATTTCCTTTTTCCTGCCTAATTGATTCTACCCAAGGCAATTTCTTTCTCATAAAAACTCATAAATTTTCTCTAATTTTCCTTTCTTTTTTCTCACATTATCCCATTCAACTGCCTCAATTACCCATATTTCTATTACATTGTGGGATAAACATACTTTTGTTTACTGCTCTATAAATGTAAGTAGAACTTCTAATAGTGTTTCTATGGGTTAATGCCCTCTCAAGTTCAAAATAAACTCCCATGAACATTTGGATTTTAACAGAGAAACATTAGAAGCATTTCTAGCAAGATCAGGAGGTAAAGCAAGGATACCTTTTATTTCCCCTACTATTTACTAATGTAATAGATGTTTTAGATTTTTTTAAAAAAAGCTAATTGAAAGAATAAAAATAGGCAGAAGAGCAAAATTATTTACATTAGGCAATAATATGACAGTAAATTCAGATAACCCAGAGAGATAAAATAATAATGGAATCAAAAATAGTTAATTAAAATTAAAGTAGCAAATATGAAATAGCATGATCTTCCCTAATAATTAGTCTTGTATATTCAGGGTTAAAGCTGGGAATTGCACAAAGACTTTTGGGACATCCTATATTACCAATAAATTCCATGAATAATACACAGGAAGATTCCATTCAAAATTAACTAAAATTGGCTCAAAATACCCTGAAGTGAATCTACCCAGATATATGTAGGACAATGAAAATAAAACTACAAAATATCCTTATAGAAATAAAGGAAAAATAATTCGATATTCATTGCTTCTTGTTGAGTTGTATCAAATGTAAAAAAAAAAAACCTATTACCTAATTTACACATTTAGTACTATATCAATCAATCTACAAAGGGGTTTTTTGCAAAACTAGCCAACAAATAATAGGAATATTCATTTTAAAGAAATAAAGATTGAGAATGAAAATGTGATGGAAGTTATTTTTAAAAACAGAAGAAGGAAGGGGCCCCCATATTATAAGGTCTCAGCCTATATTAAGATTAGAAGAAGTAATAATAAAAACTAATGATATGAGAATTTTAAAGAATTATATTTTCAATTTTTTAAGTGTAAAAGTAGATCACCAGAACATTAAAAAGACCTCAAAGCAAATGAACACTGTGTTCCAGTATTGGTAAAACTCAAAACATAAAGTAATGGGAGGAGGATTCTCTATTCAACAAGAATTACTGGGAAAAATGGAAATCAGTTTGGCAGAAAACAGATTTAGACCAGCTATTTATAGCAACATCACAATAAGTGACATGTGTATAAACAAACTAATATTAAAGATTATATCATTTTAAAACATTAGAAGATATAAATTAGATGATGCAGAAGAAAGCAGAATTAGGAGAACAAGATGCATATTTATCACAGCAATATAAATGGAAACAGCAATAAAAGTAAGTCAAATTTAAAGTAAAGATCAATACTACTGTTTGATTTAAAGAAGAGATGACTAAATATATCTTGGTCCTCTTGGTAGAAAGGGGCTAAAAGTATAGAAGGCACTGTATAGTCCTGGGCATCGTCTCTACAGCAGCAAGTTTTCCCTTAATTTATTTTCTTTGTAACAAGAGAAGATGAAGAAATGTCTACAATATATTTAAAAGGAATTCCTAAAACTTAAAAAGAAAAGAAAACTTTGGGGATACAATTCATTTTTAAGTTTGGGAGTACCTGTATTTTTCCTAGAAGTTACTTTAAAAATAATCACTTAAAGAAACTTTGGCTTGTTTTCTTACATGAACCCTTACTAGGCTTTAGGAAATACAAAAGATTCACTTGTTGGGGAAATAAATGATAGTTCTAGTTATTACTCAAAACCATCTTACATAAATGATTATTCTATAAATTATTCATTAAGATTCTTTTTTTTTTTTATAAAAATCCTTACCTTCCGTCTTGGAGTCAATACTGTGTATTGGCTCCAAGGCAGAAGAGTGGTAAGGGCTAGGCAATGGGGGTTAAGTGACTTGCCCAGGATCACACAACTGGGAAGTGTCTGAGGCCAGATTTGAACCTAGGACCTCCCGTCTCTAGACCTGGCTCTCAATTCACTGAGCTACCCAGCTGCCCCCTATTCATTAAGATTCTTAAATGGAAACAAATCTTTTGGCTTTTGTCTCCCTTCAGATATTTTTTTTTCTCTGCAGTATTGGTCAATGGATAAACAATTGTTTAGTGGAGGCATCATGGGATAGTGATAAGTCCTGAATATCTGGGTTCAAATGCTGCCTAGGATTCCTATTAGCTATGTGATTGAGAATGGATAAGTCACTTAAGTATGTCTGGGGTAAATGTAAATTGCTAAGGCCTTAAGCCAAAGAAGAGTTAATGGAATTGAAACTGATGTTAGAAATAGGGCAGGCCAAAAACTGGGTTCACTAATGATGAATCAAGAATTTTGTTTGACTTGAAAAACTACCCTCACATCACAAAATCACTTCCTTTCCTACATCAAAATAAATGTATTTTTAAAGAGACATGGAGGGAAGGGAAGTAGGTCTAGTTTATTTATTTACCACTTCTGTTCTCAGCCACGTGTGTGTATATATTGCTGCCATTTTTTTTAACCACAGAGTCACACATAAGAATACCTTTCTTCAGAATGAAGACTAATAACAGTTAAAGGATTCATTTTACTGGTGTATACTATACAAAGTCATACAGAGGATAACATGTCCTGGATTTGTTAAGTTATAATAATCATTGAAAGCTGTTAAAATCAAGCATTGGGTGCTTATTGTATACATCAAAGACAATATTATAGGTACCTGGGGATTTTATTTTAAAGTAAAAGACATGGTACATGAATAGACATAGGCATTCAAACCAAATCCTTTCTCTAAATCCATAAAATTGTTTAGTGGAAAGACCACCAAAGGTTTATTGTTTGGTATTACCAGGTTATTTTATTTTAAAATATGATATTCCGAAAGACTCTTCCCTCTCCCCTAAATAAATAAATATAAAGACGTGAACAGAAATCCTGTACTTTTAGATCAATGCTGTACCAACTATTCCACCCCACTTGTATAATTAACCAATCAGACACCCTAGTACAAAGCACACAGCAAGATCGGGCACTTCAAATACATTTAAACAATGTCAGGTCACATTCCAGTTAACCTTTACATTCCTGGTTGGTCAATACATTCTGAAAGTCAATCAATATAAATGAAAGGCTGCTACAGATCTCATTAAATGGTCTAGGAGGGCTACAAGGACATCACATAATTGCAGTAGAAGAGTTTCTCCCTAAAGCAAGGAGCTGTTAAACATGTGAAGAAAATCTTCCATCTTGCACTTAATTGCACACACTCTTATTAGCAAATAACAGGAGAAAAACCTTTCCCTGGGACTTCATTGGTAAACTAAACTCCTAAATGAGAAAACACCTTCTACCAATGAAAGGTGACACTTTCTCTTCCGAGATTTGGCTAGGATACAGAGAGGACAAATGACTTAGCCAAGGTGAGCCAGCCAGTAACATGTCACAATTGAGGTTTAAATCCAAGTCTTCCTAACTCCAAAGCAATCTCATAAATCACACACTCAGAAAGAGATATATCAAAATGTTTATGTACAAAATATCTATTTCTGCATCATATATGTCCAAAAAGCAATATAGTTAAAAGTTGATATTGAAGATGAAAGAGAATGGTCATAAATCAAGCTGAGCAAGAGAAAAGAAAAGAGAAAAGGAGCAATACAATCACCCTAAGACCCCAATCCTAACAAATTTGGCAGAATTGAGTTTCATTAATCTGGTCATTTTGTTATTGGTATTTCCTATTTCTATAAGCAACAAAAAGGCATACAAATAATTCAGTGAATCAAAGCAAAGCCAGGAACTTTTCTCAAATCCAAGTATTTATTTCATCAGTTGGGTATTTCCATACCAATGTAGATCATAATTCCTATAGAAATGGTCCATGATCGTTGATGCCAGTCAAGTTATTTCTTTTTTTTAAACCCTTATATATATATACTGTATATTATATATATATATATATATACTGTGTATTGGCTCCAAGGCAGAAGAGTGATCGTTGCAGTGACTGAAAATTTTATGACTCTACTGCTAATCAGGGTCTTATCTGTGTGTGTGTGTGTATAAATATACATATTTACACCACACATATAAACGTTTATATACACACACTGAAATAAACTCATTGAAATGCCCTAGTAGTAAAATCCTACTCTGATGCCTCACTATGAGTTGGATCACCTTGGGTTGTTGAAGAGAATGCTACTGGAACTCAAGCCCTCTGGAAGGTCTGACCGACTTGGCGCATCAACCCAGTCATAGATAGTTTAAGAATCACCCAAAGTAAATCATGCAAAACTCATAGATAGCAGACTACAAACCAGTTCATGATTTTTTTTATTGCCATTGCAACTCACAAAGAAAGTTTGTGGAGTGATTACAGTTTGAATCAGTGGAAAGATTACACAAAATTAAATCACAAATCCTTGAAATATTAAAGTAATTCCATTTGTGAATTTTATATGAAAATTCGTTCTGTAGCTTTCATCCCAGATTAGTTTTATCCACTAGACTTTAAATAAAAAGTATTGAAGTTGAACTGATCAATAACTCAAAGATAGATGATACAACACTTGGAGGTGTATGCTTCTTACAATAACAATAGCATAATATGTATTATATGATAATACTATGTTGTTTCCAAAGTGTCTGGCTCTTTGTGACCCCATTTAGGGTTTTCTTGGCAAATATACTGGAGTTATTTGCCATTTCCTTCTCCAGTTCATTTTACAGAGAAGGAAACTAAGGAAAATAGGGTTAAGTGACTTGCCCAGGGTTAACCAGTTAGTAAGGTCCAATACCAGATTTCAGCTCACAAAGGTGAGTCTTTCTGACTGTAGGCTTGGAACACTGTGCCACCAATAATATTATATTGTAATATAATGACATAATATAATATATACTAATCTTATCATTATCCTCTTCTTTCTCCTTTCCTTTATCTCTCTCAGGTTAATAATCTAATATAAAAATCTCCAGTTTTTTTTTCCTTTTTCCTTTCATCTTTCTCCTCACCTACATCATTAGCCAATCAATGACAAACAATAACACAAAAGTCAATAAAACTCCTGATGCTCAGAGATGTATGGTTTCATTAATTACACTATTTTGTCATTAATATAGATACTACCATTAGGTCTCTCAATGACAATCTAAACCAGCCATCTTTGGGACATTCATATCACCATGACATCACTAACCTACTAAATTTCACTCTCACTGTACCCTTTTATTCCTAACAGGTAATATTGATCAAAATATAAGACCTATTCGTTTTTCTAACTAAAAGGAAGAGGAATGTTGTCTGAAAATGACACCTGAGTGGACCTTTATACAGGAGAATTGTACATAGTCAAGTTAGGTTTATTACTGAAAGTCATATGTAAGATATTTTTTATGGTTCAGGAAAAAGGCAAAAGCTAAAACCTTCACTGCAAAACATGTTTCCCTCTGTCATATCCCAAAGTGGACTACAAGGACCTGCAAATCAAACCATCTGTTCTACAGTACAAGAAGAGACAAAATCAGTCACATTTGAAAAAGAATGAATCTCTGGGTTGATGTCCGACGAAATCAAAAATCAAAACATTTCATAGAACCTTAGAGTGGTGAAGATTAAAGTTAACTCTCCCCTGGTTGTGAAAATGAAATTAACTGTCCCCTGATTGTGAAAATGAAATTAACTCCCCTGCTCATTTTTAGATTTAATCACCAAAGGTGTAAATACCCCATTCACTCTTGAGTGAGGGAAGTCTTTGACTCATGTGTGCAATACTGGGTGACAAATCAGAATTAAACTGACTGCCTCTGGGCAGTCCTAAAGCAAAGCTTCAACTGTGATTGGTCGACATAAAATTAGAGGAAGGCACAGGAAGTGACAAAAAAGAAAGTGTCTTTAAAAGGGAGTTACAACTTCCTGAGAGCATGTTCTACTTGGAGTTGAACTTCCTGTGAGACAGAGTTCTTCATTCTTTTGAGTTGGAGACTGGAGAAGAATCTGCTGACTGGACCTGAGACCCTGTTTCTGATGAAGCTGTTCTTAAATCTCTTCCTTTGGACTCACATGTGGATTTTCTGAAAAAAAAAACTAGCCTCAGGACTAACTTTCCCTGGGGAGTAAATTACTTAGTGCTTAGGCTAGATATCTTACCCTATCCCATCTGATTTTCTTACTTCACTCTTTCCATATTTTTAAAATAAATTATAAATAAATCTCTTTGGAATAAATTAAATTCCTGGTGACCCTATTTTAAATATAATCCCATCCAACCTTTTTATATAATTAACCCCCTTTTCACTCTTAAGGAGTCTAAAGAGAATTTGAAAGTCATCTAAACTAACCTTCTAATTTTACTGATAATGAGACTGAGACCAGAAGTGAAGTACATCTTTGTGGTGGATTAAAACAAATAACCATGCTTGGAATTTGGAGCCTTGGTTTTAACCCTCCTTCTGAAACTTACAAGTTCTGTGACCAGGGATATGACACACAATCATAGAATTGAAGAATTGGAAGCAGCAGCAGGAGTGGACAACTAGTGTAACCCAGAAACAAAACAAGCCCTACTATAATATACCCAATTGATGTCATGCTTAGCATGGAGTCTGATACATAGTACTTATAGAAGTACTATATAAATTTGAGTTAAGATTATTATGTTTCTTTTTAACCTCTCGAAGCTTCTACCTCCTCATCTGCTAATGGCAATAGTATTTACATTCTCTGCATCACAGTTTGTCATAAGGAAAGCACTTGTTAAAATTTATAAAATTATATGTGTGTCACTAATTACTGACAGCTAGCTGATGGCAAAAGTCTTCTTGCTGTTCCACAATGCCTTTCCATAAACACTAAATTTTTTTGTAGAAGGATGCTGGCTGTAATTAGGGAATGTTATTTTGATCTGACTTTTTCTAGTGATGAAAATGGCAACAGTTACTGTTACATACTAACATATTCATATTATCATTTTATAGATGTGCATGAGAATGTTCATTCAACTAACTCCTACTGGAATAAGCAGGTGACTACCTGGCACAAGGTGATTAATCAATACTTGCTGACTGAGCAATTGCCTGTGATACAGCAGAGGGAAGTTAATTAGGTATAGATTGGACCAGATGACCTCTGAGGTCCTTTCAAAAGCCAAGACACTGTCACGCTGTGATTCTAATATTATCACAATAACTCTAAGAAGGGCAAATATTATTGTACCCATTTTACAGTTGAGGAAAATGAGGGTCAATGCAGTTAAATGTTAATAACCACCACAATAATAATAATAACAACAACTAAAATTATATAGTGTTTACTATGTACTAATTACTTTAGAAATATTATTTCCTTTGTTCCTCACCACAATCCTGGGAGATATGTGCTATTATAATTCCCATTTTTTAAATGAGGAAATTAAGGTGAACAGGTTAAATGACTTGTGCAAAGATAAAAATCTGTGGCCAAATTTGAACTCAGATTTACGTGTGAATCCACCAAACCACCAAGTTAGCCAAAGTCACAGATATGGTTTATGTTAGACCTAGAAGTGAACTTTTCACTGCATCATGATTTTTTTTTAATTTCTGCCCCAATTCAGTTACCTGCTTTATCACACACTCTCTTTGACTTTGTCTTTTTGTGTAGGGTAAGTCTTTGCACTAAAAATAAACTCATGGGGAAAGTCTCAGAATGGCATAATGTTCAACAAGTACAACAAGATTTAATTTTCACACAACCAAACTGACCTGTTGGCTCTCATAATGCCTCCTTGGTCTATGGTGATTTATTTTTTATAAAGTGAGTCCCTCATAACAACCCCATGTGATATATGGTGCAAGTATTTATCTTATTTGACAGATCAAGTAACTGAGGAATAGAAAAATTACTTATCATTACTAAATCTATTAAAAGTCCATGATGGGGCAGCTACATGGCTCAGTAGATGGAGAGCCATGTCTGCAATGATAGGTCTTGGGTTCAAATCTGGCCTCAGACACTTCCTAACCATATGATTCTGGAGCAAATCACTTAACCCCAACTGCTTAACCCTTACCACTCTTCTGCCTTGGAACCAATAGTTAATATCCATTCTAAAACAGAAAGTTTGGGTTGTGGGCTTGTTTGCTTTATGTCAAAGATGAAATGCAAGCCAATGTCTCCTGACTCCAGGACCTATAATTAAAAGACTTCTGAACATGTGAAACTCCCTGCACCAGAATTCTTCCATGGTAGATAGCCATCATATTTTTCCACCATCTCACTACCTTTTTCCCAATCTCTGTTGCTCACATTCAAAAATTGAATTAATCTATAAGAAGTTTCTATCTATAATCTATAATCTATAAGAAGAATATATCTTTGTAAAATATATGCCCTTTAATAATCTCTTTTATCTAGAAGCACACTTATTCCCACAAATCTTTCGGATACTTATATACACATCCATTTTCAGAGATCTCTTAGTGAGCAAACTGTACTATTTTTTCTTAACATCATTTCACAAGAAACAAGTTTTCCTTAAACTGGAACCAGATTGTTGATAGAATGAAAGATTTTTCTTTGCCTATTATTGTGTAAGCTGCAACATCAAAAAATGCTGAAAATGGTGTCCACAGATTTAATATAAATGAGAATTAAACATTTCCTATGTGGAAACAATCATCTTGTTAAACATTAAGGATACAGAAAGAATAAGGAATAAGAGCTTCAAGGAACTCAATTCCACAGAACAAGAGTTTTTCATCTTATTGTTTTATGAATCTTTTTGATGCTCTTTTGGAGCCTATGGACCCTTTCTCAGACATGTTTTTGAATGCAAAAAGATAATGATAACATATGTGATTACAAAGAAAACCAATTAACCACAATTTGAAAAATCACCAATACCAGATCAAGAATATTAAATTAAGAGGAAGATAAAACATAGAGATAGTTTTAGATGCAGAGCACATGAAAAAGACCAGTAATCCTAAAGGTACAGCAGCAAGACAGATGCTAATGCATCTTATTTGTCATCATTTCCATTGATAAAAACTGTATATGTTTCTGACCCTGAGACATTTGATTTTGCCAAGAACTTTGGTGGAGGAAACTTTCTATTGTACCTGCAGAGGAAGTTACCAGATCATGTCTCTACTGAGATTGTTCCATTGCTGGTGGAGTTGTGAAATGATCCAACCATTCTGGAGGGCAATTTAGAACTATGCCAAAATGGGTATAAAACAATGCATATTGGGTCTATATTCCAAAGAGATTTTTAAAAACTGGGGTAGGGGGGTGATCTACTTGTATGAAAATATTTATAGATATGGCAAAGAATTGGAAATTGAAGGGATGTCCATCATTTGGAGAATGGCTGAACAAATTGTGGTATATGAAATACTGAAATTGCTCCCCTGAAAAATGAGTATTAGGGAAAAGGCAGAAGCAGGGCAGTGGTCTTGGAGGCACTGGTATTTATGGGACACTTGGGTCCTGGATCCTCCAACTGGGTCCATTCAAAGATGGTAGTTGAAGAGGGGTGTGGTGGTTTGACCCACCTACTAGTACTGGTACTTATTCCTTTCTTGGTGACATTGTAGCTTCTGGCTCACCTAGCCCCCAGTGAGAGAGGGAATTAGTGGTGACAGGAATGCCAAGACTCTTCCACAAGGGTTGCTCCCTGAGACAATAACTATCAGGGCCTGGCTATAACCAGGGCCTGTGGTTTGGACAGTACTACTCTCCCTAGGGTTTTTGAATTTACCTTCCTTGCCATTGGTCACTGGCTAGTTTTTGATGGCAAAGAATTGGAAATTCAGGGGATGGATGTCCATCAATTGGGGGATGGCTGAACGTATTGTGGTACATGTCAATGATGGAACACTATTGTGCTATATAATAAATGATAATATGATTTCAGAAAAGGCTGGAAATATCAAACTGATGCAGAGAAAAATAAATAGACCCAGGAGAACATCATTCACCATAACAACAATATTGTATGATGATCAACTGTGAAAATTTGGCTACTCTTGGCATTGCCATGATCTGGGACAATTTTGAAAGCTTTATGATGGGGAATGCTATCCACTCTAGAGAAAGAACTGTTGGAGTCATCTTTCACATCACTGTGTTTATGGTTTTACTTTGGGGTTTTGGTTATGTATAAGTGTGCTCTTACAACAAAGACCAATATGAAGGGTGTTTGCATGATAATAAGAACTAAATTTTTAAAAATTAAATTAAATTTGCTTACAAAAAACAAACAAACATGCCTCATAGGTTACTATAGGCTTCACTGTGTTGAAAATGAGTTGACTGAAGGAAAGGGGATTTAAGAAATTCAGAACATACATGATAGACAAAAGAGGAAGGAGAGCCATATTGTAAGAGTTAAGGGATACCAGATAGATAGTCCAAATTCTATGTTGCTACACAGAGAACGTTGTGGGGTGTTGGTTTTTTAAAAGTATTATTACAAACTTATGGAGTTTTATGATCATAGACTAAAAACTGAACCTTCATAGATATCAAGTCTCTTAAACCCCTCATTTTACAGAAGAGAAAACAGACATGAAGAGGTTCTGTGATTTTCCCAGTGTCATGCAGTAAGTGCCAAAAATAAAATTCAAACTGAGGTCTTCAAGTCTATTGATCTATTCACTATTTCATCTGTCACCCTCCCCTAGGGAAAAAAAAGATCATTTACAATCCAAGGATAGCAGAAATGACTTCACAGAAAAAGTGGGATTTCCATTTTATTACCTTTTTGGCCTTCTCTTTTTTTCCCTCCTTTTTCTCAACTGTTTTACTAGTCACCCTCTAAGCATCTCCCAAGATAACCCTACCACATGCCTTATTTATCCCCTCACTGTAACATCATCTCTTTAACTGGAGAAGAGGCAACTTCTCTGCTTTCTCTAAATCTGCAATGCTCACCAAGATTTTCTCCATGGCTCCTTATAGAGTGCTTAGCTGATAAAACTCATCTTCCATCTCAGAAAATGTATACGCTTGTAATGTATAAAGTATGTAGTGTTATTCATTTGTATAACCTTTTTTTTGGCTTAGTTTCTTAATTCCCACAGGGTAAGTACTGTGTCTTCTTACCTTTCTTTGTATTGTGCTGCACAAAGCCATGCACAAACCAGCACTTAATTACAATGATAAATAGTGCGGCATCTATAAGAATGGTTCTCATCTTCTCATGCAAGTAAAATCCTTGGCTGATAGAAAATAATCCAAGCCTTAAGCAAGAAACTAATAAGGTTGCTGCTGTGGCCAATTAAGTGATTTTTACCTATTACTAATATTAATAATTTTTTCTCCCCAATGAAATTAATGCATCTTATTAATATCATATTAATAATGAGGCAGTTAAGTGGTATAATGGATAGACTGCTAGACTTGGGAGTCAGGAAGACCTGAGGCAGAATCTTGTATTCAGAAATAATAGCTGTGTGGCCTTGGAAAAACCTTGATTCTCTGGAACTCAGTTTCCTAATCTGTAAAAAAAGCAAGTAGGGCCCCTTTTCTACCTCTCAATTTATGCTTCTGTGAGCCAATGGCAGTTTAATTCAGAAATGCAAATCAATAACTCACTTTGGCTCACAGACATAATTTTAAGGGAAGATAAATTAATTATTTGCCAGAAAGAGAAGAATTATGACATAGAAGAGAAAGAGAGAGAGAGAGAAAGAGAGAGAGAGAGAGAGAGAGAGAGAGAGAGAGAGAGAGAGAGAGAGAGAGAGAGAGAGAGAGAGAGAGAGAGAGAGAGAGACACCCAGTCTCAGAGCCAAAAAGACCTGAGTTCTAGTCTCACTTCTGACACACACTGGCTATGTAATTAATCACTTAACTTGTAAGAGGTCTAGGCTGTGAGACTCATTGAACGTACTGTCTTTCCTGCTAGAGGGAGTTTTCTTACCAAGTACTTCTCTGTGCCAGTGAAATCAGGTCTAGTCCATATCCCTGCCCTTACATAGTTCAGAGCCTCTTAGTGATATCTACTGCTGGATTCCACAATTTGTTTTTCTAATCTGGATCTATGAATTCATCAGTGTGGGACATTCCTGGTAGGAAACATTTTTCACTGAAGCAGATCAACAACTCTTCTGTAACTTGGGAAAATAGATTTAGAGCTATAAAAGGCCTTGTAAATCATCTAGTCCAACTGTCCTCTTCATTTTACAGAGGAGGAGACTGAGGCACAAAGAGGATAAGTGACTTAGCTAAGATCATACAAATAGTGAATGAGCTAGGATTCTAAACAAGATCCTAGAATTCCAAATTCAGCACTCTTTCTACTAAATCTTGCTGCCTGTAGCATTAGAGATTTTTCTGAGGCACGAGGCTTTTAGGGATTTCTTTTCAGAGTTACTCATTCCTCATTTGGTATCTGCTTGTCACTGTCCTTTCATCCATTGCTCCAAGAAACTGTAGCATGTACAGTGGCCCACACCCACACAACCATGCCAGTAAAAGGCTGAGGTTACTTAATAGTCCTCAGACCCATCAGTGAGTTAGAAGGGTATCTACCTTGGTATGTGATGGGATGGGCAGATGAGAACACTTTGTTCTAATGGGGCAATACAAGCTGTGGAGGGCTTAGAGCTTGGTTAGATGTAGAAGAAGTCAAAGTCATCTGCTGTATCCTGAGCCATCAGTCATCTTGACTTCTGACTTGTACTTGGACTTTGATGACTCTGAAAGAGTCACCTTTGTGCCATTCTGCTTCACTTAAATCCAATTTGTAACCGAGTCAAAAAACACAAAATGTGGTATCATTTGGGTCCCATTTAAACAAAAAGGACAACAACCAACCAGAATTCAACAAAGATAAAACCTGAATGCAGAGGTGACCTTCTATCTACTACCTCATGCTAATAATTCCACTCTATTCCCTGATTTTTAAAAAAAGCCTCATCTTTTAGGACCAATATCCTACTGGCAATGTAAACTATGGACCCCAAAATTGCAGAACATCACTGTCATTAAAAGATTGAAAATGAACACCATCCACAGAGGAATAGAGTTCATGGTGAATGTGAACAAACCATCTAAAATACTTTTTGAACAAGAACCTATAAAAGAGAACCAGAAGAAAAAGTGAAATGTATGAATAAAAAGAAAATGGGATAATTCATGTGTTTCTTTAATAATAATAAACAGCTAACATTTATATACTACCTACTCTGTTCCAGGAACTGCACTAAACACTTTATAATTAGCATCTCATTTAATCCTCTCAACAACCTTGGGAGGTAGATACTATTATTATCCACATTTTACAAATGAGGAAACTGAGGCAGTTTCCTCAGTTAATGTCAATGTTAAAGTTAAATGACTTGCCATGGGTTACATGGGTCAAAAGAAAAGACTGGGAAAAATCTATTCTATGGGTTAGAGAGAATATATATAAGAGTCTTACAGGATCAGCTGGCAGCAATAAGTCATCATCTGAATTTTTGTAAGGAATATCAACCCTCTTGAATAGTGTCAATAGGTAATCCCAAAATCACATGATCAACCTGCACAAAGAAAACCTACCTGTTCCAAAACTTCTTTATAGGTGAAAGTGGCTTTTGTGTTTGTTACAGGGCTATCATAGATGATGGCAATCTTGTCTCCTTGTCCATTTTCAATATGGCGGTCGATAGCATTGTAACAAATATTAAGCATCCCTTCCACAAACCTGAAAGAGAAATGAAAAATGTTGAAATAATTGCAGTTTTTTTCAAAATAATGACATCACTTGACAATGAATGTCAGGTAATTCAATGGATGCCATATGCAAACAAAGATTCATCTTTTAAAAATGAACTCTGGCAGCTATAACAGAGTTAAGTCATCAGAAAGGAGATAGCTATAATATATTCTCTCTTCCTGGCCCCCCACTCCTCTCTTTTCATCTTATCCCACCAGACTTATGACTCCCATCCCTTTGGGGAATTTCCAATGATGAAACTCCTTCCACTAGTAAAGATCAACAATTGTTATATGAGTTGCCAAGGATTTAAAGAGTTGCCTGAGACACTGAGTTTTATGACCCAGTCACTTTCACACAGTCTCTATGTGTCAGAGGTGGGAGTTGAACCTAGATCTTTCTGTCTCTAAGGCTTTTATAGCAGATGCCTCTCCATATCAATATTTTAAGTTAATTAAAAATAAATTATATTAAGCATTTCAAATTATAAAGGACACATTTGCTCAGCAGCACTATAAATATGGAATAATTTTAATAGCCTATTTTATCTCTCACTTCAAGAATGAAATTGGTATACATGACAGAAGATGAGGAAAATATCTTTTAGAATATCAAAGATTATTTTTTCCTCATTTTGATACAGGTATTAGTCTGAAATTTCTTACTGTAACTATGATCCTCATTCCTCAAATAAGATATTCCAACTTCCATTTTCAGGCATTTCCTCTGCCTACTCCCTATGCCTAAAATGCTTTTCCTCTCTGCCTTCTGGCTTCCTTCAAGTCCCAGCTAAAATTCTATCTTCTACAGGAAGAGATTTACTATTTTTCTTAGTCTTAGTGCCCAGCTCTGTTGATTATTTCCAATTTATCTAGTATGTAGCTTTTTTGTATATAGTAGTTAATCTCCTACATCTGATTGTGTCTCCTATAAATCTCCTACAAAGTAGTAATCTCCCACATCAGATTCAGAGTTCCTTGAGGAAAGGTATTATCTTTTATTTTCTTTGTATCTTTAGTGCTTAGCACAATGCCTGGTACATAGTGTAAGACTGAAATTCTGAAGAGGCAGTATTTCTTTTTTCTTTCTTATTTTTTCTTTAGAATATTTTTCCATGGTTATATGATTCATTATTTCATTCCCCTCTTCCCTCCCTGCTCCCAGAGCTGACAAGCAGTTCCACTGTGTTATACATGTATCATTGTTCAAAACTTATTTCCATGTTATTCATATTTGCAGTGGAGTGACCTTTTAAAGTTAATATCCTCAATCATATCTCCATCCAACCATGTGATCAATCAATTGTTTTTCTTCTGCATTTCTGCTCCCACGGTTCTTTCTCTGGATGTGGATAGTGTTTTTTCTCCAAAGTTCCTCAGAATTGTTCTAGATCATTGTATTGCTGCTAATAGAGAATTCCATTAAGTTCAATTGTTCAACAGTGTTATCAGTCTCTGTGTATAATGTCCTCCTGGCTCTCCTCCTTTCGCTCTGCATCAATTCCTGATGATTGTTCCAGTTCACATGGAATTCCTCCAGTTCATTATTCCTTTCAGCACAAAAGTATTTCATAACCATCAGAAACCACAATTTGTTCAGCCTTTCCTCAAGTGAGGGACATCTCCTCATTTTCCAATTTTTTGCCAAGACAAAGAGCACAGCTCTAAATATTTTGATACAAGTCTTTTTTCCTTAATATCTCATTGGGGTACAGACCCAGCAATGTTATGGCTGGGTCAAAGGGCAGACAGCCTTTTAAAGTCCTTTCTACATAGTTCCAAATTGCCCTCCAGAATGGTTGGATCAATTCACGATTCCACCAGTTGTGTATTAGTGTCCCAATATTGCCACATCCGCTCCAACATTTATCACTTTCCTTTACTACCATATTGGCCAGTCTGCTAGATGTAAGGTGGTACCTCAGAATTGTTTTAATTTGCATTTCTCTAATCAGGAGGGGTTTAGAACACTTTTTCATGTGCTTATTGATAGTTTTGATTTCATCATGTGAAAATTAGAGGCAGTATTTCTTAATTTTCAATTAACTTATTAATTTATCACTCAAGAAAAACTAAACTAACCAGTTGACCACCTCAAAATCTGAACAGTTGCCAATGAGCACAAATGGCAAGGCTGAAAAGAGAAGGGCAAAAGAGTTCAAGTGGGGCAAGAAATGGTGAACTCTTCTCACACAGACCTTATATATGTATTTTGACCTCACCACTTAGTCCCTCCTCTGGACATCCCAAGACATCTGATTGGTAAACAACCACCAAAGAAGTGGACTTAGAAACCCCAACTCCTCTCTCATTACTTCATTATAGGAAGAGGTGGGTCTTTGTTCATACAAGGAAGGATGCCAACATACCCTTTCCTCCTCATCACCAGGCTGTAGTCCAAAATGGTGGCTAGAGCTTTCTGACTTAATTTAATCTTTCAAGTGGATCAAATAGTTGCTCAGTTCTGCTCTTAATCCTTTTATCTTTAACAAAGCTTTTAACAAAAGAGAGGTATAAACCCAGTTTCATAGCCTGGGAAAGAAAATGTTTTAGCCTCAACTTGAGAAAGGTCATGGGGGAAAATGATTTTGTAATATTCAAATTTAATATTAATTTTCCATATTAGTAGGTTCTTAATAAATATTTGATTGAATGACTAATTGGCCTAGACAGGAGTAAAGTATAAGAATAATGAAAAGATAGGAATGGGCCAGGTTATGAAGAACTTTGAATTCCAAACAAAGGACTTTATATTTGTTCCTAGAAGTAATAAAGAGCCATGGAAGCTTATAGGGCATAAACAGGAGGGTATATTGTAGCTTGAGAGAGTTAAAATGTGATTTAGGAAAACCATTTTGGCACCTATAAGAATGATGGACTGGAATGGGGGCAGATTTGAGATAGAAAAGGCAGTTAGAAGTATTGTGGGAGAAATATCTCTTCTTTAAGTTGATGCAATTGGTTACTGCTGACAAATAAATCTACCAAAACACAGAAATTATAGAAGTAAAAACCTAGGTTTTATTAAGTATAAGCACAGGTTTGGGAGGTAGAAAAATAACTCTGAGAAAATATTTGGATCCTAATAAAGTTTTTTACAAACAGAATTACATCAGTGAAACAAAGAGATAATTTTTGACCCACAGTAGCCTCTTAGATCACAAAAGTTAACAAACAAATAAAATAAAAATCTCACATATCCCCCAAGGAAACAAACCTAGTTAAAGAGAGTCTATAGGTAAACTAAGTCAGATTACATATTAAACTACATTTTGAGGTTTCACAATGGGATGATTGAGAGGGAAGATTTATATGCCTACGAAGTATAAGAGGAAGGAATCCTTCCACAAGTAGCTAAATCTCTTCAGGAACCTCAAACTCACCTTGGCTTTTTTATCTGAGGAAGGTCAAAAAGTTTTTTCTTAACACTGTTATTCCATAAGAGAGATTTTGGATAGATAATATACAAGAAAACTGGCCTCAATTATCTAAAATGTTCCAAGAGGAATAGGATAATAAAAATCAATAAGATGAAATCAAAACTCATAAATTATCATTAAAGAAATTTAATACAATTGTCCAAGTGATGTCATGCAGGTCTGAACTAGGGTTGTGGTTATATCATCATCAGAAAGGAGGCATACAATAGAGATATCCTAAATGTAAGAACTACAGTATTTGGCAAAGATTAGATGTCGATTTTGGAGAGAAAGATGATGAGCTCTGTATCTTCCAACCTAATCAGACCACTATCCTAGAACTACCTGCCATCTTCTATATCTTTGCTTTTGTACAAGCTGTCCCTCAAGACTGGAAGACTCTCCCTCTTCACCTTTGCCTTTCAACCATTTTCATGCTTCAAATCTCAATTCTGATACAATCTCCACGTTACATTTTTGTGTTCTTGCTCTTCCTCTTTTCCTTGGACAAAGAAGGTACTGGGATGATGGAACTGAATGGTAATCTACTCAAAGAGTATGGTTATTCAATGTTGATGGGATTTATAGGTAAACTCAACCAACCTTGAAGATCATCTCTAGCCCATTCATTCACTCATTTTACAAATGAGGAACCCAACCCTAGAGAATAAAGGGTTCCATTTTGGCTTATGTGAAACTTGTTGAGAGAGGATGGGAAATATTTTTATAAATAATTTTATTACCCTGTTTAAATATACCACAATAGTAATGTTAGTGGTGGGGTTGTGGAAGGCTAAGGATGGGAGAGAAATCACTGAGGAGAAGGAAGAAAGGTAAGAAAGGGAATGATCTAGGAGAACTAAGAACTATGAAAGAAATGCCTGAAAAAATAATTTCTGAATCAACAAATGAGGTCTAAATACAAAGTTGTTTTTGTAATAGGCTAGGAAAAAAATTAGTGAAAAATGAATTTAATGATTTTTATGATAACCAGAAACTGTGAATTTGTTTTTTAAAATAATCAAAGATGTTGCATATTTGTTTCTCAATGTATATTGGGAGAGGCAGATCCAGAATCAGGATCCTCAGTCCTGTTCTCAATCAAATCCCAAACAGCAATCCAATTGGAGGCTAAACATGATTTGCTGGTATCCCTTGGAAAAACTAAATAAAAAATAAAACTTAGTTGAAAAAGAACAGGATCACTGATCTCACATTTGACTGTTTTGATAAACATTTAACATTTCTTATCATATACTAGTGTCTTTGAAAAATTCACCTTTTTCTTTCTTCTACATAGGAAACTCTAGAACCAATATCCTTTCATATTGAATATATTGATCAGAATGTAAAAAGTTTATTGGACAACTAGGTAGAATAGTAGCTAGAACATTGGGAATGGAGTTGGAAAGACCTGAGGTCAAATCCAGTCACAGGCACTTAAGAGCTGTATGAGTTTGGGAAGTCGTTTAACACTGGTATGCCTCAGTTTCCTCATTTGTAAATTAGAGATCATAAAAGCACCTGCCTGCCAACGTTGTTGTGAAGATTCAATGATAATAATTGTAAAGTGCTTAGTAAAATGATGGGAATTATTATTACTATTAGTGAAAACCCAGGGGAAAGGAGACTGAAAAATGTTGTGAACTTCTACCACAGAGGCAAAGTAAATTGCCCAAGCTCACACAAGTATTAAGAACAAGATTCAAAATGAGGTTCTCCTTCTTCCAATCCCAAAGTTATTCACATTATACTATAAAAAAGGAAACCTGGTACATTTGACTTAAAATAGTTTTTTCTTCCAGTGAATTCATTCAGTTAAATTAGGACACTGGAATAAGAATATAAGAGCATTAAGCAAACCCAACATTCAAAAATTCCAGATTTACCAAAAGGATTCATAATATATTCCTCGAATAGCCAGGTCCCCTAAGGCACTTCAAATAGGATTAGTTTTACATACATTTCAGACTATGTCTAATAGCTCTTAGTTTGATTTCTAATATGGCAGCATCATGTAGAGAGAAGCTATGAGTGTAGAGGCTTTAGGTCTCCCAAGATTAGTATACATATTTCTCCTCTAGCTCTGTTGTCAAAATGTTGACATCAATTTGTTGGGTCCAAAGCTGTCTAGAAAGGGCAGAGGGCAAGGGTATATTTCTGAATCTTCAAAGTAAATCTTCCTGTGAAAAATATATGTGCATGCATATATATATATAGAGAGAGAGAGAGAGAGAGAGACACAGAGAGACAGAGAGAGAGAGAGAGAGAGAGAGAGAGAGAGAGAGAGACATCTACACAAGCACACACATATATGTTGTACAGAGAAAAATATGGCAAACCTAGAAAGCATCCACACTTTTTGAAGACAGCTATTTCAGAATGGGAAGATATATTAAAGAGGCTGCTACATTTGGTCTATAAATGAAAATACAGTGTGCAAGCTGAGATATGCTTCCCTAAAATGCTTCTGCCCTTTAAGAAAACTCTACTAGAAGAGAACCAAATATGTATATCTGAAAAATATTTTAAATTTTGGTTTCTTCCTGCCCTAAAAGTCCTTTCATGAATGTAAGCTCCTTGAAGGCAGAAACTGTTTCACCATTATCTTTGTATCTCCCAGATGCTAAATCACTGCCTTGTATGTCATCAACATTAACTAGTGTTTATCAAATGATCTTTTCTAGTGCAAGGTTCAAGTCCCGGAGTTACACACTAATATTTGTATGAAGAGGTCGCGTACATGCAGATCAATATTCAAGGAGAAGACACCAGAAAAATGTATTTGCAAAATTGGATTGAATTGGACCATCCAAACATATGTAAATGGCATTTTTAAAAAATCTCACTGGTTAGTAAATATAAAATCATCAAAGCAGCCTTAGCTGAGATTTTACTCTAGTCTCTTGAAAAGATGGCAGATAGGGATCTCTTATCTTTTTACTGTAATTGAAGGAAGGTCATGCTATCCACACCTTTAGCCTAAATGAACTTCTAATTTAAAAAAATTCAGGATATTTTTAATGCTATCTATATTTGTGAGAAAAGAAGAGAAATCAGAGGGAATTAAGGACTCCTCATGCTCATCAGGCAGGTTTGGGGAGACTGTCTCCTTCATGCGAGATGTGGGTTGTATCTTCAACCTGAGATTACTGTGTATGCTTGAGATCAAGTTTCTAGGGTAATTCCGACCAAGGCAATGAGCTCACTCCTGGCTGCACATTTGTCATCTCACCGTTGTGATACATCTGGGTCAGTGGATTCTCTGGCCAGCAGAGAAGGGTGAAGAGCTTTAAGAATGAATGATTTAGAGAAATCTTCCATTATCTGAATTGGAGAAGAACCAGCAACTGCTGCCATTTCTCTAATTTGGAGATTCTAAGGAACAAAAGATCTCTACTAAAGTCCTTCTCTGGTGGCACATTCTGGCACATTTTACCAAGCTCGAAAGGCTTCAGATATGGGCCAGGAGACAAACTGCATGTCATCTGAGGACAAGTCTACCAAAGTTCAGAAGAGGTTTATCACCGGCTTAACAACAAGGTAATGAGTTTTCTCAATATAATAACTCCTCTTCATGACCACAGAAGTCAAAAAGGGTTTGTAAAGTGTCTCAGTTAAAGGAAGTACCAAAACCAAACAAGCTGAAGGTTTGGGCAGTGTTGTGGTAGAAACATTTAAACTACTATCTTAAAATTTTTTTTTTTGTTCTGACTCTGACTATATTAGAGCAAGAGAACATGTAATGAAGAAATTCTTCTCCTAATAATTCTTTGTAACTGCCTTGAAATTTGGAGTCTCACTGTACATTACTCTCCTTCCAACATTCTGAGATTCTACTCTTCTCTCCCATCTCTCTTCCTTCACATTAGTCACTCCCTTCTTGCCTTCTCCTCAAAGTATCCCTCTTTCTTCAAGTCAAAGCTCCATAACCCCCTTCTTCTTGAAGCTTTCCTCAATACCCTTTGTTAGTGCCATCCCTCTTAAATTGCTTTATATTTATTATCTTTGCTATTTAAGAGCAAGTAGATGGCACAATGGCTAATGGACCTGACTTGGAGTTGGGAAAACTTATTTTCCTGCACTCAAATTTAGGCTGAGACACTTGTTAATAACTGTGTGACACTGAGCAAGTCACCGAACCCTGTTTGCTTCAATTTCCCCATCTGTAAAACGAGCTGGAGAAGGAAATGAGAAACCACTCCAATGTCTTTGTCAATAAAACCCCAAATGGAGTCATGAAGTGTAGCACATGACAGAATAACAACAAATCTTTATATTTGTTCTCTATATATTTATGGATTTACTTCTTTTCTCATGCATTCAAATGGCATATCCTGGACATGATGTAATTCTGGATATTAGTATCTCCAGCACTTAACATACACAGAGTGTCAAGCACATAGTAGGGCATTAATACATTTGTTCATAGAAAGTAGCCTGGGCCATCAAAGTCACACGAGTTTTTTAATAAGTAATTCATTTAGGCTGAAGAAGGTAGCAATCACATATCCTTGCAACAATGCCAGAAAGGACATGCTAGTATTATCCCCATTTGACTGAGGAAGAAAATGAAAAAGACAGAAGTTAAATGACTTGTCCAAGGTCACATGGGTAGTAAGTGATTGAGAAAAACCCAGGTTCTTTGAGTCTCAATCCAAGGCTCTTTCCTCTGGATCAGGTATGTTTGGCTCACCTTCTGGAACTACCTGTGATAAATTTTCAGTTGTGACATAGAACACCTCAGTATTCTGTTTTGATAAAACAGCATTTATTGTATCAATTCTATTACTACCTTCTCAGATTTTCATGTATCTTATTCTGATTTCCTTCTAATGGGGAAAAAAAAGAAGACAACACAAGCAGAAGTGGTCGGTGATTTCCAACTCAGGAGGACCGAGACAGTCATAGGTCAACCTAGCACATGCATCAGCTATATATGTTCTCTAACCAGGGCAGAGATGTAAGGGATGATCAGGGACTCCCTGAAACTGTCAGATCTGATGACCACTACCCTTTTCCAAGGACTCACATGGGAACAGATGGTATCCACAGAAGCAATATAGAAAGTCTTCAAAGGATTGTGAAGTCTGGGACTAGATACTTTAGAGACTGAAGTGATATTTTCATCATGGCCAGTGATTGAAGGTAGGTGCTTAAGACAAAAATGGATGTGAGAAATGAATAGCTGGGTAAGATGAATTTGTGTTCCTGCATGACAGATTAAGATAGAGGAATGATGGACTCTTGACCAGAGGTGAAGCAGACCTCAAGAGAATGAACAAAAAATGCATTTGACTTGAGTTCTTAAGGCTTTAAATTGAAAATAGAATGAAAGGGGGTGGAGAAACGGTCCACATGCTCAGCTGCCAACTCAGAAATCATATTTAAGTAGCAGATATGACATGAGGGGGAAGAAAACAGAGATTATAAGGCATGACCAGAAAACAGTGCCTCAGAATAAAGATAACACCCTCTCTGACACAGGGATACCACTACCAGGAACCCAGAGACATCAAATAAGGAAGAAAAGCACAAAAATATTTATAAGAGCTCATCATGGTGGCAAAGAATTGGAAACTAAGGAATTGCTCATCCTCGGGGGCATGGCTGAACAAATTATAGTATATAAATGTAAAAGCTCTAAGAAACACTAAAGGGATGATTTAAAAAACCACCAAAAAAAAAAAAAACTGGGAAAGCTTGTGTGTAAGGATGTAGAGAGAAATGAGCAGAAGTTAAGAGAACAATTGTAACAACACTGTAAAAGCCCTTTGACCAAAATAATTTTTGATCATGACTCCAGAGGTCTAATGATGAAGAATGGAAATTTATTAACATTATAATGACCAGGAGCATCAACACACACAATTACTATTTTACTTTTAAAATTAAAAAATGCCACATTGCTACTTTCTTTGCTTTATGGATTAAAAGCACACTGTCAATTGACTTAGCCTATTGAAGTATTCTTAGATTTCAGTCCTTCTACTGTTAAATAAAGCTCAAAAGAAACAAAGGCTGGATCTATAGATTTGGGATTCCTCTGCTGAGATGTGATAACTGAAGCCAGAAGCTCAAGGGAAAGGGTATCTACAATAGAAAAAAGTACAAAGACTGAAGGATTCCACCCTTAGAAAAAGGAGAAGATGATTAACTAGCAAAGGAGAAGGAATAGTTAGACATAAACTAGAAAAACTGCAAGAAAACAGGATCACGGAAGATCAAGAAAATACATCTAAAAGGAGATGATCCAATGATATCCAAAGGTCAAGGAGAATGAGAATGTGAAAAGATTATTAGAATTTGGAAATTAAAAGTGTACAATTAAAAGTGTACACCTGACTTTGGAGATCAATTTCAGCAATAGAGTAAGCTCTGAGAGGGCAGAGATTGTTTCATCTATGAATTCCAGCATAGAGCAGGTTTTGAATTAAGTACAAATCTGTTGAATATGATTGCTAGATGGTGTGTTGGGAACCAGAGTCAGACTGGAGAGGGTAGAGCAGTAATTGGATTGTAGGAAGTAGAATCAGTAAGTACACACTACCTGTCAAAGTTTTAGTAATGAAGGGGGTGGGATCATAAAATGAATAGAAATTTTGGGGAGGTGGGTAAGGAGGATCTGAAATATAACTTCATTATCTAAAGCTCTTTTCATTGAAAATCACATACAATCCTATTACTAGGCTTTTTTAAAAAACTGATGAAGATGTAGAGAAGAGAAGGGCACACTGCTGGCAAGTTCAAGAAAGTAAAAATCTTTAATTATTGATTAGAGCCCAGAACTGCGATTTCACTCCCATAGAGAACCCCTAGATGAGGAAACTCCTTTTACCAAAGCATGCTGGCAGTGCCCTCTCTGACGCTGGCAATTTTTAAAGAGTTGCTTAGAGAACTAAGAGGTCAAATGATTTTCCATGAGTCATGGAGCCAGGATGTATTGAAAAGAGATCTTTACTTTTTCCCTACCAGCCATCCTGCTTTGAAACTTCTCTGGAACTCACCAACATGTCATCCTTCCCCAGGAAACTCATTACTAGGAAATCTCATCATGCTGCCAGATTGAATCTGCCTAGTTGACACACCTTCCCTCAGTCTCCTCTGCCCTTCTGATTAGTCAGACCCTCTGATTAGAGGATAGTGCTTCTATTTAAAGATGGAGCTTAGACCACCACCACCACCCCCTCATTTTCCACAAGCAGCACTACTTTGGGACTTCTCAGGAACTCTCCAACATATGCCAAGCTAGTTTCTTTCTTCTTCCACCCCTTTGTCAGCTTCCTTTTATATGTTGTCTTCTCCTATTAGATTGTAAGCTCAATGAAGACACAGGCTTTGATTTTGTCTTTGTTTCTCTGATACTTACACAGTCCCTAGAATACACCAGATGCTTAATAAATGTTTACTAACTGACTAGGATTTGGAACACAAGGCTTCCTGGTTTGGAGGCCTGCCCAGTAGTCATTAATTAATGTTTTATCTATCTCTTTCCATTGTGGCACACTGCCTCTTAGTTATCATTAAAATATTAAAATAAGTTAGTATAATTTGCATTATACACAGCGACGCTAAAAATTATAGTTAAAGACATCCACGTCAAAATGAAAGAAATTGCAATAAGCTGTTCTGGGTGCCTGATGGCCTTGCTATTAATGGTTATTTTTCTGCAATTCATGAAACACCACAATTTCTAAAGAATCACAATGGAGGGTAACCCAAAGGGCAAGGGAGAGACAGCCTCTTCTTAGAGCACTACATCAGTGTGACTTATTATGGCAGGCTTAAGTAAGCTGCAGCATATCAATGCTGACTGTTAAAGAAGAAATGACACCCAAAGATAAAACATAGCCTCTAGGAAATAGATTATCGGAAACAGAGGTGGGTCAGTCACATTGCAAAGAGCCCTTCATAAGCGGGCGCCAATCTGCCTTTCTTTCCAGTCTTGTTCTGCTACACTGATCACTTTCATATACTTTTGCTGTACCAATCAGATAGGTAGATGTTACCTTTGCATTCTTGCCTTCATTGTCTCTTAAGAATCTCTAATTCCCTTTAAAGTTCATTTCCATTACCAGCTCCTACATAAGACTCTCCATCATCCTGCCCCACCACCCTCCAGTAGTTAGTATCTCCCTAAACTCCCTCCATCAATATCCATACTTTGTTTTTAGTGATGAGTGATATAAGGAACTCCCATCCAAGCAGATCCCTCTACCATTGCAGACTGGAGGTTTTTCTGCAATGTATCACCTTGGAGAAATGTTAATACATTGAATACTAAAAGGAAGGTCACCTAGCCAGTCTTCCTCGCTCTATCCATCCTTCTCATTAATTATATGTATGATCTCAAATGACTTTGCATTTATTTCATATATACTTCATATGTACTTAATGATCTCCCCCAATAAAATAGAAGCTTCCAGGGTTGATTTTCTTGTTGTGTTTGTGGCACAAGTGTCTGGTCCATATAGACTCTTCATAAATGGTGCTATGGTCCTATGCAGGAATTATTATAAGAAAAAGGGTTGGCCTTCTATGGAAGATTTTATGGTAGTGCATGGGAAAGAATTGCACAAGATAAAAAGATGTAGGTTGGTTGTGAGCTATGTTTTATTAGAGGGAATGGCCACACAGATGAGAATGGAACCTCCATTAAAATGTCAAGTCATTATAAGAATTGATTCATTCTAATCAACATGAGTTGAATGAATGACTGAACTAGAGAAATGAAATCCAGATGGTTGCGTTTAAAAATGCTGGTCGTTGGGGTCAGCTAAATGGCTCAGTGAATTGAGAGCCAGGCCTGAAGATGGGATATCCTGGGTTCTAATCTGGCCCTCAGACACTTCCTAGCTGTGTACCTCTGAGCAAGTCACTTAACCCCCAATTGCCTAGCCCTTACGGCTCTTCTGCTTTGGAACCTGTACCAATTATTGATTCTAAAGTGAAAGGTAAGGAGTTTTTAAAAAAGATTTCCTACCATCATGCTAACCCATTTTTACAGTCATCAAAGACTTGACCTAGTGTTCTGCCAACAATGTAGAACAGAACACTTTGTTAACTGCTAACTGGCATGCAATAAATGCTAACATTTTACCACTGGGGTATGAGTACAATTAGTAGAGACAATGGTACCCACTGATCCTCTCCTTCATTTCTGTATTATGTTGTATTACAGAAATGGGATTTAAGAATGGATAGCTCTGCAGAGAAAGTAGCTAGAGAGCCAGACTTGGAGTTAGAAAAAAGCTGCCTATGTGATGATATACGTCATCTCATCGAGCTTAAGTTATCTCATCTATAAATTCCCCAGAGATAAGCTAGCATTCATATGATCTTTCAGAGCTTACAAAAAGCTTCACATAAGTTTTCTCATATGATTCTAACACCAAGAGGTAGGCAATATCATTGTTCCCCACCTTTTTTATAGGAGGAAACTGAAGTTGAGATGTTGTGACTTGCTAGATAACATAATTAATAAGTGTCCCAAGATAAGACCTAACTGCAAATGCAATGTCTTGATCAGGCCATTACAGGCAGCTGGGTCATAGATAGAGTGCTAGACTTGGAGTCAGGAAGATTCATCTCCTGGAATCCAAATCCAGCCTCAGATACTTAGTGTGATCTTGGACAAGTCACTTAAATCTGTTTGCTTCAGTTACTCATCCGTAAAGTAAGCTGGAGAAGGAAATAGCAAACCATTCCAGTATTTTTGCCATAAAAATCCCAAAAGGGGTCCTAAAGAGTCAAATATGACTGAAATGATTGAAGAGGAATAAGACACATCACTCTCAGGGCCATCCTAAGGCTCAAACTGGATAATGACTGAATCCAAGTTTGTGAAGGGGAGAAATGTAGAATGAGACAAGAAGACTAGAATAGAACCAGGTTATGATGTTCAAATAAGATAGTATACCTCAAAGGTTCCACAAAACTTATGGAAAATGTCTATTACTATTTCATCATCCCTTTTTTTTGAAAATTTTATTTAATTAGTTAATTTAGAATATTTTTCCATGTTACAAGATTCATGTTCTTTCCCTTCCCTCCCTCCAACCCCCTCCCATAGCTGATATGCAGTTCCACTGGGTTTTACATGTCATCACTTTCATTATTATTATTATTATTATTATTATCATATCTGTTGTAACATGATTAATTCTGGCTTTATTCTCTAAAGCTATGCTCTTCTCCCCCTTAGGGTTCTCAGGATAAATAGGGGTTTGTGGGTATCTTTTTGCTTTGCCATCAATTCAAGTCCTCACCAGACATATTTCTCTTACTCTATGGGGCCACTATCACTCCAGTTTGATTTAGCCACTTAACATAGACTGGCTTTTACAAAGGGCTATTGACTGCCCAGATATAAGAGGAATTTAGAAACCTTTCCCCCATGCTTTAGGAGCACAATACTCCCTACTTTATCTCTCTCCTTAGGAAGGATAAGACTGAGAACTTAGCTCAGGTCCCACATTGCATAAATCCCACTAAGTTCATGACCAAAAGTGGCATAACAACCAGGCGAATACTGCCATTGGTCTGAAGTCCTCAGGATCACTCCCAAAGACTGCTCCTTGTTCCGTGGGACATGAGTGCTGTTCTGGATGGGAAGCTTTGCATGGGCTCTGACTCTTGGTTTCCTATGGCTTGTCCTCCCAACCTTTCAAAATGCTCAAAATAAAAATCTATACTCTCTTCATGAGACAGATTGAGTGAAGGATTACTGGGATCTCACAGAAGCAGAGAGATCATAGCTGAAGTTGACGTCTTTCTCAATGCCTACACAGTTGGTCAAGAAGCATCCTCTTCAACAAGGCACCAAGCTAGCTAAGGATGTGGAGGTTGATTAACAAAGGTTTTCCACCAGGAGAGAAGTGCTTTGGTCCACTACCAGTTACAGAATGCCCATGCCTCTTCCAGTCTCTAATAACATGTCACTTTAAAGTTTGCAAATCACTTCATAAACATTATCTCATTTTATCCTTGCAACAACCCTGGAAGTCAGTTGCTATTATTATCCCTATTTTACAGTTGAGAAAACTGAAGCAGGTGTATATTAAATTACTTTTCCAGGGTCACACAACTAGATAATGCATGAAGTTGGATTTCAGCCCAAGTCTTCCTGTCTCCAGGTCCAACACTCTCTCCACTATACCACCTAGCTGCCATTCACTTATATGACAGCACAATTCCCCCAGGAGAGCTCCCCATGCCCTCCATTTGGCAATGCCACTCTAGAAAGTGAATGAAGTCTATACATCTGGTCAGACCCCTCCCTGCCACTGTAAAACACCAATGAATTGTTATGGGAGAAAGCAAAGTAGTATTTTAGTGCATAAGAAGTTAGAGCGGGTCTCAGAGTTAGGAAGATCCAGATTTAGCTCCAGACTGATTAATGCAGGCTATATGACTGTGGGGAAGTTCCTTAATTTTTTAGGGCCTTGGTCAGCTCTATGCTTTTCCTCATTGAGTTTCCTCAGTCCATAAATATGAGAAAATTATTTCAGTATGATTCATTTTCATTTTAATTCATTTCATTCCTTTAATACTTCAAAGATCTTTGATTTTATGGATTTAGTTACTAATGATCGCAGTCCCCCTACAATGCTGTAGGAAGTTAGCAAATATGAAAATAGTCATTAATGTTACAGGGTCACACTGGAAAGAATTATCTAATGGAGTGTCTCTGGAATCTGTTCTCCCTGGCAGGTTAAACGTTTTAATCAATGACTTGGATAAAGGCATAGATGGCATGTTTTCCAAATGTCCAGAAGACACCAATCTAGGAGGCATTGCTAGCCTATCAGATGACAGAATCAGGACTCAAAAAGATCCCAAAGGACTAGAACATTGGGATGGATTACCCACACCAAAATAGCCATAATGGTAAAAACTTCAATAAGGAAGGGTTCACTTAGCTCATGTTCTCATACTCTGACAACTTTAGCAGATTAGAGGCACTCGTGCTAACTGTTGATATTTTTCCCTTCTAGAGGGCACTGAAGCAGCAGCATTTCTCTGACACATTTACACAAAAGCTAATCCACAGGGAAGTCCCAAGAGGTGGTCGGATAACAGCATTCTGCCAGGACAAAGGCCTGTTCAAAAGGTTACCATTCTATCCTCTTCAAACAGAGGAGCCTTTAACCATCTTTTAAGAAGGCACCAGCTTGCCTACTGAGTCAGCTACCTCCTCTCCATCTAAGTTACTGAAATGTGCTTTTGGTTCAGTATCAACTGACATTTCCAGGGAAAACTCAGTTACTGTAACCAACTCACACCAAGTAGCATAGGAACAAAAAGGTAATTTAATCACCAAAGTTCAGAAAGGTATTTAGGGAAAGTATTTGTCCTTTATTTCTTTCTACTGAAGGAAGGGTTACTTTGGCTGGAGCACCATCATGGGAATCCCACCAAGTCTTCATGGTCATGCATCCAGGTCACATAAGTCACCTCCAGATGACCAATCCCATTGCCTGGTGATTCTGCCTAAAGGCTGCCCTCATCACAACATAAAAGCACAGACACATACTCAGATCAGCTCAGGTTAGGCTCCAGTGAGTTGCCAGTAGCAAGAAATGCCAATGAACAGGAAAAAGAATAGAAAGGCTTTCAGAAAATCAATACCTGTTATCTGAACTAGGTCCACTATCAATGAGGAGAAATAGGTGTGAATGAATGAGGCAAAAAAAGTTCTGAAACAGAGATCCTGGAGGGGGAAATCATCCCTGGCTGCTGCAGTTAGAATGCAAAGTAGGAAGCTAAGGCAGAGAGGCAGAGAGAGAGAGAGAGAGAAAGAGAGAGAGAGAGAGTGTGTGAGAGAGTGTGTGTGTGTGTATGTGTGTGTGTCTGGGGGGTTGGCATGTTTCTTGTTTTTTAATAATTAAAAATGTGGGTGGGGGTGTCAAGGAACATAAGATAAGTAGGAGATCCAAAAGAAAGTAGAATCTGAGATGAAAAGAGTAAGAAAAAAACTACTTTTCTTCCTTTAACATCACATATAATGAGTAATAATAATAACTAGCATTTACATAGCACTTTAAAGTTGGCAAAGTACTTTATAAATATCTCATTTTATACTAGTAATAACTCTGGAAGGCAGATGCTATTATTAATTCCCTTTTACAATTAGTAAACCAATTATTTGAGACTAGATTCCGGTCTTCTTGACTCCAAGCCTGGCAGTGTCTCCGCTGTGACACATAACTGTCATGTTCCTCTCAATTTTCTCATCCATAAAATGGGTGTTTGAAATAAATGACCTTTAAGGTCCCTTCCAGGTATAAATCCATGATCCACTGGTCTATGATAAAAAATATTAGTGGGGAGATTTTTTTTAAAGCCCACAAAACAAAAATGTTAAAAAAAAGAAAAAGTAAATAGATCAATCTGTTTTTAAAAATAAATTTTAAAAAGCAAAAACATAAACAATAGATAGAAGAAACAGAACCAATGCAAGATAAATGTAAGGGAAAACTTCCTAACTTATGATTACACATTTTTTACATCCTAATGTATACTCTAACTCAACCTGTCTTTCTTTCATTATGAGATTATAGATGTTATCTTAAATCCCATGGATCTGAGACTCCCAGTGACCAGCTAGCTACTAAGTATGAGCTCATTCTTTTGTATAACACTTAAAAAAAAGAACCATTGTAAATAAATGGCTGACACTTTTTAAATAGAAGGAATGCACATGTTCCTTTTAGTCTATTTTACTAACATTTTATGTCTTCTGGATTCAATTTTTGCCTTAGGAAATATTTTTAAATTATTGCACATTGCAAATTCATAATGAAAGTCTTTTCATTCATCATTCATTCACTTATAACTAATTCAAACTGTTGTCTGTATTAAAAAAAAAACAAGGAAGGGGCAGCTGGGTGGCTCAATGGATTGAGAGCCAAGCCTAGAGATGGGAGGTCCTAGGTTCAAATCTGATCTCAGACACTTCCCAGCTGTATGATCCTGGGCAAGTCACTTGACTCCCATTGCCTAGCCCTTACCACTCTTCTGCCTTGGAGCCAATACACTACAGTATTGTTAAAGGTTAAAAAAAAAGAAAACAGGGATTCATTATAGTTCTCAAGTCATGTTTCCTAATTGTTAAGATATTTAACTTGCAACTATAACAAGATAGGGACTTCCACTCCCCTTATTTTGATGCCTAATGGAAGTCACTTTGGGTACACAAAAGTTCTAATAGTAGAGTACAAGTTCTGATAGGTCTTAACCAGAAGGTTTCAAGCATAAGTGTCATGACAGACTATTCACTGATCATTCCAGAGCAAGTTAGCTAAGGATGCAGAGGTTTATTATCATATAATTGCTCACCAAGAAATATATTTCAGCCAAAGAAATTCATGAAACCAATTTGTATCAGTGGAGGAAGTATTGACACATAAGAAAAAAATCTTTCAAACGATCAAAGTGGCAATCTTTGCTTGCAGAAAAGATTATAGTACATAAAATTATCTCCCTGATTTAACACTTTTCCCCTTGTTGGATTTTGTTTTATTCAAATACGTTAAAGAATGAATTCCAACTATCTTCCTTATGTCTACTACAAATTCTGCTATTTAACTTCAACTAATTCCTGATTGTAGTAAGGAAATAGTTTTACAGTTTCCTAAACCAATTCCCTGCCCCACTCCAAAGCAACTCTTCCAAACTTTCTTTTCTCTTTGAGCCTTCCATGGATACTCCCTCCCTCCATGCTCTAAATTGAGGCTATTCATTAAGATCTCTCTCCTCTCCCTCATCTCACAACCCTCTGAAACCATCCCATTTCTTCTTCACTACAGTCTCTACTAAAGATGTAGCCCATCTTATCAATCAGGTGAATTAACCAATCCTTTTACTTGCACTCTTGATTTACATTCTTTCCCATTTTTATCAGATTATCCCCAACACCATTTTTGATCACCCTTTAATCCTCAATCTTCCCAATTTACTTTCTCCTTCCTTACAACCTACAAATACATATAAATCTCTCCCATAGTGAAAAAAAATACTCATTAGAGCCCATATCTCTCTTTCCCACCTCATCAAAACTCTTCTATCTGTCCTTGTTACTTCTTCTCTCATTCTCTTCTAAACCTTCTGGAATCTGGGTTCAATTAGAAACCATTGGCCATAATTCATTTGAGCTGTGATGAAGATGTGAACATTGGTGGTTATCGATGTGAAAGGACAGCAAGGAACAAAAATGAGAGATGTTTTGGTAAAAGGAATTCAATTATTTCTTAACTGATGAGATACAGGGGTTGAGTGAGAACAAAGAGTTGAGGATGATTCTTAGAGGATGGGAACCTGGGTAACTGGCCTCCAACTTCATCATTCAACTGAAATCTCTCTCTCCAAAATTACCAATGACCAAACCCAACAACCTTTTCTCAAATCACAATTAATCCTTGATCTTCCTCCAGTATGGATGCTATCAACCAAATCCTCTAAGAGATATTCTTCTCTTGTGATTTTCATAATATAATCTCTTGGTTTTCCTTCTACATGTGTGACTACTACTTTTAACTTTTCTCTGCTAGATCTTCATCAGAATCACTAACTATAAGTGTCCTACAAAAGGTTCTGTCCAGAGCTCTCTTCTCTGTTCATTCTGTACTCCCTAACTTGGTGATCTCATAAGTTCAACTTTCATCCCTTTGTTGATGATCTGGGATCTATTTTTCTAGCTCTAATCTTCCAGCTGAGCTTAAATTCCACATCATCATTTATCTACTATATATTTCCAATGAGATGCCTACTAAGCATCTGGAACTCACTCTGTCCAGAATAGAATTCATTATCCTTTCTCTCAAACTCATCCTTCTTCCACAATTATCTATTACTATCAAAGGCACCAATATCCTTCCCTCCACTCAGCATCCCAATCTCAGCAACATCCTCAATTCTTTGTTCTCACCCAACCAATGCATCTATATCAGTTTCCAGATATTCTAATTTCTTTTACAAAACATCTCTCACGTAAGTTCCCTTCCCTCCACTCACATAGAAAACCCTCATCACCTCTCAAATGCATTATGGCCAGAGACTTCAAATTGGAACCCCTGTATTCTCTTCTCACTTCTGTCTCTCCATCCTCCACGTAACTGAAAAAGCAGTTTTCCTAAAGCACAAGTAATACTATTTGTTGCTGCTGGTGAGTCATTTCAGTCATGTCCAAATCGCTGTGACCCCATTTGAGGTTGTCTTGGCAAAGATACTGGAGTGGTTTGTATTTCCTTCACCAGCTCATTTTACAGATGAGGAAACAGAGGCCAACAGGGTTAAGTGATTTCCCCAGGTTCAGATAATTAGTGTCTGAAACTGAATTTGAACTTATGAAGATGAGTCTTCCTGATTCCAAGCTCAATGCTCAATCCATTGAGGCACCTCGATGCCCCTGACTCATTAACCTCAATGGCTCTCTAGTATCTCTAGGAGCTAATTGAACATCTTCATCTGGGCATGTAAAGTTCTATTCAACCTGGTCATTTCTCAACCTTTCAGGCTTTTTCCATATTACTACCCTCCAGTCTCAGAAGTATAATCATATTGGCCTACTTGCTGATCCTAATATATGAGATAACTACATCTTCCTTCTTCATGCCTTCATAGTAGGTTACACTTGCCTTTCTTACTCTTACTTCTTAGAACCCTTGGGTTCCTTCAAGACTTAGCTCAAATGCCATGTGGCAGCTAGGTGTTTCACTAGATAGACCACTGGGTCTGGAGTCTGGAAGACTTAAATTCAAGTCCATCCTCAAACATTTACTGTGTGGTCCTGACCAAATTATTTAACCTCTATAGCTCAGTTTCTCAACTTTAAAATAGGAATAATATTAGCACCTATCTCAAAAGATTGCTTTGAGAATTAAATTAGAGAATATTTGTAAAAGAACTTAGCACAGTACTTGGCACATAATAGATGATTAATAAATGCTTGCTTCCTTCTTCCTCCCTTTCTTTCCACAGAAGTCCTTTCCTATCCCTTTCCCTTAGTTGCTAATTCATTCTTTTAAAGACTATTTTCAATCTTTCATAAGACAACTAGGAGGCTCAGTGGATAGAGCTCTGAGTCTACAGTCAAGAAGACCTGAGTTCAAACCTGGTCTAGGATTCTGACTAGCTATATGACTTTGGGCAAATCACTTAACTACTGTCTGCCTCAGTTTCCTCAGCTGTAAATAATAGTACCTCTCTTCCCAATTCAATGAAAGGATCAAATGAGATATTTATAAAGTGCTTGTGGCAAAGTGTCTGGCACTGAGTAAGCACTTAAAAAGACTTCCTTCTCTCAGCAGAAAGAGGAAAGAAAACAACCTAAAAAAATGACATTCAAATTTGTTCAGAGAGAGAGAGATCTATGTTAAATTTATGGTTGGCCTGAATAGATTTAATTGGTCACCAGGGATTTAATTTATAAATCCCCAAAATGAATTACTAAAGCAAAATGGAATTTATGGTAGTTTATTTTTTACAATAGAGGGAAGATAATAAGAAAGATAGAAAAGGGGAGAGAGCAAGAGAGAGCTCCAGCTTCCTCTGAGCCAGGTAGAAATTCTCAGGCCCCAGCCAAGGGAAAGGAGTCTCAAGATGATGGGCCTTTCCCTGAGGCTCACACCTCCAGAAAGGGCAAGGAAGGAAGTCAGCCTTTACACTCATCACATTGTCAGTTAAATCAGCAGATTCAGGCTCATCTCCAGCAGGCTCCACTCCAAGTGTGTCTCTTTTACATTCCAAGTCTCTCTTCACTCCAAGTGTGTCTTCACTCCACTCGCTTCAAGTGTATCTGTATGTGAATCTATTTCCACTTTTAAAGACCTTTTTCTCTTGCATCTCTTCCCCTAAATCTGTACATCTACCAATCACAGTCAATACTCCACTCCAGGACTTCCCATTCTTTCACACATGGGTCACAAACCTCCCACTCAATGTATGAAATGAGTGTTCACACCTTTTTGTGGTTAAAATCCAAAATGGGTAGATCTCCATACTTTAACTTTATACTTTGGGGATTAAAATCTAAAAATTGACATGGGATTACAATTTAATCTTCATAATCAAGGAAGAGCTAACTACCTTCATGGTTACAATAAGGAGAGAGCCAAATCCAATGTTCACATCTATTAAAGGTTTAGACAGTTAGGAAGTGGGCACAATAAGATAAAACAAATTTGAGGGACTTTCTTTAGCAACTATTACCCTTAATTCTTGAAGGCATCAGAACATTGTCTATAAATTAAGAGTTGGATACCTTTACATAATTATTGAAAAGAAATATAAGGCATGAGGAGCAGTACTTGAAATCTGGAAGATCTGGAACCAAATTCTTCTGACTCATTTCTACTCATATGAGCATGGGAGAATCATTTATTTGACTAAGTTATAGTTGTCAATGAACAGTGGTGAAGGAAGAATCCACACATGGAATTATACTGATAAGATCACAAGTCCAAAAAAATGGGATCTCTTCTCTCATCCCTAAATTTTAGAAACATCTAATTTTCTAGTATACAGCATTATCTTCTTCTCTATCCACAACAAAGGAGGGAGAGCATATCTGAATACAAATTAAAATGCTCCCTCTTTCATGCCGAATGGCATTATCAATAAGAACTCTTCAGCACCGAAAAACATGAGAGTAAGTATTGTACCCTCCATTTATTGTGCAAAAAGGAAAGACAAATCTCTCCTGCTAAAGAAATCACAATGAAGCATTTCCTGTGGGGCTTTTTTTATAAAGCTGCAATTCTTGCCATCTGCAAAGGTGAAAGAGATCCACATTGAACACCACAGAGATTTTTGGAATACCTCTTAATTGAACTCCAACTGCTCAATTCAAAATCCCTCTATAACTAAGTTAAGAGTTAAGGCAGCTTTTGGAATACCTCTTACTCTAACTCAGAATGGCTCAATTCCAATTCCCTGTATAAGTTGAATTAAGGCATCAGTAATTACAAATTAGTTTCTAAATCCTCATTTTAAAGGCTTGACTTCCAGTTTTGTAAATTGTGGAAGGGGAAAGAATTCCTGAGGGAAGCAAGTGGTGATGGATGCCAAGAGGGAGGGACTGTATTAAAGGATTAAAGCAATAAAAGCTTTGAGTCATTATCCCCTCCTTTATATCACCTTGGATGGGCCACAAATTGAGAAGTCTGAGATAATTCAAATTAAAAGTCAACAACTGAACAATAATATCAATAAACAGTAAGAACAAAATTAAATACCTATAATTTTAACAAAATGACCTTGCTTCATCTGAGTGAAATCTCTTTCTATAATAGAAGGTTTTTAAGTAGGCTGTAAGTTATAATTAAAGTATCATTTCTGGCAATGATTACCTTCCAAAAGGTAACCAGTCACAGAATCCACAAAAATTCTTAAAGGAACAAGCCTATTATCAGCAATGTGAGTTTCTCCATATAATGTTTTCATTTTTTAAATTATTAATATTTTGTTTCACATCTTCCTCATTTCCAAAAATATGCCTTCATGTCACCCTATCAGAAAGTCATTCTATATAATTATAGGGAAAGAAAAATATATTTCAGTTAAACTAACCACCACCAACAAACTAATCAACTGTATCTTGTACTATTTTAATTATTTAAGGGAAAGATGTACAAAAGGTATTGTCAAATGGTTTCTATTATCCCTATAATTTGAAACCCCACTAACAGAAATCTCTCATTTATATTCAAATATAATATCTAGAGAGAGGCAGTATGGAAGATGGGTAAAAAGATCATTCTCAGGGTCAGAAAAACCTGGGTTCAAATTCTGTCTCTACTAGATCCTGAATGTGACACCCCAAACCAGCCCAAAGTTAATCTTTCAGTGTTTCCAGCTACCTCTCCAACTACTCATTGTAGACAGATGCTGTTTTTGTCTGATAAATAGTTTCATCACTAGACTTTCCCTAAGCTAATGAAATCACAAATCCAAGCCCAAAACAAAAAAAAACTGAAAAACAAAACTCCCAGATGTTCATAGCATAAAATTATATGTAAACTTGTAAAATTTAAGGGGTATTATAACTGGTTCCTGGACCAGAACAGCTATTGTCAAACATTCAGCCAATTAGTCATGTACACTGCCCAATAGGACAGGCACTTCCAGGGGAGGGTAGCCTCCAACCTTTCTCTCAGAGAGAGAACCCTCCTCCTTTGACTGGCTGCCCTGGAGGTGAAGCCACTTTTATCTCTCAGTTTAAGGGCTAGGGTAAATTATTCCAGTTAGATCAATACCTCCAAGCCGGTCACACATTTAAGTACAATATGCCTTATCGTGCTTTCTCCATCACAAAACAATAAATCAAGCACTGATTTGTAGAATTTGCAAATTGATTTCTAAGGTGTAACTACTTGCTCCAAACTGAGAATGAGCTAGCTCTAGCACACTGCTACCTCCAAGCTTAATCCCACCTAGGCAAACTCCTTCCTTTCATCAGTGTTGTCCTTCTGTTTCCTAATCACTCAAGCCTTTGCGTATAATATTAAAATCTTTAATAACATTCATAAAAGCACTGTTATGGAAGAAGGGACAATGAGCTTTTTATCACCCTAGTTAGCTTAGCTATGCCATTCCATCCAGTACCTGGTGAGCACTGCTGGCATAGTGGAAGACTCACCTATCTCTTTCTTGCAGAAGTCACAGAACTTATATAGTCTTGGAATCATACTATAACACTGCTTGGTATAGCTGTTGATACCTCTATTGGCTTCTGAGGCTCGTTCCTGCCTGCTCTTCTCATTACATTCATCTGGGACCCAGATTTTGATTTGGCTCATGCTAGAGAATTCATGGCCATAAAATTAAAGTCTTAGGACAGATGGTAGTCTAAAGGACACAGAAGGAATGACCCTATCCCCAGGGCTACATCCTCTCTTCTCCTCTATTGATTTTCAAAAGTTCCCATTTGTTTTTTGCCTTATACCCAGTACCTTTGGCTGCAAACCAGTACATAAAACTAGCAATACACATACTGATAGGACTCAATGTAAAATTGTATTGTTTTCATTGTCTGGTAAGTGGAAAGTCTGAAATTTACCCTTTTCCTCACTAAAAAGACTTGAAATTTATTCTTTATATCATTAAAAAGAAAGGATTTTCTAAACAAATTAATAATATAAGAGAAAAGTACAGAATAAATGCTTAACTTGTATTTTCATGTACTCAATTTTGATCAAAATAAATAAAGCACTTTGTAAAGTTTAAAGTACTACATAAAGGCTACCTAGAATATCAGATATATACTTAATTCATGTATTTCGTTATTTAAATGAGTAACCATTAATGGAATATGTCCAATAATTTATGTGCTAATTATGTACAATAACTTGTGTTATTTTTTCCATCTCCACCTGACTTCTCCCAGTCATCTGTGCTCCAAATCAGTTATCTCTGACCCTTCCCTTTTTCTCATGATATATTTTCAATCATAATAGAATTTAGAATTGAAATAGACCTTAGAGATCATCTTTTATACCCTTGGTTTTAAAATGGAAGAATCTGAGGCCCATTGGAGTAACTTGCCAAAATTATACAAAATGACCTAAGCTGAGTTTTGAATCCAAGTTTCTTAACTATAAACACAATATTCTTTCTGTTACCAGCTCTTATATTTCTGAACTCCAGAACTCTTCATATCTGTCCCCTCTTTTTCATGCCTATTACAAGGCCCCTAGATCAGGCCTTTACCTTGGGCTTTAAGAGTCTCTTAATTCATCTCTCTGACACTAATCTCTTCTCTTTCTCAATCCATCTTTCAGTGTAATCTTCCTAATGCCAAACTATGATCAATCATGTCAAAAAACTTTCAGAATCTTTGCCCAATGAATAAAGTATAAGCCCATTATCCTTTGTGAAGAAAGAAGATTCAGGATATGTGTTCTTATAGCTTTCCTGAGGCTGAATGGATCTTCTAGGTCCTGGGAAAATGCCCAGTACTTAATCCAAAGGTAAAGAAAAACACTAGAGGGGAGTAAAGGTCACAAATTCTGGACTTGACCCAAATACCTTTCAGGCCTGACCCTTGGACAAGACAGCCTATTCTATGCCACAAATGACACACAAGTGACTAGGTGAAGACATTTAACTTTTCAGTACCTTGGACAACTCTCTAAAACCAAGATAGTTGGTTTTAGTTTTTCTGACCTGCATAGTTAGAGAAAATTACTGAATGGGAGCTCCTTAAATGGCTGAAATCACAAATGAGATGAAAAACTTTCCAATCCACACAAAACAAACCCCCTAGAAGTCAGAATATTCCTAGTAACAAGGGAAACATTTTTGTCAGCTCCTAGTCAACTACTTAGACGCTTGTAGACATAGACATGTTTTATTTCCACGTATCCTTCAATCAGAAACATAGCAGCAAACAAAATTTAAGTATGCTCTGCTGTATCAGATCTTGGGAATCCTTCTAACCATGACACCTTATCATTCAACACTCTCTATAATCTGGTTCTAAATACTTTCAAGCCTCATCTCATTCTCTTCTAAGAACTTTATATCACAAACAGAACTATTTTTTATTGTAATTTTTTAATTTTTTCCATGGTTACATGATTCTTGTTGTCTCCCTCCCCTCTTCCCCACTTGTCCCAGAAATGACAAGCACTTTCACTGAGTTATACATATCATCACTCAAATCCTATTTCCATAGTATTCATTTTTGTAAAAGTGTAATCCTTTTAAACCAAAACCCCAAATCATATACCTATATAAAAAAGTGATAAATCATATGTTTTCTTCTGGATTTCTTCTCCCACAGTTCTTTCTCTTGATCTGGATAGCATTCTTTCTCATATGTCCCTCAGGGTGGTCCTGAATCACTTCATTGCTTTTAGTAGCAAAGCTTGACATTGGTTTTGATTGTTTTTAACATTTTCTTATGATAGTTAATTCTCTACATGTCTTATCCTCCCTGAATGTAAGTTTCTCTGAGATCAGAGCCTATGTATGCCATGTCTATTGCCCTGGACCCATCGCAGGTCATTCCAACTATTTTTTTTGCCTAGACTTGTTATTTCACTAGTGTAGAGAATTCTCATTTTAGAAGCAGTTAGGTAGTACAGTGGATAAAGTCCTTTACTTAGAGTCAAGAAGACCTAAGTTAGAATTATCCCTCAGTTAATTATTGTGTTACCCAGGGTGAATAATCTAATTTCTCTCAGACTCAATTTTCTTATCTGTAAAATGGAGAGAATAATAGTCCATAGCTTAAAAAGTTATTGTGAGGATCGAATATGTAGTACTTTGTAAACTTAAGGTACTTTATAAATGTTGGGTTTTATTATTATTGAGACAATTTCCTCCCCTGGGTCCTGAGAGAGTGTAACTTATCACTGATTGTACAGCCAAAATGTGTCAGGCAGGACTTGTTCTCATACTTTTCTGACTCCAGCCCAAACCTTAGCCACTACAGTGTGATGCTGTTACTTATCTATGCTTTGCACACAGAACTGATATTTTTTAAATTGAATTAAACTGAAATATGCTAAGCATCTTTACTAGGCTGTAAGTCTACAGTCAATTATTGTCCTATATTGAAGTGAATGAGATTTGTCACTACTTAAAGTAGTCTTTTCCTCTAATTCATCCAAATTATTGAGATTTTACAGTAACTCATACTGAAGATATGAATAGTATTAGAGTTTTCATCTCATAGTTCTGTTTACTTTTCTACTAACTCTATTCTCTTTCCCCTTTTCAATATATCCTTCAATCTTATCTCCCCAAAGTTCTACTATGATCATGTCACTCAATAATCTTTTTTTAAATAAAAAAATAAATGTTTAAAAATTGGAAGAAGCAAATATTTAGCAAAAATTAACATTTAAAGTTGGGGACTATATTTATATATAAATATGTGTATATGTATGCATAAAAATTTTTGAGGTGATTCTAAATTTTTGTTTCTTTCCTCTTTTCTCTAAATCATATCCTAGTTATTGATATTAACTAGCCCCTAGATTGTAATCTTTTTTTTTTCTTGAAAAGATCAATACCTTTTCACAAAATTCTTCCTCTTGGTTATCCCATTCACCTACTTCTTCAAATCCCATGACTATATCTCCCCTCTAACTCAGTCAGTCATTCATGGAGATAATCACTGATCATTACTGCCAAATTATTAGTCCTCTTTCCCCTTGAACCCTGAAACTCTTTTCTCTGATCATAATTACCTTTCCTTTACTCCTTTATAAAAACTGTCCTCAGTCCTCACCACAAACTATTTTCTTTCCATTCCTTTTGGTTTCCCAAGTCCATCCCTGCTGGTTTTCATTTCCCTCCCTTTGTCTCATACTAAACCTACAGAAAATCAGTTCAGTGAGGTACCATCATTCACCCTCGAATGCTTTGACTTTCCCTTGTTCATGTCTGGCCATGCCTCATCTCTGGATAACTGCCATGATTCACCTGCTTTATTCTCACTCCCAGATGGATCCTAGACAATGTTGGAGGAAATCTGGCAATAGGGTTCCCCTACAAATTCTTATTACAAAATCCTCACTGGGCCTTTATTATTGCACAGTAATTCTTTTATTTTTCCCTGATTGGTTAGCAAACTCCTGTTAGCAGCTGTTCTTCATCTTTGAGGAGCTCTCAAATCCTCCAAATCCATAAGCCTGTCTCTTAGCAGATAATCTCACTTCTCCATCTCTTGAAACACTTCCCCTTTACTGAGAAAATTGGTTATCTATGATGAATTTCCTTATCTCCCTTACTCTACACCTCAAAAACCCCTCTTTAATATTCTTTATCATTTCTTCTTTTGCTCCAAATTAGAAAGAAGAGGTGGCCCCTCTCCTTGGCAAGGCCAACCCCTCTACTTATTTTTTTCATCCTGACCTCCATCCCCAAGAACACAGATTTCTTTACAAGCCTACATTAGTCAAATCTTCACTGAATGTTTATACCTTTCCCATCTTTCCTTCATCTCCTGGATTTCTGTTTTAAAACGATAAACTTCAATCTCTAAAACCCTAAAAAGAACTACTGAGGGGCAAAGTGTGAAATATATCCACACAACCTCTAGGCGTAGTTTTCTCAGTCTGAAGATTTATCCCACGAAGGCATATGGACTTGTAACAGGTTTTTGGCTCCTAAAATGAGCAATAAATGTTTTCAATTATCAGGGTTTACTACTTACCTAAATGGCTTGTAGTTATATTCTCCTATTTACCATTCCTAGTCTTAAAATATCTCCAGCTGTTGTCTTTATTTGTTTGTTTGTTTGTTTTGCTGCTTAAAGACTGGATCTCCCTATCTGGCTCAGGCTGGATGTGCAAGGAGTGCTCATGACCCTCTTCTTCTCTAAACATCAGGGAAGCTTTGACCTGCCCCATTTTCCCACCTGGACCTGTTGTCCCTCCTTCGACAATTTGGTGGTGGGTCACCACATTAATACCAAACACCTGATCAGCTTGACCCACCACAGCTCAGAATTACCAACTCTTGAGAAATCCACCAGCCTCAGCTTCCCACCAAGCAAGCATGACAAGCGTATAACTGCCACACCTGCCTATTTTTCTCACTTTCAACTACTAAAGCTCAAAATCCTTATGACCTCCTGGTTTTCATTAGAGGTTATATGAAATCCCAAGGTGTAGGTCTCAATTTCATAAATCATCCCTTTCCAGTTTTATTAATTTCCATTGACTACACTCTGCTTCAACTCTGACAAGGACAAATTTAACACTCTTAAGATAACTATTTCCATATCCATATGATATAGATAAAAGGATTTTGCTACCCTCTTCCGATGATCTTATAATACTATACATTAAGTTTTAAAATTCATGAATACTATTATGCAGATTCATTACCCTCCCACTCACTGCTTCCTTAAATGTCACTTCACTATGGAAGATGAAGCTCTCCTGTCCCCTTTACTTACAGAATGGAAAATTCAGAAACGACCAAAGAACTCTAACCACAGTATCTGCTCTCTGTGCTACCTGGAAATAATAGTTGTTGTATAAATGGGGGGGAGGGGGTGAGAGAAACAGGCTACCTCCCAGGAGGTGGCAAAGGAGCTTCCTTCCAGCCCCCCTCACACACCACCTAGGAGGTGAAAGATCACAACCTATCTAGTTTCCATTGTTCATTGATTGTGAAATTTTCTAGGCAATTCACCGATGCTTACATAACTCTAACACTGCTGAGGTTTGCAGCCCTGCTCTCCTTTGTGTTATACCCTAAAGATTCAGCAGTTTGTTAGACTGGAAAAAGAAGATATAGAGGAAGCCCAGTCTGAAGACCTTCTGAACACTGACACAAAGCCCAGTTGTTAAGTCCTTTGTGAAGAGAATATTTGAAGAGACTACATTTCTGAGAATAGTTTTATAATAATAAAATTAAAATATAATTTAAAAAACACCTAGCTAGAGAAGGCATGGTATAACATACTGTTTGTATGCCAGGTGGGCAGCCAGCTGGCCCAGTGGATAGTGTCAGACTTGGAGTCTCAATCGGGTCAAAGACACTAGCTTTGTGTCCCTGGACAAATCATTAACCCTGGTGATCTCAGTTTCCTCATCTGTAAAATGATCTGGAGAAGGAAATGGCAAATCACTCCCGTATCTCTGCCAAGAGAACCCCAAAGGGGTCATGAAGAGTCAGACATGACTGATAAACAACTCAATAGCAATATATGCCAGGTACCATGCTAACCACTGAGAGTACAAATACAAAACAAGACAATCCCTTAACTCAAGAAACTTATGTTCTATGAGGAGGAAAAAGAGCTGAAGAAAGGAAACTTGCTCTTTGCAATAGAGTAAGACTTCAGATGAGGAAGCAGAGATATCTACAAAGTGACTAATGGTAGCAATGATAATAAAAATTAATAATATTTCAAAGCTCCTTATATGCATTATATATATATATATATGTACATATATATATTGAACCCCACATCAGCCCTATGAGGCAAACCCCACATTACAAATGAAGAAACTGAGAGAGAAGTTGGTGACTCTCCCAGGGTCTGAGGCAAGATGGAAACGAGAACCTTGATCTTCCCAACTTAAATCCAGTGCTCTGTCTATCTCATCAAATTTTTAAACATTTACTAGTAAAGGTGAATACCACCAAAAGGCACAGCCTTAGGTAGAGGAAGCACTGAATGGTGGAGAAAGGCTTGCCTTGGAGCAGAAGGTAGTCTTAACATTTTTCTTTTTTGGTCATGGGCCCCTTTAGCAGTCTGGTGAAATCTATCAGCCCCTTTTTAGAATAATTTTAGAATTAGAATTATTTTATATGAATCAAGAATTAAGGATACTAGTTATACTGAGATATAGTTATCATAATTTTTAATTTTTATTAGCCATTTTTAATTTTCTCCCTCTGCCCCATTAATACCTAACCCTTTGAGAAGACAAGCAATATGACACTCATTATACATGTGGAGTTATGAAAAACATATTTTACATTAACCAAGTTGCATGTATGAAGAAAGAAAGAAAGAAAGAAAGAAAGAAAGAAAGAAAGAAAGAAAGAAAGAAAGAAAGAAAGAAAGGGAGGAAGGGAGGGAGAGAGAGAGAGAGACAGAGAGAGAGAGAGAGAGAAAGAAAGAAAGAAAGAAAGAAAGAAAGAAAGAAAGAAAGAAAGAAAGAAAGAAAGAAAGAAAGAAAGAAAGAAAGAAAGAAAGAAAGAAAGAAAGAAAGAAAGAAAGAAAAGAAAAATATGCTTCAGTCTACACTCAAGACCACCAGTTGTCCCTCTTTCTGGTGATGGACAGCATTTTTCATCATGAGTCCTTTGTCCTGTGTTGGACCATTTTGATCAGAGTGGCTAAGCCCTTCATACTTATCAAAAATTTTAAAACAAATTCATGGACCTCTTCCACTATGGGACCTGAATTTAAGTCTTACTTTTGTCACTTATTACCCAAGTAACTTTTGACAAATCTTTGAACCTCTCTTGTTTTCCATTTCCTCATATGTAAAATGAGGGAGTTGTACTCAAGCTCTTCTCTGAGGTTCCTTCCAGCACCAGATTTGTAATCCTATGTTTAAAGTATCCACTCAATAATACAAAGAGTTACTATTGGACTTGAAACTTTTCAGTCATCACTGAAGAAACACGCAAAGCTTTCACCTTCAAGGCAAATCTTCTACTTAACACATAATAACTTGACCTTCAATAAAGCTACTAGATAAAGTGTAAATTGCCAGGACCCAAAATGAATGAAGCACCCAGTTTTCATAAAAGGCTTTCTTTGACCAAACATCTGTTTGCTGAAAAGCCAAACTGCACTGAAAAATGTAGGAACTTCCCACTTATAGCACTCCCAAAATGCATTTCAGAAAGTTCAAAACAACAAGCACTTATTAAGTTCCCACTGTGTAAATAGGACTGCACCTTGCTTTAAGGGAGATACAAAACTTAGATAGACAAGGTCCCTAGTTTCTAGGAGCTTTCCACAATATAATTTTAAGAAAAGAAACCCATATAATGCTTTGTTTTGGACCTGTCCAATCTATTTATCATGTAATATTTTATTAAATTAAATTAAAATTATTATTGGGCAGCTAGGTGGTACACAGTGGATAAAGTGCTGGGCCTGGAGTCAGAAAGACTGAGTTCAAACGTGGCTTCAGATATTTACTAGCTGGATGACCCTGGACAAGACATTTAACCCTGCTGGCCTCAGATTCCTCATCTACAGAATGATCTGGAGAAGGAAATGACAAACCACTCCAGTATCTTTGCCAAGAAAACCCCAAATGAGGTCACAAAGAGTCAGTCATAACTGGAAAGAACAATAAATTATGTATTATCATAGCTGCATGAGGTCTAAGGAGGAAGATAATATCATTGACAACGTAAGATCATGGTGGAAGTGGGCTTTGAGTTTGACAGGTAGGAATGTGATGACTAAAGAGACTTAAGGAAGACTACCTAGGCATAGGGAACATTATAAACTCAGGCTTGGATAGGTACAAGAGAGTTCTCTGTTGACTATTTGTTTAGGAAAAAATAAGCCTGGAAGGAGAGGATAAAGATCATAGAGGAAGAGCTCAACCTTTTGGGTACATGTGTGTATCACAGACCCTTTGGGCAGCAGTAGAAATGCCTTCTAAGAATGCTGCTTTTAAATGCATAAAATCAAATACAAAGGAAATCATTTATATTGAAGTGAGCTTATCAAAATATTTTTAAAAGACTATAGATCCCATGTTAAGAATCTTTGTAGAAGGTTTAGAAATTACTCTAAGCAATATGCATCTAAAAAAGATTTCTAAGCAGAGAAATGTGAGGATTGCATCCAAATATTTGTAGCCCTTCACTCCATCACAGGTTTACATTTATCCAAATCAAGTTCAGTTTTGAAGGCTCCCAAGGAACCTCTGACTTTAGCCATTTTCTAGTTATCCATTTTTTTTTTTGGTGGAGGGGCTTTCAGTTCCCCTACAAACGTTAGGCTGACGAGTAACTAGTCACTGACTAGTTTATTAAAATGCATGGAAATAAAAGGGGGAAAAATACTAACACCTATGTCCAGTTAACAAGGGCATAGTTATTTCCCCCTGCCAGATGAAAGCCCTTTCCTGCCCCCTCCATACATGCACATAGACATTTGAGTCACAACGCCAGAAAACTCCCAGCCCCAATTAGCCAAATCTCTATTTCCTGCATTTCTATTACAAGTCCAATGGGTAATTCTGCCAGCTGTCTTCTTCCTCCTTGTCTATTTCCCTCATTCTGGCATTCTCTCTTTATTCACATTCCTCTCAGCTGGTCCTAAATCTCTGCAGCACTTTGCACATCACTTCTAGCAGATCAGCCCTAAGGTTCTTCCTTCCTTCCACTGTTAAATTTCCCAGGATTCAAGTTCCAATGAGTTCACATCCTATTCTACCTCCCACTCTATCTCTCAAGGCACTAACTAGCTTGTGCCTCTCATGGGTCCTATATGCAGAGGCTCCCTCCTCCTCTTTCTCCTCCTTCTGGTGACTTGAATTCTGCCAGCAACCTCTGCTGCTGACTTTTTCTTCCGCAGTTGTATCCCCCATCATGAGGCTTGTCTTGCATCCCCTGCATGGGAGGGACAAAGGAATTCCCGACTCCCTCTGAGCCCTTATTCTTTCAGTGTTTCTCTCCACATGCCCACTAGAGATGAAGAGGATTCTGGTAGAAGTAGAAAGGATGGAAAGCAGGGAAGAGAGGCAAGAAAAGAAATCTCAAGTTATTCCAATAGATCAGGCAATAGATGTTCATGAGATAGTTCAGTAGGGTAGAGAAAGGAAAATTGTATTTCTTACATTTTTTGTTTTTATGTTGTTTTTAATTTTTATTTATTTTTTCCATTTGAATTAGTTTATTTAGTCAATTTAAAACATTATTTATTGGTTACAGTAATCACTTTATTTCCCTCCCTCCCCTCCACTCACCCTTCTCTAACCAATACGCAACTTCATTGGGTATTACTTATGTCTTTGATCAGAACCTATTTCCATGTTGTTGATGCTTTCACTAGGATGTTCATTTAGAGTCTACATCCCCAATCATATCCTCTTGATCCATGTATTCAAGCAGTTGTTTTTCCTCGGTGTTCCTACTCCCACAATGTTTCCTCTGAATATGGATAGTGTTCTTTCTCATAGATTCCTCCAAGTTGTTCAGGATCACTGCATTGCCACTAATGGAGAAGTCCATTACATTGGATTGAACCACAGTTTATCAGTCTCTGTGTAAAATATTTTCCTGGTTCTGCTCCTCTCACTCTGCATCACTTCCTGGAGGTTGTTCCAGTCTCCATGGAATTCCTCCACTTTATTATTCCTTTGAGCAAAATTGTATTCCATCACCAACATATACCACAATTTGTTCAGCCATTCCTCAATTGAAGGGCATCCCCTCATTTTCCAATTTTTGGCCACCACAAAGAGCACGGCTATGAATATTCTTGTACAAGTCTTTTTACTTATTTTCTCTTTGGGGTATACACCCAGCATTGCTATGGCTGGATCAAAGGGCAGACAGTCTTTAAGTGCCCTTTGGGCATAGCTCCAAATTGCCCTCCAGAATGGTTGGATCAATTCACAACTCCACCAGCAATGCATTAATGTCCCAATGTTGCCACATCCCCTCCAGCATTCATTACTTTCCTTTGCTGTCATGTTACCCAATCTGCTAGGTGTGAGGTGATACCTCAGAGTTGTTTTGATATGCATCACTCTGATTATAAGAGATTTAGAACACTTTTTCATGGACTTATTAATAGTTTTGATTTCTTTAACTGGGAACTGCCTATTCATGTCCCTTGCCCATTTATCAATTGGAGAATGGCTTGATTTTTTTTGTACAATTGATTTAGCTCTTTATAAATTTGAGTAATTAAACCTTTGTCAGAGGTTTTTGTTATAAAGATTGTTTTCCAATTTGTTGCTTTTCTTCTCATTTTGGATGCATTAGTTTTGTTTGTACAAAACCTTTTTAATTTGATGTAATCAAAATTATTGATTTTACATTTTGTGATTTTCTTCTAGCTCTTGCTTGGTTTTAAAGTCTTTCCTTTCCCAAAGATCTGACATTTATACTATTCTATGTTCACCTAATTTGCTTATAGTTTCCTTCTTTATATTCAGGTCATTCACCCATTCTGATTTTTTCTTGGTGTAAGGTGTAAGATGTTGATCAAAACCTAATTTCTCCCATACTGTCTTCCAATTTTCCCAGCAGTTTTTATCAAATAGTGGATTAGGGTCCCAAAAGCTGTGATCACTGTGAGACTGTTTTCCTGAGGTCATTTACCCCAAGTCTATTCCACTGATCTTTTCTGTGTCTTAGCCAGTACCAAATTGTTTTGATGACCACTGCTTTATAGTATAGTTTGAGATCTGGGAATGCAAGGCCTCTTTCCTTTGCATTTTTTTCAAGATTTCCCTGGATATCCTTGATCTTTTGTTCTTCCAAATGAACTTTGTTATGATTTTTTCTAATTCAGTAAAAAAAGTTTTTTGGTAGTTCAATGGGTATGGCACTAAAAAAGTAAATTAATTTCGGTAGGATTGTCATTTTTATTATGTTAGCTCGTCCCACCCATGAGCAATCAATGTTTTTCCAATTGTTTAGATCTAGTTTTAATTGTGTGGAGAGTGTTTTGTAATTGTGTTCATATAGTTCCTGTGTTTGTCTTGGGAGATAGATTCCTAAGTATTTTATATTGTCTAGGATGATTTTAAATGGTATTTCTCTTTCTAATTCTTGCTGCTGAAATGGGTTGGAGATATATAGAAATGCTGATGACTTATGCAGGTTTTATTTTGTATCCTGCAACTTTGCTAAAGTTGTTGATTATTTCCATTAGTTTTTGGTTGAAACTCTAGGATTCTTTAAGTAGACCATCATATCATCTGCAAAGAGTGATAGCTTGGTCTCCTCATTGCCAATTTTAATACCTTCAATTTCTTTATATTCTCTAATTGCTACTGTGAGTGTTTCTAGTACAATGTTAAATAATAGAGGTGATAATGGGCATCCTTGTTTCACACCTAATCTTATTGGGAAGGCTTCTAGTTTATCCCCATTGCAGAGGATGTTTGCTGATGGTTTTAGTTATATACTTTTTATTATTTTTAGGAAAGGCCCTTCTATTCCTACACTTTCTAGTGTTTTCAATAGGAATGGATGTTGTATTTTGTCAAGGGCTTTTTCTGCATCTATTGAGATAATCATGTAATTTTTGTCAGTTTGCTTATTAATATGGCAAATTATGTGGATGGTTTTCCTAATATTGAACCATCCTCTCATTCCTGGTATGAATCCTACTTGGTCATAATGAATAACCCTTCTGATGACTTGCTGGAGTCTTTTTGCTAGTATCCTATTTAAGATTTTTGCATCTATGTTCATTAAAGAGATTGGTCTATAGTTTTTTTTCTCTGTTTTTGACCTGCCTGGCTTTGGGATCAGTACCATGTTTGCGCGTAAAATGAATTTGGTAGAACTCCTTGGCTTATTCTGTCAAATAGTTTGTATAATATTGAGATTAGTTGTTCTTTAAATGTTTGATATAATTCATTTGTGAATCCATCTGGACATAGGAATTGGTTCTTAGGGAGTTCTTTGATGGCTTGTTCGATTTCTTTTTCTGATATGGGGTTGTTTAGGTAATCTATTTCTTCCTCTCTTAGTCTAGAAAATTTATATTTTTGTAAGCATTCATCTATATCACCTAGATTGCCATATTTATTGCCATATAATTGGGCATAATAGTTTTTAATGATTGCCTTAATTTCATCTTCATTAGAGGTGAGGTCTCCCTTTTCATCTATGATACTGTCAATTTGGTTTTCTGCTTTCCTTTTTTTAATTAGACTGACCAGTACTTTGTCTATTTCATTTGTTTTTTCAAAGTACCAGCTTCTAGTCTTTTTTATTAAATCAATAGTTCTTTGACTTTCAATTTTATTAATTTCTCCTTTGAATTTTAGGCTCTCTAATTTAGTCTTCATCTGAAAATGTTTAATTTGTTCACTTTCTAGTTTTTTTTTTTAATTTGCATGCCCAATTCATTGACCTCTGCCATCCTTAATTTGTTAATATATGAACTCAAGGATATAAATTTCTGCCTGAGTACTACTTTGGCTGCATCCCATAGGTTTTGAAAGGATGTCTCATCATTGTCATTTTCTTCAATGAAGTTATTGTTTCTATGATTTGTTCTTTAACTAACTGGTTTTGGAGAATCATATTGTTTAATTTCCAATTAATTATTGATTTACCTCTCCATATGCCTTTACTAATTATTATTTTCATTGCATTGTGATCTGAGAATATTGCATTTATTTTTTCTGCTCTTTTGCACTTGTTTGCAATGTTTTTATGCCCTAATACATGATCAATTTTTGTGAATGTGCCATGTGCTCCTGAAAAAAAGGTGTATTCCTTTTTGTCCCTATTCCTTTTTCTCCACATATCCACTAACTCTAATTTTTCTAAGATTTCATTCACTCTCTTAGCTCTTTTTTATTTATTTTTTGGTTTGATTTATCTAGTTTGGATAGAGGAAGGTTTAGGTCTCCTACTAGTATAGTTTTTCTATCTATTTCATTCTTGAGCTCCACTAGTTTCTTATTTAGAAATTTGGATGATATGCCATTTCTTTTCCCATTTCTTTTAGTATTAACCTCTTTTTTTAGCTCTAGTTTTGTGTATATATATAAGTATATGTATATGCATTTATGCATACATATATCTATATACCTATTTATGTCTTGTCATTTCATCCTATACAGTTTGTCACTGTTCCCTCTAAGTGTAATTCTTCTAGCTGTCCAGGTGATAATAATTTTTAAGAGTTACCAATAACCTCTTTTCTTATAGGGATATATAACATTTTAACTTATTGAGTCTCTTATAAAAATATTTTTTCTTTTGTTTTGTTTTTCTTTTTTCCCTCTTTTTAAATTACCTTTTGATGATTGTCTTGAGTTCTGTGCTTGGGCATCAAATTTCCTGTTCAGGTCTGGTCTTTTCTTTACAAATTCTTGGGATTCTTCTATTTTGTTGACTAACCATACTTTCCCCTGTAAGAATATAGTCAGTTTTGCTGGGTAGCTGATTCTTGGTTGTAGACCTAGTTTCCTTGCTTTCTGGAATCATATCCCATGCCTTTTGGTCCTTTAGTGTGGATGCAGCCAGATCCTGTTTTATCCTTACTGTGGTTCCATGGTATCTGAATGACTTCTTCTTGCCAGCTTGTAATATCTTTTCTTTGGTCTGGTAGTTCTTGAATTTGGCTATAACATTCCTAGGTGTTGTCAATTGGGGATTAAGTACATGATGTGACCTGTGGATTCTTTCTATCTCCACTTTTCCCTCTTGTTCTATAATATTGGGGCAGTTTCCTTGAATAATTTCCTGCATAATGATATCCAGGCTTTTTCTTTTGTCATGGTCTTCTGGTAGACCAATGATTCTTAAATTGCCTCTCCTGAAATGATTTTCTAAATCCTCTATTTTGTGAATAAGATGCTTCATATTTTCCTCAATTTTTTCATTCTTTTGGTTTTATTTTATAGTGTCCTGCTGCCTTGTGAGGTCACTTAATTCTAGTTGTTGTACTCTGGTTCTTAAAGACTGGATTTCATCCCTGACTTTTTGGTCATCCTTCTCCTTCTGGTCTGATTTTCTTTGGAGGTCAACTTTCATTCTCTTTACCTCATCTCTCATCTCCTTTGCTTCATCTTTCATCTTCTTTGCCTCATCTTTCATCTCCTTTGCCTCATTTTCAAGCTGGTTGATTTTGGCTTTCAAGACACTATTTTCTGTTTCCAGATGGCTTATCTTAGTTTTTTAAATTATTTTAGCAATTGTCTTCAGCCTCTCTTAATTGTGCTTTGAATTGCATTTTGAGTTCTTCCAAAACCTGTATCCAATTCGCTGGGATTTCTGATTTGTCATTTGCTGATCCCTCCTCATCTGTTCTGTTTGCTCTTAGTTCGTTGCCTGTACAGAAGCTGTCAATTGTAATTTCTTTCTTCTTTTTCTGTTGTTTGCTCATATTTACCCCTTCTTTGCTCCCCATATTTATCTGTGCTGTTGCTCCTCTCATTTTTTTTTGTTTTGGGGCTTTCTGTCAGTCTCCCCTCTTGGAGCTTTTTCAGATCTCTCAGAGCAGTCTGTGGGTGAGGGTTGTTGGAGTTTGAGCTTCTCTATCCTCTGGAGGTTCTTGATTGGATTAAAGTCCAGCAGTCCATGAGGGAAGGGTGTTGGAGCTTGGGATTCCCTGACCTCTGAAGACCTATGATGGGATTAAGTTCAGCTGGTTTGGGCTGGATGTGTTCTAAGGCCAAAACCTCCTGGAAGGCAATATGGAGGGTCTCCGCAGCTCTGACCAGGCTGCTGGCTCTATGCTCCCTCTACAGCTCCTTCCCCACTGCCTATTTTCAACGTTCTGAGCCTGGAAGATCCCTGACCACAAGGTACACCCTCCAGACCAACGCCTTTGCCTGCCCAGAGGTTCCTGCTGCCACTGGAGGCATTGCACTCTAGGTTGGGGGAGGAGGGAGGCCTGGGACCTTCCTTCTGCCTTCCCTTTAAACCCAAGTGTTCTCAGATTCCAGCTTTTGGGGAGGTGTACCTTTTGAATTGAGTCCAGCAGGAGGGTTCCTTGGCTCTGTCTTGTTGTTAGTTTTGATTTTCAGTCCCCTGGGAGCATTCAGTTTGTGATCAATAAGGAAGGGTATTCAGAGGTCTGAACTTCTGCAGCTTCTAGGCCACCATCTTAGGTTTGTATGTTTTTTGACACTGGGTCTCCCTATCTCTCCAAAGTGAGAAATACAGCAGCCTCTTACTAGCCCAACTCATGTCTGATCAAGTTTTGAACTGAGCTCATGTCGATCTGGTTAAAGATGGAAGTTGATGTGATGAACCTTAAATAAGTTATCCTAAAGGAAGAGGAGGAACCAGGGTATATTCTTGGGAAACACTCACACAGAGGGGTTGAAAAGGAAATGATGGATAAAGAGAAGGAATGGCTAAAGAGGTTGGGGAGAGGGCAGCTAGGTGGCTCAGTGGCTTGAGCGCCAGGCCCAGAGATGGGAGTTCCTGGGTTCAAATCTGGACAGGGGCACTTCCTAGTTATGTGACCCTGGGCAAGTCACTTAACCCTCACTGCCTAGCTCTTACCACTCTACTGCCTTAGAACTAAACCCCAGTATTGATTCTAAGAGGGAAGGTAAGGGTTTGAAGAAAGAAAAAAAAACTTTAAAAATAAATAAAGAGGTTGGAGAAGAAGAATTATATGGTGTCTCTGAAAGCAATGATGAGGAAGTCTACTGTGCCAAAGGCTTTAAAGAAATTAAAGAGAATGGGGGAAGGGGGTACTATTTAAGAGTTTTGTTTCAAGAGATGGGAAGTTAGATATACTTGAAGAGAGAGGAGTTAGCAGAAGTAACAAGCAAAGAACATAGTCCTTACTCTACTTTCTCGTGACTTCACATTCTCAATGGCAGTATCCACACTGTCTCCTTTTGTCTTTACTGCTGGCTGATTCCCTAGTTTGGACCAGTGTTTCCTGAAGGGCCCCACAGCCATACTCATTCCACTCTCAACTAGAATTCCTCTCCTCTTCCACAGCACTTGTGCCCGTCACCAACCTCTAGCTTCTCCCTTTTATATGCCATTAGAAAATAAGCTTTATGAAGGCAGGGACTGGCCTTGTGTGATTTTATTATATCTCCAGTATTCAGCATAGTGTCTGTCACATAATAAATGCTTTATTGAACCTACAAATGCTTCAGTCAAAGAGAGCAAAGTGGGAGCTGACAAATAAGTGAGATAAAAAGGTCAAGATTTTTTTTAATTTTTAATTTTTTTTATTTGGTCAATTTTCAAACAAGGGTCAAGATTAAAAAAAATTAACACCTAAACATGTTTGTGGGGAGATGGCACAGACCCAAGCACAAGAAACCAGTGGCAAGGGAAAGAATGAATCATGAGGAAAAGGAGAAAAATCCTAAAATAGACTCTAGGATATGGGCTAGGAGACACAAATTCAATGATTAGCCTTGATGAGAAATTAGTATCCATTTTTTGTAGCAAAAGTGAAAAAGAAAGACTGGGCATTGCTGTTGCTCAGTTATTAGGAAATTAAATGGGAAGATCAGGTTTTAATGTTGCTAAAACAACTAAGTAGCACAAGGGATAAAAGAGCTGAGTCTGGAGTCTAGAAGATCTGAGTTAAAATCTAGCCTCAGGCTAGCTGTATGACCCTGGGCAAGTCATTTAACCCTGCTTGCCTCAGTTTCCTCACCAGCCAGAGAAGGAAATGGCAAATCATTAAGTATCTCTGACAAGAAAACCCCAAGTGGATTCAGGAAGAGTCAGACACTATTGGAATGACTGAACAACAACAAAAAATCCAAATTCCTCCTTCACCAAGTTGGGATTTTGAACTTAAAAACACATCTGCAGCAAAACTCAAAGAGGATGGGACTGGGTGTTGCTACTGCACAAAATTAGAAATTCAAATGAGGAAATCAAGTTTCAATAATATTAGTGAAGTAAGAGGCTTAGTTCCATGAGGTTAAATGTAGAGGGTAGGGTGGGGTATGAGAGATGGAATTGATGAGGACCAAAAAGTTTTGGAATAATCATTGATAGAGAAAGGAATATGGGGAGGAGTCACAATATTGAAAGGAACAGAGAATCAATATGGGCGGAATCAGAGTATTATCAAGGAGAAGCAAAATGCCAAAGCAAGTTTGCTACCTTGAATCTGCAGTGAGGATGAAAACCAGCATAACTTTTTGACTTTCTCAAGCAGCACCCAAAGGATGGTAATATCATCCAGGGATAAGTATTTACAGGTCAGGAATGACAGCAATTCAGGAAAAGGACAAGGGATTTTAGAGTGGCAACTAAGGAAGAATATTAAAGCGATTGACCATGTGGACAAGACTGGATCTGCATCCAAACCAAGTCAGAATGGAGATCAACTAGGAGAATTGGATGAAAGGTCAAATTCAGGGAAAAATTAGTGTTAAATGGAGTGAAAGAGAGGGAGAAATGTAATGAAGGGAGCTGATGGTCAAAAAAACATGGAATTTCAAAGTCAGAGATCTTATGGGTGATATGTCACTGTGTGGTTAAAATGAAGTCAGAAAAGACTGTTGGAGCTGAGGACATTGAGTAATTGCTTTATCAGGTTGCTATAGAAGCCATTGGAATGAATAATGCTGTTCTGAAGATGATGGATGGAACAGAAAGACAATGAGCATTCAAGTTATTGAGAGGGCTGGTGAAAACGATCTGGTAGTAGATGGTTGCCATTACTTGCACTTTGCATCCATTTCTCAGAAATCATGGAGTACTAAAAAGCATTTATTGAGCACTTATTACTTTCCAGTCATCTCCATGCCATATCTGCACTACAGCCTCCATATACCTCCTTCTCAGAAGTCAAGCTCCCATTCCTGGGCCCCTGAGCTGAAGATTGCTGAGCATTTACCTGACCTTGCCCAGGCTCAGACCCACTAGGCTATTTCCATGCTATTTTCATGCTGTGCCCTATGCATCCACTTCATCTTTTTTTCTAATTCTAGCGCTGAGATTGTAAAACACCAAATACATCAATCAATTGCCCCATGACACCAAAACATTTCTCCCTGGCCAACTACTCACCTTGCTCTATTAGGATATAAGTTCTAAAGGACTGTATTTGCTTCCTTGTATTTGTATACTATATGCATTCACATTGAAATTCTTTAATGTAGCTTTCTTTCTTCTTCCTTCTTTCTGCCTTCTCTCCCTCCCCCAGTTAGGCACTGAGAACACAAATGCAAAAATGAAAACAGTCCTTGCTTTCAAGGAACATACTAATTCTATCAGAGGAAACAGTATGTCTTAAATGGAAAATATAAAAAATAAATATATGGCAATTTTTGGAAGGCAGAAGACCTAGTAGGAGTGAAAGAGAAATCAGGAAAGGTCTCACCAAAGAGATAGTGTCTCAATACACTTTTCTATTAGCAGCAACGCAATGACCAAGGGCAATCCAGAGAAACTTATGAGAAAGAATGCTATCCACATTCAGAGAAAGAACTGTGGGAGAAGAAATGCAGAAGAAAAATATATGAATGATCACATGGTACACTGGGGATATTACTGGGGTTTTGATGTTAAAGGATTGCTCTACTGCAAATATGAATAACATGGAAATAGATTTTGAACAATGATACGTGTCTAACCTAGTGGAATTGCTTGTCAGCTCAGGAAGGGGAGAGGAATTGGGGGAGGGGGGGAGGTGAGAAACCATGAATCATGGAACCATGGAAAAATATTCTAAATTAAAGAAAAAATAAAAAAGAGATGGTGTTTCATTTGAGATGAAGAAAGAATACATATGTAGCACACAGGGAACAGGACATACAAAAACACAGAACTTGAAAGTGGAATTTCACCTACCAGGAAGAGCCAATGGACATATTCACTGGAACAAAGTCATAAGGGCAAGTAATGCATAAGCATGAAAAGGTAGGTTGAGGACATATTGCAAAAGGCTTCAAAGGCCAAATACAGAGAGGATTTTGCATTTGATCCTAGATCCATAAGATGCCACTAGAATTTATTCAGCAGGATATATCCTGGTATGCAATGCTTGGGAAGCCTGGGCCATCCTAAGTCATTGACTGGGGGCAAAATGCTCCTGTTTATTTACACTGCCCTGAATGGAGTCCAGGGAAGCTGAGAAGTTCTTAAGTGTCAACTAGGTACCAGGCACCATACTGAGCTCTGGGAATACCATGAAAGACAATAAATAAATTGACTAACTACAATATTCTTTATTGGGCAATCACCAGAAGCTTTGAGAAGAGTATGGAGTGACAGCTGGATAAAAGTTGCCAATTTCACCTTTGTTTCATTTGGGTTATGCACTCAGGAGATCACAGCATCTACTCCAAGGATTCCTAAGCCTTTTTTTTGGCATAGATGCCTATTCTCCTCCCTCAGTGACTAATTCTTTTACAGACTATTTCAATCTTCCATAAGGCATAGGTGACTCAGGGGATAGAACAGTGAAGAAGCTTATGTACCACACCTCGGCAAATGCTTTTTTTTTTTTCCTACCCTTACCTTCCATCTTAGAATCAATATTATATATACATTCCAAGGCAGAAGAGAGGTAAGGGCTAGGCAATGAGGGTTAAGTGACTTGCCTGAGGTCACAAAGCTAGGAAGTGTCTGAAGTCATATTTGAACCCAGGACCTAGATCTGGAGCTCAATTCACTGAGCCATCGAGCTGCCCCTAGCATAATGGTTTGAAATACATACATGGAATACATAACATCATGAAATACAGTTATCAAAATTTCTTTTAAAAAATTAATCACTCAATAAACATTTATCTTCTCCTACTGTACATCCAGAATTGCCCAATAGTATACTATTCCCATATTGTATCTTACAGGCAGAAAGTTCCATTGACTTCCTTATCTTACTTTGCTTGTAGTTCCCCTTCCTGTTCTTAATGAGGCTCCTGAACTTTCAAAAAAAAGAAATGGGTGGGGCAACTGGGTGACTCAATGGATTGAGAGCAGGCTTAGAGATGGAAAGTCCTAAATTCAACTTTGGCCTCAGACACTTCCTAGCTGTGTGACCCTGGGCAAGTCACTTAACCCCATTGCCTAACCCTTACCACTCTTCTGCCTTGGAACCAATACACAGTATAGATTCTAAGAGGAAAAGTGAGGGTTAAAAAAAAAAAGGAAACAGGGAGATCCTTCATATTCAGATTGCTAAAAAGAACTCTCAATCACAGCCCTCATTTCTTTATCCTTAGATTACTGAAGTAGCATGGCTACTTTTCCTGACTAGGCTCCATCCCCCTCTAATCCATTTTGCATAAATTTTTCAGATTGAAGACTACTTTCACTGTCATTCAACAGCATTTCTGGCTTTCACACTACCTATAGTATAAAGTCCAACCCTTCAGCTAGATATTAATGGCCTTCTAAAACTGCCACCTCTACGATTTATTTCAGGGCCCCTCTTGTTCTTTCTTGACCCCCTCTGACTATGGCTATAAGGTTATGATTTTGCTTCTTGAATTTTGTAACTGCAAGTATTATTCTTCCTCCCTCAGAAGAATGTAAATGAATCAATACTGCTTATTGCAGAATATGTATGTGTGTATATATGTTTATATAGAAGCACATGAATACGTATATTTCTACATATATTCATCATATAAGCCTCCTGGCTTCCTTTCAGTCCCAAAGAAAATCTCATGTTCTACCAAAAGCTTTTCTCAATCCCTCTTAATTGTTACCTTTCTTCCCTTTCATTTCCTATTTATGCAGGTGATAGCTTATTTGTATATCTTTTTTTTTTTGTGCTGCCACCCCCATTAGATGAGGAACTCTTTGATCTCAGAAACAGTCTTTTGGTTTCCTTTGTATCCCACTGCTTAGGATAGGGACTCACATATAGTAGGGGCTTAATAAATGCTCATTGACCAAACCAATACATGGCTATATAGGATTGTTAGATCTTTCTTTAGCAGGGGCATATTCTCTCTCCTTTATGCAATCTGAATTAGCATTTTACATGGAGAATCCAAATAAGGGAAAGGGGTGGGGGAGCAAAGGAAACCACAAATGCCTCTAAAAGGCTTCTAAATTCACCTTTGAGAATGGAAAGCTCATATAACCTTTCCTACAAATTTGAGCTCACAATAATGTAATTCACAATTTCCTATTCAATATCTGTACAATTTGGGGCATTATACACGAAAAAATATAGACTGTTATAGCCAGAAAAGACCTTAGAGAATACTTATCAATGAAGAAACAATCCCTACTATGTGCAGAGCATGAGGGATGCAAAAAACAAAAATCAAACAGTCCTAATCCCCAAGGAGTTTACATTCTATTGGCAAAATCGAACCCTGTCATTTCACAAACAGGAACAATGGGTCCCAGGGAGAGAAAAAAATACTTTGCCTAAGGTTTTATTTCAATAATTATGTCTTACATAATTATTTCATTTTCACGTGCTTCTGAGATAAATGAAACTTAATAATTCTAGTCTAAGCCTAAACCTTTCGCCTTCCCTCCCCCAATCCCTACCTCACCAATAAGGGAACTGAGGCTCACAGAAGTCATTTAACCAAGATCATATTTAATCCAACGCTGAAATATTACTTATTTAGTTTTGATTGTGTCTATCTCACCTCACCAAATAGGTTATAAACACCTCTAAGAGCTTGGGATTCTGCATAATGACACATAGAAGCTACAATTCTGTCAATATTTGGTGAGTAGTAAATGTTTTGTTCTTTTAAGTCTTTTAAAGGTTGAGTAGGCTTTCATCACTCTAACAATCTGCATTTACTTGGGGGATTTCTCCTAATTAGTTTATAGACACTGTTCGAACAAATTAAATCACTACCTCCAAACTGTAGGATGGGAGAAGAGGATCTTCAAAGTTAATCTAGCTTGGAGGTGTCAGATAGGACCCCCCCCAAGTCCTCCAGAATGAAGCCACAAAGAGATTTAGTTGTAACTGGTAAATATTTAACAAAATAAATAAAAATAGAATAAAACATAGATAATGTCTATTCAAGTTTTATGTCAATACAACTCCCAGGCATCCTTCTGTAGGGTTTAGTGGCCCCCTTTTCTATTTGAGTTTGACACCCCTGGAATAACTCAGAGGGAAAGCCTAAAATGTGGTCACAAGATGTAGAGAGAAAGAACCTGGAGAGTGAGCTTGATCTGATGCCCAGTGCAAGAAGTGAGTGTCACAAACACCCCAGGGATTGCAAGTCTGATTTCAATTTCAGGGGAAAGCAGCCTGAATGATGGATTATCGGTGTCTAATTCCTGGGTGGGAAAAAACCATGTATTACTGGTCTCTGATCAAAAGGATTACTAGCAGTGCTAAATGCCCCTTGTTATGTTGAAGTTAGAAAAGTAATGACCTAATGGATTTTTCCATGAAACTCTCAAGAGTCATTTAGCCCAAGGGGCCTTTGATTCAACAACTTGTATCAACAGATATCTCAATATTGTGAGTTATTGTGGGATTGTCCCCAAGGCTGCTATCAGGTGTTTTTTATTTTTCTTTTAATTGCAGCTAGACATTCAAGGCTCAGTTCTATTATCTTTCCCAGACCCTTCCATTTGCTAGTGCCCTATAACCCTAACCTTCTCTGATTGTCCCCCAAATTACACTGCATAACTTTTGTATTTACTAATCATTGTGAATAAGAAGTGTAGGTGCTCTACCATTTTTCACATCCTATTGGGTCTTTTCTTGGCAAAGACAATGGAGCTGTTTGCCATTTCCTTCTCCAACTCATTTTTTCAATTGAGGAAACTGAGGCAAGCAGGGTTGCCTGGTTTGCCCAGGGTCACACAGCTTAGAAAATTTTGAGATGAGACTTTCTGATTCCAAGCCCAGTGCTTTAGTGTGGTATAATGAAAATAAAAAGCATTATCTGGTTCTAAAATCACAAGAAGGCACTGGTTCAAACACTACCAATGATTCTTACTATGGGACTTGGGTCAAGTTATTTAAATTCCATGGGCCTTGGTTTCCTCATGTATAGAACAAAAAGTTTGGATTGGATAGTCTTAGATGTTCCTTCCTTCAAGCTCTAGAATGTAAACCTGCTATTTCCTTCTAGTAGAATATAAATTGCATTTGGGGAAGGGCTCTTTAATTGCTGTGGTTGTTTTATTTGTAACTCCAACTCATGGTATACTTCCTGTACCATATTGGGCACTTATTGCTTGTTGAACTGAAATTGTTGCCAAAACTTGTACAATGTTGTAGATTTTGTTTGCACTTTTTTGATAGAATCCAAAAGATTCTGTTGTTAATGATGCCTTCAATAATTTAATTTTGAATCACAGATCTGGAAGGACCCTTAGTAGGTTATCTAGCTCCAACCCCCTTATTATAAAAATGAGGACCCTGAAGCATAGAGAGAGTGACCTGAGCAAGGTTACATGGCTAATAAATGACAAAGATGGCACTGGTTGGCACTCTTTCCTATTTACCTAAGAGAAATCTACTGAATCCTATCCTTGCCCATGGCACTCAATTTCCATGCCTTTAGTGGGGCAAAGTACAGCAGAGTTTTAGCTAAACATTGATTCTAATTTGCAATGAGAAGGCAACCCTAAAAAGCCCCACAGGGCCTGTGGATATTAGCCAAAATAAAAGATCATTAAAGTCATGGTGCTGAAAAAAATTCAATTTCTTTCTCAGGAGCCAAGAGACAAGAGAGTCCAGTACTGAACATGATAGCTCTTGAAGGGAAGAGAAAGTGAAGTCATCTTTCCCAGAGCACCAAAAGCCTAAGAAACTTTACATTTCACATAAAAACAACCAGGTCATGGTGAGGCAAACAGAGCAGTGGCCTTAGAATCTGGTAGATCTGAGTTTTATCCTCTCCTAGCCGTGTGCCCCACGGCCAAAAATTTAATGTCTCTGAACCTCAGTTTCCCCATTTGTTAAATGAAGAAGCAGGACTTAATGGATCCACTAAGTTCCCTTCTAACTCTTAATCTGTGGTCCTCTGATCTGTGTTTTATGGTAGAAGAAGGAAGAAAAGTAAGAAACAAGTATTTATTAAGCACTTACTATATTCCAGAGACAGATATCATCTCATATGGTCCTTACTACAACACTGGGAGCAAAATATTACATTTACATATTTTACAAATAACGAAACTGAGGTAAACTGGGGTTAAGTGATTTTTCACTGCCACATAGCTAGGAAGTATCTGAGACCACATTTAAATTCAGATTTTTCTGATTCCAGGTCAAACTCTCTATTTACTATACCACCTAGCTGTCTCAGTTAAGGACTAGACCCCATTTTTCTACAGAATCTTAGGGCTCTTTGCAAGACAATCAATTTCAGTTAAGGACTCCCTAGAACCAGCTTTACCTGATCAATTTCCTTTTTCTGATGCCAACATGCCTTCTTCCAAATCTGCCAACTCTTCCCACTCACCTTAAACATTCTTTAAGGAAAAAAATTAGACTGAGGTCCCCTGCCATGTGGAGGGAGGGGAGGGAGAGTCACCAGTCATCATAGCCATCCATGCATAATATAGTCAACCAATTGGCAATACCCAAAATTAAGTGTGGGCATATTTCTTTAATATAAATGAACCATATACATATGGTTCATTTATATTAATTTATATTTATATTATAATATAATATATATATGTATATATATATATATACTCACACTGGGTTGACTTCTTCCAACCCTAATCCTAATTTGGGATAAATATAGGGTATCTCTAAAGTCTTAAAGAAGTTTTCAGCTCTTCAAGCTGGTATTTGAGAGAGGACTCAAACTCAGGTCTTCCAGTCTAAATTCAGACCTCCATTGACTTTAGCAGCTCTCTGAAAACCTTCTAAGACTTTGGAGATACCCTTTACGTATGCTTTCTGAAAACAACACTTCATGCCAATTCTTTATTTCAGTGCTGTCTAGATTACATCAATACAAGAATGATCAATAGAATGCCAGTACAGCCCGATCTCTTCTTGATGTCAGCAATATTTGCTTTTGAGAATGACAACCTGGCATCCTACCTAAGGACTGAGTATTGGCTCAGGAAGACCTAGCTTCCCCTTCTTCACTGTGCCACATTTTGTGTGATCACAGGTTATGTCACAACCTTTCTGGGAAACAAATGAAAGGCAAATGGTACTCAGAATTGGTGGAAGGCAAATGTGTGTGAATGGGAAAAGATGCAGTAATGAAAATTTTAAAAATGTACCATCAAATGACTTACTCAGAAAAGGCAAAATGTATTTATAATTTTTAAAGTCTCAAAAAGGTCTTTTTTTACTTAAAAGGGAGACTATTTTGCCACTCACTAGAAGAGGGGAGACTGCCAGCAGCAAAATTTTAAGAAAGAAAGGGAAGTGTTTTATTAGATCCCTATTTGACTTCCCCAAATAAGAGAACAAAGAATTCTAGGCTGAGTCTCTGGAGAGCTCAGGAGATCTGAATTCCTGTGCTTGTTCTACAAGCAGGACTAAGCCTCAGTTTCCTCATCTGAAAAAAAAAAAAGAGAGAGTTCAGACTGGGTGATCCCTTAAAAGCTCTCAAAATTTGGTGTTTCTGTAAAGGACTTCGTAACCATTTGGGGAGGGTCTTAGGCACACAAGGAAGAGAAAAATGAGGCCTAGGCAGGTCCAAGGTCCTGCCCCAGATCGCATTCATTTCAGACAGGATTCGAAATCGGGTCCTGCAAGTGCAAGACCAGGAAGTTGCCCTGTGCTTGACTTGCCCCTACTTGGCCAGCTGAGGCTGATCCTGCTCGAGGTGGGCTCAGAGACCGTCGGGAAGTCACTCACCAACTTGTGGCTGGTGGGTGGCTGTTCTCCAGAGTTTTGGTCCAGGGCTTGTACCAGCTGATCTGCTCCGCGGCTTTCCCCCAGAACTTCTCCGGGTCGGACACAGAGGCCGAGAAGTGCGTCTTATACTCGCTGACACCCGCGCTGCTGCCGCTGCCCGAAGACAGAGAGCGGCGTCCCCCACCGACTCCTAGGCTGTCCCAAGGCCCCGGAGCCAGGTAAGCCCGGCGGGCAGGAGCTGCTCCCCGGGCCGCGGCTGAGCCCTGCAGGGGAGCCCCGAGTCCTCCCGCGCCCGTGACCTTCCGACACTGCAGCCAGGAGGGCTTCATGCCAAGGCTTGCCCCGTGCCTGAACTCTGGGGAGGTGGGGGAGAAGGGTGGCTAATTATTAGAGCAGCTGCCCAAGTTCAGCTGGGCCCTTCCAAGCCGTCCACGAAGCCTTCTACTCAGTAAGATCTGAGAGACTTTGACAAACTCCCAAAGTTGGAAGGTTTTGGTTGTTTTGTTTTTTTTGGGGGGGGGAGGGGGCAGGGCGCGTGGCCCACTACATTCTGAAGTTGTTGAGAAAAGCTGAACTGGATCCCAAGAGAAAAAAACAGGTGTTATTAAAACCTAAAGGACAAAACGTGGTAACTTTTAAGATAGTTTATTGTTAATACTTGATACGGACCCCTTTTGTTTTTATAGTCTATTCTGCGTCCCTTCCCCCACCTTGGAAGGGAACTCTCCCTGGTAACAAAACGGTTTAAAAAAAAAAAGAAAAGAAACGGACACAGTGACCCGAGTGTGCAATAGTTTGACAGCTGGAAACACTTAAGATTGAGCTGTTAAAATCTGAGCTCTAATGCAAAGGCTCCAAAGCAATTGGAGACCACTGTCTCTCTTCCATTCAGATCCCCGGATTTGCCAAATGAGACAAAAAACTTCCCCTGCTTTATAGGACAGAGCCAATCACCAGGCTTTTGTTCGTACTTTGAATTTTCTGCCATGGCAGTAGATTTAAAGTAGAGAAGGGAAGGGTGGAGAGGCGGGTCCGCTCCCACCGCCTGGTCTCTTCCACTGTAGTAATCCGCAATTTTTATCTACTACCCAGTCCGCACCAAACCAAGTTTTTCAAACAACTCCAGATCCTTAAAAATGCCTGTTTCTCCATGTTTTCTCAACCGCTGAGTAAGAGGGAGGGAACAAGGAGAATTCTTTAAAAGAGTAGGAAGGGCTTTGGGGATAATGGGCGGGGCTTTAGAACAATGGGCGGGGCTTTGAGGAAGGTATTACAATCTGTAAGAGGATCTTACCTACAGACTGCTACCCAAAGCCACATAGGGCGGGTGCCACCTGTAGCAGAAGGCACAGAACTTTTGTTTGCAATCACTTGAAACTTCTCGCTTGGCCTAGGTGTGAGTTATCTTTTAAATCCCTTCAGTCTCTAAATTCGAAGGCCCTATCATATTGCTCACTTCCCTGCCTGCCTTCTGCATACCTATGGTTACAGGAAGCCCTAAAACTACATTTATTTATAATCAATTACTTAATTGTGCTTGCGCTAACCTTTATGATTGTAAGTCCGTAATTTTCCTTTATTAAAGTAATTATTAAGTTTTGTTATTAATTAATCAAGCATTTCTCAGTTATCAATACCCACTGAGCTAAAACTAGATTTCCCCCCACATATTTGAATTAAGGTAGCCCCAATTCCAGGCTTGACTCTCTAGCCACTGAGCCACCTAAATGCCTTTTTTTTTTCCTATCAGAGGAAACAACAGGTACAAGTACATATCAGATTTGTTATAATGTACCTGATATTTCATCAGTGAAATTCATCAGTGAGGAGTTCCCTTCCAGCAACACATATCAAGAGGAAGCTGGGTGGTTCAATGGAGAGAGTATCAAGATGAAAAACCTAAATTCTAAATTTTTGCCATCAGACACCAGCTGTGTGATCCTGAGCAAGTCACATAATCTGTTTTCCTGAATCTACTGGAGAAGGATATGGGAGGGGAAATAATATCTTTGCCAAGAAAACCCACAGATGTTATTGGTATGCCATGAAGAGTCAGACCTGACTGAACAATGCATATCCACTTCTACTCTGTGACTGGCAGTTTCTTTTGAAAAGTCTGAGAGCACCATGGATTTGCCCAGGCCATAGAACCAGTATGTTTCAGAGATGAAATTGAATCCAGAGCTTCTTTATTTTTTTTACTCACTGTGACAAGCTACCTTTCATGTATTGTATAGACACACTGTAAATACAAGGTAACCGAGTGAAATTCCTGGTAGCTGGGGCCATCAGAACTTCTGTGGGAAGTAGCACTTCTGAAAGGTTTTAAAACAAGTGAGGAATTCTAAGAGCCAAGGATAAGGAGAGGATATATTCACTGTGGCAGTGGGGGAGGAAGGGAAGAGAAGACAGGCAATGCAAAGGAACAGAGAGGGAGATAAACTGTAGCTTGGGAGTAGTTTGGTCAATTTGTCTAAAGGTCAATAAAATAAAAATAAATCTGAAAAGATAAACATATGTAAGTATACATATTCATGTAGACACACATACATACACATATATACAACCTGGTACCATATATATATATATATATATATATATATATATATGGCACTTTAAGGTTTGTAAAATACTTTACATATATTATTTGATTTGATTCTCAAATTTACACTATGAAGTACGGGCTATTATCCCATTTTACAGGTGGCAAAATTGAGACTGACACACAGGTCATCATCAGTTTGATAGGATTTGTACTCAGGTCTTCATAACTCCAAGTCCAATAATAGACCCACTAGAAGTCAGATGTTGAAGGGCTTAAATGCTAGAGAAGCTTATATTTTTTCTTTAAAAAAACAACAACAACATTATTTCTGTCTTAGTAACAACTCTAAGTCAGAAAGGCAAGGACTAGGGCAATTGGGGGTTAAGTGGCTTGCCTAGGATCACACAGATTGATAGTGTCTAAGGTTAGGTTTGAACCCAGATCCTCCTGGCTCCAGGCTTTGCTCTCTGTCCAAGGAACCAACTGGCTGCTCCTTCTAGAAACTTGAATTTTCACTTTGAGGCAATAGCCAATTGAGCTCTGTGAACCAGGGAATGACAGATCAATTAATTCTATGTTTCATTCTGTGTTCGATAGATTCAAAGATCATGCTGGATCATTCAAGGAAACTGATTCTTGGTCGAATAATTGTGTCCTTTTTAAAAATTTTTATCCTTAATTTTATCCTCAAGATTATAATACTCTATTATTATATCTATATTATCTATATCTATATATTTTATATCTATATTATATTATAATATCTATTATTATATAATACTAATAATAATAGAGAATGGGGAATATTTGTTTTACCACCACCTTTACCACTTCCAGCTCAGTTTACATAGTCACAAGATACAATCAAAGAAAATATTTTTTCCCCTAAAACTTTTTCCTTGTGTCTAAGCATGAATTCTAAGAAAGAGTTGCAAGAGTTAGGCAATCCGGATTAAGTGACTTGCCCAGAGTCAAATAGCTAGGAAGTTTCTGAGGTCACATTTGAATCTAGGACTAGCTCTAGCCACTGTGTTAGCTAATTGCACCAAAGATAATCCCTGAAGAGAAGATTAAAGAACTTTCTAATTGAGTCAAAAGGGGATGCAGAGGAGGGGGATGACATTGTCCACCTGCCCTTGTGGGGTTTGTGTAGCTAAATCATGAAGAAAGCCAAAAATTGGAGAATTGGAGATAATCCAGGAGAATGTCAGCAGTCAGGGAGAAAAGTAGCCCTTTGCTCAACTTCAGCATCACATATAAACTTAGAATGATCCAGACAAAATTTGCTCATGGTCCCAGGACAACAAAGAAGGGAAGATCTGAGGAAGTATAAATTTGGAGAAGAGAAACCTGTGAGAGCTCAGTTAAGCAAACTTCCCACATGGGGGAGCTTTGTAAGGACTTGTAATATAATGGGGAAAGAGGAGAATGGAAATGGAGCCTCTTCCTTTTAAAACAGGGACAGAGTGAGAAGAGGTGTTGTTGTTTAGCCAGAGAAGAGAAATAGGACGGATTTTGTCTTTTCCCCTCAGCCCTCTCTGACTAGACTCCCTCATTATGGCTTCCTTCAATTCCTACTGGCAGGCTCTCTGGGATCTTTGTTGGAAGGGGCTTCAGGTATTAAGCCTCTTTCTTCTGGGGAGAGAGAAACCCCTTCTCCTCCGCCCTCAATTTAGACTGTCTTCTAATAAAGCTGGAGTCAGTTCTGGGTCCTAATGACTGAGTTTATTCAAGGGAAACAGGAAAGGGACAGGGCTGATGAGTGGTAAGGATTGAGATTCAGGAAGGAAAGAGGGAGAGGGGGTCCCTATCTAATTAGCACCCTTCCCCCCAAAGTTAGGTAGCTCAGGTCTGATAGCCTGAACCCCTGAGGGGTTCAGAGTAGAGAAACCCGGTTTTCCAAGTGTCCCCAAGTTGTAGAGATCTTCTTTGTGGACTGCTTGTCTCTCAAAGTTCTTATCCACTGGCTGGGGTTCAGGAGGATCTGGGATCAGGAATTCAGGGAGAGAAAGATCACTGACTTTGAGATTCAGTCAGAGACCCCCCAAAAAACCTCTGCCCAGGTACTCTCCACCAGGTGTCCGTTTCAACTGCCTGGATCAGCTTTTTCTCTCCCTCCAAGGTTCCAAGTTCCTTTTTGCCCGTCCCCTCCTCACTGCTTGCAGGATTCTTGCAGCTCTTCCAGGCTCCCAAAGTTTCCAGATTTCTCTCTCTTACAGACTCCACAGGAGAAAAGTACCATCCACCCACCCACTAACCCATCCAAAAGGTAAAGAGTTTCCTCAACTCTCTGCTTTCTCTTAAACTCACCAATTGCTCATTATTGGACTTAGCTAGAAATGTTTTTTTTTCTTTTTATATGTTGAGACTTTCTTGAGTTAAACAAAAATAATAAACTATGATTAAATAATCAATCGACAAGTATTTATTACAATATTCCATATAACAGGCTTTATGCTAACCCTGGAAATACAATTCTTTCTCTCAAGGATCTTTAGGGAAGTCAAAGTAGTCATTCCTGGAGCAGAGGTCAGGAGGGAATGCCTTCCAAGCATGAGGAACCAGCTGGACAAAGGTACATTGCCATTGGGACCTCACACCTACTTTGTTTTGTCTGCCTATAGAGAGCTGCGTACATAGGCTTATGGGTAGACAAGGTTTTGCTAACTTGACTATATGCTCCCATGGACAAGAACAATTCCTCTAAGGAGACAATGAAAAGCAGCTGTTTATCATGCATTGTGTGATCTTGAAATGTTCTAATCACAGTGCTGCATGGTGGCCCAAGGGAGCTACAGTCATCTGTCTCCTTACCTTTTAAGTAAAACGATTGTCTTTTGCTACTCATGCTGACCCTCATTTATCTTTTAGGTCTAAATCACCCCAAATTTTTCCTTTGACATTTCAATCGCTTTGTAAGACTACAAATTGGTCAGCCATACTCTGCTTGGTTGCAGACTATGGCTATGATACCTGCTTCCATATCCACAAGTCTGTTCTTCTTTTGATAAAAATTGCCTCATCCAAGTCAGAAAAAATGCATAGTGTTGAGACAACCAACTGTCTACAATAGAGATTAAAGGTGGCGGCACATAATGTACAGAGAATAGCAAATAAATCACTTGGACTACAACATAAAGAATGCTAGGGGGAATGGTATAGAATTAGGTCAGAGAAAGGGAGGTGGACCTAGATTGTGAAGGTCTTTAAATGCCAAACAGAAAAGGTTGTATTTGATCCCAGATATAATAAGCATAAGAGGGATTTATTAAGTAGGGGAATGAAATCAGAATGTGCTTTAGAAATGTCATTTTGGCAATTATGCAGTGATAATTAGAGAAGGTTGTCACTTCAGGTGGAAGAGGTGAAGAAAGAAGTCATGAACTTCTTGGCTAGATGACTGGAGAAAAGACAGAAGTAAGAGGTAGAATGGAGGTAGAATTGGCAAGACTCAGCAACTGACTAAATATCTTGGCTTCATGAGAATTTAGAAGTTAAGGATTACTCCAACATGGTGGATCTGGACAACTTGAAGTAATGGTTAAACCCTTAACAGAAACAGGTAAGATGGGAAGAGATTTCCAGTTGAAGGATCAGGGGTGGTTATTTTTGGTGTCAGTAGTTTCAATCATGCATATCTCTTTATGTATGATCTTTCTGAGGTTTTTTTTTTTGTTGTTTTTTTTTTTGCCAAAGACACTGGAGGGGTTTTCCATTTCTTTCTTCAATTCATTTTGTAGATGAAAAAACTAAGGAAAATAAAGTAAAGTGATTTGCCCAGGGTCACACAGCTGGTATCTGAGGTCAGATTTGAACTCAGAGCATCCTAATCCTAAACCCATTGCTCTATCCATTATGCCACTGTAATGGAGAGGAAAAGGAATGGAGTCCCCCACCACTGAGTTCAGGACCAGAGTGTAGTAGAGATGAAATGGATCTAATGGATGGAGAGAGAGGATAGTTTCTTCCCTCTCTTTTCTCAATACACCCTAGCTGTCTTCAGGGTTATTACTTTTCTTCAGAGGCAGGGTCAAAGTAAATCCAGGATTAAACTGCTTCTTCTCCCTTGGGGAAGAAATATAGTTCTCCAACCCAAAGCTTCTGGTCCCTCTCCCTGAATATTATGAGCATTAGGTCTATAGAACAGCTATTTATTTGAGGAACACTCAAAGGGTAAGGTAAGTGTGATTGAGGGAGAAGGTATTGGGAAAGTGGGAAATAGGAAGTCCCTAAAACCTAACAATTGATCGGCTTCTCTCCAAATCCTACAGGGTCAGGCTGTGCCTGCCTGACCCTCTGGGGTCAATTATGAGAGCTGTCTTGACTTCTAACAGTCCTGGTCCTAATATGAAGTTCAACAGCTACTTTGGAGGGATGGACAGGAAATCTTCCTGGGGTGGATAGTTTTATATCAAAAGACCTATCCACTCCTGTTGTCTTCTGCTGGATTCAGGGGGTCTGGATGACCAGGGCTCAGAGGTGCTTTCAGAGCAACCTTCCTGAAGGACTTCCCAAAGAGATGTGAAGTTAACTACCTGGATCTTCTCAGCTCTTCTCTGTTCTTTCTCTGGAATTCTCTGTTCCTCTTGCCCTTCCCCTGCTTGTCTTGTTCCTCTGGCAGATTGAGTCTAAGTTTCCTCTCTTACACCACCTAGCTGTCTTTCAGGGGTGGTGGGATGAAAGGTAAGTTGTTTTGGACATAATGAGTCTTAGATGTCTAAAGGATAGCCAAGTGGAAGAAATGTCTAGCAGGTCAACTGGTGATGCCAGAATGAAGCTCATTAGGGAGTCTAAGGCAAGATGAACAATTCTGGGACATGTCTGCATACTGAGGACAGCGGAACCAATAGTAGTTGATTAAATCACTAAGTAAGAAAGAATTGGGATGGGTTGGGGGTGAGGAATTCCTAGGGCAGAGAAAGGGAGCACATCCATAACTACAGGGTAGAATTTGCATTAGATAATAACAGCAAAGGAGGAAATTAAGTATTTTTTATGTGCAAGGCACTATGCTTACCATTGGAAATACAAAAACAAGGAATGAAAGTTACCTCTCTCAAGCAAAAGGTGCCACTCTTAAGAATTGACTGCTAGGTCATTTCATAGGGTCTATGACCCCTTCTTTTTATGTGTAGAATGAGGAAATCTTTTTTGGTATAGTGTATTATTGCTCTATGTGGGTCCTGGATTACAGGCTCCTGTCAGTCCATTGACTTTTACATTTCTTTTGTTCTTAGAATTCCAAGGAATGTTTCCCCCAATAAGACTGATTAATAAATAAAGGAAATAACGATGCTCTTCCTGCTAACTACTGGCCACTCACCACCACCTATGAGGGTCAGTAAAGGTTGAGAGTTTTTATATACCACCTCCCAATGTCTTGGGATGTTCAAGGAAGGGACTGAATAATGAGCTCCCAAAATTGTATTCAGGGATCTGTACCAGAGGATATGGGGGTCTTTTGGTTATCCAGAAAATCGTTTAACCAGGTCAATTAATAAATTAATTAAATGCCCAGAAATATCACCTCTCCATATTTTAATTGTTCCATCAAGAATTTGTTTTGTTTTGCTTTGAATTGCTTTTTGAATTTTTTAAATATAAGTGAAATCCTTTCAAACACTGAGTAATCAGTATTACACCACATACACACAAATATGTATTATATGCAATTATAACTATATTAAGAAGTAAAGCCATTATTTCTGTTAGGATCTCCATGTATTAGAAATGTATTCCCCCTCCCCATGGAATCTGATTCTGCATTTTACATGAGATAGAATTATGTGTGTGTGTGGGGTGAGGGAATGGGTTGGTGACACATAAGTACCTCTATGATACCTTTGATTCCTCGCTAGAGAGAATAACCCAAGGCTGTTCTTTTGTTTTTTACAGGATGATTTAAGAGCTAGAACTTATTGAAAGAAATTTATACCCATATCACTTATTTTAAATACTATAACCATTGTCTTTTACAAAATAAGGGATAATTTTGATCTTAAAGCCAAATGAAACTATCTCCCCCTGTTTTTCGAGTAGAAAAAAAAAAGTTGATTTGGATTCTGATGGACAAATAGCATCTGGCACCATAAATAAGAATCCTTGTTATTGAACTAAGTGAATCAGGGCATATTCCACTCTCATAATCTCATCCCCTTAATGTGATAGAGACATGAAGAAAGAGAGATTTTGAAGGACTTGTGGACCAAGATGCAAGAACCAGAGTTCCAACGGAATGTTTCCAGTTGGTGGCAGTTTGAGCTGACAATGGGGAGGTGACTGTCTCTGACTGGAAGTCACACTCTCTCTCCCTGGATGTTTGAAGCTGGCTGAAAGACCTTTGTGAGACTGACTTGGTTTTGGGGGTTTCTCTGGCTCTGAGCAGTTGAAGTTGACACTGGGAAGAGAAACTTGGCTTTTGGACTTGGTCTCTGGCTCTCTGGCTCTGAGCAGTGGAAGCTGACCAGGGGAGAAGCTTTTGAGTTGGTGATCTATTTGAGAGTTGAGCTGGTCAGGAGAAACTTAGAGACTTTGAATTTTGTTTTTCTCTGGGGTTGAAGCTGAGAAAGGAGACCAGCCAGACTAAATTTGTGAAGAAGAAAGAAGATTTTGAAAGGGCTGCTGTCCTCCATCTCCCTAACTGTCTGAGTCACACTTGTGACTCCCCAAACCCTCAATTTTACCTGATTTAGATTAGGGAAATCCTCATCCCTCTTACCCCAGTTTCCCATCCTGTTATCCTAATAAACCCCTTGATTTGAAAAAGGAAAAGAATAATTTTATAGTTTACTCAAGTGGGGGGAGGGGGAGGAGCCAAAGGCTTCAAGAAGAACTGGGTGGAGAGGGTTGGAAAAGGGAGGGAGTGAGGGAGGAAGGAGGTTAGGACATAGCTTTATCCATCAGCCATCAGTTTAGCTTCACTATCTCAAGAAGTAATAGTTTCCTTTCAGATTGCTATTCTATTACACTAACCAACTACTCTGCTCAAAAAATCTGAATTATCTCTCTGGCAATGGTGGTAGCAATAATACCTCATTTCCCACAAATTGAAATCCTGGAACTCCAAAAGAGGACTAACTGATAACATATGGAAAATGGGTCTTTTCCAATATAAAGGTACAAATCATTTTTTATAAAATACCCTCCTCCTGTCTCCAGCTTTCTTTAAGATCTTAGCTGCACACATTACCCTAGCATCAGTATTTTTGACAGTCAGATTTTGAATGTGGATCCTTTTCTCCCTCCTTCTCTTCCCACTGTATACCACCCTGTCCCCAAGTATAGATCTTTTTCATCTTCCTACTCCCTGTCTGCATGCTGAGCTGTGTCCTTTGCTACTAAAAACTTACAAAGACAGCCCTCAGCTATGGTAAGTGCTTCCTAAAACAGAAAACTCATGATAAAACCTATATTTATATAGTACTTCTTAAAGCATTTCCACGTCTCTTACCTCACAGCAACTCTGAGGGGATTTCTGCAGATATTATTGTCACTTCTTGACAGCATTGAGGTTTGGAGAACCAAAATGACTTGCTAACAGTTCACAGCATTACAGGTTAAAAGATTTATAACTGGAAAAGATGTTAGGCATCAACTAGCACCTCCCTCATTTCACTGATATGGAAAATGAAGCTCTAGGAGTTCAACTAATTTACCCAGAGTCAAACAGCCATTAATAATAACAGCTAACATTTCTATAGGATTTACTATGTGGGGCTACTGAGTAACTCAGTGGATTGAGAGCCAGGCCTAGAGATGGGAGGTTCTGGGTTCAAACCTGGCCTCAGACACTTCCTTGCTACATGACCCTGGGCAAGTCACATACCCCCCCCATTGCCTAACCCTTTCCACTCTTCTACCTTGGAACCAATACCCAGTATTGATTCTAAGACAGAAGGTAAGGGTTTTATATATATTTATTATTATATTTTATAAAATAACTATATTTTATAATACATAATAAGCACACAAACATATATATATATATGTATATATATATATATGCATATATATATATACACACATACATATAAACTTACTATGTGCCAGGCACTTTGATAAGCACTTAATTTTTTTCTCTTTTGTGAAGATTGGATTTAGCTATCTGCTGATTGTAACAATGAAGGAATTTAGCTCTTCCTTTATTGGGAAGATTGAATTGTAATCCACAATCTATTTTTAGATTTTAATCCCCCAAAAGGTGATAACTCAGTATTTTAAGTATATCTACCCATTTCAACTACAAAAAAGTGTTAAGAAACTACAAAAGGTAAACTAACCAAAAAAGGTGTTAAGTAACTACAAAAGATATAATCTAATCAAAGAGGGTGTGAACTAAAGAGTGTACAGTCCTAGAGAGGAGTGTCTGCTGTGATTCATAGATGTGAAATTTAGGGGAGGTGGCACAAGAGAAAAAAAGATCTTTAAAAGAGGACCAGAGGCCAGAAGAAGATATCGGATTCAAGATTTGAGTTGGATGGAGAATCTCTGACTTGGAGTAGGACTAGAGGATCAACCCCTTGAGATTCTATTGGAGGAGATCTGAAGTGCAATCTGACTCAGGAGAGACTGGAAGACAGACAGGAGGAGCGACCAGAAGACAGATGCCCAGATTCTTTACATTTAGATGGTCACAGTTGGTAAGTGAAAGACTGACTTAGTAACCCCACCTTTCTCGGAGGTGTAAACCTCCTAGAAAGGCCCATCATCTTGAGGCTATTTTCCCCTGATTAGGGCCTTAAAATTTCTACCTGGCTCAGAGGAAGCCAGAGTTCATTCTCTCTCTCTCTCTCTCTCTCTCTCTCTCTCTCTCTCTCTCTCTCTCTCTCTCTCTCTCTCTCTCTCTCTCTCTCTCTCTTCTCTCTCTCTCACTCTCTCTTTCTCCTCTCTCTCTCTCTCTCTCTCTCTCTCTCTCTCTCTCTTCTCTCTCTCTCTCTCTCTCTCTCTCTCTCTCTCTCTCTCTCTCTCTCTCTCTCTCTCTCTCTCTCTCTCTCTCTCTCTCTTCTATTGTAAATGAAATTACCATCAATTACATTTTACTTTAGCAATTCATCTTGGGATTTAGAAATTAAATCCCTGATGACCACCCATATAAATATTCAGAGTCCAACCACAAATTAAACTTAACACTTTTGACTCTCACAAGAACCTTGAGAGGTTGGTGCCTCTATTACCCCCATTTAACAACCAAGGAACTGAGGCAAACAGAGATAAAGCAATTTGCTTAGGTTAACACAAATGTTAATTTTTTGATGCAAGATTCATATTCAGATCTTCAGAACTCTATCCACTGCCACACAGGTCTCCAAAATTATAAATCATGGAGCTAACACTCAAGCCAAAGCTTTCTAATTAAATCCAATACATCACACTCTTTGTGCTTATTCTTAATGGTTTGTAGTAGATACAAAAGGAAAATTTACCTTCCTTCAGCCACTGGAATTAGTTAAGCAAAAGGACTAAGTTTCAAATCTATGATTTTCGTATATTAATTCACAGCTTTCTCCTTGATATCTTTATGCTCAATGGATCTTACTATGAGGAAAGAAAGCTATTTAAAAATATATTTTATTTTCCCCAATTACATGTAATGCCAATTTTTAGCATTCATTTAAACAAATTTTTTGAGTTCTAAATTCTGTCCCTCCTTCCCACTCTCATGCCCTCACTCTTTTTCCTGAGGCATTAAGGAATCTAACATAAAAACATTTTTCTTTATTAGTTATTTTGTGGGAGATCTGAAACAAAAAAAAAGTAGAAAGAAAGTAAAATAGAATATGTTTTCATCTTCAGGCAGACTCCATCAGTTCTTTCTCAGAGGGAAGATGGAATTTTTCTTCACTAGTCTTTTAGATTGTCTTATATCACTGCAATGCTGGGAATAACTAGATCATTCACAATTGTTCATCAAAAACTATTACTGTCACTGCATAATATTCTTGTGGTTCTGCTCACTTCACTTTGCCTCAGTTGATGTAAATCTTTCCAGATTTTTCTGAAATCATTCTGCTTGTTTTTCTTATAGAACAATAGAATTGCATCACAATCATGATAGAGCTATTTCTAAATATTGCTTTCACACATCAGTTCAATTTTACCTTCATTTCCAATTTCAAATACTTCAATTTTGAGGCAGCTATGTGATATAGGGTATAGAGTACATGGCCTAGAATCAAGGAGAACAGAGATCAAATCTAGCCTCAAACACATTCTGACTGTGTGACCCCAGGCAAGCATCTTAATCTCTGTTTGTCTCCATTTCTTCAACTGTAAAATAAAGATAATAATAGTACCTTCTGTAAGGAATTAAATTTTATGTTTGGACTAAATATATGAGAATTCTAAGATAATACTGTGGTTGCTGATTTAAAAATCAATACAGCTCAAGTCAAAATGACTTTTAGCAGCTTTTATTTACAATGAGGTGGAGAGAGTGAAAGAAGAGAAATGTAAAAGAGGGTAGAGTAAGAAGTCTAGCTTATCACCCTAAATGTTGTTCCAGGCCTGGTTCAAACCACACAGGGCTTATTAACCCCTCAGCCAGAGGACTCAGTGGTGAATTAAGCAAGGGTTCAACCTATGCAGCCTCCTCCAAGAAGGGGAAGGCTCTCCAGAACTAATCTCTCCAGAAGCCAGGAAAAGATGATCAGCTTTTCACTCGCTAGGAAAAGATCCAAAGAGAGAAGATCTAGGAGCAGTCTTGCCGGAAGCAGTCCAAGAGCCACAATCCCAGTCCAAATTCCTTCAACCCAAAAATGCAAGACAAAGACTTCTTGGACAGGAAGTTCATCATCTTTTATAGTCCCTTTTTTTATATCACTTCCTGTCCCTTCCTCCACTTTATGGGAACCAATTGCAGTCTTTAAATTTGCTTAGCACTGCCTAGGGGGCAGTCAGTCACTTCTAGAGGTGTTACTCATTTTAGTAAATGGTTTTTGAACTTCCCCTACTTAGTGTTAAGTAGGGGGTGTCTCTGCTTTTGGTTGATTAAATTTAAAAGTAGGTTGTTGGGTTTTTTTGTTTGTTTGTTTAATCCTATCTTCACACTGCTTCCCAGGCAGGTTGTGAGGTTGAAATTGATGTGGGCAAGGCTGACTGGGATCTCATCCAAAGGACTGATAGAAAAGTCAAACTGACTTAATTGTGTGAAAATAAGCTTTATTATAAGAGAATATAGTAACAGCGTAATTATGTATAGTTAGCTAGTTAGTATAGCAAGTAGGATAAGGTAAGCAAAGATAAAGGGTAAAAGTAAGACAGCGAGTAGGGGTTTTTAGGAATGCTTTTTCTCTTGCTTAGTTACCAAGAAAGCAGTTGTTGTCCTGTGTTTCCAAAGAACTGATTTCACTTTATCCATGATCCAGTTTGGTTTGCACAGCTTTATCCATGATTCATTCTATTTGCCTATTACAGTAGGAGGGAGCAAAACACAACGTGAATGAGATACCAATGATACATTAATTATTCTAGGGCAAATTTTGGTCAAGTTTTGCTCTTTTCGGCCTAGATTCTAAGAAATGCAGTAAGAGTGGAAATTGGGAATTATTTGAACCTAGTCCTGTGTAACTGGGAAACTGAACCACCTGTACTTGCTGTCCAGAGACCCCACACCAAGAACCTAGGCTATATCTAAAGATCAATATAAAGAGTTTTCACATAATTGTGAATCTAAGCAACTCATTTGTCTTATCTGAAAGGAAGTCCCATATTAATCAATTAGTTACTGTTTCGATGTTCTTTTGATTGTTTACAGCTACTTGGCAGAGTTTGTGGGACATTTTATTTAGCCAATAACAAAATGAGATAATATTTGTAAAGTGTTTCGTTTAGAGTCTGGCTCATAGTAGTAGGTGCTATATAAAGGTTTATTACTCTTCCCTTTATTCCTTTCAGTCTCTATCTTTCCCTGACCTATTTTAGGAATTTGACACTCATGAGTTCAAATGACAATGTGTTATCATTGGAGAAAGCAACTACAAGATAAACAAGCTATTTAATGTGTTTTCCACTGAAGCCACACTGTTTGATGCTCTCTGTGAATTTCAGGTGATGGTTATTATCATCAGCATTTTCATGGCTTCTTTCAACACTGAAATAATCTAATTCGAATTCTTTTCTCAATATGCCCCACCTGGACAAAGTAGCCCAGCTAAGAAAGTAATTACAGAGGAAGGCTAAACAGAAACATCAAATTATTAACAACAACAAAAATAGTAACCGAAGAGAATTAAAAGGAAGGAAACCATAGAGGGAATTTTTTAAGTGCCCAGTTTTTTTTTAAAAACTTTCAAGTTTTTTAAGTGCTATTCATGAGCATTATGATAAAATTCAGTCATAATCACTTGCCCTAAATATTATGCTAAAATATTGTATCTTCGTATGACAACTGGCTGTCTTTTTGTGTGCAAAGATGAATGTTTATAAATCCAGCGAATAAACAGTTTTGACAGGATTTCAGTACTTCGATGGAGTCATTATTTCACCTTCCTATTCATGGAGATTAAAGCCTTCTCCTAAACTCTCTGATTCTTGTTCATGGCTCTCCATTAATCCTCAAAAGAAAGTCTTATCCAATCCCTTAAAAATTGCAATATCATTCAGATTTAGAGTTAAAAGGGACCTCAGAACCCTTCACATTCAACTTCCTCATTTTACAGATGAAAAAATTGAGGTGAAAAAATTTACCCAAGGTTAGACTCAGAACAAGTGGCAGATTTGGGATTCAGAATAAATCTAGCGTACAATTCCTCTTTCTGTGAACTGTGCAAATTCTGCCTATGGACAGAGTAGCAATCATAGGATTATTCACATCAGGAAGAAAAAAAAAGATGAGCTAAGGATGCAATGTTCCTATTATTAAGAGCAACTTGGAAGAGTTTGTGGAACATTTTAGCCAATAACAAAATGAGATAATATTTGTAAAGTGTTTCCTGTCCTATAGGACTGTAATTCTCATTTTCTCTCTGCATAATCAGTTGAATTCAATCAAAAATATCACTATTGCATTTATTTCCTGAGGTTATACAGGAAAAGGGGAAAGAACCTCTCTGTTATAAAATATTTATAGCTGCAATGTTTGTGATCACAAAGAAATGGAAATTGAAGGGATGCTCATCAGTTGGGGAATGACTAAACAAATTGTGGTATAGGATTATCCTTGAGATGTCTGTAATTTGGCTGTAATAATCTGGAGGTTTTTAAATTTGAGATTTCTTTCAGGAGATGATTGGTGGATTCTTTTAATTTTTATTTTCCACTCTTTAAAAAATTTTTTATTTAATTAATTAATTTAGAGTATTTTTCCAGGATTACAAAAATCATGTTCTTTTCCTTCCCTCCCTCAAACCCCCTCCTATTGCCGATGCATAATTCCACTGGGTTTTACATGTGTCATTGGTCAAGACCTATTGCCATATTATTGATATTTGCACTAGGGTGTTCATTTAGGGTTTATAACTCCAATCATATCTCCATTGATCCTCTTGTTCAAGAACATCAGGGCAGTTTTCCCTGATAATTTCTTTCAATATAGTATCCAGGTTCTTTTTTTTTTTCTCCTACTAAGGCTTTCAGGCAATCCAATGATAGGATTATCACTCGTAAATCTAATTTCCAGATCAGTTGTTTTTCCAATAAAAGGTTTCAAATTTTCTTCTATTTTTCATTCTATTGCATTTGTTTTATTATCTCCTATTGCATCATGAAGTCATTAGCTTCCATTTGTCCAATTCTAATCTTTAGGGATTAATTTTCTTTTTTGAGGCTTTGTACTTTCTTATGGAATTATTTTGCTATTGTATTTCCTTTTTAGGAAATTGTTTTATTCAGAAAGTTCTTATTCTAAACTGTTGATTTTTTTCTTTCATTTTCTTCTCTAATTTTTCTTCTGGGTTTCTTATTTTTGTTTTTCCATCCTTTTTGCATCTCTTCCAGGAAATTATTTTGGTCTTGACATCTTTTCACATTTTTCCCTTCACACATTTTCATTTTTTTATTGTTATCCTCTTTGGTTTCTATTTTGGTTATCTTTCCTGTTAAAATAGTTTTTCTAGCATCAGGCTTTTTCTCTTGCTCACTTGGGAGTTATTTTTATCTTGATTTTATATATATTATGAAGCTTACCTTCATTCCAAGGAAAGTAGGAATACTATTTTGTACTTGTACTGTGCTTAGGATGAAATCAGCTATCTTGGTCTTTAATTGACCATTCTGCAGAGGTGACCTGGCTGACCTTCTATGTAGAGATTTGTAGTTATTCAGTCCAACTGGTTGGAGTTGTGTTCTGCCCATTCCCACCAAGCCTAGACCTTTTTGGGCTGAATTTCTTCCTCTGTTGCCTGTGCTGAGTTAAACCTGCCCTCTGTACTGGCTGGGTTATGCAGGCTTTCTTTCCACTGCTGCTTCTTCTATATTGCCTTAGTTTCCACTCTGACCCTGCTGAGCCTGGACTGAGTTCCTGACACTTTTATTCAAGTCCCACTGAGGCTTTTTTTAGCATTCCTTCATTGTACCTCAGTGAGATGAGTCCTCCTTGCTGTCTCTTGACAATATTGTTCTGGGAAAGAGCACGGCTTTACCACTTTTGTGGGTTCTGCTGCTCCAGTATTGTTTTGAGGTGTTTTTGTTCTGCTGTGGTCCTTTGGAGGGTGATTGGTGGGCTTTGAGTATTTTTTACTTTGCCATTTTGGTTTGATCTGCTGCTGCTGCCATCACCACCCATGGCAAATAATTATGATAGAATAATATTATGCCATAAAAATGATGAACAGGTTAATTTTGGAAGCACATGGAAATACCTGCATGAAATTATGAACAGTAAAACAATCAGAACTGTATCCCCCAGCAGTGAGAGTAAACCCCAGTTTGCAAGGTCTCTGGGTAGTCATATTTTAGAAACAGTCAGACATGCAAGCTTTCAGCATGAGAATTCAACCCCTCACCTCCCTCACCTCCCCAAATACTGAATTTTCATCCAATAAATTATTGATGCAATAGTTCTGAAAGAAGAACATACAGTAGTCTGTAAAAAGCTGGGTCACATATTGACATGTTTACATGTTGAATTGACATGTTAAATTACCACCTATAGAAAACTCTGTTCAAAGCCACCCAAGTAATCTAAATCCATTGTTTCCATCCTGTTAATCATTGAATTCCATTGTGAGTGATCTAATCTCTTTGCCTGATCCAACCATCTATAAATAGCTACTTGATATCAATAAATTTTGTCACTGATCAACAAGAGGACTTAGCATCTGTAAGTCTGTCTTTTGACCTTCCTGATCCCAGCCATTTCTCTCACCCTGGTTCCCTGATCTACAAGTAATTTGTTGAGCAGGACTTTACACAGAACCAAAACAAGATTATTTGTAGAAACAGAAATATTGTTTGAAGAATGACTTGTAGGGACACCTAGATAGGGCAGTGGGCTGAGAGCCAAACCTACAGATGGGAGGCCCTAGATTCAAATCTGGCCTCAGATACTTCCTAGCTGTGTGACCCTGGGCAAGTTACTTAATGCTCATTGCCTAGTCTTTGCCACTCTTCTTCCTTAGAACTAATATATAGTATTGATTCTAAGACAGAAGGTAAGGCTTTAAAAAAGAAAAAGAATGACTTGCATATGTCCACTTTAAGAGGAAGAACTGATATGTAGAAATAAGCAAGCATAGTTTTATAAGTGCATATATCTTTTTGCCAAATTATGCCTTCTCTAATGAAGGGGAGGGAAAGAGTTAACTGGATATTTTAATGTAACAAGGAAAAATATTTTTTAAAAGTATCTTTCAGTATAGAATGCTGTCCCTAAGCCCTGCTGATGATATGTATCTGTATATGTGTTTTTAGTGCTTTAGTGTGTCTGACTCTGCTACTCCATTTGGAATTTTCTTGGCAAATATACTGGAGTGTTCCTTTTCTAGCTCTTTTTACATATGAGGAAACTGAGTTAAACAGGGTTAAGTGACTTGCCCAGGTTTATACAACCAGTAAGTTTCTGAAACTGGATTTGAACTCAGGAAGATGAATCTTCTTACTTCTATGCCAAGTGTTTATTCACTGTGTCACCTAGATATGGACAAAGAAGAAAATCCCTGCCTTCAAAGAATTTATAATCCATCTCCTCTTATCTCCTTCTCCCTCTCTTGCCCTCTTCTCAGTTTTTATTGACTCAGACATGTAATTACCAATATGCAAGGAGCTCCCAATATGGAAGCTGTCTACTGACACAGATCAGCAACTCATTTTTATTTTTTTGCTTTAGATTGAAAAGGTTTTGTTTTTCCACATGCATTTTGTTTATTCCCTTGTTCCATAAATCAATCTTTTAATAGCTTGCTATAGCACTAAATAAATTAATTTTGGTAGTATGGACATTTTATGATATTAGACATGGAAAATTTAAGAATTTGTTTTGCTTCATTATTCATATTTGTTACAAAGTTATTTTTTCTCAGTGGTAGGGAAAGCAGGTGGGAGAAAAAATGAATGGTTGATAACTTTTAAAATTAATTTTTAAAAACTATTTACAGCCACAGAGATTTTGCTGGGGCCCTGAAGAGTTAAATGACTTTGCGTATCGTTATACAGCTAGAATGTGTCAAAGAGAGAAGTTGAACATAGATCTTTTTCTAGGCTCCCTCTATATCAATTAGTCCATGTTGCTTCTTATAAGTAAAAAGCCATAACACAAACCTATTATTGTTCAGTCATTTCTATCATCTCTAACTCTTCTTGGCCCCATTTGGCATTTTCTTTTTTCTTTATTTTTTATTCTTTTATTTTTCTTGGTAAGTTATTTATTTAGTCCATTTAGAACATTATTTCTTGTTTATAAAAATAATATTCTTTCCTTCCCTTCCTTCCTCCCACCATTCTCATAGCTGCCGTGCAGTTTCACTGGGTATTACATGTGTCCTTGATCAAAACCTATTTCCATGTTGTTGGTGTTTGCACTAGGATGTTCACTTAGAGTCTACATCCCCAGCCATATCCCCTCGACCCATGTATTCAAGCAGTTGTTTTACTTCAGTGTTTCTGCGCCCACAGTGTTTCCTCTGAATGTGGATAGTGTTCTTTCTTGTAGATCCTCCAAGTTTTTCAGGATCATTGCCACTAATGGAGAAGTCCATTATGTTCAATTGTACCACAGTGTCTCTGTGTACAATGTTCTCCTGGTTCTGCTTCTCTCACTCTGCATCACTTCTTGGAGGTTTGTTCCAGTCTCCATGGAATTCCTCCAGTTCATTATTCCTTTTAGCACAATAGTATTCCATCACCAACATATAACACAATTTGTTAAGCCATTCCCCAATTGAAGGGCATCCCCTTCATTTTCCAATTTTTTTTGCCACCACAAAGGGTGCAACTATGAACATTCTTGTACAAGTCTTTTTCCTTATTATCTCTTTGGAGTACAAACCCAGCAGTGCTATGGCTGGATCAAAGGGCAGACAGTCTTTTATCACCTTTGGGCATAGTTCCAGATTGCCCTCCAGAACAGTTGGATCAATTCACAACTCCACCAGCAATGCATTAATGTCCCTACTTTGCCATATCCCCTCCAGCATTCATTACTTTCCTTTGCTGTCATATTAGCCAATCTGTTAGGTGTGAGGTGATACCTCAGAGTTGTTTTGATTTGCATCTCTCTGATTGTAAGAGATTTAGAACACTTTTCATGTGCTTATTAATAGTTTTGATTTCTTTAATTAAAAATTCCCTATTCATGTCCCTTGCCCTTTTTTCAAATGGAGAATGGCTTGATTTTTTGTACAATTGGCTTAGTCCTTTATACATTTGAGTAATTAGACCTTTGTCAGAAGTTTTTTATGAAGATTATTTCCCAATTTGTTGCTTCCCTTCTGATTTTGGTTACATTGGTTTTGTTTGTACAAAACCTTTTTAATTTGATGTAATCAAAATTATTAATTTTACAGTTTGTGATTTTTTTTCTAGCTCTTACTTGCTTTTAAAGTCTTTCCCTTCCCAAAGATTGGACAAGTATACTATTCTGTGTTCACCTAATTTGCTTATAGTTTCCTTCTTTATGTTCAGGTCATTCACCCATTCTGAGTTTATCTTGGCGTAGGGTGTGAGATGTTGATCCAAACCTAATCTCTCCCATACTGTCTTCCAATTTTCGCAGCAGTTTTTATCAAATAGTGGATTTTGGTCCCAAAAGCTGGGATCTTAGGACTTATCATAGACTGTCTTGCTGAGGTCACTTACCCCAAGTCTATTCCACTGATCCTCTTTTCTGTCTCTTAGCCAGTACCAAATTGTTTTGATAACCACTGCTTTATAGTATAGTTTGAGGTCTGGGAATGCAAATCCTCCTTCCTTCACATTTTTTTTTTATTATTTCCCTGGATACCCTTGATCTTTTAAATGAACTTTGTTATGTTTTTTTCTAATTCAGTGAAAAAGTTTTTGGTAGTTCAATGGGTATGACACTAAATAAGTAAATTAATATGAGCAGGATGGTCATTTTTATTATGTTAGCTCATCCCACCCATGAGCAATCAATGTTTTTCCAATTGGTTAGATCTAGTTTAATTGTGTGGAGAGTGTTTTGTAGTTGTGTTCATATAGTTCCTGTGTTTGTCTCGGGAGATAGATTCCTAAGTATTTTATATGATCTAGAGTGATTTTAAATGGAATTTCTCTTTCTAATTCTTGCTGCCGAAATGGGTTGGAGATATATAGAAATGCTGATGACTTATGTGGGTTTATTTTGTATCCTGCAACTTTGCTAAAGTTGTTGATTATTTCCACTAGCTTTTTGGTTGATTCTCTAGGATTCTTTAGGTAGATCATCATATCATCCACAAAGGGTGATAGCTTGGTCTCCTCATTGCCTATTTTAATACCTTTTATTTCTTTTTCTTCTCTAATTGGTATAGCTAGTGTTTCTAGTAAAATTTTAAATAATAGAGGTGATAATGGGCATCCTTGTTTCACTTCTGATCTTATTGGAAAGGCTTCTAGCTTGTCCCCATTGCAGATGATGTTTGCTGATGGTTTTAGATACATACTGTTTATTATTTTTAGGAAAGGCCCTTCTATTCTTATGCTTTCTAGTGATTTCAATAGAAATGGATGTTGTATTTTGTCAAAGGCTTTTTCTACATCTATTGAAATAATCATATGGTTTTTGTCGGTTTGCTTGTTAATATGGTCAATTATGTGGATGGTTTTCCTAATATTGAACCATCCTTGCATTCCTGGTATGAATTCTACCTGGTCATAGTGAATAACCCTCATGATCACTTGTTGGAGTCTTTTTCCTAGTATCCTATTTAAGATTTTTCATCTATATTCATTAAGGAGATTGGTTTATAGTTTTCTTTCTCTGTTTTTGACCTGCCTGGCTTTGGAATTGTATAAATGGAGATTTTGAACCCTAGACTTCATTCTCCAGAAGTCCTTGGTATTTCCAGAATTCCCTATAATCTCTCCTGCATCTCCACACTGGTGAGATCACAATTAGTATTTAATTGGTGGTCTCATGCTCTTTTCCTTTGCAATGATGCAGCAAGTATGGTGGTAAGGTGGGGATGGCTGAAATGGCTAACCAGCCATGGGCATGTGGTTTTTATTTTGTATCCTCTTTATTCCTTGATTTCTAATGATCCTTAATAAACCTCATAAAATATAATATCTTTATTATTAGAGATATATTAGAGATGTAATTTAATTTTTACAGAATCAGTATCATATTTGTGTCATAAAAGGAATTTGGTAGAACTCCTTTTCTTATTCTGTCAAATAATTTGTATAATATTGGAATTAGTTGTTCTTTGAAGGTTTGGTAGAATTCATTTGTGAATCCATCTGAACTGGGAATTTTTACTTAAGAAGTTCTTTGATGGCTAGTTCAACTTCTTTTTCTGTTATGGAGTTATTTAGATAGCCTATTTCTTCCTCTGTTAGTCTAGGCAATTTATATTTTTGTAAATATTCATCCATATCACCTAGATTGCCATATTTATTGCCACATAATTGGTCATAATAATTTTTAATGATTGCCTTATTTTTTTCTTCTTTAGAGGTGAGGTCTCCCTTTTCATCTTGGATACTATCGATTTTGTTTTCTTCTTTCCTTTTTTTAATTAGATTGACCAGTACTGGATGGTGGAGGCTCAGTGCTCTAGGTAAGGGAGGGGTCCTGGGACCTTCCTTCTTCCTTCCCCTTAAACCTGAGTGTTCTCAAATTCAGGCTTGGGGGTGGGGGAATGCCTTTTAAGTTGAGTCCAGCAGGAGGGTTCCTTGGCTCTGTCCGGTTGTAAGGTTTTCAGAGGTCTTAACTTTCACTGCCTCTATGCCACCATCTTGACTCTGCCTCCCCATTTGGCATTTTCTTGACAGGGATTCTGAAGTAGTTTGCTGTCTCTTTCTCCAGCTTATTTTACAGATGAGGAAACTGAGGCAGAAAAAGTTGACTCACCCATGGCCACTCAGCTAATATCTGAGGTCATATTTGAATTCAGGAAGTGGAGTCTTCCTCTAGGTTCAGTGCTCTATCCACTGCATCATGGAGTTGCCCACTAAGACAAACTAGAGCATATTAATAACATAACAAAAGTACAAAAATATACATGGAATGAAAGAGCATTTACAAATAGAAGTGACAACCTTTCTAAATGTTACCTTTCTCTGAGCACTATACCCCACTGTGTGTTTTTAGATTGTCATTCCTTAAATACATAATATCTCAATCATCTGTCACTTCATCATAATCTCCCTTGCGTTTTTAAAATTTAATTTAATTTCCCCCATCTACATGTAATAAGAGTTTCCAAAATATTTTAAAGGATTTTGAATCTCAAATTCTCTCCCTTCCTCCCTTTTCTTTCCCATCCCAACTGAGATGCTAAACAATTAAATACAGATTTTACATGTACAGTCTTATAAAATATTTTCCCATATTAATCCTTTGGGGTAAAGAAACTTGAGCAACAGAAAAAAAAGTGGGAAAAGATTTGCTTTGATATGGATTCAGGCTCCATCAGTTCTTTCTCTAGAAATAGATGGTGTTTTTTTTTTTAATCATGAATCTTTGGAGATTATTTTGGATCATAATATTGCTGAGAATAGCTAAGTCATTCACAGTTGCTCATTGTATAGTATTCCTATCATTGTGTATGATGTTCTCCTGGTTCTGTTTTCTTCCGTCTGCTTCAATTCATGTAAATCTTTTCAGGTTTCTCTGAGTTCCTCCTGCTCATCATCTTCTCATCTCTTACAGCATAATAACATTTGTGAAAAATGGCATGCTTTGATCTGCAATAGTTCCTTCTATGGTGGTCAGTTACTCTCCAAATAATATTGTTTTTGCAAATAATATTGCATTCCCCTGGCTCAGCTTGTTTCACTCCTCAAGTCTTTTCAGGTTTTTCTAAAATCAACCTGACCATCATTTCTTATGTCACAGTGGTATTCCATCACAATCATATACCAGAATTTATTCAGCCATTTTCCAATTAATGGGCATCCCCTCAATTTCCAGTTCTCTACTATTACAAAGAGAGCTTCTATAAACATTTTGGAACATTTAAGGTCTTTTCCTTTTTCCCTAATCACCTTGCTGGGTCAAAGGATAGATGCAATTTTAGAACTCTTTGGGCATAATTCCAGATTGCTCTTCAAAATGATTGGATCCCAGTTTTACCAACAAGAAATGATTGTATTTGTTTTAACGATTATAAGCTAGACTCGATTTCCTCTGAAGTCGCTTCTATATCTTAAAGTCTATAACATTTACATGAAGATGAACACAGAAAGGCATCTATAAAGAGTAAGAAGGTAATAGGCTCTGTACTCCATTGTAGTCAGACCTTACCTATAAGCTAAGAAGAAATGAGATGAGGGCAAACCGTATGGTTGAATGCTCTGAATTCATGTTATATGAGTCATTCAAAGAAAACACTCAAAGGAGACAGCCATCTTCAAGTATTTAAAAAATTGCTGTGGGGAAGAAATAAATTTGCCCTGTCTGGCCCCAGAGGGTAGAATGAGTGGTTATGAGTTAAGTTAAAAGAGGCAAATTTAGGCTAGATATCAGTAAAAAAAAAATTAAAAAAAAATCCCAACAAATAGAGTAGTCCAAAAGCAGAATGGGCAACATTGTTGGGTATAGAATTTAAACACAAGCTAGATAATAACTTGTTCAATATGCTATAGTGGGGGTTCCTTTTGTGGACTTCTTGTAGTTATTATTTGTCCTTTCTTTTCCAAGAAGACCAATGGCATCGCAGGTGATGTCTTGACTAGCGTGTCAATTGGATTTAATTGAGGCAGAGTTGTACAAAATTGTTGGTCTCACTCTCTCTTCTAGAGTCATCAAAGTCCAATGGCAAGACAAAAGTCAAGTCAACTGATGATGGCTGGAGATGCAATGGATGATTTGGGCATATTTGATGTCTAACCAAGCTCCAAGCACTCCACAGTGCCTACTTTTGCTGCTTTCATGGCTGTTGGAGTCCTTTCTTTAGGCAGTGGGAAGTCTTTACATGCCTGAGGTAGACACTCACTGATGGACTTCAGTCCTATCAATCACCTTGATCTAGCTTAGCCTCCCCCTTCCCAGATGGTTTAGTAGGGTGTGGTTGCTGCATATACTAGAGTTTCTTAGAGCCACAAGTAAAAACTGGGTAGCAGATCCACACCAAAGGAGGAAAGCAGCTCTGAAGATGACTTGGCAGGCCCACACATGAAAGGCACTAGTCTTCTTCAAAGACCCATAAACCCCACTGTTTGTAGTAGATATCCCCAGAGGTCCCTTCCAACTCTGAAAGCCAGTGATTCTAAAATCAGGATTATTATAAAACACAGAGTGGCATCTATTTAGACAAGTATGTTAGGGTGATTAAATTCAGCAAGAGAGTTGACTTGTACACAGATTTCTGATTCTTTTTTTTTTTTTTTTGAAAATCATGTTTTGTACTCTTTAGTCATCCAGATTTTTTAGATGTTTCTATCTGAGGAAACCTAAACAGAAATATTCTGGACAAATATCTGCAATCTTTGCTTCTGAGTTGTTAGGGGAGGAGAGAGGAATTTTGTTAATCCTACCACCATTATCTTAACTCAGTTATGTGCTCATGAGAGACATAGTTCATTATTATAGTTATCACAGACAATTTAATGAGAAAATATTTTAATTGGATCATCAAAACAGCGATTGTGCCAAGATAGCTTTTTTTCAACTTAGAGAACATGGGTGAAGCCTTCTCCTTTAGGAATGGAACCAACTCTTTCAATTTTATATTTCTAAACTAATCCTCCTCCATGATATTCCAAGTAATTCTCATACTTGGAACATTCTCCTCAAAGTATTTGAGAGAAACTTAGAAAGGGTCAAGAGATCAAGGCAGAAAACCTCAAATAGAACACTATTTACTGTACTAATTTCTGTAGATTTTCAGTCAGTTCTTACAGCATTGTTATGTAGTGGAAAATCACAAAAGCATATTGGAAAATGAAATTTAGGTCCACTTTGACAAGTCAAGAACTGTTCTTACAAAACAAGGAAATAAGCAATAGATAAGTAGCAAAGTAAATGTTGAGTAACTTGGCAAATGTCGGGTTTTTTTGTTTTTGTTTTTTTTTTAAGGAGAGGTGGTTTCAAAGGCCAAAACAATGATTTATTTCAGGTACTTAGTTAACTTCAAAGTAAACATATATCTTATCCTTGACATCTGAAAAAGTAAGGAGTAACCTGAAATACTAATTTACTCTAAAAGACATTTGTTAAGCTAATAAGATTTCATGTTTATTCATTTTTTAAAATCTTATTAAGGGTCCTTCAGAAAAGGTCCAGGACCTTCTGGGAAGCTATTTTGTTTACTAAATCAGAAGACCAATTCAGAAATTGGCACCTTTTCCTTAGTTGCTTACATTTACTATGCATTTCAGTGCATCTACCTGAACTTGGCAAGGAATGTAGTAGATACCCTAATGATTTCAATATATTTTTTTCTTTACTTCTTTCTCTTACTCTATATCAGTCTCCCCTTACAAGAGAACAAAGAACTTCCATTTTGGTGACAGGAGAGGTGGGTTTCTATTCTTGTTCTGCCAGCAGGATGTGGGTGAGTTCTGGAAGGGGTAAAAATTAAAAGGTTGGACTAAATTTATGAGTGTGGTCACCATCAATTATTTCTCAAGTCAGAATGACTTTTATGGTAGTTTATTTACAAAAGAAGAAAGAGTGAAAGTAGAGAAATGAGAAAGAGGGCAGAATAAGAAATCTAGCTTAATGAGCTAGACTATTTGCTCAGGCCCTGGCTTTACTAGGGCTCAATTAAACAAGGGTTTTAGCCACAAGGCCTCCTCCAAGATGAGGAGCCCCTCCAGAGGCTAGTACCTCTCAGAAAAATCCAGGAAAGGGAGTCAGCCTCTTTCACTCACCCACGTGGTAGTTCTAAGGGAAAAATCCAAGTGCAATCCGAGGTCCCAAGATGGAGCTCCTTCAAGATCAAGTTGAAGCTAAAAGACCTTGTCACAGGAAGTTCTTGCCACTTTTAAAAACCATTCTTTTAATCACTTCCTGTGCCTTCCTTCCCCTTTTACGTGGACCAATCACAGCTAAACCTTTGCTTAGGACTGCCCAGGGATAGTCAGTTGATTCTGATTCATCACCCACAATAGCACACATGAGTCACAGACCTCCCCATACTTAAGGATAAGTGGGATGTATACACTTCTGGTGGTTAAATCTATAAATGGGCAGGGGAGAGTTAACCCCATCTTCACAGTTCCTTAGTTGATCAGTACTTCAGTTTCCTCATCTGTAAAATGAGCGAATTTGGCCTAGGTGGTCCCTTTCAGATACTTTAAAGCTCTCAAATTCTGAGAGAAAGATTTTCCTAAACCTGTATCCTGGAAGATATCAGTAGTGAAGACCCCACCAAAGAATAACAACTTTCAGCTATTTCCATGGATAAGCCAGATTCTTCCCCATCTCATATATTCCACTATATCTTTCTTCTCACCAATTAAAATCTCTATTTACTTTCTTCACAAAGAACTTCTCCAATACCTTATTATGGTGTGAAGCTGTGTGTTACCAATTTACCAGATGGTATGAGGGCTGAGATCTCTGAGAGGCCCCTCTCCCTGCTGATTCAGTTGACCCTTGAGATGCTTATAGCTTAAAGACTTTCCTCAGCCTTGGGTGGAAACTTTTGATCTCAGTCTGAACTTGATCAGGTCAGGGACTGATCAGATTCTAGCCCAGGCTTAGGCTCAAGTTTTTGGTCTTACTGTGTACTTGATTCAATCAGGCACACACTTGCCCTGTCCTGAAGCTCTACCCTTAGTTTTGGGCAAAAAGGTCTCAGGGAGGCTTCCCTTGAGAACTGTGTCCTCACCCCAAATCGAGGACTATGTCCTCATCCCAAACCCAGACAGGGATTCCTGGCTTCACTCTGGGCCCACATGGATCTGCCCCCTTTAGCCCAGATTTCCCTGAGCTAGGACTCCAAACTTCTCCACAGGTTTGAAATTTCAAGGGGTGTTAGTTGGCTTAGACCTCTTTTTGCCCAGGCAGGATCTGAAGGTCTGACTGTTAGTTAGAGCTTAAGCTCGGAACCTGTCAGAGCAAATATTGGGGGTGGGGTGGGGTGGTTTGCTCTTGGCTTGCTCTTCACTCCCTGCTGTATCTCCTGCTAGCTCTGCTTCCCTCTAACCTCAGTAGCCCAGCCAGTCTCTGCCTACCTTTTAGATTTTTCTTTTTTTCTGAAGGTTGTTTCAGTCTGTCTCTTTGTTGGTTCTTTCACTCCTGTATTCGTTTTGTGGCAATATTTTACTCTTGATCAGGGAGAATTTTTGTAGTGAAATACTGCTGCTATTCCAGTTACTCCTCCATCTTGGCTCCACCCCCGTAAGTCCCTGAAGCTGTATTACCAAAGTCATTATCAATAAAGTGCATGCTCTCAAAGATTCAACCATACTCAAAAATTAATGGGATGAGGAGGGGGGGGAGATAATTTTATAAGCACCTATTTTATATGCAGCTATTATGCTAAGGACTTTACAAATAATATCTGAGACTGAAACAAGGTGACAGATTGAATCTGCTTTCTTAGGGCCACCTTAGTTCAACCCTCTAGGTTGGTTAGCATCTTGGTGATGAATTCTCTTACAGTAAATTCATCCATGAAAAAAGAAACATATAAAGTAACTTTCAGGCCAGTGAGTTGGTTTCCTGCTTCTGTAGTGAATGAGGAGCAGAATGGCAGAAAAAGAAGCAAGGGGCATTAAGAATCATATAATTTTTCTATTAGCTATTGTAAAAATGGAGATTTGAACCCCAGTATTCAATCCCCAGAAGTCCTGGCAGTTTCCAGAATTCCCTATAATCTCACCGGAGATACCCACCTGGGCTGAGAACAAAATGGGTATTTAAACTGACTGTACCACCGACTTGGGCTCTCTCTGCTTCCACTTCTAAGCACACGTGGCTCTCTACCTAGCAGAAAAGATGTCAAGTAAGTGGTTGTGAATGGGCTCTGTGCCTAGGCACATGCTTTCTTATTTTGTACTTTATTTTTTAATCTTTAATAAACCTCATAAAAATATAATACTTTTAGCAGAGAAACTAATTTAAAATTTAACACTATGCATTTAAATTAGCTATTGACACTGTAAATGTAACATCATCATAGGATCAAGGAATTAGAGCTAAAGGGGACCTCAGAAGCTATTTAATCTAATTCCTTAATTTTACAGATGAAGAAACTAAAGTTCAGACAAGTTGATCAACTACTTAATGTTTGACAGATAGTAAATGACAGAGGTGGGTATTTTATCCAAGTTCAATGACTCCAAATCTATTTTTTCCCCTTCCACCACTCTGCCTCTTATTCTTTATTCAGTGGTGACAAAGAAGCAAATTACCAGAAGAAATGAAACACAATGATCTTGACATTATCAATATAAAGGAATCTACAATAAGTAGGAAGTTGAAGCTAAATGGAAGATTGACTAACAAGTTAACCTTTGGCAAGTAAGAGTTGAAAGTGTGGAATTTCTCATACTGATGAAGGTAAAAATGTAATAGGACATTTGGCCATCTTGCATTGAAACATTCACCGTAAGTATCTAAACTATCCATTAAAATACCACTATGAAAATGATCTCAACAAAGGATTCAAGATATTACCCCTCCAGATTAAGCCAGCTTGTACTTTGATATTTGATTGTTTGAATCCTTTTTAAATGTTCACTTTGTTTCAAGCACTATGCAAAGGACTTAGGAACAGAAATGCTAAAAGTTAAGATAGCCCCTGTTCTCAAGGGAAAATTCTACTGGGAAAATGATCTGTAAAGGAGAGTACTTTGGTTCAGAAGGTTTCAACCACAGCACCTGGGCCATCAGAGCACAGACTGACACATTCCATCCAATAACAGTGAGAGGCTTGATGTGATTGTGGTTTATTGTCCCAGAACTGAGGGGCAGGAGAGATGAAAGTTCATCCCCTGGCCCCATTATATGTCCTGGAAAAGACTGCTAGTAGGATGATGGCCTAGTGTGGGGAATGAAGTCAAAGATTACTTCAGGGCTTCTTGAAAGACAGGTCCTGAAATGGTGGTCACAAATCACAAAAGCATGCCTCCAGAGCAGAAAAGCAGCTTAGAAGGAAAATGGTCAGGGTGGAGTATGATGGTTCACAGTGGATCAGGATCAGGGTGCCTTTAGAACAAAGATGATAATAGGTCAGGGGGACAAAAAAATACTGGAAAATATGAATGAGGAATAAGAAATTAAAGAGAGAAAAGACATATAGACAATGCATAAGCTTTAAGACTCTATATTATGAATGCTTCCTTAAAGAAAAGAATGGGAGGCTCTGGACAGGAGCAACTCTGGATAACATTAAAAAAAAAACCAACTTGAAAGTGATTTATTTTAAAAAAGAGGAAATTATACATTGTTAATATAGAACTCACTCCTGAATCAGCTGTCTGTATACAGTAAAACCTTGAACTTAATTAAAATTAATGCAAAGCTAGAAGAAAGACAAAAAAAAATTAGAAAATGATGTAGTATGTCATTAAAACAACTACATCCTGAAGTAGCTTATCAATGATGAAGAATGAGATCTGGACAAAAGAAAGGACATAGAACCTAAAAGCATTTCATATAAAACTTTAATAGATAGGTATCAATTGTTATAACAAGGCAAACAAAATGATACAAAATAGTCTGCTGAGCAAAGAAATATGGCAGCCAAGGGCAACACTAGTTTAGAATATAATAAACTCATTTGTAAGATCTTGCAAAGGACAATGATGAAAAATTGTAAATGGCAGGGCCTTAGAAAACAGAAAGAAGCAGTGAAGGGTAAAACTAATTTAAAGAAAGCTAGGTGAGAGAACCAACTAAACAAAGTCATCCTGAGAAAATTTAAGAATGGAAATGGAGGAGAACAAAATGAAGAAAAATGAAAGAGATCCATCAAAGACAATGGAACCATTGCACTTGAACCCTAAGATCACTATCCTGAATGTGTTTTAGAGGAGTGTGAATTGGAAGTAAACAAACAAATATAAAAAGAGGGAAATAAAACAGCTTTATTATACTAGATCTACTAAGAGGATTCCATGCTGGAGACAGCATATTTGGGTAGGGGAAAGGGCATTAAAGATGAATTCATAAGGTATCCAAAGGAGAAGCCAACAATAAAAACATGGAAAAAAATTCAGATGGCATTAATACAGAAAGAAGATGATTGAGAAATCAACTACTGACCTATGTTCATACTTCCCTATATTAATAAAAATGTTATAAGAGAATTCCGGGTAAACATGGCTGCAATCTAGACGCGACTCGCTTCCCCTCCCCAGTACCGAATGAAATAGACTACCTCAAAAGAGCATAAAAATCACCTTTGGAAGAATGGAGGGACTCTGCAGTACCCCACAGAAATGAAGGTACATGGGGTTTGAACATTTCCACACTATAAGGAGGAGGAAAAGCTTGCACAAAAACGTGAACTGGGCCTCTCTCCCCCCCCCACACCCCCACCAAACTGGAGTAAGCTATCAGAGAGTCTCTGTTGGGGGTGGGGGGGGCACACCAGGGTCCTTGGGATCTGAAGACTTCAAGGAAACGATCTCTCAGGGCAGTTTCACAGGAGAATCCTGCACTGAGCACAGGGGACTACGGAACTGAATATCGGGGCGGTTGCGCTGATTGCATGGGTGATTGGGCTGAACACAGGGGCCCCGTGCTCTAAGAAACTTCCGAGGCTGGGAAGAATCAGTCTGAGGCAACCTAAATTCATAGAAAACCCGCCCATATTGCCCAGACCCCAGACCAAAAAAATAAAGTGGAATAAAACCACCAAAGGGATGGCTCACATGTCCCAAAATCAAGCCTCCAAGAAGAAAGTGGTGAAAAAAGTGACTATTGAAAACTTTTATGGAGGGAGTACCCAAGGAAAAGAAAAGAATGAGGATGAAATCCAAACAAATTTAGAACATGCCTCCCAAAATGGAAACTATCCACAAGCTCTGGAAGATCTCAAACTGGAGCTTACCCAAAAGATGGAAACCTTTTGGGAAAAAAAAATGGGAGAAAGAGATCAGCAGTCTGAGAGACAAGATTTCACAATTGGAGAAAGAGCTGGAAGCATCTAACAGAAGGGCAGACAAAGCTGAAAAGCAAAACCAGTCCCTAACGACCAGAATTAAGCAAATGGAAGAAAGTGAAATTACAAAACAGTAAGAATCAATAAACCAAAGCCAAAAAATTAATGAATTTTCTAATTCTTCTGAAAACATGAAATATCTCACTGAAAAGGTCAAAAGGAAAACAGAGAAAGAAGAGACAACCTCCAAATTATCGGTCTCCCATAAAAACCAGAGATAAACAATAAACTCAATGTTATTCTACAGGAGATTATAAAATAAAATTGCCCATATGTTCTGGAGCAATGGGGCAAAATAGAAATAGAAAGGGTTCATAGAACAGCCTCTATACTAAATCCCCAAAAGACAACCCCCAGGAATGTAATCACCAAATTTAAGAGCTTCCAAGAAAAGGAGAAAATCCTACAAGAAGCAGAGAAGAGGAGCTTCAGATATAGGGGGACTCCCATAAGCATCATACAGGACTTAGCGGCTAACACACTAAGAGACCGCAAAGCATGGAATGCGATATTTAGAAAGGCAAGAGAGCTGGGTCTCTAACCAAGAATCAACTACCCAGCAAAAGTGACTATATACTTCCAGGGGAAAGTATGGGCATTCAACAAAATAGAAGATTTCCAAGCATTTGCTAAGAAAAGACCAGAACTTAGTGGAAATTTTGACATCCAATCACAGAAAGCAAGAGAAACATGAAAAGGTAAATATGAAAGAAAGAGAAAAGGAGATAACTCTTATCTTTTTCTTTAAGTCAAACTCTCTTCTATAAGGACTACATTTATATCAAATTATATATATTAATATGTGGGGAAAATGTATTGTGTAATTCAAAAATTGTATGCATCATAAGAGTAGTTAGAAGAATCATGCATAGGGAAAGATTGGGGCATCAAGAAGATTTGGTGAAAGGGGGGGCAAAGAAAGAAAAAGGGAGGGGGGAATCATCGATAATACTAACATTTACTTCAAGAAATGGGGGGGGGGATAAATAGAATAATCTTTCCCATACAAAGATACACATGGGAAGGGGAGGGGAAGAACTCTCATATGAGAAGGAGAGGAAGAGAGCGTGAAGTGGTATTACTTAAATCTTACTCTCAGTGAAATCAAATCTGAGAGGGAAGAACATCTAGATTCAGTGGGATCCTGAAATCTATCTTATCCAACAGGGTAAGAAAGAAAGGAAATTCAAGGAGGGGGAGGGGAGAGAGAATATAAAAAAGGGAGGGAAGGAGAGGGGGGAAGGGAAGGAAGCATAAAAAGGGAGGGGCTAGAAAGGGAAGCATATCAAGGGAGGGGACTAGGGGGACTGACCTAAAGTAAATCACTGGTTCAAAAGGATATAGCTAAAGAAGAAAGGTCAGAACTAGGGGAAGATATTAAAATGCCAGGGAATCCACAAGTGACAATCATAACTTTGAACGTGAATGGGATGAACTCACCCATAAAACGTAGACAAATAGCAGATTGGATTAGAACCCAAAACCCTGCCATTTTTGTCTTCAAGAAACACATATGAGGGGGGTTGACACTCACAAGGTTAGAATTAAAGGTTGGAGTAAGACCTTTGGGGCCTCAACTGATAGAAAGAAGGCAGGAGTTGCAATCATGATATCTGACAAAGCCAAAGCAAAAATAGACCTGATGAAAAGGGATAGGGAAGGTAATTATGTTCTGTTAAAAGGGACTATAGACAATGAGGAAATATCACTAATCAACATGTATGCACCAAATGGTATAGCATCCAAATTTTTAATAGAGAAACTAGGAGAATTGAAGGAGGAAATAGACAGTAAAACCATATTAGTGGGAGACTTGAACCAACCACTATCAAATTTAGATAAATCAAACCAAAAAATAAACAAGAAAGAGGTAAAAGAAATGAATGAAATCTTAGAAAAATTAGAGTTAATAGACATATGGAGAAAAATAAATAGGGACAAAAAGGAATACACCTTCTTTTCAGTGCCACATGGCACATTCACAAAAATAGAACATACACTAGGTCATAGAAACATGGCACTCAAATGCAGAAAAGCAGAAATAATAAATGCAACCTTTTCAGATCATAAAGCAATAAAAATATTGATTGGAAAGGGTACATGGAGGGCCAAATCAAAAATTAATTGGAAATTAAATAATATGATACTCCAAAATTAGTTAGTTAGAGAAGAAATCATAGAAAAATTTAATTTCATTGAGGAAAATGACAATGGTGAGACATCCTTTCAAACCTTATGGGATGCAGCCAAAGCTGTACTTAGAGGAAAATACATATCCATGAGTGCATATATTAACAAATTAGGGAGGGCAGAGATCAATGAATTGGAAATGCAAATCAAAAAACCTGAGAATGAACAAATTAAAAACCCCCAGAATAAAACCAAACTAGAGAGCCTAAAAATTAAGGGAGAAATTAATAAAATCGAAAGTGATAGAACTATTAAGCTAATAAACAAGACTAGAAGCTGGTACTTTGAAAAAACAGACAAAATAGACAAAGTACTGGTCAATCTAATTAAAAAAAGGAAAGAAGAAAGGCAAATTAACAGCATCAAGGATGAAAAGGGGGAACTCACCTCCAATGAAGAAGAAATTAAGGCAATCATTAAAAATTACTTTGCCTAACTTTATGGCAATAAATATACCAACCTAGGTGATATGAATGAATATCTACAAAAATATAAATTACATAGACTAAAAGAAGAAGAAATAGATTTCTTAAATAATCCCATATCAGAAACAGAAATCCAACAGGCCATCAAAGAACTTCGTAAGAAAAAATCCCCAGGGCCTGATGGATTCACCAGTGAATTCTATCAAACATTCAAAGAACAACTAACCCCAATACTATACAAACTATTTGACATAATAAGCAAAGAGGGAGTTCTACCAAATTCCTTTTATGACACAAATATGGTATTAATTCCAAAGCCAGGCAGGCCAAAAACAGAGAAAGAAAATTATAGACCAATCTCCCTAATGAATATAGATGCAAAAATCTTAAATAGGATACTAGCAAAAAGATTCCAGCAAGTGATCAGAAGAGTCATTCACCATGATCAAGTAGGATTTATACCAGGGATGCAGGGCTGGTTCAATATTAAGAAAAACATCCACATAATTGACCACATCAATAAGCAAACCAACAAAAATCACATGATTATTTCAATAGACACAGAAAAAGCCTTTGGTAAAATACAACACCCATTCCTTTTAAAAACACTAGAAAGCATAGGAATAGGAGGGTCGTTCCTAAAAATAATAAACAGTATATATCTAAAACCATCAACTAATATCATCTGCAATGGGGATAAACTAGATTCATTCCCATTAAGATCAGGAGTGAAAAAAGGATGCCCATTATCACCTCTATTATTTGACATTGTAGTAGAAACACTAGGAGTAGCAATTAGAGAAGAAAAAGAAATTGAAGGCATTAAAATAGGCAAGGAGGAGACCAAGTTATCACTCTTTGTGGATAACATCATGGTCTACTTAAAGAATCCTAGAGATTCAACCAAAAATCTAATCAAAATAATCAACAATTTTAGCAAAGTTGCAGGATACAAAATAAACCCACATAAGTCATCAGCATTTCTATATATTTCCAACACAGCTCAGCAGCAAGAACTAGAAAGAGAAATCCTATTCAAAAATTTACTTTAGACAAAATAAAATACTTAGGAATCTATCTGCCAAGACAAACACAGGAACTTTATGAACACAACTACAAAACACTCTCCAAACAACTAAAACTAGACTTGAACAATTGGAAAAACATTAACTGCTCATAGGTAGGATGAGCCAATATAATAAAAATGACCATCCTACCCAAACTCATCTATCTATTTAGTGCCATACCCATGGAACTTCCAAAAAAATTTTTTTACTGATTTAGAAAAAACCATAACAAAGTTCATTTGGAAGAACAAAGTATCAAGGATATCCAGGGAAATAATGAAAACAAATACAAAGGAAGGGGGCCTTGAAGTCCCAGATCTCAGACTATATTATAAGGCAGAGGTCATCAAAACAATTTGGTACTGGATAAGAGATTGAAAGAAGGATCAGTGGAATAGACTCGGGGTAAGTGACCTCAGCAAGACAGTATATGACAAACCCAAAGATACCAGATTTTGGGACAAAAATCTACTATTTCATAAAAACTGCTGGGAAAATTGGAGGACAGTATGGGAGAGACTAGGAATAGATCAACACCTCACACCCTACATCAAGATAAATTCAAAATTGGTGAATGACTTGAACATAAAGAAGGAAACTATAAGAAAATTAGGCAAACACAGAATAATATACATGTCAGACCTTTGGGAAGGGAGAGGCTTTAAAACCAAGCAAGATAGAAAGAGTCACAAAATGCAAAATAAATAGTCTGGAATACATCAAATTAAAAAGTTTTTGTACAAACAAAACCAATGTAACCAAAATCAGAAGGTAAACAACAAATTGGCAAATAATCTTCATAAAAACCTCTGACAAAGGTTTAATTACTCAAATTTACAAATAGCTACATCAATTATACAAAAAATCAAGCCATTCTCCAATTGATAAATGGGCAAGGGACATGAACAGGCAGTTCTCAGCCAAAGAAATCAAAACTATTAATAAGCACATGAAGAAGTGTTCTAAATCTCTTATAATCAGAGAGATGCAAATCAAAACAATCCTGAGCTATCACCTCATACCTAGCAGATTGGCTAACATGACAGCAAAGGAACATCATGAATGCTGGAGGGGATGTGGCAAAGTTGGGACATTAATTCATTGTTGGTGGAGTTTTGAATTGATCCAACCATTCTGGAGGGCAATTTGGAACTATGCCCAAAGGGTGATAAAAGACTGTCTGCCCTTTGATCCAGCCATAGCACTGCTGGGTTTGTATCCTAAAGAGACAATAAGTAAAAAGACTTGTACAAGAATATTCATAGCTGCACTCTTTATGGTGGCCAAAAACTGGAAAATGAGGGGATGCCCATCAATTGAGGAATGGCTGAACAAATTGTGGTATGTTTTGGTGATGGAATACTATTGTGCTAAAAGGAATAATAAAGTGGAGGAATTCCATGGAGACTGGAACAACCTCCAGGAAGTGATGCAGAGCAAAAGGAGCAGAACCAGGAAAATATTGTACACAGAGACTGATACACTGTGGTATAATCGAAGCTAATGGACTTCTCCATTAGTGTCAATGCAATGTTCCTGAACAATCTGCAGGGATCTAAAAACACTATCCACAATCAGAGGATAAACTATGGGAGTAAAAACACCGAGGAAAAGCAACTGCTAGACTACAGGGGTTGAGGGGATATGACTGAGGGGAGACTAAATGAACACTCTAGTGCAAATACCAACAACATGGAAATGGGTTCGAACCAAGAACACATGTGATACCCAGTGGAATCGTGCGTAGGCTATGGGAGAGGTGGTGGGAAGGTGGGAAGGGGGGGGGGGGAGAAAATGATCTTTGTTTCCAATGAATAATGTTTGGAAATGACCAAATAAAATAATGTTTAAAGTGAAAAAACAACAACAACAATAACAACAAAAATGTTATAAGAATAATTTACACTTGCATTAAAAGAAACATTGAGGAAGTATGATGGAATAAGCAAACTTTCACATGGAATCTTTCACAAATATTGGGACTGATATGAGAACCAGAGATTTCCTATCTAAAATACCAGTGCTGAGGGCAGCTGGGTAACTCAGTGGATTGAAAGCCAGGCCTAGAAACAGGAGGTCCTAGGTTCAAATCTGGCTTCAGACATTTCCGAGCTGTGTGACCCTGGGCAAGTCACTTAACCCCCATTTCCTAGCCCTTACTTCTCTTCTGCCTTGAAACCAATACATAGTATTGATTCCAAGATGGAAGGAATGGGTTTCAAAAATAAATAAATAAATAAATAAATAAATAAAATACCAGTGCTACCATTTTGCCTATAGCACACAAAGACAACTGAATTTTCCTTTCTTTTTTTTTTAGTTTAAACAGTAGTAGAGTACTTGCCTTGTGACATGAGTCCAAAAAGCTTATCTAAAAACTCATGGTCCCTAGCATAAAGCTTGTACCCGGGCCTAGAAATCTCAATTAAACTTAAATTACTTGATCATTTTTTGGACTGCCATAATCCATAAGAACTTTTCTGAGTTTGTTTTACAGGAACTATAGGAACACAACTAAAAAACACTCTCCACACAATTAAAACTAGATCTAAACAATCGGAGAAACATTGATTACTTATGGGTAGGATGAGCTAATATAATAAAAATGACAATCCTGCCCAAATTAATTTACTTATTTAGTGCCATTCACATTGAACTACCAAAAAACTTTTTTATTGAATTATAAAAAATCATAACAAAGTTCATTTGGAAGAAAAAAAGATTAAGGATATCCAGGGATATCATGAAAAAAAAATGCAAAGGAAAGACGATTTGCAATCTTAAACTATTCTATAAAGCAGTGGTCATCAAAACAATTTGGTACTGGCTAAGAGACAGAAAGGAGGACATTGGAATAGACTGGGGGCAAATGACCTTAGCAAGACAGTCTATGATAAGCCCAAAGAGCCCAGTTTTGGGAACCAAAATCCACTGTTTGATAAAAATTACTGGGAAAATTAGAAGACAGTATAGGAGAGATTAGGTTTGGATCAACATCTCACACCCTACACCAAGATAAACTCAGAATTGATGAATAACCTGAATATAAAGAAGGAAACTATAAGCAAATTAGGCAAACACAAATACTATACTTGTCAGATCTTTGGGAAATGAAAGACTTTAAAACCAAGCAAGAGCTAGAAAAAAATCACAAAATGTAAAATCAATAATTTTGATTACATCAAATTAAAAAGGTTTTGTATAAACAAAACTGATGCATCCAAAATTAGAAGGGAAGCAACAAATTGGGAAACAATCTTCATTACAAAAATCTCTGACAAAAGTCTAATTACTCAAATTTATAAAGATCTAAAACAATTATATAAAAAATCAAGCCATTCTTCAATTGATAAATGGGCAAGGGACATGAATAGGGAATTTTCAGTTAAAGAAATCAAAACTATTAATAAGCACATGAAAAAGTGTTCTACATCTCTTATAATCAGAGAGATGAAAATCAAAACAACCCTGAGCTATCACCTCATACCTAGCAGATTGGCTAACATGACAGCAAAGGAAAGTAATGAATGCTGGAGGGGATTGGCAAAGTGGGGACATTAATGCATTGCTGGTGGAGTTGTGAATTGATCCAACCATTCTGGAGGGCAATTTGAACTATGCCCAAAGGGTGATAAAAGAATGTCCACCCTTTGATCCAGCCATAGCACTGCTGGGTTTGTACCCCAAAGAGATAATAAGGGAAAAGACATGTACAAGAATATTCATAGCTGGGCTCTTTGTGGTGGCCAAAAATTGGAAAATGAGGGGATGCCCTTCAATTGGGGAATGGCTGAACAAATTGTGGTATATGTTGGTGATGGAATACTATTGTGCTCAAAGGAATAATAAAGTGGAGGAATTCCATGGAGACTGGAACAACCTCCAGGAAGTGATGCAGAATGAGAGGAGTAGAACCAGGAGAGCATTGTACACAGAGACTGATAACTGTGGTACAATAGAATGTGATGGTCTTCTCCATTAGTAGTAATGCAGTGACCCTGAACAATTTGGAGGGATCTACAAGAAAAACCACTATCCACATTCAGGGGAAACACTGTGGGAGTAAAAGCACTGAAGAAAAACAACTGCTTGAATACATGGGTCAAAGGGGTATGGTTGGGGATGTAGATCTAAATGAACAGCCTAGTGCAAACAGCATCATTGAAATAGGTTTTGATCAAGGACACAAGTAATACCCAATGAAATTGCCCATAGGCTGCGGGAAGAGTGGGTGGAGGTGGAGGGGCAAATAAAGTGAGTATTGTAACCAAAAAAAAATTAAATTAAAAAAAACTTTTCTGAGTTTGTTTTACTTTAAAATTAAACTGTTTGTCTTAGTGAGGGTTGGGTTAAAAATTTGGAATGTCCTTGCAGTAATAGAGATCCACTGGGAAATCTTGGATGCTCTTTGGTATAGAGACCCAGAGAAATTTTTTTCTGGACCTCTAAGGAATGAATTTGTAGTATAAGCTTCACTAAAGTGATCTAAATTTTTTTTCTAGACCCCAATGGGATGGACTTATACATTTAGAGAATCAAGAAAGAGCTTTACCTAGAAGAATAAATTTCCCACCTAGGGTAGAGGGATATCTTCCAAATTTAAAGACACCAGATTTTAACTTCCTTCAAAGAAAGCCCCACATGTTCTCAGACATTCTGAGAGATTCAAGTTTTCCCTCTAAGAAGAGAGGCCTGATTTTCTTTTGATCTGGGTCAAATCTGATCCTTATATCAGTAAAACATAAAGAAGAGTTTAATGTTAAAGGAGAGTGTCCCAATTTTCCCTGGACATAGTGTCAGCTCTTTGTTGCACTTGGTACTCCCTGAATCCACAACATAAAGGTCCTTTAATGGGAAAAAGAGAAGGCATTTACTTCTATATCATGATTTAGGTTAACACAAATTGTTACTGATGGCAAAAGTGGAAATCATCAATGTTGGAGGGGATCAAATGAAGTTAATGACAGTAATATACTTTTGGTGGATCTGATGCCAGTGGATCATTGATGTTATACAAGCATTAAGCCAAATTGGGAAGAGAGCAGCATAAGCCTTCCAGAAGAATGAGGCTTTTCCTTCTGAAAAGGAACATTGTTATTATTATTATTATTATTAATATTATTATTATTATTGTTATTCCTCTTCCTCCTCTTTCTTCTCCTTTTCCTTCCCCTCCTCTTCCTTCTTCATCTGTTTTAGGGCTGGGAAAGTTATTTTGCAAAAACCAAGACACGTAACAACCAATGAGAACTCTACAAAATGATATGTATTTCTTAAGTTGAATCATCATGAAATTTTGAAATACGGATGAATGCTGATTCCTGGATTTGCTTGTAAACTGTGCCAAAGAAATTTTTCTTGGCAGTTTATCTCTGGGTAAGCATTCAAAAAGAATAACACATCATCTAACCCCAAGAGAATGGATATTCATTAAGTTTAAAGCTCCTGTTTGTACAAGTATTTTCCCACTTCTATGGAGGGGAAGGAGAAGAGGGGGAGGAAGGGAGGAAGAGGAGCCCTTTAAATGCACTTATATTCCTAGCACCATAAGTACTGGGAATACAAAGGAAAAATCAAGACAGTATTCTCAAGGAATTTACACTCTGAGTGAAATGGCAATTCTAAAAGAATTTGGCTAGAAGAGTGGTCTTTATGGTGCATTGGCTAGTTAGATGATATTGCCCTGGCAGCCCAAGTTCCTTGGGGCTTTATCATTATGTGGCAGGTGAGAAAAATTATTCTTAATATTTTGCCATTTGATTTCCAACATTAGTCTGTAACATCACATTTTATGTACAAATCTTTTCCTCATTCCTTTGTTTTGACAGTCCTAGGAATGCCTTTATATTCTTTGCCCCAGAACATCTTCTAAAACTGGGATAATTAAGCCTGAGAATGTAAATTCCATCCTTTCTTGCAAACAAATCTGGCTTCAGCCAAACACATTGTAAGAGCAGGATACAAGAGAGAGGATGGAATGTTGAGGGTGATTTGACTGACTGGTGAAGACCTTTGGACCTGGGAAGCAGAGGAACCTGGGAAAAGAACCAGAAGGAAACCTGGGAGGGATCCCAGGAGGAGACAGGGCTTTTAGACCTAAGATCTGAGAGTGAGAGGAGGTTTCTTGCCTTCTTCTGGTTACTTAGGTATATCCTTGATTTCTTCCATTAAGATGAACACGAGAAGTCAAACTTGACCAGACCTAACTTGATTTTTCCATCTGGATCATTAAAGATATTGGAACCTTGTGATCAGACATGTGACTTCCTCCTTTACCCTGGAGGGGATCAAGGAGGGAATAGACAATATTAACCCACCTCCAATTTAGGCATTCACCAATTAGAAATGTCTTAGATTATCTAAAGGAGGGCTGAACATGAGTTTTCAGAAATGTATTTAAGTGATTCAAAACTCTGAATAACTTGACTCTGATTATCTAGAAAGATGATGAACCATTAATTGTTTATTGCTAGCCTAATCAATAAATTGATTTTTCCTACCAGGAGCCTTGTCTCTCAGAATTTTTAATCATTACACAAGGCATGTGGTAAGAGTCTGATGATCTTCATCTTATCAAAAGTGTTTGTTATTCCCTGTTCTTCCTAGTGGTAGAAGAAATAATGAGGCTTTTCTTAGCCAATCTAGGAAAAAGGGAAAGGGAATCAAATAGAAAGTGACCCATGACTAGACCTGGACAAATTAAATATCTTGAGATTTCATTTTCATTTTCTATATGATTATACGGGCTAATAGAAATTGTCAATAATGGTAAGGTAGAAATTATAAATGTAGGACAGGCTAGGTAAAGATAAGGACACTAATATCCTCCAGGTAGAGCTTTAAATTAAACTGACCATTCTGGAAATAATTGACCTTTTGCTATGAAAGTGACTAAAATGTCTGTACATACTCTTTGATATAGAAACCTCAAAAGGTAGGCATATATCCCTAGGAAATAGAAAAGATCTCATATGCTCTGAAATATTCTGAAATATTCATAACCACACTTTTTTTTTTGTAGCAAAGAAATGGAAGCAAAGTAAATTCCCATCAACTGGCGAATGGCTAAGCAAATTGTTGGCATATGAATGTAATAGGGTGTTATTATTACATCATAAGAAAGGATGAAGAATTCAGAGAATCATAGGAATATATTTATATCTGCATCTATTTAGATATCTAGGTAGATATAAACAAACATATAAACACACATATTCTCATTAAATTTTGTTTCAGTATGTGTATATATACACATGCACAAATATATAAACACATATTCACTGAAAAAAAGTGAAATGAGTAGGTGTATGATTATGTATGAATATATATAGAGAGAAGCAAAGTGAAATATATATATATACACATATATAAACAAAGTAAAATGAGTAGAATCATAAAAAACATATTAATAGATTAGAACAATGTAAATGGAAGATAGAGCTAAGAAACAGAAAGGAGGATCAATGGAATAGACTTGGGTAAATGTCCTCAGCAAGATAGTAGATGATAAACCCAAAGATCCCATCTTGAGACAAGAACACAGTTTGATTTAAAAAAATGCTGGGAAAATTGGAAAACAGTATGGGAAAAATCGAGTCTAGATCAACAGTTCACACCCTATATCAAGATAAAAATAAATCAGAATGGGTAAATGACTTAAATATAAAGAAGGAAACTATAATTAATTAGGTGACCATAGAATAGTATACCTGTCAGACATGGGTCCCCAAACTATGGCCTGCAGGTCACATGCAGCCTCCTGAGGCCTTTTATCTGGCCCCCACTTCACTTCCGGAAGGGGCATCTCTTTCATTTTTAGTCAGTGAGAGGAGCACTATATGTGGCGGTGCTGCAAAGTATGGAGTCACTCACAGATAGTACTACTTCTGGTGACATAATCCTTTGCTTGACACCTTGTTCTGAGAGTAACTGAACAAGAACGAGGCGCCACACAAAGGATTATGTGGTTGCACAATGGAATATGTCAGCATGGTGAGTGGCAATCTGGGGGAGGGGATTCTGCACTGTGTATACTGCTGCCCCAGATAGTGGTGGTGGTGATGGGTCTATGCAAGGTGTGACAGGCCCATCACAGCCAACATTGCAGCCTCCGCTATCCCAGACAGTGGTATACAGATTTGTTTATAGTTTGTTTGTTTTTTAATAGTCCTGCCCTCCAATGGTCTAAGGGACAGTGAACTGGCCTCCTGTGTAAAACGTTTAAGGACCCCTGCCTGTCAGATCTATGGGAAAGGAAAGAAAGAATTTAAGACTAAGAAAGAAGTAGAATATATTACAAAATATAAAATGAATAATTTTGATTACATTAAATTAAAAAGGTTTTTTACAAACAGAACCAATGCAACCAAAATCAGAAGGGAAACAGCAAATTGTGAAACAATCTTCATAACAAAAATCTCTGACAAATGTCTAATTACTCAAATTTATAAAGAGCTAAATCAATTGTACAAAAAATCAAACCATTCCCCAATTGATAAATGGGCAAGGGACATGGATAGGGAGTTTTCAAATAAAAAAATCAAAACTATCAATGAGCAGATGAAAAAGTGTTCTTATAATTAACCTCTTATAATTAGAGAAATGCAAATCAAAACAACTCTGAGGTATCACCTCACACGGAGCAGATTGGCTAACATGACAGCAAAGGAAAGTAATGAATGCTGGAGGGGATGTGGCAAAGTAGGGACATTAATGCATTGCTGGTGGAGTTGTGAATTGATCCAACCATTCTGGAGGGCAATTTGGAACTATGCCCAAAGGGTGCTAAAAGACTGTCTGCCCTTTGATCCAGCTATAGCACTGCTGGGTTTGTACCCCCAAGAGATAATAAGGAAAAGACATGTACAAGAATATTCATAGCTGGGCTCTTTGTGGTGGTCAAAAATTGGAAAATGAGAGAATGCCCTTCAATTGGGGAATGGCTGAACAAATTGTGGTATATGTTGGTGATGGAATACTATTGTGCTAAAAGGAATAATAAAGTGGAGGAATTCCATGTGAACTGGAACAACATCCAGGAATTGATGCAGAATGAAAGGAGCAGAACCAGGAGAACAATGTACACAGAGGTGGATACACTGTGATACAATCAAACGTAATGGACTTCTCTACTAGCAGCAATGCAATGATCCAGGACAATTCTGAGGGACTCATGAGAAAGAACACTATACACATCCAGAGAAAGAACTGTGGGAGTAGAAACACAGAAGAAAAGCAACTGCTTAATCACATGGTTTGATCGGGATATGATTGGGGACCTAGACGCTAAATGATCACTGTATTTTAAATATTAATAACATGGAAATAGGTCTTGATCAATGATACATGTAAAACCCAGTAGAATTGCTCATTGGCTATAGGAGTGTGGAGGGAGGACAGGAGGGAGAGTATGAGTCATATAACCATGGAAAAATATTCAAAATTAATTAAATAAATAATTTTTTTTGGAGAAAAAAAGAAAAAACGAGGAATGCTTTTCCCTCCCTTCTTTATAGAAATAAGGATCTATAGATGTGAAAAATTGCCTTTGCTTGGAAATCTTAATAATAATCATTACAATTAGTTAGTTCTATTATTATTTTGCCTTTGTGTACTCAGCATCTAGTTCAATTCAATGCATATAGTACGTAGTAGGAACTTAATAACTGCTTGATAAATTGATTTGTATTGAATTGCCTCCTTCTAATGATAAATATTTATAAGTCATCTATGGAGAAGAGAGGAAGAAATTCACCTGTACTTCTTTATCCCTGCTATATTTTCTTTAATTGCCACTTAGGTTATTAATAGTTTTTAACCTTTGTTCCTTCTGTTTCAACACTGTTGATTTTAACTCACAAGTTGTGGGTGTGTATTTTTCATTTTTAGGTCAATATTTGTCTTTTTCAAGCATGGGAATTCTGTATGAAATCTTCCTCCCCAGATTCAGGTCAGTTATTTATTTACAAGTTGGGATTTGAATGAGTTATTGGGGCAATTCAGAGATCACGTGATTTGCTTATGTTCATACAATTGGTAAGCATCAGAGGTAAAACTTTAACTGATTTCTTCTTTACTTTACACTACAATTACACTAGAATACTACACTTTCACATTTGGATGTTGTAAAATATATTTTTACTAAAAGGTGATTTTAAAAAAGTAAATGGGACAAGTTTCAACTTTTATAAAATGTTACTTTAGGAATTATATAAGCAGTGACTAAAAAGTATGGAATGTACAAATTCCCATAATCCTATCTCTGACTTTTTGTGACTCTCATATACAAAGTAACTTCAAGAGAATTTTTTGCATAAGACAAATGAGGAGAATCTATGGAAAGAAATAAGCTTTAAAATTCAATACTGGAAAAATAGAGTCTAGTAATATTTTTAAAGGAGTAATCATATTAGAGTACAAATATCATGTATATATGATAATTATAAGTTAACTGTATTTATTCTTTGATTAAATTATGTTTAATTTACTTTAATTAATTTAATAACATTTAATTCATTTCCCTCCATTATGGCCACTGTCTACTTTTCTAGTCTTCTTATACATTGCTACCCTGATGCAACAATAGTGCCATATTGGCCAACTTGTAGTTATGCATTGATTACACTCATATCTTTCCTCTCTCCTTTATTTTGCAATGGCTCTCCCTTCATTTTGCAATGATTGCATGAAACCTTTCCTAATTCATCTAGGAGCGCCTTTGCCCTAACAATACTTTATTCATTTTGTATATATCTTCTGTGCCTCCAGAAAATGTTCATATTGTTTCCATCATTAGAATGCAAGTTCCTTGAAAAGAGGGACTATTTCACTTTTACTTTTGTATTCCTGGTGCTTAGACTTTTTTGATATCTTCCAGGTGCTTAAAAAAAAAATTTCTAGGGGCAGCAAGGTAGTGCAATGGATAGAGTGTCAGGTTTAGAGTTGGGAGGACCTGGATTCAAATCTGACCTCAGATACTTCTTAGCCATGTAATCCTGGACAAGTCATTTAACTGCATTTGCCTAGTCCTTGCTCTACTACCTTAGAGTGGTTAGGAGGACAGAAAGTAAGGATTTAATAAAATGCTTCTTGACTGATTGGGCCAAAAGAATTACATAATAGAAAGAACATTATCACTCACCAAAACCACTTTCCAACCCAAGAATTTAGTTCTGATATATGGTATTTTTCCAATTAATGATTTTATTTATTTATTTTGTAGCAATTCTTAAATATATTTCTAAATCTTTAAATAAACATTATTTTAAGATAAAAAAATAATTTGCTTACATGCAGTAGGAACAATATTAGCCAAGGACCCAGCAACATAAATTAGGTTGCTTTCCTCCCCACGCCCACCCCAATAAAGGCAACAAAATCATCCTTGAGACTTTATTGGTTCAGAGAACTAAAGCTCCAAACTATTTATATAGCTTCCAGGTATTATATAGCTTCCAGGTCACCTAAGATATAAAAAGCCCTACATAGGAGAAATTGGCTATTAATGAGAATTGATGCTGACATGACAGACAGCATATACTTTGGCTTCTCTTCCTCTTCCTCCTTCTCCTTCCCTTACCTTCTCTCTTAAAAGTGATACTAACTGTAAGTTCAAAGGCAAAAGAGTGGTAAGGACTAGGCAATTGAGGTTACGTTATTTGCCTAGAGTAACACAGCTAGGAAGTGTCTGGGTCCAGATTCAAACCCAAGATCTCCTATCTCAAAGCCTAGCTCTCTATCCACTGAGCCACCTAGCTATGCCTGTCCCTGGCTTCTTTTTAGTCTTGATTAAAATCCAATCTTCTATGGGAAGTCTTTTTCAATTCCTCTGAATTCTAATGCCTTCTCTTGGTTAATTATCCCTTCTTTGTCCTTTACATAGCTTTCTTTGTGCATAATTGTTTGCAAGTTGTCTTCCCCATTGGATTGTAAATTCCTTAAAGGAAAAAAACTATCCTCTGCCTCTTTTTTATGTCTCCAGCACTTAGCACTGTGCCTGGCACACAGTAATCACTTAATAAATATTTATTGATTACATGATATGTGACCAAGTGTGAATTTTAGATTCACTCCACCCTGTTTAGTCTTTAGAATTTTAGCAACCAGGAATGCGTACATCCCCACTTAAGGATTAACTGTGGGGAAGGATGGTCTATGGCCAGTGTGTGCTAGCAAGTGACAAATCAGAACAACTGACTGACCCCCCTGGGCTGTCCAAAGCCAAGTTTAAGCCACCATTTGTACATATGAGACACAGGATGTGTTGTAAAGAACTGCCTTTATATTTTGCATCACTTCCTGTGAGAGGGCTTTTGTGTACTTTGGCGGTGGAACTTGACTTGGTGGAATGTGGGACCTCAGACTGCTTCCCTGAAATGACCACATGGTGAGTTATAAGGCTGACTCTCCTTTCCCTTGACTTTTCTGAAGGCACCAGTCTCCAAGGAGGCCTGTCAGCTTGGAGGAGATCTTGTGACTGGAAGCTGAATTAGATTTAATCATCTGGAAAGGCCCCTTGGCTGAGGCCTCTGAACTCTCCCTGGCTCAGATCAAGCCAGAGCAGATCTTCCCCTTTCTCTCTCTCTCCTTCATTCTTAATTTCTTCCTTCTATTGTAAATAAACCACCATAAAATTCCATTCTGTCTTGAGTATTTCATTGGGATTTAGAATTTAAATCCCTGGTGACCACTAAAAAATATATTTTGCCTCAAGCCTAAATTTTACCCTTAACACAATCCACATAATCACATAGAGATGGTGGGAACTATACCCAACTGAGCCAACACAATATCTTTGTTGAGAATCCTTTACATACTGTTCATAGTGTATAACATTTTGAAAAATATTCTTCTATGTGAGAGCCTCTAGGTAGCAGAGTGGATAGAGTGCCAGGACTGGAATTAGCATTCTGGGCAAAAATATAACATACTCTTGTCTTAATGTAGTTACTAAGGCTGAAAGTAAGATATGTATATACATTCTGCTGTGCTTTGTATTAATTAGAAATTTGGAACCTTGGACTTCATCCCCAGAAATATAGGGTAGAGACACCAAACTATATACAAACATGACCACCCAACTTGGCAGACAGAGGAGAGGATTTCTTGGAAATACTAAAGGACTTCCCTCCATTATTTTTTCAAGACAACTTTCAAGAACAAACTAACGCAAATATGAACAAACATAGAATACCTTCACTAACAGATACAATTCACGCTGAAACTTGAACCTAACACTACACTAATGTACCATACACCTAAACCTAAACAAATCTCAAAGCCCAACAGTAATTCTGATACCTAAATGAGAGCTAATTTGAAACATCTTGTTAACATTAACCTTAAGCTTAGGTTTTAAGCTAAAACAAAGCAAATAAGTAAAAGAACACAAACTCTGTCCCAAATGTAACTTTCACAAAGAAACTAACACAAATATGAACAAACATGGAATCCCTTCACTAACATATACAATTCATTCTGAATCTTAACCCTAAAACTACACTAATGTACCTTACACATAGACCTAAACAAATCTCAAAGCCCAACAGTAATTCTGATACCTAAATGAGAGTCATTTTGAAATGGCATGTTAACATTAACCTTAAGCTAAAACAAAGCAAATAGGTACAAGAACACAAACTGTCCCAAATGTAAGTTTCATGAAGAAACTAACACAAATATAAACAAACATGGAATCTCTTCATTAACAGATACAATTAATTCTGAATCTTAATCCTAACACTACACTAATGAACCATACACGTAAACCTAAACAAATCTCAACCCCCAAAGTAATTCTGATACAAGGGGGTCAAGGGATAAGGGGTCCCACTTTGTAAAAATGGAGACTTGAATCCAGGACTTCAATCCCCAGAAGTCCTTGCTCCACTTCCCCAGAATGCTTTGTAATCTCACTGAATTCTCACCTGGACTGAGATCGAGATGGGGTATTTAACCTGATTGGAAAGGCTTCTGGGGCTCTTTTATCTTTCCTGTTTCCGCTTGCAAGCAGATGCGGCTCTTTTCCTAATGTAGGTGAGGTTGTCTAGGCCAGAGGCCTAGACACATGTTTTCTTATTCTGTATTTTCTTTAATCCTTAACCTTAACCTGATACCATTAGGTATCAGAATTACTGTTGGGCTTTGAGATTTGTTTAATAAACCTCTAAAAATATAATACTCCTTGCAGAGAGAAACTAATTTCTACTTGCCTTCAGTTTCCCCTAAAATTTTAATCTCTTACAGCTTCACTTCCCAGGTTCTGCCAGAAATCTACAATATTTGGGATTTAAGTGCAATTATCATTCAGTTTATTGACCCCACAGTTCTGGTCAGGTCGAGTGTGTGTACAAAGAATTGAAGACACAAATATGTAAACTCTGTTCAGAAACATACTTAAAATGGACAGATGTTATGCCTTTTGCTTTGTTCAACTTAAGAACCAGGCCTAGGACTGACTTGCATATATCACCTTTTGAAATGCTATATGGTCAGCCACTTTGGCATGGTAGGACAGTAAAGCCACCTTACTTGTCCATGTTAAGAGGGGAATGTGTTCTTCATGAAAATTTAAAACAGATACAAAGTAGAATTGAAGAACTAAGGAAAGTGGGTTTGCTTGTGCAAAGAATACCACTAGATTTTTCATTGCATAAGATAAAACCAGGTGATAAGGTGTATATATATATGTCAAGAACTTTAATAGAAAATCTCCTACAGAACCAAGAAGGATTGGACCAATAGCGGTCATAATGACAACCCCAACATCTATAAAGGTTGATTAAAGAGATCCATGGTTCCATGCTTCACATGTAAAATTGTATCACACCCATAATGCTGAGGAGCCCTAGGAAAATAATTAATAATAAATAATAGGCCCAAATGGAAACTGAGGAAAGCACACATGAGAGTACATATCAACAGAGAGTTCAGAAAGAGTGCATTGCACATGTTAAAATGATAACAGGAAAGTTCCTCTAAAGCAAATAATACAATTCCAAAAAGAAATGCAGCCAGTAACACAGACAAAAGTAAAACATGCATTTAAAAGTTTAGCAGAAATAAAATTTCTTCATCTGCCTATATGAGTAACCAAAAAGAAAGAAACAATGTTATCTCACATGAATACATAACTCCAGGACCAAAAAGGAAATACATTATATCTAAATCCTATCTCCAAAACATAAGAAAACATACAATAAACCTCCTTATGAAAAAGTCAAACAAGATTAGCAAACTTCCAATCAATATTCTTAACAAAATTCTTAGAACTTCTGCACAATGCTATTATGCTTACACCCACCCATGAAGATGAACACAAGTAAAGCTTACTTCCATGCATGCAGGGGAACACGAGTAAAACTTACACACATGAAGATGAACACATGTATGCTTACTTCCACTCATGAAGATAAACACATGTAATGCTTACTTCCACACATGAAGAATAACTGATGAATTCTGATAAGCATTCATGAAGAACTCAGCTTACTTCCATGTACATGAGAATGTCAATCTTACATACATGCACATGTAAAAACCTTACATGCATGCATGTTCCTGTTTGTCCCAGCATTTCCTGATTGTTCTAGTTGTTCTGGAATTGAAGAAAACAGGTCTTCAATGAAGAGTGATAGAAGACAACTGGCATGCTGAGATTAAGGACCAGGTAATGAAGACAGAGTTTATACAAGCAACATAAAAGGACATGGAAGGACTGTGAAATTTTGGACCTTTGATCATGATGATATGTAAGAATGTGTCATACATGTTAACATCACATATATGCATACACGTCCTACATAGAAAAGGAAGATATCTCATGGAATGGGTAAGTACACAACATACAGCATAGCTGCAACACACAAAGTCACACTGATATAAAATTTCTCTGGAAAATTCAAACAGATAAAGATATTTATTATCTGCATGAGTTTGCACAGAAATCATGAACAATTTATATGGATGCATGTATGTAAATCTGTATAAGTACAACTTATATACACATGTAGATACTAATGTACTAATAAACTATATTAGAATAGTTTATTAATATTCTAATGACTAACAATAGTGACAGCTTAGTGAATTTGTTCAAGTCTTAGGAAAGTAGAGACAGACATAGAACTACTTGAGTATGTAAGTTAGATTATGATTTTAGGTTAGCAATTGTTAGTAATAGAACATTTTACTTGGTTGAATTTATAGACATTAGGATATAAGACAGTTGCATATTCAAAATGCAAAATTGTTGGAATGGTTTGAAAATTGCTATATGATTTGTTATTATGTAAAAACCATGTTCATGTAAATCCCTATTACCTAAACCATTTTCCTATACCCAATCTTAGTATAGAACTAGGTAGACCGAATAGCTAAGAAAAGTTAGGATTTATTATTTTGGGAGGGTAAAGGAATAGGGTAAGAATAGTTGGTTAGAAATATATGAAATGTAAGTATCATTAAAATTTTGCTGGTTGCAAAATTAAGACAAAAAAGGGAGGGATGTAAAAGAGAGAATATACATGCATACAAAGGACATCATCTGTCAGTAAAAAGCAACATTCCATTTGGAATGTTACCAGGAAAAACAGTTGGAACTAAGCCAATGGCTGAGAGACTGGACCTTTGAGGCTTCTGAACTCGGCTGAGAGGCTTGTGGACTAAGCTTTTGGCTTCTTGTGGCTGATGGTGAAGACCTTGAAGCTTTTGCTGACTGGCTGCTGAGGTTACCTGGCTGGTTAGAAGAAAAAGAAGGAAGACAGTTGTCCTCCTATCTCACTGACTGTCTCTGCAATCAGTGACTGATTGCCATTTCCTCAATATCCTCCTAACTCTAATTTTAGAGAATAGGGAAACCTATTCCTCTTACCTTATCCTCCTTCCTCTCCTATCTTCCCCAATAAACCCTTATTTGAGTTAAAGAAGAGAAAAGAGTATTTTCTCTAAAGCATCATAGTTCACCCTGAGTGACTTAGAAGAAGGTTGAAAGGAAAGGGGGAGGGGAAGGTGAAAGGCTTCTGAAGTGGGAGGAAAAGGGAGGAGGTTAGGTAAAACTTGATCTATTAGTCATCTAGGATATCAACCAATATACACCCTTAGAAATAGTATCTATTACACTGTATGTTAATTTTAATTCTCACAGTTTCATATTCAGATCCTAAGCCTGAAATATTAGAAAGGCTGAAGCCAGACCTGGCAAAGCACATTGTAATTAAATTTTAAAAATACTCAGTAATTATATAAAGAAGAGAATGAAATAATTTGACCATTGGAAGGCAATATGGCAAGTAGTAGGAAAAATGCTAGATCTGGAGTGATATGGCCTTGATTTGAATTGTGGCTCTCATGCTTACTATTTGTGTGAACTTGGACAAATTATTTAAGCTCTATAGGCTTCAGTGAGTATGTTAAATGAGGATATTAGATTAAATAGCCTCTAAGGTCTCATCAGGCTCTAAATCTATAATCCTATATCTTATGATTTCTTTTAATCCTGTGATTTAGTTATTCTAGGTAGTTCTGTTACCAGTGTGGAAGATCCTTCCTGAGATACACATCTGTAATAACTGTAACAACAACAATTTATTAAATGCTTACTATGTTCCAGGCACTATTCTAAATATTGAAAATACAACAAAATGCGGGGGGTTGGGGAGGTGGAGGGAAGGAAACAGCTTTTGTGTCCTTTAAGAAACATTCAAGTAGGAGAAAAATTTGCGAATAACTATGTAGATAGGCTTTGCTGGCAAGTCAAGATACCAGAGTAGAGAAAGTACTGATCTGAGCTTTCTCAACATTCTGGCTTCAAATAACTTTAAAAAAACACTAGAATTTTACAAATTCTAGAGTAGCAGAACCAACAAAAGGTCAAAGTGAGACATTCTTCTAGCCCAAGACAAAATAGGAGGCCAGAAAGAGAGATTGGGAATATGGGGGAGGAAGCTGGCCCAAAGCCCACATGTATGAAACATTAGTGGTGGGACTAAGTAGTGGCAATAGAAGCAACAATAGCTTTGGATGTGACAATTAGTCGGAAAGATTCCAGGGTGCCCTTATACTAGCACTGAACACAAGACCTGATACTGTTTTGTAAGTTCTCTTTCTATACATACTTCTGGAGAACTTTCAGTCAAGAGGGAATTAAAGCCCTGAGGGGCTATAACACTTCCATCCCAAGGAAGCAGTGATCCTGAGGAATAGTATCATTTACAGTCTCAAGGGAGGAGGGGTCTTGAGAAGCTCTGTTGATTGCAGTCCCAAGGGATCTGGTGCCCTTCTGATGTAAGGACTACAGTGCAAAGTGAGCAGTGACTATACCTCTCCCTAGATCTCACCACCTTCAAGCATGAAATACTTTCAAATATTCAGAGCTAATTCTGAAAACAGCAGTATGAAAAACCCTAAAGCTTAATAAAGAGTGATTCCATCTTTCCCCATTTCAGGAACAAAGCTCAATATTAACATAAAGTTACAAATCAAGAAATAGGGTGTAAAAAAATGAACACACTACAGCCCCAACAAAAGAACCTTACTATAATATAGTGACAGGGAAGATCACAAAGAATTCAGAAGTGTAAGGGCCAGAATGTAAGGGGTTAAAATAAAAGGGGTGGACTAAATTTATGAGTGTGGTCTCCAGGAATTATTACTCAGTCCCAAATGAATTAGATGGTGATTTATTTACAAAAAGAGAAAGAGTGAAAGTAAGAAAATCAGAGAGAGAAGATATTTACTCTGGCTTGGTCAGAACCAGGTAGGGCTTCAGAGGCCCCACAAAGGGGACCCAGAGGTAAATTAAACAAGGATTCTAGCCACAAGTTCAGTCCTCCTCCAAGACAAAGGGCCTTTTGGAGACAGGTACTTCCAGAACAAGCCCGGGAAAGGAGTCAGTCTTTTTCATTCACCCATGTGGTAATTCTAAGGGAAAATAGGAAACAATCCAAGTCCTCAGCCAGAGCTCCTCCAGGGTCAAGTTGGAGGTGAAAGCTCCTTTGTCACAGGAAATTCTTGTCACTTTTAAAGACCCTTCCTTTTGTCATTTCCTGTGCCTTCCTTCCACCTTCATGTTATAAAAATAGACTTGAATCCAGGACTTCAATCCCCAGAAGTCCATGCTCCACTTCCCCAGAATGTTTTGTAATCTCACTGGGTTCTCACCTGGGCCGAGAGCAAAATCATTATTTAGAGGGTCTCCGCCCACGATGGGTTCTCTTCTCTTCCTGGCTCCGCTGGCAAACAGATGCATTTCATGATGTGAGTGAAATTTGGGTGGGCCTCATGGCCCACCTAGCATGTGCTTCTCTTGCTTATATTTTCTTTAACCCTTAACCTTTAATAAACCTCATAAAAATAATACTCCTTGCAGAGAGAAACTAATTTCTACCTGCCTCAGTTTCCTCTAAATTTTAATCTTTACAGTTGGTGACCTAATGGAACAAAAGACTCTCAATTGTTTTAAGAAGAATAGCCTAGATAATGATTTCTAAGCTGCGTTTCTCCAAGCCTTTTTAGCCTTTTGACTCATCTTGGCCCTGCTCTGGCTCCCGGCCCTGCCCACCCCGGTGTGCTCTCTCACTTGCCTGGCCCACCTGATTCAAACTAGATTGTAAACACCTGGTGACCTGCCTGCCCAACAAAACTCTAGCCTTGGAGCAGATCCACTCATCACTCAAGACTCATTTCTACCAGCTGGTAACAAATTGGGGGGGGGGGTATTATTGGCTCCACATGGGCGTATCTGAGTGTAGGAGGGGAGAAAGAAAAGGGAGAGGAGAAGAAACAAACTTTTCCAAACAGGGACTTAAAAGCAATGGGCTACTTAAAAGGATACCTTTTGACTGTTCTGGGAATTTCATTGATTTCACCTGGGTGCCAGAAGAAAGATTCAGGCCAAAGATTCAACTTTAACTTTGAAATTGCAAATGGGTGGCTCAGCAAACTGAGAGCCAGGCCTAAAGACATACAGTCCTGGGTTAAAATCTGGCCTCAGATACTCCCCAGCTGTGGAGCCATGGATGGGTCCTTAACCCTCATTGCTTAGCCCTTACCACTCTGCCTTCCGACAATAGACATTTAAATGGATAAAAACCCCAGGAACTTAAAGACTAGAGGTTCAAAGGCATTTCAGACTCCAATGGTTTATAAAAAAACCTCTGTATTCTATTGCATTTTACTGTTTGCTTGGTTTAAGATATAACTTTGTGATTTTAAGTTCATATATTTACTGGATTCAATATTATTCTGTTATACTGTTCATTTTAATGTACTGAGTTTTGACTACTGTTATATTCTATTGCTTTCCCCCTATAACTATTGAACAAATATCTTTGTAATTAAGCCATTATTAAAAAAAAAACAGCTTTTCTATTTTTGCCTTTGTAAATTATCACATAGAGGATAGATGGACTTCAGAACTGGTTACAATTGCTATAACAACCTTTGGAAAATTTAATGTGCTAAATATCTCAACTGATTTTAAGGGTTTTTAAAACATGATTTTTGGAATTTTTTTAACAATCTCTGGTCATTTTTGCCTGCCCCTAACACGAGGTAAGGCCCATAGCTGAAGTGAAATACAATTATAATCCCCAACCTTCCCGCATTTCTAAATATGTGAATGGAAGTTGGGGCAGTTACTCTCAGGGCATTTGTACCCCTAAAAAGCCTCCATAAAAGGAGCATCTCTCATTTATACTCTTCAGCTCATTACTTTACTTCCATCAGAATGATGTTTCTTCATGATGTTCTTAACCCAAGATGAGTTTTACTTTGTTTTAAAAATATGTTTATTACCAAGGTTGAAAGATTTGCTACCTTTATAAAAAAATTGTGACAAATATCCATCGGTTCATAGGTTTTTTAAAAATGCCATACAGCAACGTATGTGAAATATGAATGTGTGTTCATTTGCTATTATAATTAATTGGGCTATTGAGAATTTGGGGGGTATTGATATCTACATATTTGTACTACTGTTCTTTAAAAATGAAAACTGTTACCTTGTTCAATTCATTTGCTACAGTGGATCATGGCCATATGAAGAGGAAATTGATCTCATTTTTGGTGAGAAAGCCTTGCATTCTATATTTTCTTAGCTGACACAGTGTGTCAATGATTATAAGCTGTTAAATTTTTTTAAAACTCTTTTATTATATTTTTCTTGCATGTGCAATATACTTTTTCAGTTTTTTATCATTTTCCTCTCCTTTTTATATTTGAAGCACATGTCACCAGCATTTACATTTTCTTTAACCTTTTGATTTTGCAGTAATATAAGTTTAAGATACATTTGCTAATGCATACCCAAAAGGCTATAAACTATAAAAATGATGCCACTAGTTGTTTAAAATAAATTATGAGACTTTGCTTAATGATTCTGTCTGATTCCAGGACAAGATACACACAAAAGAGCCATTGCAAAGGGCCAAAGAAAACCCAATCCAGGATGGATTGATGCACTTCTAGACCAATGCAAAGGTTTTGAACCTAGTGTGAGACTTGGGGTTGTGACACTTGACTTATGTTAAGATGTAGGCCTTCCTTGTGTCCACACTCACTCTGAAAATACTCAGACGAGTATCCCCGAAACCTTGGCTCCTATAATCTGGTCCCCTTTTCTGCCTTTCATAGTGTGGTAACTTTCTGTAGTCCTGGATACTGACTGAGTAAATGCATCATTGCTTAGATCATTTTGATTGGGCCCAGATCTAAGGACCTGTTATAGATTTATTTTTCTTTTTATTTGGAATATTTACACATAAGACTTTGATAGTCTATATTTTCATCCAGTATTTTCTTTTCTTTTGGATTTTTCTGATATCTTTTTAATTTCTCTTACTAATTGATTCATATACCTCATACCTCAGCCATGTATCCCTAAGTGATCCTGTATTTTTCAATCACCCTCTTAACGGGGGAATGTAAAAAATATCATTATTTAAATTGAAAAGTTTAAATTCCTTTTGAGAAGAATTTTAGGTAAAGAAAGATGATACCTCTCTCAATCCAGAAACTGAACTGTTGGAGAAGACACCATGAAGAAGCCTCCAGATCACAAGCTGCACAAAAAAGAAATCCAAATTGAACTTTGGGTGTAAGTTGATTGAACATTTATTTGTATTATACTTTCATGCCAGAAAGGGGACTGCCCCCCCCAACTGGCTTTTTGTCAATGCCTCCAGCAGGTTTTTGTTATTGGTTTTGGTTCTTTTCCTCATCCTCAAATTATTGTAATCTTTGAGTTGATTATGTTTTCATGATCCTTTTTGGGAAAACCTTTCCCAATAAGAATCAATGGGGGAATTGTAAAAATAGACTTGAGTTCAGGACTTCAATCCCCAGAAGTCCGTGTTCCACTTCCCCAGAATGCTTTGTAATCTCACTGGGTTCTCACCTGGGCCGAGAGCAAAATCATTATTTAGAGGGTCTCTGCCCATGGCGGGCTCTCTTCTCTTCCTGGCTCCACTGGCAAACAGACGCATCTCATGATGTGAGTGAAATTTGGGTGGGCCTCATGGCCCACCTAGCATGTGCTTCTCATGCTTGTATTTTCTTTAACACTTGACCTTTAATAAACCTCATAAAAATAATACTCCTTACAGAGAGAAACTATTTTCTACCTGCCTCCGTTTCCCCTAAATTTTAATCTTTACAATGTGGACTAATTATAGCTATAGTTTTGCTTAGGACTGCCTAGGGGGCAGTCTGTAGGTTCTGATTCACCACCCACTTTCACACACATGGGTCACAGACCTCCCCCATTTAAGGATAAGTGGGGTGTATATGCTCCTGGTAATTAAATCTAAAAATGGTCAGGGGAGAGTTAATCCCATCTTCACAGAAGAAGACAATGAAATCAAAACACCAACAAGCAGAGCATCAAAGAAAAATGCAAATTGGATATAAGTCCAACAAGGATTCCTAGGAGACCTAAAAAACATTTTCAGAATCAAAGTGGTAAAGAAAATATTAGGTAAAAAAAAGAAAGGAAAGCAAAGGAAGAAAATTATAAAAAGACAATTAACATGAGTAGCTAGGTAGCTAGATGGATAGAGTGCCAGGCCTAGAGTCAGGAGGACCTCGGTTCAAGTCTGGCCTAAAAGAATTCATAGGTGTGTGAACCTGGGCAAGTCATTAAACCCCAGTTGCCTAGGCTTTATCACTCTTTTGCTTTGGAATTAGGTTGTATCTATTAAAAAACAGAAAGTAAGGGGTTTTTATAAGACAATAGTTTCAAAAGAAGCACAAACAAAAAAAAGTAGTGAAGAAAATAACACTTAAAAAAAACAAAAGAATGGTCAAATGGAAAAAAGAGGTACAAAATCTCACTGGAAAAATATTCACTAAAAATTATAATTGGTCAAGTGGAAGCTAATGATTCCAAAAGACATCAAGAAATGATGAAGTCAACAGAATGAAAAAATATAAGAAAATGAGAAAAACAAGTGACCTGGAAAATAGATGAAAGCAAGTTAATTGAGGAATTATTGGAATACCTTTAGGTATTTCATGATTGAAGAAAAAGCCTAGACATTCTATTTCAAGAACTTGTTAAGGAAAAATTTCCCTGATATACTAGAAAAAGAAGGTAAAATAGAAATAGAAAGAATCCACTAATAATCTCTTGAAAGAGATTCCAAAATGAAAATTCCCAGAAATGCAATAGTCAAAGTCCAGAATTCCCAGGTCAAAAAGTAAATATTTTGGGGATAGTTAGGTGGCTCAGTGGATTGAGAGCCTGACTTACAGATATGAAGTCCTGGGTTGAAATCTGACCTCAGACACTACATAGCTGTATAGACCTAGGCAAATCATTTTGCCTTTCTTCTTATATAGCCCTTATCATTCTTCTGCCTTGGAACAAATATATAATACTGATTCTATGTCAGAAGGCAAAGAGTTTTTTTAAAAAGTAAATATTGCAAACAGCTGCAAAAAAACCATTAAAATACTATAGAGTCACAATAAGAATCACACAAGATTTAGCAACTAACATGTTAAATGAGTGGGATTTTGTATTGATTTAGAATCTTGAACCCCAGAGACTACATTTCCCACAATCCACTTTTCCTTTTCCTGACTGAAAAATGAATAAAAATTTGACTTTCAGATATAAAATTTAAAGGAAGCCTAAAAACACAAACATGAAAGAGAAATCATAAGGGACTCAATAAGGTTGAACAGTTTACATTTCTCTATGGGAAGATGATTCATGATGCCCTGAAGAACTTTATAATTATAAGGGCAGTCAGAAGGACTCTGCATAGACAGGGGCATGGGAATGAATGGATTAATTTTGGATGATCACGAAAAAAAAAGAATAGAGAAGAAAGCAATGAACTGGGAGAAGGGGTAAGGAAGAGGAAGAATGGGGAGAATTATTGCATATAAAAGAAGCACACAAGGAAGAACTTTTACAGTGAAGGGGGAAAGGGAGGTCGAGGCAACAGTTGGAACTCTTTTAATCTAAATTGATTCAAAGAGGGGATATCTACATGTAGAATTATTAATAGAAATCTATCATACCAAACAGGAAAGGGAAAAAATAAAATGAGAACTGCAAAAGGGAGGGCAGACAAAAAAGGAAATGTTCAGGCATAAAATAAAAAAGACTTTAATGGATGATAAGGATAAAAAGAGAAAGGGAAGGATGAACAAAAATGTATAGTTAGTAATCATAACTATGAATGTGAATGAGAATAATTTAACCATAAAACAGATGTAGAGAACAGAATAGATTAGAACCTGGAATCCAACAACATGTTCTTTATAGGAAACATACTAGAAACAGAAAGTACACATGGAGTTAAAATAAAGGGATGAAGTATTCTTCATTATTAATTATTTTTTTAAAATAAAAGGCTGAAGCAGAATCTATTTTGCTTCAGCTAAACTTTAAAAAAGCAGGGGTAGATTTCAGGGTAAACATGTCAGCAGTCTAGACCCAGGACTCTTCCTCTCCTCAGCACCTACAAAAATAGACTACCTCAAAAGACAAAAAAAAACAAATTCATATGAATGAAGGGACTCTACAGTAAGAAGCAGCACTGCAGGTATGTGGGATTTGGGCATTTCCACACTATAAGGGGGTGAAAAAGCTCCCACCAAAATGCGAGCTGATCTACCCTCCCCCACACCACCTACAGAGCCAGAGTCAGAGCCAGCACACATAAGAATCAGAAAGTGAGCAAGGGGTAACTCTAGAGTGAGTGAGGGGCACCTCTAGGTCCTAGGCATCTGACTAAGACCACCAAAGACCTACCCCTGAGAGCAGCTAGACCTAAAACTCCAGCAGGCTGAAGAAGGCAAACTGTGGGCTCCCGCAGGAAGATAGCACAGAGAAGGGCAGCAAACAGTAGAAGCTGCAGAGATTCAAGAGCTGGTCTCATGCAAAATCTCTGCACATTAGCTCCATACACAGAGAGCCTGCCCATCTCACTCAGATTTCTGACTGGAAAGGGAAGGAAAAGCCACCACAGTGATGGCAAACAGTGCCCAGGAACAAGAACTTCCCAACACCAAGAAAAACAAGAAGAAGGGGTTGACCCTGGAAAATTTTTATGGAGGAAAAACCCAGGCTACAGAGGAAATAGAAGAGGAAATTCAAATAAATCCACCAAAACCTTCCAAAAAAATGGAAATTATCCACAAGCTCTTGAAGAATTTAAATTGGAACTTATCAAAAAGATGGAAGCTGTCTGGCAAGAAATGTGGGAAATAGTTCAAAAAGAAAATAACAGTTTAAAGGATAAGAACTCCCAATTGGAGAAACAGCTGGAAACTATAAAAAGCAGGATAGACCAAACTGAAAAGGAAAACCAGTCTTTAAAGACCAGAATTAGGCAACTGGATGCCAATGATCTTGCAAAACAGCAAGAATTAATAAGGCAAAGTAAAAAAATGGACAAAATAGAAGATAACACATCTCACTAAGAAGATGATGGATCAGGAAAACCGATCACAAAGAGACAACTGGAGAATGATTAGTCTACCTGAAAAGTAGAAAATAAACAGAAATCTTGACATCATACTACAAGAAATTATCCAAGAAAACTGCCATGATGTTCTTGAACAAGAGGGCAAAATAGACATTGAAAGAGTTAATAGAACACCCTCTACACTAAATCCTCAAAAGACAACTCCCAGGAATGTAATTGCCAAATTCAAGAGCTTTCAAGCTAAGAAAATTCTACAAGAAGCCAAAAAGAGACAATTCAGATACCAAGGAGCACCAATCAGGATTATACAAGATCTGGGAGTTTCCACACTAAAGGACCACAAGGCTTGGACCATGATATTCAGAAAGGCAAGAGAATTGGGTCTTCAACCATGGATCACCTATCCATCAAAACTGACTATATACTTACAGGAGAAAGTATGAGAATTCAACAAAATAAAAGATTTCCAAGTATTTGTAAAGAAAAGACCAGAACTAAGTGGAAAGTTTGATATCCAAACACAAAGATCAAGAGAAACATGAAAAGGTAAATAAGAAAGAGAGGAGAAAGGGGAAAATATTTTTTTTTATTCAAACTTTCTTCTTTACGGGCTTCAATAATATAAAATTATCTAGATCCATTGGGGTATTGAATTCTATTTTACCCTACAGGGAATGTGAGAAGGGAAAACTAAAGGGGGGTTGGGGGGGGCAGGGAGTACAAAAAGGAAGGAAAAGAGTGGGGAGGGAACTTAACAGACCAGAAAAAAATAAGAAGACAGGAACAAAATGGGAGGGGGCAGAAAGGGAAGCATATTACAGGTGGGAATTATGGGAACTGATTTAAAGCAAACCATTGGTTTAAAAAGAAATAGCAAAAGAAGAAAGGACAGAACTAGGAGAGGATATAAAAATGCTGGGGAATACACAAGTGGCAATCATAACTTTGAATGTGAATGGAATGAACTCACCCATAAAACAAAAACAAACAGGAGAGTGGGTTAGAAACCAAACTCCTACCATATGTTGTCTACAAGAAACACACATGAGGCGGGTAGACACTCCCAAGTTTAGAATTAAAGGTTGGAGCAAAACCTATTGGGCCTTAACTGATAGAAAGAAGGCAGGAGTTGCAATCATGATATCTGAGAAAGCCAAAGTAAAAATATATCTGATTAAAAGTGATAGGGAAGAAATGCATGCTGATAAAAGGGAGTATAGACAATGAGGAAATATCAGTAGTCAATATGTATGCACCAAATGGTATAGCATCCAAATTTCGAAAGGAGAAACTAGTTGAGTTGAAGGAAGAAATAGATAGTAAAACCATAGTAGTGGGAGAACTGAACCTACCACTATCAAATTTAGATAAATCAAATAAATAAATAAATAAGAAAGAGGTAAGAGATGTGAATGAAATCTTAGAAAAATTAGAGTAAATAGATATATGGAGAAAAATAAATAGCGAAAAAAAGGAATACACTTTGTTTTCAGCAGCACATGGTACATTCACAAGATTGACCATGTACTAGGACATAAAAACATGTCAAACAAATGCAAAAAAGCAGAAATAATAAATGAAATCTTTCAGATCATAATGCAATAAAAATAATAATCAGTAATGGTATATGGAGAGCCAAATCAAAAATTAATTGGAAATTAAATATGATTCTCCAATATTGGTTAGTTAAAGAACAAATCATAGAAACAATTAATAATTTCATTGAAGAAAATGACAATGATGAGACATCCTTTCAAAATCTGATCTCCTTTTTACTAGGCCTATAGTTATTATTATTATTATATATTGGCTGCATGGATCTCAAAGCAGCTACTGACTTTACTTCCTTAATTTCACTTTCCTGTGCCCTTAATTCAGCTTCCCTTAGTTTCCTTTTTAATTCTTCTACAATGGAATCTCTGTCATTAGTTTTTTCATCTGGATCATTAGTTAAATATGTAGCCTTTCTCCTTAATTCCTCCAGATCAAGCTCTTCCCAATCTGAGTAATTAGATTTAAAGAATTGTCTGACCCTTGGTACAGCATTTTTCACAAATATATGCTTGATGCAGGCAATGGTACCTTTATTGAGTGCATCCACTCCCAGGAGAGTTTTAGCTGACTCAGTTTTCCTTTCTAGGAAAACCACAGGTGCTTCAGACACTTTTTGTTTTATGGCCTCAAACTTGGATCAAGCATTGAGCCTCTTTGTATATCTCCCCATGACTTCCAGTATTACACCTCTTGCTTCAATAAGTATCTCATATACACCATCATCCATCAACTGCAATATCCAGTTTTTAAATTCTCTGGCCATGATTGTAAAAGAGGATCTGATCTAGTCTCCTCTCTAAACTTATTTCTCTCTCTCTTAGTAAGGACTTCTTTCATTAGGAGAACAAAATCACTAAAATCTGGGTCATACAATTCAATTGCCCTTCACATCTCCTTGATAACTTTAGTGGGATTGTCACTAAAATTTGGGGTTCTCCTTTTCATAGATTCAAGGTCCTCTGGGGAAAATCTTTTATGAGTTCTCACTTTATGTACCTCATTATTTGTTACCACTGACAAGTCTCTAAGGGGACATAGACTCACTATTCTAGTTGCCTCTTCCTATTCCAACCTGTTTAGTCTTTTACCATTATTAATAATATTGCTGTTTTCATTATCAGCAATGTTTCCATACCCTAGGTTTATAGTCAAGTTGTTCATAAATTGTTCCATTGTATCAAGTTGATGTTTCATGTGTATTAACATAATCTTCAAATCAAAGGGATAAAAGACTCAATTTTTTTTAAAAGAAGGAAAACCTAGATAATGATTTCTAAGCCGCATTTCTCCAAGCCTTTTTTAGGCTTTTGACTCATCAAAGCACTGTGGATCCCGGCCCTGCCTGCAGCCCCCGATCCAAATCTGTTGAGTTTGCCACCCACCTGGCCCCCGGCCACTTTCTGCCTGCAGCCCCCTATCCTGACCTCTCTCTGTCCTCACCTGGTGCTCCGGCTACCTGCCCTGCGTTCCTGCCCCGACCTACCCCAGTGATGTCTCGCCCTTCTGTCCCAGCCGATCCCAGTTCAGCAAAAACTTGCCTCGGACCCAGACAGCTCATCACCCCAGCCCCAGCCCCAGAACCGAGGCTGATGGTAGCAGATCCAGTTTCTTCAGAATCAAAAACCAGCTGGTTAAAAAAAAAAAAGGGAGGTATTGGCCACGTGGGCAGATGGTAGATGGGGAGAGACAGGAGGGAAAGAAGAAAGGTTTTTCAAGCAGGAACTTAAAAGCAATGGCTATTTTACAAGGATGTCTTTAAATTGCATGAATCCTTTTATTGACTTCACCTGCGTTCCTTTTAGCTAACTTTGGGGAAAAAACTCTGCTTCTCAGTGAACTGAGAGCCAGGCCTAAAGACATGAAGTCCTGGGCTAAAATCTGGCCTCAGACACTTCCCAGCTGTGGGGCTCTGGATGGGTCCCTTAACCCCCATTGCTTAGCCCTTACCACTCTGCCTTCCGACAATAGACATTTAAATGGATAATTAATAATTAAAAAAAACACACCTAAGGAACTTTAAGAACTGGAGGTTATATATATTTTAAGGCATTTCAGACTCCAATGGTTTATTTTAAAAAATCTGTATTTCTATTGCATTTTCCTGATTGTTTTATTTAAGATATAACTTTGTGATTTTAAGTTCATATATTACTGCATTCAATACCGAGTTTTAAAATTCTGTTGCTTTTCCCCTATAACTATTGAACAAATATCATTGTAATTAAGCCCATATTAAAAAAAACAGCCTTTCTATTTTTGCCTTTGTAATTGTCACATAGAGGATAGATGGATTTCATCAGAACTGGTTACAATTGCTATAACAACCTTTGGAAAATTTAATTTGCTAAATATTTCAAATGGTTTTAAGGTTTTTTTAATATGAGTTTTGTAATTTTTTTTAACAATCTCTGGTTATTTTTGCCTGCCCCTAACACGAGGTGTAAGGCCAATTCTAGCTGAAGTGAAATACAATTATAACCCCCAACCTTCCCGCATTTCTAAATATGTGAATGGAAGTTGGGGCAGTTAATCTCAGGGCATTTGTACCCCTAAAAAGCCTCCATAAAAGGAGCATCTCTCATTTATACTCTTCAGCTCATTACTTTACTTCCACCAGAATGATATTTCTTCATGATGTTCTTAACCCAAGATGAGTTTTACTTTGTTTTAAAAATATGTTTATTACCAAGGTTGAAAGATTTGCTACCTTTATAAAAACTTGTGACAAATATCCATCAATTCATAGGTTTTTAAAATGCCATACAGCAACTTATGTGAAATATGATAGTGTGTTTGTTTGCTATTGTAATTAATTGGGCCATTGAGAATTTGGGGGATAGTGATACTACATATTTGTACTACTGTTCCTTAAAAATGAAAAAAAAAACCTTATAACATTCATTTGCTCATACAGTGGATCATGGCCACATGAAGAGGAAATGGATCTCATTTTTGGTGAGAAAGCCTATTCTATATTTCCTTAGCTGACACAGAGTGTCAATGATTATAAGCTACATTTTTGAATTTTTTAAAACTCTTTTATTATATTTTTCTCACATGTGCAATATACTATTTCAGTTTTTTTAATTTTTTCTCTCTTTTTTATATTTGAAGCACATGTCACCAGTATGAAAATTTTCTTTAACTTTTTGACTTTTCAGTAATACAAGTGTAAGATACATTTGCTAATGCATGCCCTATAAAGATTGTGACTATAAAAATGATGCCATTAATTATTTAATAAATTATGGGACTTTACTTAATGATTCTGTCTGATTCCAGGACAAGATATACACATAAGAGCCATTGCACAGAGCCAAAGAAAAGCCAATCCAGGAAGGATTGATGCACTTTTAGGCCAATGCAAAGGTTTTGAACCTAGTGTGAGACTTGGGGTTGTGACACTTGACTTATGTTAAGATGTAGGTCTTCCTTGTGTCCACACTCACTCTGAAAATACTCATAGGCAAGTATCCCCAAAACCTTGGCTCATATAATCTGGTCCCTTTCTTTTCTGCCTCTCATAGTGTGGTACCTTTCTGTAGTCCTGAATACTGACTGGGTAAATGCATCATTGCTTAGATCATTTTGATTGGGCCCTGATTCAAGTACCTGTTATAGATTTATTTTTCTTTTTACTTGGAATTTTTACACATAAGACTTTGATAGTCTATATTTTCATCCAGAAATTTTTCTTTTTTCTTTGGATTTTCTGATATCTTTTTAATATCTATTGCCAATTGATTTATATACCTCATACCTCAGTCATGCATCCCTAAGGGTTCGTGCATTTTTCAATCACCCACAACACGGGGAAATGTAAAAAAAAATTATTATTTAAATTGCAAAGTTTAAATTCTTTTTGAGAAGTATTTTAGGTAAAGAAAGAAGCTACCTCTGAATCCAGAAACTGAACTGTTGAAGATACCATGAAGAACCCTCCAAACCACAAGTACACAAAAATGAATTTTGGGTGTGGTTGATTGAACATTTATTTGTATGTATACTTTCATGCCAAAAGGGACTGCCCCCTAACTGACTTTTTGTCAATGCAACCAGCAATTATTGGGTTTTGTTTTTGTTTTCCCTCTTACCCTCACATTATTGTAATCTTTAAGTTGATGCTGTTTTCATTATCCTTTTGGGGAAAAATTAATTTTTTCCAAAAATGATCACATGGAGAAATGTTAAAAATAGACTTGAATCCAGGACTTCAATCCCCAGAAGCCCTTACTCCACTTCCCCAGAATGCTTTGTAATCTCACCTGGGATGAGAGCGAGATGGGGTATTGAAACCTGGTTGTGAATAGGTTTGGCCTCTTTTGGACTTCCGTTTTGGAGCAGATGCGTCTCTTCCATGATGTGAGGTTATCCTGTCTAGGCCTCTCTGGCCTAGACATGTGCTTTCTTATTCTGTATTTTCTTTAATCCTTAACCTTTAATAAACCTCATAAAAATATAATACTCCTTTAAGAGAGAAACTAATTTCTACCCACCTCAGTTTCCTAAAATTTTAATCTTTACACCTGTCAATCAATTGGAAGTTCACATTGCAAAGCCCTTTTGCAATCCTCCTCTTATTATTACAGAGGTCATTCCAGTTCACATGGACTTCCTCCAGTTCATTATTCCTTTCAGCACCATAATAATCCATCACCATCAGATACCACAATTTGTTCAGCCATTCCCCACTTGATGGACACCCCCTCATTTTCCAGTGGTTAATTTGATTTTTAAAAAGAAAAAAAAGAAACCAAATTACTAGTATAAAAAATTAAAAAGGTGAATGCCACCAATGAAGGTGCAGTTAAAGCAACTATTAAGGATTATTCTGTTCAGTTACATGTCAGTAATACTGAGAGTCTTAGTCAAATGAATGAATATTTACAACAAATAAACTGCCCAGATTAACAGAAGAGAAAAAAGAATGTTAAAATAGCCTCATCTAAGAAAAGTTGAATGAGCCATCAATGTATTCCTTAAGAAAATGTCTCCAGGATTAGATGAATTCATGAGTAGATTCTATCAGTCATTTAAGGAACAGTTAATCCCAATATTATGTAAATGATTTGATAACATAACAAGTTAAGGAGTCCTTTCTCCTTCCTTTATGAAATAAATATGGATTGATAACTAAACCAAGGAGAACAAAAACAGAGCAAGAAAACTACTGACCAATTTTCCCAATGAAAATTTGTAAATAAATCTCTTCAAAGGATATTATAAAAATATGTCACAAAGATTATATATACTGACTAGGCGGAATTTATACCAGGAATGCTGGGTAAAGTATTTGCATAATTGACCATATAAATCACAGTAAAAATCATGATTATATCAATAATGCAGAAAAAGCCTTTGACAAAATAATACGTCTATTTTTATTAAAAAAAAACCAACAATAGGAAGCATAGGAATCAGTGGAACCATTCTTAAAATGATAAATAGTATCTATCTAAAACCAAGAGCAAGCATTATCTGTAATGAGGATAAACTAGAAGCCTTCCTGATCATTATTATTCAATATTGTTCTAGAAATGTTAGCTATAGAAATAAGAAAAGTAAATGAAAGATTAAAAATAGTCAGGAAGAAACAAAACTAAAACTCATTGAAGATGACATGGTGTACTTAGCGAACCTCAGAGAAACAACTTTAAAAATTTGAAACAATTAAGAACTTCAGCAAAATTTTGAAATATAAAATAAACTTACTTAAATCATCAGCATTTCTGTTCACAATCAGTAAAACCTAGGAGGAAGAAAGAAAAAGAAAAATTCCATTTAGATTAAATGCAGACAATATAAAATACTTCAGAATCTACCCACCAAGACAAACATAGGTATTATATGAACACAATTATGAAATGTTTTTCATACAAATAAAGACAGAGCTAAACAATTAGATCATGCATTTAAAAACTAATTTTGTTGCTTTATTTTGTTTGTTTTTTTTTGCAAAATGGTTAATGTGGAAATATGTTTTTCATGACTTCAAATGTATAACTGAAATTAAATTGCTTGTTTTCTCAAGGAAGAGGGAGGAACTAGAAGAAGGAAGAGAGTTTGGAACAAAAATTTAAAAAATATATTGTTAAAATGGTTACATGTACTTGGGAAATGTTTCACAAAAGTAAAAATAATTTAAAATCAACTATGAACATACAAACTATATATAGTAAAAAAAGGTATGTAACCTCAGAGGGGAGAGAGTGGAGCTATAGTGGTAAGACTAAGAAAGTGTTTTAAAAAGTGTGAATATGAAACCCCCTATCCCACTCATGATTATATCAGTATCAGCCATTTTTACTAATTTAATTTTTTTTAGCATAAAACTTAAACTTTTCTAAAAATTATCAAGATATGATTCTTTCTGAAGTATTTTCTGTATCTTAATCTTATAAGCATTTTAGTTCAGTCCTGTAGGAACTGAATAAATATTCAATTGTAAGTATTAAATATTTCTTTAAAAAGTAATCATTTATTTTTGAATGAATCATTTCTAAGAAGAATTACACAGCAGGTATAAAATATCCTAAAACTTCTCCCTTTGCTCTATTAGGTTAAGTTGTGGTAACAAACCCATGTTATTTGATTTTTTTCCTTCTCCTTTACTCTAGGTTTTAATTTGATTTTACTTGATTCATTCTTGGGGAATTATAATCATATCTGAAGAATTGCTGTATCTTTTGCATAAGTTTTGGGGTATATTCAGTTGCTGACTGGAGTCCGGCTTTATTGTAAGACCAGCCCTCTCCCAATTAACCTATTTTTTTTTTTGGCTTAGAGACTTTGTTTTATTTTTGGCATCTCTGCTAATAAATTTTTGTCACAAAAGTGGAAACTGAGTTGAGTAACTAAATTCTTTCATGTTGTATGTAAATATTTAACTAAATTGCAGGATATTTTAACTATTATAGACTTCTTTAGAGATGTCCTGTGCAACCTGGTACTGAGACAAAGGACTCAGTGCTTTAATCATACCTTATGTTTATATACTGTTTATAGTGTACAAGTTTCTTTTATATGAATTATCTCCTTTGATCCTCACTTGAATCTTATGAGACAAGTGGAGAAATTGGAATTGTAGCCAAACAGTCAATCAAGGATCATTCTGAAAATGATTTGTCATCTGTGTGTGGACCAGTCTAATTAAGTACATCAAAGTACAAAGGTTGACATGAGACTTGCCTCAGAAGTAATTGTCTCAGTGAAGTAAAATCACAATATGATTAGAGCACAAGACAATAAAAATCAACCAAAGATAGCTAAAAATGAGAAGAAATGTATCCATTTAAAGTATCTCCAACCCAAATCATGTAAATACGTTACTGACTCAAAAAATAAGCAAAATGGATAAAAGGGAAGTCATTAACTCATTGACATATCTTCAAGGAACTAATTTAAATTCAAACAATATAAACTCAATATCTTCACCAAGCAGAGAAGCATTAGATAATGACAATGCTCACTGAGAATACAGGTTGAATAGTGTACAGAAGACCAAACCCTTTATTAACAAATAGAGCACAGATATATCTTCTTTTGTGATTATTGAGAAGAAAGATTAAATTAGGTGATTATGTTAAGGTTTAAAAGAATGGAGTGTAGAAAAGAGTTGAGATAACTTACCTTAAAATCCTTTAATCAGCTTAATGATGAAGCTTTAGGTCACCTATAGTAATATTAAGAAAGGAGTATGGTTAAGGAGAGAGAATATTGGACAACAATTTGAAACTTTTGTTGTATCACATTGTGGGCTAAGTCTAAATTTGGCTTAATCCGTCAGGTCAAGGTTTTTTTTTTTTAACTATTAAAATGTTGGAAGCATTCATGAATCAAAACAACAACAACTCGAATGAAAATTATTTTAATATTTAGTTTTAAAACATATAACATAATATAATAATAATAATATCAAACTAAAAGATAGAGAAAATTGATTACAATATTGTTGATAAAAATTGTTAGGAAACATCAGCAATTGTTATAAATTATATGCATGTCTTCTCATTTCTGGGAAAATATATTTATAAGACTAGCAGACATGTTATGGCACCAGAAAGAAAAATTCTGAAGAGCTGTCACCAATCAACACATTTTTAAAACACTTTTAATATAAAGATAGCTTTGGCAAAACTCCTCATAGATTCCCAAGACAGAATGGAACCCCCAGCAAGATGTTTCTGAAAAACTCAAGATCGAAATAAGCATATTGAATGCTGGAGTTATTAAAAGCAGAGTGCATGACCTACAGAGCAGAAACACTTAGCAGAAGGAAAACAAAACAAAACTTGAATCCATAATGTTGTCTTGCCAAAGAACTTAAAGCAAGAATATTTAATTGGGAATATAAGTATCCTCAAGTGAAAGAAAATCTGTCAGAAGAGGAAAATTCAATAATGTTTTTAAAATATAACCTCTATACCAGGAAAATATATTGATTTTGAAGACAGGATGTAGAGAGATAACTTAAGTGTCATAGATCTCCCAGAAGATCAAGACAAATGAAAGAAAAGGAAAAAAAAAACAACTGAACACAAGGCAAGAAATCTAAGAAAACTACTCCAAAGTTCTTGATCAAAAAAAAAGAGCCAATCAAAAGAATTCACAGATTAACTTAAGAAGGTGAGAAGGGGAAACTATTGTGCATACTCCAGGACACATAATGGTTAAATTTCTCATGATAAACAATAAATTCTGCAGGAAATAGGAGAAAGATCTTCAGTTAGAAAGGAAAGGAAAATCAAATAACATGAAACTATTATATACCCATCAGAAACTGCAAAAGACAATAGAATACCATATTAGAAAAAGAAATTAAGATTTAACCCAAAATGGTGCGCTCTGCAAATCTGAGCCTAATTATCAGTTAAAAAAAAAAAGATGGACCTTTAATAAAAGAAATACCCGACCTCACAAAGACTTGAGCAAATTGTTTGATTTGCAAATACCCCAGAAAATAGATCCACAAGAAAAGTAAATAAAAACAGCTACAAAGGAAAAACAGGAAATAAACTACATTATTTCTAGGGATTCTTGAAAAAAAATCCTGGAAAATGAAAGAAATCTGTCATCTTCAAAATAACAACAGTACAAAGGTGTACATTAGGATATTCCTTTCTTTAAAAATTATAAAGAAAAAAGTAGAACTTAAATAGAAAAGATGGTGGAGAAGCACGCTCTGTGGTTTTTGACCCTGTGGTTCAAACCCTGTGGATTGAACTTCACACATCCAAAGGCAAATCAGTGCTTTTGATGGAACAAAAATGAAGAATGAAAGAATGAATAAAAGAGGAGAAAGGAGGGAGAAACTAAAAGGGAATGTGTATTGTACCTTAACCAAGTCAAAAGTACATAATGAAGGGAAGATGACTCCTGTAGACTCTCAATAAGAGAGGCTCCAGTAGAAGGGTGAAGTAGCAATGGGAGGGACTGAAATATGGAGAGAAAGAAGACAACTAAGATTTATTGATAGATGGCAGTTTCAATGAGGAATGGTGTCATAAAGAGAGAAATATATTCTGTAAATGGAGATTTGGACCTTAAAATGGATATGCTTAACAGGAATTTGATGCTTAGAGAGACCATTACCTCTAAGAGAGCTTGAGCCTACATGGATTGAGTTTTGCTTCAAGAGGAGAATCAATGCTTCTGGGACCACCAGTGTATGAAAGGGTGAGAGTACATGGACCTAGAGAGATTTCATTGCAAATGGGAAAAAGATTTATTTTGAGGACAAGAGGTAGGATTGGGGACATGGAAATACTTCTACTATGAGGCAATACTTCTGTCCTCTTTAACTCCTGTAGAAATGGATACTTTAAAGGTTAGATACAATGGAATAAAAACAGAGAAAGGAGCAAAATCTACAAGGCAATAATATAGAAACAGTTTAGAAAAGTGAACTCAAAAATTGGTACTTTAATTCCATGAGGAACAAAGTAGCTAAAAAATGTATAATGATGATGAACAGGAAAAAAGGGGGAAATAATGAAGAGAGCTGAAAAAGAAATAATTTTCAGAAAACAGTGAAGGGAATGAAAATATAAAAGATGTTGAAAAAAGAAAGGGGGGAAAGATGCTAATTATTTGTTGAGGAAAGAATTAGATAAATAGCTCAAAGAAAAAGAAACTAGTAGGTAAAATTTCAAAATTAGGGGAAGGGATGGTAAATGGAAGGAAATTTATGGTAAGGGGAAGAAAACCTGTGAGAATAGGCTCGCTTTAAAGTAGCCTAAGTAAAATAACTGAAGTTATAAAGTACTTCCTTTACTGTAAAGAATATACAGAAGGAAGATCTTAATTCTGAACAAAGCAATATTAAAGAAATTGGAGAAAAATATAAACACAACTCAGAACTTTAAATATGCTATAAAACTATATAATAAAAAATGAAAGCATGAGCAAGAAAATCTGTTGCTTGTAAGAAATAAACCTAAAAAGCAAAACCCTACACAGAATAAAAATTGAAGGGCTGAAACAAATTTTACTATGCATCAGGAGGCTCCAAAAATGTTGCAATCAGCTGTCAGAAAAAGCAAAAACAAAAATTTAGAATATAAACAAGAAAATTTCATAACAATAACAAACTAATATAAAAATTAAGATTAGATTCTAGAGAATCTTAATTCATAACAGAACAATATGCTCAGTTTCAAGAAGACATATCCAGTAACATAATAGTAGAAGACTTTAATTTCTTTCAGATATGGGCAAATCTAACTAAATGATAAACAAAAGGAAAGTACAGAATTGAAAATATATGTAAAGCTAACAGCTACTGCTCAGGAAATAAGTACTCAAAGGAGCTGAACAAATAATAATCAAAAGAATTGCAAACTATTTATAACTATATGAAAGAATGTTCCAAATTATTAATAATCAGAGAATTGGAAATAAAAACCACTCTGAATGTTCACCTCATACCCAAAAGTTTGGCAAAGTTAACCAATGATCAATATTTGAGGAGTTGTGGGAATATAGGTACAGTGATGTCTATTGTTGGTGGAGCTATACATCACTATAACCATTTTGGAAAGCAATTTGGAATTATGCAAATAATCAATTAAAATGATCACTACTAGGTCTGAACCAAAAGGAAGTCACTGGTAAGAAGTCTTCATATACACTAAAACATTTATAATAACTATTTATGGTACCAAGAACTTAGAATAAAATAGAAAAGTCTTGGGATTAGGGAATAGTTAACCAAATTGTTACATATGAATGTATTGTAATATTATTGTGCTATAAGGAATAGATAATATAATAAATAAGTGTAGTCAAGAAATAACATATTCAATGACTCCAACAATATATATAAGTATACATTACATATTAGACAAATATATATATATATAAATATTGCATAATTACAAAGAACAAACATGTCCCCAAAGAAGAGTTATTAGAAGATACCTCCATACTTGTCCCTAGTCCTTTATAGAAGTGAGAAGTACAAAGGTGCAGAACATTATATATGTGTTCTGACTTTTTGATATATTGGTCAGTTTTACTAATTTTTTTCTATTCTTTGTCTTTTTCTTAAAGAATATATTTGCAATGTGTAGCAGGCTCAGGATGGGAGAAGGAAGAGGGGAGGAGGTCGTGTTGCTGCACCATTGCTCATCATCATGGTGACAGCCCGTAGCTTTCTGCTACTAGGTGGGAGATAATCCAATTTGGGAGACCAAATTGGATCCAGCTTTCTGCAATATTACTACTAGTTATTTGATAATGACAAAACCTGATTAGGGGTGTGTAAGACATCTTGCCTTACATGGGAAGGGCAGCAATTCTTAGGCAAAGAAGTAGCTGTGGAGAAATTGTCTGACCTTCCATTTCAGAAAATATAACACAGCATCACAACTCAGGACCACCAGTACATCCCTGATAGCTATATTCTCATTATTGTTGTGGAACATCTAAAGATTGATGGAGACTCCAACATGGGATTATACCAGGTATTTCTGTTTAAAAATGTCAATGATTCTTGGGTCTGTACCAGTGACACATTCAAGCTAGTGCTGTGCAACTCCTCTTCCTAGGCACCCATGCTATTTTCTTCTCTCTTCTCTTCCTTATATTATTCACATGTCTTCTCCCCCCAAAACAACAACAACAACAACAACAACAACACTCCAAATATTGTATATAAGCCTGCAAGGCCTTGGTGGATGGATACTGTGGTGGTGATGGAATCACTGTGATGCATGATGTTTGGATGTTAGACTAGCTACATCTGACAGGTTGAGTTTGTGTTGAGCAAGTGAATGCCTTAGAAAAACTAAGTCATGCAAAAAGGTATCTTTTTTTAAGTACTGACAAGTTGCTCTATTACCCCCCCCCAAAAAAAGAAGAAAGCAGCAGCTATGTGTGCAGCCCAGGTACTGATTTGTTCAGATGACCCAATGCCTTAAATTATACAAGTAAACCATGAAAATTTTGCCTAAAAACAGTCTTTGTTAGATCACAGTAGTTTGCTGGAGCCAATTTGTATTGTCTCATGAAAGCCAATTGTTAAATTTTCAGAGAGAACATTTATACATTGGAAATTAGTAAAAACAAAAAAGTAGTCTTGATTTTTTTGCTTTATGCATTCTCTAGATTTAAGAAAGTGATGGGAAAAGTGCTAATATTACAGCTTAAACATAAAAGTGTATCATGCACCTCTGTCCCCTCTTAAGAGTCTGTTGTTAAACATTTATCAATACAATACTGATAAATAGAATGGTTCTCTGGGTGGGGAAGGGTTAAGGTTAACAGAAGAAATTTAGCTGATGTAAAAACAAAAGATACCAATAAAATATTTTGAAAGGAAATAAAAAGATATAGATGTCATGTGACACATGATTGGAACAGAATAAAGATAATTAAATATATTAGAGGGATAGCTATTCAAACAGAAAAGGATATGGAGAATTTTTCAGGAATATGCTTTGTTATACATTTTTCTTACTCAGCAAATTACAACAGTTTAGTGTTTACTTAAAACTAAGGCAGATAACTTAGGTTCAAGTTTATTTAACCTCTACTTCAACACACTTATCAAACATTAGATAGAAGCAGGTAAACTTTTATCATTGATTTTCTACAGTAGACCACACCAGTATTTTGTAGTGACACAATTGAATGAAAAACAAAACATTCAAGATTGTATTTTATTTTGTTGTTTACAAAGAAGCATTTGGTAAGGAAGATCACATTGTGGTCTTAATGGTTTTCTTGCAAGAAATTGTTTTCCTTATATATGTTAAGATAATTCAATATTTCTACAAATATAATAAAAATAGTTAATGTTTTATAGACTTGTGTATCTGAATATCAAGTAAGGCATAAACAGAGAAATGTATATTTGTCAAAGCTATTCATCAATATCACCATCATAATAGCTGAAATATATACATATATATATTTTTAAACTTTAAAAGTTTGAAAAACATTCTACAGCATCATCTCATTTGTTATTTGCAGCCTCCACTTTATAGATGAGAGATGTAAAGGAGAAAATTAATGGTTGGACAATAATTTTATGAAATTATGTGGTCGCCAATATTTATTATATCTCGAGTCAGAAATATATTTACAAAATGGAGAGAAAACAATAAAGTAGAGAAAGGTGAAGAGGTTAGAGAGTTTATCTATCCTATCTTAACCCAGGAAGAGATTAATTAGCTCTCAAACAGGAAGGCTGGTAGTGAGTAACCATGAGACCTCCTCCAAGATGTAAGCTAGTCTCTCCAGAAACGAGGAAAGGAGCCAGTCTTTTACTCACTCCATAAAGTAGTCCAGGAGTCAGAGTCCAATTTGAAGCTGAGCTCTAAGCCCATGATCCAACCCTCAGTCTCCAGCGAAGCTCCCTAGAAGACTCTATCCAGTCAGGAGACTCTCCACAAGATTGACTCAAGCTGAAGGATTCATGGCTTTTATGGAGCTAGCACTGTCCAGAGGGCAGTGTTTGTGGGAACCAGTTCTCATCTTCTGGAGGGGTGAACTCTTATCAAAGGCCTCTGAAGGTGTAAACTCTTATCAAAGGGTGCACAAGTTTTTGGAGTTGTCACCCATTGTAGTAAGTGACTTGAGAATTCCTCCATCTAGTTCAAGATTTTGTTGGTTCAATCCAAAAGTGGATAAAGGAGAGTTAATCCTGTCTTTACCATCTAGTGAGGTACTATGTAGGGGAACTTAAGTTATTATTTAACCAAGTGTTAAATCAAAATAGAACAAGGGAATAAAGAATTCCCTTTTATAAGTGTATACTCAGAAAAGAGAACAAAGAATTCCCTTTCGCAAGGAGCTGAAGTTAAGAAAGGTAAAGTTTCTGGCCCAGATTAACAATAGCTAGTGAGTGTCTGAAGCAAAAATTGAACTTCAGGTTTAAGAGCAGAGATTTCTTCTTGATTTCAAGCTTAGCTCTATGGATGTTGTACTATATTTAGACTTTTTAAAAAAATTAGAATATTTTTCCATGGTTCCATGATTCATGATTTTTCCCCTTCCCTCCCCCCCTCTCAGAGCTGACAAGCAGTTCCACTGGGTTATACATGTATCATTATTCAAAGCCTATTTCCATGTTATTCATATTTGCAGTAGAGTGATCTTTGAACATCAAAATCTCAATCATATCTATATCAAACTATGTAATCAATCATAGGTTATTCTTCTGCATTTCTGCTCCCACAGTTCTTTCTCTGGATATGGATAGAGTTCTTTCTCCTAAGTTCCTCTGGATTGTCCTGTGATCATTGCATTGCTGCTAGTAGAGAAGTCCATTACAATCCATTGTGCCATAAGTTTTGGTCTCTGTGTATAATGTTCTGATTCTGCTCCTTTTGCTCTGCATCTATTCCTATTTTGTTTTTGTTTTTGATGGGAGTTTTTTGAAGGGCAAGAAGGAGGAATGGGCCCCAGACTTTTGATTTAATTTGTGTTGGGAACTTTCTTCTCCAGGGTAGAACAACAATTTGTCTGCAGTTTATAGTTTCAGAAAGTTGACTGATAATGACTCTTAAAATTAGTAAATGTTTGAGGCAGGATTCAAGCTCACTTCCTCTTAATTTCAAGGTTAACACTTGGCCTTACACACACACACACACACACACACACATAAACATATCATAGATACCTCTGTCATGGAAGATGTTTTGTGAAAAGTCCAACTGGAAGAAGAATTCTCTATAAATAACATCCTCAGTAGCTGCAGATAATTATAGCAAACCTCTACTCATTGAAATCACCCCAGAGGAAAAGAGGTTGTTGATTGTTATATTTATAAGAAGCAGTTAGATGCCTAATCCACTATCAGAAGAAGGATCTTAGATATGTAATTCTGGGTTAAGAATTAAATAGAAGAAATTAGGTAGATTTAATGGCATTTGGGAAATGTTGCATTGTTTTCCATGATCAAAAACTGATCCATGGCACAAAAATCTAATAAAAAACAAATAGTGATATTCTTTTAGTGACATCAAAGGACTATGAATTATAAAACCCCTCAATCTCCTAATATCCAAAATATATACTATCAATAGTTCTGTATACAACCGGCATAAAAATATCAAGGAAATGAATTCTTGTAGCGTGAGGTCTATTCAGCATTTCCTTTACCTGACAATATTAAGTTTGACAGCTGGCACCTTCTGGCTCTTTGAATTGGAATGAGGATAGTAAATTATCTTTTCCCCCTTCACCTGTCTCCAGCCAGTAGAAATGTCACTTAAATAGGTGGTAGGAGTTAAGATATGACTTTAGAGATAGCTATGAGGCACAGAGGATAGATAGAGTACTTTGCCTGAAGTCAGGAAGACATGATTTGAAGTCCAGCTTCAAAAAAGTACTAGTTGTGTGATCTTAGGCAAATCACTTCAACTCTGTATGCCTCAGTTTCCTCACTTATAAAATAAGGGAATAATAATAGCATCTGCATTCTGGGGTTTTCATGAGGATCAAATGAGGTAATATTTAGAGAGTGCTTAACATAGTGCCTGGCACATAGTAGGTATTTAATAAATACTCATTTCCACTAATAAATAAGGTAGGAGTGGTTTAATAAAGTGATTTCTGATTATTTCTATGGACCTAAATATGGAAGCATTTTTAAGGTTGGATCCCACTTAAACTCAATAAAAAAAGCTTTCCTGACAGAGTTTGCAGTGCCAATAGACATTGTCACCTCTGAAGACAAAGTTGGGGTGTAAAGTCTTTAATAACCCCGGATACCACTATCAATAGATCTCTGAAAAAGATAAATAACCCAGGCACTAATATCGCAAAGAGGGGTATTTGCCAAGGATGAAATTCATGGATCAGATCTGATGTAGTTATTTTGTGTGGTCCAGAATTGTAGGTACACTATACTGAAGGCTAGAAAGATCCCAAGGAGCCCAGAACCTTGGATGGAGTTCAAGCATTTCAGCATCTGGCTAAAAGGTCCAAGATAAAAACCACAGATAAATGGCAATTTGCACTAGTGGAGGGAATACTCACATTGAGGTCATAGAAAATAATAATAATCTAGAGAGAGCTCTTTAAGGCTTATATAACACTTTACATAGAACATAGAGCATATGGACATACATATACACATATGTGTAAATGTTCTATTCTTTAAATGCAATGACTGAACAACAATGTCACCTTAGATGTGTATTAATTCTTGGCAAGTCATTAATCTCTCAATGCCTTGGTTTTTTCCCCCCTGAAAAATGAGGGGTATGATAGTTATCATTTAGATTTTAAGATCTGAAAAATACTTTATATACACTCTCTCATTTCATCCTCACAACAACCTTGTGAGAGATAGGTGCTATTATTCCCATGTTACAGATAAGAAAGTTGAGGTAAGGAAAATTTAGGTGATCGAGCAAAGGTCATAGAATATTTTGAACTCAGATTTTCCTGACTCTAAATTCTAACCGATATCTACTACTCTGACTCAGTTTACTCTATATCATCTGTCTCAGGGAGGTTACAGTGAGGTAATCAATTCATAAACATCCAAATGTGAATTGTTCTTTTTTACAAGCAATATACCAGGTTTTGGCAAAATCAGTCCAACTCTTTCAAAAGTTATCCTGAAACAAGAAGGCCAATTTAAAAGACCAAGCAATTAAGTTCAAACAGGTCTTATTCCATTGGGGCAATTATTATTGTTTCAGGTATCACAGTGCTGGGGTGTTTGTGTGTGAGTGTGTGATTCAAGGACAAGAGAAACATCTGTCTTTCGGGAAATGCCAACAGTTACTGCTGATGGAGCATTGGAGGATCTGTCATTCGTCCAGATCTCTCCCTCTAACCTTCCCAGCCCCCATGAGAGCGTGGGGTATAATATCTTCAAGCATCACCCCAGATAGTGCATTTTCCAAAGCCTCCTCAGTCTATTTGGGGGTGTTCTATATGACATTTTTCCCCAGTACTTTTCCGGAGCCTTGGAATATCGATGGAAATAAGCACAGAGGACAGTCCTGTGAAAATATGAGAAAACCTGGCGAGTTCCCAGTGGAATGTTTACTAATCTTTTCATTTGCAACATATGTCTATGCCATTAGCTTCAGGGTGTATATATAGGCATTAATTTCTGTCCGAGTGCAGCATCTGTTTGAATATAAGCTGTTCCCAGACTATCAGTGGAGAGTTCCAATGAAAGCCTGATCTATTCACCTTTTGGATTATAGTATATTTTTATACTATATATCTTATATAGTATATTTTTTGACTTTGTTCAATGCTGCCTATGGACATATGGCTATTATTTCCCTAAACAGTCACTTCCTACTTAGTGTAATTCCCTACTTACAATAGCAACATTCTCCTGGCAACTTCAACAACCTCAAAATCTAGAAACAGGGGAAGGGGCCCTCCAGGGTACTGAAATCTATAGATAATAGACTTTTAAGAATGAAAGCCAGTTCCCCTCAAGAATTTAGCCAGTATGTATTTTGTGCTGTACACTTGGAATGCAAAAGCAAAAATGAAACAGTGCCTGCCCTCAAGGAGCTTACATTCTACTGGAGGGAAACAAGAACAGAGATAAGTAAATACAAAACATCTGCAAAATAATGGTGGAGGTTGAGTGGGAGAAGCATTGCTACCGGGAAAAATCAGAAAGGTTTCCTAAAGAAGATGGCATTTGAGAGAAAACTTGAAGGACACTAATGATTCCAAGAAAAGGAATTAATCAGAAGAACACTCAAGGTATACTTGGGGTTCAACCTGGGCAAAGACAAGGGCATAGAAATGAATTGTGGAGGAATATAGCAAGTTGGCCATTTTGATTGGAATGTAGCTTGGGTAAAGAGGAAATGGATCTTGAAAATCATCTTATCTAGCAGCCCTTTTCACAGATGAGGGAACTGAGGTTCCTGAAAGCCAAATGATTCATTCAAGGTCCCAGAACCAGGGCTAAAATCCAAGCCTATTGATTTCCTCAGAGCTGGTACACTCAAATTCCTACAATTTCCAAAGACAGCATGATGCAATGGATTTAAAGTTAGATAGCCTGGATTTGAATCCTAGCTCTGTTAATGTGTGACTTTGGGTAAGGCACTTTAATTCTTTGGGCTTCAGTTTCCTTATCTGCAAGATGATGGGTTAGAAAAAATGTTCTCTAAGACCCCTTCTGACTCTAAAGTATATAATTTTATTCTTCTAAAACTCTTACTTTCTGTCTTTGAGACAACTCTAGGACAGAACAACAGGGGCTAGGAAAATGGGGATAAGTCATTTGCTCAGGGTCACATAACTAGGAAGTATTGAAGTCCACATTTGAACCCTGGTCTTCCTGACTTGGTATTCTATCCGCTTACTACCTAGCTGCCCCTCAACTCAATGACTTAAAAAAAACCAAAATCCAAAACAAAATAAAACTTACATTCTGTCTTAGTAGCCAAGCAGTAAGGACTAGACAATTGGAGTTGTGACTTGCCCAGAGTCACACAACTAGGAAGTGCCTGAGATCAGATTTGAACCCAGGACCTCCTATATCCAGACCTGGCTTTCTATCCACTAAGCTACCTAGATTCCCTTGACTTTTTTTACATTTTAATTTATTTTCCAACTTACATATCTATACAATTTTTAATATTTGTTTTCTGATATTTTGCAATCTATGTTCTCTTCCCTCTCTCCTCTTCCTTCCCCCCAAAACAGTAATGATATAGGTTATACACATATTATCATATAGTACATATTTCCATGTTTGTCATGCTGTGAAATAAGACACATAATGCTTATAGTTGAGAAAAATTCATGGAGGAAATAAAGTGAAGAATATGTTTCAATTTTCCTTTGAACTCTTTTTGGACTTTCCATATTGGTAAATATCCTTGGCTGCCATGATTTCATTGGAGATGTTCTGGATCCTTGATGTTTGAAAATGTTTAAATAATTCTACTTAATCATCATACATTATTATTGTTATGAGGGTATATCATTTTCCTGATTCTGCTCACATATAATTCTTCCCAGGTTTATTTTGTGATCTGCCCAACTTTTAATGCATATCCTATCCTAGAATAGCAAATTAGAAGCTGCACAACCTTAATGATGAATATGAGTATGAAGAACTGGTTAAATTCTATTCAGTAGACTACTTAAATGCTGCTGGGAAAGGTAGGATTTATTTTTGAAAGATATCAACTAATTTAAAAAAATTAAAGGTGAAAATTTAAGGAAATATATTTTGGCTCTCTATAAAAATCTCAGAACCTTCATCCAAGTTTTTATATATTGGGGCTGTATAAAAGTTGGATACAGCTTGTACTCATCATAAACTTTCAATTTATGGTATATACGCATGTGTATATATAACACATAATATACATTTTTCCTTTGAAAGAGATTATATGGTAGACATTTGGCCAGTGTGAAATGTGGAATAATCCTTTGGCCAGTGGAGTTTCACATAGTAGGTTCCTCAATCTTAAAGTCATTTCACTACTTCAAGGATCCAAATTTCCTCAGTGAAAGAACTTCTTTCAAGGAGGAAGGAGGGAAGGAAGGAAGGAAGGAAGGAAGGAAGGAAGGAAGGAAGGAAGGAAGGAAGGAAGGAAGGAAGGAAGGAAGGAAGGAAGGAAGGAAGGAAGGAAGGAAGGAAGGAAGGAAGGAAGGAAGGAAGGAAGGAAGGAAGGAAGGAAGGAAGGAAGGAAGGAAGGAAGGAAGGAAGAGACATTTTTCAAGCACTTAATGGTATGGGCTCCTTAAAGGCAAATGCTACAAATTGGAAAAAACAAGATGGATCTGAGCACAAATCCAGCACAGTGCCTGGAGCATAGTAGGCAATGAATAAATGCATATTGGCTGACTTTCTCATCCTAGCCTCAAAGAACTTCTATTCTAATGGGAAAAGATATTATTTAACCAAAAGAATAGAGGGTAATGTTGAATCTTGTCTTAAAAATGGCTGGGAAAGGGTGGTTTGATCTGGTTCTGGCAAGATAAAAGGAAAGTGCACCTACTAGAAGCCAGGCACTGGAGAGTGAGAGAAAGATGAGGACCATGACTGGAGGGAGATAGCATGGTTTGGAATAGACTCGCAGGAAACAAATCCCAACTTTCCCATGACTTCTTAAGCGATTTTCAAGAAGTGTTATGGTTAAGAAAGGATAACAAAGGACAAGAAGCTAGAAGTAGGCACTGACAGCTGGCTTAAGAGTTAGAAAGACCCTTATATAAATTCTGTCTTTGGTAAGGACAGCTAGGTGGTGCAGTGAACTTGGAATCAGGGAGATTCATTTTCATAGCTGCAGACACTTAACTTGCTATGTGACCCTGGGCAAGTCATTTTACCCTGTTTACCTCCATTCTTCATCTAAAAAATGAGCTGGAGAAGGAAGTGGCAAACCTCTCCATGATCTTTGCCAAGAGAATCACAGTTGGAAACAATTAAAAAACAACAATGGAAATCTAGAACCTGGGCAAAACTTCTAGGCAATTCTTAACACTTTAAACTGCTGAACCATAATTCAGTTTCATGGGAAGAGGGAGATACTTATAGTTCTGGATAATAAACAAATGCATAAAGATTGCTTAGAAATATACAGAGTGGGGTCAGTCAGGTGGCTCAGCGGATAGAGATCTAGGTCTGGTGATGAGAAGTACTGGGTTCAAATATGGCCTTAGATACTTCCTAGCTGGGTGACCCTGGGCAAATCATTTTACTCCTATTTACCCAGCCCTTACTGGCTCTTCTGCCTAGGAACTGTTACATAGTATTGATTCTAAGACAGAAGATAAGAGGTTGTTTTTTTTTTTAAGAAATATAGTGCTTTTAGCATTTAAATATGATTAAAGCTACAAATTAAAGCTAGAGGTTGCTGGTATTAGAGTTACCAGATCTGAGGGATAGAAGGTCTTCAGGAATCTTCAAACAGAAGCAGGCAGAGCAAAGACAAGAAATAAACAGAGGGTTTTGTTTCTGTTCATAAGAAAGCTTAATTTAAAAAAAAAAATCATATCGCTAGCTATCGCTGACTCATTTTCTAGACACAACCTATGCCAGAAAGGACTAGCCTCTCATACTGTTGGGTTCACACTTGAGCTGTCAGGAAAGGAAAAAAAAAAAAGATTTTACTTTTATAATGGAATTAATTGGGTTCCTATTAAGAGGGTGTCTCTGGTAAATTGCCAGTCTTGGCTAACTTTGCAGAAACTCAGGTAGAGGCTGGGAACCTCTAAAAAGTTAAGCTGGGTCTAGAGATATAGTTATCTCTATGGAGAGAGACAGAGACAGAGACAGAGAGAAAGAGAGAGAGAGAAGAGACAGAGAGAGACAGAGAGAGAGAGAGAAGAGACAGAGAGAGACAGAGAGACACACACACACACACACACACACACACACACAGAGAGAGAGAGAGAGAGAGAGAGAGAGAGACAGAGGTACTGTTGGTTTCCTTAGTCCATGCCATGGTGAGGGAAGGGCTGAAACAGGGTGTTTCAAAAGTCTTGGTATGATTTTAAGTGATTAAAGTTTAAATGTACAGTAATTCATTGACTACTACTGCTCGATATGCTAGGTTTCTCTGTCGTTAAGCTATTAAAGGTTAATATGGCACCTTGATGTTTTAAAAATAGCTGGGAAAGGGAAGGATAGTCTAGTTTTGGTAAGATCAAAGGAAAGGTCACCCACTGAAAGCCAGGTACCCAAGAGTAAAGGTGATGTCCTAATGAGAAGAAGATGAGGAGGATGACTGGAGGAAGCACCGGCAATGGTTTAGAATTGACCAGCAATTTGGGGGACCCTAGGTGATGGTCACCAAAATGATGTCAATGGTTCCTGTAGGGAATAGGCAGCCTAACAACTACAATTCCATAAAGAAACAGTAGGGAGCTGTAACAACCTAATGAAGAAACAGTTAGTTGCCTTATTGAAAAATTAAAGATAGTATTAGCAGGTCATGAAAGAAGTAAATAGATGACCACACAGAAAACAGCCTAGCAGAAGTCACCAGCAATTAACTTCATCAGCAGAAAGGTATTCCAGCTAGAACATACTTGTTGTGTCAACAATTGCCCAGATTGTACTCCTTCTCTTACCAGTAGCATGGAAAACCATGGAGAATGTGCCCCCTATTTATGAGAGGGAAGGCATAGGGGATAGTGACGTTTCTAGTTATCTATATTTTCAATTAAATACCCTTTCTTTGAGGTAACCAGTGTATTTTCTGGTGAAAGGAAAGTACATGAGGATTGTTATCTATACTTTTTAATAGGTATCACCCCCAAAGAATACTTTAAATCTAACTGTAGCTTTCAAGGAACTATGTTAATATGAGCCATGACATGGAAAATTGATATCCCACTTTATTATGCATATTTATTAATTATTGATTGAGAATTATATCTAATAAGCATGTCAATTCTCCTGGATCACTTTGGACTTTATTGTTTAGGTCTTGGTGGTAGACTTTGTAAGAGTTTAACTTTCTTGTTCCCCGGGTCTACATCTCTAAATTTTGGGGTGAAGGAACAAGGGAAGAGGAGTCAATTTGGTCATAGGATGTTTGCCCAACACAAGACTTTCCAGGGGATAGGAGTCAAGTTTTTGTTTTTCTCTGGTGCCCTGGGTTATAGAAATCCTTTCTCTGAGTCAAGCCAAATGTATGCCCATTGTTCATCTTCCTGGTAAACTAATCATAATTTTAGTTTAGTTTACATTACTGGTCACTCATGTAACCAACTGTATAAAATAGTTGCTCTGCTTGTCAGAGAGATCCTTGACTTTTGGGGAGACTTTGATCCTTTATATTTGTAATTGCTATTCTTGCTAGCAAATTGACCATACTTTGACCTTTGTGCCTCAGTTTCTCTTTATTGGATATTTTTGTCAGGAAGCTATCAAAGAACTTTATATGTAGAAACTTTCTAGTTCTGTTATGAAATTCTACCATTAATTAATGTGAATATACACATAAAAGTTTAACATCTGGATAAGGGCCCTTTCAGTCCCCAGTCCCTTACCTGCTATAAAGTCACAGCAGCTAAGGAAAAGTATGCTTGTGAAAATACAAAAAAACAAACAAATAAAAACAAATAAAAATAAAACCATTGCCTCACTCCAAAAAATGAGAAAATCCTGTTCCCCAACTTTGTACTCCCTGCACTTCTATTAGCTTCTAGCCTGGAACAAGTTATACTACTTTAGTATACAATTCAAAGTAATCATCTGAACTTATAAATATTTATTATTTACTTACATATATTAAATTAAATATAAATTGCCTAATAAACATTTATGATTGCCTGAAGGAATGGCGATATAAGGACAAAAATGAATATATTTTGTGATAGAGGCAAGCCAGAAAGAGAGAAATGCAGTCTTGCAAACCAAGCTGGGGACCTGATCTGCAAAATCAAGGAGAAGGTTCCAAATGGAATGTTCCTAGAAGGAGGAGGCAGTTGAGCTGGTCAAGAGAAATGGAGAAACCTCTGCTCTCTCTGGGGTTGACTGACCAGGAGACTTTGGCTCTCTGGGTTTTTTCTGAGAAAGGAGGCAAGCCTGGCTGAAGGGGGAAGAAGCTGAGAACTAATATTGTTAGCTTTTGTCCAAGGCTGAAGGACCCTTGATGGAGGCTTCTGAAATTAGGCTGAGAGACCTTCGTGCCTTTGTGGAGAAGAAAAGAAAAATAACAGTTGTCGTCCATCTCTCTGGCTGCCCCTCTGTCACAGTTGTGACTGGACTGATTTCCCAAACCCTCAAATTCTCCTTATAGTTTAGGGAAAATCTCATCCCTCTTTCCTCAGTTCTCTATTGTGTTGTTTCCCAATAAACCCCTTACATGAGAAAGAAAACAAGAGTATCTTCATAGTCCACTCAGGGGGGAGAGGCGAAGCCACAAACTTCAAGAAGAAACTGGGAGGGAGAAGCTGGAAGAAGGGAGGAGGGTGAGGGAGTGTGTGGGATCTGGGAGTGAAGGGAGGAGGAGTTTAGGAAATAGATTGACCTATCAGCCATCAATAGTGATCAGTAGGCAGAGCCCAGAGCAATCCCTTGTAGCAGCACCTCTCTATCTCAGACAGCATCTCTCATCTATCCCCAATATAATTGGGCAGCTCTCAGGTGTGTCCCCATACTAGTAGTAGACTTCTAGCCCCATCTTTAATAGATGTCAGTCAGTTGTAAAGATTAAAATTGATATTCAGTAACTAAGTATTATATTATAAAAGTTTTATTAATAATAACTAAAGTAAAAAACAAACAACTACCTAAACCCAGTCTCATCGCAAGAGAAGAGAGAAAGAGGGAGGAGCTATAAAACAAAAACGTGATTACACAAATGTGGAGGCACAGGAGAGATTAAAGGGAATTTTGGGAAATACAAAGGGACTTCTGGGGGATGAAGTCCAAAGGTTCAAAATCTCCATTTATACACAGTCAACTAAAATATATTCAAGGTAAAGATGGGTTTTCTCAGAGGGGAAGTGCCTTGTCTAATGTCAGAAGTGGTATTTGTCCCTGGCTTAGAGAGGTTGTCATTTCTCCAAGAACAACCAACCAGCCAAGTCAAGCCAAGTAAACAAGCATTTATTGAAAGTCTACTGTGTGTCCGACACTTGCCCAAGGTCATAAAATATCAGAAACAACCTCACTCAAACTCAGATCTTTTCCAACAAGTCCCATTCTTAAATCATGTATTGCACAGGTGTATAGGCTTAAGGACTTTATTAAACCTAGTCATTTAGAAGCATTTTACTCAACATTGAACATACGACCTCCAATTCTGTTACTGAATCAATGTACGAAGCACGGTTAAGTGTCTATTATCAAATTTTGTTGCCATGCAAAAAAGGCAAGGGAAGGAATATGAGCACAGAAGGTAAGTTCTCAGTCAAGTTATTAACAGCGCAGTGGAATTCAATTTGGCTCCAATCCAAACTAGCACTCTCCCACCTGATCTGGGACAGATGTCTTATCCCATCTTCCTATTTCCAAGAGGATCAGTGGAAATGACATTCATTTTGATATATCTCTACCAAGTTGGCGATGCTTGGTTGCCGGCTTCTCCTACCTTTTGCACAAGTGCCCAGACGCTTTGTAATGAAAAGCAGCCAATTCTTTCTGAGGAAATGGTTCATATTTTATCTCCTACCTACTTGAATCTTGAGACTTTATTTAGCCGAGGTAGTTTGGAAATCAACATTCTTCCTTGATGACTGTTAAGGCAATTAAAAAGCCTTCTGGAAATTGTTTCCCAGAAATCCATCATGTGTAATTAGAACTATATATGCAAATTAAATTAAAATAAAATTTTACAGGGTGTTTGATTTGTACATTTGTAAAGCAATGGAAAAAACTAAAAGCTTGCCATCTGCTCTGAGGCTCAAGAACCCACATGTTTATAATCTGTCCAGGCACAACTGCTTAACATGGAGGTTGGTTTTAAGCTCATTTATTAATATTGGTTTAATAATTTCAAGTTGTGATTACTTATCAAGGTAAATCAGACTTATAAGCATATTTAGGTACTCATGACTTTGTCAGTATGTCTTTTTTGCCTTTCTAGCTCTTGTCTTTAATATCTAGTAGGAGGTTCAGGATCATTTAACATAGGTTTTGGTCTACTTTTCTGATTGTTTAAAAAAAAAAAGAAGAAGAAGAATATCTTTTCCTCTGAGTGATTCCAATTTGCTGATCACTGAGATCTCACAAGAAATTGTTCTCAAGTAGAATTTTTCATATGAAGGGAAAATGCAGTGTTCTTTCTAGGCAGAGAAGAGAAAGAACAGATGGCATCTTCCTGCCCTTGTATGAAATTATATCTTTCTGGGTAGACAACACATTTAAGAGACGGAGGGGGGAAAAATACTGTACTCAAGAGGGCATGTTTCCAAGCATCAACTTTTGCTCATTTTTGTACTGCTCTTTTGTGATTTAGGTCTGCCTCTTGCTTCCATTTTTAACTGATCTAAAATGGTGAAACATTTATGGCTTCCTCATGGCTCAGAGATGAATGACTGGGGTAACAATTTAGACTCTGCAGCAACCACTTACCTTCCCTTTGCTTTGAGAAATGAAGTTTCTATCACAGACTGAGAACATAGAGCTCAGGAGGTGTCAAGTGCCTTGTGGAGGTATATAATATGGAAAAAAATGTTTCTGCCCCCAGACTTGGTTTTGCTTGCTGAAATTTTATTCAAAATAATTGAATGCTCTCTGACTCAGGCTCACATACTTGATCCTGCTTTTCCCAGATTCATTTAAGCTGTGATTCACAAATGGTATTTCGATGGCCTTGTAAAATAGCCTGATGCTTACACAGCTTTGTGGCTTTTGCCTTAAAGTTTTATTTACTTTTTAAAAATAGAGAAGTATCAGGATGTAGAGAATAAGACTCAGGAAAGCATAATTTCACACCACCTAGAACCAATCTTTGCCCATCATGGACCTTTTTAGTTGACTATGGGCAAGGCACACAGGTGAATTCTATTGATCCCTACTCTACTTTTAAAGGTAAAAGGGGATCAATTATATTAAAAGTTATCAAAATGTTAAAAAAACAGGCAAATGAACAGAACCCAGATTAAGAACTTAGAACAAGGCAGGTGTTTAATGATGGTTAGTTGTAGAATAGGAAGAAACCTCACTAGATGACCACAACTACTCCTATTAATATTGATTACTATTAGCAGTGATAGTAAAAGCTACCATTCATCTATTCTATCTTAAAACCTTCAAAGTGTTTTTAATTCATTTGTTCATTTGTTCCTCACAACAACTCTATAAGGTGGGTGTTATTATTATCTCTTGACAAATAAGAAATTTACCATCATTTCTTGATAAATAAGAAAGGAGAAAATGTGAGACTGAGAGGGTCTTGATGACCTGCCCAAGGTTGCTTAGCTAGTAAAGATCTGAGACAGAATTTGAATTCAGGATCCTTTTGACTCCATCCATGTCTGACACTATCATCACTCAGCTGCCTAACAATGCAGCATTATCCTGCTCTTCCCCCTCTTAAGGTACTCCTCTGCTCCCCAATCCTGAGACAGAATTGGAATTCAGGATCCTTTTGACTCCATTCATGTCTGACACTATGATCACTCAGCTGCCTAACAATGCAGCATTATCCTGCTCTTCCCCCTCTTAAGGTACTCCTTTGCTCCCCAATTCTGATAGAGATCACTTCGGGGACATGAAGGCTCTGCTGGATCTTTGGAAGATCCAGCCAGACTCAGAGTAATGCAAGTACAGACCTGTCCTTGCCCTATATGTCAGCTGAGGACCAGTCTATAGGATTCTGGGATGCTTATCAATGCTCTGGTCAGAGGATGTGTGTATATGTCCAGCACTAGTCTTTCTCCTGAGCTCCAATCCATGAGCTGCCTACTGAACTCAATGTCTGGCAGCATTTCAAACTAGACCTAGTTCTATTGCTAATGATATCATCCTTTTGCCTTGCCTCAGTTATCTTACCTGCAGAAACAGGAGAATTATACCTATACCTCTAATATATATTTAAAATCCTAATTTCCATTGAAGACAGAAAGGCAAAGGTTAGGCAGATGCGGTTAAATGACTTGCCCAGAGTCACACGGTTAGAAAATCTTTGAGACCAGATTTGAATCCAAGTCCTCCCGACTCCATCCACTGTGCCATTTGCCTGTCCATCATCTCCTGATATTTTACTGTATCTTAGCATTCCACTGTGAGAAGGAATGTAAGGACCCCTTTTGTTAAAACTGACACGAGTTAAAGCTCATCCATTTTTAACAGAGAGGCAGATATGTTGTTCAGTATTCACTATAATTAATTCATAATTAAAATTAATTCAATCAATCAAAATTAATTCACAATAATTAAAATAACTTTAATCCATACTTTAGCAAAAATGTAGGAAAGTGACCAGAATCATAATAATACCTCAAATTTGCAGTCGATTAGTGATTTTTTTTCATGGTTATTATCTTGGTTTTGTGACTGTGGAAACTTTGGTTCAGAGAGAATAAATGACTCTTGGAGTTGAAAGTAGCAGAGCCAGCACAGAACCTCCAGCCTTCTCATTTGAAAGCTAATGGTCTTCCTACAATGTCATGCTTTCTCCTCTGTGCATTTCAAGTATTCTGTTAAAGAGCAAAAACCTTCCCAATTAAAAGTAATGCAAAGAGCACAAATCTGAATTATTAACAGCCTGAATTCTAGAATATTTTTAAAGAAATGGAAGTTAATTACTTTAAGTGATTCACTAGAATGAAAGAATTCCTAGCAGTTAGACTATTTGTTTAGGGAATTCCTTTTTTAACATAATAATTTAATAATAATTAAACCTCAGTCTATTTAAAAAATCAACAAGCATTTCTCAAATGCCTACTATGTGTGATGTACTATGCACAGCATTGGAAATTAAAAAAAAACAAAAGGTTGGATGTGATTTTGTGAATTCAATGTTGTGTCTCACTGCATTGCATCCAAAGGGCAACAGGGAAGGTGTTCTCAGAAACAACAGTCACAAGAAGATTGATCCAAGCCTGGCTGTTTTTACCAAAAGACATGCAGTGTTTAGACAGTTCAGAATCAATGTGAAATCAAAACCACTTAATTTGCAGTCCTGCAAACTGTGAAGTTTAAGTGGAAGCCTCCTAGAAGATGTTTTAATTTTCTATTAAATTATTAAATTCCATTTTAAGTTGATTTGTTAATCTCATTATTATGAATAGTTTTATGCTCATCATTTCTTTTTTGTCTAGGAAAAAATTACACATCCCATATTTGTTCATTACATTAAGTATCTTTCCCTCCCTACTTTTGGAGACACCCTAGACATATCACAGCTTGAGATAAAAATTTTTTTCAAGGGAACTGAAGTGTGGATTTAATAATGTCTATCCAAGGGGGCTTATTTAATAATAACGAGGGCAAGAAAATGGAGTCTAACCCTTCTTAGATTTTTCCAGGAAGGAAAGTAATCCAAATGTCCAGTCTTGGTCCAGAGTGGAGAAGATCTTTCATTGAGAAGAAAATGACATATGCCCAAAGATGTTTTCTTATTATCATATATACTGTTAAAGCAGTTTACACTGAGGGGCTAATTTGGAATAATTACAAAGAGAATGTTACAGAATAGAAGATTCACTCTTCACATCCCCCTGGTCCACTAGGATACTGTGAGAGACTTGGTCAAATGAGTTGCTAGATACAGATAAACAAAGTCAATAACCCCTAATTTTCAATTTAGAAACAATATAAAAGAAAATTGAAGTTAGTCTGACTCATTCTTGGGGGATCCATGCTGCCTTCTAGGGATTGGTGCTCCTCTTTCTTACATGCCCTAGCTGTAGCCTTTGACTTTAGGCAACAGAAACTGACCCTGGGAAAAATGAGAAGATGCTAAAATTGACACATATCTGATTTTCTTCCTCCCACAATTTCATAGTAATGTAGTGGAACATAGTAGGTGCTTAAAAAGTACTTACTGGCTGACCAGCATAAAAGTAGGTTTATATAATTCATGATAAGCAAAGTTAAAGGTTAGTATGACCAAATAATGATGCTTTGTAGCTACTTTAGGATAGGTTGGAATGATTTCATTAGCATAGGGAACTCAAGTGAGGAAACTCCCAATTCCAAAGCAGGTTGGAACATGTTCTACAATTTAGAGTCTTAGGGAGTTGCCTAGAACACTGAGAAATGAAGTGATTCAGGATTGGAGTTATCTAGTCAGTGGAATCAGTGAAGGATCTTGAACTCAGATCTTCTTAACCTTAATGGTAACTTTTTATCCCTGATACCATACTGCAATTATTTGTATTTAAATAAATACTGTGTGTCAATTAAGATGTCATTGTAAATTTTCAGTAATTCCCAAGATTCATTGTCAATTTGTTCCTTTTCATTTTTCCTTTTATATGGTTTGGTCAATGTATAATCTATCTAGGTTTCCATTTGGTCCTGTTTCACACAGTTCTTTCCATCTTTCTCTATGTGCTTTGTAATTTTACATCTTTATTGCATTCGAGTGTTGATATCAATTACTGATCATGATATATACTATACTGATGAATTTTTTTTAGACCTATGATTTCTTTGGGTTAGAGAACTCCCAATATGGAAATGACCTGTACTGCTACAGTCTGGCAACTAATACAAGCAATAGTATTGCAGACTTGGGGGGGGGGGAGGAAGAGACCTCATAAGTCAATGAGTTCCACCTCTTCATTTTACAGATGGGGAAACTGAGGCCCAGAGTTTAAGTGGCTTGCCTTAAATAAACTTAAAAGGACAGTTAGAGGCAGTTTAGGCTTAGATAACTTGCTCCTGGTAACCTAGCTAGGATGTATTAACAGTAGAATTTGATCTTAGGACTTCCTGAATCTGAAGCTGACTTCCTCTTCCCAAAGTCACAGTATTATGATAATATAATACAATTTACTTAATCCTTCCTTTCTTATTGTACATTTAGGTTGTTTCCATTGGTTTTGAGTGTCAAAGGATGCATTGTTTTTATTAGTCTTAGAGCATTTTCCTCTTTCTGCCTTATATTAGAATCATGCTTTCTTATATATAGTCACTGGATACATGAAATTATTTAAAGGCAGGATCTGTGAATCTATCTTTGTATACACTGTAGTGTCATAACACAATATACTGCACATGGTGGGTGTGTAATAAATATTTGTCAGACAGATGAGTAAAGGGATAAATATTTTTATGATCAAATATTTTAATTCTATTCTATCATTTATCTTATAACCTTTTCCTAAGGACTAAATTCTACTTACTTATTGCATTGGAATTTTAGTGAACAAAATGCTATTTTCTCTTTACTTTTATCCTTTCCCAGACCCTGCTAAAAAAAAGGGAGAAGCCTTATAAGAAATGCATATAATCATTTGCCATAGGTTTAAAAAAGTATATTAAAATGAATGTTATTTTTTCCATAGTAACAAACAAGCTCTCTGAATGTGAGCATAAAATAAACAAGTATTATTAATTAAGCTAATGGTGTCAGTTCTAGATTCTGAATCCAAGGGACTTGAGAATAACAATGACTCCCATAGTCCCCACAAACTACCAGACTTGCCTCTAGCCTAGTCCTTGCAGTCATCATAGAAGGGAGAAAGTACTGTGGAGAAGGGATCCATTTTTATCTTTGCCAATTACAACTGTTGACCAACTGCTACTAATATCCCATGGAATCAAGATGGGGGTTTACCATTACCTTGCTTAAAGATCGCCAGACTCTCTATTGCCTCTAGGTTAAAATATAGAATCTTCAGTCTGGGATTTAAATCACCCCACAGTTTGACTAACATATATGCATTATTTAAGATATAAAATTATTCTCTTTCATACAATCCATGAATGGGTCATAAGCTCCCTATTAACCATTTATTAACCTATTAACCATACCTTGAGCTTGACTCCATCTCTTCTTTTTATAATCCCTCCAGGTTATCCCCTCAAACCTTCAATTTCCTCTTTACTCAAATCTGCCTCTTATCAGCCCTATTTTCCTTCATGGCTTGATTCCTACACAAAGCCTTTTCTGATCTCCCCACTTGTCAGTATTTCCCCACACCCCCTGTTTCCAAGTGCTCCAATTTGTATGCTTTATAAATTTGTATCTCTCCAATAGAATGTAAGGTCCTTGAGGGAAGGGATTTTTTTTCTTTTTATCTTTGTATCCCCAGCTTTATATAATAAAACTTTGCTGCATAGTCAGAGCTTAATACATATTTGCTAAATTTAATTGATTGGTTTATTACAGTTTTACATAAATTACAAAGGTAATCTGAGTTAATGGTTTTGATTTAAAAGGGGAGGGAAGATAAATGTTATCATTCATTTGGTCCTGTTGCCTGGCAACAGTAGAAGAGGGGATCCATCAAATACTAGAATGAATGAATGGCCCTCTGTTTGGCATTTCTGTCAGGACTGACAAATGGACTCTTGCTTCATCTAGTGGTACCTACCTCCCAGTATTGTTTTGATGATAAAATGATAAAATATTTGTAAAGCATTTTGTAATACTTAAATTGCTGTCTAAATGCTAACTAGTACGTAATAGTCATAGTAGTACCTATAATTATCTCCCCTCCTTGCCTCCATTTAAAAAAAATTTCTTTGAGGTTCCATTCTTGGTAAGGACTTTCCCATATCTATTCCTTTCCCTACTCAATTATCAATGTTCTTCCTGCTTTGCAGGTAGCTGTGCTGTTTTATTTTGCTTTTTAATTTGTGTGTGTGTGTGTGTGTATACATGCATACATAGTACATGCACAGGCATATTTTTCTCCTTCCCTCTCCTTCTCCTTTCCCCTTTTCCCCTTCAAGCATGTAAGCTTCTCATAAGTAGGGGCTGCCTTGTTTTTATCTTATCCCCAGCTGCTAGCACAGTGCCTGATACTTAGCACATGCTCTCTGGAGCTATTCTCTCAATTCTCATTTACTAGAAGATCAGGTCCCCAGAACAAATGAAAACATCACCATGATCTTGACTACCACCTTCCTTCAAACGCTGAACCTAAATCTCAAGAATAACAGTTCGCCCTCCCCATCAAACCTCCAGAGTTACTTCTTTCCAAATTTATATTTCTAATAAAATTTCATTTCATTCAATGACTTTCAAAGACTTCTAAATGGATTAAGCACATTTTTGTACCTAGTCGAAAGCTTTTAATTGACCAATAGTGGTGGTTGTTCTCATTTTCAAACAATACCACCAACATTGAACTTGACTTGTGCATGCATTGTATTTAAACATTTTAAAAATTTTATTTAATTCGTTAATTTAGAATATTTTTCCATGGTTACAAATTCATGTTCTTTCCCTCCCTCCTCCCACTCCCCTCCCATAGCTGACATGCAATTCCACTGGGTTTTACATGTGTCATTGATCAAGACCTATTTTCATATTATTAATATTTGCACTAGGGTGATCGGTTAGAGTCTACATCCCCAATTCCCCAATCATATCCCGCTCGACCCATGGGATCAAGCAGTTGTTTTTCTTCTGTGTTTCTGCTTTCACAGTTCTTTCTCCAGTTGTAGAGCGCATCTTTCTCATAAGTCCCTCAGAATTGTCCTGGATCATTGCATTGCTGCTAGTAGAGAAGTCCATTACATTTGATCATGCATTGAATTTTAGTAGGGTAGAGTGGCACAAAATCATCAGCCTTACTTTTTCTTCCAGAGTCATTGAAGTTCAGTGGCAAGACAAAAGTCTGACCAAGTTCTAAGTGCTCTACAGTGCCTGCTTCAGCTATCTTCAGGGATACTGGAACACACTGTTCTCATCCATCCATTCTGATTGGATGAGTCATTACATGCTTGGGAAGACACCACCCTGTATCACCAACAGGTTGATAGAGGCATTCTCCCCTACTTTAGGTGTTAGGGTGTACCATTGTATTGTTTATTTTAAATGGGATGGGGTGATTGCATGATTTATTGATTGACTCAATCGATCCCTACCCTTACAAGTGCTTAATGAATTCTTACCGAAATTTAATTGGATTTCTAACATATATATAACATATATAGCATAATATATTTTGTACTATTTGATATTATTTTAATAAATTCAGTTGGTATTTTTAAGTTGGACTACAAAATAATGGAAAAAATGATTTAAAAGAGATGGTGAAATGGCACAAGACTATGTCAATGGCCATTTCCAAGGGATTTTAGATATCTATAAAAAGCTTAGAGCAGTGATCCTTATTTTGAAGTCCATGAATTAAAAAATATTTTGATAACTTTAATTCTATATAATGTATTTCTTTTGCAATAGTATACATTTTATTCTTTGCCTTTAAAATAATTATTCAGAGAAGGGGGGGTCATAGGCTTTTTCTATTGCCATGAGGCTCCATAATACCATTCCCCCAAATTAAGAACATCAGTCTAGAGGTAGGAGAGGCCATGTTCCCGGCTACGCCCTGACTCAGAGTGACTATGTCATCTTGTGAAAGGTAGTTAACCTCTCCCTGACCCAGCCAGCTCTCTGAGACTGTGAGCTACAGAACAGGTGCAGATCTCCTTTGGTAAATGGGAGTTTTCCCACTGGGAGATCCCTCCACCATTGAAATCACTGGCCATATCCAAAACACAAATACATAAATTTACTGTCTCATCATCAATTTTTGCATATTTATATCAATATTCTATTTACCCTTTAGATTATTCATGGCTGAGTGGAGAGTCAGCTGCAGAAGCACAAGGTTTAATGAGCTTCAAGGGGATACCACATCCCAGTAACACACACAAACAGGAAAATGAATAAAGCCCAAGTGCCTGAATACTAATGCTACCCCTTGCTACAACAGACCTCCCAAGCTTCTGATGATAGATAGTCCTTTCACCACATGCATCCCTTTAGAGATACCTTCATTTCCAATTTGGCAATCCTCTATATAATTTAATCTCTCCAACACACAACCCCCAAATTAAATATTTAAACCAAAACCCCCCAAGGGAGAGAGGTTACATAGTCCACCATCCTGAATGACATAATTTTGCACCTGCTTGCCTTTTATTTTTGATGATTTCTTTGTGAAGCTGCACTTTTTACAAGGCATTGTCATCCATAATGGAAATGCACCACCATGAAAATCAGCATTTGGCTTCTTAGCATTCCATGCATTGTTTTTGCCTTTTTTTTTCTGGAGACCCTCAATTTCCTTTGGTGAAGATAATGAGATATAAACCATCTCCTTTAAATATTGAATATACCCGCCAGCACTAATATTCCAGAAGGGACAGCAAGGGAAGTTAATTTGATAGAATAAAATTACAGACTGATCTATGACCATGTCTACACATGCAAAGTATAGAAGGGAGGCAGTTAGCCAGGTAATACAGATTTTTGAAGTGTCATATGAATATAGATAATTGGGGACATACCGAGAGGGGAGTTATTGGGGACTTTCATTAGTAGGATAATTATCTTGGTTTTCCTTTGAACTTTGTGAGTACATGTATAGCCTTTCAATTCTATATTCTAGGATTTATAAAATTACCTGTGATTCTAGTTTTATTGTGAACAGAGCATTTGCTTATCCAGGGCAAAGTAGCTCAAATTTTAAGGCAAATTCTAGTACTGGAAGAGGGGAAAGGGAAGTAGATAGAGACCTGGAGATTTAAGGGACTGGCAGTGGAGGAGAGGAATAGGTCACATGGAGGCTTATCATTTTGCTATATTATTTTTGCCAACTAGATGTCAAGTTCAGTCTCTAGTCTACTAAATGAATTCTAGATTTAGCACAGCCAGGAACCTCAGAGACCATCTAGACAACAGATTCTTCACTTTTTTCTGTTAGGTACTCCTTTGACCATTGGGAGAACCATATTTTTAAATGAATAAAATAAAATGCACAGGTTCACCAAGAATACCAATTATATTGAAATATGGTTATCGAAATATTTTATAAAAAAAAAGTCCCTGAATGTTTTATATGATGGCACATATGTAATCTATCTCAAATTGCTTGCCACCACAGGGAGGGGGAAGGAGCAAAAGAAAGAGACTTTAGAATTAAAAATTCTATAAAATGTATATTAAAAATTATCTTCATATATAATTGAGGAAAAATAAAATATTGAATGAATAAATAAATAATAAACTCCTAGATCCCAGGTTAAAAATCTTTGGTTTAATAAGTGATTTTTCTAAGGCCAGATAGAGCTACAATTTGAAACTGGGACCTCTGTCTACAAATCCAACATTTAAAAAAAAAATTCTTACCTTCTGTCTTACAGTCAATACTGTGAATTGGATCCAAAGCAGAAGGGTGGTAAGGGTGAAGCAATGGGGGTGAAATGACTTGCCCAGGGTCGTACAGCTAATAAGTGGCAGAGGCCATATTTAAACCCAGGATCTCCCATCTCTATGCCTGGCTCTCAATTCACTGAGCTACCTAGGTGTCCTCAAATCCAATATTCTTTTCACTGCACCACACTGCTTGAAAGATTTGTGAAGCTAAATTGCTACTGAATTTTTAGATGGAGCAATTTTCTTTAGTTTTTTATTTTTCCTAAACTTAATACCAAATAAAATGTGCTTTTATACACATAAAAGAATAGAAAAAGAGAATTGATATGTGAAACTATAAGTGTCTTATATTTTGTTGTTACTGCTGTTCAATTGTGTCCAATTCTTCTTGACCCCAGTTGGATTTTTCTTGGCAAAGAGATTAGAGTGGTTTGCTATTTCCTTCTCCAGCTCATTTTACAGATGAGGAAACTGAGGCAAATAGGGTAAGTGTCTCGTCCAAGGTCACTTAGCTTGTTAGTGTCTGAGTCTGGATTTGAACTCCGGTCCTCCTCATTCACGGCCCAGCACTCTATCCACTGTGCAACATAACTACCTTTCCATTTCTTTTAAAGTACGTGATAAGATGATCCTGTAGATTTCAAAGATTGTTGCTTGTCTGACCTTTGGGCATTGGCCTTCCTTCTAGTCTTTTCTGACTTTTTTCTTATAGGACTTTCTTTCCTTTCTTTTGTTTTTGTTTTTGCTCTCCTATCCTCCTTTGTCCTTCCATCTATTCTCTCCCTACCATTATATACTAAATGGAAAAAAGCTAAAGAAAAAGAACATATATACAAAACCATGCAAAACAAATCCCCACATTGGCTGTCTCATTCTGCATCATGAGTCATAGTAATTTTCAGATGTTAAGGTTGCAGCCACCTTGTTTTCTGCTATTATTGCATTTTCTTTTAAGAAACTGCAAGATACAAGTTGTTAGTCCTCTCTACCTATCACCAATCTGTGGCAAACCCTGATTACCTTGTCATAGTTATGGCAATGAATGTAAATTTAGAATTAAACTTAAGGTTTCTAAGGACTCTGAAGAGTTTTTATTTGTTTGTTTTGTTTTTTAAGGTTAGATTTTTGAGGGAAGTGCTGGGTATCCATGGGTGTTTTAAAGTGTTTGTTATCTCAGGGTAGAATAAAAGAAAATCTTTCTACGTGACTCAGTTTTAGTTTTAGTTCTCACCAGAGGAAATATCCGGGGTCTTCAGAGAAATATGCTCTAAGTTTTCTGGTGTTTTCAGTTTTAAGGTAAATATGAAAATCATAAATGCAGAAAAAGTGCTGATGCATCATGTTCCATATGATTTTTAGCATAAAGAGATTATAGGAAAAGTAGAAAGCAGACAGGAGTCAGAATGGGGGGAAATGAAAAGACAATTCTGGCTTCCTGGCTTATTCCAAGATAGAAAGTGCTGAGGCAGATTTCAACAAAGCCTGGACTCATGGACCTGCTCTTAAAGCTCTCTTAGATGAGCACTGGAAAGTGAATTCATAAGTAAGAGTGAATGAGTGAATTTTTAAAATCATTAAGTAGCAACTAAAAAGAGAGAAACTAAAAGTCACATCCCTATTAGCAAAACAAATCAGAGAGGAGGCAATTATCTAGTTTATTCATGCAAAAAATCGCTTTTTATCCTGAATTACCCAGATTCTTTGCCTGAATGATTCAGATAATTGTCTAAACCCTCTCCTTTGCTGGACTCATATAAGCCAAATAAAAAATAATTTAGCCACAAAATATTTTCAAATAGATGAATAATTATATAAATTATTCTTCTTTAGGAGATTTTTTTTTTCTTGATGTAGTCCTGGAGTCTCTGGGCAATATTTCCCCAGTAAATAGCTTTGGTACCAGCATAGATTGTATTGGTGGGTTAAGAAGGACTCAGAGGACCTAAAAAATGAGGTAAGACCATGATACCAAGATTATGTTGGAAAGCTGAGAAGGAAGAGGAATTAGAGAGAAGTTATTGACCTTGTAGAGTTAGAACACAACTGCTGGTCATGCTTCCTTTGACCATTTCTTGACCACCTCAAAGTGGTTTTGTTTTCTCCTCACTGAAACAAATGGCAGAGGAAATTTTGTTCATCCCAGACTAGTCGTTTGCTAACTTCCTCCTTTAGTAGGAATAATACAATCTCATTTCTGATATCCCTAAACCAGAATAGGTGGATAGAAATTTGTTCTCATTCTGACAATTCAGAACAATCAACACAACTCAGAGCCTTCTAGCACTTTCTTGAGCCATAGCCAAGAATTAGTAAGCAGAATTAAGCTTCTATCTAGGGATGGAAGAGGATCACTTTGACCTTGAGATCTGGAAGATGGTGCCTAGTTTTGATGACCTGTGTTTAACATCACCATGCCTTTCAAGATCTAATTAAATAGTTTTAATTCTGGAACAATGTGAAGTCTAAGTGATTTATTACCATCACCTGAATCTAAGCCGGGGATTTGTCAGTTGGTTTGGGCAAAACTAGACAATGTAGAGTAATATGAGCCATTGCCCCACTTCAGGTTCTTAGAGAGTAAAAGTAGGGCAGTGTATGAGGAGGCTGTGGCCCTAGCGCCCTTTCACATACCTATTGTGCTTCTTTAAATGCCTGATATTCATTGAAATGTGATCTGTGCTACCTATCCTGTTCTCAGGAATGCATTCTTTAGGGAAAGAATATCATTAAGGAGTCACCTCAAATCTCTCCTTTCTTTTGCTTCCCAACTTCTAAAAAGACCCCCCCATTTAACCCACATGTAGTTTGTATTCAACAATCCATCTCCTAAGTCCTAATTTTTTTCAAATCCTGTCCTCAATGCCTGAAATGTACTCCTGCCTCTTTCTACCTCTAGAAAATGTAGCATCCTTCAAAGCTCACCTCAAGTGTTATTTTCCAACTTCTAATTGCCCCCTCCCTTATTTATAATACAATGCAACATCATATTTGGGTTGTATTTATTTATGTGTCTATTTTTTTTTCTCCTTTAGAATGTAAAATCTTTGAAGTCAGTGCTGTTCAGTTTCTATCTCCAGCAATTACTAGAGGCTTTGCATATACTATGCACCTTAATGGTCATTTTTTGGATATATAAGACAAATATTTATATATCCAAGTCCTTCTCTGATCTCTAGTTCCATAGTAAATCACTTGGTTGATACCTTAAACTCAACAAATCTAGAGCTGAACTCATTATCTGCTCCTCCTTAAAACTTCTCTATTTCTGCAAATCAAAACAACTCTGAGGTATCACCTCACATCTAGGAGATTGGCTAACATGACAGCAATGGAAAGTAATGAATGCTGGAGGGGATGTGGCAAAGTGGGGACATTAATGCATTGCTGGTGGAGTTGTGAATTGATCCAACCATTCTGGAGGGCAATTTGGAACTATGCCCAAAGGGCGATAAAAGACTGTCTACCCTTTGATCCAGCCATAGCACTGCTGGGTTTGTACCCAAAAGAGATAATAAGGAAAAAGACATGTACAAGAATATTCATAGCTGGGCTCTTTGTGGTGGCCAAAAATTGGAAAATGAGGGGATGCCCATCAATTGGGGAATGGCTGAGCAAATTGTGGTATATGTTGGTGATGGAATACTATTGTGCTAAAAGGAATAATAAAGTGGAGGAATTCCATGGAGACTGGAACAACCTCCAGGAAGTGATGCAGAGTGAGAGGAGCAGAACCAGGAGAACATTGTACACAGAGACTGATACACTGTGGTACAATCGAAGGTAATGGACTTCTCCATTAGTGGCAATGCAGAGATCTAAAACAACTTGGAGGAACCTACGAGAAAAACCACTATCCACATTCAGAGGAAACACTGTGGGAATAAAAACACTGAAGAAAAACAACTGCTTGAATACATGGATCGAAGGGATATGTTTGGAAATGTAGAGTCTAAATGAACATCCTAGTGCAAACATCAGCAACATGGAAATGGGTTCTGATCAAGGACACATGTAAATGAAATTGCGCATTGGCTGTGGGAAGGATAGGTGGAGGGGAGGGAGGGAAATAATGTGATTATTGTAACCAAGTAATAATGTTCTAAACTGACTAAATAAAATAATTCAAATGGAAAAAAAACACTTCTCTATCTCTGTATATGATCTCATCACCCTTCCAATAATTCCAAGCCTCAAACTTTAGAAACATTTTTGACTCTTCTCTCTCCCTCATTCTGAATTAGGGCAATACTCTACTCATTCTTACTCTGCTAGCTTGTATTCAATCTCAGCTGGAACTTCCTGGTTTCCTTCAAGACTCAGCTCAAAAATCTTCTATAAAAGAACTTCACTAGTCCTCATAGAGACTAGATTCTGAACAAGATCATCGTCCATTTATTAATTTTATATCTTGTAAATATCATCTATATATATGTATATATGTATCTGTCTATCATCTATCTGTCTGTCTATCCATTCATCCATCTATCCTTCCATCATCCACATATCTGTCCATTTACCTGTCCATCCATCCATCTATGTATCTATGTATCTATGTATCTATCTATCTATCATCTCTCATCCACCTACCCATCTAGCCATCCATCTAAATCTCTACCTTGCCATCTCTTTCTGTGTCTATGTATGTATCTATTTTTCTATGTATGTATCTATCTTAATAGAAATACATAAAAAATATGGATATAGAGATAGAAAGATGGACACACATGCTTCCCCACCTCCACCCACATTAGAATTTTCCTTGAGGGGAAGAATTGTTTTTTTTTCTTTTTCATTCTATCATCATATTTACAGCAGTGGTAATACATGTTAGGTACATACTCAATTGATTGATTTCCACTTTTTAATCTCCTTCCCTTCTTTCCAGCCTCATATAAGATATTTCCCTACCCTGAAATCTTCCCTGATTACTACAATTTAGTTCATTTCACTCTATTAAGGTATTTTTGAAATTCTTTGTCTTTACTTTTCGACTTCCCACACTGGATCTTGTTTTTGCACTATTTCATAAACTGTTAGATTTTAAGCTACATGAGGGCAAGGATCATGCCATTTTTAATTCCTGTTTTGCTAGAATCTATCACAGGGCATTGTTTATTGAGCATTTAATATCAGAGATGCAAAGAATGAGATTTATTGAGAAACTTAGGAATCTTCTAATCTAAACTGAATTTTTCCCCCAAAGGATTTTGAGTACATATCTTCAGATTCTGAATTCAGTGCTTTAAAAACAACAACAACAAACATGTTTATCCAACCATTCTGGAGGGCAATTTGGAATTATGCAAAAAATGGCTTTAAAAGTCTGTCTGCCCATTGATCCAGCCATAGCACTGTTGGATTTGTACCCCCAAGAGATAATAAGGAAAAGACATGTACAAGAATATTCGTAGCTGGGCTCTTTGTGGTGGCCAAAAATTGGAAAATGAGAGAATGCCCTTCAATTGGGGAATGACTGAACAAATTGTGGTATATGTTGGTGATGGAATACTTTTGTACTCAAAGGAATAATAAAGTGGAGGAATTCCATGTGAACTGGAACAACCTCCAGGAATTGATGCAGAGTGAAAGGAGCAGAACCAGAACATTGTACACAGAGACTGATACACTATGGTACAATTGAATGTAATTGACTTCTCTCCTAGCAGCAATGCAATGATCCAGGACAATTCAGAGGAACTTGTGAGAAAGATGCTATCCACATCCAGAGGAAGAACTGTGGGAGTAGAAATGCAGAAGAAAAAATATGATCAGTCATGTGGTTCAAGGGGGATGTGATTAGGGTATTGATGTTAAAAGATCACTCTACTGCAAATAGGAATAACATGGAAATAGATTTTGAACAATGATACATGGATAACCTAGTATAATTGCTTGTCAGCTGGGGGGGGGGGGGGAGAGGGATCATGAATCATGTAACCATGGAAAAATATTCTAAAGAAAAAGAAAAGAAACATGTTTATACACCTTAAATGTTTGTTGAATCTGTTGAGTTGCATTTAAATTTTTTTTTCTGTTAGTAGACACTATGAAAGTCAGTGCACAGGACTGGTGTCTTAAAAGCTCATTTATCTTTAGTAGCAGACCTATATGACAAACTGAAGTAGATATCATTTAATACTGTGATTTAGGACTATGGTCGTAATTTTAGCATTGGGTTCCTATTTCTTGGATCTTTCCTACTTCTTAAATATATTTTTCATCTAATAACTTAATAGGTGAGTAAAATTAAATGTGATATCATTAAACATAGTATGGGAAATTCAATCAATTCAATACCTTCTATGTAACTCAGCAGCATAATGAATAAATAGCTAGATATGAAATTTGAAAAGCTTAATTCTAATCCTCCCTCAGACTCTTACTGTGTGACCCTGGGCAAGTCATTATACCTCTCAGCCTCAGTTTTCTCATCTGTAAACAGATGAACGCAATTGCCTCTAGTACACCCATGACACTGATCTCAATTGCACCTGCTATTGGCCTTCAGGGATCATGTGTCTATGACTAGAATAAATTGCCACTAGATGGCAAGCTTGTATCTTCTCATTAACCCAGACACATGGTTCAAGATTTAGTGAAGTGAGAAAACAAATGTAATTTTTTAAAAAAGAAAATAACCTTTTAAAAATTACTTAAATATATGTTATCTAAATAGTTCTAAGTGATTTAAGAAACAGATGAATCTCCTGAAACAAAGATTTAAAGTACACTCAAGGATCTATTAAACAGGAACAATTAATTGATTTTCTGAACCTCTGAATATTTCCATGTCTTCTTAGAATTTGGGGAAGTATGACAAAGTGAATAAGTTGCTTTATACATATGATAATGCCAAAATGAGCATCATGCATTTTGATTTTTAGGGAGAAGCAATAGAAATCTGGAGTTTTCTCCCCCCCCCCAAATAGTTGGAGTGAGAATTGGGGGGGGGGACATGATTTATATACATTTCTGTAGACATGTTCTGAGATGCTAAAATGTTTTGAATGGTTAGTATTAAAGTTTTTGTGACCTAAAAAAAAAAAAAGACTAGAGTCAGAAGACCTGGATTTAAATCCTACATCAGATATCTCCTGGCTGTATGATCCCAAGTAACCCAATCACAGTTTCCTTCAACCCTGAAATGGCAATATTAATAGGAGATTTTAGCTACAGAACAGTTTCTTATTAGAATTTCCCAATATCAAAGATATCAAAGTTTAAATGCCATTGATAGGTCCCTATTTCTCATGGCTATTAACAGGAAGACACTTTGTAACCCTTAAAGTACTATACAAAAAAGTGAGTTACTAGCATCATTTTTCTGCTTGAAAACATTCCAAACTATTTATGACATCTCTCCTTGTGCCTGGTGCCAGTGCCTACAGTATCCCACTCCTCCAACTCCCAAAGCATCACTCTATTGGTGCCACATTCAGTACAGAATGTTTAAGAGATCTGCCAGTCTCATCCTTCCTGATATCTGGGATTATAGGTATAGACTCCCATAGGCAGGGGCCAGATGAAATATTTCACAGCAGTGCTGAGACTGACTCTCCCTCCACTTCAGGAATAAATCATTTTTTCAGGATGGTAATTCAAGTCTCTTGAGAATTATCCTCAAAACCTCTCTTCACAAAATAAGGGTTAAATGTGGTTCTCTCACTGTGTCTTTTGAGGTTCTCTCGCAGATGACAGCGGACTCCTAGAGTCCTCTCACAGCCTCTTAACAGATGACATTTAACTCTCTCAGTCCTATTCTCTCCCAAGAATATCAGCTAAACTGTAACTTAATCCTCTCACAGACTCTTCACAAATGACAGTTACAGACTCTTAGTCTATTTCCTCTAGGAAATGCAGTTTAAACTTAATTCTCTCCTACTCCCTCTCACTGACTTTTTAGAAAATCACAATTAACTGTCAGTTCTCCAAGATTCCCTTCCCTCTTACAGGTACAGTAACAATTTCCATAGGGTTTGTGAGGGAAGATATTGAAGCTAGTGTTACATAGGAAAAACGAAACAGTTGAAGCAGGTTAGCAGTATTTAAAGTTTATTTATCAGCCTCCCTGTTTTCTCTTATGTAAAATTGACAGAAAGAAAAGACAGAGAATACAGGAAATGATTTTTCTTTCCTAGAGAAGCATTGTCAGATATAGTTTATTTTCCAAAAAGCAAAAAGGAACAGGAATAGAGAAAATGGATGTAATCGTCGCAGGGAAGAAAGGTTTTCAGTTTTGGAAAAGGGAGAAATGATTTTTTTCGACCACAGCATGATTTGAACTGATTCTTATCACAATATTTGGAAGAATCTAATGCAGAAGGATTAAAAAAAAATGCTGATTGTGATTGCCAGTGACTCCAATTCTAACATTTCTGTGTTTTAAAGGATACAATCAACCGGTGATTTCAATATTTGCACAGGGCCAGCCCCAGGCAAAATCATGGAAAGAGATCACTGTATCATAGATTTTGACCTGGAAAATAATGCAAATTGTATGCATTCCAAAGCTTTTATATTATAGTTGAGTAAAGTGAGGCTTAAAGTTAAGTGACCTGCCCAATATTACCCAGAAAATATGGGTCAGACTGGATTTTGTAGGAGCTGGTGTTCTAAGACAAAGGTGATCCTATACTCTCTTCTCCATATACTCAACTCCTTTTATTTCTTCTTTTGATCAGTCCCTCACTCCAAATTTCCTTGTTCCCAATTATCTCCTTACCATAAAGCCTTGGTGTCAAATATACTTTCTCATCACTGTGGTAGAAATCATAGAATTTTAATTGGCCAGCATTTTAAATTTTTAGACTTCCATGAGATTTATGTACATTGTGGAATTTCAAAGACCAAATAGTCTTCAAGAATCAAAGGAACCCCTCTCTAGTGTTGCAATTCCAAAACTAGGTCATGGGGTAGAGTAGGGGCTGAAGTACCTGGTGAATTGATCTCAAAGATGAAATGATAACCAACAATGTAACACACAAGAGAATTTTATTAAAGCAAATTGCACTTTGGGCTCAGCCCCAAAAATGGCTGGCTCTGGGTCTGGGGCTTACAGGCTTTTTATACACTTTTATGGTAGAGGGAGTACAGAGGAGTTCCTGGGGTTGGGGGGAGTGAACAGAAACTCCTGGGGCTGAGGTGTTATCGGTTCCTGGCTTATGTCAGGAGGGGGAGGGACAAGAACTCCTGGGGTTAGGGTCTTTATGGCTCCTGGCATATGTCAAGAGGGGGAGGGATAGGAACTCCTGGATTTAGGGGTCAGGGAGGGGAAAGAAGGAGTTTGGGAGCTGGCTCTTCAGGGGACATTTTTGGAAAAAAGAAATTGTGTCTGATGTCCCTCAAATCATTTATGAACTTACTTGACTAGATCTGAATTAATACTTTGCAAAGGTATGATGAGAACAAATTATATGACACTAATAAATGTTAAATTGCTTATGATAAGCCTTGAAAAGAGCTATAGAAATCTTATTAATCAATATTTTTTATCTGCCCATCTTTCTGTCATGCAATAGAAAGGTAATGAGTTTAATTAAATCTGCATTTCTTGATACTTGATTTGAATAAAACATTCATCTCCTTAGCTGAGTGGATTTTGAATAGCTAAGCTATTTGTAAGGTTGATTTAAAATACTTTGAATAAGCAATTAATGATGGTCATGAATCCAAACTGGATCTGAAGTCCATATTTCACCACTTCAATCCCCCTCTACCCCCAGTACACACACAATCCTAAAGATGGGAATAATTATTAGGCTCTACTAACGTTGACAAGAAAAACAGAAGGCATATATTACACTGTTCCCATTATGATGCTTTTATTTTAAAATGTGTTTTTCTTATTTTAATTGACATGGTTTGGATATCCTATTGATAGAGAACCAGGAGGGTTATGGGCAGGAAAATGATTAGTATTGGAGACATAGAATAGTCCTTGGAGGATCTGATAATTTTTTAGTATCCAAGAAGTTGCCCAAAAAACAAGAAAGAAATTTTGTGTATGTTTGTGAATATGTGTGCATGTTTGTTTCTGTGAGTGCATCCACAGAGTATTGAAAGACAAAGGAGAAAGGAGGGAGAGGAGAGTAAAGAAGCCAATGAGTAGAAAGGATAATACTGTCACTAAATAGGGTCCTGGACCTAATGCAGAGAAGCACAGAGAGAGAAGAAATTACAAGTTAGAGAGAATGACAGAAACACTCTTTTGTCAGTTTGTTCCACTTCCATTTGGGAGAAATATTCTGCAAAACATCGGTAGTTTTTATGTCCATGGAGCTGAAATCCCCTGCAGATTTTCTTAGTTGATAGCCAAACCAAGCTTTTTGATGACTTGAGAAGTTACCAAAAGGTTATGCCATCAAATCTCAAGAAACAAAACTAGATTCCTCATTGCCCTTTGCTACCAGTTAAGAATTGTTTTGTGCTCCCAAAGAGACAATAAGTAAAAAGACTTGTACAAGAATATTCATAGCTGCACTCTTTGTGGTGGCCAAAAATTGGAAAATGAGGGGATGCCCATCAATTGGGGAATGGCTGAACAAATTGTGGTATATGTTGGTGATGGAATACTATTGTGCTCAAAGGAATAATAAAGTAGAGGAATTCCATGTGAACTGGAACAACCTCCAGGAAGTGATACAGAGCGAAAGGAGCAGAACCAGAAAAACATTGTACACAGAGACTGACACATTGTGGTACAAGAGAATGTAATGGACTTCTCCAGTAATGGCTTTACAATGTCCCTGAACAACTTGCAGTGATCTACGAGGAAAAAAAAAACAACTATCCTCAAGCAGAGGACAAACTAAGGGAGTAAAAACACAGAGGAAAGCCAACTGCTAGACTATAGGGATTGAGGGGATATGACTGAGGAGAGACTCTAAATGAACACTCTGGTGCAAACACTAACAACATGGAAATGGGTTCGAATCAAGAACACATGTGATACCCAGTGGAATCATGCGTCGGCTATGGAATAGGTGGGGGGTGTGGGGGGGAGAAAATGATCTTTGTCTCCAATGAATAATGCTCGGAAATGACCAAATAAAATAATGTTTAAAAAAATAAATAAAAAAAAGAATTGTTTTGTGCTGTTAGAATTTATTAGTATTCTTGGATAAAAAGAGGAAATTATTTGATCTGAACCTCTGACATTTCTGTGAAAATAAACTATGAAGAATAAAGATTAAGAAAAATCTACAGTGGTAAGGACATATGACTCTCCTCTTAAAGTATTGTCTCTTACTGGACAATGTGAGTGAAAGAGTTACCAAATGTGTCAAAGGAAACATAGCTAAAGGCCACAAGTCTTTTTTAAAAGTCTCTCAGGACAGTCAGCAAGCCTCCTCTTCAAAATATGATTAGCCGACCAGAACTGGTAGTCACAAAATGTCCATGAGTGTTCCATAGGGAGAAAGAGAGGGAGAGTGAGTTAGTATTTGAGATAAATGCGTGTGTGTGTCTGTGTGTGTGTGTCCAAAAGGAAAAGAGCCATTTGACATTTAGAATACTAGGATGAGGGAGGAATATGAACTAAATCCTATCTTTGGCCACGAGAGAAGGCCATTTATGTACCCAATGTCTAGATAGTTCTTTGGAAGCAGGGCTGTGATTGGTAATGCAGCCACCTTTGTGGAAAGCTTTGTCTCTTGTAGGGACTGATAAGGTCTAACTATTCAGCAAAGCCATGGAAAAGATTAGCCGCTAGTAGTGGGAGGAGATCCCAATAAAATCAAAGTCATAATCTAGCTAGTCAGTCACGTAGTCCCATGACTTCACCTGAGGTTTCTAACCCCTCCTGGTTCTTTGTAGAAACTATATGTTCTTCCAAGGAATTACTGATGCAAACATTCCCTGAGAAACTGGGTTAGATGGTTACATATTGATTTATCAGCTTATAGAAAACTCTGTCTAGATTCAATGAGGTACGCCAAATCCATTGTACCAATGTTGTAAATCATTGACATTCATTGTGTTTGTGAAAAGTTTGCCTAACCCCTTAGTCTGCATTATTGTATCTATAAAATACTACCTGTGATCAATAAACCTTGCCTCTGATTGCTACCAGCTTCCATGGCCCTCCTGATGCTCAAGTGTGTTCATGTCATCCTTCTCTCCACATCTCATTCTCCATACCCCTTCAGGACCCCCGAATGTTTGTCAGTATCCCCTGGTGGGGTACCATTTTGTCAAAAAAAAAGAGTGGGCCAGGCCAAAATGAAGAAATAAGCAGTAGAGGAAATGAGCAAGTGCCAGGGTGAGGGCAAAGAGGAAGAAAGGAAGGAGAGGGAGGGGAGAGAAGAAGAAAAGAGAGGAAGAGGAGAAATTCTATCCATGTCTCTTTCTCATAGAACAGAGAGGAGAGTCTAACTGTGAAATATTCCCACTGTCAATACATTATAAACATATGTGTGTGTGGACAAGCATGTGTGTTTAAAATTTGCTACTGTAATAAATGGTATACGTAGTGATTGTGATGTTATTTTTGAAATTATTAGACCAGGGGTTTGAAAGTTAGAGTAACTGAGGAACAAAAATTCATGAGAATTTTCTCTTGCTTACTTATAAACTGGGGTTGTATCTGATAGTTGATGAGTTAATTGATTAAAGGGACTTTATGTCTGTATTCATTTTATTAGATTATATCATGACTTATTCTCTGATTTGTAGAACTAATAAGGAAATGAACCAATAGCAGAGAAGGTTTGATACAACTTACTGCTTAAATCATGCCTAGTATAGCATACCAAAAATTCTGTTCATAAGCTTGTTATACTCATTTAAGTTTTTAAACTTTTTTCTTTGGGATAATCATGGATCCTATTGAAGAGGCCCTATAATGTTATGGGGTTTAACACAATGAGCAAAATATTATCTTCAAAGAAGAGCCCCTGTAAGACTTCACCATCTGTAGGGAATCCCTCTTCCATTTGGATTTTGTGTCAGATATTCTTCACAATAATGAACACCTCCATGAATATTTACATATGTATATTAATACTTATGTGTGTGCGTGTGTATTCATAGATTTAGGACTAGAAGAAACATTAAAGATGCTTCAAAAATTTATGATCCTTTGCTGATGGAGTGCTGTAATAAATGATGAACAGGATGATTTCAGAAATAGCTGGAAAAAAACAACACTACATAAACTGATGCAGAATGAAATAAGCAGAACCAGGAGAACACTGTATACAGTAACAGCAATATTGTAGAATGACCAACTGTGATAGACATTTTTTTTGGCAACACAATGATCCAGGACAATTCTGAAGGACTTATCCCAACAAATGTTCTCCACCTCCAGAGAAAGAACTGTTGGAGGCAGAATGCAGATGAAAGCACATGATTTTTCACTTGTTTATTTGGGTTTTTGTCTTAAATGATTATTCACTTACAAAAATGAATAATATGGAAATATTTTTTCATGGTAATACGTGTATAACCCAGATCAAATTACTTGCCAGCTCCAGGAAGGAGGAGGAAGGGAAGAGAGGGAAGAAGAAAATTTTGATCATATAACTTCAGAAAACTTATGTGAAAATTTATTGGTAAATTTATTGGTAAAATGTTCTTTAAAAACTTAGGATCATATATTTACAGATTAAAAAGACTTCAGAGACCATCTAATATGATTCCTTGATTTCAAAATGAGGAAACCAAGGCCTACGAAGGACAAATAGTTTGCCTAAATCACAAGGGAAATCAGTAGCAGAGCTAGAATTGGAGTAAGATTTCAAATCCCTTATAGCCTTATAGCAATCAATCTATCAATCTCAGCCAATAGATGTTTATTCAGTGTTCTAGGTACCATACTAAATGCTGAGAATATGAAAAGAAGCTAAAGCCAGCACATTTTCAATGATAACTTAAAACAAAAAACTTTTTTGTCTTAGTGTCAATTCTAAGATAGAAGAATGGCAAGGACTAGACAATTGGGGTTAAATGACTTGTCCAAATTTTTTTTTTTAATTTTATAGTATTTTATTTGATCATTTCCATGCATTTTTCATTAAAGACAAAGATCATTTTCTTTTCCTCCCTCCCACCCCCCGTGGCCGACGTGTGATTCCACTGGTATCATATGTGTTCTTGACTTGAACCCATTGCCATGTTGTTAGTATTTGCATCAGAGTGTTCGCTCAGAGTCTTTCCTCTGTCATGTCCCCTCAGCCATTGTAGTCAGGCAGTTGCTTTTCCTTGGTGTTTCTATTCCCTCAGTTTGTCCTCTGCTTTTGGATAGTGTTTTTTTCTCCTTGATCCCTGCAGATTGTGCAGGGACATTACACCACCACTAATGGAGAAGTCCATTACGTTCGATGATACCACAGTGTATTAGTCTCTGTGTACAATGTTCTCCTGGTTCTGCTCCTCTCGCTCTGCATCACTTCCTGGAGGTTGTTCCAGTTCACATGGAAATCCTCCACTTTATTATTCCTTTGAGCACAATAGTATTCCATCACCAACATATACCACAATTTGTTCAGCCATTCCCCAATTGAAGGGCATCCCCTCATTTTCCAATTTTTGGCCACCACAAAGAGCGCAGCTATGAATATTTTTGTACAAGTCTTTTTGTCCATTATCTCTTTGGGGTACAAACCCAGCAGTGCTATGGCTGGATCAAAGGGTAGACATTCTTTTATCGCCCTTTGTGCATAGTTCCAAATTGCCCTCCAGAATGGCTGGATCAGTTCACAACTCCACCAGCAATGAATTAATGTCCCTACTTTGCCACATCCCCATCCAGCATTCATTACTTTCCATAACTGTCATGTTAGCCAATCTGCTAGGTGTGAGGTGATACCTCAGAGTTGTTTTGATTTGCATCTCTCTGATTATAAGAGATGTGGAGCACTTCTTCATGTGCTTATTAATAGTTTTGATTTCTTTATCTGAAAACTGTCTATCCATGTCCCTTGCCCATTTATCAATTGGGGAATGGCTTGATTTTTTGTACAATTGATTTAGCTCTTTATAAATTTGAGTAATTAAACCTTTGTCAGAGGTTTTTATGAAGATTTTTTCCCAACTTGTTGTTTTCCTTCTGATTTTAGTTACATTGCTTTTGTTTGTACAAAAGCCTTTTAATTTGATGTAGTCGAAATTATTTATTTTACATTTTGTGATTCTCTCTATGTCTTGCTTGGTTTTAAAGTCTTTCCCTTCCCAAAGGTCTGACATGTATACTATTCTGTGTTTACCCAATTTACTTATGGTTTCCTTCTTTATGTTTAAGTCACTCACCCATTTTGAATTTATCTTGGTGTAGGGTGTGAGGTGTTGATCAATTCCTAATCTCTCCCACACTGTCTTCCAATTTTCCCAGCAGTTCTTATCAAATAGTGAATTTTTGTCCCAAGACCTGGGATCTTTGGGTTTATCGTATACTATCTGGCTGAGGTCGCTTTCCCCCAGTCTATTCCACTGATCCTCCTTTCTGTCTCTTAGCCAGTACCAAATTGTTTTGATGACTGCTGCTTTGTAATATAGTTTGAGGTCTGGGACTGCTAGGCCCCCCTCATTAGTGTTTTTTTTCATTATTTCCCTGGATATCCTTGATCTTTTGTTCTTCCAAATGAACTTTGTTATGCTTTTTTCCAAATCAGTAAAGAAATTTTTTGGGAGTTCCATGGGTATGGCACTAAATAGATAAATAAGTTTGGGCAGGATAGTCATTTTTATTATGTTGGCTCGTCCTACCCATGAGCAGTTAATGTTTTTCCAATTGCTCAAGTCTAGTTTTAGTTGTGTGGCGAGTGTTTTGTAGTTGTGTTCATATAGTTCCTGTGTTTGTCTTGGGAGGTAGATTCCTAGGTATTTTATTTTGTCTAAGGTGATTTTGAATGGGATTTCTCTTTCTAGTTCTTGCTGCTGAGCTGTGTTGGAGATATATAGAAATGCTGATGACTTATGTGGGTTTATTTTGTATCCTGCAACTTTGCTAAAGTTGTTGATTATTTCAATTAGCTTTTTGGTTGAATCTCTAGGATTCTTTAAGTAGACCATCATGTCATCTGCAAAAAGTGATAACTTGGTCTCCTCCTTGCCTATTTTGATGCCTTCAATTTCTTTTTCTTCTCTAATTGCTACTGCTAGTGTTTCTAGTACGATGTCAAATAATAGAGGTGATAATGGGCATCCTTGTTTCACTCCTGATCTTATTGGGAATGCATCTAGTTTATCCCCATTGCAAATGATATTAGCTGATGGTTTTAGATATATACTGTTTATTATTTTTAGGAATGACCCTTCTATTCCTATGCTTTCTAGTGTTTTTAATAGGAATGGGTGTTGTATTTTATCAAAGGCTTTTTCTGCATCTATTGAGATAATCATGTGGTTCTTGTTGGTTTGCTTGTTGATGTGGTCAATTATGTGGATGGTTTTCCTAATATTGAACCAGCCCTGCATCCCTGGTATAAATCCTACTTGATCATGGTGGATGACCCTTCTGATCACTTGCTGAAGTCTTTTTGCTAGTATCCTATTTAAGATTTTTGCATCTATATTCATTAGGGAGATTGGTCTATAGTTTTCTTTCTCTGTTTTTGACCTGCCTGGTTTTGGAATCAGTACCATGTTTGTGTCATAAAAGGAGTTTGGTAGAACTCCCTCTTTGCTTATTATGTCAAATAGTTTGTATAGTATTGGGATTAACTGTTCTCTGAATGTTTGATAGAATTCACTGGTGAATCCATCAGGCCCTGGGGATTTTTTCTTAGGAAGTTCTTTGATGGCTTGGTGGATTTCATTTTCTGATATGGGATTATTTAAGAATTCTATTTCCTCTTCTGTTAGTCTAGGCAGTTTGTATTTTTGTATATATTCATCCATATCACTTAAATTGGTATATTTATTGCCATATAATTGGGCAAAGTAATTTCTAATGATTGCCTTAATTTCCTCTTCCTCAGAGGTGATGTCCCCCTTTTCATCTTTGATGCTGTTAATTTGCTTTTCTTCCTTCCTTTTTTTAATTAGATTGACCAGTACTTTGTCTATTTTGTTTGTTTTTTCAAAGTACCAGCTTCTTGTCTTATTTATTAAATCAATAGTTCTATCACTTTCAATTTTATTAATTTCTCCCTTAATTTTTAGGATTTCTAGTTTGGTTTTCTGCTGGGGGTTTTTAATTTGGTCACTTTCGAGTTTTTTTATTTGCATTTCCAATTGATTGATCTCTGCTCTCCCTAGTTTGTTAATATATGCACTCAGGGATATGAATTTACCTCTGATTACTGCTTTGGCTGCATCCCAAAAGGTTTGAAAGGATGTCTCGCCATTGTCATTTTCCTCGATGAAATTATTAATTGTTTCTATGATTTCTTCTCTAACTAAACGATTTTGGAGTATCATATTGTTTAGTTTCCAATTAGTTTTTGATTTGGTTTTCCATATACCATTACTGATCGTTATTTTTATTGCCTTGTGGTCTGAAAAGGCTGCATTTATTATTTCTGCTTTTCTGCATTTGTGTGCCATGTTTCTGTGACCTAATGTATGGTCAGTCTTTGTGAATGTGCCATGTGGTGCTGAGAAGAAGGTGTATTCCTTTTTATCCCTATTTATTTTTCTCCATATGTCTATTAATTCTAATTTTTCTAAGATTTCATTCACTTCTTTTACCTCTTTCTTATTTATTTTTTGATTTGATTTATCTAAATTTGATAATGGTTGGTTTAAGTCTCCTACTAATATGGTTTTACTGTCTATTTCTTCCTTCAATTCTCCTAGTTTCTCCATTAGAAATTTGGGTGCTATATTATTTGGTGCATATATGTTGATTAGTGATATTTCCTCATTATCTAAAGTCCCTTTTAACAAAATATAATAACCTTCCCTATCCCTTTTGATCAGGTCTATTTTTGCTTTGGCTTTATCAGATATCATGATTGCCACTCCTGCCTTCTTTCTGTCACTTGAGGCCCAGAAGGTCTTACTCCATCCTTTAATTCTGACCTTGTGGGTGTCTACCCGCCTCATGTGTGTTTCTTGGAGACAACATATGGTAGGGTTTTGGATTCTAATCCATTCTTCTATTTGTTTACGTTTTATGGGTGAGTTCATCCCATTCACGTTCAATGTTATGACTGTCACTTGTGGACTCCCTGGCATTTTGATATCCTTCCCTAATTCTAACCTTTCTTCTTCAGCTCTACCTTTTAGTCCAGTGATTTACTTTAAATCAGTCCCCCTTGTATTTCCCTTTCTACCCCCCTCCCTTCTAATTCCCTCCCTTATTTTCCCCTGTAGTCTTTTTAAAAATTCCCCCCCCCACCCTCTCCCTCCCTTGTACTGCTTCCCTCCCCACCAGTCTGTTTTTTACACTTCTACTCCTCTATAGGGCGCAAATCTATTCTCTTCCCCAATGGATTGGATTGTTCTTCCCTCTTTGGGTCAGTTTCAAAGTACGTAAGAGTTGAATATTTCCTATCTCCGACCTCTTTACCCTTCCAGTGTATCGATGTTCTCCCCCCTCCCGCCATGAGCTTCTTTGTGACATATAAATTTACCCCCATTTGTTTCTTTTCCCATTTCTTTTAGTCATAACCTCTTTTCTTTTTTAGCTTTAGTCATGTATATATATATATATATATATATATATACATACACATGTATATGTATTTATGCATGCATATCTCTATATACCTATTTATGTCTTGTCCTTTCATCCTATACAGTTTGTCCCTTCCCTCTGAGTGTAGTTCTTCTAGCTGCTTAGGTGATAGCAACAGTTTTTAAGAGTTGCCAATGACCTCTTTTCTTATAGGGATACATATCATTTTAACTTATTGAGTCTCTTAAAAAAAACCTTTGTTGTTGTTGTTGTTTTTCCCCTCTTTTTTAATTACCTTTTGATGATTCTCTTGAATTCTGTGGTTGGACTTCAAATTTTCTGTTCAGGTCTGGTCTTTTATTTATGAATGCTTGGAATTCCTCTGTTGTGTTAAATGACCATACTTTCCCCTGTAAGAATATAGTCAGTTTTGATGGGTATTTTATTCTTGGTTGTAGACCTAGTTTCCTTGCTTTCTGGAATCATATTCCATGCCTTTCGGTCCTTCAGTGTGGATGCAGACAGATCCTGTGTTATCCTCACCATGTTTCCATGGTATCTGAATGGTTTCTTTTTGGCAGCTTGTAATACCTGTTCTTTTATCTGATTGTTTTTGAATTTGGCTATAACATTTCTTGGTGTTGTCAGTTGGGGATTAAAAACAGGGGGTGATCTGTGGATTCTTTCAATCTCCACTTTCCCCTCTTGTTCTAGGATTTCGGGACAGTTTTCCTGGATAATTTCCTCTAGTATTATGTCCAGGCTTTTTCTTTTGTCGTGGTCTTCTGGTAGTCCAATTATTCTTAAATTGTCTCTTCTTGAACGATTTTCTAAATCATCTGTTTTGTGAATGAGATGCTTCACATTTTCCTCAATTTTTTTCATTCTTTTTGTTTTGTCTTATAGTGTCCTGCTGCCTTGTGAGGTCACTTGATTCTAGTTGTTTTACTCGGGTTCTTAAAGATTGGATTTCATCTTTGGCTTTTTGGTCGTCTTTTTCCTTCTGGTCTGAGTTTCTTTGAAGATTGTCTTTCATCCTCTTTATCTCGTCTTTCATCTCCTTTGCTTCATCTTTCATCTCCTTTGCCTCATTTTCCAGCTGGATGATTTTGGCTTTCAGGACACTATTTTCTTGTTTTAGTTCAAGTGCCTCTGTTTCCAGATGACTTATCTTAATTTTTAAGTTCTTTTCCCAATTGTCTTCAGCCTCTCTTAGCTGTGTTTTGAGTTCTTCCACAGCCTGTATCCAATTCGCTGGGATTTCTCGTTTATCGTTTGCTGATCTCTCCCCCTCTGTTCCATTTGGTGAGTAGTAGCTGTCTATTGTAGTTTCTTTCTTCTGTTTCTGTTGTTTGTTCAAATTCACCCCTTCTTTCCTCCCTGTATTTGTCTGTGCTCTTGTTCCTCTCATTTTTTTGTTTTTTAGGGACTTCTATCAGTCTCCCCTCTTGGAGCTTTAACAGAGGATCTCTTGGTGTAATCTCTGAGGGAGGGTTGTTGGGGGTTTGAGCTTTCCTGTCCTCTGGAGGCTTTTGATTGGCTTAAAGTTCAGCAGTCAGTGAGGATGGATGGGGAGCCTGGGCTTCCCTGTGTTCTGGAGACTTTTGATGGGATTGAGTTCAGCTTATTTTGGATGGGTTTATTCTGAGTTTTAAACTTCCTGGACGGCTGGAGCAGATATGGAGGATCTCTAAAGCTCTAGCCAGGCTGCCAGGTCTATGCTCCTTCTAGGCTGCCATCTTGACTTCGCCTCTAGGTTTCTGTTTTTTCAGAAGACCCAGCTCTCTAAGGGGGGAGGGGTTGTGGCTTGCCTGGACTCTGAGGGCTCCTGATGAGATTAGGTTCAGGTGGTGTGGGCCGAAAGATCCCAGAGCCAAAAAAGGGAAGGGAAAAAAAAAGCAGCCACCTCCTCTTCCACAGCCTGTGTTGAGTGCCCAGAGACTGGCCGAGTTACTTTCAAGGAAAGCTCTTTGAAGCAACCCCTTTGCCAGCCCTGAGTTTTCTGTCCTTTCAGTAGCTCTGAGGGCTCCTGATGGGATTAGGTTCAGCTGGTTCTTTCAGAAGACCCTGCTCTCTAAGGGGGGAGGGGTAGTGGCTTGCCTGGACTCTGATGGCTCCTGATGGGATTAGGTTCAGGTAGTGTGGGCCAAATGATCCTGGAGCCAAAAAAGAAGAAAGAGAAAAGCAGCAACCTCCTCTTCCTCAGTCTGTGTTGAGTGCCCAGAAACTGGCCGGGGTTACTTTCAAGGTAGGCTCTTCGGAGCCACCCCTTTGCCAGCCCTGAGCCCTCTGTCCTTTCAGTAGCTCTGAAGGCTCCCGATGGGATTGGGCTCAGCTGGTGCCCCGAAGCTGGGACCTCCCCTGAGACCCAGAGGGAAGAACCCAGCCAGGAGGCCACAGGCTTCCCCCTTCTCTCTATGCTTCCCTGCCGTCTGTGTTGGGCACTCTGGAGACTGGCTCGGGTTGCTTTCAAGGTGAGTCCTCAGAGCCCTGAGGTTCCCGCTGCTGCCTTGGGCTCAGCACGCTGGGTTGGGGGGGATGGGTCCTGGGACCTTCTTTCTGTCTACCCCTTAGATCCGAGTGATCTAGGGTTCTGGCTTTTGGGGTGCGGTACCTTTTGATCCAGGTCCAGGAGGAGGTTTCCCCAGGTCTATCCTGTTGTTCAGCTTGAATTTCGGTGGCCTAGGAGCACTTTGTTTGCGATCGGTAGGGAAGGGTTTTGGAGGTCTGAACTTTCGCTGCTTCTACACCGCCATCTTCGACTTGTCCAAATTTATAAAATTAAAAAAAAATGTCTGAATCCAGATTTGAACCCAGGGTCTCCCAATTCCAGACTTGAAATTCTATCCATGGGGCTATTGAGCTGGTCCCAATGATAACTCCCATTCCAGAATTGGAACAAGGCATATCATTGGGAAAATGTATGATCAGAAGAGAAAAAGACCAATAATTAGGTACCATTCCACTACTCATGATCATTAAGTGACTGTTTATTGATCCTAGGAAAGGGCTTCCTACCTAGGGTACATAGACTTTCCTAGGATCCATAGTTAGTGTTCAAGAGGTCTATAAACTTAGATAATAAAAAATACATCTTTTAAAAAAGATAAGTAGAGGTTGGGCAGGGAGTCACTGATTGATTTTTGATAAGGTAGTAATTTAAGTAAAATTATTTTAGCAACTATGTTAACTATGGGTAAATCTCAGGGAGAGGAAGGGATTAGATGTATAGTAAGTGGCAGAAGAAAGTTTCCACCCAAAACCTCCTATAGTTACTTTGCCAGACCCATGGCATAAAGCCTATACAACCACAGAACTCTCCTTCCTAGTGGTCTTGACACTATTAAGAAAAAACAGAAAATTCTTTCTCTTGGTTCCAACATAGTGAAGAAGGAAAGTAGAAGGTGTGACAGAGGGTTGGTATATAAGAAAAAGTGCCAGGCTGAAGAGTTCATGGATCTGTTCTCCTCAATAGGGGAGGGGTCCCAGGAGGTCTGGAATGTTGAGAAAAACCAGAAGATTCTGGCTGGGATTTCAGTTAGATACTTCTCTCAACCTTGAGAAGCCCAAGAGGGAGGTCTGGCCAAGCCTTTCTCCTGGAGATATCCATCTCTTTCCTCTTCTGGTGACTGGAAATTCTCCCCCCCCCCCCATTCCCAAACTGAAGGAAAATCTGAAGAAAGACATGTGAGCCTTTGTCAGAACTGTACCTCACAGCTCCTGGTGTCCTGGGTCTGAACTGTGGCCAAGGGGCCAAACCCAAGGTGAGTCAACCTGACTATCTCTCAGGGGTCTCAGGTTGCCAAAGCCTAAGGTCACCCCAAACTCAAGGAGGGAGGGAAAGGGGGTTAGATAGAGAAAGGGACCCCCTTTTCTCCATTTTCCTTTCCCATTCTTTTCCCTGCCAGTCATTTCTTTGAATTACCCTAATTGAATTAATTTACATTAAAGTGGTTATCATTTCCCAAATTTGAATCAAGTGTGAGTGGGGCAGCTTCAAGGGGAGAGACATCTTCCTAAGAAGAAACATTTTAGGCTCAAGTAGTGGAGGGGGACAAGAGGGACAAGAGACAATTTGTGAGAACAGCCACATCTGAGGAGAGAAGGTTGAAGGGGGAAATTCTTCAAAACCCCTCTCCTCTCTCTGAGCCAACCATAAAACATCAGCTGTCTCTTCTGAATCCTGTTTCTTTTACCACCCACAAACCTTCTCCATTACAAAGGGGACAATGTAAAATTTTGTATACCAAACAGTCAAGTTTGTCTTATCAAGTCAATCACCCTCTACCAGGAGGGAGACTTTGTGAGGCTTAGTTCTAGGTTCTCCCTCAAAAAGACTATTGAGAGTTTCCCATAAAGCACAGCTCAAAACTTGATGTTTAAATGCTTCAGGTTAAGCAACAGAGACTTTTTAGGGTTTCAAAGAACATTTATTTAATCAAATTATCATTAAACATGTTCAAAGAACAGAGAGAGAGAGAGAAGAAAAAGAAAGAGAAGAAGGATAGAGAGAAGAAGGAGGAAGAGAAGGAGGAAGAGAAGGAGGAAGAGAACAAAGAGGAGGAGGAGGAGAAACAACATAACAAGAGAAAAAGTAAGGATAAGACTCAAGTTTAGCATCCATGAGATGACCACTTAGCATCAGTGTTTTGGGGACTGGTGAGAGGTTAGTATATTACTAGAAGGAGAGGCCTTTATGCTCAGGTTTTGCCAAGATGAAGGAAGTAGTCAGTTTTTCCCTTCTTCCACCTCAGATTTTCATGGCCGAGGCCCAATTCTGTGGGTATAGAAGATATCACTAAAGAAGTACATTACCAGAAGAGGAGATAGGTCAGTCATACATTCAGAGTAATAGGTAACTGATAGACTACTTAAAGAGTCATAAGGTGTTTTTTAAAAATCTAGGTGAAATCCTCTAATGCAGTGATGGTGCACCTTTTCGAGACAGAGTGCCATGCACCCCCCCCAGAGATTGAGACCCTCCCCATTTCCCCCTGCCCCCCCCCTTTCTCTTACACCAGACAGGGGAGGGAGGAAGTAATCCCATTGGGCTGCTGAGCAGAGGGGTGAATGATGTGAGGAATGTCCTTAGGTGCATGGAGAGGGAGACAGGGAACAGCTCCATCCTCAGTCCCTCTGGCTTTCTGGTAAAGAAATCTAGAGGATGACTGCAGGCATGTTTACAGAGGCTTTGCATGCCTTTTTTGGTGCATATGCCATAGGATCACCATTAAAGCTCTAATACTTTGGAGAGATTTTAATCCATTCATTCAACTGGCATTTATTGTGTCCTTGTGTTAGGTATTGTCCAAGATGCTGTTTCAAAGACAAAAATGATGTTGTTCCCTCTTTTGAGGATCTTACCTTCTAAGAAATTTACAGGACTTTCGGGTAATCAAGGCTACAATCTAGAAGCCACACGCTTCCTCTCCCCAGCACCGAACTAAATAGACTACATCAAAGGAGCATAAAAATCATGTTTGGAGGAACAGAAGGACTCCCTCGTACTCCCCAGTACCCCACAGAGGCGAAGGTATGTGGGGTTTGAACATTTCCACACTATAATAAGAAGGAGGAAAAGCTGGCACAGAAATGTGAACTGAACTGCCCTCCCCCCCCCCAACAAACCAGAGTGAACTACTGGAGCGCTCACTGGAACAGCAAGTGAGTGGGGAACATCTCTGTCTGGGGGGGGGGCACTCCAGGGTCCTTGGGATCTAGGGATTGCCAGGAAGAAATATCTCAGGGCAGTTTCACGGGAAAATCATGCTCTGAGCACAGGGGGCCCAGGGAGCTGTACTTGGGGCGGTTGCGCTAAGCATCTGGGCGGAGCTAAACAACAGGGGGGGGGGACCACATGCTGATTATCTGGGCGGAGCTGATCACCTGGGTGGTTGTGCTGAGAACAGGGGCCCAGCGCTCTAAGAAACCTCAGAGGCGGGAAGAACTAGTCTGAGGCAACCTAAATTCACAGAAAACCCTCCCATATTACCCAGACCCCAGACCAAGAAGGAAAGGGGAATAAAACCACCAAAGAGATAGCTCACATGGCCCAAAATCAAGCCTCCAGGAAGAAGGGGAAAAAGGTGACTACTGAAAACTTTTATGGCGGGAGTACCCAAGGAAAAGAAGAGAATGAGGATGAAATCCAAAAAAAATCAGAACATGCCTCCCAAAACGGAAACTATCAACAAGCTCTGGAAGATCTCAAACTGGAGCTTACCCAAAAGATGGAAATCTGGAAATAAAAATGGGAGAAAGAGATCAGCAATCTGATAGACAAGACTTCACAATTGGAGAAGGAGCTGGAAGCATCTAATAGAAGGTCAGACAAAGCTGAAAAGCAAAAGCAGTCCCTAATGACCAGAATTAAGCAACTTGAAGAAAGTGAGATCATAAAAAAGCAAAAATCAATAAAGCAAAGCCAAAAAATTAATGAATTAGAAGAAAACATAAAATATCTCACTGAAAAGGTCACAGACTTGGAAAACAGAGGATGAAGAGACAACCTCCGAATTATCGGTCTCCCAGAAAAACCAGAGATAAACAATAAACTCAATGTTATTGTACAGGAGATTATAGGAGAAAATTGCCCACATGTTCTGGAGCCATGGAGCAAAATAGAAATAGAAAGGGTTCATAGAACACCTTCTATATTAATCCCCAAAAGACAACCCCCAGGAAAGTAATCACCAAATTCAAGAGCTTCCAAGAAAAGGAGAAAATCCTACAAGAAGCCAAGAAGAGGAGCTTCAGATATAGGGGGGCTCCCATAAGGATCACACAGGACTTAGCAGCTAACACACTAATAGACCGCAGAGCATGGAACACGATATTTAGAAAGGCAAGAGAGCTCGGTCTCCAACCAAGAATCAACTACCCAGCAAAAGTGACTATATACTTCCAGGGGAAAGTATGGGCATTCAACAAAATAGAAGATTTCCAAGCATTTGCTAAGAAAAGACCAGAACTTAGTGGAAAATTTGATATCCAAGCACAGAAAGCAAGAGAAACATGAAAAGGTAAATATGAAAGAAAGGGAAAAGGAGATAAATCTTATCTTTTTCTTTAAGTCAAACTCTCTTCTATAAGGACTACATTTACATCACATTATATGTATTAATATGTGGGGAAAATGTTTTGTGTAACTTTCAAAAGTTGTATGCATCATAAGAGTAGTTAGAAGAAACATGCATAGGGAAAGATTGGGGCATTAAGAAGATTTGGGGAAAGTGGGGGCAAAGAAAGGAAAAGGGAGGGGGGAACCATTGATAATACTAAGATTTACTTCAAGAAATAGTGGGAGACTTAATAGAATAATCTTTCCATATAAAGATACACATGGGAAGGGGAGGGGAAGAACTCTCATATGAGAAGGAGAGGAAGAGAGCTTGAAGTGGAATTACTTAAATCTTACTCTCAGTGAAATCAAATCTGAGAGGGAAGAACATCTAGATCCAGTGGGATCCTGAATTCTATCTTATCCAACAGGGCAAGAAAGAGAGGAAAATTAAGGAGGGGGAGGAGAAGGGAGAATAAAAAGGGAGGGTAGGAGAGGGGGGGAGGGGAAGGGAGCATAAAAATGAAAGGGCTAGAAAGTGAAGCATATCAAGGGAGGGGACTAGGGGGAGGGACCTAGAGGAAATCACTGGTTCAAAAGGAGATAGCTAAAGAAGAAAGGTCAGAACTAGATATCAAAATGCCAGCGAATCCACAAATGACAATCATAACTTTGAATGTGAATGGGATGAACTCACCCATAAAATGTAGACAAATAGCAGATTGGATTAGAACCCAAAATTCTACCATTTGTTGTCTTCAAGAAACACATATGAGGGGGGATGACACTCACAAGGTTAGAATTAAAGGGTGGAGTAAGACCTTTTGGGCCTCAACTGATAGAAAGAAGGCAGGAGTTGCAATCATGATATATGACAAAGCCAAAGCAAAAATAGACCTGATCAAAAGGGTTAGGGAGGGTAAATATATTCTGTTAAAAGGGAGTATAGACAATGAGGAAATGGCACTAATCAACATGTATGCACCAAATGGTATAGCATCCAAATTTCTAATGGAGAAACTAGGAGAATTGAAGGAGGAAATAGACAGTAAAACCATATTAGTGGGAGACTTGAACCAACCACTATCAAATTTAGATAAATCAAACCAAAAAATAAATACGAAAGAGGTAAAAGAGGTGAATGAAATCTTAGAAAAAATTAGAGTTAATAGACATATGGAGAAAAATAAATAGGGACAAAAACGAATACACCTTCTTTTTAGCACCACATGGCACATTCACAAAAATAGATCATACACTAGGTCACAGAAACATGGCACTCAAATGCAGAAAAGCAGAAATAATAAATGCAGCCTTTTCAGATCACAAGGCAATAAAAATATTGATCAGTAAGGTACATGGAGAGCCAAATCAATAATTAATTGGAAATTAAATAATATGATACTCAAAAATCGGTTAGTTAGAGAAGAAATTATAGAAACAATTAATAATTTCACTGAGGAAAATGACAACGGTGAGACATCCTTTCAAACCTTATGGGAGGCAGCCAAGGCAGTACTTAGAGGAAAATTCATATCCCTGAGTGCATATATTAACAAATTAGGGAGGACAGAGATCAAGGAATTGGAAATGCAAATCAAAAAACTTGAGAACGAACAAATTAAAACCCCCCAGAAGAAAACCAAACTAGAGATCCTACAAATTAAAGGAGAAATTAATAAAATCGAAAGTGACAGAACTATTGAGCTAATAAACAAGACTACAAGCTGGTACTTTGAAAAAACAGACAAAATAGACAACGTACTGGTCAATCTAATTTTAAAAAGGAAAGAAGAAAGGCAAATTAACAGCATCAAGGATGAAAAGTGGGAACTCACCTCCAATGAAGAGAAAATTAAGGCAATCATTAAAAACTACTTTGCCCATTTGGAACTATGTCCAAAGGGCGATAAAAGACTGTCTGCCCTTTGATCCAGCCATAGCACTGCTGGGCTTGTACCCCAAAGAGATAATGGACAAAAAGACTTGTACAAGAATATTCATAGCTGCGCTCTTTGTGGTGGCCAAAAATTGGAAAATGAGGGGATGCCCTTCAATTGGGGAATGGCTGAACAAATTGTGGTATATGTTGGTGATGGAATACTATTGTGCTAAAAGGAATAATAAAGTGGAGGAATTCCATGGAGACTGGAACAACCTCCAGGAAGTGATGCAGAGCGAAAGGAGCAGAACCAGGAAAACATTATACACAGAGACTGATACATTGTGGTACAATCGAAGGTGATGGACTTCTCCATTAGTATCAATGCAATTTCCCTGAACAATCTGCAGGGATCTTAAAAAAAATACTACCCACAAGCAGAGGATAAACTGTGGAAGTAAAAACACCGATGAAAAGCAACTGCTTGACTACAGGGTTGGAGGAGATAAGACTGAGGAGAGACTCTAAATGAACACTATAATGCAAATTCCAACAACAGGGAAATGGGTTAGAGTCAAGAACACATGTGATAACCAGTGGAATCATGCGTCGGCTATGGGAGAGGGAAAGGCGGAGGGGGGGGGGGGAATGGGAGGGGAGGAAAAGAAAACGATCTTTGTTTCCAGTGAATAATGTATGAAAACGACCAAATAAAATAATGTTTTAAAAAAAAGAAGTGTAATGAAATAAACTTATGATGTCACCATTCCTACAATATTAATAGTGATCATAAGTAACTCAAAGCATCAGAGTAAGTCTGTTAAATCTATTCTTGCCATGTATGTTCCTCAAATATATTCCCTACCAAGCAAAAAAAAAAAAAAAACTACTTTGCCCAAGTATATGGCAATAAATATACCAACCTAGGTGATATGGATGAATATTTACAAAAATATAAATTGCCTAGACTAACAGAAGAAGAAATAGATTTCTTAAATAATCCCATATCAGAAAAAGAAATCCAACAGGCCATCAAAGAACTTCCTAAGAAAAAATCCCCAGGGCTTGATGGATTCACCAGTGAACTCTATCAAACATTCAAAGAACAGCTAACTCCAATACTATACAAACTATTTGACATAATAAGCAAAGAGGGAGTTCTACCAAACTTCTTTTATGAAACAAGCATGGTACTAATTCCAAAGCCAGGCAGGACAAAAACAGAGAAAGAAAATTATAGACCAATCTCCCTAATGAATATAGATGCAAAAATCTTAAATAGGATACTAGCAAAAAGACTCCAGCAAGTGATCAGAAGAGTCATCCACCATGATCAAGTAGGATTCATACCAGGGATGCAGGGCTGGTTCAATATTAGGAAAACCATCCACATAATTGACCACATCAACAAGCAAACCAACAAAAATCACATGATTATTTCAATACTTGCAGAAAAAGCCTTTGATAAAATACAACACCCATTCCTATTAAAAACACTGGAAAGCATAGAAATACAAGGGCCATTCCTAAAAATAATAAACAGTATATATCTAAAACCATCAACTAATATCATCTGCAATGGGGATAAACTAAATCCATTCCCATTAAGATCAGGAGTGAAACAAGTATGCCCATTATCACCTCTATTATTTGACATTGTATTAGAAACCCTAGCAGTAGTAATTAGAGAAGAAAAAGAAATTGAAGGCATTAAAATAGGCAATGAGGAGACCAAATTATCGCTCTTTGCAGATGACATGATGGTCTACCTAAAGAATCCTAGAGATTCAACCAAAAAGCTAATCGAAATAATCAACAACTTTAGCAAAGTTGCAGGATACAAAATAAACCCACATAAGTCATCAGCATTTCTATATAATTCCAACACAGCTCAGCAGCAAGAACTAGAAAGAGAAATCCCATTCAAAATCACCTTAGACAAAATAAAATACTTAGGAATCTATCTCCCGAGACAAACACAGGAACTATATGAACACAACTACAAAACACTCTCCAAACAACTAAAACTAGACTTGAACAATTGGAAAAACATTAACTGCTCATGGGTAGGACGAGCCAATATAATAAAAATGACCATCCTACCCAAACTCATCTATCTATTTAGTGCCATACCCATGGAACTTCCAAAAAAATTTTTTTACTGATTTAGAAAAAACCATAACAAAGTTCATTTGGAAGAACAAAAGATCAAGGATATCCAGGGGAAATAATGAAAAAAAAATACAAAGGAAGGGGGCATTGCAGTCCCAGATCTCAGACTATATTATAAAGCAGTGGTCACCAAAACAATCTGATACTGGCTAAGAGACAGAAAGGAGGATCAGTGGAATAGACTCGGGATAAGGGACCTCAGCAAGACAGTATATGACAAACCCAAAGATCCCAGCTTTTGGGACAAAAATCCACTATTTCATAAAAACTGCTGGGATAATTGGAGGACAGTGTGGGAAAGATTAGGTTTACATCAACACCTCACACCCTACACCAAGATAAATTCAAAATGGGTGAATGACTTGAACATAAAGAAGGAAACTATAAGAAAATTAGGCAAACACAGAATAGCATACATGTCAGAACTGTGGGAAGGGAAAGACTTCAAAACCAAGCAAGACTTAGAAAGAGTTACAATATGCAAAATAAATAATCTGGAATACATCAAATTAAAAAGTTTTTGTACAAACAAAACCAATGTAACTAAAATCAGAAGGGAAGCAACAAATTGGGAAACAATCTTCATAAAAACCTCTGATAAAGGTTTAATTACTCAAATTTACAAAGAACTAAATCAATTGTACAAAAAATCAAGCCATTCTCCAATTGATAAATGGGCAAGGGACATGAACAGGCAGTTCTCAGCCAAAGAAATCAAAACTATTAATAAGCACATGAAGAAGTGCTCTACATCTCTTATAATCAGAGAGAGGCAAATCAAAACAACTCTGAGGTATCACCTCACATCTAGCAAATTGGCTAACATGACAGCTATGGAAAGTAATGTATGCTGGAGGGGATGTGGCAAAGTAGGGACACTAATTCATTGCTGGTGGAGTTGTGAATTGATCCAAACATTCTGGAGGGCAATTTGGAACTATGCCCAAAGGGTGATAAAAGACTGTCTGCCCTTTGATCCAGCTATAGCACTGCTGGGTTTGTACCCCAAAGAGATAATAAGGAAAAAGACTTGTACAATAATATTCATAGCTGCACTCTTTGTGGTGGCCAAAAATTGGAAAATGAGAGGATGCCCATCAATTGGGGAATGGCTGAACAAATTGTGGTATATGTTGGTGATGGAATACTATTGTGTTAAAAAGAATAATAAAGTAGAGGGATTCCATGGAGACTGGAACAACCTCCAGGAAGTGATGCAGAGCAAAAGGAGCAGAACCAGGAAATCATTATACACAGAGACTAATACACTGTGGTACAATTGAAGGTAGTGGACTTCTCCATTGGTGTCATTGCAATGTCCCTGAACAATATTCAGGGATCTAAAAAATGCTATCCACAAGCAGAGGATAAACTGTGGAAGTAAAAACACCGATGAAAAGCAACTGCTTGACTACAGGGGTTGAGGGGATATGACTGAGGAGAGACTCTAAATGAACACTCTAATGGAAATACCAACAACAGGGAAATGGGTTCGAGTCAAGAACACATGTGATAACCAGTGGAATTGTGTGTCGGCTATGGGAGAGGGAAAGGTGGTGGGAGGGGGGAGGTGGGGAGGAAAAGAAAATGATCTTTGTTTCTAGTGAATAATGTTTGGAAATGACCAAATAAAATAATGTTTAAAATTTAAAAAAAAAGAAAGAAAGAAATGAATGTTAAAAAATTTTTACATGTATTTGGGAAATATTTAATGAAATAAATAAAAGAAAAGATAAAGAAAAAAAAGAAATTTACAAGAGGACATGGTTATGTCAGAAGATACAAAAGATTCCATTGAAGTTTTTTTAATTAATTTATTTATACTAAATATTTTTCCATGTTTACATTATTTCATTTTCTTTCTCTCCCCTCTTCCCTTCCCCCTCCCAAAGCCAAGGAGCAATTTCACTGGGTTGTACGCATGTTATCACTTGATATCTATTTCCATATTATTTATTTTTGCTACTAAGTGATTTTTAAGAACTAAACCCCAAATCATATCCCCATATATACATGTTATAAATGATGTCATATGTTTTGCTTTTGCATTTCTATTCCCAGAGTTCTTTCTCTCAATGTGGATAGCATTCTTTCACATAAGTGCTTCAGGAGTGTCCTGGCTTATTGCATTGCTACTAGCAGCAAAGTCCTTTACATGGGATTATTCCACAATGTTTTACTTTCTGTGTACGATGTTCTCCTAGTTCTGCTCCTTTCACTCTGCATCACTTCCTGGAGATCTTTCTAGTTCACATGGAATTCCTCCAGTTCATTATTCCTTCTGGTACATTAGTATTCCATCACCAACAGATACCACAATTTGTTCAACCATTCCCCTATCGAAGGGCATCCCCTCATTTTTGAATTTTTTGCCACCACAAAGACCGTGGCTATAAATATTTTTGTTCAAATCTTTTTCCTTATAATCTCTTTGGGTTATAAACTCAGCAGTGGTATGGCTGTATCAAAGGGCAGATAGTCTTTTAAAGCCCTTTGGGAATAGTTCCAAATTGCTTGCCAGAATGGCTGGATTAATTAACAATTCCACCAGCAATGCATTAGTGTCCCGATTTTGCCACAATTCCGCTAACATTTATTATTTTCCTTTACTGTCATATTGGCTAATCTGCGAGGTGTGAGGTGGTACCTCCATGTTGTTTTGATTTGCATTTCTCTAGTTATGAGAGATTTAGAACACTTTTTCATATGCTTATTGATAATTTTGATTTCTTTATCTGAAAACTGCCCCTTCATGTCCCTTGACCATTTGTCAATTGGGGAATGGCTTGATTTTTTATACAATTGACTTAGCTCCTTATAAATTTGAGAAATGAGACCTTTGTCAGAGGTTTTTGTTGAGAAAAATTTTCCCCAATTTGTTGCTTCCCTTCTAATTTTGGCTGTATTGTTTTTTATAATATAATAAAAAATTATTCATTTCACATTTTGTAGTGTTCTCTATCTTCTGCTTCATCTTAAATTACTTTCTTTCCCTTAGGTCTGACAGATATACTATTCCATATTTGCCCAGTTTTTTATGGTTTCCCTCTTTATATTTAAGTCATTTACCTGCTCTGAGTTAATCTTGGTATAGGGTGTAAGATGTTGATCTAAGCCCAATTTCTCCTATACTGTCTTCCAATTCTCCCAGTAGTTTTTGTCAATACTGGGTTCTTGTCCTCCATTGATGTTTCAAAGAACAATTGATGTGTTCTTTATGTCTACAGAAGTATCATGTTTAGAAATTAAATAGCTCCCTCCTGATTAGAGAAATGCAAATTAAAACAACACAGAGGTAGCACCTTACACCTAGGAGACTGGCCAATATGTCAAAAAAGGAAAGTGATAAATTTTGAGGGGATGTGGGTAAAATCAGGACATTAATACACTATTGGTGGAGTTGTGAACCATTCTGAAAGGCAATTTGAAACTATGCCCAAAGGGCTTTAAAAGAATGCATGCCCGATGACCAAGCCATACCACTGTTGGGTTTGTACCCCCAAAGAGATAATAAGGAAAAATACGTGCACAAAAATATTTTGTGGTGGCAAAAAATTGGAAAATGAAGGGCTATCTATTGATTGGGGAATGGCTGAACAAATTGTGATATATGATGGTGGTGGAATACTATTGTGCTTGAAAGGATTAATGAACTGGAGGAATTCTTTGTGAACTGGAAAGATCTCCAGGAATTGATGCAGAGTGAGAGGATCAGAACCAGGAGAACATTATATAAAGAGACTGATAGACTGTAGTACAATTGAATGGACTTCTCTACTAGCAGCAATGCAATGATCCAAGACAATTCTGAGGAACTTATGAGAAAGAACACTATCCACATCCAGAGACAGAACTGTGGGAATAGAAACACAGAAGAAAAACATATGATTGATCACGTCGTTCGATAGGGATATGATTAGGGTTTGGATGTTAAAAGCTCACTCTACTGCAAATATGAATAACATGGAAATAGGTTTTGAACAATGATACATGTTCCAGTGGAGCTGCTTGTCAGCTCTGAGAGGGGGAAAGGAAGAGGGGTTGGAAATCATGAATCATATAACCATGGAAAAATATTCTAAATAAAAAAAGAAATTAAATAGCTACTCAAATGTAATAGCTAGGAATATGTAGCATTTTAAGATTTAAAAAGTGTCTTGTACATGTTATACAATTTGGTTATCACAACAATTCACAACAACTATGTAAGAGAAGAGCTATTGTTATCATTTTTTAGATGAGGAAATGGAGGGTCAGAAAAGTTGTGATTTATCCAGAGTCATTTTGTCTGAGACAAGACTTGAACTAAGATTTTCCTGACTCCAAGTCAAACACTCTACCCACTGTGTTACCTATTTGTCTACAAGCTTCTCTCTACTTCTCTATTTCTGTTCCTGGAACCATCAACCTACTAAACAACCACACTTGAAACCAAATAGAGTTATACTAATATCAAGGGCTCTTTCATGTTGTACCACTCAGGTAAAGAATAAAGTTATCTTTTTTGCTGTCAGGTTATGTGGCCTTGGGCAAGTCATTTAGTCTGAGCCTCAGTTTCTACATAGTTGTGGAATGAATTAGATCTTTTCTATATCTAACCCTCTGAAACTTAATAATTGTTTATTTGCCTTTTTTTTCTTATGATAGTCGCAATAAAATGAAGGGCATTTTTAAAAGAAATATTCTCAATGATAATATTAAAATTTTTCCTTTAAAATTTTTTTTATTAAAAAAACCTTTCCATTCAAGATTCCATCTAGAATATAGAGACTGTGTATTAGTTTCAAGGCAGAAGAGAGATTAGGGTGAGGCAATGGGGGTTAAGTGACTTACCTAGGTAGAACACCTAGGAAGTATCTGAAGTCAAATTTGAACTCAGGACCTTCTGTCTCTAGGGCTGGCTCTCAATTCACTGAGCCACCTAGCTGTCTCTATAATTTAATTATTATTTAACAATAAGACACAATAAAGAATGGAATATACTCTTTTTTTTGGTCCTGTCACCTAAGCATAGCTCTTGGCACATAATAGCTGTGTTAAAAAAGTATGATTCCTTTTTTATGCTATACTAAACTACTAAAACATTATAACAACATGATGGTTCTAAAATGTATCTATATTAAAATGGAATCTAATCAAAATATAACTCACACCATTAAATGAAGACTCATTACAAACAACACACGTTCTTTTTGAAGTTTTCATTTTAAAAGCCTGAGCAACAGTCTTTAACTGACAAAAAAGAGTCAAGAAATGGCCTATCTTTAATTAGAGTTCAATTTATTTGCACTTTAAAAGCACAAAGGGTTAGTGAAGTCCTGGCTTTTCAATTTCTCTAGTGTTTTAAAATTCATATAGTGTCTTTAAATTCATACAATGATTTAAAGATTGAGTGTCCTGCTGCTTCAGTATTGCTTCTATTCATTAAAAGAATTATCTTGAACAAAGAACTGACTCCTTGAGATGCATATGTTGTTGTGTTTGCCTAAATAGATGTCTAAATATATCAGAGAAAGAAATTTGAATTTTCCTGACTTAGCAGAAGATCTTTTTAGAATTACAAGATGGAAACTTCAAAAAATGGCACTTGGCTACTTGGATGCTAAAAGTTCTCCTATACCTGCTCCTGGAGGAATTATCTAGAAGGTTTACTTTTGATTCTGTCTTAATGAAATTTGCTTTAGATGTTTGAAGTTACTACCAAAAATGTCTTAGCTAATTATACCCCAAAGAGTCTGCATTTCATGATTTGTATTCACTTGGCCTTTTCATTGTTCTAGACTGAATGGTATGCTAATGGTCAGACCTTTACTTTTCATACCTTGGGAACTAATGCCCTAGGGAGAAGACAAGTACTGGGGCCAGGAAGCAGGAAACAGTCTCCAAAATTCATATCAGCTTTGTAACTTATGGAAAACAGAAAAGAACTTAGGTTCTGATGCTAAAGGATGGGGACTCAAAACTCATCTGTAGGATTTTAGACATGTCTTGGCAAAGATAATGGAGTGGTTTCATTTCCTTCTCCAACTCACTTAATAGATAAGGAAAATGAGGCAAACACCATGTCTCTTAACTATAAAATCAGAGAGTTGGGCAAGGGGTCTCTGAAGTCCCTGGTAGCTCTAGATTTATAACCCTGAGAACTCCTTGCTGAGAGGAGATAAAAATCTTAGCAATTAGTGAAGGGAAGGGTTTACTAGCCATTTCTCAATCATCTTTCTTGACTTCTCTTTAGCTTTTGATTTCATTGAACACTTTTTCCTCCTCTATAGCCTCTTCACTCTAGGTTTTCATCAAAATGTAGGTTCCTAGTTATCTTACCTGTCTGACTGATCCTTCTTTGTCTCTTTTTTCAGGATCTTCATCCATCATATTTAATATGCTTGGGGATTCCCCATGGTTTTGTCCTAGATCAGTGATGGCAAACCTATGGATTTGGTGCTAAAGATGGTACACAGAGCACTTTCTGTGGGCACTTGGACACCTCCATTCCTCCAGAGTTCTTTACTAGAAAGGCCAAGGGACTCTAGTGTAGTTGGTCCCCTTCCCCTCTCCACCCAGTCTGATGACATTTTTCACATTGCCTGCTCTTCTGCCCAGCAGCCCAATGCGAGTACACAAGGTGTGGCTCACAGGCAACAGAGCTGGAGGGGAGCAGAGCCCTCTAGTCACTTCCCTCCCCTTCTCTATACTTGCTGAGGCTATTCCTAACTTCACCTCCTCCTCCACCCAGTAGCCCAATAGGAATGCTTCCTCCTTCCCCTGTGTGGTCTGGGGGGCAGCAAGGCACTTGGTCTAGGGGGTGAGACCTGGCCAAGCTCTCCATGTCTGCCCTAGCCTCTCTTCTCTCCTCCTTCTATGTTATCTCTTTTAGTGATCTTATCGGCTTCCATGTAATCAAATTTGATCTCAAGGCAAATCATCTAGATATTTTTAAATTCTTTTCTAATTTTTCTCATGACCTCCAATTTCACATACTCAATTCCTTTCTTGGGCTAACTATCCTGCAGACTAGATATTTCAAATTCAAATAGAATTCATTTTCTTCCTCAACCCTCCTCCCTCCCCCAACCTCTCCTCTTTCAAACTTCCCTATTACTATCAAGGGCACCAGCATCCTTCCAGACACACAAGGTTCCCAATACTCACAATTTTAATGTTATCCTCAACTCCTCATTCTCTGTCTCCCATTTCCAATCAGTTAGTTGCCAAGTCCTCTTTAGTCTGCCTTTGTATCCTCCCTTTTATTCATCTTCTCTCCTCTGACAAAGTTGCTTCTATGTCATCATGTCATGTCTTGTCTATTAAGCCATGTTTCTGGGGTCCATTATATGTTGTCTCCACTATAATCCACATCTATCCTGAACACATCTGTCAAAGTGAGAATAACAAACTACATATCTGACTGTTTTATTCCTCTAATCAATAAATTCTAAGAGCTCCCTCTGCTTGGGTTTTTTTTAAAGCCCTTCATAATCTGGTCAATCTCTACTGTTGTTATCTCCTTCCCTATCACTTTCTGAAACATTCTCTAGGAGCATTGTCATTGGCCCATTTGCTCTTCTTCACTGGCTTTCCACCATGTCTGGGGTTTTCTCCTTCTGTTTCTTTGCCTTCTGGCATCATTTGAGACTCAGATAAAATCCTTCCTTCTCAAAAGAGTTTTTCCCAGTCCCCCTCAAAGCTCATGCCCACCTTCTGAGATTGCTTCCAGTTTATTCTGTGTACATCTTGTAGGTTTATAGTTGTTTGAATGCTTTCTTCCCAATTAGAACATGAGTTTCTTGAGGGCACAGTCTGTCTTGAGACTTCCTTTGTACCTCCAATACTTGATATAAAGTAAACATTTTAAAAGTGATTATTGGGGAAGGTAGGTGGCTCACTGGTTGGAGTTGGAGGATCTGGATTCAAATCTTAGATACTTCCTAGCTATGTGACCCAGGGCAAGTCACTTAATTCAATTGCCAAGCCCTTGATATTTTTCTTTCTGATATTAAGATGGTAAGGATTTTTTAAAGATGATATTTGACTTGATTTATTGACTTCTTCATAGAGCAAATTAGAATTTAATGACAAAGCAGAAATATATCCATTATGTAGTATAAAAAATAATCCTAATCATGTAACCATAGAAAAATATTCTAAAGAAAAAAAAATAATCAACCTTTAGTAAAATGATAGTTTCTTGAAGTCAGGTAGCACTATAGTTTGTTGTTGTTGTTGTCCTGGTGTTTGCTGTTTTATTTTTTCTTTCCAACTTCAGGGTCTAGTGCAATGCTGTTGTTGTTTTTTAAATCAATAATAGGGCCTTAGTAAGGGTTTGCTTTTGTTGAATTGAATTAGGTATTTATATCCATCATAGATTGTTGTGAAACCTTATGAGGGAAGAACTGAGTCTCATTTGGAGCCCATTCTCTATTCCAGTGAGATAAAATAATGAAGAAAAATTGAATGAGATCACAACTAAGAGTCTTGCTCTAACTAGGTTCCAAAGACACTCTGCATGGCAACAGATGTCTATGGCTATCAGTGGATAAGTAAGATTTAAATAGCCATAGCAGAAAGGAGTTTTATTTTGTTTTTTTGAAACTTGATGGTCATGAGCTCTTCTGGGGAATTCTTAGGAGACAAGATAGCCAATGAACTTGGCCTCAATCCCTGAAAAAAATTCTGAAACACGTTATGAACGTTCATGAATATTTAGAAAAGGAAGTAATGGTCACATGTCATCATGACTTCATTGAGAACAGGGAGAATAGATCATGGCCAGTTTGGTATGATTTCCTTTTCTTTTGATAGGATTACTAAGTGGAAGATCAGGGAAATGCTAGGAATACAACTCATGCAGATTTTGACAAAACATTTCATACCATCTCTCATGCTATTATTTGAATTTAATATAAACTGTATCCCTCTTTCATTTTTAAGAAAGGAAAGTTTTGAAAATTCACTTTGGTCTCAGTCCCACCCTTTAATTGGGTAAGCATATATACTATGGGAGGATAACAGAGGACTCATACCTCCCTGGCTCCCCAGAAGATGCTTTTGTCTTGTCCCACATGACTTCTGGGGTCCATAAAAGTGACCTCTGGCCCAAACTGAGGTCAAATCTGTCCAAAGAGGTAGACCCAGAAGGATTGATGTCATCAGGATTATGAATTAGAATTTGAGGAAGCAGAAAATCTGTTGGTCTGGAGACTTTCCTGGTAGGGCAGCTTGCATGTGATTTTTGGCTAGGAAGCAGGACACTGGCCTTCTGACATTTCCTGGCATGGTCTCTCTTCACTAGTGAATGGAGACATGAGGTGAGAGGCAAAGTCAGATTAGTTTGGGTGACCAAGTGACTATGTACCTCTCTCTCTCTCCAACTCCAACTTTTACTATCTAATAAATAGTTATAAATTAATATATAGTCTCAGAGAATTTTACTCCTAACAGTCTGATGACTATGGAGGGACTCTGAATTTCCTTGTCACATAAGACTGACTTAGAGGTAGAGTAGAATTTTCTTTTACAATTTCCAGGTTTCTGAGAAGCTAAATTCCTTGAGGAGAACCTTTGCATAAAATGACTTTTTTTGAGTGTATTTGTCAGTAGTTTTTCTATTTTTATTTATTTATTTTATTTTTCTATATTTTTCTATTATTTCTATTTCTATTTTTTTTATTTTGGGGTTGGAGAGCTCTGTTTGGAAAGGCCCTTTCAGAGTGTAGCTAACTGCTCCAACTGCCATCAAAATTGGAGAAAAAGACTTGGATTCATTGCTCTCATGTAAACTAGTACCATCTACTGACATTGATTAACTGTATCCTGGTTTGTTTGCTTTTTACTCTTTAAAAAAATGCTACCTTCATTTGGTACTGTTTTGTTCTCTTCGTTAAACCATATTACATTTTCTTCTTTTGTTCCCTCTGGATGATGACTGGACTGAGGATAATGTTATTATTAAGGTTCATAGCCAAATAGGACATCTCTCCATCAAGGCAAGGCCATTTGGTCTCATGGGTGCTGGGTCTGTCACCAGATCCATCAGTGTTCTGTTTTATTCCAGATGATGATTCCAGTCCATATGATTGAGATTTTGCCACAACTTGTACCTCATGAGGGTCATATATTGATGGCCAAACAAGCCCTTTTCCCATTTTGCTTTTGTTATATGTCACATCAGTTGTGACAGTCGAAGCCCATCTACCTGGTCACAACTGCTACAATTGGTCTTTGAGAGATTCATAGGTTTTCAAATCTTGGTTGATTTTAACATGTCTTCTGAAGTAATTTTTCAGATATATGGGAATTCCACTCCCACCAACAGATCATTCACCCACCTTTGACATGTGTTAAAAGAGGTAAGTGACCTCTGTGTAGCAGATAAATGGGTGACAGTGTGAGGTACAACCTCACTCACTGTTCCATTCCTTACCACAACATTTATCTGTGCTAAGACAAATCTCAGTAGTATAAAGGATCAGTCAACTTTGCAACTGATCCTGCCTCATCATAGTTGAAGACAGATTTCCTGTGGGGTTTGGGGACTCCTGGGCAATTCTATATTTAAAATTCTTCAGCTTACTTTTCCCTTCCCCAAGAGTGGAATGGGACCTGAGTAGATCTATGTTACCCTACCAGTGTCAATGCATAATCCTTTTATTTGTTGGGTAGACAAGTCCCTGGCTGGGAATCTGGGTGCTTGGTAGAATACACAGAGCAAGAGATCAGTTCTAATTCAGTAACCACTTCCTTTGGAGCATAAAGATTTTTCTGGGCTGATAAACCCACATTTGGGATGATGATAGTAATAGGTTCTATTAGAAATATCTCTGATGAGGTTGAGAAATTGGCTCAGGATACAGTTCAAGACATCTGCCAAACTTCTAAGGCTATCTCTTTGCTTTAGGAGGAGATTTATTCCTTGGCAAAGACAGTCAAACACAATGACCAGCTCTTGATATGCTCAAGGCTGCTTCCTGGGGTGCCTGTGCTCTTATTAACTAATCTTGTTCTTCCATAAACAAATCAGGCAAAATTGTTACAAAAGTCCATAAGCCTCAAAGAATTTTGAATGACAGTCAGCAAATTGCATTAGGGACCCATGTGACATCTGATGATGCATGGTAGAACCTCTCATTGCTACAGGTCTCAGGTTTGTTAGCAACTGTGGCCAAACGAGTCTTTCAAATTCTAGAAATCTCTGTCCTTTTCAGACTTTATCTTAGCTGCTGTATTAAAGTTAATAAGTCAGCAATTTTTTGGAAATACATATTTTTAAACTTTGTTTAATTTATTTGTTTAATTAATTGTTTAATTCAATTTGAAAAATTATCTTTTTGATTTTTTTCTTCTTTGTTTTGTAATTTTTAAGTATGACTTTTTAAACTTGAGTTTATGGAATGTAGTGGAGATGGATACACTGAGAGAATGGGGACTAGTAACATGATGATAAAGGAAGCAGTTAAAGTAAAGGACTGAGTTCAAGGCCACAACTTTCTTCTTGTTTCTCTCTGCTGGACAGCCCTGATGGGGTCTGACCTAACATATGGTGAGTCACCCCTCCCCAACCTTCTCCTTTGAATATTTTAAATTCTCCCTCCAATTACAAAGTTTGAAGACAGTTTCTTATAGTTGAAGGTCTAATTTATTATCTTTTTGGGAAAAGGGATAAGGAAATAAAAGGAGAGAGGGGGAGCAATTTCCCTTCCTATGACCCCTATCTCTGGTTGAAGGCTTCAATTCAAAATCTCTTCAAAGAAAATTAATGTTGACTTTCACTGAGAGACAACCAGTTATATATCAGCTGAGATTTTTCACTGAGCAGGACTCTTTTCAGTACAGCCAGGTAAAGAAAGGATAAAAGCTAAGCACTTGTTCAGCTTTCCTCCTTCAGAAGAATTGGCCAGAAAGAAAGTGAAGTCAAATGATGAAGTGACCATATCAGATGACAGTTCTGGCTAACTGCCCCTCCTCTTGAACCTTCTATGGAACTCTCCCCTGTCAAGATAATTTTAGGGTTGTGACTTTAAATCTAGATTTAAATGGTCACTAAATAAAATCCCTAAGTCAGTCTGGAAATTTATGGTGATTTAATTAATATAGAGGGAAAAAATTTAAGGAGGAGGAAAGAGGATATAGAATTTCTCTTACCTGGCCTATGCCAGGAGGAGTTTTAAACTCCCTGACTCTAGGTCTCTGAAGATTAGAGGCTTCTAAGAGGAAAAAGTTGGAAAGTAAAGGAGGAAAATTCAGCCAGAAACTCACCACTGAACTGGAAAATAACTTGTAGCCATGCTAAGATGCCGAAAGATTCAGCACGCAGCTCTCAGCTAACTCTCCACCGCCAATCAGGGAAAGAGAGAGAGACTGTCCTTGAGGGATGAAAAGTCTCAAATATATAGACCTTTCATCCTTGTGTATCCTCTTCTAAATTTTCACATCTACCAATCACATTAAAGGCTTTTTCTCCAGAACTGCCCATACTTTTAGTTCTCACCTTCTTTGATTTGATTATATCTTAGTACTTAACACTTCTTTGTTAAGTTCAGCTTTTGTGAGTTTATTGACCTTTTTGTGATTAATTTAACCTTTATAGTTACTTAACATATTTTTTTATTAGGATACTAAAAATAGACTTAGCTTAAAGTTCTAGCTTCACTATAAGGTGAGAACTAATACTTTGTTTAATTTATTTGTTTAATTAATTATTTGATTTGAAAAATGATCTTTTTGATTTTTTCTTCTCTTTGTTTTTTATGTTTTAAGTATGACTTTTTAACTTGAGTTTATGGAATTATACCTAATATTTGGTATTGAAGAATCAATTTACAATGTCTGCTGATAGCCCTACAGCGTCACATATACCAAAGCTTAGGCTATTGAAACCTGCCAATATTGGGTTATTAAATCTTATGGGATCATCAATCAACTGATGAGTGAGTCTATGATTGAGGCAGGATTTAAACTCAGGATATACTGACTCTAAGACCAACTCAGTATACATCATGCTACCTCTCTTCTATTATCAATAATATACAGATTTTTGAGCTTTCTTGTATGCCACATTAAGGAAGCCCATTGATGTAACTATACAATTCTATGGTTTAAATCCTAACTCAGAATGGAAAGTGTAAGATAACTAATGTCAGAGTTGATAAGTCAATTAATTTGGTCATCTTAATAAGGAGCAAAATAAATTTATATTTAGAGTCTAGGGTCATAAAATATTATTGCATCTAATGTCCTTTCAATACATCAATTTGATTTTATAGAATCTTAGAGGGGAATGTGATTTTAATAACATCTCATCTAAACTGTACCTGAAAAGAAATCTCCTCTACACTGTCCCCAAAAAGGGGATATTCAGTCTTTTGACTGAAGATTCCTAGTGATGAGAAAATTACTCCTTCCACAGGAAATTCAATTCAATAGCATTGGTGAGTGAAAGAATGGAAATATATTTATTGAGCACTATGAGTGAAAGAATTGTGCTGAGCCCTGGTTTCACAACTCTGGCAATCTCTTACTCTCAATGAACTCACATTCTCATTAGGGAAAACAACACATATAGGAGGATTCTTATAAGATCCAGGCATAGTGCTAGGCCAATCAATTACCCAATGAATATTTATTAAATACTCATGGTGTGCCAGGTACTGTCCTAAGGGCTGATGGAATTTTATCAAAGGATTGTAAAATTGTGTATACCTTTTGACTCAGCAATACCACTATTATTTCCTAAGGTGATCAGGAAAAAAGGAAAAGAACCTATAGGTTCTAAAATATTTATGGCAGCTCTTATTATGGTGGCAAAAAATTGAGGGGAGGACCATCAGCTGGGGAATGGCTGAATAAGTTGTGGTATATGACTGTGAAACAATAAGCAGATTGAATTTTTTAAAAATGGAAATATCTATGTGTATGTGAAATAAGCAGAACAAAGAGAATATTATATACAATGGTATATTTTTAAAGAATGATTTCTGTATATCCACCTCCAGAGAAAGAACTGATATAATAGAAACATAGCAAGACATAGTTGTGTGTGTATATGTATGTGTGTGTGTGTGTGTGTGTGTATGTCTTTTTTGTTAAATGATGCTTTCTCTAGTATGGGGAGGGAAGAGGGGATTGGTGATACTTGGGAGTTTTAATGTAACAAACAAACAAGTAATTAATTAAAAATCAAATATATATAAGCTCTGCCCTCAAAGAGGGAGAAATAGTTTATATTTTCAAATATATATATTATATAATTTCTATTATATGTTAATGTTATAGATTATAAAAGATATTATAGTGGGGTAAATAATATATAAATCACTATTTACATATAAAATATATACAGTTTGAAGTTGTTCTCAGGGGGAAGGCATAAGAATTGGGGACAACTAGAGAAAATCTCTTGCAAAATATAGAATCTGAGCTGAGTTTTTTCCAGGGAAGCCACTGGTCAGAAATGAGGAAGGAAAACATTCCAGGTATGGAGGATAATCTTTAAAGAGGCACAGAGTTGGAAGATGGAAGCTCAGGTAAGAACATCAAGAATGTCATTGTCTTTAAATCAAAGAATACATGTAAAGGTAGAAAGTATAATAAGACTGGAAAAATAGGATGAGGCCAGGATATGACGCATTATAAATGCTGCAGTCTCTTCTATTTGATCTTGGCTTTATTAGGAAGCCAGTGTAGACTATTGAGTGTGAGTGAGCATGTGTGTGAATAGATGTATAGGTGACATATTACATGCATACTTTAGAAAATCACTTTAGAAGCTGTGTGGAAGCTATATTGGAATAGGAAGAGGCTTGAGGAAGAGTGTTCCATTAATGTAGGTGTGACCTATTAGATTAGCTGAATTAATAGAAAAGGAAAATAACTTATGGTAGAGCAGAATAAGAAAACATAGGGATGCATACACTGTTGGAGAAGTTGTGAATTGATCTAACTGCTCTGGAAAACAATTCAGAACTACATTCCAAGGGCTATGAAATTGTGCATACCTTTTGACCCAGCAATATGACTACTAGGACTGTTTCCCGAAAAGACCAAAGAAAAGGGAAAAAGATCTATTAGTACAAAAACATTTATTAAAAATGTGGGGCTGGAGATGGAGTCAAGATGGCCTCATACAGGCAACTAAAGTTCAGACCTCTGAAAAACCCTTCCTTACCTATTACAAACTAAATTCTCCTAGGGGACTAAAAATCAAACCTAAACACAAGACAGAGCCAAGGATCCCTCCTGCTGGACTCAACTTAAAAGGTATGCCCCCCCCAAAGCCTGAATTCAAGAACACTTGGGTTTAAGAGGAAGGAAGAAGGAAGGTCCCAGACCCCTACCCCACCTAGAGCACTAAGCCTCCAGTGGCAGCTGGAACGTCTGGGTAGGCAAGGGTGCTGGTCTGGAGGGAGTACCTTGCAGGCAAAGCTGAGCCAGGCTCACAACATCAAACACAAGCAGTGGGGAAGCAGTTGGAGAAGAAGCACAGAGCACAGAGTGGGCAGCCTAGTTGCAGCAGCAGAGACATTCCTCCCTTCACAGAAGTTTTGGCCTCAGGACACATCCAGCCCAACTCAGCTGGACTTAATCCCATCAAAGCCTTAAGAATTAGGGAAGCTCAAGCTCCAACACCCCTCCCCCACAGACTGAGCTGAGATATTTGCTGAAGAAGCTCCAAGTTTGAAGAATGACAGAAAAGCCCCAAGCCACAGATCCAACAAAAAAAATGAGAGGAGCAAGAGCCCAGGCAACTGTAACGAGTAAAGAAGGGGAAAATATGAACAAACAACAGAAAAAGAAAAAAGAAATTATAATCAACAGCTTCTATACAGGCAATGAACAAAGAGCAAACATAACAGAGAAGGTGGAGGGCATACCAAGAAAAAACTCAGAAATCTCAGCAAATTGGATACAGGCTTTGGAAGAACTCAAAATACAATTCAAAACACAATTAAGAGAGGATGAAGACAACTGAGAAAAGAACTTAAAAATCAAGATGAGTCATCTGGAAACAGAAAACAGTGTCTTGAAAACCAAAATTAATCAGTATGAAAATGAGGCAAAGGAGATAAAAGATGACATCCAAAGAAAATCAGACCAGAAGGAGAAGGATAACCAAAAAGCCATGGATAAAATCTAGTCTTTAAAAACCAGAATACAACAATTAGAAGTAAGTGATTTCACAAGGCAGCAGGACACTACAAAACATAATCAAAAGAATGAAAAAATTGAGGAAAATATGAAGCACTTCATTCACAAAACAGAAGATTTAGAAAATCGTTCCAGGAGAGACAACTTAAGAATAATTGGTCTACCAAAGACCATGACAAAAGAAAAAGCCTGGACATAATACTACAGGAAATTATCCAAAAAGAGGGAAAAGTAGAGATTGAAAGAATCCACAGATCACCTCCTATACTTAATCCCCAACTGACAACACCAAGGAATATTATAGCCAAATTCAAGACCTATCAGACCAAGGAAAAATATCACAAGCTGCTAAGAAGAAGTCATTCAGATACTATGAAACCACAGTGAGGATAACACAGGATCTGACTGCATCCACACTGAAGGACCAAAAGGCATGGGTTATGTTATTCTGAAAAGCAAGGGAATTAGGTCTACAACCAAGAATCAACTACCCAGCAAAACTGACTATATATTTACAGGCAAAAGTATGGTCATTTAACAAAATATAAGAATTCCAAGAATTTGTAAAGACCAGATGTGAACAGAAAATTTGATGCCGAAGCACAGAACTCAAGAGAATCATCATAAGGGAATTAAGAGAAAGAGGTAAAAAAGAAAAACAAAACCAAAAAAACAAAAAACAGAAAACTTTTTTTTAGGAGATCTAATAAGTTAAAATGATATGTATCCCTATAAGAAAAGAGGTCATTGTTGTTCTTAAAAATTATTATTAAAACCTGGGCAGCTAGAAGAATTACACTTAGAGTGAACAGTGACAGATTGTATAGGATGAAATGACAAGAGATAAATAGGTATATAGATATATGTATGCATAAATACAAGTAGAGCTAAAAAAGAGGTTAATACTAAAAGAAATGGGAAAAGAAACAAAAGTGGTGAATTTATATGTCACGAAGAAGCACATGGCAGGAGGGGGGGGAGAACATCAATACAATGGAAGGATAAAGAGGTTGGAGAAAGTAAATACTCAACTCTTACATGCATTGAAATTGACTCAAAGAGGGAAGAACAATTAAATATATTGGGACAGAGAATTGATTTGCACCCTATAGGGAAGTAGAAGGGTAATAGATGGATTGGTAGGGAGGGAAGCAGTACTAGGGAGGGAGAGGGTGGGGGGTAGTTTAAAAAGACAGTAAAGAAAATAAGAGGGGAATAAGAAGGAGGGGGTAGAAAGGGAAGTAAAATAAGGGTGGGAACTTGGGGGACAGTATAAAAACAAAACATTGGTGTAGAAGGAAATAATAAAAGAAGAAAAGGCAGGATTAGGAGTGGAAATCAAAATGCTGAGAAATACACAGCTGGTAATCATAACTATGAATGGGAATGGAACGGACTCACCCATAAAATGCAAAGGAATAGCAGAGTGGATTAGAGATCAAAAGAAGGAATTGAACAAGCCATCAAAAAACTCCCTAAGAAAAAATCCCCAGGTCCAGATGTATTCACAAATGAATTCTATCAAACATTCAGACAACAACTAATCCCAATATTATACAAACTATTTAACAGAATAAGCAAAGGAGTTCAAAAAAATACCTTTTACAACACCAATATGGTACTGATTCCAAAGCCAGGCAGGTCAAAAACAGAGAAAGAAACTATAGACCAATCTCTTTAATGAATATAGATACAAAAGTCTTAAATAGAATACTAGCAAAAAGACTCCAGAAGTGATCATGAGGGTTATTCACTATGACCATGTAGGATTCATACCAGGAATGCAAGGATGTCTCAATATTAGGAAAACCATCCACATAACTGACCATATTAACAAGCAAACTGACAAAAATCACATGATTATCTCAATAGATGCAGAAAAAGCTTTTGACAAAATACAACACTCATTCCTATTGAAAACACTAGAAAGCATAGGAATAGAAAAGACTTTCCTAAAAATTATAAACAGTATATATCTAAAACCACCAGCAAGCATCATCTGCAATGGGAATAAACTAGAAGCCTTCCCAGTAAGATCAGGAGTGAAACAAGGATGCCCATTATCACCTCTATTATTTAACATTGTATGAGAAACACTAGCTGTAGCAATTAGAGAAGAAAAAGAAATTGAAGGTATTAAATTGGCAATGAGGAGTCTAAGCTATCACTCTTTGTGGATGATATGATAGTCTACTTAAAGAATACTAGGGAAACAACCAAAAAGCTAATGGAAATAATTAACAACTTTAGTAAAGTTGCATGATACAAAATAAACCCACATAAGTCATCAGCATTTCTGCAGGGATTTAGGAGAAAAAACACTATCCACAAGCAGAGGACAAACTGTGGGAGTAAAAACACCGAGGAAAAGCAACTGCTAGACTACAGGGGTTGATGGGATATGACTGAGGAGAGACTCTAAATGAACACTCTAATGCAAATATCAACAACATGGAAATGGGTTCGAATCAATTACACTTGTGATACCCAGTGGAATTGTGTGTCAGCTATAGGATAGATGGGGGGGCGGGGGAGAAAATGATCTTTGTCTCCAATGAATAATGCTCAGAAATGACCAAATAAAATAATGTTATTAAAAAAAAACAATTCATTTAAATGGTCATTAGGGCTCTAGGCAGGAACATGAGAGTGTTACATTTAAAATAGGTGGAGACATAAACTGTTATAATTAAAATAGGTGTCTGCCATAAACTGTGGCAGTTAAAATGGTTGAGGTTGTAAACTGTAGTGAGTAAAATAGTGGAAGATAGATATAAGAGAGGCTGAGTAAATTTGTGACCGCAGAAAATATGTTTCACTACAGTGTCTTGTTTTAAATCAATTATAAGGTGGTTGCCAGGGAATATATTCCAAATTATGAATATACTCAAGTCAACTGGGTTTTATAGAGACTTTAATTAATACAAATGAGGAATTAAAGAAAAGAGAGAAAGAGAGAAAAAGGAAATAAGTATGAAGGGCCTTAAGCCAATATGGCCTATACCTGAGTCTTAAGAGAGAGAGATCAGTCAGTCAGTTTTTTATCACTCACCACAAGGTCTGTCTAAGCAAGGATTCTAGTGACACCAGGCCAGCTCCATCTCAGCTGACTTCATCAGAGAGAGTTCCAGCCAGAGTCCTCCTCAAAGAGCCTTCCAGCCAGAGACTGTTTCAAAGGGCCTCTCTCCAGAGCCTCCAGAGGGACAGAGTCCCCTCAGAGGAGCTCCAGTGAGACCTCCTTAGAGATTGTCCTCCAAGAGCTTCCCTTCTCTAGGGCCTCTCTCAAGAGATTCTTCCCAAGTGATCCTCATCAGAGATCCTCCAAAAGGATTTTTTCTCTCAAGAGATTATGCTTTTTCTTATATAGGGGGTTTTCTCCTATGTCACCTCCCCTAAGTTCTTCCATCTACCAATCACAGTAGATGTTTTCCAAAGGACAACCCATTCTAAAAAGACAGCTGAGTCGACTAATCCCCTCAGTAAGTCTGAACCAGAGAAAACATAGCTGAGTTGACTAATCCCCTCAAGAGAAAAACCTCTGAGTAAGTTTTCACCTCTTTGCTCCTGGCAAGTTTACAAGTTGCCCAACCTTTATAGGTACCTAGCACCCCATTGTATCAATTCTAAAAACAGGCATGGCTCAAAGAACTCCCTGCCTCATCATAAGCATGGGTCTAGGTACTTTCATTATTTAGCAAGGAGTTTTCTCCCCTAAAGCAGTTTTAAGTATGGGTGGAGTAGAGGTCCTCCCATTTCTGATCCTGGTGAGTTCTCACAGTCAAAATAGGGAATGTTCCCAGTAGGGAATTGTTCCAATTGAGAATTCCCTGATGGGGAAATTTTTAACATTCACAAGTCTGAGAAATTTCAAGATTTACAATAGCCAAGAGTAGGAAAATTTATATTGCTAGGCATTAATCATCTGAACCCCAAACCCTGTGCCAAAATAATTTTTTTGGTTGAATATTATTTTGTTGTTTATAATTAAAGTACAAATTAATTAAAAAAACACAGAAGAAAAACAACTGCTTGAATACATGGGTGGAGGGGAAATGGCTGGGGATGTAGACTCTAAATGAACATCCTAATGCAAACACCAACAACATGGAAATAGGTTTTGATCAAGGACAGATGTAATACCCAGTATAACTGTGCATCAGCTATAGGAAGGGTGGGTGGAGGGAAGGGAGGGAAATAATAGATTCTTGTAACCAAGAAATAAAGTTATACATTGACTAAATAAATTAAAAATAAATAAGTAAAATAAAATAAATTCCTGGACTTCCGGTTAAGATGGCGGCTTAGAGAAAGCTAAAGTACAGATCTCTGGAAAACCCTTCCCGACCGATCTCAAACTATAAGCTCCTAAGGTGCCGAAATTCAAGACGATCAACAGCACAGACCCTGGGAACCCTCCTCCTGGACCTGGACCCGGTTCAAAAGGTACGGCTCCCCTCAAAAGCCAGAACCCGAGATCACTCGGACCTCAGAGGTAGGAGCGCAGAGTCCAAGGCTCCGGGAAGCCGCAGCCCAGCCCGGCTCAGAGAGCAGGGTCCTCGGAACAACAACCCTCAGGGCCTTCTATCCGAGTCCCAGTGAAAGTTACTGCCTGGGGCTCCCGCTGCAGAGAGCGGGTCGAAACAACAGCAACCCTCAGGGCTGGCAAGACAGCCTCACGGGCTGGATCCTGCTATCCAAGTCTCAGTGAAAGTCCCTGCCCTCGGAGCTTGGGGAAGCTGCAGCCCATCCCCCCGCAGGCCGACGAAACAGCCTCACGGCCAGCGATTCTGAAGGCAACTTCCAGAAAGTGAGCCGGGGGGAGAGTGTGGCCTAGTGGTCCGACCCTTCCACTCCAGTTCCAGTGAGGCATATTCAGTTTAACCCAGGGAAAGCTCATAGAACCAAAAATCTACCCAGGACTAAAGCCTCTGAACACCAGACAGAGATAAGAAAAGCTAATCCTCCACACTCAGAGGTGGCAAACTCCACAGAAGCACAGAAGCCCCAAAATACCAAGAAAAATAACAAGAAAGGGGCGACTTTGGACACATTCTATGGAGCCAAAATTCAAAATACAGAGCAGATAGAAGAAGATATACAAGAAAATGCTCCAAAATCTTCCAAAGGAAATGGAAACTCTCCACAAACCCATGAAGAACTTGAATCAGAAATTACCAAAAAGATGGAAGCCCTCTGGGAGGAAAAGTGGAAAATAATGCAAAAGAAATTCACACATCTACAAAACCAGTTTGACCAAACTGTAAAAGAAAACCATGCTTTAAAGCAAGAACTAATAAAGCAAAGCCAAAACACCAAGAAATTAGAAGAGAACATAAAATATCTCACCGACAAGGTGATAGATCTGGAAAATAGAGGGAGAAGAGAGAATTTAAGAATAATTGGACTCCCAGAAAAGCCAGAAATAAACACCAAACTGGACATGGTGATACAAGATATCATCAAAGAAAATTGCCCAGAGATTCTAGAACAAGGGGGCAATACAGCCACTGACAGAGCTTACAGAACACCTTCTACACTAAACCCCCAAAAGACAACTCCCAGGAATGTAATTGCCAAATTCCAAAGCTATCAAACAAAAGAAAAAATCCTACAGGAAGCCAGAAAAAGACAATTTAGATATAAAGGAATGCCAATCAGGGTCACACAAGACCTTGCAAGTTCTACTCTGAATGATCGTAAGGCATGGAACATGATCTTCAGAAAGGCAAGAGAGCTGGGTCTCCAACCAAGAATCAGCTACCCAGCAAAACTGACTATATACTTCCAAGGGAAAGTATGGGCATTCAACAAAATAGAAGACTTCCAACTCTTTGCAAAGAAAAGACCAGAGCTCTGTGGAAAGTTTGATACCGAAAATCAAAGAGCAAGGAATACCTGAAAAGGTAAATATTAAGGAAAGGGGAAAAATGTTATCTTCTTCTTTTACTCAAACTCTCTTCTATAAGGACTACATTTATATCAATCTATGTATACTAATATGTGGGGAAAATGTAATGTATAAATAGGGGGTAAAGAAAGACCAAATAGAATAATGGTTCTCACACAAAGATTCACATGGGAAGGGGAGGGGAAGAAAACTCCTATAAGAAGGAGAGGAAGGGGGGGGGTTTACTTAAACCTCAATCTCAGGGAAATCAACTCTGAGAGGGAAAAACATCCAGATCCATTGGGATCTTGAATTCTATCTTACCCAACAAGGGTAAGGAGAAGGGAAAACCAAGGGGGGGAGGGGGAGAGGGAGAACAAAAAGGGAGGGAAAGAGAGGGGGGAGGGGAAGGGAAGAAAAAGGGAGGGACTAAAAAGGGAAACATCAAGGGAGGGGACAAGGGGGACTGATTCAAAGTAAATCACTGGACTAAAAGGTAGAGCCGAAGAAGAAAAGGTTAGAATTAGGGAAGGCAATCAAAATGCCAGGGAGTCCACAAATGACAATCATAACTTTGAACGTGAATGGGATGAACTCACCCATAAAACGTAGACGAATAGCAGAATGGATTAGAATCCAAAACCCTACCATATGTTGTCTTTAAGAAACACACATGAGGCGGGTTGACACCCACAAGGTCAGAATTAAAGGATGGAGTAAGACCTTCTGGGCCTCAACTGATAGAAAGAAGGCAGGAGTGGTAATCATGATATCTGATAAAGCCAATGCAAAAATAGACCTGATCAAAAGGGATAGGGAAGGTAATTATATTTTGTTAAAAGGGACTCTAGACAATGAGGAAATATCATTAATCAACATGTATGCACCAAATAATATAGCACCCAAATTTCTAATGGAGAAACTAGGAGAATTGAAGGAAGAAATAGACAATAAAAACCATACTAGTGGGAGACTTAAACCAATCATTATCAAATTTAGATAAATCAAATCAAAAAATAAATAAGAAAGAGGTAAAAGAAGTGAATGAAATCTTAGAAAAATTAGAATTAATAGACATATGGAGAAAAATAAATAGGGATAAAAAGGAATATACCTTCTTCTCAGCACCACATGGCACATTCACAAAAATTGACCATACATTAGGTCACAGAAACATAGCACACAAATGCAAAAAAGCAGAAATAATGAATGCAGCCTTCTCAGATCACAAGGCAATAAAAATAATGATTAGTAATGGTACATGGAAAACCAAATCTAAAACCAATTGGAAATTAAACAATATGATACTCCAAAACCGTTTAGTTAAAGAAGAAATCATAGAAACAATTAATAATTTCATCGAGGAAAATGACAATGGCGAAACACCCTTTCAAACCTTTTGGGATGCAGCCAAAGCGGTAATCAGAGGTAAATTCATATCCCTGAATGCTTATATTAACAAACAAGGGAGAGCAGAGATCAATCAATTGGAAATGCAATTGAAAAAACTCGAAAGCGATCAAATTAAAAACCCCCAGCAGAAAACCAAATTAGAAATCCTAAAAATTAAGGGAGAAATTAATAAAATCGAAAGTGATAGAACTATTGATTTAATAAATAAGACAAGAAGCTGGTACTTTGAAAAAACAAACAAAATAAAATAAATTCCTTATGAAAAAATGTGGGGGTGTCTATCACAGAGGTGGGAAAACAAATTGTAGTATAAGACTGTGATAGAATGTGATTGTGCTAAAAGAAATGATGAGCAAGATGAATTCCAAAAAACTTGGAAAGATATATAAACTCCTGCAAAGTGAAGTAAGAAGAACCAGAACATTATACATAGTAACAATAATACTGTAAGGAAGATCAACTGTGAAAAGCTTAGCTATCCCTATCAGGACTACAGTTAAGGAAAATTGCAAAGAACTCATGATGAATAATACTATCTATCTGATGGGCTCTGACCACAGATTATTTAAGTTTCTTAATTTTTCTTGCCTTTTTTTGCAATGTGGCTAATTGCCAATATATTTTATATTGCTTCACATGTATAATTAATATTATATTGCTTACTTTCTCTAGAGGTGGGAGCAAGAAGAGTATTTAGAATGACTTTTTTTATTTTTTGGAAATTTTAATTAGTTAATTTTGTAAACCTTGAAATTTCTTAGACTTGTGAATGTTGGAAATTTCCCCACTGGGAAATTTCATACTTGAAAAAAATTTCCTACTGATAGTAAGAACTCTATTGAATGTGAAACTCCTTGGTATGAGAGGATCCTTCTCCTCCCTACTTATGACTACTCTAGGACAGAAACCTTTTGCTAAACAATGGAAAGGGCTTTGACCTATACTTAAGCATAGAACAGGAAGTTCTTTGAGTCATGATTGATTTTAGAATTGATACAATAGAGGTATTTGGAATGACAGAACCAGGTCTTGGAACTTACAATCTCCACCCTTCTCAGTGTAACAGGATTTATGAAGGGCTGCAGCATGGATCAAGATTTAATTATTTGAGAATATGACCTACAACAGACATGTGCAAAGGAAACAGACCTCTGGGAGGTCCTGGGTTAAGCTAGAGCCACCATTGGCACAGGGGAGATATTGACAGTGATTGGTAGATGGGAGAACTGAGGGGAGGGGACTTAGATGGTTTCCTTAAAGATAGGGGGGTGGGGGGTGGAGGGGGCTGAGGAGAGGGGAGGAGGTTTTGCTCTGAGCAAGGTGGCTCTGAAGGAGTACTGAGGAGGTTTCTCTGAAGGAGGACTGAGAAGGCTGGTTTTGAAGGAGGTTGCTCTGGAGGAGGTTTTGCTCTGGGAGGTTTTGCTCTGAGAGGTTTTGCTCTGGAGGAGTCTGAGAGGAGAGAAGTCCTGGAGGGAGAGCTCCTGGAGAGGTCTGAGAGGAGGGTTTGCTCTGAAGGAGGCTGGAGGTGGAGGCCCCTGAGAATGTTTCTCCATTTTGGTCATGTGAGTGATAGAGACTGATCTCTTTTCTTTGCCTCAGCTATCTAAGGGCCTTTGGCCCAGCCTAAGCAGAGGGGGTATTTGAGCCCTATTCCCTTCTCTCCCCTTCTCTCTCTCTCTCTCTCTCTCTCTCTCTCTCTCTCTCTCTCTCTCTCTCTCTCTCTCTCTCTCTCTCTCTCTCTCTCTCTTGTTCATACCTTTCTTCCTCCTGTTTGTAATTAAAACTCCATAAAAGGTTGACTGCTGACTTGAGTTTTCATTTAGGAATTACATAGCTGAATTCCTTGGGGACCTTAAATTAATATATATCAGTCTTTTAAAGTGATTTCCATATCACAATTTAGACTATTTTTCCATGATTACAAGATTCATCTTCTTTCCCTGCCCTCCTCCCTCCCCCCTGATGCACAATTCCACTGGGGTTTACATGTGTCACCAATCAAGATCTATTTCCATATTATTGATATTTGTGTTGGGGTGATATTTTAGAGTCTACATCCCCAATCATATCCCCATAGATCCATGTGATCAAGCAGTTGTTTTTCTTCTGTGTTTCTACTCCCACAGTTCTTTCTCAGGATGTGGCTATTGTCCTTCCTCATAAATCCCTCAGAATGTCCTGGGTCACTGCATTACGGCTACTAGCAAAGTCCATTACATTTGATTGTACCACAGTGCATCCATCTCTGTGTACAATGTTCTCCTGGCTCTGCTCCTCTCACTCTGCATCACTTCCTGGAGGTTGTTCCAGTCTCCATGGAATTCCTCCACTTTATTATTCCTTTTAGCAAATAGTATTCCATCACCAACAGATACCACAATTGGTTCAACCATTCTCCAATTGAAGGGCATCCCTTCATTTTCCATTTTTTTTTGCCACCACAAACAGCATGGCTGTGAATATTTTTGTACAAGTCTTTTTCCTTATCATCTCTTTGGGGTATAAAACCAGCATTGCTATGACTGGATCAAAGGGAAAGCAGTCTTTTAGTGCCCTTTGGGCATAGTGGAATGAAATTTTTAAAAAGAATGTTTAAAGAAATTAATGTAAATGGGGTAGCTAGGTGGTGCAGCAGATAGAGTTCTCAACCTAGAGTCAGGAAGGTTTATCTTCTTTGATTTCAAATCTGACCCCAAACACTTACAGGCTGTGTTATTCTTGGTATATCCCTTAACCTGGTTTACCTCAGTTTTCTCATCTGTAAAATAAGCTAGAGAATGAAAAAGGATACCAATCCAACATCCTTGTCAAGAACACCCCAAATGGTGTCACAAAGTGTTGGACACAACTGAAGCAAATGAACAACAATTATACTTGGGAAATATTTAATAAAATAAGTAATAATACATTAATAAAATAGCATAGTTGTGAGATAAGAGCCCTTCAACAAAGGAGGGACTTTGTAAGTACAAAGAAGGGCACATATAGCAAAAAATGTTGAGAAGGTAGAAGTGACAAGACTTGGTGGCAGATTGGATATTTGAGATGAGTATGAGTGAGGAGTTAAGGATAATAATGAGGCTGTGAGCCTGGGTGAATGGGAAGAATGGTGGTACCTTTAATGAGACTATATACGTTTGGAAAATATAGCAAGGAAGGAAGGAGGAACTTTGAAGAGGGAAGATTAGTAGTTTGATGTCATATTGAGTTCTATATTCCATTTCAAGGTGTCAAAAAGGTAGTGATTTGAGCCTGGAGGTCAGGGATTTCCCACTGGATCTTTAAATGTAGTAATCATTTGCATCAAGATGATAGGTGAAACCATGACAGCTGATATGCTTATCAAGTAAAATAATATATAAAGGGGAGGAGAAGAAAACCTCGGAAAGACCCTTTGGGGATATCCAGGGTTAGTGTATATAATGTGGATGAAAGTCCAGCAAAGCAGATTAAGAAAGGGTAGTCAGATATGTAAAAAGACGAGAACCAGAACAGAGTAGATAACACAAAGGCAAAAATGAAATAGATGCTTTTGCCATTATGGAGCTAAGGGTTTGAAGCAGGGATGTGGGGTAGAAAACATGACAAGTACCATCTGTTCCACTTTGGCCCACATTGTTGGGAAGTTTTTTCCTTGAGTCAAGCCAAAACCTGTCTCTACCTTTCACATGAGTTCTGCCACTTGTAGTCCAGCAAAACGAATAAAATGTCTGTCATAAGAAACCCTTAACAAAACACTTGAAGGCTAGTAAAATAGTGTTCTTTCTCATGAACTCTTGTTGCATCTTATTGCTTGCATGACTAATTTTCTAAACTCAATTCAAGAAACATTTTAATTTTTCAGACATTCTTCTAGATATAAGAGAAAGTGAAGAGCTTATATTATTTTGAGGGAAAACCACAAATAAATATACTTTCTCTGTCTCTCTGTCTCTGTCTCTGTCTGTCTCTGTCTCTGTCTGTCTCTGTCTCTCTCTCTCTGTCTCTCTCTCTCTCTGTCTGTCTGTCTCTCTGTCTCTTTTTCTCTGTGTGGGAATGCCAATGTGATTTCTGTTGAGTGGAAAGTAGTAGACTAATTGGGAGTACTGATGAGAAAGGAGGGAATTAATAAAGGTTTTTCATAGATGGTTGCATTTGAGCAAAACATTGAAGTGAGGTAAGAATTCTAATAGGTGGGGGTAGAATGGTATAAAATTAAGGAGGTACACTATGAAATATGTGCAGCGAATGGTATATAAGCTAACATGGTATGGAATGTGAAATGTCAGAGGAATCTATTTTATGTTAGAGGCAATATGGAATTATTTGAAGCTGTTTAGACAAAGGGGTGATGTAATCCGACTTCAAACTTTATGAATCTCAATTTGGCAACTATGTGTAATCTGGATTGAAGAGAGCCATTGAGAACACCAAAGAAGGCAGTACAGAGAAAGATAAAGGCTTAGGAACCTTGGAACTTAGGAACTTTTGGAACCTTGGGTAAGGCATGGATTGTAATTAAGGAAAGGAAACTGAGAAGGATGTCAGATATATAAGAAGACCAGAGGAAAAGGAAAAGTAATACTATAGAAATCCAGTAGGGAATGTTATCTAACACTGTAGATTTTCCCAGAATGATCACAAAGTATGCAGATTGAGTAAAGGCTACAGGATTTAATTATTAAGAAATTGTTGATGATCCTAGAAAGAGCAGCTTCAGTAGAAAGGTAGATTGAAATACAAAATTGAGTAGGTTGTGGAAAAGGTGAGTCGATAAGTATAGATAACATTCTTTTGGTGCTCAGTTGTAAAAGTGAATTAAGATATAAAATAATAGCTTGATAGATTGGCAAGGACAAGGGAAGGTTTTGCAAGGATAAGAAAGATCTAGGCAGGTTTTTTAGGAAGCAGTGAAGGGACCTATAGTTAGAGGGAGAGTGGAAATTAGAAATAGTGGGTAGAATCTGAGACAAGGTCATACACTATTTGAGAAGGGATCAAAATATAAGGCTTTAAAGTTATCCCTAATTCATGTCATTTTATTAAGTTCCTTCCATTCTCCTAGATTGTCTAGTACATTAAAAAAAATAATTTTCCATACCAAATGTAAACTATCTTTCCCTGGTTCTTGAAATCCCCAAATTTACAAAACAGGTCATTTTTGCTTCTATCCAAATTGTGAGTGGAAATATTGAATGAAATAGGGGCAAGACAAAGCCCTCAGGCATTCTGATAGATGCCTCTCTCTAGGTGACATCAATCCATTAATCATCAACTTGGGTTCAATTTTCTATCATTCCTCAATTCACATAGCTACAGTAGGATCTATTCTAAATCTTTCCATTTTATTCATAAGAAAAGTGAAAGACCAATGTATAATGCTAAAATCCACAAATATTATGTCCATGGCAGTTCCCTGTTGTACTAGTCTATTAAAACTCTCAGCTAAGGAAATGAGGTTAATCTGGTAAGATTTGTTCATGGTGAATCCAAGTTGATTCTTTAATTCCCTTTTAAATATTCACAAACCATCCCTTTAATAATGTACTTGAGGACTTTGTCAGGCATTAAAGTGTAGATCACCAATCTGTAATTTGAAATCACATTTTTTTCCCATTCTTTGGATTTTAGGACATTTGATGCAGTTTTATAGGCAAAATGGTTTGTTGAAAAGTGACTGGGGTAAAGAATGTTACAGCAATCTTAACAGGTTTTATTAAAGTAAAAAATACTTCAATAATAGATCTGAGATCTCATGGGTATGTGCATTGCTTTATTTTTCAAAAATTAAATTTATTTATTTGTTACATTATTGTCCCAAGGTATTCCCTCTCTTCCCCCACCAGAAACAAATGAACAAAAAACTATCTGTTTGTAAAAAACTGTTTCTTGACTGTTTCTGTTTATCAGTGTAAGAAGTCCTCTGTTCTAAAATATTTATAGCAGCTCCCTTTCTGGTGGCAAAGTACTGGAAATCAAAGGAATGTCCATCAATCTGAGAATGGCAAAAAGGGTTGTGGCATATGATTGAGATGGAATACTACTGCAACATAATAAATGACAAGCAGATTAATTTAAAAAAAACCTTAAAGATCTACATGAAATTATGAAGAGTAAAAGGAGTAGAACCAAGAATACATTATATATAGGAACAAAAATATTGTTTGAAGAGTCTCCTGTGGATGTCTACTTCCAGAGAAAGGGTATGTTTTTCCTTCCAACTATGCAGAATGCAACCCATGAATGTTTTCTTCTTTGATAGAATTCTTTTATATTCAAGTAGAATGAAAGTTCCTTATGGTCAGGTCTAGCCTAGAGTCTTGCATTTTGCATTTAATAAGCATTTACTAGATGAAACTGATGAAGTTGCTAAGTAAGGGAACATAGAGGGAAAAGAGGAAGGGGAAAGGAGAGAGACAGGGAGACAGAGACACAAAGAGAAACCCAGAGAAACAGAGAAGTCCCCTCTCTTCTCTTGTAAGTTCCCCACAATTTGGATTCTGGTCTCATCATTCAACAGAAGCTGTTCTTTCCAAAGCTAACAGTGATGTCTTGATTTTGAAATCTAATGGCTTTTTCTCAGTCCTCCCAATTCTTGACTTCTATTCACTCTGATCTGTCAGTTCCTCCCAGAATCTCCCCCTTTAGGAAAGGGCTCAGCTCAATTACATTTTCATTTCTCTCAGGGCTTCACTCCCAACTCAACCAACTTTCTCTGCCACATCCTAATATGGGGAACTTCCCATCCTACCTTATCCCCTCTACATACTTTCTATTCCAGGCAAATTGATCTTCTTATATCTCCTTGTATATGACAATCTACTAGCACATACTAGGTTTTACATATTGATTTAACAAATGCTTCTTGGATTTGGATTATACTGTTTTCTCCTAAGTGTTTCATAGAGGATGTATCAAATAAACTGGACATCTGCTTATTCTTTGTATATTTTATTAATACTAATTCTACACTCATGATTATCATCTATTACTCTGCCCACTTCCTTTTCAGATCAAACTTTTTTCTCTGATTTCCTTTATACCACTTCTATTTCCTCATATAAAATGCATACATAGTTGACTAGACATGGACTAAGGAAGACCTGAATTTGAATTCTGCCTTAGACTTTTATTAGTTATGTGACCCTGGGCAGATTATTTAATTGCTGGGTACCTCAGTTTCCTCATATGTAATATGTTCTTCATCCCCATATGTAAAATGATGATAACAATAATACTTACTTCCATGGGAGGTCCTGGGTTCAAATCTGGTCTCAGACACTTCCTAGCTGTGTGACCCTGGGCAAGTCACTTGACCCCCATTGCCTAACCCTTACCACTCTTCTGCCTTAGAACCAATACACAGTATGGATTCTAAGAAGGAAAGTAAGGGTTTAAAAAAAATTACTTCCTAGGGAAGTTGTTGTAAGGACAAAAAAGTGGTGAATATATATAAAGCATTGCTTTATAAAGTACAATAAAATTCTTGCTTAATAAAATACTTTTTAAAGTACAATAAAATTCTATGATAATGGTTATGGTTATTAAGTGTATTGCTAATAATATTAAAAGCTTATACAAGGACAAAGATAAATCTGATAAATATTCTTTTTGTTATCACTGATAAATTAATCTATGAATGTTCTTGGAATAATATAACTTAGTTGGGTGTCTGGCCAAATTTTCTATAGATTTGTCCTATCTCCATTGCTTCTTGCTATTTTATAAAGCAATATAGCTATGTTTCTGCATCATTTTATGAGTTTGTAAAATGTGATGTTATAAATAAGAGAAATCAAAATTTATAGGATATAGCCAAAGTAGTACTCAAAGATAAATTTATATCGCTGAATGCTAATTAACAGGCAGAAAAAATAAATGAGTAGAGTTTAACATGCATTAATTTGTTCATTTTCTAATTTCTTTAACTGCAAGTACAAAGCAAGAGATCATTAAGTAAAAGGGGAAATCAATAAAAGTGAAAAATATTGAATTGAGAAAAACCACTAAAAGCTTGTTTTTAAGGACAATAAGACAGAAAGCCATTAGCAAATGTAATAAAAAAAAGAGAGGAAAATCAAATTGCCAAAATCAGAAGAGAAAAAGCAATCATAATAAATGCAAATGCATTTTTTAAAGTGAGGTTAATTACTATGACAACTGAATGGGAATAGAAAAGAAATGATTGAATGGCTACCCCACACCCCACTCCCAACACTCAATTAACCAAACAGGAAATAAATAACCTAGATCAACTTAATTCCAGGAAGAGAAACTAAAACTAAAAATAAAAAGGCATCATCATTAATAAGCTTTCATGTAATTGCAGAAAGAATCAAATTTATCAACAAGTAAAATATATCAAATATTTAAAGAAGAAATTATTCTTATAATTCATAAGATTCTATTTTAAATTAAATAATTCTAATTAATTCTTCCTATAAGGTAAATATAATTCTATTCTCAAACATGGCAAAGACAAGGCATAAAAATATATTTATTGATCAATATAATTAAAGAGGCAGTATAGGTTCATAGTAAATAGTTCTGGAATTTGGAGTCAGAAGACAATCATTTATATCCTGAGTTATTTCTTTTGTGAGCTTGGATAAAAGTGATTTAAAATCTCTAGTTCTTGGGGCGGCTAAATGCCTAGTGGGGAGAGAGCCAGGCCTAGAGATGGGGGGTCCTGGGTTCAGATCTGATGTCAGATACTTCCTATACATTGTGTGTAACCCTGGGGAAATCACTTAACCACCATTGCCTAACCTTTACCACTCTTCTGCCTTGGAACCAATGCCTAGTATCTATTCTAAGACAGAAGGTAAGGGTTAAAATAAAAACTCTGCATCTCAGTCACCTCTACTTTGAAATGAGGGAGTAGGATTTGATGATATCATATGATGATATCAATGGTTCTTTCCATTTCTAAGTCTATGAATAATGATAAAGGTATTAGATTAAGTACTGAAAAATAAAACAGGACAAAAAGTAAAACAAAACAAAAAATATTATCAAGTAGAATTTATACCAAGAATATAAGCCCGATTCAACATTAGGGGAACCATCAGCATAATAAATCATGCCAATATCAATGAATTTTGTACATAAAATCAGTTGATATAAAAATCAGTAAACATATATCTGAACTCTGAAAAAATAAAAAATATTTATATTTTAAAAGCACAAAATATTCTAGAAATGAAGGAATCTTTCACATGACATTAAAAGTTATTTGCAAACAAGTTTACATTATATGTAATAGAATAACTTCATAAGCTTTTCTAGGAAGAGGTAAAACAGTGCTATCTAAATTAACATTAAAATTTGACAGTTTTGGAAATGCTAATTATGTTAGCAAGGCAAGAAAGATAAATTATTGGAAAAACTACAACTAAACAAGCAGCTAAATATTTGTATTTATGGATAATGTTTTGTTATTTTTTGTTATTTTTAGAAAATTCAAATAACAGTAAATTTTAAAAGAAATGAGTGAAGATAAATAGCTTTAGCAAAGTAACAGCATATCAAATGACACCCAGAAATTTTAAAGATTAATATTACTAAGTCATAAAAGAACAAATTAAAAACACATCATTTGCAGTAAGGAAATGTATCAAATTATTAAAAATGAACATATATCTAATACTTGTAATAAGGCAGCCAAAATTAAATTTAAACAAATAAAATAATTAAAGAGATAACTTATGTTGTACTTAGGTCAAACCAATATAGTAAAAATAACAATTTCTTAAAATAAATTTTATTGATATATATGTATATATTTAATTTATATTGCTTAATGTGTCCCTTCCCCTACTCCTACAAGACAGCTATAGTTTATCTCAAAGATTTTTTTAAAGAAAAAGAATTGATGAAGGAACTATTCTGTTTTATACAAAACAATGTAATAACTCTCTAAAGCTTCTCAGAACAGTATTGAAAGTGATTGGCTGAACTGTTTTGGGACATTAAGCTGTTTGGGGAAATGGTGAGGATTTAGCACATGATTAAAATATTTTATGTATTTTTGCCTATTTTTAAATTTGCTTATCACATATATCTGATTTTGAGTGTGTTGAGGACATATTAAATGAGATCCTACTGTAATCTTAATTATTAAGAGTAATATAAACAATGTTTATATTTGATCAAAGCCAAATGTGCCACTTTATAAAAATAAAGTGGTAACAAAATGTAAATCAGTAAAGAAACTAACAAAAATACCAAAAGGTCTAAAATTATGTAATAAAGCAATAACAATTTTAAAAATTTAATATTATATTTTTTGGGAAATGAATTAGTGGAACATGATCATTAATCCAAAATTAGCAATTTGGTCATATGATAAACTGGTATTTGGTAAATCACAAAACTTAGTAAAAAGAATCCGTATTTAATAAACTATATTAGGAAAAGGGGATAGCATAGTGCTATAGGGTTTTTAAAAATGTTATTATATTCTCATCTCCACCATATGCTATAATAAATTCTCAATGGATCCATGATCTAAATATTTTTAAATTATTAAAAGATTATAAACCTGAAGTGATAGTTATATTAGTTATGGAGAGGAAGAAAATTATTATCTATTCAGAAAAGAGGAGAAATTATAGGAACCAAAATATATAGATTGATCTTTATATTTCTTGGTATTTTATTTTAAAGGTATGGAAACTTCCAATGTGGAAAAGCCCTCCTCTGATGCATATTGATTGCTATCTGTCACTTGTCTTTTTGGAAAATTGCTTGGTGGCACTGAGCCATAAGAAATATCATATATTAAAAATATCCAAAAGAGAAGATATATGAAGCAATGCAGAAGAGGTGGCTTACCAATATAGACATGAACTGTAGCTATGTAACAAAAAATCATAGCAATGACATCTTGGCAAAAATACACAGAAGAATTTTAAAATATATATAGAAGTCAACTGAATACTCTTAAAGTCGATAGACTTAGAAATAACAAATAAAGCAATGAGTATTTTTATTTGTGACTTTATTATATTTATTGTTGTAATGTTTGTTTAGCTTTGTGGATATTGTTTGTAATAAATATAGCTTAGGGCATTTGCTATCTTCAGTGTGGTAGTGCTGCAAATCTTTGCCATGATTTTTTGAAGGTCTGGGATTCAGCAATTACTTCTGCAAATTTTTGCCCTAGTTGATTCAGACTTAATGACCTGAATTCATTGAAGATATCCAGTTGTCATCTTATAAACTCTCCACTTATATTTGATTCTGATTCTATTTTAAACATTCTCCAGTTTCTGGTTTCATCCCAGTCAAAATCCCACCTACAGTAGAAATCCTTTTACTGATCCTTCTTAGGTCTCATGCCTTGACTTCTATTCATTGTTTTCCAATTTATCTTTGACTTCTATTCATTGTTTCCAATTTATCTTGGTTAGAGCTTACTTGTGCACAGTTGGTTGCATGTAGTTTCCCCTTTAGATTGTGAGTTCTTCAAGAGGAGGAACTGTCTTTTACTTTGTGTGCTCAGCACTTTGCAAGGTACCTGGCACATAGTAGGTGCCTTCTAAATGTTTATTGACTGACTCTCATGACAGAAACGGTTGACTAGTGCCTCCTTTTTTTGTCCATTATTGTTTCTTTTTTATCTTTTATTTTTTTAATTTTATTTAATTAGATGATTTAGAATATTTTTCCATGGTTACTAGACTCATGCATTACAATGTTTCTTATATCTTGAGGGATCATTTTATGCCCCCTCTCCTTTTCTTTTATTATACTCTTGAATTCATAACTTTTAAAGTTCTTTTTTGTCCTTTGTTAGCCTTTCTCCCAAGCCTTAACTCATTCTGGGTTTTAGCACTCCTGACTTTTTTTTTTGTAGGAACATGCTATACTTTGATATTAATCTTTAATGACCATCCAGAAGGATCTCACATTTGTCACAAAAAAAGGAAATTCCCCCAAATCTTCTCCTCTCCTCCCAATATCATTATTTTTATTGATGACATCATTTTCTTCTTTGTTGCTTAGGTTCAAACCTGCTATGTTTGAATCTTCATTCTCCCTCATTTCCCGCCTCCTCCAAATTGAATCAGTTGCCAATTCCTATCAAATAAGCTTTACAGTCACTTTCTATTCATCTTGTTCTTTCCACTTAAAATGACACCACTTACTACTACTTTGGGGAGCTAAGGTGATGCAGTGGATAGAACACTGAACCAGAAGTCAGGAAGACTCAACTTTCAGAGTTCAAATCTGCCCTCAGAGACTTATTAACTGTGATCCCAAAGCACTTAACCCTGTTTGCCTCAGTTTTCTCACCTAGAAAATGAGCGGGAGAAGGAAATGGCAAACCATTCCAGTATCTTTGCCAAGAAAATTCTGAATGGAGTCACAAAGAATTAGACATAATGGAAATGACTCAACAGCAACAACAAAAATACTACTTTAGTTTCTTTACATAGGCTGTTTTTTTTTAATCTCTTAACTGATTCTTCTGCTTCCAGTCTCTTATCTCTCTTAATGATCCTTCATACAACAATTAATATTATCTTCCTATTGTGCAGGTCTGTGTATGTCAAAAATAGACAGTGGTTTTCAACTGCTTCTGGGTCTATGATTAAATAAATAGTACTTAATAACAATGACATTTATTATTAATATATTATATATATAATAATAATAAATTTATTAAATAAAATAATATATGATTTAATATATAAATAATATATAATATGAATAGAAATAATATATAATAAATATAATATAATATAGAAATAAATAATATAGAAATAAAATAATGAATAATAAAAAATTTTTAAAAGCCCTTTAAAGTTTGTAAAACTCTTATAGATGTTGTTTCTTTTGAACCTCACAACAATCCTGAGATCATGTCCATTATATTTAGAGCTACCATCCTGCAATGTCTGGAAGATATTCCCTGCTCATTACTAGCTTCTGAATTCCTTTTCTTCTTCCAGGGATCAACTCAGGTTCAGTACTACTCTTTTCACAAAGCTGTCTTTGATCTTCTCAACTGAAGATTATTTCTTCCTCCCCAATTGTTTTTGTGAAACATGTCTGGATCTTTCCTTTTTGTTATATTTTCTTACATCGTACTAATTAGTTTGATATTATATTATATTGTAAGCTTTCTAGAGGCAAGAACAGTATTGTTTTAACAGATATGTGCATAAACATATGTAGGTATAATTGGTCCTTAGCACAGTTTCCTTTGCACTGTAAGCATTTAGCAAATCATTCACTAAATATCTGTTGAGCACCTACTATGTCAGACACTGTGCTAAACAAGGGGATAGAAAGAAAAGCAAAAGACAGTCCTTGTTATTGAGATCATAGTCTAATAATAGAGAGAAGATATTTTAAATATATCTAATCTATCTATATCTAGCCTTCTGTCTATCTATCTAGCCATCCATCTATCCATCCATCCATCCATCCATCTATCTATCCATCCATCCATCCATCCATCTATCTATCCATCCATCCATCCATCTATCTATCTATCTATCTATCTATCTATCTATCTATCTATCTATCTGTCTGTCTGTCTGGAAATAATCAACAGAGGGAAGGCAATAAAGTTGATAGAGTATTGGGAAAGGGTTCTTGTAGAAAGTGAGATTTTACTTAGGAACTGAAGGAAGTCAGGGAAGCCAGGAGGCAGAAATGATGAGGGCCAGCCTTCCAGAAATGAGGGAGATAGTATAAATGCTTGAAATCAGGAGATAACATTTCTTATTTTGAAGAATATCAAGAGAGTCAATGTTACGGAATGGAAGACTATGTTAGAGATAGAATATATGGTACAAGAAGTCTGGAAAGGTTTGAAGACAGGTTATGAAGCATCTTAATGCCAGATTTTATATTTGATACAGAAGGTGATAGGGAGTCATTGGAATTAATTGAGTATGTGAGTGACATGGTCAAGCCTGACAGCTTTTGGAAAAAAAAAAACATTTTGACAGATGAGTAAAGAATAAACTGTAGTTGGGGAGACTTAAAGCAGGCTGACCTACCATTGGGCTATTGCAATAGTCCAGATATGTGTGTGATGACTTGCATCAGGATGAGTGTCTGGGAAGAGAAGGGGATGAATTCAGATTTGCTTAGCTCTGTTTTCTTGTGTCTGAGTTCATTTCTATTTCTATTACTTAGTTCTTTTAGGTAAGTCCCTGATCCTGAATTCACAGATTTTGAGTTGAAAGGCACAAATTGCCCTCCTTTTGCAAGTAGCTTGAGCCCTGAAACTTCAAGTGACTTGCCCCATTGTACATGATATGTAAATGGTAGAGATGGGGTTTGACCCCATTCCCTTGACTCTAGATCCATTCCTCTTTTCTCTGTACTGTAGTGCCCTCCAGGTTCTTTTGGTACCCAGCCAGGATTTCTCATTCTTGCATGTCATTATAGAATATGAATTAGACTATGGTGCTTTCCTATGCCTCCATTTCTTTTCTGATCTTTCTGAATTTGTTCCTTGGCCCCAATCCTTTAACCATGTTACCTACCATGTCTCTCTTCTTGTTTCACCAAAGTCCTATTCCTACTGCCTAACTGAAGAAATGATTGCTTCCTATGCCCCTTTATGATGCTCAGCCACAAAGGGTATTCAAGATAAGCCAGCAGGACATGGAAGCAAAGTAACCCAGTTTTTGAGTTAAATAAGACAGGAAAGAGATTTTGCATTTTCACAGGCAGGGAAGAGAGAGAAAGAAGTTTGCAGCCCATGACCTCCTAGTAGGAGGTGCAAAAAGAGAGCTCAGCAGTGAACATGAGTGCAAAGAATCAACAACTAGGGGGAAATGTGCAGTGAGAAATATAAGTTCAACACAAGAATCCTAGATGAAAGGAGAGAGGAAAGGTTTCTTCTTCCTCTTCAGATCTCCTGGATAGGGAAAAAAAAAAACAGAAAAAACTGAATAATCCTTTGCTAGAGCATACTGTTCTTTCTGTTTGCCAACACCTCAAGATGAAACAGTGCTTAAGGTTTTCCCTCGAAAGTGCATTTTCCTCACCTTCAGCTTTATGTGCTACCTAATATTTAATAATCCTGCTATTTGTCTCAGAAATGACTTTCAGACACAATTAATGAGGGCATAAACTCATTTGGTGGTGGTAGTGGTTGGGAAATATTGTAGTAAGTCTTCCTTCTAGTAAAATTTAAGTAGGATAGAGGACTCCTAAATTTCTCTGACAACCATTGTTCTGTCATTTTTCAATTGCATCTGACTCTTCATTACCCCATTTGGGGTTTTCTTGGCAACGATATTACAATACTTTGCAATTCCTTTCTTTAGCTCATTTTACAGATGAGAAAACTGAGGGGAACAAGGTCAAGTGACTTGCCCAGGGTTATGCAGTTATTATATGGCTGAGGCTGAAATTGAACTCAAAAAGATGAGTCTTCCTGACTCCAGATCCAGCACTCAATGAATTTTGTCACCTATCTGCCCTATATCTTCTATTACCATTCATGCACATATTATTCCCTTTTATCCTAGACCTCCTCCTCAAAAAGCAGTGGGCATCTTCTCTCATCAAGACATAGTGCTAAGTACTGAACTTAATCAAGATTGATGTAAAGAAGACCTGCTCCAAGGAACCTTGGTAATAGAAAGGGGAAAAAGCAGGTAAATAACTATACTTTGGTAGAATCCAAGGTCAACCACAGGGGTCTTGAGCCCATCCTGGGAATAGGTCAAGGGGTACTCAGCAAAGTGATTTATCTGTCTGAGATACCTGTCTCTGAAAGGAGCAGGGCATTCTTGTTAGGATAATAGAGAGCTCATGGTATCAGAGGTATGAGTGGTTTGTTTTTCTAGGAGGCTGAAGAAGCCATCCTAATTTCAATGAGTGAAGTGATGGAAATGACTGACTTAATAGAAACAATATATATATATATATATATGTATGTATGTATGTATGTATACATGGACATACACTCACTGGATCACTACCTTGTCATGACAGAGGTACTTGCATAGCTCAATGGAACTATGAGCTATGTGATGTAGGGTTACTCAAGATGGAGGGGTGATAATGGAGTTTTCTGATGAAAGGAGATCCACTGGACAAGGAAATGGCAAACTACTCTAATATCTTTGATAAGAAACCTTCATGGATTAGTCATTAGACTAAGGAACCAGCCCAAGTCAGAAAAAGAGAATAAATTAAGCTTCCTGGCCTATCAATGTGGGGATAGAGTTAACAAGTGCCTACTAAACAAGCAGATTTTTCTCTGCTTCCCAGAAAAGATAAGCAACTAGGGAAACAAAAAAGAATGATATAATCCCTACTCTTATAGAGCATACATTTGAATATATCAAAAGCAAAAACAAAAATGGAGGAGTTGGCTTTTAAAAGTGAAAGGTCACCTTGTTACCAGATTTTGAAGGAAAAGTAGAGAATAGAGGATAGTGTCAAGTAATTTTGAAATAAAAAAAGTGGAAGAGGAAATTTAGTGGTAACCTCAATTTCCATAGCTAAGTACTTTATGGGAATAAAGGAGAATTTCAAGAGAAACATCATCATCTATTGACCTCCTTGACCTACTACACATACCTTGAGGTCTAAGACAAGTCATGTTCTAAAGTGATAGTCTTCAAACATTTTTGTCCCTTTAAACTCTTCAAAATTATTTAAGATTCCCCAAAAGCTTCTGTTTATGTTGGCTATATTTATTGATCTTTACCATATTGAAAATAAAAATGTCTCAGTATTATTATAAAAAAGTTTTAACAGTGTAGATCCTCAAGAAAGAGTTATAGGGATCCCTGAGTGTCCCAGGACTCTACTTATTATTCAAAAGAAATTTTCTCTGAACTAGAAAAAATAGTAATACAATTCTTTTGGAAAAAAAATTTCAAGAATATCAAAGGAAAAAATGGGGGAAATGGAAAGGAAAAATCTAAAAGTACCAGATTGTATTTATAAAGCAATAATTATCAAAACTATCTGGTACTGGCTAAGAAAGAGAAAAGTAGACCAATGGAATAATAGACATATAAGAAATACTTGGAAAGATTACATTAACATTGTATTTGATGAAGATAAAGATCCAAGTTTGTGGAATAAGAATTCACTATTTGGTAAAAAATGTTGGAAGCAGCTATGTGGCTCAGTAGACTGAGAACCAGGGTTAGAGACAGGAAGTCCTAGGTTCAAATCTGGTCTCAAACATTTTCTAGCTGCATTATCCTGGGCAAGTCATTTGACTCCCTTACCACTCTTCTGCCTTGTAACCAATACACAGTATTGATTCTAAGACAGAAGGTAAGGATTTTTAAAAAATGTTTGGAAACCTAGAAAGCAATTTAGTAATAACTATATATAACCAATATCTTATATCATTTACTAAGATAAAACCAAAATGGGTATATGATATAATTATAAAGGGAGATATAAACAAATGAAAAGTATATTAAACATATTATCTATTAGATTTATGGATAGAAGAATTTATGAATAAACAAAAAAGAAGTTATTGTGAAATATAAAATGAATAGTCTTGAGTACATTAAACTGAAAATATTTTGTACAAATATAACTAATGTAGCCAAGATTAGAAGAAAAGGAATAAGTTGAGAAAAAAATTATGGACAGTTTCTTGAATAGAGGTTTCATATCCAAAGTATACAGAGAACTTTGTCAAATATATAAAAATATGAGCCACTCTCTAATTGATAAATGGTCAAAAGATATGGATAGATAGTTTTTGATGAAGAAATTATAGCTACATATAACTATATTAAAAATGCTCTAAATCATTATTAATTAGAGAAATTCAAATCAAAACAACTCTGAGACACTAACTCATATCTAACAGATTGGCTAAAATGACAAAAAGGCAAAATGGCAAATGTTGGTGGAGATGTGGGAAAATGGGGCCACTGATAAATTCTTGGTGGAACTGTGAACTGATCCAACCATTCTGAAGAGCAATCTGAAATTATACTCAAAGAGTTATAAAACTTTGTATACCTTTTGACCCACTATTATTTCTTAAGGTGATCAAGGAAAAAGGAAAAGAAACTGTTTTTTTTTAAGAAATACATTTTAGTAACCAACTGGTTATCAACCAGCTGGTGCAAAGTTAGATAAAGAGGACCAGAAAAACACTATGTACAATGATGGTAGCAACAGAAGGGAACAAAGGACAATAATATAAAAGTAAAAGTGCACACTGTAATTATAACCAATTATAGCTAAACTAGTCCTAATTAGTAGATGTATTTTCTTACTTTGCATAGGTGAGGAACTATGGGTGTAGAACATTAAATATATTGTCAGATTTAGCTGATATGTGGATTGCATGATGTTGATGTTGTTGATGATGATGTGATGATGATAATGTTGATGTTGATAATGTTAATATTGATGATGTTGATACTGTCGCTGATGTTGATGTTGATGCTGGTGTTGATGTTGATGATGATGTTGTTATTGATGATGATGATGATGACTGAATTTGGAGTTGGAGGTTTTCCTTCCCTTTGAACCTTTCTGACTCTGCCCACTGCAATGATTAAAATTTTCTTGGAGACTGTCTCCAATGTCTTTGACCCTTCCATTGTATTGGTTTTCTCTGACTCCCCCCATGCCCTTCTTTATGCAATATATATTTACCCCATTTTATCTCTTTTCCCATTTCTCTTAGTATTATCCTCTTTTTTGCCCCTAGTTTTTTTATATTTAATCCGATACAGTTTGTTACTGTACCCTCTAAGTATACTTCTTTTAGCTACCCTGATGATAGTAATAATTTTCAAGAGTTGCCAATATCATCTTTTCTTATAGGAATACAAATCATTTGAACTTATTGGGTTCCTTAAATTTTTTTTCCCCTTAATTAACTTTTGGTGATTTTCTTGAGTTCTTTTTTTTTTTAAATTTTTTTCTTGAGTTTGGGCATCAAATTTTCTGTTTAAGTCAGGTCTTTTCATTAGGAATGCTTTGAAGTCTTCTATTTTATTAAATTACCAGGCTTTTCCCTGAAAGAATATAGTCAATTCTCCTGGGTAAACAGAGTTCCCTTGTTTTCCAAAATATCATATTCAATGCCTTCTGGTCCTTCAGTGTAGATGCAGCTGGATCCTGTATTATTGTAACTGTGATTCTATATCTGAATGAATTCTTCTTAGCAGTTTGTAGTATCTTTTCCTTGATCTGGTAGTTCTTGAATTTGGCTATAATATTCCTGGACTTTGTCAATTGGGGATCGAATACAAGAGGTGACCTGTGGATTCTTTCAGTCTCCAATTTTCCCTTTTATTCAAGAATGTCAGGGCATTTTTCTTGGATAATTTCCTGTAGAATGATGTCCAGGCTTTTTCTTTTGTCATGATTTTCCAGTAGTCCAATAATTCTTCAACTGTTTCTTCTGGATCTATTTTCCATGTCTGTAGTTTTATCATGAAATGTTTCATATTTTCCTCAATTTTTTCATTCTTTTGATTTTGTTTTACAGACTTTTGCTGACTTGTGAAGTCATTTCCTTCTAGTTGTTGGATTCTAATTTTTAAAGACTGAATTTCATCCCTGACTTTTTGGTCATTCTTCTCCTTCTGGTCTGTTTTTCTTTGTAGATCATCTCTTACTTTGTTTGCCTCATTTTCAAGCTGGTCAATTCTGGCTTTCAAGACATTATTTTCTTGTTTTAGTTAATGTATCCCTGTTTCCATATGACTTATTTTGCTTTTTAAGTTCTCTTCCCAATTGTCTTCAGTCTCTATTAATTGTTTTTTGAATTGTATTTTGAGTTCTTCCAAAGCCTGAGTCCAATTTGCTGGAGTTTCTGCATTTTTGCTTAGTGTTCCTTGGTCCTCCTCTGTTCTATTTTTAATTTGTGCATTAACTGGATAGAAGCTATCTTTTATAATTTCTTTTTTCTGTTGTTTACTCATTTTTTCCCTTCTTTCCCCCTGTCATTGGCTATAATTTTGTTCCTCTAATTATTTGCTCGATCTGTGGGTTTGGGTTATTCTGTCCTAAAGAGGCTTCTTCTCTGCTCTGCTGATTGACTAGGTTAGGCTGATGGAGTATTAATCAGCCCTGAGGTCAGATCTTCCCCAGCTGGCAGCAGAAGCTGAAGGTGTAGGAAAAGGAGTGGCAACTGAAGGAAACTGTGCTTCCTATCCTGTTATCAAGGATCTTAGAGGTTAGAGCCTTTGCCCTGGGATCTGAGTCAGCAGGATTCTCAGTGCAGTTGGTGGGGGAAGGGTATTGAAGTTTTGAGCTTCTCTGCCCTCTGAAGGCTTCTTATCTGCCCTATTGATAGAGTAGATTAAGCAGGGAAGAGTTGATTTATAGAGCTGGATGTGTCCTGAGGCCAAAATCTTGAGAAGTGAAGGCCCAAGATGGAGAGTGGTGGCTGCAACTAGGCTGCCCTCCCCTCCATGCCCCTCCTCCAGCTGCCTCCCTGCTGGTTGTGGTTAGAACCCTGAGCCTGGCACAGTTGTGGCAGCAAGGCACTCCTTCTGGGCTGGAGCCCACCCTCTGAGAGACCTCCAGAGACTCAGCACAGTAGGTAGGGGAGGGCGTCTTGGGACCTTCCTTCATCCTTTTCCTTAAACTAGAGAATTCATCATTTCTCTGTGTCCCTCTTAAGCTGAATTGAGCAGGAGGGCCCCTTGCTCTATCATGTTGTTAGACTTGGTTTTCTGTCCCCTTAAAGCATTTTATTTTTGATTGGTATGGAAGGGTTTCACAGAGGTCTGGATTTTTGCTGCTTCTAAGTGGCCTTCTCCTGAAACTTTATCTTTTAAAATATTTATAACAGCTCTTAAGGTGACAAAGAATTGGAAACTGAAGGGATATCCATCAATTGGAGGATGGCTGAATAAGTTGTAGTTTATGATTGTAGTAGAATACTATTGTGCCATAAAAAAAGGACAAATAAGACGAGCCCCCAAAAAACATCAGAAGAGTTACATGAAGTCATACAAAGTAGGAACACTAATTCATTGCTGGTGGAGTTGTGAATTGATCCAACCATTCTGGAGGGCAATTTGGAACTATGCCCAAAGGGCACTAAAACACTGTCTGCCCTTTGATCCAGCCATAGCACTGCTGGGTTTGTACCCCAAAAAGATAATAAGGAAAAAATACATGTACAAGAATATTCATAGCTGCACTCTTTGTGGTGGCAAAAAAATTGGAAAATGAGGGGATGCCCCCCAATTGGAGAATGGATGAACAAATTGTGGTATATGTTGGTGATGGAATACTATTTTGCTCAAAGGAATAATAAAGTGGAGGAATTCTATGGGAACTGGAATGATCTTCAGGAATTGATGTAGAATGAAAGGAGCAGAACCAGGAGAACATTGTTCACAGAGACCAATATACTGTGGTACAATCAAATGTAATGGACTTCTCCATTAGTGGCAATGCAGTGATCCTGAACAACTTGGAGGAACCTACGAGAAAGAACACTATCCACATTCAGAGGAAACACTGTTGGAGTAGAAACACAGAAGAAAAACAACTGCTTGATTAAATGGGTCGAGGGTATATGGCTGGGTATGTAGACTCTAAATGAACATCCTAGTTCAAACATCAACAACATGGAAATAGATTCTGGTCAAGGACACAAGTAATACCCAATGAAATTTTGCTACAAGAAGGGTGGGTGGAGGGGAGGGAGGGAAATAATGTGATTATTGTGATCAGTGAATAATGCTCTAACCTGACTAAATAAACTAATTCAAAAGAAAAAAAAATATGAACATGGAAAAGCTTCCATAGTGCAAGGTAGGTGAATTTCTAGGTAATAGTATTTTGGTATAGGAGAGATTTAAAATCACTAGGAATTTTGCTAGACTCAGTCAGGCAAGATGATCTCTTCAGTGGTAGAGAACAAAAATGGCTGGTCTTTTCCTTAGGCAAATATGTATCCAATCTGACTGCTTTTCAAAGTACCAAGATTCATTGTAAAGTTGTAAATTGGAGTTGGGGTGAGGGATGTGGGTTGGAGGTTTCCCTATGGCTAATAAAGCTATCTTATTACCTACCTGTCTGACTTTGCTTTAAAAAGTCTCTTCAGTCCTTGGCAAAGCTGAGGCTACCCTCATTTACACTCTCTGCCTAAATGATTTCCCTTCTATTCGAATCTATTTCTAGGCTAAACCCACAGAGGAATAAGTCTCTAGAGAATAGATAGAACACAGATGAAGTCAGGTATCAGGAGTGATTAAGTCTACCCCAGGTGAGGCTAACACCCCAACTAAGGCAAACTAAGCAGTTCAATCAACTCCCTTTGAGATTTGGTCTTCTGAGTATAACAGCAGAGTTATCAGGATCTTGTAAAATATCTTTCTGGAACAATTTTCAATTCACAGAAGGATGGAGCTGGGTCTTTGAGATGTTTCTGTCTCCAGAGTATGGATCCAACTCTCCTGAGTGGCCATTGGTTCCCAGAATTCCCTTCCTCTCAAGATTTTAAAAGGGTTTGCTTTTGATTCTCCTAGTTCAACTGCATTCTAGGTCACTCGGCTTGCAATCTAGTTTCTTTTCCAAAATCTCTCTTTCATATTGTTGATATAAGATCTGTACTATTCATATTAATTTCCATATTCACAATGGACAAAGTAATATAGTGGGTGTTAGTGCATAAATATGCAACATTCAGAAGTTATCTCTTTTTAGTTTTCAATTGCTATATTTACATTCTGATTTTTAAGATTTCCTCTTTTGTGGTTATTGTAGATTTATTTGTTGTTTCTAATTATTAGAAATATATATTTAGTTCATTAAACTTGGCTTATGTATATTACATTTTGTTAATGTTTGTTTTTAGGGGAAAACTTTTTTCTCTAATGAGCATGGGAAAGTCAGGTTTTAGAATTGGATCAAAGACAATTTAGGTTATGGGAAAATTTCTACCATGGGATGATACTTCTATCCTCATTCCTTCTGACATGAATTGATCATTCAAAGAGTGCAGCACAACAGGGAAATAAGGGGTACAAAGGGAGAAGATATACAAAGGCATTAACATAGAAATTGGTTAGGGAGAATATTTTGCATCCCAGAAATTTTGTTGTATTGAAACATCATCTTTTTATTTTATATAATTATTAATTTCTTACTCCAAACATTAGTTACAATTTCATTTCTTTTTTTTTTTAACTCTTACCTTCCACCTTAGAATCTGTATTGGCTCTAAGGGAGAAGAGCAGTAAGGTTAGGCAATGGGGGTTAAGTGACTTGCCCAGGGTCACACAGCTAGGAAGTGTCCAAAGTCAACTTTGAACCTAGGACCTTACATCTCTGGACCTGGCTCTCAATATACTGAGCCACCTAGCTTCCCCCCTATGATTTCATTTCTAAATCTACAATTTGGAACTTATTTTTTGTTGGATGGATTTGTTATTCTTTTGTGTGTCATGGTCTCTAAAGTATGAGCTTAATATTTATTAAATTTTTCTGTATCCTAATGCATGGTTAGCTTTTGCAACAGTACCATGTGGTATTTTAATAAATATGCATTTTTAGTGTTCCCTTTCATAAAATGCTAAAAGTGTTTTTGCTCTAGTTTTTCAATTTGTTCAGTTCTATAGGTTTACTTTATAAATCTTTGTTAGTTTTGTCCAAATTTGAATTTTCTCTCTATCCAATTTCTGTTATTTTGTAGATCCTTGTCCTTCAACCCTCCCCTTTTTCTGTAACACAATCACTTTTAGAATGATTCATTTATGACAAATTAGGTGAACATAAACTAGTATACCTGTCATATCTATGGGAAAGGAAGGAATTTAAGACCAAGCAGGAGATAGAGAACACTACAAAATGAAAAATGAATAATTTTGTTTATATTAAATTGAAAAGTTTCTGTACAAATAAAACCAATGCAACCAAAATTATAAGGGAAGCAACAAATTGGGGGGGAAATCATTATAACAAAAATCTCTGAGAAAGGTCTCATTTCTCAAATCTATAAGGAACTAAGTCAGTTATACAAAAAATCAAGCCATTCCCCAATTGACAAATGATCAAGGGGTATGAATAGGCAGTTTTCAGGTAAAGAAATCAAAACTGTCAATAAGCATATGAAAAAGTGTTCTAAAACTCTCCTGATTAGAGAAATGCAAATCAAACAATGCTGAGGTACCACTTCACACCTAGCAGATTGATCAATATGACTGTAAAGGAAAACAAAAAATGTTGGAGGGGTTGTGGCAAAATTGGGACACTAATACATTGCTAGTGGAGTTGTGAATTAATCCAGTCATTCTGGAAGGGAATTTGGAATTATGCTGAAAGGGCTTTAAAAGAATGTATACCCTTTAATCCAGCAATACTACTGCTGGATTTGTACCCCAAAGAGACAATAAGGAAAAATATTTGTACAAAAATATTCATAGCCGTGCTCTTTGTAGTGGCAAAAAAATTGGAAAATGAGGGAATGTCCCCCAATTGGGGAATGACTGAACAAATTGGTGGTATATGATGGTGATGAATTACTATTGTGCTGTAAGGATTGATGATCTGAAGGCTTTCTATATGAACTGGGAGGACCTCAATGAACTGATGCAGAGTGAAATGAGCAGAACCAGGAAAACAGAAAATCAAACATTGTGGAACTATCCAATGCAGTGGACTTTGCCACTAGTAGTAATGCAACAAGCCAGGACACTCTTGAAAGACTTATGGGAATGCTATCCACATTGAAAGAAAGAATGGTGGGAGTAGAAATGCAAAATCAAAACATATGACATCACTTAATACATGTATATATGGGGATGTGATTTGGGGTTTAGGCTTTAAAAAATTGCTCTATAGCAAAAATGAATAATATGGAAATAGGTATGAAGTAATAACATTTATATAATCCAGTGGCAACTGTTTGTTGCATCTGGGAATGGGGAGAGAGAGAAAATGAATCATGGGAACATGGAAATATATTTAAAAATAAAACAAATAAGCAAAAATAAATAAATAAATAAACAAACAAATAAATAAATAATGGGTTTTTTTAGAAAAATCAGTTAGAAGCATTGCCCCATTTCTCCATATCCTAAACTGTCTTTAGTGCAAGTCTAAATCCTGCCCTCCCTATATCACTCTCTTTTCTGTCATTCAATCTCTTCTCTTCTCTAGGCATATGAATTATCACCAGGATACCTAAATTTATTTCTAGGGCAAGATATCCATAAAAACACAGCACCCTCTCAGAGTGTTCTCCCTGTGCATTGACTCCCATCTCTAATAATGTGAAGCACATGGTTCTACCCACCCCAGTCTATACATACAAACATACACACACTCCTCCAGTCCCATGCCCCCCCCCACCTCAACCCACTCTTCACTTGGTTATGCAGAATCAGAATCTACTGCTTATTGCAAAGCGACACAGGGAGAAGGGCAGGATGTTGTATGGATCAGAATCTCTTCAGAAGCAGGAATATCCTGGAATATCAAAGTACAAGCCTGTTGTTTTCTTTTTTTCTCCTTGCCAGAGGATGAAGGCTGGGGATAGAGGTGGAGATTGTTTTCTTTGTGACTGTCTAAGCAATTGATTTTCTCCAGTAGTAACTCATAAGACTGTCACCTTGTTGAGATTTTGTTGTCTTGTTCTTTAGATTCAGCTATAGCTGTTTTACCTTTGGTGCATAATTACCTTTTTTCTTTACATTTTGAAGTTAATGGAAACTGGAGGATTTAAATATATGTATATATTAAGTGATCGCTCTCTGGGAGGAAATAGAATGGAAAAGAGAATGATTCCACCAAAAAAAGATATCAATAAAATATTTTTTAAAAGTTATCTCAAAGAAACTGCTCTTATTTGGAAAAGCAAACCACTGAAAAAATTCACTATTCATTTATAATCTACAGCAAGAGGGAAACAAGATGGTAAAAACCAAATCCCTACTCCTCCCATCATCCTTTCTTATTTTAATTATTTAGCTTTTCTATCTATTCATAAAGGAACACAAGGTCTTGAAAGAAATTTAGGTTCTCATCCAGTTTTACCAAGGAAATCTCATTAAAATGTACACTATTAGGGGCAAGGATATGTGTTTGTTTTTTTTATTACTGTAATATGCCACAGTACTTAGAACACAGTAGACACAATGTTTCGGATTGACTGGTGGTGTGATATATCCTGGCTTCTATGAAAAGTGTGAAACAAGCTGATGTTTTTATTTTGATTCTAATATATATTATATATATGTCATATAATATATCATATATCATCATATCATATAAAATATATATATATATAAGTTATGAATTTATTACAGAAAATAATCAGAAGACTGAGTTGAGTCTCACTGGGTTGGGATATCTTAAAATAAGGATTCTGCTTGTATTTTTAGATATTTCTGCCAATTTTCTTTTGGAGACACACCCATTGATCATTATTTTAATTCCAGCATTCACAAGCCCTTAGATATAAATAGGAGTAAAAACAGAGGAACCGAAAACTTCACTATCACACTGGTTTTTGCCTAAGTTAATATATTTAAAGATTTTTACAATTTAAATTTAACGTGGATGCTTTCTTTAAAAAAGAATCTTATCACTTTTAATCTTTGACTTAATTTTAGGACTGAAAGTCATCTTACCTAATTATTTATGATAAATAATGTTAAATAGGTGAGAGAAAAAACCCTCAAGTAATCATAATCTCTGAAAAAAATTAAAAATATTTGATGATAGAAAGGATAGTAAGGGAGTGATGTTGAAGCAGAGATAGCTTTACATAAAATAAAATATAGAATCAAGTAGCTGTTTGAGGAAATGGGGTATAGTAGAAAGAATAATGGATTTCAAAATAAGGGATCAAATCCCACTTTTGCCACTTCACATTTATTTAACCTTAGGCATATATCATGTACATCGCTGGGACATACTCATCTGGAAATCAAGGACAGTTGTACTGATTATTCTCTCATGCCTACTGGGTTCATTGTATATCTGAAAAGAATGTAGGAATTGGAGTGGAGAGATATCTGGGTTAAAATCCTCTTCTTCATGCCTACTAGCTGTGTGACTATGAGCAACTGCTTTAATCATTTTAAATCTCAGTTGCTTCTTTTGTAAAGTTGATAAAAATATCTGCCTCAGCAGTTTGTGAAAAAATAAATCTAGCAAGATAGAATATGTAGTCTACTGACCCCTAACATAAATATCTGTGTTTATATATGTGTGGGTGACATCTTTTGTTTTTACTTCCCCAGAGTTTCCAATTATATCCTTCCTTTCTCCTCTTTTCAGAGTAACATCCTTTAAGAGAGGAAGGAAGAAAAGAAAAAAATCTGAATTATTAATATCATTCTTAGAGAAATCTCACCAGTTATTTGAGTTATTTCTTTCTTTTTTCTTCATGTTGTTTTAAAATCTGACTTATTTGATACAGTTCCTATATACACATATAATTTTTTTAGGCAGCTCTTGATTTTCTTCCTTGATGGGATCGTCTGAGCTTATGCCTCTGGAATTTCATTCATAAGAGCTTTTCAAACTTTTTGTGCTTATTCTCATTATTAGACCATGGGATCAGAAAGTGAGAGATCAATCAGTCACTCACAGACTCCTTATTTTATATTTACACAGACTACTAATTAATTAATTAATGCTAAATTCTATTAAAAATAAAAATATATTTCCTGCTGTAAAGAAATTAACATTTGAGTGGGAGAGATAATATGTGCATGAATAGATATATACAAGATTCTTACGGAGTATATAAAAAAAAGTAATCATATTGGGCAGCTACATGGCACAGTAGATAGAGAACCTGTCCTGGGAGTCAGGAAAACTCATCTTTCTGAATTCAAATCTGTTCTTAGACACTTACTATCTGTGTGACCCTGGGCAAGTCATTTTACCATGTAGGTCCCAGTTTCCTCATCTAGAAACTGTAATATTTATTGGGAAAGGAAATGTGGGGGGGATTGAAAAAATGGGAGATAAATGGGAGGTTTGTATGGGGGTAAGAGGAGTTGAGGGGAGAGAGGGAATATTGCTTGGTGAGGCAAAGGAGAGAGATGCCCCCTGCCGAGAGGAAGCAGCAGGGGTCCAATAAGGACTGTTTGTCCTGGAATGACTGAACTGAAGTTCAGCTACCTCTGTGACCAGAAAAGATAGTCCACTTATCTGACTGCAAATTCAAATAATATAAAGTTTAATAACCAGTTGGTATTGGAGTTTTTTCCTTAGCTTCAGAGTTGAGGCCAGGCCCCAAAGGCTGGCGGAGGGTTTCTCTCACTCTCATCTACTCTATATCAGTCCTCACTTTGTCTAATTCAGAATCTTAGCAGTAGACAGAAAGCAAACAAGAACATTTCTGACCTTCAGAAGTGATTGGGCCTAAATCTTCGGGCTAAACCAAGAAGAGGTACACCACACCAAACTGGGCTGAACAAGCTCCTCTCTCCTCCAACACCAGGAAGGAATTCCAACCTGGCAGGAAGGAAGTGATAGTCACAACACCCAACTGCCACTCCCAGCAAGAAGGAAGTGCTAGTCACAAGACCCACCTGCCACTCCCAGTTGCCCCTTCCCCCACCAACTATTAGTCTAGTTTCCTTTCCACAAAACTGACCAGGAGAAGGAAATTGCCAACTAGCATTTCTGCCAAGTGTAAACCTTAAAATTTCTTAGACTTATGAATGTTGGAAATTTCCCCATTGGGAAATTTCATACTTAAAAAAATCTCCTACTGATAGTAAGAACTCTATTGGAATATGAAACTCCTTGGCATGGGAGGATCCTTCTCCTCCCTACTTAAGACTACTTTAGGACAGAAACCTTTTGCTAAACAATGGAAAGGGCTTTGACCTATGCTTAAGCATAGAACAGGAAGTTCTTTGAGTCATGATTGATTTTAGAATTGATACAATAGAGATACTTGGAATGACAGAACCAGGTCTTGGAAAATACAATCTCCACCCTACTCAGAGTAACAGGATTTAGGAAGGGCTGCAGCATGGATCAAGATTTAATTATTTGAGAATATGACCTTCAACAGACATGTGCAAAGGGGGCAGACCTCTGGGCAGTCCTGGGTTAAGCTAGAGCCACCATTGGCACAGGGGAGATATCGACAGTGATTGGTAGATGTGAGAACTGAGGGGAGGGAACTTAGATTTTTTGCTTAAAGATAGTGGGGTCTGAGGACTGAGGGGGGGTTGATACTCTGAAGGAGGTCTGAGAGGAGAGAGGTCCTGGAGGGAGAGCTCCTGGAGAGGTCTTGAAGGAGGCTGTGGAAGGAGAACTCAGGAGGAGTCAGGAGGAGAATTCTCTGGAAACATTTCTTGAAAGGAGGCTCTCTTGAAGGTGGAGCCTGAGGTTGGCATGAGAAGCCTTACCTAGAGAGATCTTGGGTGAGTGAAAAAACCAACTGACTGATTTATCTCTTAGGACTGAGGTCTAGGCCTTATTGGCTTGAGGCCCTTCATTCCTATTCCTTTCTTACTTTCTCTCTTTTTCTATTGATTAATCAGTGTATTATAAATTAAATTTCTCTATAAAACCCAGTTGGCTTGGGCATATTCATAAATTGGGAATATATTCCCTGGCGACCATCTTATATTTATATAAAACCAAGACACAGTAGAAACATATTTCAGCAGTCATAATTGTTATATATATTTCCCTTGCTCCCAAACATTTTAATTATCACAGTTTATGGCTCCCACTCTCTTATCTACAACTATTTAACGCTCAAAACTAATTTAAATCTAACACAAGAAAACCTCAAAAGGTGTTATGAAGGGTTGAACATGACTAAAATAACCAAACAACCAAAAATATAGTGGGGAAGCCATTATCAGGGTGGGCCCCAATAAAGGCTTCCTGAAGAAAATGCATGCAAGTTGAGTTATGAAGGAAGCAAAGATTCTGAGAGATAGGGAAGAAGAGAGAACATTCTAGGAATTGGGGAAGAGCCTCCCCCCTTCCAAAGGCATAGAAATAGATCCTGGAGCACTTCATGTGAAAAAAACAGCATGGTGGGATGGTGGAATATATAGAAGGGAATAATGGGTTAAAAGACTGGAAAGATAGAGAGAATCTGGGGGTGAAGAGCTTCAAATGTCAAGCCGGGGAATTTCTATTTGATCATAGAAGTAATAGGAGAGTTTAGTGAGAAAAGAAGCAACACGATCAGAACAGTACTTTCAGAAAATTACTTTGGCAGCAGTGGAGAGCACGTATTGGAGTGGAAAGAGATTATGCCAGGGAGCCAATTAGGCAGCTATTACAATTGTTCAGACTAGATGTGATGAAGGCCTGAATTAGGGTGATGTCTGGGTAAATAGAGAGAAGGAGCATGCATGAAAGATGGTGGGGGAAATAAACAAACGCATTTGGCTACTGATTGAAAGAGAGGAAGGAGGAGAGGATGACACCGAGATTACAAGTCTGGGTGACTGGAAGGATTTAGTTCAAAATGTCTAAAAGTCAGCTAGTGAAATGAGATTGAAACTCCAGAGAGTGAAAAGGGCTGGATAAATAGAAACATTACTTGAACCCATGCAGGTTTGCTTCCCCAATCAAAGATGATCTTTGGATTTGGAAAGATGGAAAAACTAATGAGTAGTTAATATCAAATAAGGGGACGCAAAACCTAGTTGAAAAATATTCTGATATATTGAAAGATTTAGCATGTGTGACTGCTGAATCTTTAAAGAATCTTGGAGTTGGAGAGCAGTGGCTAAGTGGATGGAGCACCAGGCCTAGAGATGGGGTGGGGGGTCCGAGGTTCAAATGTAGCCTCTGATACTTCCTAGTTGTGTGACTCTGGACAAGACACTTACCCTAACTCTCTACCTCTTCTACTCTTCGGACTTGGAACCAATACACAGAAATGATACTAAGATGGAAGGCAAAGGTTTAAAAAAAAAGAATCTAGGAGTTATGAAAAACACAGTAGCTCCTGAATAGGTAGAATTTTAAGATGACCTTTTTTGCCTTCATATCTTTTTTTATTATCCTTTATTTGAAAGCTTATAAGTGTTCAAATTTTTAATTCCTGTGGCAATTTAGTGGTTTTGTTCAAGTTATGCTTTGAAAGAGGGTGGCCCCTCTGAGATTGGGGGAGAAGTTAAGCCCTGGAAGGGATACCTCATGTAAAAGAGACCTTGGGGTGACAGCCTGAGATAGAGGGAATAAGTGGAGCTGTGTCATGGAGCTTATTGTCAAGAACACAGAGATGGTGTTAGTTTAATATTGACTCTCAATAAATAAAATGCACAAAGGACACACTTAAGCATTTTTTGGGGGAGAGAACTATCTAGTTAACTAGAGTTGATTGAGAGTCAAGCCTAGAGATGAGAGGTCCTGAGTTAAAATCTGATCTCAAACATTTTTTAGTTGTGTGACTCTGGACAAGTCATTACTGTTTAGCACTTACAGGTCATCTGCTTTGGAGCCAATGCACAGTATTGATCCTAAGACTGAAGGTAAGGGTTTAAAAAGTAAAAATATATATTTTTTCAGATTATAAGAAGATAAAATTTTAATAGTCATTTTCTGACATTTTGCCATCCATATTCTTTCCTTTCCTCCTGCCCCTCCCCTTCCACAAAACGGCAAGTAGGTTGTACATTTGTATCATGTAATATATGTTTCCATGTTGATCATGTTATGAAAGAAGACCCATGTGGCTTACACTAGACAAAAAGTCATGAAGGAAATAAAGTGAAGAATCTGCATTCAGACTCTATCAGGTCTTTCTATGGCAGTGGAGAGCCCTTTTTGTTATGAATTTCTTGGAGTGGTCTTGGATTCTTGCATTGCTGATAATAAGTTATTCACAGTTGATTATAGTACAATATTTCTGTTAACTGTATACAATATTCTTCTGGTTCTTCATTTTGCATCATTTTATATGTCTTTCCAGTATTTTTGTGATCAACTTGTTTGTCATTTCTTACAGCATGATCATATTCCATTAGAATCATATAACACAACTTGTTCAGCCATTTCCCAATTGATAGAAATTTCTTCATTCACCATTGTAAAAACTTGCTTTAAATATTTTGGTAAACATACGTCCCTTTGCCCTACCTTTGACCTCTTTTGGATATAGACCTAGGAAAGGTCTTGGCCAAAGAGTATGTACAGTTTTGTGGTTCTTTGGGCATAGGATACATTTTAAATTTTAATGTCCATTAAATAAACATTCATCCTTCATCTTATGTCTAAACAACAGCAAAAAAAGTAAACAATTTACTAAAAATAAACACATTGAAAAAACCAAGAGAAATGGAAAAATACCAAAGGAATCAAATGAATAAATGTCCAATTTTTATTTCTAATGGAAGGAGGTAAAGGCTTTGAACAATATGTCTATGAGCTAGAATCCAATTCTAGCAAATTTAAAAATCTATTATAATTTTAAAAGATGGATTTGGGACATTTAGAAAGGGGGATAGAAATATCTGAGAGCAAGTATAGCTTCATCAAGAATAAATCATGCTAGATTCAACTTATTTCCTTCTTCAGAAAATTCATAAGCCTGTTAGATCAGAAAAACACTGCTCTACCAAAATATGCTAAAACCCAGTATTTCAGCACAGTATTTGACAGAATCTCTCTCATGTTATCCTTGTGGACAAGATGAAAAGATGTGAGCTCTAGGATTGTATAGTTAGGTGGCTTTAAAACTGTTGAACAAACAGACCAATGGAATAGTCAGCAATGTATCAATGTCAATTTGGAGGGAATTTCTGGTGGACTGCCTCTAGGCTCTATTCTGGACTCTGGGCTGTTCAACATCTTTAGCAATCACTTGGATGAAAGCACAGATGGCATGCTTATAACATTTGCAGATGACAGGAGGCTGGTGTGCTGGAGGTGAAAGAGAACAAGGAAAATGTTGAATAACACAATCTGAATCCAAAAAATTGTTGACAGACAGGCAAGCAAGCAGGCAGAGAGAAAGACAGGGAGGATATCAGCATTTATAAAGCATCTCCTCTGTGCCAAGCACTCTGTTAAGTGTTTTACAAATCTTATCTCATTTCATCTTCACAAAAACCCAGAGAGGTAGATATAATTATTTATCCCCATTTTATGGTTGCAGAAACTGAGGCAAACAGAAATTGAGTCATGCCATGGTCACCTATGTAGTCAATGTTTAAGGCCACATTTGAACCTGAGTCATTCTGACTTCGAGCTCTGTGGTATATTTATTATAAAGCTTCCTACGAGGGGAGAGAGAAGCTTTAAGGTAGGAAGATAGAGAAAGGATAGAAGTTTTAGATACCACGAGGGGGATGACGAAGTCGAATTAGAGATATGAGGTGGCAGGAATGAGTCACAAATGCATGCCTTATTAATTGTCAATGAGCCACAGCCAAGCCCCGATCAATGGACCCTTCTGAAGGCTTTTACCAGTCCAGAGATCCAGATTCAATACCACACAGGTCGGAGAGATGATAGAGAAAGATTAAAGATGGAGCCTGGCCAAAGGCCAGGCTCCAGCAAGGACAGGCATCAGTGTGAGCTGGAAGGGAGGAAGAGCAGAAGAGAGAAAGGCAGAGCTGGCTGGGGCATATTTAATCTCTTTGATATGTAAATATACACAGTACATAGGGATGATCATCATTGGTTAATGACAAGGTATAGGTGTGGTTTCCCTTAACCAGGTGAGCACAAAGAAACCTGTGTTCCTGCCTAACCTGGGGGAAGCTGGGGTCAAGGGTCAGAGGCTTTCCCAGCCATGTGCAATACTGAGCATGCTCTCTTCTAAGGCAATCTGTACATACCAACTGTTTCCCTTGCCCATAGCTAGGGGTGGACCGCTACATATTATCTGCCTCTAAAAAAGAGAGTCATCAAATAAGATTCAATTTAATACGGGGGGGGGGGCAGCTATGTAGCTGCTCATTGGATAGAGAGCCAGATCTGGAGCCAGAAAGTCTTGGGTTTGTATAATTTTCATAAATTCCAAGATTTAAAATTTTTTGAAGAAAATTTCAGGGAGAGAAGTTTGCTAACTCCCTGAATCAAGAAAGTGAACTGTTTGGAGAAAGCACCATAAAGAAGCTTGAGGAAACCATACACTGCATCAGAAGATCCAGAATGACTTTGGGATGTAGTGAATTGAACTGAGGGTGGTTGAACACATTTATCCTGAATGTAAACTCTTATGCCAAAGGGGATTGCCTCTAAATTGGCTTTTTGTCAATGTGCCTACCAGTCATTGGTTTTGCTCTCTTCCTCTTTTATTTTCCTCTTATCTCCAACTATTGTATTTTCCTCTTAGAAAATGCAGTATTGCATGCACTTTTAGCTAGAAGATCTTTAGAGGTATAAGCTGATATTCGAAATGATTCATGGGAGAGACTAGGAATATAAATCTGGGAGATTTCAACATGCTCATCTCCCAATAGAATCACTGGGAGGGATTACAAAAGGGAATTTTTTATTCCCTCCCCCCAGTGCTAGGCAAATTGAAAGGCCAAGATTGATTCCTGAGATGTGAGGAGGAGAGCTGATGGGTGGAGAAAACTGTATATAAGTGGGAGCCTTAGAGGGATTCACTCTCTTCATTCTTGGAGATATTCTTAGTGTCTCTCTTGATAGTTGGCGCTCACTCTGGATTCTTGGCTCTTCACTCTTAGTGGCCTTCAGCCTAGGGATTGTGGGATTCTTGGTGGTCTTGGCCTTATATGTGCTGAAGGTTTTCAGCATATTTGGCTCTTTGGATTTTTGGCTTCCTGATCCAGATTTTGGATTCTGGTGAGATTCGCATTCACATTTGCATTTGTGATAGGGAGGCACTAGGACTAGGACTTAGGGCATTTTTAGATAGGTAATATTTTCTAACTCTCTAAAATTCTACCTAACCCTAAATTCCTGCCCTCACAGACTGTTCCTTTCCTACCTTTCCACTTTTCTTACACCTTAGTCTGCTCCCAGTGCTCTCTGATCCATCAAACACGATCTTGTTTCTACTCACATGACCTTCCATTGCCTAATTCTGTGCTTTTTTCACTGATTGTTCTCAGTGCCTGGATTGCTCTCACTCTACTCAACCATCTTGCTTCCTTCAGGAATTAGCTGAAATCACACTTTCTGCAAGATACCCTTCCCAGTCTAGGCTAGTCCATCAATATTATCTTCCCTCTTTATTACTTGCCATTTGCATTGGATCCATCTATATACTGTACACATCTTCTGTGTAGATAGTTGCTTGAATATTGTCTCCTTTATTAATAAAACTGAATTCCAGAGGATAAGGATCATGAGACTTTAATAGATGCTTATTGACTGAGAATATCATCTCTGTATGTTTAACATGGACAAGAAAAGTCTCAGGAGGATGAAAATGGTCTTCAATGATCTACTTAGAAGGTTATTCTGTTGAGGAGGAATTTGAGACTTGAGACACCTGACAGAACTAAGAACAACATGATCCATAAAAGCAAATTGAGACACAATACAATGAAAAAAATGTCCCAATTTGTGCTCAGTGTTTAAGAAAAAAAGATGTTCAATTCACTCTTCAAGGGAAGATGGGATCTCCCACCAAACACTGTGTTTTCCCTTACTGAAAGTGAAAGTCTTCAAAGACCAAAAGACCATATTAGATAGGATGTAGTAGAGATTCTTCTTTGAATATGTGTTGCATTGCAAAGCTGCTAAGGATACTTCCAAATCTGGCCATCTTTGATTTTAAAAATGAGGTATTTTCTGCCTCCAACATTTTAATTTTTTTTTTAGGAAAACACAAATCAAAAGGCTTGAAAAACTCTTTGAATGAGTGAACATGAAATCACCTGAAAGGGATTCTAATTAATACTGTGTTGCATAAACCAACATGGAATATAATGATTTCAATTGGTACTGAAGTAATGCTTTAAACTTGCAAAACACTTTATAGACATTGACAGTTGAGTCTCATAACCTCCTTGTAAAGAAAGTATCCACATTTTACAAATGCAGAGATTGAGGGTCAGAGATCTACATATTTTGCCCATGGTCATATTCCAATAACAGCCAGATTTAAACTGAAGCATTAAGGCCAAGTCCTACATTGTGTCCACAATGCCAAATTTATGCTCCTCAAACATGACCCAATTTATAAGTAACAGTGGTGTGTCTCCACTGACCATGGTTAAATGGGTTTTCAATATTAGACAAGCCAGTGTTACCCGAATAATTAACATGAAAGTTCAGAGTCCTGAGAATTGGGGGATATATTTCTAGTTAAAGGGTAGCTGATGGGAAGTCAGATGAGAGTGGCCGGCTGAACTGAAGGGGTGGAGGGCAGTGGAGGTCCTGGAAAGTGTTGTTCCTTACCAAGGCAAGACAGAGGACAGATGAGGGAGTGAGGAAGACAAATGCTGGTATAGAATCAGGCCAATCAGAGGCTGCCCTCATGAGGAGAGCCAGGAATATCTGATCATGATATGAGATATGATCTCAGATAATTGGCTGAAGGATAAAATGTTGTCACTGAGTTTGGTAATATTATATTAATTCATAATACAAAAAAGACATTGTTAAGGCATTGTCATACACTGGCTATGTGTATGACAAAGTGACATGTCACTTGGCATCTTGACACCATTATCAAGGAAGTCATTCAAATTCTTCTTGGCTATTGCACTGGAAAAATATTTATTGTGCCAGATATATTCCATGACCCATAAGCAGCAAAGGACTCTTCATCTTGCCAAATTCCAATACCTCTACCCTTTCAATGTAACTTCTGCATAAGCTTTAATAGTGAATTATAATATTTTCACTAACTAATCTACCTTTAAGTTAATTAATGTGTCTATTTCAGGAAGGGTTGATTACAATATTAATAGCTTAATGGAATTTATACTTAAGGAATTTTGCCAACAGTGATAACTAGATTACAATTCATTACAAAGAAGAATGAGTACCTAATCTAATTCCCAGATTTAATAAACCAATCAAATTCCTAAAGTGATATTTTGTGGAAGTAGGCAAAATAATAACAAAATTCATTTGAAGGAGCCAGGGGTATAGAATCAAGAGAGAAATGAGAAAAATAAGGAACAAAAGGGACTCAATATATCTATACCTCAAAATTTATTCCAAAGCAGTAGTTATCAAAATTATTTTGCTACTGATAAAAAATACAGAAAAGAATTTAATAGAATAATCAACAAAAGAAGCAAGTGAAAATAGTATTCCAATATTTAATAAACTCATGAGCATTAATAACTGGGGAAGGCCTCTTTTCTGGACAAGAATTGCTGCAAAAACTGGGGAAGAGTTTGGCAGGAATTATATATATATATATATCAATATATATATATATATCAATCAGTGTTTATACTATAATCCACAATAAGTCAAAATTAATAGATCTGAATAGCTAAAGTCATACTAAAAAATAATCAGGTATTTTTATAGCTAGAGGAAGAATGCTGAATGAAACAAGTGTTTGGGACATGCCAAAAAAAATCAAATAAATCATTTTACTATACAAATTTTGAAGTGGTTTTTTTTGTTGTTGTTTGGGTTTTTTTTTTTTTTGCAAAAAAAACAGTCAATGTAACTGGGATAAGAAGGGAAATGTTTTATTGGGGGAAACACAATTTTAAAATTAGGTATCTCTTATAAAAATCTGTACTTTATCTTCAAATACAGAGGTCCTCTTTAAAAACTGTTCATGTTCCTAAAATGCCCAGAGGCTTAGAAACTCTCCATCCTGAAAGAGTCACCATAGCATCTCCCATCATTACATTATATCAGCCTCCACCTACCTCCATTCTAGCATCACAGTTTTCCTCCTCATTAGTACATATGGCAAAGAAGGAGATCTACCAAAAGAATGACACAGCTTAGTGAATTATGGGGCTGATGAGAATAGATAGTGAGGCACAAAGCAGCCATAGGACTGTAGGAGGAGAGGGAAAGAAAACAATGCTTTCTCTCTTGATGAGTTGAGAGTTCAAGAGTACCAAAGTAGCTCCCAATATCATATCTATATTTAAAGTGACTCCTTTCTCTTGCCGTGTTTAAAACATAGGAAATAGAGGTTAGGGAGCTGTCCCCTAACCTCCTTTGGGAGCCTGGGAGGTAGCCACGGAGCTATGGGGGCCAGGAATTCTCTCCTTGATTTAGCCTGTAGGTATAACCTTGCTATTGTGCTATTGTTTCATTAAGTTTTTTTTTCTAACATTTAACTCAACGGATGGATGTCTGAATCAGGAGGTAAGAGCTTTGCCTACATCCCAAATTAAGGGGAGGGGAGCGGAGCAGACTTCGTGAATGCAACCTTTGCTGGACCTGGTTTGTGTTTTCCTCCGCATTTTCTTGCAATCTCTAGGCAAGAGAACATAATTGGGACTGGTGGGATGAAATTGCCAAGAGCATTTAATTTGAAAGTCGTTGCCTCAGGTTTTTTCTAATTTTATACTTTGAAGAAGAAATTTCAAAGTGTCAGCTGCTAGAACGAAGCCAGAGATTCCAGGGAAAGTCATTAGATGGTAAGCTTAAGGGGGTTTGCCAACCAAGTACTCGCTTCAGGAGATGGCGCTTATTCGGTTTAATTGGGAAGCTATTCCAGACCTGGTGACAGTTCCTGAGAAAATAAACCAGAGGCGATACCTGATCTTGGAACCTGAAATAATCAGCCTATTGAACCCTTAGAACAGAGAGAACTTCTGTAAATGACATTTGTCTTGTAGCCTACCTTCTTTCCTGCCTTCTGCCCCCCCCCCTTCAAATTCCATTCTGTAAATGTATTCTTCTACATGTGTGAATGGCATCTTTTAGGTCACATGACGTTGGCAAGATTTGAATGATTTCCACGACAAAGAAGCAACCAAAAGCCAAGTAAGTTATTAAATATTGTCAGAAGTTTATTTCCACCCTTAGATGATGGGTCTTAGTTGAGACAGAAAACTAGACTGAGGCACTGGTAGAGAAAAGGCAGGTCCTGCTTGCGCATGTGCAGAAAGAGTGAAAGAAAATTTGAGACCCAGACTTGCCAAGCCTTACCCTTTTCTGCTCAATGGATGAGAGCTGGAGCAGCTTAAGCTCAGAATGCCCTCTGGTGGCTCACACAGAGCTTACATACTGAGGAGCTAGTTTAGTCACACCCATCTAGGAATGACATGAAACACTGGTAGCTTCTGTTATTATTTTGTGCTTAGAAAACCAAGGTTAGAGCAAACAAAAAAACAAACAAACACCAAACCAGGTAATCATTAGAAAGTGCTCTTTCTTCTGAGAATCTCGTGATCATTCACATGAATTACAGAATTATTTTCAAGCTTTTTTTTTATTTAGTGGGAACCATTTTATAAATCATGCTATAGAATATGAATTAATTTAGTTCTGGGAACTCAAATTACAGTTAGGAACATTCGTTGGGAGGTAGGTGGTTAAAAAAAAGAAAGAAAGAAAATACCTATCACCATGACATTTTGAAGATCGTTTTGATTCAGAGATATCTTTTGAGTAACATTATCAAGATCCCCATTTTCACTTCTGGAAAGATATTGGACTCTAAATCATGTGGGAACTACAAGATTCACTCTTGTCCAGGCATTGGTCTTTTTCATGTGAGTTTATTATCCTTCACTGTTGGGTAGTCTCTCCTCCAGCTATTAAAATTGCCTCCAGAAATTTTACAGCTAGATTTATATTAATGAGAACTAACCTGTCTCATCATATTACACTCCATGCATATTTCAAACAACCCATCTCTCATTACCCCTGAAACTTTTTGGCTTCTGCCTGGTTGATTTCCAATACTTAATGTTGCTTATACTTCTGCACATGTTGTTCCCTAGTCAGAGATTACTTTTATTTGCTCCACTCTTTGGCTATTTTATCCTCCAAGTTTTCTGAATTACTTGTTTAAAACACCTAATCTGGAAACTTGCTAGGATTCTTTTCACACTAAATAGAATATTTATTTGGCGGTTCCTTCCCTCCAGGTGTACTGTGATATCATGGTATAATTATTTTGATTAATAAAGACCATTATCCCCATACTGATATGCATCTTCATATAGGTAAATCTCCATCTACATGGGTATATTTCCCCTTTTTCTTATTTAATCTCTCAATGATGAATGCCCTTTATAGAGGGCTTTGTTTGCTTCTATCTGCTTCCATATATGATCCCTTATTTGAAATGCTTCTAAAACCACTCCCATATAAAATTTTCTTTTGGTTTTATCTCAAACTAGCTTTTCTCAGAAAGAGAAGAATTATACCAGTTAGTCATTACCTATCCTTTCCCTATCTCTAGGGTAACTTATCACAGTCTTTAATGTTTCTCTAAATTTAGGACTATTAGATTTAATGACATACATTATATTACCACATTACATTCCACCATCATCCCATTTACTGGCATAATGGCAGCTAAAATGGACAGCTGAAAGATTCCTAGAACTTTATTCTCTCAAAAAGGCTTGTATGTTTTTTTTCTTAGACACAGCCACAAAAAAAGAGGGCACTTAATAAAAAAGAAAAAAAAAGTTAGAGGGAGGATAAGCTATTTAAAAAATTGATTCTGCCATGAAGGCAAGGGATATATTCTTCTATTTAAGCAAGAAGGAGACAAAAGAGAGAATAAGATCTTGATAAGCATCACTGGAAGAAATCTGGGAACTGTTCAACTCATTCAACTGAGGGAAATAGCATCTTTAGAGCTTTTGTATGAAGTGGTGTTGATTGGAACACAGCAAATCCTACTGGAATTGGAAAATCATCTCCTTTCTCAGAGACCATATTCAACAGGAATAGTGGCAACTAGAGTTGTAAAGTTGGTAGTCTTTCTTTGGTACTATTCCAAGTCCCTTTCTGCAAGTCTTTTCCCTTTCTCTAAGATAATTAGTACCTATATGCCAACTTAGCTTTGGGTTGGAGGTATACAGGAGATGGTGATGAGAATAAGCATTTATATATTGCCAACTATGTTCCAGTCACTGTGTTGCCTTTTTTTTAAATTTTTTTAAAACCCTTACCTTCCCTCTTGTAATTAATACTGTGTATTGGTTCCAAGGCAGAAGAGTGGCAAGGGCTAAGCAATGGGGGTCAAGTGACTTGCCCAGGATCACACAGTTGGGAAGTGTCTGAGGCCAGGTTTGAACCCAGGACCTCCTGTCTCTAGGCCTGGCTCTCAATCCACTGAGCCACCCAGATGCCCCCTGTGTTATGTGTTTTACAAATATTATTTCATTTCATTCTCCTGACAATCTTGCAGAGTAGATATTATTATCATTCCTATTCTATAATTAGGGAAACTGAGGCAAACAGAAGTAAAATGTTTTGCCCAGGGTTATATACTTGGTCTTCCTGACCCCAGCCTCAATACTCTATACTATCAACAGTTGTCACAATTCACATTCCCTCTTTACTTCTTATCCCAATAGAATTCCATTCCATCAGGCTAGTTGGTTTCACTTAGAAATCAAGAAAAAATTAAATTGAGAAAAGCGGATAGTGACATTTAAGACGTAGAGCATCTTCATGTTAAGAGAATTGATTTATGACCCAAAGAAATCTGTCTCTAAGGGGGAATAATGTAAAGATGACATGGAAATTTTATTGCCATTGCTCAACCTGAAAGATCTAGTCAATGACCAACCCTGCTTATTTGCAATGTCAGCCTAGATCTCTTTTCTCTTTACATGCTCTTACTTGGCTATATTTATCTGCTACCATGAGTTTAATTAATAGCTCTATACAGATGACTTTCAAATCACTCATCTGTCTCCTTAGCTCTAGCTTACATTAACACCTATAGGACATATTTTCCGCCTAAAAAGGCAGATAGGTGACACAGTGGATAGTGTTTATCCTAAAGTCAGCAGAACCTGAGTTCAAATCTAGCTTCAGATATACACTAGCTTTGGAACCCTAGATAAGCCATTTAATCCTGTTCATCTCAGTTTCCTCATGTCTTAAATGATTTGGAGAAGGAAAAGGCAAATGATTCAAGTATCTCTGCTAAGAAAATTACAAAAAAAAGTCACATAAAATTGGACACAACTGAAATGAATCAACAAAAATAATTGAATTCACCTCTAATCCTCCCCTCTTGTGAACTTCCTATATCTGTTCAAGGCTCCTTAATTCTTTAATTTTCCATCATCTTTGATGCCTCACTCTCCCTCATCCCATATAATACTCAGCAGTCAATTCTTGATGTTTCTACCTTTTCATCATCTTATACATCTGATCCTTTCTCTCTATTGACTTCAGGAAAGGAAAAAAACTCCTTTGGCATTTAAAACATTTCATATTCTATTTTTGACCTATATTTCCCACCCTTACTATCCAATGTTCTCCTTCCCACACTCTATGGTTCAGCCAAACCAGCCTCCATGACTTTCCTCACACCTGACAATCCATCCATTATCTCCATCATGTCTTTGTACTGACTGACTGTCTCTTGTGCCTTGATTGCTTCCCTCACCTCTGCCTCTGAGAGTCCCTCACTTCCTTCCTTTGAGTCTTTGATTAAGCAATAACCTAAAAATGAAGTCTTTTTTAAGCTTCTTTTTTCCCTTGTGTCCTCCCTCCCAAAGCTGCCTTGTAAATATCAACCACTCAATCAATACACCGCTACACCGCAAGACGGCTAAATTGTGCGGTAGATAGAGTGCTGAACTGGAGTCAGGAAAACTCCTCTGAGTTCAAACTTTGCCTCAGACACTTCCTAACTGTGTGACCCTGGACAAGTCACAGAACCCAATATGCCTCAGTTTCCTCATCTGTCAAATGAGCTGGAAAAGGAAATGACAAACCCCATCAGTATCTTTGCCAAGAAAACTTCAAATGGGGTCACAAAGAGTTGGCAACAAACTGAACAACAAGAACAGTCAATATGCATTTATGAAGCACCTACCATGTGCTATTTTATATATTATATATCAAAGACTATCCCAGCAAGTCTTTGTACAGTTTTGAGCTATTAAACCTTATTGAGATACTTGGTAAATGTTTATTTATATGCCTGGTGTTTTCCCCAGTAGAGTGCAAGATCCTTGAGGTCAAGGAATGTGCCATTTCTTTTTACTGCAGTGCCCAATAATGCTTATCACATGGTAGCCCCATATAAAATGGGTTGCTGACTGGGAGAATGAAACATCCAGTGAATCTATTATAAATTAAGATGGCCTCGTTTTTCTTTCAGACTGGGCCAATCCACTTGAGTTCATATAGCCCTGGCTCTAAAGCCATCTGATTTTCTCTTTTAGCTTAAGAAATTTTTTTTAGCTTCAAATAGAAGAAAACAACAATAGCAAGATAAGGGAAAGAAATGACTGAACAATTAAGTTGAAATTAGCCATCATGAAGGGAACACTTTGTCTCTTTAGTCTTGAATAAACAATAAGGAAAACCCAGGGCCAGACATCAATCTCACTTCTATGGAGTTTGTCACATAGCTAAATGCACTCATTGCTAGGAGCTTATAGCAAAAATATTTCATTCCAATGTGGGCTTATACTGTAGGAGTCCTGGGTAAGTATGGGATTGAATAATAATGATACCATATGCTCACGGATGGAGCAGGGCATGGGATTAGATGGTCCTATTGTCCTGTCCAAATCTGAGATCTCATGATTTCTATAGCAATTGGGATGCAGTTTCATATCTGTTGATAGTTCTAGAATTAGATGGGAGCTCAGAGGTCATTTAATTTACACACACATTTTACAAAAGAGAACCCTTAAGCTGAAGTTTGAGACTTGCCCTAAATCAATGATCATCAAAGATGGATTTTGAATTGGGATTCAGTGGTTCCAGAGTTAGTGCCCATTCCTTTCTTAGATGCTGCATCCTTTCATTGTTATTCAGTCTTTTTGGTCACGTCAACTCTTCATGCCCCCATTTGAGGTTTATTTGTCAAAGATACTTGAGTATGTTGCCATTTCCTTCTCCAGATCATTTTACAGATGAGGAAACTAAAGCCAAAAGGGTTAAATGACTTTCTCAGAATCACACAACTAGTAAGTGTCTGATGTCAGATTTGAACTCAGGTCCTCCTTTTTATAGACTTCATGCTCTATTGACTAGTACCTCCTGATTACCATTATGCATATAGCAACTAGGTGAGGCAAATAAGGCAGGTATTCTCAGTCTACAGAAAAGAAAACTCAAGTCCAAAGAGGTTTTATAATTTAGGACAAGAGGATTGCAGGTCTATGGCTAGAAGGGACACTAGGGGCTATCTGGTTTAGCTCCTTTCCCTATTTTATTGAAGAAGAAACACAGCTAAAAAGCATTAGAACTCTAACTCAAAAGCAGGTCTTTGGATGCCAAGACCAGTGCTCTTTCTACTACATGAGTATAACCAGCAATTTTTTGACACTACATCTAGGAAATGACCCTTCCTTCCAAAGTCAGAAAAAAGGGAAAAAATACTGAATGAGAATAGGAGACATGGAGAAACTTTCAGAGGATTTCAGAGGACTATTCAATAGATATTTATTAAACACATCTTATGCATTAGGCACTGAGGTGTTGGGAATGCAAAGATGAAAAAGAGAATGAGAGGCAGACAGAGACAGAGACAGGGAAGGAAGGTAGGAAGGAAGGGAGGGAGGAAGAAAGGAAGGGAGGGAGGGAAGGAGGGAGGGAGGAAGGAAGGAAGGAAGGAAGGAAGGAAGGAAGGAAGGAAGGAAGGAAGGAAGGAAGGAAGGAAGGAAGGAAGGAAGGAAGGAAGGAAGGAAGGAAGGAAAGTAGCTCTGTTCCAGAAAGCTCATTTCTCCTGGATTATTCAACATGTATGTGAGGTTTTTGTGTTTTTGTCATCTTTTAATACACAGATCTTTTATTAGGTTATGGGACCTGGCATTTAATATTCTTAGTATGATTTACCAACAAAAGAATGTTTATGTGAGTCCCTTTTCTCCTTCATAAAGCCTAAAAAGAAGCACAGAGACCCTCTATTTGGCAAGCATTTTTGAGATGGAAACAAGTGTACAATTCTTAGTGCTACTGAGTTCATGCTTAGAGTTCCAATTGATAGTGAAAGTATAAAGAGGAGCATGTGATGTCAAGAAGGTGGGAATGTATTAGCAGCAAGAATTATGGATCAGAGACACCAGTAATAGGTCATTTCTTTTCTTTTTTCCCCCAGCTCCTGCCTTGCATTGGGTCTCCCTCGATGTGACTTCTCACTGCCAAAAATACCCTGCTGTCATAAAGTAAGACCAAGTGAGGTGTCTTGAATTATTGAGTTTTCCATAGCAATACAGTAGACTCTTGGAAATGTGAAAGCTGGTCCTCTGACATGTACTGCGGGCTCATATTTGGTATCTTATTCAGATCCTAATGAAGCCAAGCGCCCAACAAATGAGCTGGTAGGGCATTGCCACCCAAGCAATGAAAATTCTAACTTGTTTTTGGCATGGTTGACTGCTGCTGGATGAAGAGGGTAGCAACATGCCAGGTGGAGATAAGTCACTTAGCTGGCTGATTAGATTAAATTGCAGCCAATATAATCACCAGGGACCCATTTTCTAAACTGGTATTGCAGATCATTATATGCTGAAGTTGAATCATGTACCTAGTATAGGACATAATGACATGCAAACTTAGAGGAGGGGTGGGGAGGTAGTGAGAGTAGGCACTCATTTTAAAAGCAGTGATCCTTTGTTGAGGATAAGGAAGGATATATAGCTAAGGGAAAGAGAATCAGGCCAGAACAGGAGCATTTTCCTTTTGGTAAGGTCAGTCTTTGTTTTACAACATGACTGGTTCCTGCATGTTATAATGCTCTAATCCTAATTAGAGGGACTACTGTCCATCAGCCAAGGTCTGATTAGTCTACAACATGGATCTGGGCTTTTGCAAGGAAGCCAGATCTTGGACTGGAAAAGTTAGCACCCAATTTTGTTGTTGTTTTGTTGCTTACTTACAATCAATCGTAATTCCATTAGAACTCTTCTTGCAATTACATCAGCTCTCTATTGCTATACTTGTCTGCCTATCTCCTAGATCAGCATTCAATGATGGTGCAAGTTTTTCTCTCCCTCTCTCCCTCTCTCCCTCCCTTCCTCCCCTCTCTCTCTCTCTCTCTCTCTCTCTCTCTCTCTCTCTCTCTCTCTCTCTCTCTCTCTCTCTCTCTCTCTCTCTCTCCTTCCCTCCCTCTCTCTCTTTTATTACTATTTGCTGTTTTAAGAAAAACAAGGCTAAGTAACTTGCCCATGGTTACACATGCAGGAAGTGTCTGAGGCCAAATTTGAACCCAGGTCCCCCTAATTCTGAGCCTTGTGCTCTTTCTACTCTGCTACCTAGCTGCCCCAGGTTCTCTTAACTAAATGACTTCATTGGTGGGTTGCAATAGGATTTTCCCAGTTAAATATAATCCCTGGACCCCATGTCACTCACAACTGCATTGCCATTTCATTTCACTGGGGAGAATAATATGCTGGGGGAAAAACATGGGCCATTCCAGCTCTCCATTATCACCCCTTTTCTCCTTTTCAAGCACAATGAAAGGACAAATGATAATTATGATGTTTTTTAAAAGTCTGATATTATGGCACTAAAATGTGCAGATAGTATGGAAATTTACCTATAGCTGCTGCAGCCACTATGTGAAATCAAGGTATTAGAAAAGAAGATCAGAAAAATGGCCTTACTTTGAAGTTGCCTTGGGAGGCTTTTCAATATTCTTCCTATATGAGCTGCAATTCTAGGTACTAACTCCTTCTTCCTGGGACTCTGCAAAAGGTACTGCAAACACTCAAACTGAAGGGCAAGACCAAGAATTACACAAAACCTCTTCTTTGTTATGACAGAGGAATTGTTGCATCTTGACAGCTAGGGTGACCCCTAAAACCCTGTGTCTAGAAGATGAATGGGTTCTCTAATCTTTGCCTGAAAGTACTTCCTTTCATTTACTTATTCATTCATTCATTCAATAAGAGTTGAAGTGCCTACTATGTGCCACTATTGGCCCTGGAGATATAAAATAGACTATATCTTGCAGGACAACCTAGTTGTATAGGGGTCAGAACATGGAGAACAGAATCAGAAAGCAAGGAATTCAAATTCGGACACATATTATTTGTATTACCTTACAATTCAGTGGTTGTTGTGGCAAGTTCCATGAGATCCAAAGACTATATATATTAAACTGGGAAAACCCTATCATAATCCACGAATAAAATTATCTAATAAAGAGAACCCTCACCACCACTGAATGCTGATCCAGATGATAGGTAACACAGGCAGTAAGTGACTAAATTTGAACTCTAAACTTTCTTGATGCCATGCTCTATATTCTAACCTCTCTACCACTTAGCTGCCTGGTAAGGTATTGTTTTATTCTTTTTTTTCTTAACACACTATTTTTCTTTCTCACTGAAGATGTCTTGTGGATTCCGCTCAAACTGGCTTGTCTGTTCTGTAGTTCAAAATTGCTTGGCCGATGGTAGAGATGGTTAGTCCTATCCCCAAAGGAGTTGCTTGTCTGATCAGTTATTGACTGATAATTGGCAAGGGAGCGGGGCACTGAAGAGGGACTGTAAGCCAGGTCAGTGGTCTGAGGGAAGCTGCAATTCCCAACACTCTAAAGTTTAGCTGCCCATTGGTGGCAGTTAGCCAGCAATTGGTACTGGCAGAAAATGAGGAAAAATCTAGATAAGCCTTTTAGAGAAGGTACTTCTCTAAACAGTTTCTGAAGAAAGCAAGTCTTTGTTTGCTTGCTTTTTTTAAATTTTGAGGTAGGAGAGAAAATGGAGTGAATTTTAGGCATGTGGAGGGTCACATTCTTCAAAAACATAGACAAAGAAGATGGAATGTCACAACTGGCAAACAATATGTCCATTTTTTTTTTGACCCTGATGATCACTTTCTTCTCTTGGACATACTCTCATTTTAGGGTTTTTCTAACATGGCTCTCTTGGTTCTCCTACCTGACCAAACATTCCCTGATCTGCTCTGCTGGTTTCTTCATCCACATCATTCCCATCAAATGTTTGGGTCCCCCTGTCCTCAGCTTTCCTCTCTTTTTGCTCTATACTTGATCGAGAACTTGATAATCTCAGTAGGTCACATCTCATCAGTTCAATTTTCATCTCTAATCCAAGGACTTTTAGATCTTTACAGCCATTCCTACTCTCTCTCATGAACTACAGTTTCACATCAACTGTTTTGTGGACATCTCAAAGAGATGTTCCATATGGATCTCAAACATAGCACGTCCAATATAAAACTCATTTTCTTTCATCAGAAAACCTTCTCTTTGATAAATGTCCCTATGATTGTCAAAAGTACTCCCATATTCCCAGTCATTGCAGCTCACAACTTTGGTGCCACATTCAACTCTTCACTTTTATTCCATATGTCCAAATAGCCACATAACTTGGTAATTAGTTTCCACTTTCAAATCATCTCTCCCATATTTCCCTTTTTTGTACTCATAGTCACAACTTGGCTTGGTCCTTCATTGCCTCTTTTATGTACTATGACAATAGTCTTCTAATTGGTTTTCCTGATCCAAGTCTCTCCTCCACTCTGTTGCAAAGGTGATTATTCTTTTCTTTTTTTAATTAATTAATTTGCTTGTTAAAGTTCCCAATTATCTCCCTCCCTCACTTCTCCACACTACAGAAGCCATCATTTGACTATGTACATATATATATGTAAATAAACTTTATTAATACTCTTTACTACTTAGCACTTTCCTGACTTATGAGCTTCCCCATACTTTTATTCCCTTCCACAAATGGCCCAATCCAGCTACATTGTCCTGTATGCTATGCTGCTCTTCTAACATGTCACTCCCATGTTCTATTTGGCACTTGGCACTGCCTATCCTTCATATGTGGAATGCTCTTCCTCTTCATCTCTGCCCCTTAGTTTCTCTGGCTCCCTTCAAGACACAGCTCAGATACTTCCTTCTGCAAGAAATCTTTCTTCCTCCTCTAGCTGCTAATTCCTCCTCTTTCAGTCTATCTCTCATCTATTTTGCATATCTTATTATTTATATGTTGTCTCTTCCATTCAAATGAGAACTCCTTGAGGATGGAGTTCTTTATGTTTTAAATTTTCTTTTTATCCAAAATGCCTAGCACAGTTTTTGGTCTATAGTGAGTGCTTAATAGATGTTTGGTGACAGATTAAGGAGAAAGACTTGAGGCAGGAAGACCAATTAGTTGATTATTGCAATAAACCTGGCAAAGGGTGAGGAAGCCCTGAAAAATAGAGGTGGCCAAGTAAATGGATAAGAGAAGAGTTATGGAGGTAATAGGCAGCTAATTGCATAGAATAGGAAGGGGAAAGGGAAGAATTGAAGATGGCTCCAGACTCTTGGGTAGTGGACCTGGGTGTCTGCAAAAATAGTAGTGTCTTCAATAAACATGAGAGTTAGGAAGAGGGGCAAACTTAGGGGAAAGGACAGAATTATGTCCAGGGCATACTGAATTTTAGATAATTGACCACCTGGAATATCCAGTTGAAAATAATGCATACATGGTGACAGAAAATGGATTAGAGAATTTACAAATGAATTAATGATAAACTACACAAAAAATTCATCTTATTTCATTTATTACTTAATATTTATTTTCAGAGGTGCTAGTATCAGTTCAGTGAAATGGAAGGCATCAAGCTTTGATTTCTTCTTTTCTCAGTAATAGTCATTTCTCTCTAGGACTCAATTTCCTTATTTGTATAATGAGTAATTTGGACTAGTCGATTTAGAATATCCTTTCCACCTCCTAACTGGCTGATTTTATAATAATAATAATATGAAAATGACAATAGTTCATATGTACATGCTGCTTTAAATTCTATAAAGTTCTTCAAGATAATTCTGAAGGGTAGAGAACCTCCATTTTACTTTCTAGGAAACAGGACCAGGGAGGCAGTGCTATGTTTACTCCAAAGTTTGGGAGAGAAAATGGTACCAGGTAGTCCTCTCCAAACTTCCATAGCATTTTTTTTTTTACTCTTCAGAGATAAAGAGGGAATCCAAGACCAACACTCAAACCCCAAATTCTTCATTTTAGTAGTTTGGCACCTCTGGGATTTTAAGACTTGGGTTACAAAACTTCTGCTTGTAATGTGGATGGCATGAGAACCGTCTAAATTCCCGATACTGCTCTACAGTTTGTGTCAGGATTGAAAAAGTTAGCTGAAATCCAAAATCACCTCTAGGTTCCATCCCTAGTCATGTTGTTTGAGGATCCCTAAAGAACCAAAGTGACTCCCAAGCAAATTCTTCTTTCCTTTGCTTCTCCCCCAATTCCTTTCCTCCAGCTTGAGGTAGGTGTTCAGAATCCTTTTCATTAGTCTTATGGAGGTTGGGTTCTCATCTACTGTCTCCTCCATCATGAAATTCTCCTAGAATAATTTGGATCCCTGAGGATGGCAGAACAAATCTATTCCTTAAGAGGTGCTCCAGACCTTGAGATTGTGTTTGGATCTATCATAACCTAGGAAAAGTTCAGAGGATTAAACACTTAGAGGGGGGAGGAACTTCAAAAATGACTGAATCCTACTCCCTTTTTTTTCATTGAGAGGCATTTATCTCATCTCCCTTTCAGCCTGCCCCCACAATTAAAAGTAAGAGAAAACAAAAACAAAAAACTCTTTTGTTAAAAACATGAATTAGTCAAACCAAACTAATGTCCACCCTCTTCACATCCCAAAATATATCTGATCTTGAATCCATCACCTTTTAGTTAGGTTCTACCTCTAATCAGATTGAGTTTAATAACTTGCTGCTCGTAAGATGAGAACCATACTCTTTGACGATTCATCTGAAAGTTTTTTTTTTTTTCTGGAAAACTCCCTTTTACATGGTAGAACTAACCTTTGAAAACTGAAAAAGGGAAAATATGAAGTTAAAGGGCACAATTGAATTATAGAATATTCAAGTGGTAAAGGCATGAAAAATAGTCCTTTTATAAATGGAGAAGCAGATATATGGAAGTTAAGTGACTTATGGAGGTCCTATATTATTTTTTATTCAGGACTTCTGGCCCTCAAATAAACACTCTTCACCTTGCACCTGTCAGAAACCCAAAACTATATAGACTAGTTTGTTCCTTGTCAAAATGTTCATTTTTAATCTCATAGAAATAGCCAACAATATTTCCCATTTAAAATGCAAAATCCTTATGGTAAGGAATTCCTAGCTTCAATAATAATAACATTTATGGAGCTCTTTAAGGTTACCAAAATGCATTTACTCATGTTATAACATTTATCTATATACATATGAGATAACTACTATTATTCCCCTTTTACAGGAGGAGACATTGAGGCTGAGAAAATTAAGTGGCTTAATTACAGTTATACACCTAGTAAGTCATCTGAAGCAGAATTCAAACTCAGGTCTTCCCAACTCCAAGATGGATGTAATTCTGGCTCTATCCATCATGCCAGCTATATACTAGCCATATGACCTTGGGCAAGGAATTTAACCCATCAGTGCATTAGATAACCAACATTAAAAATTACAAATGAGTTGTTGGTCGACATCCATGGAATGTACCTTCCCCTGGCAATGAAATCATAAGTGTGGAACCAAAAAAAAACAGCAAAACAAAAACAATCTCAAGGTCAAGCCTAGAGAGGGGAGGTCATGGGTTCAAATCTAGCCTTGAACACTTTCTAAATGGGTAAGTCACTTAACTCTGTTCCCTTAAAAACCAATATATAGCATTGATTCTAAGCTGGAAGGCTATGGATTAAAAAAAACCAAAACTTAAAGTTTTAAACTTTAATACTTAGAAAACAATATACTTTACATATAAATATCTACATTAAAAAGTCCAAGATACTAATTTGTCCAAAAATTACTAGAAGGATCTGAGTCATTTGCCCAAAATTATAAAACTCCTATATGGCAGACCCAGGACTCAAACCCAGATCTCTTGCCTCTAAGTTCTATTTCTATTCATCTATGTTGTCTCGTCAGGCTTAGAGAGCACTTAAGTGCCTTTCTCATTATGAGTACTGTCAGATCTAAAAACTGGTACAAAGGGTTTTCTCAGTACAATACATCTCAAGCAACCCATATGTCTTGTCTGAAAACTGGTCATGGAATGGTCAATCAGTTACCGTTTTGTTTTCTTGTTCCTTTGAATGTTTACAAACACTTGTGAGGAGAGAGATACCTTGTTTTCTGGATTCAGAAAATTATGCCTATTGGCTCTCCCCCTCCCAACTTGGAAAGTTCTTCATCTTTCCTCCAATTAGGAATCAGACTATCTAATCTTAGATCCTGGTTTATATCCTGTTAAATATTTTCTTTTTATGCATAAAAATAGGTTTTTCTTTTTATTTGGGGTGCAGTGCCAAGCTAAGGAGGTCTTGTCCCTGTTTGTTATGCAACTGGCATGCCTTGCTTAATAAATCAATATCCTTGAAAGCACAAACCTTTGTTTCCTCCCTTTTTTCAGATGTCACCCTGTTGCACTACTCCTATTTACGCAGGAAGTTTAAGAACAAAGGTTCAAACCCTAGGTCTTGTGTTTCCAAGTTCCTATAGTAGGTTGCTCTGTTTGTTTACCCTAGAGAGTTCTATTTTCTTCTAGACTCCTTTTGGCAATTTGGTAAAACCACCCCCCACCCTTCTCCAAATAATCTTCATAAATGCATAAAATGTGTAGGAATTCAAAGGAAACCACTCATATTGACATATAGTTATTAAACTATTAACTTCCAAGCTCATAAGGGGTCCTTGAGCCCCAGGTAAAGAACCCTTAGATGAGAGTACTTCAAGGCCTGAAAAAAATTATTACAACCTTGCCTATATTTATTCATTTTTCCTTCCTCCCCTCTTACAGTTCTTTCTGCCTCTTTTTAGATTAAGGGAGTACAAGCGTCTGCCTTCAGCCAATCTGTTGTACCTTGAGTTCTCCTGATACACATACCTTTCCATAAAAGCCCAATAAACAGGGAAGAGAAGGTGGAATCAGAGTATAATGAATTTCTTTTAAGCTAGCTTCCTGATTTCCTTCAGGCCCCTTTTAATGTATTCTTTGTCCCTGAGCTGCAGATTATTTTTCCCAGAGACATTTATAAAGAAAGATAGAAAGGGAGAGAAGGAGGGTGAGTTTTTAATGTGGTTTGATGCTTTAGATTTCTCCAGTGCCTTCTGAAGAGCTACAGGCTCTGTGAAAAAGAACTTTTAAACACTTCCTAAATAGAGAACAATTTCCAAGATTCAGCCCAGCCAAAATTGTGATGGGACCAAGAGCAGCCACAGCAGGGAGAAGACAACAGAGGAGGCAGGGAGAAGACAACAGATGAGATTGTGAGATCTGTTTGGAAAGTGTTTCAACTATTCATTAGACCAGTTATGATTGACTGCTCCTTGTTTGGCTTGACCTTTTAATTTGGCAAGACTCCTGTTCCTTACAAAGCCTTCCTTGGTCTCCTAGCTCATGAATCAATAGTCTTCTCTCATTCCCTAGCTTGTAAAGCCTATTTAAGTCTTTCACTGGGGAGGGTCACAATAGCTGGATTTCTCCTTTGAGGATGAAATTTGTAATGTAATTTGGACTGGAACAAATAGTACTTCCCCAATCCTGTTTGCAGGATAATTTTAGCCCAAAAAATAGTTTTAGATTTTTAACAGAAAGTACATAGGGGTGTAGGAGTCAAATGATCTAAGATCTCTTCTTGGATCTGCCAGTGATGGGGTATATGACCTTAAGTGAGTCATTTCCCCAATTGTGGTGGGGGGAGGCACTTTTCTATCCTAGAAACTGTGGGAGGGACTTGCAATATAACCACGGCACTATCTCTCAGTCTGAACAATTCTTCAAACTTTGCACTTTGCAAAGGTGACATAAATTTAGCTTGTTGTCGGTATCTTTGGGTGTTTCACTTTTTGGGACTTTGGGAGTTTCTTGACAAAATGGTTTGCTGTTTCCTTTTTCTGTTCATTTGACAGAGGAGGAAATTGAAGCCAAAAGGGTAAAATGACTTGCCCAGGATCACACTGCCAAGAAGTGTCTGAGGCTAGATTCAAACTGAGGAAGATGAGTCTTCGTGATTCTAGCTTGACACTTTATCCACGGTATCACCTAAGTGTGTTTTAATTGTTCCCAACTCTTTGTGACCCCATTTGGGGTTTTCTTGGCAAAGATATTGGTGGGTTTGCCATGTTCTTGTCCAACTCATTTGACAGATGAGGAATCTGAAGCATGTAGGATTGTCACTTGCCCAGGGAAACCCAGCTATGAAGCATCTGGACCAGATTTAAAGCACCCCTAGTCCTGACTCTCAGTCCACTGGCCCTGACTTCTTTTAAATAAGAACCAAGAATCCACTGTTTCTGCCACCACCACATTTAAAAGTGTTTTTAAATTGCTTTTGGTTTTAACAGCAACCTCATTTTCAAACATATCCCTTCCGCTTTCCTTCTACAGTCATTTCTCTAAATGACAAATTTAAAAAAGAAAAAAAGTCAGTTCAGGAAAATTACACATTAACCAAGTCTGACAGTATCTGCAAAGTTCTTTGCCTTCCCCACCCCTTCCTCCTAAGAAAAGAAGGCTGGGGAAAGAAACATATTTTCTTTTCTTTGATGCCAAGTTTGATCAGTTAAATTTCACTCTGTTTTTGTCATGGTTCTTTCCACTTAGGTGTCTATAGTCAATATGCAGGATGTCATCCTTGTCCAGTTTGTTCTTTGAATTCATTGATTTTAGGATTTTGCAAAGGGGAATCTAGCAGATTAGCACTGATCAAAATTTAGTTTTAGTTGCCTGGGGCTCCGAGAGTCTACTAGTTCATCCTAGGTCACACAGCTAATAAGATGCACTTGAACCCAGTTATTCCAAAGCTAGCTCTCAAATTACTGCATGAGATCTGCCTCTATAAGAAGGGACTCTTAACCCTTTTTTTTTTGTCATGGAGCTCTCTGGCACTCTGGCAGAGCTTAGAGATCCTTTTTCAGAATAACATGATTAGTTTATTTTTTATTATTTATTAATAATCAAAGGCAATGCCACAATGAGAAGATAATAAAAATAAAAATGTATTTTCCCATTCCCATTCAAGTTCAAGAACTTTGTAAAATGAACCTATGAACCTTTCTATGTATGTGGTTCCCAAAACACGGCCCCCTACTAGATATAAATAAATCAATAAACATATATTAGACATCCTCTATATGCCAGAAACTATGCTAGGCATTTGGGATTAAAAAAAAAAAAGGCAAAATCAAAATGCCTCCTAGCCTCAAGGAGCTTACATTCAAATGGGGATATACAACCATATTCAGAAATAAGTAAATTTATGGAGATTTGAGAAGGCAGAAAACAGAAATGAATAGCAGGGGTAGAGAGAGGGATCATAGAAGGCTCCACATAGACAGTGGCACCCAGGCTAAATCTTGAAGCTGAGTGTAAGAGATGAGACTAATGACATGCATTTCTAATAGGTATTAAAGAGTTTATGCTACTTTTTGTAAAATGGGAAGAGAGGATGGGAGGAAGGAAGTATGGGAGGAAGGAAGGAAGGAAGGGAGGAAGGAAGGAAGGAAGGAAGGAAGGAAGGAAGGAAGGAAGGAAGGAAGGAAGGAAGGAAGGAAGGAAGGAAGGAAGGAACTAAGGAAGGAAGGAAGGAACTAAGGAAGGAAGGAAGGAAAGAAGGAAGGAAGGAAGGAAGGAAGGAAGGAAGGAAGGAAGGAAGGAAGGAAGGAAGGAAGGAAGGGAGGGAGGGAGGGAGGGAGGGAGGAAGGAAGGAAGGAAGGGAGGAAGGGAGGAAGGGAGGGAAGAAGGAAGCGAGGAAGGGAGGAAGGAAGGAAGGAAGGAAGGAAGGAAGGAAGGAAGGAAGGAAGGAAGGAAGGAAGGAAGGAAGGAAGGAAGGAAGGAAGGAAGGAAGGAAGGAAGGAAGGAAGGAAGGAAGGAAGGAAAGGAGCAAGGGAGGGAAAGAGAAAGAAAGATGTTATAACTAAGCTGGAAACTGTTATTATATTATCAAGGATTATCAGCATTGACTCTTTATAGGTTAACAAAATATGTAAAGCAATGTATTATGGAGTTAGCACTGTTGAAGAATGAGATATCCCACAGAATTTTTTTTTCAGCTGTCTCCTTTAAGGAATAAAATGGGATTCATTGTTTTTCTATTCAATATTCTAGAATGGATCGCCCACACCTCACTGCTCTCCTCAATATAATGAACTGTCCGTAATTTAATCTTTTCTTGATGACTCAGTGTCTTTGATATGAATATTAGAACCTGTGGTACCTTGAAAGCTTAGCTCAGGGGCTAAAACTTCTAAGAAACCTTTTTGCATCTCTTTAGTTATGAATGATTCTTTCCTTTCTTAAGTTACCTTGCACTTACTTCTCTGTTTCCAAGATACTGAGAGTGTCCCAAAAATCTTACTTACCCCCTCAAGGTTTTTGGGAGGATCAAATGAGATAATATGTCAAGTACTTTGCAAAATGAAAGATACTTTTCCTAGATTCCTATTGGGCTCCCCCCCCCCCCAATGCATTACAGATCTTGTTAAGGTAGCTATAACAAGGGAGTATGTGAGCCTCTTAGCTCTCAGGGAGAGAAAGGGGTGATAGGATGTACTCTTTAATCTCTTCTCCTCCTCAAAGTCATGGGGAGGAAAATCACAAAATTCTATTATTCTCCCTGCAATTTCCTTCTCAGGAAACCACCTCCTCAACAAGGGATCATTCATCCTTTGCTTAAATCCCTACAATGAGGGGGAACTCACCACCTCTGGAGACAAGTCCATTCTTCTTTAGGACAAGTTTAATTGTTAAGAATTTTTCCTTTTTAAAAGACATGTACAAAAATATTCATAGCTGTGCTCTTTGTGGTGGCAAAAAAATTGGAAAATGTGGAAGAGACATGAAGAGAGAGAGGATTTGCAGGACAAGCCAGACATGCAGACCAAGGTGAAGGACCTGTCTGTCAATCAAGGCAAAGATTCCAAATGGAATATTCCCAGGAGAGGCAATTGGGGAGCCTGGCCGGAGGAGAGGAACTGGGACTTTGGCTTTGGGTTTACTGACCAGGAGAGAAACCTCTGCTCTTTGAGTTTTCCTGATCAAGAGAGACTGACTTTTTCCTGATCTTGCTCTTTGACAGAGTCTGGACTTGAGTTACTCAAGCAGAGATTATCTGACTAAAAGAAAGAAAAGAAGAAGGATACTTGTCCTCCATCTCTCTGGTTGTCTCTGTGTCACAACTGTGACTAGACTCACATTTCTTTAAACCTTCATGACCCTTCCTTGTATACTAGGGACACTCATATCCCCTTCACCTCAATCCCCATCCTGTTTGTTCCCAATAAACCCCTTTACTTGAGAAAGGAAAAGAAAGGATTTTTCTTCATAAGCCTCAAGTCCACTGGGGGAAGGAAGGGCAAAGCCAAAGGGCTTCAAGAAGAGGGTGGTTAAGGGAGGTGAAGGAAAGGTGGAGGGTAGGAAATAGTTTGACTTATTAGCCAATAGTGATCAATAGGCAGCTCCAGAGCAACCCCTCTAGCAGCATCTCTCTATATCTCTCCATCTCTCAGAAGTACTTCTATCTCCATAACAAATAGGCATCCCTGAAGGTTCCGCTTAGCAGCTCTCTAGCCAAGCCAGAGTATATACCAGTCACTGCAATCAGAAATAGTTCCTCACAGATCATCCATTTTATTACAAAATTGAGGGGGTGCCCTTCAATTGGGGAATGGCTGAACAAATTGTGGTATATGTTGGTGATGGAATACTATTGTGCTAAAAGGAATAATAAAGTGGAGGAATTCCATGGAGACTGGAACAACCTCCGGGAAGTGATGCAGAGTGAAAGAAGCAGAACCAGGAGAACATTATACATAGAGACTGAAACACTGTGGCACAATCAAATGTAATGGACTACTCCATTAGTGGCAATGCAATGATCCTGAACAACCCAGAGGGACTTATGAGAAAGAACACTCTCCACATTCAGAGGAAAAACTGTGGGAGCAGAAATGCAGAAGAAAAAAAAACTGCTTGATCACATGGGTTGAGGGGATATGACTGGGAACGTAGACTCTAAAAGATCACGGTAGTGCAAATATATGGAAATAGGTCTTTATCAATGACACATGTAAAACCCAATGGAATTGTGTGCTGGCTATGGGAAAGGGGGGATTGGAGGGAAAGAATATGAATCTTGTAACCATGGGAAAATACTCTAAATTAATTAAATAAAAATTTCCAAATTAAATTTTTTCCTTTTTTTTTAACCAAATCTAAATCTCACTATTTGCCTCTTCCATCCATTTTCTCTGGTTTCTCCTTCTGCAAGCTTATATTCATCTGTTAGATAGTTCTTTCAATTCTAAGAGACACTTAAAACCTTTTACCATGGTTTATCTTCCCCCCATTTCTTTCCAATTCTCTTCATATGGAATGGTGTTGATGAGACTCCAGCCATGAGCACATGCTCTTTTTAGACATGTTCCAAGAAGCCTGAGAATTGGAAAATTTTCACTTTGGCAAGAGTCGACGAAAATTTATTAAGCATTTACTCCATGTCAAACACTGGGTAAAATAAACACATCTTGGTGGGTTAGTCCTAGTGATTCACACTCTTACAGGCCTGTCTTTGTTTGGTTCAGAAATGTTATGTCATTGGCATGGGAAATTGCCAGTAATTAATAATCAACATTTATTAAGTACCTATTGTTTTCCAGACTTTGTATTAAATGCTAGAAGGAAACTTCCTCTAATAATTCAAAATAGAAACTTTTAATCTTCTGCAACTTTTGGTATGAGAATTTAATGGATTGGGGCACTGATAAAAAAGAAGACACTTGCTCAGGGTTGTGCAGCTAGTATGTATCAGGGGGTAAGACTGGAACCTAGGTCCTCCTGAGGCCAGTTCTCCATTTACTAAATGCATCTCTGCAAATTTATCAAGCGTAAAGAACTGAGATGTCTGGTGATTATATTGATGAGTATGCAAATTATTATTCATCAGAATGGCAATTAGCTGGATCCCATGATTTCTTTGCATTAGGAGCTTAGTTTTAGCATCTAACAAATTATACAACATTGTCAATCAGAGAAGGGATATACATAGAAGGGAAATAAACCAAGCTGAGGTTTATGAAGAAGGGGAGGACATACAATATTGGGAACAGAAATGAAAATTTCATTTGCTAAGAAAGTACTTTATGGAAGACAGATGAGTGCAACAAAGATTCCTATCCTACCTTCCCACTGGGATTTGTCCCTCTGAATGTATTAGAGGTCTTGATAAAGTAATCAAAACAAGAAAGTGTCTCAGTCTCTTAGACCTAGGTAGTTCAGCAGGTAGAGCACCATATTTGAGTGGTAAAGACCTGAGTTCAATTCCAGATTCAATTACTTAATTATTTACTGGCTGAGTGACCCCAGACAAGTCACTTAACCTCTGTTTTCCATAGTTTCCTCAGCTGTAAAATGAGAACAATAATAGCACCTCTCTCCCAGGTTTTGATGAGGATCAAATGAGATAATATTTGTAAAATGCTATAGAAAAGCTAGTCATTATTATTATTATTAATTATACATTATTCAGGTCAACTTGCTCTAGACATGTTCAACTTACCAAAGTTCTTTCTAAAATGCATCATCCAAAATAGAAAACAATATTCCAGATGTATTCTTCTCAGAGTAAGTACAGCGTAGGGAGACTTAAGCCTACGATTTCAGAATTTGAGCTGAAGGAGTTATTAGAAATAATTAGGTAGATCTAAGCCTCTCATTTTATTGATGAAGTGACTGAAGTACAGGGCAGCAAGTGGATAGAGAACCAGGTCTAGAGTCAGGAAGACCTGAGTTCAAATCTCACCTCAGATTCTTATTATGTATGACTTGGAGCAATTCACTTAATTCTTTCTGCCTCAGTTCCTCATCTGTAAAATGAGATGGAGAAGGGAATGGCAGACCATTTCAGTATCTTTGCCAAGAAAACCAGAAATGGAGCCACAAAGAATCACATACAACTGAAGTGACTGAACCACAATAACAAACAGAAACACCCACTTGCCCCAAAACATAAAGGCATTAAGTGAAAGAGTTGGAAATTGAATCCTGGGTCATTTGACTCCATAGCCTATGACTTTTCCTCACTCTCTTCCCATCTCCTATTCCCCCATTCACCTTTTCCTTATCAATTGCCCTGCCTCTATGGAGAAACTTCTGACCTGAAGTTCCACTCACCTCATTAGTGACTGACAGCTTGCCAGATCCATTATTTTGGGAGGGACCCCAGTCATCCTTTATTTCCCTTAAGACTAGACTCTCCACACTTCTCCTCCTTGCCAACTACCACATCCCCTTGGACCCTTGTGCTACCTCCCACTTTTACAGATCCTCTTTGCATGTTATCTAAGTACAGGTCATCTTGCTTGCATTTGTAACCCCAATATGCAGCACAGTGCCTGGTATAGAGTAAGTGCTTACTGAATGCTCTTTCCATCCATAGTGAGCACTTATGATGTGCCAGGACTGTGCTAACCTATTATCTGTCTATCTATCTGTCTGTCTTTTTAGGTATCTAGCAATCTATCTGCCTGTCTATTTTTCTTAATCATCAACCTATCTCTCTAGGTATCTGTTTCTGTCTATTATCAATTTGTCTCTATCTGTCTGTCTGTCTGTCTGTCTGTCTGTCTGTCTATCTATCTATCTAGGAATCTAGTTATCTGCCTATTTATCATCAAGCTGTCTATCTAGGTATCTAGTTTTCTCTCTATTTCTATCACCTCTCCCTCTCTTGCTCTCTCTCTCTTACTTTGTCTGTCTCTCTCCCTCCTTCCCTCTTTCTTCCTCCCTCTCTCCATTTTTCTTTTTCTTTCTCTCCCTTTTTCTTTTTCTCTCTTTTCTTTTTCTCTCTCTCCCTCCTCCTTAGAAGGAGAGAGAAGCTCTCCCTTCCTCTTCTCTCTCCCTCCCTCTTCTCTCTCTCTCTCTCTCTCTCTCTCTCTCTCTCTCTCTCTCTCTCTCTCTCTCTCTCTCTCTCTTTCTCCTCCTCCTCCTCCTCCTCCTCCTCCTCCTTCCTCCCTCCCTCCCTCCAATCTATTTGTTTCTCAGGCATCTAGTTATCTTTTTTCCTCTCTATCATCTACCTCTCTCAGTATGTAGGTATCTACCTACATTTCTGTCTGTCTATCCATCTTCCCTCTGTGTCACACTGAAAGCTTCCATTGTTCTTCACTGTAAGTTCTTTTCCTCTCTCTTCACCAGTCTTTTTGGCTCAATTCCAGCTAGGCACTGGGTTGTTGAGTTTACTGGAAATATGACTTCCTGATAAGTTACTATACTTGGACCTATAAAAGATTTAGGCTCATGGCAGAACAAATTGACAAACATATCAGCTGAGAAGGGGAAATCATGAAAGTGAAATATTACTTTTTCTTTCTCATTAATCAATATGTTAAAGGAGGACTTAGAGTGAATGATGATGGGAAAGACTCTCAGTTCAAGAAGGCAGATGGAAAGAAAATGACTAAAATTATAGCATACAAAGTAGGAGACCCACTATCAGAAGAAACAAGAAAAACATGAATTAATCAATGTTGAATTGTCCAGTGGGAGCAAGAGTATGGGAATATAACCTTGAGACTCATGGTTAATATAAATAGCAAAAATATCCCATGGGAAGGTGCCAAGACTTCTCATTTGTCCTATTGTAGCCCAAGTCTAGCCTTATGGGTAAACTCTCCCAGTAAACCTGTACATTACCACACTGGCATGAAGTGCTTCTTTCCTTAGTATCTTGGTACCTTCTCCTTATAGTAGGTCTGCCTTTCTGATGATCTGTGCCTCTGCAAAAATCTTAAGACTTGATCTGAATCCAATCCAAACATTTAGTATCAATGCAAGTTTCAAAATTTCAGTTTTCTCATTTGTAAAACAGGGGTCCTAATAATAGCAATATTTGTTTATCATGAGGAATATTGATCATAAGATCCAAGATCTACAGCTGTAAGAAACTTCAGACACCATAGTCAAAATTCTTCATTTTAGAGATGAAGAAACTAAGGATCAGGGAAGTTAAGCTACTTGGCCAAAGTCACAGAGGTATATGCAAATCACAGATAGTATTTTAAACCTGGTCTTCTAACCCTACAAAGAATGATCTTTCCATTCTGTCCTGAAAGTACATGCAATCTCTGGAATGTAGATATAGAAGAGTGAACTATTATTATTATTGCCAGAGTTTATATGATGGCCTCAAAAAGCTCTATATTAATTAGATATAAAGAAAAGAAAGAGAAGAAAGAGAGTTGGGATTTTCTGAAATAGAAATAATAGAATTTCAAATATGGCCATGCTATTTGACTAGACAAGCAAAGCCCAATGATCAAGTTTAGCCCCAATAAGAGAAAATATACCCCACTTCCTTCTTTGCATTGCAAAGACTATTTACATGAAATAGTTCAAATACTATTAGACTTAGTTGAACAGTTAATTTTTCTAAAGTGCCTCTTTTATTTTACCTCTTTTTTCTTTATTTAAAGTTTACACCTAAATGAATATATGTATATATACATGGTATATGTATATACCTATGTATACACACACACACACACATACCTAGAGTTCAAGGGATATTTCTCCCTAAAAGAAAAGCTAAAAGAATATATTTGAAAATAAAGGTAGGAATGTGCTAGGGTATCTTGAAAACAGGTCATGGAGCCAGTTGTTAAATTTTAAGTGTGAGCATTTAATGGGGCAATAGATAGAATGCCAGCTCTGGAGGCAGGACTCCAGACCCATCTTTCTGAGTTCAAATCAAGCCTCAGACACTGACCAGCTAGATGACTTTGGCAAGCCATTTCACCCTGTTTGTCTCAGTTCCACCATCTCGAAAATGACCTGGAGAAGGAAATGACAAATTGACCTTTGCCAAGAAAACCCGAAATGGGATCATAAAGAGTTGTACACAACTGAAATAACTGAAAAACTGCAACAAAATTTACATTTCAGAAATCAGTAAGTGCTATAAATTAGGGCCTGATTTATTGTTTATTTGATTATCCAGACTTTAAAAAGTGATGGAGAAAATGTTAATAATGCAAAGTAAACTTGAAAGTGTCTTGTGGTACTTTTTCCTTTCCAGAGAGTTAGTTGTTAGTTAAACATTTAATAACATAGTCATGAATAAAAATGGAAAATACAAAAATATCAATTAAAATTGTGGAAAAAAGAATAAATTCATGGCTCCTGCAAAAAGATAGTAGGCTAAATATGTAGAACATTTACCATAGCCTTGACAAGAGGTAGTGAGCCTACTTAATGATTTCCCCCCTTTTAAAAATGTAACCTGCGGCTACATATTAATATTTTCGTGGGTGGACACCTGAGGAGGAGATTGGAAACTGAGGGAAAATGGTTAGATGACAGAAAGAGAGACAGATAGATAGAGAGAGTGACAAAGGAATAAAGACTCAGAGACAAGGAGTTAAAAAATTGGAATGATGGAATTGAGAGAGAGCTCTAAATGTGTCCTCAAATTTTTATTGGAGAGTTTAGGAATGTGGAGTGGGAGGTAGCTAATGAACATGTGACATGGCATAGGTTTTAACATTGGCTCAATTGACAATTACAAAATCAAAGAGGAGTAGGTTAATCAAACATGTGACTTGGTAAGGAATGTTGTCTAACAAGGTGAGAGCTCGGTTGGACCTTGTGGCAAATATGTCCTGCTCAGGAATTCTTTTGTTCTTTGGACTGAAGATTTGGAAATACAATAATCAATAAGTAACATGACCATGAGTTCTGTATTTGAATACATAAGACACAATATGAATACAATATCAAGATGCTAATATACCTGGTATGCTACATAAAATTATAAGAAAGGAGGGGAAAGTCATAGCTACAATGTACATAAGAAAAATATTTTGATGCAGCACAACTGTCAGTAGAATCATGAATTGAATTTAAAATTTAAATGTGCCTATTATTAATTCACATACAGGTATTCAAAAGTTAGATATGCTGCTCCTATATCCCCCCTCCCACTTTTTTGATTGCCATTGGCTAAAAAATAAAATAATAAGAATTAAACCTTCTTTGTTGAATAATTCAATTTTTCCATTTCCAAATATAGTCAGTCACCTTCCTGCTGACTATAAAAGAGGAAGATATTACTGGTCCCAAGAATAATTTCCTTAGTTTCATAAGAAATTAGATAATTCCAATTAAAAAAGAGATCTCTATATATTTAAATACATATCCATCTATCTATGAACATTCATTTAAACACAGTGCATTTTATGTTATTTAATGTTCGATTTTAAGAAAATATATAAATAAAACGATGTTAGCAAACACAAAAATTAATGATAGCAGTGATGGTTAGCATTTAACTAATGCCTACTATGCATTAGGCACTTTTCTAAGCGATTTATAAACATGAATTCACAGTAACTCTGGGAAATGAGGGCAATTCTTATTTCCATTTTACAGTTGAGAAAATGGAAGCAGACAGAGGTTAAGAGTCTTGCCTTGGGTCATACAGCTTGAAAGTATCTGAAGCTAGATGATATCTATATTTATATTTTCTAATTAGTATTTACTAATATTTCCATACACAACTTTTAGTAATCATTATTAATAGTGCTAGCCTAAAACAATGAATAGAAAGCTGGCTTTGTAGTTTTAAGGGCCTGAATTCATGACATGCCTTTGATAAACCCTGGTTGGATGACTCCAAGTAATTTACTAGCATTTTGGAAAACTCCAGGAGTTGAAAATCTATGTAAATGAATGGATTTTCCACATTGAAATTCCTCGCATCACTAAAAGGATAGTGGATGAAAAGGATTGAATACCACCACCAATAAAATTAAAACTCTGTATGACCTTCCCTACCAAGGGAATCATTTTATATGCCAAAAAGTTACTAAAATTAGAAGATATTGTTTCATAGAAGGTAGGGCTGCATAGTGAAAAGGGAACCAGGTTTAGAAGCAGGGGACCTGGGTTCAAATCTTATCTCTTCCACTTATTAAATGGTTGACTGAGGGCAAACCATTTAACTTGAAGGGTCTGGATTAGATGGCTTCTCCTATCCCTTCTGGTTCAAAAATCTATGAGTCTATGATTCTATATGGAGGCAACTAGATGATTCAGTGAATAAAATACTTGGCTCAGAGGCAAGACCTCAGTTCAAATCCAGCCTCAGATATTTACTAGCTCTGTGACTCACAGCAAACCACTTAATTTCTGTTTCCCTTAATCCACTGGAGAAGAAAATGACAAACCAGCTATGGTCCACAGGGTCACAAGTAGTAAGCAACACATGAATAGTAAATAATGATTCTAAATACTTTTTTGCATGCTATCTTTAAACAATGACTATAAATTCTTGAAATCACACTAAGGGAAAGGAAAAGGAAGGTAATCATCACTAAAAAGCATTTTATACAATTTAAAATTTTTCTTGGCACCACAAATGCTTTGTAGTTATAAACTAATCCCCGTTATCTAGAAATTTACTTAATGCCTATGACACTATCTTCTCAAGTCTTTGCAGGGGTTGCCCTCAAACCTGGAACATTCCCTTCTCTTATCTATCTCCAATTTAAATCTCATTTTTTTATTTTTGCAAGAAACTTACCTTCTAGGCTTATTTCCCACTTACTCTGTGTATATCTTATTACAAAAAAAAAAAAAAACCCAACCCAAAATCTCTTACCTTGTATCTTAGAATCGATACTAAGAAAAAAAAATACTAAGTATCAGTTCCAAGACAGAAGAGTGGTAAGAGCTAGACAATTGAGGTTAAGTGAGTTGCCCAGGGTCACACAACTAAAAAGTGTCTCAGATTAAATTTGAACCCAGGACCTCCTAACACCAGTCCTGGTCTTCCATCCACTGTGCTACCTAGCTGCTACTTACCCAGTATATATCTTGTATGTAAAGAGTTGTTTGATTATCATCTCCTCCTTTAGACTGTGAACCCCTTGAGAGTAAGTACCAATGATAATTTTCTCCATCACTTTGCTAAGTTTAAGAAATCACCAAAACAATAAATCAAGTCTAATTAATAGCATTTGTGATTTCCAAAGTGAAAATGCCCCCATTAAAAATTTAACAATTGGCTCTTGAAGAGCTGGTTCAAATTGACTCCAGCACACTCCTAGTTACACTCTATAATTCTTTCCTTCTCTCCCTTCCTCCTTCTTTCCTTCCTTTCTTCCTTCTCACTTTCTGTCTTAGTAACAACTATAAGACGGAAGGGCAAGGGCTAGACAAATATGGTTAAATGTCTTGCCCAAGGGCCACATATCAAGGAAGTACCTGAGACCAGATTTGAACCCAGGTCCTCTGGAGTACTGTGTTCTATAATTTCACTGAACCTGGGCATAACTCTAAATGGAACCTAAAAGTTCCATGCCAAAGGAAGGTCAATGATATCCTGAGCAATCTTACCCACAGGAGACTGGGTAAAAGGGCTACTGGGAGTATGTGAAAACCAGCTGAAATGTAAATCTTGATGTTTGTAGTTGAAGAGTTGTCCAGTGAATTCAGCAGAACAAGAGAATATGGTAAGAGGCAGTGATGAGATTTTCTTCTCTGTCCTAGAAGGTGCACAATAATTCTTAGATTTAGAGGGAATCCTTGAACTCATAGTACTTTCAGTCTCTTTTCAAATCTTAACCACAAACTATTCTTTATTTCTAATGAGTGCCTCATTTTATTTCAACACAGTAAACAGAGTAGCATTGGTACTACTAGACTCTTTAGTTTCCTTTCAATAATTCTTTTTAAATTTATTTTTCATAGGCATAATTCTCTTTTTGATATCGAGGTCAATGTAACTGGGGCCATCTCAGTGAAGATGGTACAGATGGTATGTTCAATTGTTTTGAAAATAAATGGCTATATATATTTGCTTTACTTAGAGCCAAATGCAGATTTTAGTTTGGTTCTTTTAGTTGAGTTAGGTTTGACTAAATAAATTATTTGTGATTGGCACTAGGCCAAGTTGGGGGTTTATCCAAAGGGGTGATTCCATCTGATTTTGGTTTGTCATCTCTATTTCACTCCAATCTAAAGAACTCCCTAGAGGGTAGGGTGTTATTTTTAAAAATTAATTCCCACACCACTGAGTGTTTGGTATACAGTAAACATACTGAACACACTTACAGAATGGAATAGACTGAATTAATTGTGTTATGTTGGAGAATTGTATTGTTTGGAAGATCCCTTAGCCTGGAATGATTCAGGATTCAAAGAAATGTACTATACTGATGTAGTAAACCATTTCCCTGCCCCTCTGTGTACTAGGAGGAAGGGGTAAAGTCTCCTGATATCAGGAATGATTCAAGAAGGCATCATTCTCATGAAGAAGAGAGCGACATGCTGAAGTAGCCCTCAACTAAAACAATTCTGACCCACAAGTAAGGAATGTAAGAGAAACTATATTGAAATGAAGAATATAACAAATGAAACTAGCTTTTTTTGGAGGGGGTGAGGAAAAGGGTGAATTATTTTCTGACATTTTGCCATCCATGTTTTTTCCCTTTCTGCCATCCCTGTCTCCTCCCTGAGACAGCAGTTATAAGAAAGTAGAAATTAATATTAAATGGTAATATCAAATGGTGAAATAATATTCCCTTTAGCCCTGTAAGGTTGGCTGATTTTAAGATCAGCATGAAACAATTTCTCTCCAAGACTATGAAAAAGGGTGAGGATCCCCCTTCTTTTGTTTAGATCTTAAAAGAATAATAGAATAGATTGATCAATCATGGTGAAACCTGATTAACCGTATGCTTTGCAGTCATGTTGGACTGATTGAATCATATGGTAAGGAAGAAAAGGTATATTTTTCTATGGAAAAAGGACCTGCTTTATCAGGAGATGAAGTAATGAAAGAGGAGTTGGGATCTCTAAGTCCACCTCCTCAATATTTATCACCAGTCAAAAAAGTCTTGGGATGTCCAAGGGAGAGACTGAGTATTGAGGTTACAAAGGATATATAAAGAGTTTCTTGAAAGGCGTTTGGCCTCTTTGGCCCTACTCTTTTGCTCCACCTGTTTGGCACCTGTTCAGAATGTGAAAGGAGTTAACTTACCAGTGTAGATTGTTTTGAGCAGTTGATTAATAAATTAATTTCAAATGAGGAAATATCACCTCTGAAGAATTTCAATTGTTACATGATATAAGTTGTAGAAGTTATCATGTAATACATATTCCCATGTTTGTTATGCACATATCAGTTAAACTAGAGAAAAATTCATGAAGGAAATAAGATGAAGAATGGTATGCTTCAATCTGCATTCAGATTCCACAAGTTCCTTCCATGGTGGCAAATGACATTTTTTTATCATGAGTCCCTTGGATCTGTGCATTACTGATAATAGTTAAATCATTCTGAGTTGGTCATACTACATTATTTTTCACTATTGTGCACAATATTCTTTTGGTTTTGCTCATCTCACTTTGCATCACTTCATATAAGTTTTTTATGATTGTACTGTTCATTTCTTATGACACAATAGTATTTGATTACAATTATATACTACAGCATGTTCAGCCATTCGCAAGTTGATGGACATCCCTTCAGTTTCCAATTTTTTGCCACCATAAAAAGAGCTGCCATAGACATTTTTGTACATATAGGTCCTTTCCCCCTATCTTTGATCTCTTTGGGATACAGATCTAGTAGTGGTATTGCTGGGTCAAAGGGTATGCACACTTTGATGACCCTTTGGACATGGTTCCAATTTGTTCTTCAGAATGGTTGAATCAGTTCACAGAATGGTTGTATCAGTTCACAGGTCTACCCCTCCAATATTTATAATTTTTCTTTTTTTTTTGTCATATTAGCCACTCTGATTGGTATGAGGTGGTACTTCAGACTTATCTTAATTTGCATTTCTCTAATTAATAGCTTTTTTTCAGATGACTAAATATAGTTTTAATTTCTTCATCTGAGAACCACCCGTTCTTATCTTTTAACCATTTACCAATTAGGGAATGTTTTGTATTCTTATAAATTTTACTCTGTTCTCTTCATACTTGAGAAATCAAGCCTTTGTTGGAAACATGCTATATTTTTTCTCAATTTGTTGTTTCCCTTCTAATCTTGTTTGCATTGATTTTGTTTGTGCAAAAACTTTTTTAAATTAAAATAGTCAAAGTTATCTATTTTATAACTTGTAATATTCTCTATGTCTTATTTGGTCACAAATTCTTCTCTTATCCATAGGTCTAATAGGAAAACTATTTTGTGCTCCCCTAATTTGGGATATTACTGTTTATTTCTAAATCATGTATCAATTTTTACTTTATCTTAGTATGGTATGGGGTATTATTCTATGACTAGTTTCTGCCAGACTGTTATTCAGTTTTCCCAGCAGTTTTTGTCAGTGAGTTCTTTTCCAAAAGCTTAGATCCTCAAGTTTATTAAACACTAGGTTACTATTGTCATTTACTACTTTATGTTGAGTGCCTAATGTATTCCATTGATCCACTACTCTATTTCTTAGACAGAAGTAGATAGTTTCAATGGTTGTCACTTTATAATACAATTTAAGATCCACTAAATCAAGACCACCTTCATTCAATTCTTTTTCATTGGTTCCTTTGATATTCTTGGCCTTCTTTATTCCAGATGGATTCTATTTTTTTATAGCTCTATGGAATAATTTTGGGGTAATTTGATTGGCATGATTTTGGTAATAAATTGAGCAAAGTTCTTCTCAATATCTCTTTCTCACTCTAAGTCTAACTTTGTATCCACTATCCCACCTAGATTCATTCTCTATCTCCTCTCAAGCATCATTTCTGTGGCCAGATTGGTCATTCACTTCACTGACTCGGGGTCTTCAAAATTTTTCTGGAATTCCTGGTCATTTTAGTCATTTGTTGCTTCTGGGGTCCTTTCCAACTTTGTAACTGTGAGTTTCTTCTTTCATTTTATAATGGCCAAAGACACATTTCTCAGTCTTCACAGGCTCTAAGTACAGGAGCTTCATCCAACCTGCATTGGGTGTGACTAGTATCACTTGCTTTCTTCAGACCTCTTCTTTAAGGAAATGCCTCCTGATACTATCCTTACATCCAGTGTTCACAAGATACTGTAAATATCCTGTGCCCAAGTTTTCTCATTGGTAAAAAAAAAAAATAGAGATGGATCTTATTCCAAAGGTCCCTTTCTAGGGTAAATATAGCAGCTAATGATCCTATATCCCAAGGAAGTGACAAGCAAGCATGGTAACAGAATTCAAAACCATGCTACATACAAAGATGGCTTAAAAGAAATGGATCTATTTAGCCTGAAGAAGGATGTTGGAGCCATGATAATCCTCCTCAAGTATCTGAAGAATCATCACCAAGAAAAATTAGTCTTAGCTATAGAAGGCAGAACTAAGAACAAAGAATAGAAGTTGCAAGGAAAATAAACATTGGATTAATCTAAGTGAAATGGCTAAGTAGATTAGATATCATGCTGATGAGACTAGGTTCCAAAAGAAAAACCACCGGCATTTATTCAGACTCTCTGAGGGACCTCGGTATAACCACTTCAATGGAGCATAGACTTTTGTATTCACAACTTTAGCCATGGAATTCTTATCAATGTGTCTCCAATTGCACAAACCAGCCCCTCAGAATAATGATACTTTTAGATCTAAAGGTGATCCTTATTTAAGTAATAAGGCAAAATACATAATAATAATAATAATAATAATACATATGTGTATGCTAAAGGAAATCAGTAATAATAAATACAGTATATGGGATAGCTAGATGGCAACAGTAGATAGAGTTCTGGACTTGGATTCATGAATATTCATCTTCATGAGTTCAAATCTGGTCTCAAACACTAACTGTTTGACCCTAGGCAAAGTTGCTTAACCCAGTTTGTCTTAGTTCATCATCTGTCAAATGATCTAAAGAAGGAAATGGTAAACCATTCTAGCATCTCAGCCAAGAAAACCCAAATGGAGTCACAAAGAATCAGACATGTCTGAACAATAGCACATAATACAGTTTATATATACATACAAATACATGTATATATGTAAGTATATAAACACAAATACATAAAATATATATATAAACATAAATATAAATGGGTGTATATACATATACATACATTCTCACACATACACACACACCCCATACCCAATCTCGGCAGGATTTCAGTAAAAAAATTGAAGAGTTGTTCACAATATCACTTCTTGACTCTATCCACTACTACTCCATATAGTTTTGTTCCATCTCCTCACAGTATGATCTCTCTCTCTCTCTCTCTCTCTCTCTCTCTCTCTCTCTCTCTCCCTCTCCCTCTCCTCCCTCCTTCCATCTTCCTCCATCCCTCTCTTCCTTTTCTTTACCCCTCCCTCTTCTCTCTCTTTCTCTCTCTCCCCATCCATCCATCCATCCATCCAAATATCTATCTCGTTCTCTCTCTGTTTATGAATCTGTTTATCTGTTACTAGTCTATTATATATATAATACACAAACATATGTATGTATCTATTATATGTATATACACACACACTTAAAGAAACATGGAAGAGATGCACATGTGCAAGAAAAACCCACATACTTGGGAGAATTCCCAACTCTTGACTACAGGCTTTGATACTTGTGAAGATTGGATTTGGCTCTCCCCTGATTGTAACAATGAAGGTACTTAGCTCTTACTTTATTGTGAAGATTAAATTGTACTCCCTTGTCTATTTTTAGATTTTAATCCCCAAAGTGTTAACTCAATATTTAAAGTAGATCTACCCATTTTAACTATAAAAAGGTATTAACTAACAAAAAGAGGTATTAACTAACTACAAAAGGTGTGAACACCCATTTCATACATTGAGTGGGCAGTCCTGGAGAGAAGCATCTTCTGTGATTGATAGATGTAAAATTTAGGGGAGGTGACACAAGAGAAAAAGATCTTAAAATAGAGGAAACAGAGGCACACAGAGAATCGAAGATAGATATGATTCAGTCTCTCAGAATTGGACTGGAAGAGATCGGTTACTCAGACTTGGAGTGAAGAGAGACATTTGAGAAGAGACTGGAAGACAGACACTCAGACTTGGAGTGAAGACATTCTGCTGTGGAATTGGACCCCTGGAGGAGCTTGTGCAGGAGACCTCAGACTCCTCCTCAGGTCACCTTAGTGAGTAAAGGCTGACTTAGTTTCCTTGCCTTTCTGGAGGTGTAAACCTCTGAGAAAGGCCCATCCTCTTGAGACTCCTTTTCCCTTGCTGGGGCTTAGAATTTCTACCTGGCTCTGAGGAAGCTGGAGCTCTCTCTCCCTCTCTCTCTGTCTGTCTCTCTCTCCCCACTTTTATCTCTTCCTTAATATCTTCCCTCTGTTGTAAAAATAAACTACCATAAATTCCATTTATGTTAGTAGTTCATTTTGGGATTTAGAAATTAAATCCCTGGTGACCACTTATTAATATATTCAAGTCCAACCAAATAAATTTAACATATTATTGATTCATTCATGAACTTTGGCATTACATAAATTGGAGTCTCTGCTAGTCTTCACCATATTCCAGCTGGCCAAATTTTTTCCTTCCATATCCTCAAACCAAAGAAGCATTTACAAGCCTTTTAAACTTGAAAAAGTGAATGGAAAAAAGTGTTACTCTGTTGAATTGGCTGACAATTCACTTTAAACAAGAAAACTGCAAAACTCATCATGCTGGCACTCTGGCCAATATAGAATAGACCAACAAGCTATTAACTCACTGAGACGGTCCGTAGTCCAGGGGCAGCTGAGAACCTAGCCTGGAAATGGGAGGCCCTGGGTTCAAAGACACTTCCTAGCTGTGTGATTGATCATGGACAATGTCCTAACCTCAATCTCCTTGCCCTTGCTGCTCATCTGACTTGGAACCAATTCTTAGTATTGATTCTAAGACAGAAGGTAAGAGTTAAAAAAAGATTCTATATAGTCAAATTAGACCTTAGCATCTATTATGGAACAACAAAATGGCTACAAAACATATATCTTCTATTTTTTTCCCTCTAAAACCAGAGTCATCAAGAATCAACAGGAGTTTCTGAAAGGTTTCATCTCTCATAACCTCTAGGTGGTTGTAAAGGCAAGAACTGGAATGAAAGCATTCTTCCAAGGAACTTGTAAAATCTTTATCCAGTCAACAAGTTAAGTCAACTAGCATTTATGAAGGTCGTCTTATGTGTCAGGCATTGTGCTGACTCCTGGATTTTAGCCAGTCAGGAACTGTGAGCTAAAGCCTTCTTGTCTGCTGACTGTTCCAGTTAACTGGCTTCTTTAAATAGCTCTCTACAGAGCTGCTTTTTGACACCTTTCTGAGTCTTCCAGTCCTATCAGGTCTTTTCACCACATCTGTTTACAATCAGTCAGTCAATAAACATTTACTAAGAATTTGCGTGTGTGTGTGTGTGTGTGTGTGTGTGTGTGTGTGTGTGTGTGTGTGTGTGTGTGTGTGTGTGTGTAACTGGAGGGCTAGAGGTACAAAGATGGTGTATCTGCCCTCAAAGAACTCACACTCTAATGGGGAAGACAATATGCAACCATTATACACAGTAGAAATTGGAGATAGTCAACAGGCATTAGAATGAAGAGAAATCTGGAGAAGCTTCCCTTAGAAGGCAGGATTTTAGCTGGAACTCAAAGTAAACTGGGGAGAGTCAGGAGATGGAAATGAGGAGGGAGAGAACTACAGGCATTGGGAATGGCTGGTGAAGGTGTCAGGAGATGGAGGGTCTGCTACAATGAATATCCAGGAGGAAAGTATCAGTGAATCACTGGGCATGGGGCTGGGTATAAGGTACTACTAGAAAGGCAGAAAGAGGCTGGCTTTGAATGCCAAACAGAGGATATTATAGTTGACCCTTGAGTTGATATGAAGCCAATGGAATGCACTGAGTACAGATATACTATGGATAGATTTATAAATTAGGAAGAATGCATTGGCACTTTATTGAAGGATGGACAGGAATGAGGAAAGACTTAAGGATGTTAGCCAGCAGAGTATTGCAGTAGTCTAGGCATGAGTTTTTTAAGACTTGCACCAGAGGTGACAATGTCAGGAGAGAAGGGCTGTCTGTATATGAGGGATGTTACCAAGTTAAAACTCATAATTAGACTAAGAGGGATGAGCATGAGAAATAGAGAAGGGTTGTGGGATTGGATAATGGTGGTACTCTCAAAGGTAATAAGGACATTAGGAAGAGGGGAGATTAGGATTTGTGGGGGGAAATAGAGTGGAGTTTTCAAATGGTTTAAATCAGAATATCCTATCGGTACTGAGTAATTTACCTTTCATTGATGAGATAACTCATCAAATTTCCCCTATGAAATCAACAGTCCTTATTTCGCCATTCTTCAATATCCAAACAACATCCAAACATTTTTTTCAGGCTTTGAATTTCACCATCATGAGTCTTAAAATAGTTGCATGCAAACAAACTAAGGAACCACAATGTCCTGCATCTTAAAACTTTAATTAGCTCTCAACACAATACACAACAGTGTCAATACTTTCTGTTTCCTAGAAACTAAATTTCTTCATACTCATATTTCCCTAGTTTATTCAATCAATCAATGAAGAAATATTATCATTGTCTACTATGTGGTAGGCATTGTGCAAAGCTCATGTTTTAATAAAAATACAACTTTCAATGTGGAAACTAAATCCCAGGGAGACGACACTTAATATTTGTGGGACTTCAGGCAAATCGCTTAATATCCATAGGCTTGAGTTTTCTCATTCATAAAATTAGGAAGCTAGAGGTCTTTATTGTCCCTTCCAGATCTCAGTTTTTGATCTGAATTACTTGCCCAACATCACCTACTTAGTATCCCCACTATACTATAAGTTCCTTGGACCACAAAGATTGTCTTTTATCTTGCTTCATGTCTCATCCTTAGCAAAGTACCTAATTAAGGTATTGGCACATAGTAGGACTGAATAAATGAATGTTGGTTAAGTATCAGAAGAAAACTTAATAGACAGGTTTTCTGTCTCCAGAATCAATGGTATTCCCATTCCATAAAGGAATTCTTTACTATGATTCCAAACTATTTATCTGTGAATGAGTTGTGTTCTCTACTCCTAGAATATTTTCAGAGCAAGGACTATTTCCTATTTCAGGGAATGTATATCCATTTTTGTATATCCAGCATCTGGAACAGGGTATGGTAATAAATGTGGATTGAATTGAAATGGATTGTTCTGAATTCAGTCTTGCCTCAGACACTATGTGATCATGGGTAAGACATGCTTTCTCAGTCTCAGTTTCTCCATCTATGAAATAGGAATAATAATACTTAACCCTCCTTGCCTTAAAAAGAAAGTGCTTTGCAAACCTTAAGGCTCTCTTTAAGACTGAGTCACATTAATTCTTTTGTATGCTTATATGATCTCATCCTAACATCCATATTATCGAGAATTAGGTGACTCAGTTACTGCTTTCAAATATTTTATCATAAACTAAAACCATAGATGACAAATGAGAAAAATAGAGAATTGTTCAAGGAAATGAGGAATTACTAAGATGCTTTAGAGTAATTTCCCATTTCCATGAATAATGTTCTTGTCCTCCAATTTGTCAGCAACATTTCTAGATTATATATGACATCAGAAAAACAAATAAAGGGAATACACAACTAAAATCCAACTGATCTAAAAGTAAAAACCAAGTACCCCAAGATAACATTTGAAGTGTTAGATACCCCCTCAGGTGGGAACATAAGTTTAACAATTCTTATTAAGGATCCACAAAGAAAAAAAAAGTCTGTCATAAAGCATTTGGAATCAATCTGATTACAATTTCCATATCTACATAGCATAAGTTAGATGCCTATTAAAGGTCAACTGAATTTCTTAAACTTGTTGGGTTTTTGTTGTTTATTTTGGGGACTACAGTCCATTGTTTTTTTTTTCTTGAATCAATAGTGGAGAAAATAAATCTGAATATTCCATCTAGCCATTTCATTTGCTCATGAAATCTCTCAGTAATACACATCTAAAAGCACATGATTATGTGAGATACATTTAAAGCAGTCAAACTGATTTTGAAATGTGAAATGAAATTTGCCACTGGTCCATAAATTAATTACTCAGGTGCTCACACATAATCAGGAATTCCAGGGGAAAATTTTTCCCATCTGTTAATTATTGTATAAAATCCTATTAACATTTAAATATGCATCTTCTAGGCATTGTTTCCTTTTGTCAGTTATATCTTAAAGAATAAGATATGTGTCACTAGGGTAATTGAAAAACATCACTATATTTTGCAATTAACAGATAAAGTCTCAGGTGATAAATATTCAGCTTTTAAATACCCAGGAAACTGTCATTTTAATAAATTAATTGGAAACAAAGTAAGATTTTATTTTATATGGCTTTTAAAGTACAATGGTGATATTAAAAATAGTACCTCCAATTCACCTAAACCTTTTTCTGACAACTTCCCCATACCTTATAGGTAGCAATAACCATAATAATATGTGATATAATGTATAATAATATTAAAAGTAATAATGATAATAATGCTGACACTTATATAGTACTTCAAGGATTGAAAAAATATCTCATATATATTATTTAATTTCATACTCACAACAACTTTGGGAGGGAGGTGTAATTATAAATTCCATTTACAGATGAGGAAATGGAGGCTGAGTGAGAGTAAATGATTTCTGAGGTCACAGAGCTTTTAAGTGTCTGAGGTAGAATTTAAACTCGTGTCTTTTTTTTTTTAAACCCTTACCTTCCGTCTTGGAGTCAATACTGTGTATTGGCTCCAAGGCAGAAGAGTGGTAAGGGCTAGGCAATGGGGGTCAAGTGACTTGCCCAGGGTCACACAGCTAGGAAGTGGCTGAGGCCAGATTTGAACCTAGGACCTCCCGTCTCTAGGGCTGACTCTTAATCCACTGAGCTACCCAGCTGCCCCCTAAACTCGTGTCTTTTTGACTCTAACTCCAACATTTTATCCGGTATGTCATCTAATGACACTTGCTCCTCTCACATAGTAAGTGTTGTAAAGATGAAAGAGAAAACATTCTTAAACATGTTTGGAGTTATTTGGTTAGAGAGACAGAAAAAGACATAGGTAAAGAGGCAACTAAATAGATAGATAGATAGAACACTTATTAAGTAATTCTTCTGTTCTAGAAATGGGCTAAGTGTTACGGATACAAATAAAAGCCAAAATAAATTTTCCTACCTTCGAGGAGTTTATATGAGGGAAGACAACTCATAAGCTGAATCTTTTTTAAAAGACAGATTAAATATAAAATCAAAAGTCTTTGAACCATAATTATTTGGTCAGTTATAGGTGTGTTTAAATCACTAGGAAATAGCCATTTATCAAATGACTTATGTGAATCTATAATTTCATATAACCTATGCATATATACATATTTATAAATGTATGCATATATAAAGTATATTTATAAACATAAAAATAAAAGATCTATGATTTCTTCAGTATGGGGATCTCTTTTCATTATTACAGATCCCCACCTAGCTATGACTTGTTGCCAGAGGCAGGAGGAGATTAAATGACTGGCCAGGGTCTCACTAGTTTTGTCAGGTAGGTCATCCTGTCCCCAAAGCCATCTGGGTAGGCAAGATACTCCACTGACTCATATATGTTAGCCTATTGTGAGGTGGTAAAGCTTTCCACATAGAAAGATGCTTTAAAAAACAAACTTGGTGAAATGTTCATTTCTTAATTTTTTGGATTCAATCTTAAATGGCCAGATAATTATAGATTGAATACCTTTAGATTCACATTTACTTTTTTCTTTCTATAACTAAAAAAGTCTTGACACCTTTTACCTTCTCTATAATCTCTGTGAAATTTGGGGGGGGGGGAAGATAGTTAATGATTATGACTGGGATTTGGGGAAATAATGACTAAATGGTCTCATGAATATGTATTTTAATTGTCTATATGCATGCCTATATATTATATATATACACATTCACAAATATTTATCTATGACTATATACACATATGTATATTGTGAATGTGTGTGTACACCTGTGATTTCATCAGAAAGGAGAATTCTAGAAATCCCCTCTACTGATGTAGAGTGGCAATTTGTAATTTATATATTCAGAGGGCTACATGGGACACTGAGACACTAAATGATTTGGCTGTGGTAGTCACATTTTTCCAGCTTTTCTCTCTCTCTATTTCCCTCTTCTCTCTTTAATGTCTTACCCTGCCCATTCCCCTTCACTCTCTTCTCTCCTTTCATATGTAGTGTTTTATGTAGTGAATATTATATCATCAATTGATGATTTTATGATGTTTTCTGATTTCAATGTTTTCAAATAAATATCGATTTTTCCTTTGATCTCATTTTTTTCTGATTGCTTTCAGAAGTTCTCATGGGTCAACATTTATAGTGGCATTTTCTGGGTTATTGAGCCAGAGGATATTTATTCTCACATTCAGGAATGATCATGTACATATAGCTACAAATACCAAAGTAATCAGTGATGCCATATAATTCAATAGTTGTATGTCTAAAGTGGATCTAATTATTCTTATTCTATTCATTGTTGTCATTCATCATTATTTTGCCATCTTTTACTTTAAATGTATAGCCAAGACTCTGTTGTCTGTTTTAATGATACAGACTACACAAAAAGCAAATATGCCAGTTCTCTTTACTCACAATAGATAGTGGAGAAGTGGCAATGACAGTTTTCAGGCTACATGCATCCAATTATGTGGCTGGATGATATAACAATGTGTGTATGAAAATATAGTGGAAATTCTAGTTCCATTATGAGTGAGATAGATGTCCCAGCAAGTTCCACTATCTTTCTTATTTCTAAATTAGAATTATTCTAATCGGTGGGATTCCCCATTAATGAACTAGTTAGCAAAGAACTATTATTTAAATTCTTTGAGACTTAACTTCTTCCTCATATATAAATTGAGGAGGTCAGATTGAGGATGTCTTTGGTTCCTTCTCACCTCTTCTATCCTGTGATTCCTGGGTTATATTGCTTTGTATGTAAGAAGTCTTTCTCACTCAAGTCTATTGTGAAATGTGAATCAAACTTTCTTTGTCAATCAATCAGCAATTTGTAATTTAATCAACCCCAAACTGAAAACACCCCTACTTAGCACTTTGTTAGCCATCAGGTAGGAGAATTCACAGGTCACTTACTTAGAGTTCACACCCTCAGAAACTCAATCAGTCAGGAACTTGTGAATCCTTTTGATAAGAGTTTATACCTTCAGAGGATAAGAGGTGGATCCCACAAACACTGCCCCCCACCCCACCCCAGGCAGTGCTGGGAAATCTGGAGGCTGTGATTGGCTCCTGTGAAGAGGGGAAAGGACAAGAAGTCACTATAAAAGCCCCAAACTTCTTTGACTAGAGAGAGTGGTCTTCTGGAGATAGTCTTATGTTGGAGCCCAAGATGGGGAAGAGGAGTCCCAAAGGCTCAGACCAGGGGATGAGAGTCCCTTAGGTAGGAGTGAGAAGTAAAAGACCAGACAGATTAGAATCTTTGGGAATCAGAAGGACTACAGAGCTGGTAGCTATTGCCAGCCAAGTTTATTGAATAGGGGAAGGGTTTATAAAGGAAAAAAAATACCACAGGAATGAAGGAGTCGGGGGGGGGGGAGGTGGGGGGGTAGGGGGGGGGACTGTGGTTCAGCAAGTTCATGGTTAAATGGGTACAAAAACATCATATTCTTTCTCAAGATTTTTTTTCCATCCATCTGTGCCACTTCCTAAGATATTTAGTCTACTGTGATATGGGAGATATTTACATTCCAATCTTTGTCCTTAGACCTAGAATATTATTTCCAAAGTTTGGGCCTCTGCCTAATTTCTTAGGCCCCAAACATGGTTAGTCTCTGTCACTCTTCTGCCTGAATCTGGATCTTGGAGGATCTTGAACTGGAACTAAAGGAAGAGGCTTACACTGGTGAGACCCATATTGAAGAGGTTATCACATATCACAAAAGGTTATAATATTGTGCATTTCCACATAGAGATTGGGACCTGAGGGAGCTTTTGTCAGAGTTGAGCTGAATTTCTTTGAATCGGCAATTATAGGATATTTAGCTAGGAAGTGTTTTTCTGCTTCCCTCTTACATTTCTCTCTTTTGCTATATTTATATTATATTAAATTATCAAGAGCTACTAACATATTTTTGACTTAAGTTAATTATTTTTATAATCAGTGACCACAATATTAATTTAGAATTCTCACATATTTCCTCAAACCCTTAATTTAATTCCTTACACTATCATATCTTCAGTCTATCCTCCACACAACTGCCAAGGTGATATCCTAGTTTATAGATCTAAAACTGATGGGAGTAAATTATTTTAAGTAAAAGAGACAAGAAAGAGCTTTTACTTTGGAGAAGGAAATAGAGGAGGTTGGGGGTAGGGTTTCTTGAACCTCACTTTCATCAGAATTGACTTAAAGAGGGAATAATACACACATTCAGTTGTATATAGAAATCTATTACCCTATAGGAAAGTAGGAGGGGAAGAGGATAAGAGAAAAAAGGTTTTGGGGTTGGTGGAAGGGAAGGTAGATTGGGGGAAATGTTAGTCAGAAGCAAAAGACTTTTGAGATAGATGAATGGAGAGAGTGGAAGGGAGGAGAGAGTAGGATAAATGGAGAGGAATAGTTCCAAGGAAACTATTAAACTTCTATAACTAAAAGAATATATAGAAAATTTCTCTGCTAAAGGCCTAATTTCTCAAATATACAGAAAATGAGGTATATAAAAATACAAGTCATTTCCTAACTATAAATGGTCAAAGAAAACAAACAGACAATTTTTGGAAGAAGAAATCAAAATTGTCTACAGTCACATAAAAATACTATAAATCACTATTGATTATGGAAATGAAAATTAAAACAGCTCTGAGATACTACCTAATGCCTATCAGATTGACTTGTTTGAAGAAAAAGAAAAAGAAAAAATGACAAATGCTATGGAGGGTGATGTGGGAAAATTAGGACTGTTGTAGAAAAATAAAAGTACCATTGGTTGAATTGTGAATTTATCCAACCATTCTGGAGAATAATTTGGAACTATGCTCCAAAGGTTATAATATTGTGCATTTCCTTTAACAGAGTAATACCACTATTCAGTCTGTATCCCAAAGAGATTTTTAAAAAGGAAAAGAACCTGTATTATTAATATGTTGATACTAGCTCTTTTTTTGATGGCAAAGAATTAGAAATCAAGGAAATGTTTATTAATTGGAGAATGTCTGACCAAGTTGTGATATATGATTGTGATAGGATACAGTTGTTCTATAAGAAATGAAGAAATGATGAGCAAAATGCTTTCAGCAAAATATGTAAAGAATTATATGAACTGATGAAAAGTGAAGTGAACAGAACTAGAAGAAGAATAAAAACAACAATAATGGTGTTGTGTGATGTGAATGACTTATTCTTAGCAATAAAGTGATACAAGACAACTCCAAAGGACTTAAGATGAAAAATCCTGTCCCTCTTCAGAGAAAGATTGAACCATGATCAATAATAATCAAGATTGAATGCAGATTGAACCATGCCTAAAATTAGGAAAAAAAATTTTCATTGTTCTGTATATTCTTTCACCACATGACTAACATAGAGATATGTTTTGCCTTACTTATGGGGAAAGAGAATTTGGAACTCAAAATAAAAAGAATGTTAAAATTCTGGAATTGGAGTTAGAAGCAATGGGTTCAATTCTTGGTGCTGTTTCTCTGGCAGCCATGTGTTCTTAGTCAAGTTTCTTAACTCATCCAATTCAGAAAAGTAGAGATAGCATAGGCTGGCTATCAGGATCAAATTAGATAATAATACTTTGTATCCACAAATGTGTTTTTCTTATTTAATTAGCATTCATTCATTCATTCATCCAATGTGGATTTATTAAAGACCTACTATTTACCAGGCACTGTACTAAGAGACAAAGTTACAAAGAAAAGCAAAATGACAATCCATACCCCAAGGAATTAAAAATCTAATGGAGGAGACACCATATGAATAACTATACATATATATGTAAATAAGATTTATGCAGATAAATTAGAGAAAAATCTCCCTAAAATTAAGGGGGACTGTTAAAGGTTTCTTTCATAAGTTGGGATTTTAACTGATATTTTAAGGAAGCCAGGAAAAAGAAAGGAGAGTAGGATGGAGAGAATTCCAGGGTTTGGAGGCAGCTGGGGAAAATGATTGGAGTCAGAAGATAGAGCGTTATGTGAGAGCAATAGCAAGATGACCAGTCATTGGCACATAAAGTACATGGAGGAAAGTAAGGCATCAAAAGACTGGAAAGGCAAAAAAGAGTCAGGTTATGAATTTCCTTCCCTTCTTTCTCCTTTCCTTCCTGGTATAGACCCCTGTCCCTACAACTTGTCCCCTCCTAAGAAAATTAAAATAAATCCAAATCACTCACAGATCCTTTCTCATTTAAACTTTTCTCTGACTTAGAGATATTAGATATGACATTTTTTTCATTTCCCTATTAATGTATAAACAATCCATTTCCACAGATTTCCTTTCAATTAAACAGGTTCACATACATTTCTATATTTCTCTCAGCACCTGCATTTCCATTTCTAGATGTCTACTCCACTCTGGTCTTTTCATCAGGAATGCTTAGAAATACTAAATTCCATTAAAATTCATTTTTTCTCCTGTAGACTTAGTTTTGCTAGATAGGTTTCCCATAATTCTAAAACTTCATTTCTTGCCTCTTGAAATATAATAACCAAAGTTGTCCTATTTTGGCAGATACTAAATCCTGTGTGATCTTTCTTGTGGACACTTGGTATTTGAACTTCTTTTTGGGCTACTGATAGTACTTTTTTTTAACCTGAAAGATTTAGAGTTTGGCTTAGTCTATTCCTGGAAGTTTTCATTTGGGGGTTTCTTTTTGGAGGTAACCATTGGATTCTTTCTTTTTCTCCCAGTCCTCTGATTCTGTGAGTTCTGGTAAATTGTCATTTATAATATCCTTAAGTGTGATATTCAGACTTTTCTCATAATTTAGATAATCTGAAAATTCTCAACTTATCTCTTTTCCCAGTTGCTGATAGATTTTCTTACATTTCTTTTCCCAACACTTTTTTTAAATTTTATCTTGATATTTCTTCTTATATTATTGATTCATTGTTTTCTGACCAGATCATTCCAATTTTCAGGACTTTATGTTCTTGAATGATGTTCTCCACCATCTCTCTCTTCTAAGATATCAACTTTCTTCATGATTCTTTCTGATCTTTCCCTTTCTTTAGCTTTTATTTCATTTCTTCTAGATACTTTTGCAATCCTTGTGGTCAAGAATTTTTTTTTACTCCTGAGGTATTTCCCCATCTTCCCTCTAGGCCTAGGTGATGTCTAAGGGAAGTCTGAGACAGGCTGGGTGTGGGTACATTGGAGTGTAGGCAGGGAGCATTGGCATCACCTGAAGGCTTTAGGAGCCTGAAATCAGCACTCTAAGCTTTATCTGAGTACCCGAGGGTTCCTTCTTTGGATTCCTGGACAGGATGGAGGAGTCTAGCGGTGACCTTTTCCTACAGCTTAGTAAAATAGCACATTTCTTTTTAAAAAATATTTTATTTTCCCAATTATATGTAATAATTTTCAACATATGTTCTCCAAAATGATGAGCTCCAAATTGTCTCCCTCTCTTCCTTTCGTCCCTCCTCCTGGATATGATAAACAAATACACAGAATTGTCATCTAAAATATGCTTCCATATTGTTCATTGTTGTAAGAGGATTCTCCTACAAAACCAAAATGCCCAAATGAAAAGACAAATAAACTAAAGGGAAAAAATCATATGTTTTGATCTGCATTCAGACTCTAACAGTTCTTCCTCTGGAGATGGAATGAGCTCTTTGTCACGAGTCCCTCAGAATTATCCTGGATCACTGTATTGCTGAGAGGAACTAAGTCTTTCACAGTTGGTCATCATACAATATTTCTGTTGAAGTGGTACATATCTGAGCCCCAGTAGAGTGTTTGTCAGCAGCATCTTCCCACAATCCCACCCCCTTACCAGTTTTTTTTTTTTTAACTTTCCTTGTCAGCTATTTTCTCTTAGGTTTAATTCCTTCATGGAAGGGAGATATCCCTTTATTTCAGCATATTTCATTATTCTCTTCTATAGAATATTATAAGTAGTGGGCAGAACTAAGTAAACCAAATAATAGAGGGTGATTTGGAGGGAGAAAAAAAGGAACTTCTAATCATCCTGTTAGATGGCCCATGACTGTCTATGATCATGCTTTCTTGATTCTCCCCGACACATACAAACTCTCCAAATTTGGTATTTTCTTTTATTTTTCTATTTACATAAGCACTTATTCCTAGGTTTTGGCACTGTTAGCACTGAATAGGAGCTTAATAAATGTTTTTTGTTGTTTAGTCATTTTTGAGTCATATTCAATTCTTTGTGGCCCTATTTGGGATTGTGTTGGCAAAGTCACTGGAGTGGCTTGCCAGTTCTTTCTCTAGATCATTTTACACATGAGGAAACTGAGGCAAATGAGTTAAGTGAATTGCCCAGGGTTACACTGTTAGTAAACTGTTAGTAAATTAATAAAGCTTGATTTGTACTCAAGGAGATGTGTCTACCTGACCGCAAGCCCAGTACTCTATCCATTGCACCACCTGTTTATTGAAAAATTAAAATGTTTATTAGCAGATTAACTGATTTTTCCATGTATTTTTTGGATCTTTCCTATAGAATGTGAGCTTCTTGAAGGCAAGTATTGCCTCATTTTTTTGTACCAAGCACAGTGCTCCATATATAGTAGGTGCTTAATAAATGCATGCTGAATGAATGGATCTTATATTGCTTGGAAGAGTTCTCCATTTGAAATCTCCAGGAGTATAGTCCATCTTGCTTTTCTAGGCTGGGCCAATTTTGACATCAAGGATGAATAACAAAGCTGCTTTCCCATGTGTGGCTTGTGGACACAGCCCCCTAGCTTTATAGTCCCACCACCTACATCCTTCTTATTCCCTCCCCCCCACCCCCAAATAAACTGTTTCTTCTTGCAGACAGATGATCAGGGATATAAAAGAGTTGAAATATGATTTAAAGAGAAGCTGACCAGAAATAATTATGGTAGAAAAAAAGATCTGAAGGACTATTAAATTATACATTGAGATGACTATATCTTAGCTATGAAGTCATGACTAACATAACAGAATGGATTAAAAGACAGTCACCAAAGAGGATTGCAAATGTTTATTCTCCTATGCTATACAACATAATGGAATATTTCATGATAATATTTGCAAATAGAAAACTTGTAGTTATGCATTTTATTACAAATGCTCTACAAGAATCTAATCAAGACTAGAGAAACTTGTAAAGTATAAGGGGGAAAATAGTAGGCAGTAGTAGCCTTCATCTGAAATATAATTAAATCGTTTTTGTAATACAAATATCAGGAAGATAGAAGGATGTAGTTAAAGGGTAAGTCTACTGGGGACAAATTTAATTCACATATTCTATATTGGAAGCTAACCAAAAGCTGGGGGGAGAGAGGGAGAGTTTGTCACCAAGTCTTCTGGGAAATTACAGTGAACATGATAATAGTGGTTCATTTTGTATGGGGGTAGGGAGAGTAGCATAATGAGGAAGACTACTTTCCTACATATTTCAAGAGACATACTCACTCAGAATTAGACATATGTTTCAGAAGATATCTGTGTCCACCTAATAACTTATATTTTTAGTTTATTTTTTAAAAACTCTTACCTTCACTCAGAATCAATATTGGGTATTGATTCCAAGACAGAAGAGTGGTATGGGCTAAGTAATGAGAGTTAAGTGACTTATCCAGGGTCACATGGCTAGGAAGTGTCTGAAGACTAGGTGACATAATGAATAGAGCACTGGGCCTGGAGTCAGGAAGACCTGAGTTCAAATCCAGTGTCAGACATTTATTAACTGTGTGGCCCTAGTCAAGTCACTTGACTCTGTTTGCTTCAGTTTCCTCATTTGTCAAATGAACTAGAGAAAGAAATGGAAAACTGCTCTAGTATCTTTGCCAAGAACTCCAACCCCTCTCCCCCAATGAAAGGGATCATGAAGGGTTGGAGACACCTGGAATAAATTGAACAAACAATGTGAGAGAAAAAAGATAGTGGTCACTGGAATATTGATACATGTTTATTAGCAATATTTAAAGATAGTTAAAAACAATATGCAAGTTGGAACCTATAACACAGGAATTCTTAAGCTGGGGTATATGAACTTGTTCTTATGAAAACATCTTGATAACTATTTCATTATAATTGAATTATTTTAATAATTTAATTTATTTTAATTTTAAATTAATTTTATAAATTTAATAATTTAATAAAAGTATAAAACACTATTTTCAGAAATAATTCCTAGATTGCACCAGACTGATGAATGCCAAAGGACTCCATAATACAAGAAGGTTAAGAACATCTGTAAAAATAGAATATGCTCAGTAAATAATCATAACAACATCCTTCAAGAAGAAGATAGTAAGAGATAACCCATTTAAACAAACCTTAGAAAGAATAAAATATCTAGGAAAAGATCTGCCAAAACAGAGCCCCAAATTATATGATCATAATTACAAAACATATTTTATACAAATAAAATCATATTTAAGTAATTGTGATAAATATTAGTTGCTCATGCATAGACAGAGCCAACTAATATACTTAAAATAACAATCCTATGTAAACTAACCTACATATTCAATGTCATCTCAATTAAATTACCAAACAATTATTTTAATGAACTAGAAAAAAATGCCAAAATTCATTTAGAAAAACAAAAGGCCAAACATATCAAAGGAGTTAATGAAAAAAAGTAAAGGGAGATGGTCCTCCAGTACTAGATTTTGAACCACATTATAAAGCAGTAATTATTCAAATTAACTGGCACTGGCTTATAAATAGGAATGTAGTAGAGCATATATGCAACAAATAGTTGTAAAAGATTATAGTAACCATGTATTTAACAAAGATAAAGATCTAAGGTTTGGGAATAAAAATTCACTTTTTGGTAAAAATTGTTGGTAAAGCTGGAATAGAACAATGTTTTATGCCATTTACCAAGACAAGATCAAAATGAACACATGACTTATGCATAAAGAGTCATCATAAGCAAATTAGAAGAATAGCAAACATATTACCTATCAGAATTATGGATAGGAGGTGAATTTTTGAATAAAAATAGAAAGCATTGTGAGTTATAAAATGGATGATTTTGAGTAGTTCAATCAAAAAGATTTTGTAAGATAAAATTAATATAGCCAAGATTAGGAGAAAAGCGATAAGTTTGGGGGAAATTTTATAAATAGTCTTTTGGAAAGAGTTCCCATGTTTAAGATGTTTAGGGAACTTTGTCAAACATATAAGAGAATATGACCCATTTCCCAATTGATAAATGATAAAAGATATGGATATGGATAGATAATTTTGGTATAAAGAAATAAAAACTATATAGAACTCTGTGAAAATTATTATTGATTAGAGAAATGGAAATCAACTCCTCTGAGATATCATCTTTTACCTGTCAGATTGGCCAAAATAATAAGAAGACAAAATGGCAAATGTTGGTGTAGATGTGGGAAGATGGGGACATTAATACATTGCTGGTGGAACTGTGAACTGATCCAGTCATTTTGAAGAGCAATATGTAATGATGTTCAGAGTTATAAAACTGCTCATACCTTTTGACCCAGCAATAAGGTAATCAAGGAAAAAGGAAAGGAGGCTGCATGTTCTAAAATATGTATATTTATATTTGTCGTGGCAAAGAATCGGAAATTGAGAAGTTGTTGTTCATCAATTGGGGAATGGCATTTAATTGTGATGGAATACTACTGTGCTGTAAGAAATGATGAGCAAGCATATTTTAGAAAAACATGGAAAGACCTACATGAAATATGAAGAATGAAATGAGCAGAACCAAGAGGACATTATAGAGCAACAAAAATATTCTTTGAAGAATGACTTGTGTATGTCCACCTCCAGAGAAAAAACTGATAAATAGAAATAAATAAGATATAGTGTATTATATAAACACATATCTTTTAGTCAAATGATGCCTTCTTGAATGGGGGAAGGAAGATAGAATGTGTTAGTATTTAAATGTAAAAACGTACAAACAAATAAATAATTAAAATTAATAAATAATGAACTAGACTCTCAATTTTATTAATGGTTTTCAAAATAAAAAGTTTATATTTATCTTTTTCCAATTATATATAAAAACTATTCAAATATTCTTTTTTAAAAAATGTGTTTCAAATTCTCTCTTTCTCTTCCTTCCTCTGGGAAGGTAAACAATTTGGTATTGATTATATATGTGCAGTCCTATAAAACATATTTCCTTAATAGACATGTTGTGAAAGAAAACAGACCAAAACCCCCCAAGAAAAATAAAGTTTTTTAAAAGGTATGATTTTATTTGTGTTCAGACTCTATCAGTTCTTTCTCTGGAGGTAGATGGCATTTTTCTTCATAAATCTTTTGTCTTTGAATCATTTTATAGATAAAGAAATTGAATCAAATGGGGCTAAGTGACTCACCTAGGGTCACACAGCTAGTACCTAAGGTTGAATTTGAACTCAGAAAGAGAATATTCCTGACTCCAGTCCCAGAGCTCTATTTAGTGTGTCACCCATCTTACATACAAGAAAGTGTTAAAGAAAAAGAAAAACATTCCAGTGAGCAACCAAGAGAAACATTAACCCATGAATTGCTAGATAGCAACTTTTCTACTCATGTACAATATTAGACTGTGGTGGAACTACTTGTTAAAGTGAAATCATTAGACTAAATCTCCCTATTCCATGACTAAGGGGCATTTGGAAACAGTGAATAGAGACTGCAGGACCAGAATCAGAATCAGGAAAATCTGGGTTCAGTTACTACCTTTGCCATATAATGGCTGTTTGATCTTCTAGAGATTCATAACTTCTGTGTACTCTCAGAGAAGTCTCTAAGAATATAAATTATAAACAGTTGCTGATTCAATAGAAGTGGGAATTTCAACACCAGTAGATCTACACCAAAAAATTAAAACATTAAGACAAAAAAACACCCTTATCATTGAAAGATAGTTTTTGACACTTTTTGATAGTGTTAGAAAACTGTAGCTTGCTATTCTTTTTTCTTCCCTTCTTTCTTTTTCTTCTAACTTCTTTTTTCCCTTCCTTCCTTTCTCTCTTCTTTCTTCCCTCCCACCTTTTTCCTCCCTCCTTCCTTTTTTCTTTCTTTCTTTCTTTCTTTCTTTCTTTCTTTCTTTCTTTCTTTCTTTCTTTCTTTCTTTCTTTCTTTCTTTCTTTCTTTCTTTCCTTCTTTCTTTCTTTCCTTCTTTCTTTCTTTCCTTCCTTCTTTCTTTCTTTCCTTCCTTCTTTCTTTCTCTTCCTTTCTCTCTCTTTCTTTCTCTCTCTTTCTTTTTTCTCTCTCTCTTTCTTTCTTTCCTTCCTTCTTTCTCTCTCTCTTTCTTTCTCTCTCTCTCTTTCTTTCTTTCTTTCCTTCTTTCTTTCTTTCCTTCCTTCTTTCTTTCTCTCTTTCTCTTCCTTTCTCTCTCTCTCTTTCTTTCTTTCTTTCTTTCCTTCCTTCTTTCCTTCTTTCTTTCTTTCCTTCCTTCTTTCTTTCTCTCTTTCTCTTCCTTTCTCTCTCTCTTTCTCTCTCTCTCTCTCTTTCTTTCTTTCTTTCCTTCTTTCTTTCTTTCCTTCTTTCTTTCTTTCCTTCCTTCTTTCTTTCTCTTCCTTTCTCTCTCTTTCTTTCTCTCTCTCTTTTTTCTTTCTCTCTCTCTTTCTTTCTTTCCTTCCTTCCTTCTTTCTCTCTCTCTTTCTTTCTCTCTCTCTCTTTCTTTCTTTCCTTCTTTCTTTCTTTCCTTCCTTCTTTCTTTCTCTCTTTCTCTTCCTTTCTCTCTCTCTTTCTCTCTCTCTCTCTTTCTTTCTTTCTTTCTTTCTTTCTTTCTTTCTTTCTTTCTTTCTTTCTTTCTTTCTTTCTTTCTTTCTTTCTTTCCTTCTTTCTTTCTTTCCTTCTTTCTTTCTTTCCTTCCTTCTTTCTTTCTTTCCTTCCTTCTTTCTTTCTCTTCCTTTCTCTCTCTTTCTTTCTCTCTCTTTCTTTTTTCTCTCTCTCTTTCTTTCTTTCCTTCCTTCTTTCTCTCTCTCTTTCTTTCTCTCTCTCTCTTTCTTTCTTTCTTTCCTTCTTTCTTTCTTTCCTTCCTTCTTTCTTTCTCTCTTTCTCTTCCTTTCTCTCTCTCTCTTTCTTTCTTTCTTTCTTTCTTTCCTTCCTTCTTTCCTTCTTTCTTTCTTTCCTTCCTTCTTTCTTTCTCTCTTTCTCTTCCTTTCTCTCTCTCTTTCTCTCTCTCTCTCTCTTTCTTTCTTTCTTTCTTTCCTTCTTTCTTTCTTTCCTTCTTTCTTTCTTTCCTTCCTTCTTTCTTTCTCTTCCTTTCTCTCTCTTTCTTTCTCTCTCTCTTTTTTCTTTCTCTCTCTCTTTCTTTCTTTCCTTCCTTCCTTCTTTCTCTCTCTCTTTCTTTCTCTCTCTCTCTTTCTTTCTTTCTTTCCTTCTTTCTTTCTTTCCTTCCTTCTTTCTTTCTCTCTTTCTCTTCCTTTCTCTCTCTCTTTCTCTCTCTCTCTCTTTCTTTCTTTCTTTCTTTCTTTCTTTCTTTCTTTCTTTCTTTCTTTCTTTCTTTCTTTCTTTCTTTCTTTCCCTCCTTCTTTCTTTCTTTCTTTCCTTCCTTCTTTCTTTCTCTCTTTCTCTTCCTTTCTCTCTCTCTTTCTCTCTCTCTCTTTCTCTTTCTTTCTTTCTTTCTTTCTTTCTTTCTTTCTTTCTTTCTTTCTTTCTTTCTTTCTTTCTTTCTTTCTTTCTTTCTTTCTTTCTTTCTTTCTTTCTTTCTTTTTTCTCTTGTTTCTCTTCCTTCCTTTACCTCTTTCTTTCTTCCTTTTCTTCTTCCTTCCTTCCTTTCCCTCTCCCTTCCTTCTGCTCATCCTTTCTTTTCTTCTGTTTGTTTGTTTTTTCTTTTCTCTTCTGGAGGTACTTGAGGAGAAAGATATGCTGGAAATCTCCCCACCTCCACCCAAGAATCCAGGTCCTCAATCTTTGCCTCTTGCATTTGGTCTCCCATGTTTGGGGTATAAGAGATTGGATATGGCTGCGGCCTTGTGGACTCTAAAAGGTCAGCAGATCTGGCCACCAGAAGTCTAGGAGCTGTAATCCACCTTGGGATTTGCTGGATGCCACATCGTGATCAGAATAATCCACGTGTCAGAGGCCAGAGGTTACAGAGATACAGACTCATCCACCCCATCCAACACTGAAGTGAATTTAATGGAGTAAATACTATGCAAAAACTGTGGATAAGTCAGAGCTCACTCTTACCAGGGAGCAAGGTGGTTTAGGAGTCAATGTGCTTCCAAAAATTGGGGAGGGATGTTTTCATTATATCTTCACAGTAAAGTAAAGGCTCACTGGAAAAAGCCAAAAATAGGATGCATAAAGGGGGACAGTATAAAAAAATAAGAAAAGATTAAGGAATAAGTATGCTCTATTGATCATAAGAGACTGTTCAGATTTGTAATTTTCATTCAACATTCTGTCTAAAGCTCTTATAGAGCTTATACAAAGTTTACAAAAGTTCAAAAATATCATGCAAACTCACATAAAGGAATCTGAAAATTTTCAACACCTGCAAGGCATTATTTGGATAAGACACAGACCATTAGACCAGAGAATTTCTTACATGGGCTGCGGATTTCTCAAACTCTTTCAAATAAAATCAAATTAAAAAACAAAACAAAACTAGAACTAAAAAACTAAAAACTAAAGGGAATAATTCAAAGTAATTGAAATAGCCAAATGCAAAATGCAAATAACTCTTAGGATATCCCTTGAGTACTTTAAAGAATCTGGAAGAGTTTTCAAGAGAAACCTCAAATGAGGGTGGAGGAGCAGAGTTGAGATGGAGGGAACCGTTGTGTCTATTTGACAGCTTGGTGATGGGATATTAAACTTGAGAGGTGTAAATTATGGCAAACAGCTGGTAAAATTTTCCAAATCCAGTGCATAGGCAACCCTCAAATCTGATGGTGATGAAAGTTTACTGTGCCTTCCTGGGTTTGGGAATCTAATCAAGAAACTTGAGGTATGTGAACTTCAACCAATAATGGACTAAATATTGGGAATATGAGTTCCAGAGTGTTGCCTGGGGCTCAAAGATGGTGACGATAATGTTAATATAATTATATATTATTATATGATAATTGATAATATGAATGGATATCTGATAATATAAATATTATTGGTAATATAATATCTAAGTTCCTCTGAATTGTCCTGGGTCATTGCATTGCTGCTAGTAGAAAAAACCACTGTGTTTGATTGTGCCATAATGTGTCAGTCTCTGTGTACAATGTTCTCCTGTGAACCCAAGTATTCTTGATCTGAGACCATCCTTCTTACTGTTGTACCTCATTCCCTCTCTGAGATCTCTAAATAACACTTGAAACTCTTTTGAACATGAATCCCAGGAGTCATTTGCAATTAATGATATAGATAATTTATATATTGAGCATGTTATAAAAGGCTTATGGGTTTTAAACTTAATGGAGCTCTTTAATTTTCCCTACCTCTTGTTGTGGTTGAGTTGTATCACTGGTATCTGACTCTTCATGACCCCATTTGGGGTTTTCTTAGCAAAGATACTGAAGTGATTTTCCATTTCCTTCCCCAGGTCATTTGACAGATGAGGAGACTGAGGCAAAAAGATCACACAGCTAGTAAGTGTCTAAGGCTGGATTTGAATTCAGAAAGCTCCTTCTAGGATGCCTCAAAAGTCTCAGTGCAGTTTTAGGCTTAGTGTCACAGTTAACAATAAGTTCTAACCTTTACATAGAACTTACAATGTGTCAGACACTATGCTCAACGCTTTACAATGATTTCACTTGACCCGTAAAATAACCCAAGTTGGTTGGTGTTATTGTTACACCCATTTTACAGATGAGGCAACTGAGGCAAACAGTGACTGAGTTTAAGTGACTTGCCAAAGGTCACATAGCTTGTGTAAACATCTGAGGCTGGATTTGACACCCTGCCCAGTGTTCTACTCACCTGGCTACATCTTGTTAAATGCTTGTTAATTTATAAAAAATGATGGCTATGAAGAATTGAGAGAAGCAAGGGAAGATATATAGGAACTAATATAGTAAACAAAATTGAACTTGAGTCTTTTTGACTTTCTGGCATCCTGTCAACTGTGTTCCTTAGCTTTAAGTAGTACCTAGCCTTTAGTAAGTCTTTTGGGACAACCTATAGGCAGGGAAATTAATCCTTCCGTGTGTGCCTGCCTATGTGTAATGTGATCACGAAAGCCTACCCAGCCTCATTATTTTCCTTTGACAACAAGATCTGCATCTTCTTTTAAAATGTGAAGACTCTACAGAAGACTTAATGCAGAAAAGACTTTCTTAGACTAGCCTGGCTGAATTACTGCCTGGCATCAGTCTTTACTAAACTTGAGTACTAAATTCAGAACATTAACTAAGGAATAAACTGTAGATCAGAATGGACATCTACTAAATATCTTTGTTCAAGTGAAGAAAGTGCTGGACCTGAAGTCAGGAAGATGCATCTTTCTGAGTTCAAATCTGGCCCCAGACCCTAGCTGTGTGACCCCGGACAAGTCACTTAATCCTATTTGCCTCAGTTGCCTCATCAATAAAATGAGCTGGAGAAGAAAATGGCCAACCACATCAATATAACTGCCCAGAAAAGGAGTCACAAAGAGTAGGACACAAGTGAAATGACTGAACAGCAACAATACCACAAGGGAAGGAAAAATGGAAACCAGGCATAAGGAGTTGTTTTTGAAATTTAACCTTAGCTCTCACATCTACACTTCTCAGAATTTTAATATGATCTAACCTACTTTCTTCTATTGTGAAAGGAAGCAACAGACAATCCTTCCCAAGGCTATACAAAAAACTCCATAAATTCTTAAATCTTTGCAATAGCTTGGCCAATTAAAGTAATGGCTTATGAACTTGTTCATATGCCCATGAGGCAATAAGATGGGAAATATCATGAGATCCATGAAAAATATTGCTCAACAACTAAGCTACTAGTAAACCGCTGTAGGTTTCTTTCCTAGAATTCCAATCAGTACAAGATTATTAAAAGGATGGGGTTTTTAGAGGTGTTATAGCAGTAGGAAGGTTTCAGTAAGAACCAGCTTTGTTTCCTTCTTTAATAAGAAGACTATCCTTCTAGATCCCTCCTTTACGTACTTACTAGCTGTGTAACCCTGGGCAAGTCTCTAAAAATGAGATAATGATAACGGCATCTCCCTCAGGCTTGTAGTGAGAGTTAAATGAAATGATAGAGGTAAAAGACTTCCCCAATCTTTAAGTGCTATATAAATTCAGTGGATAGAGTACCAAGTCTAGAGTCAGGAAGAACTCTACTGGGGTTCAAATGCATCCTCTGATACCTATTACCTGTGTTACCTTGGACAAATCACTTAACCAGTTTGCTTCAGTTTCTTCATTCATAAAATGAGTTAGAGAAGTAAATGACAAATCACTCTAGTATCTTTGCCAAGAAAACTCCAAAATGGCATCCCAAAGAGTTGGACACAACTGAAATAACTGAACAACAATGACAAATGTTAATTACCAATATTAGTTACTCAGATGCTTTCCAAATCTTAAAGTGCTGTATAAATTATAGTATTTCTATCCATATGGATTCTAGAAAATTTTCTATGTAGTCTCTTATGATGTTTTCTTAGACAAGATGAAAAGATCTTTGAATGATGGTAAAATTAGTGTTGTGTTGGTTGACCTATCAAACACAGAGAGTGCTGGTCAAGGACAAGAGGTCTCTCTCCACAGCTCTCTTTTTAAGTTTGAAAATTTTTATTTTATTAATTAATTTATGATATTTTCCCATGGTTACATGATTCCTGTTCTTTCCCTTCCCTCCTCCCACCCCCTCCCATAGCCAATGAGCAACTTTACTGGATTTAATATGTCCACAGCTCTCTTAATCTTTTTGGTTAAATATTTATACAAGCTTACTCTGACTACTTATCTAACTAAAGACTATCAAGGATAAGTCCCACAGCAAAACCCAAATTCTCACACAGAATCAATGGTTGATCAGATTACAGGATTCTCAGGTATAGTGTTCTCACGCCCAACCATCTCAGCAAAGTAGAGGGCTGCTCTCCAGTAATTGTCCACTAGAAGACTGGAGATTTCCTCTCACCAAAGTCAGTAGGTCCTCAAAGGTCAGTTGCTTGATGGATGGATTTCCAGATGTCTCAGCTATACACATTTCTCCTTCACCTTTCCGCTCCAGAGTGGCAGTTGGCAAAACTGTTCCTTGGAACTCTGATTCAACCAGCTCAGGCAAGAGTCTATGTCTCAAGACCTGTCAATCATTCTCTCCCTTTCTACCTATAGTATCCCACAGACAGGTGAGCACCATTATGGTGCCAAATTTAATGAAGACCTCTGATCAGCAAATTCCATTCCAATCAAGTCATCCACCAGCTTCAGCTTCCTCATAGTAGGGATGGCAGTCAGTTAAGTTAAGCAATAAACATTTATTAAGACCTACTGTATGCTAGGCACTGTGTACTACCACACCGATCTGATAAACATTTTTTAAAAGAAAACAACTGTACAATTCTATGCTGGGAGGATTTATTTTATTTTTTTTATTTGGTCATTTCCAAACATTATTCATTGGAAACAAAGATCATTTTCTTTTCTTCCCTCCCCACCCTCCCCCCACCTCTCCCATAGCCAACACATGATTCCACTGGGTATCACATGTGTTCTTGACTCGAACCCATTTCCCTGTTGTTGGAATTTGCATTATAGTGTTCATTTAGAGTCTCTCCTCAGTCTTATCCCCTCCAACCCTGTAGTCAAGCAGTTGCTTTTCCTCCGTGTTTTTACTCCCTCAGTTTATCCTCTGCATGTGGACAGTGTTCTTTAGATCCCTGCAGATTGTTCAGGGACATTGCATTGACACTAATGGAGAAGTCCATCACCTTCGATTGTACCACAGTGTATCAGTCTCTGTGTATAATGTTTTCCTGGTTCTCCTCCTTTCGCTCTGTATCACTTCTTGGAGGTTGTTCCAGTCTCCATGGAATTCCTCTACTTTATTATTCCTTTTAGCAAATAGTATTCCATCACCAACATATACCACAATTTGTTCAGCTATTTATGATGGAAGGATTTAGAAAGAAAGGATTTGCAGAAAAACAGATTTAAGAGTTTTAAGTGATTGTAAGTCCAATATAAGTATATAACTCTGACTATCCCTCTGGTCTATAATGCCCTTCTTTTTTCTCTATTGCCACTTAAAATCAATCCCTTATTTCCTTCAAAATTCATGTCCTAATATCTTCTATATGAAAACTTAACTAATTCCCACAGCTGCCAGTGCCTATTCAAGATACAGCTAGGAGTTGTGAACAGAGCACATAGGGCATGAGGACAAGAAGATGGATTCAAATCTGATCTCAGATGCTCACTAGCTGTGTGAGTCTGGACAAGTCTGAGTTTGCCTCAGTGATCTCATCTGTAATATGGGGTTAATTATAGTCCTTACCTCTCAGGGTTATTGTGAGGAGAAAATGAGATAATATTTGGAAAAATGCCTAGTACATGGTAGACACACAATGTCTCTTTCTTCTTTCTTAGGTCTCCCTTTATTTTGTATTTACTTTTCATATATTATGTAGTTACCTTATGTGTGGATGTGTTGATACCCCTGATGGAATAAAAACTCTTTAAAAGGAGGGTATGCTTTGTCTTTGTCATTGTAGTCTCAGTGCCATGCATGGCCAAGCATATAGTAGGTGTTCAATAAATGCTGCTTACTTGTTATTTGATTAACTGATTGAGTCAGTAGTGTGATATGGCAGGAAGAATAAATATCTCCAATGATTTATAGAGCTATCATGTCGAAAAGGGATTAGACTATTTCACTTGGCCCCTGAGGGCAAAAGCAGAGCCAACAAGTAGAATCTTCAGGGAAGTTGATCTTGGTTCAACATAAGGAAAATCTTCCTAATAATTAGAGGTTCTCCAAAGTTGAACAGTCTGCCTCCATGTCATTGAAACTCTTTAAGAACTGGACAAATTATAAAACCATAAACTTTCCTGCTTCAAAGTAGATTTAAGGTATGAGAATTTCAAGAGGAAAATGGATGTCCAGTTGTCAATTGTATTGAAGGCATGATTTCCTGCTTTCTGAGTATGGTGGACTAAAATAATCATTGGCTTCTCTACCAATTCTATATTTGTATGAGTCTGTGCCTGCCAGGCTGTTATATTCACCCTCTAACTTAACAGGTGGACAGTTAGCTGTGCAGTGGATAGAGTACTGGTCCTGGAGTCAAGAAGACCCATCTTCCTAAGTTCAAATCGGGCCTCAAATACAAGCTATAAGACCTTGGACAAGGCTCTTAACCCTGTTTGCCTCATCTGTAAAATGAGCTGGAGAAGGAAATGCAAAACCACTCCAGTATCTTTGCCAAGAAAACCCCAAATGGGGTCCCAGAGAGTCAGGGGGAGCTATAAAATGCCTGAATAACTTAACAAATTAGTTAAAATTCACCCATGCAATGGCAATGAAATTAGAAAGATGTCACAAGCTTCCGGATTAACATGGCTGCAATCTAGACGCGAATCGCTTCCTCTCCCCAGCATTGAACGAAATAGACTACCCCAAAAGAGCATGAAAAGCACCTTTGGAAGAACAGAGGGACTCTCCAGTACCCCACAGAAATGAAGGCACGTGGGGCTTGAACATTTCCACACTATACGGAGGAGTAAAAGCTTGCACAAAAATATGAACTGAGCCACCCCTCCCCCCCAATCCCCCACCAAACCAGAGCAAGGTATCAGAGCTCTCACTGGGACAGCGAGAGTGTGAGGAGCATCTCTGTCTGGGGGGGGCACACCAGGGTCCTTGGGATCTAAAAACTGCAAGGAAACCACCTCTCAAGGTGGTTACATGGAAGAATCCTGCTCGGAGCAAAGGGGTGGCCGTGCTGAACAGAGGGGCGGTTGCGCTGAGCAAAGCGGCGGCCTCGCTGACAGGTTGTGCCTATCAAAGGGGAGGCCGCACTCAGCACAGCGGCCTGCCCTCTAAGAAAACTTGGAGGCTAGGAAGAACTAGTCTGAGGCAACCTAAATTCACAGAAAACCCTCCCATATCACCCAGACCCCAGACCAAAAAGGAAAGGGGAATAAAACAACCAAAGGGATGGCTCACATGGCCCAAAATCAAGCCTCCAGGAAGAAAGGGAAAAAGGTGACTATTGAAAACTTTTATGGCGGGAGTACCCAAGGAAAAGAAGAGAAAGAGGATGAAACCCAAACAAAATCAAAACATGCCTCCCAAAATGGAAATTATCCACAAGCTCTGGAAGAACTCAAATTGGAGCTTACCCAAAAGATGGAAACCTTCTGAAAAGAAAAATGGGAGAAAGAGATCAGCAGTCTGATAGATAAGACTTCACAATTGGAGAAAGAGCTGGAAGCATCTAATAGAAGGGCAGTGTGAATTTTAAAATCTCCATATTGGTCTAGCACCCAAAATTGTGCACACCCACACTACACGGGCATGTGCTAGTCAATGACAAATCAGAAATAACTAACTGCCCACTTGGGCTGCCCTAAGCCAAGCTTGAGCCACAATTGGCACTTTTGAGGCACAGAAAGTGATGGAGAGAGCAGCCTCTGGAATTTGCTCACTTCCTGTGGACAGGGCGAGAAGCCAGTTCATGTTAGAAGCTTGAACAGGGAGGAGGCACGCAGACAGCTTCCTTTCAGATCAGTCACGTGAGTGAAGGACTGATTCCTTTCCACCTTGGCCCCTTGGGCCTAAACTTCCTCTGCCTTGGTCAGAGGTTGAATAACCCCTTTCCCTTTTCTCCTCTCTCCTTCTCTCCCTCTCCTTTTCCCTACTCCCATTGTGATTAAACCTCCATAAACTCCATTCTGACTTGAGTGTTTCATTTTAGCAATTTCATGAGTAAATTCCTTGGCAGCCATTGTTCAATATTATAACAATCTTAAAAGGTAAAAATTTCACTACAACAGCAGACAAAGCTGAAAAGCAAAACCATTCCCTAACTACCAGAATTAAGCAACTGAAAAACAGTGAGCATGCCCAAAAGATGGAAACCTTCTGGAAAGAAAAATGGGAGAAAGAGATCAGCAGTCTGATAGACAAGATGTCACAATTGGAGAAAGAGCTGGAAGCATCTAATAGAAGGGCAGACAAAGATGAAAAGCAAAACTAGTCCCTAATAACCAGAATTAAGCAACTGGAAGACAGTGAGAATGCAAAACAGCAAGAATTAATAAAACAAAGCCAAAAAATTAATGAATTAGAAGAAAACACAAAATATCTCACTGAAAAGGTCACAGACCTGGAAAACAGAAGAAGAAGAGACAACCTCAGAATTATTGGTCTCCCCCCAAAAAAACAGAGATAAACAAAAATCTTGATGCTATACTACAGGAGATTATAGAAGAAAATTGCCCACATGTTCTGGAGCAAGGGGGAAAATAGAAATAGAAAGGGTTCATAGAACACCCTATATACTAAATCCCCAAAAGACAACCCCCAGGAATGCAATCGCCAAATTCAAGAGCTTCCAAGAAAAGGAGAAAATCCTACAAGAAGCCAAGAAGAGGCGCTTCAGATATAGGGGGGCTCCCATAAGGATCACACATGACTTAGCGGCTAACACACTAAGAGAGCGCAGAGCATGGAACATGATATTTAGAAAGGAAAGATAGCTGGGTCTCCAACCAAGAATCAACTACCCAGCAAAACTGACTATATACTTCCAGAGGAAAGTATGGGCATTCAACAAAATAGAAGATTTCCAAGCATTTGCTAAGAAAAGACCAGAACTTAGTGGAAAATTTGATATCCAATCACAGAAAGCAAGAGAAACATGAAAAAGTAAATATGAAAGAAAGGGAAAAGGAGATAAATCTTATCTTTTTCTCTAAGTCAAACTCTCTTCTATAAGGACTACATTTACATCAAATTATATATATTAATATGTGGGGAAAATGTATTGTGTAACTGTCAAAAATTGTATGCACCATGAGAGTAGTTAAAAGAATCATGCATAGGGAAGGATTGGGGCATTAAGAAAATTTGGTGAAAGGGGGGGGCAAAGAAAGGAAAATGGAGGGGGGAGCATCAACAATACTAAAATTTACTTCAAGAAATGGGAGGGGGACTAAATAGAATAAACTTTCCCATACAAAGATACACATGGGAAGAAGATGGGAAGATCTCTCATATGAGAAGGAGAGGAAGAGAGTGTGAAGTGGTATTACTTAAACATTACTCTCAGTGAAATCAAATCTGAGAGGGAAGAACATCTAGATCCAGAGGGATCCTGAATTCTATCTTATCCAACAGGGTAAGAAAGAAAGGGAAATTAAGGAGGGGGAGGGAGTATAAAAAGGGAGGGAAGGAGAGGGGGGAGGGGAAGGGAGCATAAAAAGGGAGGGACTAGAAAGGGAAGCATCTCAAGGGAGGGGACTAGGGGGACTGACCTAAAGTAAATCACTGGTTCAAAAGGAGATAGCTAAAGAAGAAAGGTCGGAACTAGGATAAGATATCAAAATGCCAGCAAATCCACAAATGACAATCATAACTTTGAACATGAATGGGATGAACTCACCCATAAAACGTAGACAAGTAGCAGATTGGATTAGAACCCCAAACCTTACCATATATTGTCTTCAAGAAACACATATGAGGTGGGTTGATATTCACAAGGTTAGAATTAAAGGATGGAGTAAGACCTTTTGGGCCTCAACTAATAGAAAGAAGGCAGGAGGTGCAATTATGATATCTGACAAAGCCAAAGCACAAATAGACCTGATCAAAAGGGATAGGGAAGGTAAATATATTCTGTTAAAAGGGAATATAGACAATGAGGAAATATCACTAATCAACATGTATGCACCAAATGAAACAGCATCCAAATTTCTAATGGAGAAACTAGGAGAACTGAAGGAGGAAATAGACAGTAAAACCATATTAGTGGGAGACTTGAACCAACCACTATCAAATTTAGATAAATCAAATGAAAAAATAAGTAAGAAAGAGGTAAAAGATGTGAATGAAATCTTAGAAAAATTAGAGTTAATAGATATATGTAGAAAAATAAATAGGGATGCAGGGCTGGTTCAATATTAGGAAAACCATCCACATAATTGACCACATCAACAAGCAAACCAACAAAAATCACATGATTATTTCAATAGATGCAGAAAAAGCCTTTGATAAAATACAACACCCATTCCTATTAAAAACACTAGAAAGCATAGGAATAGAAGGGTCATTCCTAAAAATAATAAACAGTATATATCTAAAACCATCAACTAATATCATCTGCAATGGGGATAAACTAGATGCATTCCCAATAAGATCAGGAGTGAAACAAGGATGCCCATTATCACCTCTATTATTTGACATTGTGCTAGAAACACTAGCAGTAGCAATTAGAGAAGAAAAAGAAATTGAAGGCATCAAAATAGGCAAAGAGGAGACCAAGTTATTGCTCTTTGTGAATGGCATGATGGTCTACTTAAAGAATCCCAGAGAATCAACCAAAAAGATAATCAAAATAATCAACAACTTTAGCAAAGTTGCAGGATACAAAATAAACCCACATAAGTCATCAGCATTTCTATCTATTTCCAACACAGCTCAACAGCAAGAAATAGAAAGAGAAATCCCATTCAAAATCACTTTAGACAAAATAAAATACTTAGGAATCTATCTCCCGAAACAAACACAGGAACTATATGAACACAACTACAAAACACTCTCCACACAACTAAAACTAGACTTGAATAATTAGAAAAACATTAACTGCTCATGGGTAGGATGAACCAATATAATAAAAATGACCATCCTACCCAAACTCATTTATCTATTTAGTGCCATACCCATTGAACTTCAAAAAAATTTTTTTTTACTGATTTAGAAAAAGCCATAACAAAGTTCATTTAGAAGAACAAAGGATCAAGGATATCCAGGGAAAAAATGAAAAGAAAATACAAAGGAAGGGGGCCTTGCAGTCCCAGATCTCAGACTATATTATAAAGCAGCAGTCATCAAAACAATTTGGTACTGGCTAAGAGACAGAAAGGAGGATCAGTGGAATAGACTCAGAGTAAATGACCTCAGCAGGACAGTATACGACAAACCCAGAGAACCCAGCTTTTGGGATAAAAATACACTATTTCATAAAAACTGCTGGGAAAATTGGAGGACAGTGTGGGAAAGATTAGGTTTAGATCAACACCTTACACCCTACAGCAAGATAAATTCAAAATGGGTGAATGACTTGAACCTAAAGAAGGAAACTATAAGAAAATTAGGTGGACACAGAATAGCATACATGTCAGACCTTTGGGAAGGGAAAGACTTCAAAACCAAGCAAGAATTAGAAAGAGTTACAAAATGCAAAATAAATAATCTGGAATACATCAAATTAAAAAGTTTTTGTACAAACAAAACCAATGTAACCAAAATCAGAAGGGTAGCAACAAATTGGGAAACAATCTTCATAAAAACCTCTGACAAAGGTTTAATTACTCAAATTTACAAAGAGCTAAATCAATTGTACAAAAAAATCAAGCCATTCTCCAATTGATAAATGGGCAAGGGACATGAACAGGCAGTTCTCAGCCAAAGAAATTAAAACTATTAATAAACACATGAAAAAATGCTCTACATCTCTTATAATCAGAGAGATGCAAATCAAAACAACTCTGAGGTATCATCTCACACCTAGCAGATTGGCTAACATGACAGCTATGGAAAGTAATGAATGCTGGAGGGGATGTTGCAATGTCGGGACATTAATTCATTGCTGATGGAGTTGTGAATTGATCCAAACATTCTGGAGGGCAATTTGGAAGTATGCCCAAAGGGTGATAAAAGACTGTCTGCCCTTTGATCCAGCCATAGCACTGCTGGGTTTGTACCCCAAAGAGATAATAAGTAAAAAAAACTTGTACAAGAATATTCATAGCTGCACTCTTTGTGGTGGCCAAAAATTGGAAAATGAGGGGATGCCCATCAATTGGGGAATGGCTGAGCAAATTTTGGTATATGTTGGTGATGGAATACTATTGTGCTAAAAGGAATAATAAAGTAGAGGAATTCCATGGAGTCTGGAACAACCTCCAGGAAGTGATGCAGAGCGAGAGGAGCAGAACCAGGAGAACATTGTACACAGAGACTGATACACTGTGGTACAATTGAAGGTAATGGACTTCTCCATTAGGGACAATGCAATGTCCCTGAACAATCTGCAGTGATCTAAAAAACACTATCCACAAGCAGAGGATAAACTGTGAGAGTAAAAACACCGAAGAAAAGCAACTGCTTGACTACAAGAGTGGAGGGAATATGACTGAGGAGAGACTGTAAATGAACACTCTAATGCAAATACCAACAACACAGAAATGGGTTTGAGTCAAGAACACATGTGATACCCAGTGGAATCATGTGTTGGCTGGGACAGGTGGGGGGAGGGTGGGGAGGGAAGAAAAGAAAATGATTTTTGTTTCCAATGAATAATGTTTGGAAATGACCAAATAAAATAATGTTAAAAGTTTAAAAAGAAAGATGTCACAAGATAAACCAAAAGCTAGAATACAAGAAAAAATTAAAGGAAATCATCAACCAAATTTATTTCTATTCCTGTCTCCCTAAAGGATAAAAAAAAATGGAACTGGAGCAAATGAACACTTTCTGAATGATTATTATGGTGCTAGATCTCATCCTTCTTAGCGGTTACAGTAAGTGTTAAATTAGTATTAAAAGACGGAATGTCCATTGGGAGGTCCCTAGATTAATAAAACCATGGGCTAGGTCCTTAAAAACTCCCAAATATTTCCACTGGATCCCATGCCAAGGAGGGTCTAAGGCTCCCCAAATTCTTCTAATTTCTGGAAAATTTTGATTTCCTCACTTCCAGTTTTCTCAATGATACTGCCAATGATTTAAAATACTTTGAATTTCTCAAACAAAATTTTCCCACCTCCTTTCCTGACTGGGCTTGTATCCCCTGTGCCTGTTTTGAATCCTTGACCTGCAGGTGCTTGCCCACACTTAAAATAAAGCCATTGCCATTCTGTGTTTGCCTGAAGACATGTCATCGAGGGTCTCCTGCTATTGTTCTCTGTTTCCTCAGTTCTGGAGTTGCTCCCTCTTCCTTTGGCTTCTAGGGTAAGACTGCAACCCCCTCTTCAAGCTTCTCTAAATTAATGCTAAAATCCACAGTAAAGTCAATTAGCTTGGACAAACTCTATGAGGACACATACTCACTAACTGATCCCAGAGATCATAAATATCCCCATAACATTTCTAGCATTTCTTCCCCAAATAAAATATCTGGAAAATCTTTGAAATGTATTTCTATATTTAGCTGTTTGTCTATCTCCCTGCGTTAATCCCAGAATTAAGGTCATGGCATCCCTCTTTATGGATCCAGAGGATATGGGAATTCATTTAACTAGATGCAACATTTATTAAATCTCTATTATATTCTGGTCACACATTGAACTCTCAAAATAAAAGAAACTTAAGTGCAATCCTTGCCTTCAAGAGTACATATTCTATTCTCTCGCTGTGTGTGTATGTGTGTGTAAAAAATATACAGAAGAAAATAAATATAAAGTTACTTGAGGACTTCCGGTTAAGATGGCGGCTTAGAGAAAGCTAAAGTTCAGATCTCCGGAAAACCCTTCCCGACCGATCTCAAACTATAAGCTCCTAAGGCGCTGAAATTCAAAACGATCAACAGCACAGACCCTGGGAACCCTCCTCCTGGACCTGGACCCGGATCAAAAGGTACGGCTCCCCTCAAAAGCCAGAACCCGAGATCACTCGGACCTAAGGGGTAGGAGCGCAGAGTCCAAGGCTCCTGGAAGCTGCAGCCCGGCCCGGCTCAGAGAGCAGGGTCCTCGGAACAACAACACTCAGGGCCTTCTATCTGAGTCCCAGTGAAAGTAACTGCGTGGAGCTCCCGCTGCAGAGAGCAGGGTCGAAACAACAGCAACCCTCAGGGCGGGCAAGACAGCCTCACGGGCTGGATCCTGCTATCCAAGTCTCAGTGAAAGTCCCTGCCCTCAGAGCTTGGGGAAGCTGCAGCCCATCCCCCTGCAGGCCGACGAAACAGCCTCATGGCCAGCGATTCTGAAGGCAACTTTCAGAAAGCAACCTGACCCAGAGAGCCAGGGGGAGAGTGTGGCCTCGTGGTCCGACCCTTCCATTCCAGTTCCAGTGAGGCATATTCAGTTTAACCCAGGAAAAGCTCATAGAACCGACAATCTGCCCAGGACTAAAGCCTCTGAACACCAGACAGAGATAAGAAAAGCTAATCCTCCACATTCAGAGATGGCAAACTCCACAGAAGCACAGAAGCCCCAAAATACCAAGAAAAATAAGAAAAAAGGGGCGACTTTGGACACATTCTATGGAGCCAAAATACAAAATACAGAGCAGATACAGGAAGATATACAAGAAAATGCTCCAAAATCTTCCAAAGGAAATGGAAACTCTCCACAAACCCATGAAGAATTTGAATCAGAAATGACCAAAAAGATGGAAGCCTTCTGGGAGGAAAAGTGGGAAATAATGCAAAAGAAATTCACGCATCTACAAAACCAGTTTGACCAAACTGTAAAAGAAAACCAGGCTTTAAAGCAAGAACTAATAAAGCAAAGCCCAAACACCAAGAAATTAGAAGAGAACATAAAATATCTCACCCACAAGGTGATAGATCTGGAAAATAGAGGGAGAAGAGATAATTTAAGAATAATTGGACTCCCAGAAAAGCCAGAAATAAACACCAAACTGGACATGGTGATACAAGATATAATCAAAGAAAATTTCCCAGAGATTCTAGAACAAGGGGGCAATACAGCCACTGACAGAGCTCACAGAACACCTTCTACACGAAACCCCCAAAAGACAACTCCCAGGAATGTAATTGCCAAATTCCAAAGCTATCAAACAAAAGAAAAAATCCTACAGGAAGCCAGAAAAAGACAATTTAGATATAAAGGAATGCCAATCAGGGTCACACAAGACCTTGCAAGTTCTACGCTGAATGATCGTAAGGCATGGAATATGATCTTCAGAAAGGCAAGAGAGCTGGGTCTCCAACCAAGAATAATCAGCTACCCAGCAAAACTGACTATATACTTCCAAGGGAAAGTATGGGCATTCAACAAAATAGAAGACTTCCAACTTTTTGCAAAGAAAAGACCAGAGCTCTGTGGAAAGTTTGATACCGAAAATCAAAGAGCAAGGAATACCTGAAAAGTTAAATATTAAGGAAAGGGGAAAAATGTTATCTTCTTCTTTTACTCAAACTCTCTTCTATAAGGACTACATTTATATCAATCTATGTATACTAATATGTGGGGAAAATGTAATGTATAAATAGGGGGTAAAGAAAGACCAAATAGAATAATGGTTCTCACACAAAGATTCACATGGGAAGGGGAGGGGAAGAAAAGTCCAATAAGAAGAAGAGGAAGAGAGGGGGGGGGGTTTACTTAAACCTCAATCTCAGGGAAATCAACTCTGAGAGGGAAAAACATCCAGATCCATTGGGATCTTGAATTCTATCTTACCCAACAAGGGTAAGGAGAAGGGAAAACCAAGGGGGGGAGGGGGAGAGGGAGAACAAAAAGGGAGGGAAAGAGAGGGGGGAGGGCGAGGGAAGAAAAAGGGAGGGACTAAAAAGGGAAACATCAAGGGAGGGGACAAGGGGCACTGATTCAAAGTAAATCACTGGACTAAAAGGTAGAGCCGAAGAAGAAAAGGTTAGAATTAGGGAAGGCAATCAAAATGCCAGGGAGTCCACAAATGACAATCATAACTTTGAACGTGAATGGGATGAACTCACCCATAAAACGTAGACGAATAGCAGAATGGATTAGAATCCAAAACCCTACCATATGTTGTCTTCAAGAAACACACATGAGGCGGGTTGACACCCACAAGGTCAGAATTAAAGGATGGAGTAAGACCTTCTGGGCCTCAACTGATAGAAAGAAGGGAGGAGTGGTAATCATGATATCTGATAAAGCCAATGCAAAAATAGACCTGATCAAAAGGGATAGGGAAGGTAATTATATTTTGTTAAAAGGGACTCTAGACAATGAGGAAATATCATTAATCAACATGTATGCACCAAATAATATAGCACCCAAATTTCTAATGGAGAAACTAGGCGAATTGAAGGAAGAAATAGACAATAAAACCATACTAGTGGGAGACTTAAACCAACCATTATCAAATTTAGATAAATCAAATCAAAAAATAAATAAGAAAGAGGTAAAAGAAGTGAATGAAATCTTAGAAAAATTAGAATTAATAGACATATGGAGAAAAATAAATAGGGATAAAAAGGAATACACCTTCTTCTCAGCACCACATGGCACATTCACAAAAATTGACCATACACTAGGTCACAGAAACATAGCACACAAATTCAAAAAAGCAGAAATAATGAATGCAGCCTTCTCAGATCACAAGGCAATAAAAATAATGATTAGTAATGGTACATGAAAAACCAAATCTAAAACCAATTGGAAATTAAACAATATGATACTCCAAAACCGTTTAGTTAAAGAAGAAATCATAGAAACAATTAATAATTTCATCGAGGAAAATTACAATGGCGAAACATCCTTTCAAACCTTTTGGGATGCAGCCAAAGCGGTAATCAGAGGTAAATTCATATCCCTGAATGCTTATATTAACAAACAAGGGAGAGCAGAGATCAATCAATTGGAAATGCAAATGAAAAAACTCGAAAGCGATCAAATTAAAAACCCCCAGCAGAAAACCAAATTAGAAATCCTAAAAATTAAGGGAGAAATTAATAAAATTGAAAGTGATAGAACTATTGATTTAATAAATAAGACAAGAAGCTGGTACTTTGAAAAAACAAACAAAATAGACAAAGTACTGGTCAATCTAATTAAAAAAAGGAAGGAAGAAAAGCAAATTCACAGCATTAACGATGAAAAGGGGGACAGCACCTCTGATGAAGATGAAATTAAGGCAATCATTAGAAATTACTTTGCCCAATTATATGGCAATAAATACACCAATTTAAGAGAAATGGATGAATATATACAAAAATACAAACTGCCTAGACTAATAGAAGAGGAAATAGAATTCTTAAATAATCCCATATCAGAAATTGAAATCCAACAAGCCATCAAAGAACTTCCTAAGAAAAAATCCCCAGGGCCTGATGGATTCACCTGTGAATTCTATCAAACATTCAGAGAACAGTTAATCCCAATACTATACAAACTATTTGACATAATAAGCAAAGAGGGAGTTCTACCAAACTCCTTTTACGACATAAACATGGTACTGATTCCAAAACCAGGCAGGTCAAAAACAGAAAAAGAAAACTATAGGCCAATCTCCCTAATGAATATAGATGCAAAAATCTTAAATAGGATACTAGCAAAAAGACTCCAGCAAGTGATCAGAAGGATCATTCACCATGATCAAGTAGGATTCATACCAGGGATGCAGGGCTGGTTCAACATTAGGAAAACCATCCACATAATTGACCACATCAACAAGCAAACTAGCAAGAACCACATGATTATCTTAATAGATGCAGAAAAAGCCTTTGATAAAATACAACACCCATTCCTATTAAAAACACTAGAAAGCATAGGAATAGAAGGGTCATTCCTAAAAATAATAAACAGTATATATCTAAAACCAACAGCTAATATCATCTGCAATGGGGATAAACTAGATGCATTCCCAATAAGATCAGGAGTGAAACAAGGATGCCCATTATCACCTCTACTATTTGACACTGTACTAGAAACACTAGCAGTAGCAATTAGAGAAGATAAAGGAATTGAAGGCATCAAAATAGGCAAGGAGGAGACCAAGTTATCACTCTTTGCGGATGACATGATGGTCTACTTAAAGAATCCTAGAGATTCAACCAAAAAGCTAATTGAAATAATCAACAACTTTAGCAAAGTTGCAGGATACAAAATAAACCCACATAAATCATCAACTTTTCTATATATCTCCAACACAGATCAGCAGCAAGAACTAGAAAGAGAAATCCCATTCAAAATTACCCAAGACAAAATAAAATACTTAGGAATCTATCTCCCAAGACAAACACAGGAACTATATGAACACAACTACAAAACACTCGCCACACAACTAAAACTAGACTTGAACAAATGGAAAAACATTAACTGCTCATGGATAGGACGAGCCAATATAATAAAAATGACCATCCTACCCAAACTTATTTATCTATTTAGTGCCATACCCATTGAACTACCAAAATACTTCTTCACTAATTTAGAAAAAACCATAACAAAGTTCATTTGGAAGAACAAAAGATCAAGGATATCCAGGGAAATAATGAAAAAAAAACACATATGATGGGGGCCTTGCAGTCCCTGACCTAAAACTATATTACAAAGCAGCAGTCATCAAAACAATTTGGTACTGGCTAAGAAACAGAAAGGAAGATCAGTGGAATAGACTGGGAGAAAGCGACCTCAGCAAGACAGTATATGATAAACCCAAAGATCCCAGCTTTTGGGACAAAAATCCACTATTCGATAAAAACTGCTGGGAAAATTGGAAGACAGTGTGGGAGAGACTAGGAATAGATCAACACCTCACACCCTACACCAACATAAATTCAAAATGGGTGAGTGACTTAAACATAAAGAAGGAAACCATAAGTAAATTGGGTAAACACAGAATAGTATACATGTCAGACCTTTGGGAGGGGAAAGGCTTTAAAACCAAGCAGGATATAGAAAGAATCACAAAACGTAAAATAAATAATTTTGACTACATCAAACTAAAAAGCTTTTGTACAAACAAAACCAATATAACTAAAATCAGAAGGGAAACAACAAATTGGGAAAAAATCTTCATAGAAACCTCTGACAAAGGTTTAATTACTCATATTTATAATGAGCTAAATCAATTGTACAAAAAATCAAGCCATTCTCCAATTGATAAATGGGCAAGGGAAATGGATAGGCAGTTCTCAGATAAAGAAATCAAAACTATTAACAAGCACACGAAGAAGTGTTCTAAATCTCTTATAATCAGAGAGATGCAAATCAAAACAACTCTGAGGTATCACCTCACACCTAGCAGATTGGCTAACATAACAGCAAAGGAAAGTAATGAATGCTGGAGGGGATGTGGCAAAGTAGGGACATTAATTCATTGCTGGTGGAGCTGTGAACTGATCCAACCATTCTGGAGGGCAATTTGGAACTATGCCCAAAGGGCGACAAAAGTATATCTACCCTTTGACCCAGCCATAGCACTGCTGGGTCTGTACCCCAAAGAGATAATGGACACAAAGACTTGTACAAAAATATTCATAGCTGCGCTCTTTGTGGTGGCCCAAAACTGGAAAACGTGGGGATGCCCATCAATTGGGGAATGGCTGAACAAACTGTGGTATATGTTGGTGATGGAATACTATTGTGCTCAAAGGAATAATAAAGTGGAGGAGTTCCATGGAGACTGGAACAACCTCCAGGAAGTGATGCAGAGCGAGAGGAGCAGAACCAGGAGAACATTGTACACAGAGACTAATACACTGTGGTATAATTGAACGTAATGGACTTCTCCATTAGTGGCGGTGTAATGTCCCTGAACAACTTGCAGGGATCCAGGAGAAAAAAACACCATTCATAAGCAAAGGATAAACTATGGGAGTGGAAACACCGAGAAAAAGCAACTGCCTGAATACAGAGGTTGAGGGGACATGACAGAGGAGAGACTCTAAATGAACACTCTAATGCAAATACTATCAACAAAGCAATGGGTTCAAATCAAGAAAACATCTAATGCCCAGTGGACTTACGCGTCGGCTATAGGGGGTGGGGGGGAGGAAAAGAAAATGATCTATGTCTTTAACGAATAATGTTTGGAAATGATCAAATAAAATATATTAATTAAAAAAAAAGAAAAGAAAAAAAATAAAGTTACTTGAGGACAGAGAAATCAAATCAACAGCCATTTAAAAAAATTCTTGGCACATGCCAGACACTAGGAATATAAAGAAAGGCAAAAGAATAGTCCCTGTCCTTAAGAAACCCACATTGAAAAGGGAGAGATAAACTTATAAATAACTAGGTAAGTACAAGTTCTGTTCTTCTGATTGGGGAAGGCGTTACTAACAGAGGGGAGAGGAGAGTAGATGGTACACTGGGAAAGACTTCCTGCAGAAGTCTGAAACTGAGCTTGTTTTTTAAGGAAGCAAGAGATTCTAAGAGATTAATGTGAGAAGGAAGAATTCTAGGGATGGGGAGGTCAGTGCAAGGGCACCTACACAGGAGATGGAATATTATGTGTGAGGACCAGCAAGAAGGCTTGGATGGTAGAATGTTTTTAAAGGGAGAAGAAGAGCTTAAGGATAAGACTAGAAAGATAGGAAGAAATCAAGCTGTGAAGAGCTTTAAATGGCAAATGAAGGAATTTTTATATAGAAGCCCCCAGGAATTTATTGACTGTGTTTGGGGAATGGCCATAATCAGTCATGTATTTTAGGAAAATCATTTTGGCATCTGGGAGGAAGACGGATTGGGTTGGAGGGAAATGAGGTAGAAAGATCATTTCAGAGACTGTCACAAAAATCTAAACAAGTAGCATTGGGTGACTGAACTAAGATGGTAGCTATAGGAGTGGACATAAGGAGCCAAATGCAAGAGATATTGTGTGGTGAGAGTGAGGAGTTGAGGATGACATAGAACTTGTAGTCACTGGAAAGATAGTGGTGCTTTTGACCCTAATAATGGGAGAAATTAAGAAGGGAGGATTTTCAAGAAGATAATGAGCTTTGGATATGTGGAGTATGAAATACCTACAGGATATACTGATTAAGAAATTTAAAAGACCATTGATGTGGGACTAGATTTCAGGTGATAGAGCCTAGTAGGGGCTGAATGTGGAGAAATGAAAGCATCTGCATAGAGATAATGGGATCCATGGAAGCTTATGTGATCCCCAAATAAGATCAGAACAGAAAGAAAAGAGGACCCTCCCCACCACAGGTCCATCAGTATTAGGAAATATGGCCCCGATCTAGTAAGGAAGAGGGAAACCAAGATTAATTACCAGTATTTTAGTGTCATTTAATATATTTCTAAGCCATATTTGTTAGCAAATGGTAAAAATTGGTTTTCTAGTCATGAGAGCAATGGATCAGGTTTATACACATTGGAAATGCTGCAGGAATTTCTCATTAACTACTTATAGAAATGTCAGACCAGGAATTTGTTCATGTTTGTGGATATTAAAGGGATGCATTAAAGTTTCATAGTATTTTTCATGATGAAATTTCACGTCAAAATCTGAATAAATCTTTATACAACATGGTAATGTCGCTTGTTGGTCAGATACAGTTCTGCTCAAACAGTTACTGTTGCTAGATTGTAAGGAATACCATATTCTCAGGGGTCAGTTATCTTTTCCTTGGGTAGAAGCATAGTTTGAACTTCTTAGTCTCTGTGTTCTAAATCTCCTCTCCTTTTTGGAAGATCCTTGGAATTGCATTTAGTCATGTTCCAGTGTCATTAATGGTTGAGAAATTTCCTTTAGGGCATCATGGGAATTACACTTTAAAATAATTTCCCATTTGAGATCTTGCTTAGGATATCTATTTTTAAAAGTTGAGGTTTTTTTAAGTCAAAAGAAGTTAGCAGACATGCCAAAATCCATCATTTCAAATCAAGAACATTTTAAATATGGAAATAATGAAAATAGAATATAGTCAAGTACAATTGATCCACAGCTTGATAGCAGATGGAAATTCTTTCTCGCTAAATATATTCTTTCTGTTAACTGATAATTAAAACAAGATACCAGAAAGACTTCAGCAAATCTATTTAACCAATTCAAAAGGGGGAAGAAAAACACTGTTTAATCTTGTTTTAGAATTTTTTTAACCAATTAGGAATAGCCAAAATAGAAATAGCAAAGCATAATTTTGTAATTTTTTAAAGGATTCTCAACCTTTAAGGAGTTATCATTTTAAATCAAGACTACTAAACTTATGAGGGAAGCAAATATAAATTCAACCTTTTAATAAAGTTGGCATTTTTAAAAAGGCCCTACTGATTTAATTCCTTACAAACAAGAGAAGAAATATGTATTGGAAAGAAATCTTTTAGATTCCAGTTCTGCAACATATCTCCCATCCATTCCTTTATCTCTCCTGCCCTTGCTACTGTCCTAGTATCTGTTGCTTTTCAGTCATTTTTCAGTTATATCTGATTCTTCATGATCCCATTTGTGGTTTTCTTTGTAGAGATCCTGGAGTGGTTTGCCATTTCTTTGTCCAGTTCATTTTACATATGAGGAAACTGAGGCCAAAAGGGTTAAGTGACTTGCCCAGGGTCACATAGTTAATAACTAAGATCAGATTTGAACTCTGGAAGATGACTGCTTACCTAGCTGCCTTCTACCCTAGGATAGGCCCTCATTATCATTCACTTAAAATTGAAAAAGCCTCCTGATTGGTATTTTTCCCCTAAATCTTGCGATCCATCTGTCAGAGTTGTTGCTAACATTCATTTCCTCTGCAGAATCAGCAGACTTTTGAATCTCTCTCTCTCTCTCTCTCTCTCTCTCTCTCTCTCTCTCTCTCTCTCTCTCTCTCTCTCTCTCTCTCTCCCCTTTTCCCTCTCTCTTTCTCTATCTTGTAAGCATACCCACACACAGGCACACGTCTCCTTATCCTCAATGGATTTAATTATCATGTTCATGTCTATGCAAATGTATCACAAATCCATATATTAGCCCCATTGACTTTAAAAAAAAAAATCAAGACTGTGTTTTGGTTCCAAGGCAGAAGAGTAGTAATGTCATGGGCATTGTAGCCCAAGAAACTCAGACAGACTATTATCAGGGAAATTCCTTTGCTCCCTTTCCCTTACAGCCTTGGACTCCCAATCCAAATCATCTGACCCTGAGAGGATTATCCTCCTTTGATTGTCCCATTGATTTGAGATGGACAAAGAGACACACCTCACCCATCTGTCTTCTAAATCTTGAGAACCACCCCCATGCCTTCAGGGAAACCTCCTTCCCAACTCCTGGCCCCAGAGTCAAGTCCTCATTGCTGTAAAATGAATATAAAACCCCCAGAACTGAGGCATTCTGGGAGCAACCTCCCAGGTTGCTCCACTCATGCTGTCTTGCTTGCCAAAAATTCAACATTACTAATAAATCTCTCTTTACTTTTAAGTTAAGTTTTGGAGTCTTGCATTCTTGCAAATGATATCCTTCCCAAACACCAGGGGTAAGCCTCTGCACCCTACAATAGTAAGGGCTAGGCAATGGGGGTTAGGTGATTTGCCCAGGGTCACACAGCCAGAAAGTGTCTGAGGTCACATTTGAACCCAAGACCTCCCACTTCTAGGCTTCGCTCTCAATCCACTGAGCTACCTAGCTGCCCCCAAGCTGCACTGATTTTCAATCCCATGTCAATAACTGACTTTTGGATATTTCCAACTGACTATAATGGAAGCATCAGAAAGTCATCATGCCCAAAGCTGAACTCCTTCACTTTTCCTCAAAATTCACACCACTTGTCTTTCTTTCAATGGCTACCCCATTCTTTCTGCTCCCATGTTTATCATAGTAACATTATCTCTGTCTCCTAAATCTCCCTCATTCTAAAGAGCCAGTCACTTGCCATATTCTGTGATTTCTAGCTTCATGGTGTCTTTCCCATTTGAAGCCTTTTCTTTACTCAACCCTACCCCCTTGGGTTAGGTCCTCATCACCTCTTGCCTGGAGTATGACTTACTAAGGAGACTTCCCACTTCATTTTTCCACGTTATTTTCATTTTTGCCTATTTCAATCCCAAACTAAAGTAAACAAACAAACAAACAAAATGCCTCCAGTACCTCCCTATTGTCACTAGAATAAAATAGGAACTCTCATTTTACTACTAAAGCCATCATCTACCTGAACCCAGCCATTTTCCAGCCTGATTATACAGAGAAAGGCTAGTTTATCCAGAATATAGAACCCCCCACCCCCTTTCTAAATGCTATATTCTGGATAAACTAGCCTTTTTCTGTTTCTCACAAAGTATTCCATCTCCAATTTCCATTCCTTTGTCTTGGTCCCTACTGGTACTTAGAAGGCTTTCTACCCTCCCTCATCAATTGGGAGGTCTCATCCCTCCAATCCTGCAAATTGCAGCCCATCCCATATCTGCCTTGTCTTTCAGTTGCTCCCAATAGTGGGTCCACTAGATGCGTAGGAGACCTTCCTCACTTCCAACCTCCTGTGTACCAAAATAGTTCTCTAGCTATTCCCCACTCACACATGTCCTGCCCATTTGTCTTCTGACAACATAATTCCTAAATTACAGACTTTACCTCTGTTCTTTTGGAGAGTTCTTCTTTGGTCACTTGTCAAACCCTACTGAAGTCAGGAACTTTTGAGAAAGATGGGTTCAAATGTAGCTTTAGACACTTACTAGTTACGTGACCCTGACCAAGTCACTTAACTTGTTTCTGTCAGTTCCCCCATCTGTAAAAATGAGAATAATAATAGCACCTATCTTCTAAAGTTGTGAGAATCAAATGAGATAATTTTAAGGCACTTAGCATAGTGCCTGGCATATTGTTATAATTAAAATTCTCTGAAAATTGCATTTTAATTTATAATTATTAGTAAAAGTTAGGAGAAAGAAAGAGGAAATCACACACTCACTTGGCTGTGCCAATCAATCTGAGTTTACTATGCTATCTCCAGTTCACCAACCAAAAGAATCTCCAGCCTTTACATGTCAAGAGCCCAACACCCAGAAAAATAATTTGCTTCCCCAGTGCCCTTTCTTATAAACCCATTTAGGCCAGCCCCTCTTTGGGTCTCACTGACTGGACAGACTTAACCTCAGTCCAGGTCTGAGCCCCATCTTCCAAGCTGCCAGGGAGACATGTGATGCCCAAAGGGTGTGTCTCATACTGACCAAAATGGTTTTTCAAACAGAATAAGGGGCACAGTTTATCTTAAATTCACACAAAATAAATGTTAGCTATTTATTATTATTATTGAAATTAGAAGAGCCTCAGGGATCATTCAGTTCAACATGGTTTTTAATCAAGTCTTCAAAGGACTGCCCCAAATCATCTTATTAATTCACAGATACAGTCCGATAACTATCATTTAAAAACCATCAGTGGTTCTCCATTTCCTAAAATGGAAACTATTTCAAGACTCGCCCTCTGCAGTTTGCTTCCACATCTGCCTTTCCAGCCTTGTTTCACTCTTATTTATCTATACATTACACATTTATTTTATTACATTATACATTTAACAAAACTGGACACCTCGATGTTCCTCCATCCCATTCTGCTATCTCTTGCATCTCTCCATTCATGCATTTCATGCATTAAGTCTAAGTCTCCCAAGCCACTGAGTGGAAAAAAAAAGAAGCAAAATACAATGAAATCCTGCAGAGCCAGAGGTGTCAAACTCAAGCCCAAGGCCTCAGGAGGCCCCTGCAGCTTGAACCAGATTAAAACATAACAGAAAACATTAAACAAAATAAATGGGAAAATGGTAGAATATTGATGATGTTAATGTATACATTTTCCCCCTAAATCATTAGGAAGCCTGCAGAGATTCTTAGCTAAGGTTCTTTTGGTCTCCATTTCTATGTTGTATAATAGAAACCCACCAACTCAATAGAGACAGTTTAGGTAAATAAAGTAAAAAAGTCTAATTTCTCCAAGTCAAGGTAGAAAAGTAGATTTTATTGGAAGAGGGCCAAGCCCTGCAATAAAAGTGTTCTCTTGCGTGTATTACATTGTTGGACTCCAGCAAGAGACAACACCCAGAGGCAGAGACCCGGTTTATATAGCAGGAGAGTAACAAAATGAATATTTCCATACAAGGTTGATGACATATCACAAGACATAACATTATATAGACCTTACTTAGAAACCCAATTACAAAGCTGATTGGTCAGTTCATTTCGGAAAGCCCATATTAGTCTAAAGGTCAAACCACAAGGCAATACCCTTATTTGGGAAGATAGTGATGACCATTACCTCAGACTCATCTGATCTGGGAGGGGGGGAAGGATGGCTATTTCCAAATAGGTGCATGAGGTTTGCACCATATTGGGACATGAGACTCAGATGGTTAGCATCCTATGATAAAGGGAAGTACAAACTTAGGGAGGAGTTGGCACTCCCCTTAGAAGCAGTTTTCATACTTTAGTTAAAAATCCTTATAAAAGTCATGGATTCTACTGATTGTATTAAGATCATAGTGGAATTCCTGCTAATCACTTTAGAATCACAATATTGATTATCTTAAACCTATCACTATCAATAAAATCCAATCAAGTATACAGGGGTAGGGGTCTATTTTCCCAACATCAATTTGACTTTGACTGGACTGGGGGAGAGACAGAATCAAAACAAGACTTGGTAATTAATTGGATATGTGGGAGAGAGAAGGAAACATCATGGGATCATAGGCTTGGAAGAGACCTAAGAAGTCATGTGGGACCACCTTCTCATTTTATAGATAAGCAAATAAAATTCAGAAGAGTAACATGGGCACAAAGGGAGTCAGACCAAGAAGGGGAATCCTTTAGAATTCAGTTCTGTTCTGGTTTCAGACACTGCAGCCGGTGGCACAGTAGATGGACTACCTGACTTGGAGTTGGGAAGCCCTGAGTTTAAACTCTGCCTCATTCACTTAACAGGCTGTGAGACCCAGGACAAGTCACTTAACCTTTGTCTGCCTCAGCTTCTTCAACTCTAAAATGCAGTCTCCCATGCCTAGAATACCCATTGTGAAGGACCACATCAGTGTAAATGAAGGAGTAAATAGAGTGAAATAATGATGATAACACTACCCACTCAGAGTTGTTTCAAGGATCAAATAGATAATATTTATAAAGTGATTAGCAAAGTGCCTGGCATGACTATATATAGGCATTACAGAAATGGAAATTATTATTTTGTTATTATTATTGTTTCTTTAAGCCCCAAGCAACTTGACAGAATTCATTGAAGTCCTACTTTTTGGTCCATTAGTGGTAGAAGAAGTTACATATCCAAAGTTCTTTTGTAAAATGCTTAGCACAGAGTCTGACCCATAGTGGGAGCTTAATACATTTTTGTTCCCTTCTCCTTCCACTCTCCCTCTCCATAATATGTGAATGAATAGAAAGTGCCAATTGAATGATAATGGTGAAATTAATCAGACGTATGTATTTTAACAAGATCTGAAAAATATAGATTTCCTTTCTTGTTCAAGTCTTTAGCCTGATCTGTTTGATCAAATGTATTATCACTAGGACTAAGTATACAAAACCTGCAAAGATTTCAGAGGCTAAAAACTGTACATAAATATTTTCACCTGCCCAAGACTTACTGAACCTCTTTGAGAGGCTGTCAAAAACTCTTTTACAATTGATGATAACATAAATAAACAATGAAATTTTATGTGCTTGTGGAGGATTTTATTACTGCCAACCATTACATTTAATCTTTAGCTATCTGTGATAGCCTCTTTGGGTGTTTGCGAGTTTTATTATCTCTAATTATGTTCAAGAAGGAAAGATAATTATTAGTTTTTTAAGCAATATATAAAACTCAACTAATATAGGGTTTCATATAGGGAGAAATGGATTGAATCCTTTCTGAATTAATGAAATGTCCATATTGTAGAATGATTTAGAGATCTTTTATTAAGTAGAGAAGAAAAATTTATGATTAACATATTGCTTATTTATATTAGGTAGTAAAGGGCTAGGATGCCATGGCTTTTTTTTTTTTTCTATTCCACTAAGAGGTCCGTTTAGTATGGAATTAAAACAACAACAACAAAAAAAAATAAACACTTGAAGAAAGTGACTTCTAATAAGAGGGACTTTGGCTCTTTTCTCTCTAGTCTCCATTTCATTTAACCCTAACTGCAGAGCCCCAGTTATATACTGATGAAGGTTTAGGTTTTTGGCCATATTTAGGGTCTTCCCAAAGAAGGGAATAAAAAAGGACTCATTGTACAATGTGAATGAGTACACAATGTACCTGTCCCCCAAACAATTCAAAATCAGGTCTTTATTTCCAACATGCAAAAGAAATGCAAAAAGACATACATAGATAACGCTTAAGCAATCCGTAATTTATAATTTATAGTCACTGTTAAGATCTGCCAGGAGGCCAAGTCATAAACATCAGAACATAAAGAAGTTTGTGCTTCAGTCAAATAGCATTTTGACACCTTACCTCAGTTCTGCACTATACAAATCATTCTTCCTTCACATATTTTGCCAATCCATGTCAAAGCTTGAGTTCATCTTGCTGGGGATAGCCATTTTCTCTAATGAAAAACTTCCTTTGCAATCATTTAGCTCCAACTAATGAACCCTCCTTTATTTGGCATTTCAAGCTCTTCATAAACTGCCTCTCCCCCTCACCATCCCAGGTTTCTTGACACTCCTAATTTATTCCATGATCCAGTCTTCTTGATGCTCCTTGAACAAGATACTCCATCTCCTGTCTCCAGGCATTTCCCCCTGCAATTTCCCATACCTGGAATGCTTTCCAGTCTCATCTTCTAGCTTTTTTCAAGTCTCAGCTAAAATGCCACCTTTTACAAGAAGACTTCCTCAATCCCCCTTAACTCAAATGCTTTTCCAGTATTGATTATTTCCACTTTATCCTGTATATAATTTGTTTGTACATAACTTTTTTGTTCTCTCCTATTAGACTCTGAGCTCCTACCTGTCTTTGTAGCAAGGTACCTGTCACATAGTAGGTGATTAATATAATAAATGTATATCCACTGACTCACCTAGGACTGTGCACTCCCCAAGTCAATAGACAAAATGAATTCACAGAAGTGATTTTATTTCACTTGCATGTTGTAAAGATTAAAATTTAGGAATAGACTGAGGCAGGTAGAAATTAGTTTCTCTCTGCAAGGAGTATTATATTTTATGAGGTTTATTAAAGTTAAGGATTAAAAGAAAATATAGGATAAGAAAAAACACGTGTCTAGGCCAGAGGCCTAGACTTCACCTACATTATGGAAAGAGCCGTGTCTGCTTCAAAACGGAAGTCCAAAAAGAGCCAAGAGCCCTCAAAAGCCTTTGAATCAGCTTAAATACCTTCTCGATCTCGGCGCAGGTGAGATTACAAGGCATCCTGGGGAAGTGGAGCAAAGGCTCATGGGGATTGTAGTCCTATATTCGAGTCTATTTTTTACAATGTCAAAGCTGGGACACATCTGTCATGAAATCAGTGTTTGCTCATCTCTTCAGAAAAGGAATCACAGTGTTGAAAAGGCAGCTGGAATTTGGGATCTAGTCTTGGGCTTGGGTAGACAGGACATGTATTTATCTGCCATGTACATACAGTTGCATAGTGGCTAGGATGGGGAACAGGGTAAGCTGTCTTTCTTGTTTCCTTTAGAGGAACACCCACATTTATATGATAGCACTTGAAGGGTAGAAAGAAATGAAGACATGAAAGCCAAGTCACCCCTTTCTTTTACTCTTTAATGAATCATTCTCATTTTGAGATTGATGGCCAATTACATTTAACAGACCTCTGATATTATCTCCTCTAGCTTCAGTTGTCATTGGAATAATGGCCCCAGGGATCTCCCAGGGTTTGCTTCATCATTCTTAGGGACAGCTCCTTCCACAGCTTTACCTATTAGGGGCCAGAGTGACTCAGCTCACAGCTGTGGAAATTGGTCTGTGTAGGTTCATTTCTTGCTGTTCTTTCATAATGGTTTAATGCAATACAATCTCACTATACTGCTTCTTAAGTACACTAAATATTTTCCTGGTACTTTGCTGTCCATTAGTAGTTTAGCAAACCTTTTCCTCAAAAAATGATGTGAAGATGAGCTTCAATTAAGTAACCAATCCATTTTTTAATGATCAAAAGATTCTAAATTGCTATGGTGTTAATTAATGATATTTTATTGTATACTTAATCCAAATTAAGAAACTAATATAACAATTACTGCAATTGAATGAACTGACCATTGGATTTTAGGAAGAAGCCTTAGTCATCTAGTTTCAGATTGCAAACTACAGCCTGAGGGTCAAGTATAACAGTCACTTGTTTTTGTATGTCCACTGAGCTAAAAATACTTTTTGCATTTTAAAGTAGTTTGATTCCGTTTTTTAAAGATTATATATATATATGAGTGTGTGTGTGTGTGTGTACATACATAAGTATATGTATGTGTATGTCTATATAGTGATATATATATGAGTGTACACACACACACACATACCTTCTTAGCTTGAGGAACTATACAAAATAGGCCATAAAGGCATAGTTTGCTGGCTCTTGATCCAAAGAAACTCTCTCATTTTACACATAAGAAAACTGAAGCCCCAAAAAAGAAAAGGCCCCAATGTCATCTAGGCAATAATAGCAAATACTAGATCTGAAACTTTAGTCTAAGAACTGTGACTCCAAATAAATTACTCTTTCCATTACAACATGGTCAACTTCTCTTATGATTCAGAGAAGCCTCTTGGTTTCAACAGCAAAGTCATCTTACTTGTGACTCATCAAAATGAAATCGAGGTGTGAGACCAAAGGTTAAAACTCTCCACACTGAACCCCAGAGTTGGGGATTCATGGACTAGTCTGGTGGAAATGGCATTGGGGAATATTAGCTAGGTGGTTCTCCATGGTTCTGAATATTCCCTAAATCCCTTCCCCCCCCCCTACTATTTTTTATAAGACAGATATCTAGGGAGTCTCCCTTTTTTATGATAGTTCTAATGTTCTAGCAAAGAATGCTGGAGTGGCCAAGTTGATGATTTACTCCAGAACACTTGAAGTTACTTTGTGAAGAAATACCTAGTCATTAAACATTTAAGAAATAAAACTTAAATATGGTAATTAGCAAAATAACCGGTTCTTTATAATTTGTTAAACATGAGGATCTTGTGCAAAATGTGTCTTAACTGGGATATTTTTGAAAACCTTTTTTTTTGCCCCATACACATTATTTAAAAAATGAAAATAGTCCCAGCCAAAGCAGGAATTTTGATCACTGAGCAATCTCTTAGCTACAGATATATGAGAAAATTGTTCCATTTACTCTCTTACAAGATTATCTTCTTAAATCACACTTGTTATAGGTCTAGCAGTGATGTGGGAGCTAGTGTAATATGTTGCTCACTATCCATCCCCCCCTCCATCTTGCTCCCACTCCTGAAGATGATGCCACTTTTTCCCAGTTGCTCCCATCAGACATGGATTTTTCTCTTCTCAACTCCCTCAGCACTGACCCTCAAGTATGACTTGGTTTTCTATTCAAGCAGCCATCTGGAAAGAAACAATGAGAAGAGGGACTAGCATTGCTTCGCTTCTCCTACCAGTTTTAGCCTCCTCTAACAAAAGCTACAACTCATTGATTAGGAAGATCTGAGGCTAAGTTTCTCTCCCTGCTCTGTGAAGTTATAAAATGTGAATCAATAATTCTTTATTGTTCAGTTCTAAGACACCATCCCAAGAAATAAATGTTCTAGCAATTATAAATGTTTCTCTCTCTCTCTCTCTCCCCTCCCTCCTCCTCTCTTTCCCTTTCCCTCTCCCTCTCTCTCTACACACACACACACACACACACACACACACACACACACACACTCCCTTGCCTTTTCTCTGCAGCAGCATTTGGACAAGGATACACAGTGGTTATTCACATTTATCTTAGGAAAACAAAACAGCTTTAAAACATGTGTGTGTGTGAAATGGAAGGAAACCAAGCTCTTAAGAAAAAGAGATAGAAAGAGAGGAAGGAATTATTAGCCTGGAGTCTGCTTTCTGAGTGAACTCAATCAAATCAATCCACAGTAATATGCCTCATAACCCAGGGCTATCTTGACCTTTGCTGTTGCCATACTTTCACTTTCCGGGTAAAAGCTTTTCTTTTCGTCTCCCATTTTCTGGAACCTCTTCCTGGGGCTTTGCTTGCTTCCCAATTCTCTTAAGGTTATCGCTAGTCACCCCCTCTATCTTCAGCTGCTGGTCAATGGAGATTGACCAATGCTAGCTCATCTTCCTTCTCCTCTGAGTAACCCTCTGGGAATTTACTTTGAGCTGTGGCTTCCTGCCTTCTTTTCCTTCAGGATAGGAAGTCAAGTGTGTGGATCAGTTGAACTCCATTCTACCAGTTAGAGTAGTTCCCTAGGCATCAGGTAAAGGGGTAAAGGAGTACTGTGGGATTTTCTCTCTGTCAGTAGGTATTGGCTTCTACTATATTGAATGAGTAGTTCACAGGCTTGAATGATAGGTGCCTCTGCTATCAGTGGCAACATAACTTCCTCTCTGTCTCTCTCTGTCTCTCTGTCTCTCTGTCTCTCTCTCTCTCTCTCTCTCTCTCTCTCTCTCTCTCTCTCTCTCTATATATATATATATATATATATATATATATATATATATATATATGTATATATATATATATATATATATATATATAATAAACCCTTACCTTCTGTTTGAGAATCAATACTGTGTCTTGGTTCCAAGGCAGAAGAGCAGTAAGAACTAAGCAATGGAGGTTAAGTGACTTGCCCAAGGTCACACAGCTAGGAAGTGTCTGAAGTCAGATTTGAACCCAGGATCTCCTGTCTCTAGGACTGGCTCTCAGTCCATTGAGCTACCCACCTGTCCCCCCTCCTTTTAAGATTTCAGAAACAATACACTCACACACACACACACACACACAGAAGGCACAGAACACTTGTCCCACTGGAATTTTTTCTTGCCTCTGACACATCCTTCTCTAGGTCTTTATTTTTTACTTTGAGACATGGGAAATGCTGACACAGGACCATCTACCTTGGCATACCCACATCAGAGAAGGTGCTGCATTTCAGGAGCAAATTCAAATCATAAAAACACAAAGGAAGTTTGAGCTGTGTAAATCCAAAGGCACGGCTACCCTGAAGGCTCTAATGGACCATTTGTATCCAGTATGTGGTAGTGCCTTCTGGACTATCAAACACTCCTGAACACAGTGTACCCTCATACCTGCATTATGATGTCCTTGGTCTTCTTTGAAAATGAAGGATGATACTATTGTGCCATGAGAAATGACAAACAAAATCATCACACACACACACACACACACACACACACACACTGAAGGGAAGCAAAGTGAAGTGAACAGAACCGAAGAATGTTGTACACAGTAACAGTGATTAGGTACTATGATCAACTGTGAATGATTTAACTGTTATCAGCAATGCAAGGATCCAGGACAACTCCAGGGACCTCACGATCATTTACTTTCTCTGTCATTGAAAGAATTGATGGAGACTGAATGAAGACCAAAGCATGTGGTTCTTTCCTTATTTCTTCCATGAAATTTTCTCTAGTATAAGTGATCTATGTCTTCTTTTACAAGATGATTGGTATGGAAATATATTGTATAATAGCACATGTACAACCTATATCATATTACTTGCCATTTTGAGAAGGGATGAGAGCGAGAGTGAAAATATGGATTGCAAAATGTCAGAAAATGATGATTAAAATTGTATATTCATGTAATTTGGAGGGAAAGAAAAGAACTGCAGATGAACAACATGTCTAAGCTCCAAGGAAAGAAATAGAGCTGACTCCTCCTTAGTCATTGGGGTCAACAAAGAGCATCTTTCTCTGTAATGGTGCTGTGGATAAAAACTGACTTTACCATGATTCTGAATTTTCTTTATTTCTGCAAAGGAACTAAGCATATGAAGATTTGAACCATCCGTGTAGAAGAAAAAGCCTCCATTGGTAAATATCAGCACATGTTCTGTAACTTAAAGATACAGAGAATTCTCTGGGTTTTTGAGAGGAGAAGTGACTTACCAAGGGTCCTATAGTCAGTATGTATCAAGGGCAGAAATTGAATTCAGGTCTTCCTGACTTCTAGGATAACTCTCTATCCATAGTTATATATATGTGTGTGTGTGTGTGTGTGTGTGTGTGTAGTTATAGTTATAGTTATAGAGGTAACTATGCCATAGTTACCATCTATACAATAATAATAATTTAAACAACAAAATAAAATATATTACTCTAAATTATTATTATCATCATGATGATAATAGCTTTTATATAGCATTTTAACATTTCTAAGATCCATAGGCAATTATTATTTCCTTTGGTCTTCATAGCAACTCTGGGAGTTAGGTGCTATTATTATCCCTACTTTATAGATGAAGTAACAGAGGCAAATAGTAGTCAAGTGACTAGCTCAGGGTCATATACCTAATAAATATCAGAAGTTTGATTTAAACTCCGGTCCTCCTGGCTTGAGATCCAGAATTCTTATCTGTTTTGCAAACATTTGCTTCTATAAGAATTCATTCAGAAGATTTATTTTCATAATCAACTACCAATTCAATTCTAAAGATTTAAACATATTATAAAGTTTTTCTTAAAGAAACAACCATTTGCAATAGAATACAAAGAAAAAATGAAAGAAAACTGGGGGCCATTGGGGATAAAGCCTTTGAAAACTTTTGTTTAATTGCAATTTTTTCCAAATAATGTAGTTGCAATAACACTCAGGCCAGCAGAGAGAGCACTATATTCAGGTTTTGGGGTTGGTTTTTTTTTTTGCTCTTCAATGAACAAATAACCAATATTTAATGAAATAATGATTCTCTCTTCTTTTAAACCTTAGTTACACCTTAGCAAGCTTGATTATTACAGTCTCAACAACGGAAATATTTGCACGTGATTCTTCTTTCCCTTTCTTCTAGCTGCCTCTATGCTTGGCTTAATATTCTTGCTTAATATTCTACAGCAGGAGAATATTAAGTATAGACTGGTGGTTTTTAGCTCATTCTTTTATTTAAAAAAAGGACCGAGAATCTACTTAGGTTAAGTTTATCTTAATGGTCTTGGTCATCTAGTTGGACAATGTGAAGTGTTGGGGACTTCATTCTTTAGAGTCAGTTTGTTGAATCTGACCAAAAAAAAAAATCCAACCAACATAAAGCAACTTCTAAAAACTCTCTCTCCCTCCCTCTCTCCCTCTCTGTCTCTGTCTGTCTCTGTCTCTGTCTCTGTCTCTCTCTCTCTCTCACACACACACACACACATACACATGCAAACATGCAAACACACCTGGCAAAACCATTCCAACATTTTAGGTTCTAATGAGCAAATTTAAATGTGATTTTTGTCTCTTTAACTGCTATTTCTGAAAGATCTAAGTTGAAGTTCTCACTTAGACATGTATTAGCTGTGTGATCCTGAGAAAATCACTTGACTTTTCTGAGGATGTTTCCTTAATAAAATGGGCATAATAATCCCTACAGGAAATGGTTCTGACAATCTTGAAGCATTATATAAATGGAAGTTATTGTTATTTATCATAGTAATTAATTCCAGTTTCTATCCTCTGGGGGAATGCTATTTGCAAGGCATAACTATTATGATGACATATTGTGAAAAAAACCCAGTACAGCCCAATTCTCCAACATAGGGAGAGAAGACACAATAGCAAAACCACATATCAAGATAAGTATGCTTTATTTTCCAAAGAGTATTGGGCTCTGAGTGAGAAGACCAGCATTCCAGACCTGAGATTGGCAGTTACTTTCTCCTTTATTTCCTTCCTTCCTCCCTTCTTTCTTTTTTCTTTCTTTCTTTCTTTCTTTCTTTCTTTCTTTCTTTCTTTCTTTCTTTCTTTCTTTCTTTCTTTCTTTCTTTCTTTCTTTCTTTCTTTCTTTCTTTCTTTCTTTCTTTCTTTCTTTCTTTCTTTCTTTCTTTCTTTCTTTCTTTCTTTCTTTCTTTCTTCTTTCCCTCCTTTCTTCCTATTTTCTGTCTTAGAATTGATACTAAGTATGTGTTTCAAGGCAGAAGAATGCCAAGGGCTAGGCAAATGAGGCAAAGTGGCTTGCCCAGAGGGACACAGCGAGGAAGTGTTTGAGACCAGATTTGATCCCAGGACTTCCCATCTCTAGGGGTGGCTCTCCATCTACTAAGTCATCTTGCTGCTAACCCTACTTATCTTTATTTTTTCTTTCTTAAGTTTTACAGTTATGACAGAAATGAGTTTTCAGAAAAGGAAAATAGCCACATAGAGAAAGACTTTGGGATTAAAGAGCTCACAGATGACCATGATATAAGAAATGATGGATATGAGGAATACAGAGAGGCATAGAAGAGTTATATGAACTGATGCAAAGCAAAATAAGTAGAATTGGGAAACCATATGACAATAACCATTAAAAGGAAAGGATGATAACAGCAACAATTAACCAAACTGAATGCTTTAACATTACATTAACCAAACTTGGCATCCCAAAAGAGAAATTAAAATGTACATCCCTCCCTTCTTATAGATGTGACAGTGGATGTAGAATCCTCTATAGAATATTGTACTTGTTTGATAGAGTAATTAATTCAATTTTTTAATTTAAAAACTATTTTAAGGGCTGACTCAAGAATGAATATCTTGGGAAATAAAGACAATGTAAGAACAAAAAATTAATTAAAAAAAAGAAAAAATATATACGTTCGGAGATCTGCTCTTCTGCAAGTATGAAGTCTGAGAGGAAGAAAAATAAACAGCAGAATATCTGAAAGATCTGCATGGGTCTACAAGGAAGTGGGGGGGATAATCTGAAATAGTCTATTACATCCCAATTTTGGCAAAGGGCAAAAGATACCGCTGAGGAATTTGGTGAACAAAAAATGATGTGGCTTTGTCTCTAGGCTCAATATGCTGTCTATGTTAATAAATACACATTTAGCTCTGGTACTACTAATAATACTAATTAATGAACTAGCTGTCCTTTAGAATTAGTGTGGACCTGAATAGTAGCAGCTGCTGCTCTCCTCCTCTTCCTTTTTCCTTCTTTTCTTCCCCCTCCTCCTCTATTTTCTGCCTTAGTAACAACTCTAAGACAAAAGGGCAAGCACTAGGCAAACCAGGTTAACTAATTTGCACAGGGTCATTGTAAAAATTAAATTTGTATGTAGTAATAAAAATATATTATTTTTTTAGTTTTATGCAGGATTATTAGAAATCAAGGATACAAAATAATAACCACGTGTCCATGGCTGATTAGCCAATTTTGAATCCCAACACTTAGCTTACTTACTATAGTATTGCAATGTAATGGAAGAGAAAGAGAGAGGCATTACTGCCAGTTAAATAATGATTGTGATCTCGCCAACCTGGGGACTCAGGTGTGATTATAGGGAATTCTGGGAAACACCAAGGGATTCTGGGGATTGAAGTCTGAGGTTCAAAATCTCCATTTTTACATTCCCCCCTGAGGCCGGAGAAAAACTAGTCTCTCTGATGGGTCTTGTAAACATGCCAACTTTGAAATTGCAATAATTTGAGGATAAGAGGAAAAGAGAACAACACCAATGATTGCTAGGTGCATTGACAAAAAGTCAGTTAGGAGGTAGTCCCCTTCAGCATAAGAGTATACATACCAAAAAAAAAAAAATGCATTTAAACCCCACACAGTTCAAATCACCACATCCCAATGTTCACTGTGGATCTTCTGGTGCAGCTTGTGGTCTGTGGAGGCATCTTCATGGTTTCTTCTCCAAACAGTTCACTTTCTGAATTTGGAGAGGTAGCATGTTTCTTAACATAAAATTACTCTCAAAAGGAATTTAAACTTTGTAATTTAAAATAATAATAATAATTTATACATCCCCCCCCCAAGAGGGTGATTGAAAAACACGGGGATCACTTAGGGATGCATGGCTGACTTATGAGGTATATGAATCAATTGGCAAGAGAAATAAAAAATATTTTTAAAAAATCCAAATAAAAAAAGATAATTTCTGGATGAAATATAGACTATCAAAGTCTTATGTGTAAAAATTCTAAGTAAAGGAAAAATAAATCTATAACAGGTCCTAGAATCAGGGCCCAACTAAAATGATATAAGCATTTACCCAATCAGTAGCCAGGACTACAGAAAGTTGCCACATTATGAAAGACAGAATAGGGACTAGATTTTAGGAGCCAGGTAGGAGCCAAATTTGAGATACTTGGTAGAATGTGGAACAAGGAAGACCTGCCTTTAATACGTGTTAAACAGTCGCAACCTTGAACCTCAAACATGATCAAGTCCTCTTGTCATGGCTCAAAATTTTCATCAACCCCATTGGGATTGGTTGGTCTCTTTGACCTTGTGCTCAATTGGCACTATGAAATTTAGCTTTGTGTTTTTTTGGCACTGTGCAATGGCTCTTTTTGTATTCTCTTGTCCTGGAATCAGACAGAATCATTAAGCAAAGTCCCATAATTTTTTTAAAACAACCAGTGGCATTATTTTTATAGTCTCAAGTTTTGGGGTACGCATTGACATTATAGCAAAATATTTTAAACATATATTATTGCAAAATCAAAAAAGTTAAAGAAAATCTTAATACTGGTGACATGCTTCAAATACAGAAGAAGAGAAAAATAAAAACTGAAATAGTATATTGCACTTAAAAGAAAAATATAATAATAAAAGTTTTAAAAATTCAAAAATGTAGCTTACAATCATTGACACACTATGTCAGCCATGTGAGTACAAAATGATTTTCACAAAGTAACATTTTTTATAAAGAATAATAGTACAAAGGTAATGCACATTCAAAAAGTACCAAAATCTCCAAAATTTGCAATAGCCCAATTAATTACAATAGCAAACAAAATCACTATCATATTTAACGTGAGTCTGCTGTATGACATTTAAAGAAACCTATGAACTGGTTGATATTTGTCACAATTTTTACAGATGTAGCAAATCTTTCAACCTTGGCAAACATATTTTAAACAAAGTAAAACTTATTTGGGTCTAGAACATCATCAAGAAATCTAGATATCACTCTGGTGGAAGTAAAGTGAACTGAAGAGTTATAAATGAGAGATGCTCCCTTTTTAGGAGCCACCCAGGGGTACTATGCCCTGGGATTAACTTCCCAGCTCCTTTGGTATGAGACTATGATGTCCTCTTCATTCACATTTTTATAAATGTGCAAGGTGGGGATTATAATTGTATTTCACTTCAGCTACTAAAATAGATCTTACTCCTGTTAGAGGCAGGCAAAATGATCAGAGTTGTTGAAAAAAATCTAAAAGTCATGTCTAAAAACCCCTTAAAATCAATTTGAGATATTTAGCTCAGTAAATTTTCCAAAGGTTGTTATACAATTTTAACCAGTTTTGATGAAGTCTACCCATTCTCTATGTGACAATTTACAGAGTCAAAATAGAAAAAAGGCTATTTTTTAATATGGGCTTATTCAATAATATTTATTCAGTATAGTTATAGGGGGAAAGCAACAGAATATTACAGTAGTTAAAACCCAGTACATTAAAATGATTCAGTGTAACAGAATAGTATTGAATACATTAATATATGAACTAAAAACTAACAAAGTTAAATCTTAAACAAAACAATCAGCGAAATGCAATAAAATACAGAGATTTTTATAAAACCTTGGAGTCTGAAAAGTCTTAAAAATATAACCTCCAGTCTCTTTAAAGTTTTTTTTTTCTTTTTTAATCCATTGAGATACCTTTTGTCAGTATTGACAAATATCCCACAGCAAGTGTGAACAGGGGTTTTAGAAATCTCAAATTGGGCATACCCAAATGGCAAGGAGTTGCAGGGAGATGAATTTCTCTCCTGAATCTCAGGTGAGATAAATAAAAGGATCAATGCACTCAAAAAATATCCTTTGAAATAGGAAATGCACTACTCTCTCATAGAATACACCATACTTGTAATCAACTTCCTGATTGGAAAAGTCTCTTCCTTCTCCTCATTCACCCCCTGAGGTCCCCTGCCATGTGGAGGCTAATTGTTGCCTAAGGAAAGAACACCCCAGTTTTTACCAGTTTGTTTGTGATTCCAAAGACACAGGAGCAGCTACCAGAAGCCTGGTTCCTGGGGCTGGCCTGGGGCAATCTGGCTTGGAGACCGAAGAGTTGCTGTGGCTGTGGCTGTGGCGGGCAGAGTGATCTGGGTCAATCAGGGCCAGAGCAGATGACTGGAGGCAAGCATGTGTGCTGGAGGCGGGAGCAGGCTGCAGGAGAGAGCTGAATCAAGAGAGATTGTGAGGGGGGCCAAAAAGCCTTGGCAAGAGAAATGTGGCTTAAAAAAATTATCTAGGCTATCTTAAAAAAAAAATTGAGAAGTTCTCGTCTGAGTGGTTGCCATTAACTGTAAAAATTAAATTAGTATCTAGTAATAAAAAATGTATTATTTTGGGGGGTTTATTAAGGATTATTAGAAATCAAGGATACAAAATAATAACCACGTGCCCATGGGTGATTAGCCAATTCAGAATCCCCATGCTTAGCTAAGTTTACTTACTACATTATTGCAATGGAATGGAAGAGAGAGAGGGAGGCATTACTGCCAGTTAAATACCAATTGTGATCTCTCCAACCTGGGGACTCAGGTGAGATTATAGGGAATTCTGGGAAACACCAAGGACTTCTGGGGATTGAAGTCTGGGGTTCAAAATCTTCATTTTTACATCACACATTTAGGAAGCGTCTGAGGCCAGATTTGAATCAAGCTCCTCCTGACTCCAGAAACTGACACTCCATCCACTATATTCCCTAGCTGCCCCTGGATGCCAGCTTCTACTACTAACTATATAATATGAGACAATGAGAAAGACACATTCCAGTTTCAGTTTTCCAAGTATCTTTAATGAAAATATTATAGTACCCAAATGGAGGATTTGATCCTCATTGGTCAGTTTCATGAGGTCCATTTCCCTGGAAAAAGTGGCTTACTGAGCATCCCATAGCATGATTTGAATTCAAATCCTTCTGAATCAAAATCCAATACTCTATTTATTATGAGTAATTGCTTAGCATAATAGAAAGAAAAACGAGTTTCAAAACAGTGAAAATCTGAGTTCAGGTCCAGACTGACAAAATAGCTGCAAGACCTTTGGACAAATGACTTAATTTCTCAGTCCTCTAAGCCATGCTTCTTAAGTAGGATGCCCACAACATTTCCTAGTGTGGACCAAAACAAACTGAAATACAATTGGTAATATTTAACAATATTTATAAAATATTTAAAAATATAGAAAACATTGTAAAAATTAAGTTGGTATATGCCAGGAGGAATCTTTATGTAGAGATTAGTAGCCTTGACTTCAATTTGGGTCTGACATTTGTGGAGGCCATCTAATATCAATCAAAGATACACCCTAATATATATATACATATATATATGTTACACATTACTGTTCTAAGCTCCTTTCTTAAGAATAGAAAAATATTCTAAATTAAATAATTAAAAATTTCCAAAACTAAAAAAAAAAAAGAATGAGTTATAAGGTAGGTTCTGCCCTATTATAGTAGAGGGAGATTTCTCACCTGGGAATTCACTATATCAATGAAATCACATGCTAAGGATATTCTTTTGTATCCTCTCCAGAATCATTAATGGTGGTCAGCTCTCCAGAATTCGGCTTTGTATAAGGTGGTCATTTGTCCCTCGTTTTTGACACATTTGGGATGATATTTTGACTTGTACATGAATTGGTTTTGCACAAAGTCATCAGCCTCACTCTCTCTCCCAGGCATCCTTCCTCCAAGTCCAGTGGCAAGACAGAAGTTGGGATGACTGTTGATGGCTCAGGATGCAGTGGATGACCTTGGCTTCTCTAACGTCTGACCAAGCTCCAAGAGTTTCGCAGCACTTGCTTCATCCCATTTCAGAGCTGTTTGAAATTATTCTCCTCCACCCATTCCACTGGAGAAAGTCTTCCCATGCTTGGAGTAAACATCCCTCTAACTCAGTGACAGGTCTGTAGCCCATAGGTTACCCTCAACCTGACTCAGCCCATCTGCCTAGATAATTTGCTGGGGTGTGACTGCTGTGCACGCTATAGCTTCCTGGAACCATAGGCAAGAGTTGAAAGGCAGGGGGAGCCCAAAAATGAATGAGCAGCCCTGAAAAAGGCTTGGCAAATTGTCATACCAGAAGTATTAGTCTTCCTTGAACAGCCCTGTATTCCTTTGTAGAAGCTAGGGACTCTTATAAAGTCTTGTTCATTATTTTTTGTATAAAATAGTGACTTGTAGCAATGTGACTTGGTAAAAAGAGACTTGGATTTGGGGCTGGGGGACCTGCATTTAAATCCCAGTTCCGCTACCTCTTAATTATGTGACATTGGGCAGGTCATATAACCTCTACAGATCTTAGTTTTTTCATATGCAAAATGGACTAGAAGACCTCTGAGGTCCCTTCTGGATTTAGAGCTGGAACATATGTTCCTATGTTAAAGACAAGAAGAAAGAAATCTGTTGGGTAGAAAGATTAAAAGACCCTTAGAAGGCATGAAGACTACTGAGAAAGCACTGAAGAAGAAAAAGCCACAGTGATTTGTTTTCTCAACTGTAAACTGAAAGGGATTGAACTAAATGATCTCTAAGCCCCTTTGCTACTCTAACCTCCTTTAAAAGCCATTAAGTCATTTTCTCTTCTTTTCTAGGGCATTCATAAATGTTGAGGGTGGGGACTCCATAGAAAAAGACTCGGGCTGCACTGAATATTTTCCAGTCTGATTTCATTCTATATAGACAGTCCTGTTCTTGAGGTGGGGAAGAAAATGACCTCTCCCAAGAATGATTGCTGTCTCCGTGTGATGTCTGACTTAAGCAGGCATGATCCCAGAATTCAACAGACATTTATTAAGCACAAAGGTAAAAACATCCTTAAAGAGGAAAGCAGGCTTCTCACTGAAAGCCTTAAAAATGACAAGCAACTATTCATGGAAAATAGTTTATTAGTCTACCTGGAATGTTGATAATAACTGGCAATTTTCAATGACGCCAGTGAGCCCTTATAACAAGTGAAAGCGGATTTATTCAATAGTCAGTTTTCTGAAACAAGAGTTGATATCTTTTTTGAGAAAGAAATTTAAATGTGTTTAACAATTTGGAGTCCCTTTTCTTATTTTAATGGATGTAATGCTAGTGAAGGTGGTAAACTGGTCTTGGAATTGGGAAGACCTGGGTTCAAATCTTGTGTCAGATACTTAATGTTATGATTTAGGACAAGTCATTTAACAACTCTTGTGTGGAAAATGGGGAAGGTGGAATGAATGGAACCTAAGGTCCTTTCCACCACTAAATCTATGATCCTATGACCCTGATTTTCAAATATCTTCTAGCCATGGATCCATTTAATTCTGACTTGACTAATGTTTTCTAATGCAAGGGCAATAGCATTGATTTTCTCCTTAGCACTTATTTGCTCCTGAAGCTTATTACTCATACATATTATTGCCTGATGAGCAAAATGATTTAATGTTAGAAGTTCATTTATATTTCTTGCTGGTTTTGAATGAAAATGTGTTGATTATATTAAAGAAAGTAAATAAATATTTAAATTGCCCTTAGTGTACATCCCCTGGCATAACAAAGTACATTTTAAAAAGAAAATGATTGAACCCTATCATCCTGGATGCTGAATAACTAGTAGATATTTTTTATCAACAGTATGTGCCATCCATGCTAATGATAGAGTTAGCCTCTCTATTTGCTAATCACTAAACTCTATGTTCTCCAGGAATCCAAGATGAAAATCTGGATGGATAGAGTTTGTAAAAAATGTCTGCTCCAGAGCCACATGAGATATAAGAAATACAATTTTTAAATGACTGAAATTACCCAAAAAAGAATAGTCTAAGTAAGCAAAATAAAACAAGAGCCTCTGTGAGGATGATTAAGAAGAAAAAAAAAATTCTGTAAGCAATTATACTCAAAGAAAAAGGTTGGCACTCTGTCTTAAACTCCTCAAGTTGTTTGGATGATGCATTTTGAATTAGGGTAGATAATGCTTTATCTGTCTTTTATCACTCAAAATAATTTCTAACACTCTCAGGGCTAAGAGAGTCCCAGTTTTTAGGGTGATATTTTCTCCTTTAAAAGTGTGCTTGGTGCACACTATTTATAATCTAACAAAACACATTTTCTGCATATCTTAAGGATATGCATTTGACTTTGTCACATCAATTAAGGAAAGCAAGGCTCTGATTTGTTTTTCTATCAGGACCAGCTTATATAGCTCAGAGTAGCCATTTTCATGTTAACCTCTATTGGTTCAGACCCTTTGCTTTGAAGGCCTTGGTATGCAATGCTTAGCCTCAATCTCTTTTCCCATGTCTACGTTTTCTACAGATATTTCTTTTTCAGAGATCAATTTGAGCTCTACTGAGAAGGCAATGGAGATGCCTGGATAGGAGGACCTGGGGAATATGGGTCTGGTTGTTTTAAATTAGGTGATTTAAAAAAGAGATTCATGGCCAAGCACATTGTTAAATGTCCAAACTTTACACTTGAACCATCTGTGGGTGCAGTTAACATTAATTGTATTAGGAGATTAGACAAAATTGTCATACAATGAACTTCTCAAAGGTCGAATTATTTTTCTATAGCTTGATTATGAAAGGTTAATGATTTAAGCAGTAATTTATATTCATATATCAGTCAATCCATCAATAATCATTCACTAATTGCTCTATTGTGTGCCAGACACTGTTTGGCACTGGGAATAAAAATGACAAAAAAAAAATAAGCTATTTCTGTCCTTGGGGAGTTTATATCTAGCATATAGAGAAGGGAATAAATATTTATGAAGCACCTACTATGTGTCAGGCAGGCACTATGCCAAGCACTATACAAATATTATTTTACTTGATCCCAAAGAAAATGATAGAATTGAGATATCATTATTAGACCCATTTTGCAGATGGAGAAACTGATGTAGACAGAGGTTAAGAAACTTTTGTCCAGGATCACACAGCTAATAAGTGTCTGAGGCTGAGTTTGAACTCAGGTTTTCCTGACTCCAGATACAAAAATTTATTGTACCATCTAGCCGCCAGAGTAGATAGTATACCCACCTCTACGTGTGTTTAAACCCAGTCTCAGACACTCATTAGCTGTGTGATCCTGAACAAGATACTTAAATTTTGCCTGCCTCAATTTCTCCTTCTGTAAAAATGGGGATAATCCCATGGTTGTTGTAGGGATACACACACACACACACACACACACACACACACATACACAAACCCACTCAAAAGGAATAGAGATTAGACCTATGATTTTATTGGAAGACACAACTTCCAGATGAGGAAACTCACTCTCCAAATATGGGGTAACATCTCTATGGTTTTAGATAATTGTCTAAGAAATGTATCCAAGGTCACACAGCTAGAAAATGTTGGAGGCAGGACTTGAATCCAAAACTTCCTGGCTCTGAAGCAGACATTTCTAGAAATGGAAAAAGGCATACAAAATACATGCAAGATAATTGGGGGAGGGGAAGGAAACAAGTAGCTGGGGTAGGGACAAGAGAAGCTTCATGCAGAATGTGTGAGCTGAGATTTGAAGGAAACCAGGGAGTGTAAGGGACAGAAGCCATTTTTAAAAGTCTACAGGCATCTGGGTAGGGAATGAGACATAGTCCTTTTCATGAGTTCTGCCTCAGACGTTTACCATAGCTGGGTGGCTTTGAGTAAAATCACTTTATCCTGTTTGCCTCAGTTTCCTTCTCTATAAAATAAACTAGAAAAGGAAATGGCAAGCTACTTCAATATCTTTGTCAAGAAAACCTTAAATGGGGTCATTAAAAGTTGGGCACAACTGAAAAAAAGACTGAGAGAGAGAGAGTGTGTATACACTCACATAAATATAGATAGATTAGAATAGACAATCCCTTAATCAGAAAACTCTGCTAATAGGGGTTAATTCCTCCTTTGTATGATTTTAAAGAAGGTAGTAGAGTCTTAAGGAATTGTCTAAAGCAGAGTTCTCTGTCTCTCTGTTTCTCTCTTCTTTCTGAGATCTCTTTCCAGCTCCAGAATTATGTTATGTATAGGATTTCAGTGGCATCTGGAACTCTCAGTATGGAAACTCCCTTTACCACTGCTGTTCTTAAATGTATAGTCTTAGCTAGCTAACTGTCCAGGAACACTGAAAGGTTAGAGGGACTTTTCTAGCACCAGAGATCTAGTCTTTGTCAGAAGCAAGCCTTGAACCCAGGCTTCCTGGTTGACTATTGGTTCAGATACACTCCTTTCTTCATAATGTTCCCATTTCTTAAGCTTGCTTGTTCCACCTATGACATTCATTTCTTACTGTTGCTAAATATCTCCAATTTTTCCTAAAAGAACCTCATCTACTAAGTAAGGGAGTCTTTCAGCTAGTCCCCTGCTCCCCCAAAGAGAATGAATGCTCTGGTGTGGAAGGATCAGGGACATAATGTTTTGCTTCAAAGTTATTGTTCACAAAGTCCAGGGGAACTGGTGGCTGATTAGTGTTTTGGTCCAAGTATATAATTTCATGGCTGTAGGGAAACTGCCAACACTTTGAAGATGTGTAAGATGAATATGAACTCTGGTCACTAGAGTCACTTAGGGCACTGAGATGTTAAGTCATTTGTCAATGGACATGTCACTTAAAATAGTATTTTAGAGGTGGGGCTTATATAACATAGTCTATGTTAAAGGTGGGGATTAAACCCAAGTCCTCTGGTCTACAAGGTCAACTTTCTGTCAAATGATCACAATAAAACTGGAAAGGACCTTAAAGATTACCTCCTCCAACCCCTTCCTTCACTGTACAGAGGAAGAAACAGAGGCCCAGAAGTTACCACAGCAAGTCAAGAGGTGGGAAAGCCGAGATTCCCACTCAGTTTTAGGTTCAATCCTCCATGTTCAGCACTAAACTCCACAGCCCCAAAGGCTAGTCTATCTACTAAACTCCAAATGCCTCTCTCCAATGATGTAATGTTCCATTATTCCTAAGCTGCTATTACTACACATCGTTTTTCTTCTCCTAAGGGTTTTCTGGTGGGGACTGGTCACATGATTTATGAATTAAGAATTCCTATTATGACAAGATGGTGACAGCTACACTTACAACCCCACCCTCCATTCAATGGTAGCAGAGATCTAGGGAAGGGGCAAACAAAAAACAATAGTGAACTCAGATGGGTTCTTAAATGAAAAACAAATGGAATAACCATTGTTCTAGATCAGGGTGTGCATAAAAGATAAAATTAAATACCATGTAAAACATTTTGAAAAATCTAATGGGTTATATGTAAACATTGGCTACTATTGTTGTTTAAATAGGCCTTCTATTGAGAGGTCTAGATAGTCCCTTTTATTTTATGCCTTTTCTTCCCCTTGACTTTTAAGATCTTTTAAGAATAGACATCCCACAAGTAAATTGTTTGCAGAGAAAAATTCTTCTCAGTTTGACGAGATGACACTCCTAGATGGAGTAACCAACCTTAAGCGGGTTACCTGTTATAGCCATACAAGTAAACGTTCTAAAATTCCATTTTAAACAGAAACTTACTAGAGCACTGCGGACCCATCAATATTGCGGTCAATGCCATTATTTTTAATTAATCAAACAGATCTCTGAAGGGTGCGCAGAGGGGAGAGGGAAGCAGAGAGATTGTTTTGTTTGTTTTTCTGAGCACCATCAATTTGCTATTCTGGCCAGTTCATTTTGGCCAAGCCCTTCGAATGTGGATATAATGGAGAGTTTAAGGACAGGGCCAGATGGAAGTGACGGTTGGGAGCTTCCCAGAGAGTGAAAAAGCAAAGTTCTGGGGCCCTGGGGCCCGGAGCTGAAGAGGGGCTACCTGTTCTGCTCCACTCCTGGCTTCTCCGCCTGCTTGTAAGGGGATGCACACCACCTAGCAGCCAGGCGCTTTCCCATCTGTCTTCCAACCCACCCCAGCCTCATCTCTCCTCCTCCACCCCCAGCACCTCCACATCGCCCCTCCTCCAGCTCCTCTGCCTGCCTCCCAGTCTCCCCTCCCCCGCCCCCGCCCCCCATCCCCTCCTCTTTTTCTCACTATAAGCTGCCGAGGCTGCCAGGGCTGAGAGTCATTTGAGCTCCCACCGCAGACATGGCGACGTTGACAGTGGTCCAGCCGCTCACACTGGACAGAGGTAAGCGCTGCTCGCTCGCTCGCCCGCCCGCCCTGACAACTGCTTCCTCTCCTCCAGCCTGTCTCTCCTCCCTCTCCTCCTTATCCACTGCCAACTCCCAGCCGGGCAAAGCCCGGTGCTCAGCGGGCAGGGCTGCCTAGCCAGGGCTTTTTCAAGGGAGAGGCAACGGAAAGGATTGCGCAGGGAGGGAGAGCAATACTTTTCTTCTTGCCTTGCATCCATTCAGCCTGGGCAGCCACAGCCCCGGTGCCCCCGTGCGCTCCGAGCGCTCAGCTCAGCTCAGCTCAGCTCAGCTCAGTCGTGGGCGACCCAAACCGGGGGCTGGCCCCGCTTCACCTGGGCTGGGCTCTCTCCTCCCCCTACCTTCCTGGTGCCCCCGCAATCGCTCCCGTCCCCTCCCCCCCGCATCTGGCTTTGTTTCCGCCACTGGAATGGGACAGCTCCGAGCCTGGGGCTTGGGGCTTGTTGGGAGTGGAAGGGATGAGGAGCCTTTTAGTGGGGGAGGGAGAGTGCAAGCAGAGCCTGGAGAGAGAAGGAAGGAAGGAGGAAGAAGAAAGCGAGAGAGAGAAGGAAGGAAGGAAGAAGGAAGGAAGGGAGGGAGGGAGGGAGGGAGAAGAAGGACTAGCTGTCCACCAGCCCTCTCCCGTTCCCCCATTTTCTCTTTGGTATAAGGGCTGCGAGGAAGGGCACTTGGGGAGTAGAGGGATGAGCCTGGACAGGATGAGGAAGTTTGCCCGGACGACCGCCTGCCGGGGAAGTGTCTGTCCATCCTTGGCCGCTGGGCGGGCGCACTCTGGAGGTCGCCTCTGCCGGGTGCGCCCTGCGGCTTTACAGCCCTCTCTCTGAGCCACTTCCCTCCTTTCAAAGGGCGATTGAAAGGGCCAGGGTCAAAGCCCGAGACGCAGGGGCTGCCAGGTACCTATGAGACTAGCTTCCCTGGTCTCTTTGCGCTTGGAAAGGGCAACAAGAAACGTGCGTCTTGGGTCGGCTGCCAGTGAGCTTCCCTGAGAATTGAGCGAGTTATTTCCTCTCTAGCTGATTGACTGATGGAGCATCCCTCTAGCCGTGAGCCTGGGTGCCCGGGCTCTGAGAATACCCTTTCAATGGGTTAAAATTCAACTTCAGACCCTTTGAACCTCCCCTTCCGCACCCCATCTCTCCCTCCATCCCCCATCCTGACCAACTAATGGGAATGGAAGAGAAGGAGCGGATGCTTCCCAGGCAGGACCAGGGTAAAAGTATCTATATGGTCCATAGGATGCAGGGAGCCCTCTAATTTCTGCGTCTCCAGGCAGCTGAAGGAAATGAATGTAACTTGCTTTTATTTGCTCAGTTTTCTTTTTCTGGCTCACCGGGCCGACTTTACCCGAGCTCTCCAGCTGGCTCCCAGCTTATACTCTGCCCGCAATGGGTAGGCATTCCCTTCTTCCCAGTTGCAGCTGGTGAATTTAGGACCCTGAGAAGTCCCTGGGGAATGGTGTGCTCGGAGGGAAATGATTTAGTCCGATGTGCCTCTAAAAATATTCTTTCTGGAGGATTAAACCGGACTGTAGGGCAAGGCACAGAGCACCCTGCTGTGAGCACAATGAAAAAACCCAATGAACTCAGTTTGAGATTTTTAATTTAGAGAATTTGTAGGTTACTTTATCAGAACCTATTGGGGCTAGAACAGATGTTGTATGGTACCCATAGCAACACTGAACTACGAGTGTAAAATAAATAATAAATAGATTTTGTAATGGAAAGAAATGTTGGTCTGCTCCATCATAAATTAGTAAGTGTACTTAGCTCAGAAATGTATTGTTTGGTTCACGGTTCACCTTCAGTATTATCATCTGCCCTAAGCTGAATTAGTCCATTGCTTTTAAGAGATAACCAGATGGCAAGCCATTAGTAATCATGAATTTCTCAAGTATTATTGTTTTTAGTATTGCAGCCCCTCATTTTTTAAGCCTCCCATTTTTAAGGCAGTCTCTCAACACTTTCAACACACCAAACAGAACTCAACTTCTAAGAAAAGCCAGACTGTAAAGAGATTGTGTAGTATTGTGTGTGGCTGGTTAGCTGAGCTGTCCGGGAAACCCAAGGCCTCAGTTAATGCCACCCCACTCCATGGCCACAATTATATGCTGGCTAGCATTTTTATTAGGCTTTTAAGTTTGCAAAGTGTGTCTACTTGCAGGACATTCCCTCCTAAATGGAGAAAAGCAATAAAAAAAAAATTGGACTAAGAGGACCTGTGTTCAAATTCTAGTTTCTTGGGCACATAACTTGAACAAGTCACTTTGGATGAGCTCTAAGGTCCCTTCCAAATCTAAATCTATGTTGCTATGACCCTATGTCATACAGGAAATAGCATTCCCATTTTATAGCTGAGAAAACTGAGGCTAAAAATAACATCTAACCATTTGCCTGGGGCTTTAGGATTTGATCCTTATAACACTCTCCTGTGAGGCAGGTTCTATTATTTTCCCCAATTTTACAGATAAGGGGACTTGGATTGAGTTCTCAGGCTCATAAGCTATCCAGTTGTTGTTCAGTTGTGTCCATCTCTGTGATCCCTATTTTTTTTTTGGGGGGGGGGGTTCTTGCCAAAGATACTGGAATGGTTAGTCATTTCCTCCTCTAACTCATTTTTGAGGAGGATCTGAAGCCAACAGGATTAAGTGACTTGCCTAGGGTCACTTGGCCAATAAGTATCTAAGGTCACTATTGAACTCAGGTCTTCCAAGTCCCATGCTTTAGCTACTGTGCCACCTAGCTGCTCCCTATGACAAGCAAATATCTGAGGCATATTTCGAATGCAAGTCTTCCTGATTCCAAGGCTGTTCCTCTCTTTGCTATGTCCAGTTGCATCCCTGCCTTCCCAATTGACTCATAAAAATACATGCAATTAATTATTCATGAACTAGCTAATGGTATATGACAGGCCTCTGCATTGATAAGTGCTGAGGGCTGTGGTTACAGCAGGTCTTTGAATGATTGATAAGCCCCAGGGAGAGTGAGCAAACTTTGTGTGGTACTTTTGGCTACTGCAGCCCCTTGTGGAGGGATCTGGACAGGTGCTTTATTGCCTGCTAGAGGACTTTTCTCAGAGAATATCATTTAATTGCTTTGCCTGAGCTCCTGTAGAAAATCACTGTCATGGGAGAAGCTACCCCTTTGTGCTGTCACAGGAAAGGGAGTGTCCAAACTCATTTTTTTTTCCTTTGGTCTTTTCTCCCTCTTGGCAGGCAGTCCAGTGAGCTAGTAGAGACAAGCATGCAGAGCTGGGTGGGCATGGAGAGGGTATCTTTATTTTTATAGAATACTTAGCAGTTTCGTTCTGTTTTGGACCTCCCAGAATTCCCAAGTGGTGAGACAGGTACTACATGACCTTGAGCAGTTTTAACTCACCCAATCTGCCTTGGTCTGATTACTTCACCTATAAAGTGAAAGAGTTGGTCTGGATAATCTCTAAGACATCTTCGAATTTGAAATACTTCTATTCCTATTTTACAGAGAAGGAAACTGAGGTTCATTGAGTGACTGAAGGGCCCAAAGTAACATAGCTAGTTAAGAGGCCCAGGCAGAAAAGAAAAAAAAAACTTAAGGGATTATTGATTAATGATTTTTAGTGGTGCCTTTGCATATTAAAGCATTGAAAAATCTTTTTTCTTTATGCTTTGTTTAGAAAGCATTATTAAAATTATGAAGGGAACAATATATCTTCAAGTTTTAAACTATTAAAAAATATATATATATTTACATAGGAAAGAGTGAAACTCCTTAAAATATCCTTGCATTTTTTTAAACCCTCACCTTCCATCTTGGAGTCAATACTGTGTATTGGTCCTAAGCCAGAAGAGTGGTAAGGGCTAGGCAATGGGAGTTAAGTGACTTGCCCAGGGTCACACAGCCAGGAAGTGTCTGAGGTCACATTTGAACCCAGGACCTCCTGTCTCTGGGCCTGGTTCTTAATCTGCTGAGCTACCCAGCTGATCTCTCTCCTTGCATTTTAAAATAAGCCTATTTTTACAAACTGGTTTGGGTAACAGAATTGTTTCGCCTTGGAGATTTAGAAATGGACTAGGGGCTCAAGTCTCTCTGGCTGGGATTTTTAACTGGTGCTCCCTGGTTCAAGATTTAAAGACAAAGGAAGTTGGGTTTTAGAGGTTAGGAACTAGGGAGAGGGGGAGAAGGGTACAGTTGGGTCTTTCTGGAGTGTGGGTTTTCTGATCCAGTCTGTTCTTCTAAATGCTGAAGTATGTTGGTTCCATCATCCTTGCAACCAAACCATTTGAAAAGGCCACTTCACTGTGCCCACATGCCCCTAAAACACCTCTGAGTAACTCTGAATGCTCTTGTAGAGATAGAAACAAAGGAAGGAAGGGGGAGCTGGAGAGGAAGAAGGGGGGGAAGACAGACAGAGACAGAGATAAAGAGAGACCGAGACACAGAGACAGAGATTCTCTGAAGTGTAACTTTTGTAAGGGTAGAGGGAAGAGTTTGTGATGATGGTCCTAAAAGGATTTAAGGTTTAGTTCATGTCATCACAGATGGACAATTCATCAATCCTGCACTTAGAAATTATAGTGTAGAGGGTGAAGAGCAGGAAATAGGAAGAGTGCCTTCCACCTCTTTTAGTCATTTCTACAGAGTAGCTTTTAGCTTCCCTTTAACTCTAGACTTATGTGCTCTCAAGCCATTTTTCTAAAAGTTAACAGATAATGGAAATGACTATGGTGATGTAAGAATGAGATAAAGATAAAAATTAATTTAAGACCCCGATTTACATATCATTTGACAGAAATCAATTTGTTGAATTCAAGAGACCCAGCTTATAAGGGCATAGGCATTTCTATTATGGTGTTCAACAGTCTTGCAGTACATGGCATGTTTGACCACAGGGGTAAGGCAATAAGAGGATTCTAACAGAGACTAAAGTGGGCTCTTCTATCCTCCCTCCCTCATTCCTGAAAATATCCTTTTCCCCAGGGGTTAGATTTCTCATACTTTTTTCTCTAAATCTGGAAGTGACCTGTGACCTCGAATAGATGGATCAAATCAAGGATTATCTCAGGAAATCTGGGGCACCAAATAGTTTCAGAATACTGGATATGGGGCCAATTAACTACATATAAGGTCAGATTAGTTTTAAGTCCTTTTGATCAGATATCAGGCACTTTTCATCTTAAGGGCAGAGAAGATAATCCATCAGAATCTTTTGAACCATCTATTTTTATCATTTTTTGGTACAATTTCCAGCAGCCTGCTTTATTGTTATTTTTTGATACTGTGCCTCCAGATCTTGCCCAGGCTTGAATTCCAGTGGCAAAGCCCCAGTCCTTTCTTTAGTTTAGTGTCCCTAAATTTTGAGGGCTTCATCCCATTGGTGCCAGACTTAGTGAATCCCTAACTGGGTTTGGTCCCTCTGTTGCAGAGAATTCTTGAAATCAAATAATCCACTGATCTTAGTGTTACCGCCCCTACACATACATACTCTACTACCCCTGCCATACCTTTACAGTATTCAGGAGTACAGTTATGTGCCACCATGCCAAATCTACCTTATATTAAAGATATCTTTTAAAATCAGATTTAGAAGAAAAATTCAGAACCTAGGGACATTAGTGGTGAAGAGTTATTTTTCTGGGAAAGGTAAGAATACCATTTCTTAAATATTTTAATGCTATTTGCTTGTGACATGATAGAGGCTTTCTCTGTGCGCTTTATCTATTCAGAGGCTAACTCAGCCTGCTAAAAGTCATTTACCTTTTCTACGCATTAAGTCCATTTCAGCTGTGGTACCTGACCTATTAGTGAAACTGTTATAAAGTACTTTGAGGCTTTGGAATTTAGCCATAATTTACAATAATACATGAGCAGTATAGCAATTGATGGTACCTTTTTTTTTTACCCTTTAAAAGAACAGCAACATCAACAACAACAACAAATCCATTGCCCTTTTAAAAAATTCAAATATAAAAATGAAGAGCTGCTGTTTTGTGGATTTCAAACTTCAAGGAAATCATTTTCTGTAAGAGCTAAAATTGAATGCAAATGAATTCCCATGGGACTCTAGACTTCTCGTGGAATGGTGCTGCAGAAAAGATCTCTCCTCCTCCCTTTTCATTTTTTAAATCATCCAGAATTTATTACTTCATGTATCTTTCCATCCAAGCCTTGGGCTGCCTGTAGCATTTCCAATCAACAGTATTCACCAGTATTTATAAAATCTATATTAGACTGAAAATTGTTTTTGCTTCCAGTCCAAAGGAGTTCTCTCACCTTGTTATTTCCAAGCATTTAGTGTCTAGAGGAAGAAAATGTGGTTCTTTTGTTTTAAAGAAGTTAAGCCCATGGGATCTAGGAGTGGGGTGGGAGTGTCTGTTTTGGGATAAGGGGGTGGGGGGTGGGAGAATGATTTTTGTTAGGCCTATTTTGTTAGGCTTATTGCCACCCTGCCTGCTCTTCTTCTGGCAGAAGATAAGCAGACTAGACAACCTTGAGTCTACCAACACTTTAAAGATTGTTTTCTCATTATATCTTTTTTATGCTCCACTGAACATTTTCAAAAATTCTTTTCATAAACCATTTGCTTCTTTAAAAAACCCTATTAGAATGCTTCTAATGCAGTGAAGCTGCAGTTCATGGGATCACAGATTTGGAGCTGGAAAAAAGGACCTTCAAAGCCATCAAATTCATCCTTCTCATTTTACAGCTGAAGAAAGTAACTTTGAGAGAGATGAAGTGATTCCTTTTTTCCTTTTTTTTTTAAGAATAAATACCATTTCCCCCAAAAGTAGTACCAGTAAAGATGCCTTAGAATCTTGGTGGCACTTGAGGCAGACTTTTGCCACATTTGCCTTCTTTCTCTGTGAAACAATGATGTCTTTTAAAGGCTATCAGTGTTCATCGCTGAGGGTTTAAGAAAATCTCCAGTATCAAAGTGATTGGACCATGAGTGATTGAAGTCAGAGAGACCTAAGTCCTGCCTTAAATGCTTCCTGATTGTGTGACCATGGGCAAGTCACTTAACCTATCACTGTCACAGTTTTCTCTAATGTAAAACAGGGATAATGATGACACCTACTTCTGGAGCACCTAAAAAAAGCTTGTCATCACACTTCCAAGACTGACTGTGTTCATTTTCCTTACACTGAGATCTATCCAAGATGCTTCTAACTACTGCTTCTATTTTGTGGCATAGATTTTTCCATAGTGGATTCCAATGATTCCATCAAGGTGTGGAGGGAGAGAGGACATTAGAAGGCAGAATGGGACGCTGAAAAGGCACAAAGTGGCATTTTCTGGATGCAAAAGTTCTTATTGAGAGAAGGGATTTCATTGCTAAAAATGTTGTTAAGATGTTGACCCAGTCAATTGAAATCACAGCCTTGTAGGTCATCTTCCTCATCTATAAAATGGTAATAATAGAAATAGCACTTTCCTCCCAGGGCTGTTGGGAAGATCAAATGAGATAATTTTTGAAAAGCACATAGCATGTGCCTGGCACATAGTAGGCACCATACAAATGCTAGTTGTTATAATAATGATAATTATATTGGGAAGGAATCTCAAAGGCATCCTCATTTTACAGATAAGGAAAAGATTATGTTACATAAATACAAGTAATAAGAAGCATTATGCATAGGATTTGAACCCTAGTCCTCTGGCTCCAAAGCTTGTTACCCTTTTTATTGTGCCAAGTAAAGTCATCATGTATTAAGAGAAACCCTTGGAAATGTAGTTGTAGCATATTGAATAGATTTCTACAATCTTCTGCCATAGATCTTGGGTCTTCTACTGAATTGGTGTGGACCCCTCAAAGCAGAGCACCCAATATTCACCAATCTGCCTTGCCAGCCTTATCTTCTTAAATACGTAGGAAGAATCTATGGAACAATGCAAAGAATACTAGTATCAGAGTACCCAGGAGACCTGGATTCTGATGCTGCATCTGCCACTGAGTCCTATGTCCTTGAGAAAAAATGACTCCAGAGTTGAAAGGAACATCATTAACTCATCCTTGAAAAGTCTGCTCTCCAATAGATCCTATACTCAAAGATCACCAGCACTGAGAAATTGGCTGATTCCTGAGGTTGTCTATTCCAAGTTTAGATAGTCTTATAAGTACAAGGGGTTGGATAGTGAATATCTGAGGGCTGGTCTCAAATTCAGGATGACCTGGGTTCAAGTCTTGCCCTTTATAATACTATATGAACTATGTGATAACAGGGTCACTGAAATTCTATGCTTCCTTCACTTTAAGTTAAAGCCAATCTTCATAAAAAATCTGTATTGGTAGAGGGAGTTTCTTTACTGGGCTCTTTCCCTATACTAATGATCATATTTTGAGAGCAATTATTTCATAATTTTTAAGAGTAGGTACCACTCTGTTTTGGTAGAATGAGTTTCCTGTATGGATAAAATCACAGATTGCCTCTCCCTCCTAAACACACACACATAAACATTTTTTTCTATGTTGTGTGTATATACATATATATATACACAACCATATAACATACAAGTTATATATCCATATATACAATTCATTATACATGTATGTATCTATATGTACATATGCATACCTATATATATATATATATATATATATATATATATATATATATATATGTTTATATCTGCCCTTGATAGAGGAGATATCTGTTTATTTAACCATCTTTCTATCCATCTATCTGTCTTGTCTCCTTCCCAGCTCTATCAGTGTCATCCTGCTCTCCAACTTATAACGCTTTGCTTGGGCACTCTGAGAGGTTAAGTGATTGATCCAGGAGTCATACTGCTAGTATGTATGAGAGGCTAGACTTGAACCCATAATTATCATTCCTATCATTGCTTATTCCTCCTCCTCCTTTTCTTCTTTTTAAATTCCTTCCCTTTTTCTTATTACTCATCCTCTTCTCTTCCTCTGTTCTTCCTCCTTATCTTCCTCTGCCACTTTCTCCTAATACCAAGTACAATGATTCTTACCTCTCTATCATAATGACAACCCTTCACATACTTGAAGTGCAGTATTCTATTCCATCATGTCTTCTCTTTAGTCTGAGTCCGTGTGTGTGTGTGTAAATGCTAAATACCAGTTAGAGTTTAGTAAAAATAAAGATGTAATTTTTCCCATCCAAATTCATGGACCCCCTGAAATCAATCCACAGACCTCTTTGAGTCTGTGGATGGGGTATTAAAGTGCCTCAAAGGATAGAGAGCCAAGTCTAGAGACGAGAGAACCTGGCCTCAGACACTTTCTAGATGTCTGACCCTGGGCAAGTCACTTAACCCCAATTGCCTAGCCTTTACTACTCTTCAGTCTTGGAACTAAGACTCTTAAGACAGAAGGTAAGGGTTTTAAGAGAAAAGTCTGTGGACCCCAATTTAAGAACACTTGAACCAGCATTGACCTCAGAGGAATGGTTTCCACATCTCTCATCATCTTGGCCACTGTCCACTGGCAGAGAGTCAGTTTGTATCTTTAAAATAAGGAAACCGGACTTAGAGATCACCATCTTCCCTTCCAGCTGTGGTTTCATTGATTCAATTATTCTTTGGCCATAAAGCAACTTAGAAGAAAACGAAAGATGTTTTGACGTTAAGTTCCATTGAGTTTGATGGATCTCTAAATGCAAAATCCATATGTGTGACTGTTGGCTCTTTGCAGTAATAAACCTAGAACAATCTGAAATGGATTTAATTTAAAGTTTCTCAGGTGTTAGCAAATGTGAACATAACCTTAAAAATATTGATTATCTTAATGTTAATTGCTTTTAACTCTAACATAAAAATTAAGCAAGTTCTTTTCACCACTGATTTGTAATGTCTATAAAGGCTATGTTGTTGTTTCATCATTTCAAATTGCGACCAACTATTTGTGACCCCAATTTGGTGTTTCCTTGGCAGAGATACTGGAGTGATTTGCCATTTCTTTCTCCAACTCATTTTACAGGGAAGAAAACTGAGGTCATTTGCCCAAGGCTGGATTTGAACTTAGGTTTTTCTGACTCCAGCATGCTATCCACTCTGCCACGTAGTTATAAATGTAAATAAATATCAGATGAAAACAACAATCCTTAAAAAAGCGTTTAAAAATAATCTGATGTGGAAGCTTGATTTGAAGAGATATGCAGAAAGAGAAATGTCTTGGAACCAAATCTAGGACTTCTAATTTAAACTGATGGCAATTTCCCTTAGAAATGTTGTAGTGATTTCAACTCCAATTTGCTTTGTTATTTTTGTGCATTTTCCCAATATAGTGGCAGTTTTTCCTCCTCGGTATGAAATCTTTAGGATAGGGGCCAAAGCAGGAATATTTTCATCTGAAGAAAGTTATGTAAATCTGCAATGTTTTATTAACCAGTCAAACACCAAAAGAAACCTGTAGACTGCCAACAAGAAGGAAATAGTTGCACAAATCTAAGGATACCCAACCCTAAAGTAGAGGAGAGGAGAAGGAAAAGGGAGATTCCATTTATATTGTACCTACAACGTGCCAGGCACTGTGCTCTAAAGGCTTTACAAATGTTATTTTTTAAAAGTACCATTCCTAAATGTTTTACATGATTGCACATGTAAAATCTATATGAGACTCTTTACCATCTCAGGGGTTACCAGGATGGAAGGAAGAAGAGAATCTGAGAGTCAAGATTCTTTTTAAAATATTGAAAACTGTTTTTACATGTAATTGGGGAAAAATTGTTATAAAAAAGTACCATTCCAACATTCTCTTCTCATGATGAATAAGGAACTATAGTAAAACTTCCTCAACCCTAAGAACAAGGTCCTCATTGGTTTCCTGTATGCCCAATGGTGTGTGGTTCTGCCAACATTTAGGTTTTCTAGATGATGACCTGAGATGCTTAAGTCATGACTAGCCTTCATGCTTCTCTAGTGATAGACACAGTGCCGTCTTTGAACAGATCATGGCAAAAAGGAAAGGGTACTTGCACTGGAAAAAGGCCTCCCTTAGAGTTACCTTTACCACCAACCATGAGGAATTAGAAGAAAACCAAAGTTGGGGGTCAGTTGTTTTCATTTTAAAATTACGTCAGCAAACATTTTGGGACATCTTAATGTCAGACATTGACTGTAGTCAAGGACATCTCGGTGGGAATCCTACCTTAGACTGCTTAAACTATGTTTTACATTGGACAAATCAATGGCTACCTCTTCTCCTTCCTCAATTTCCTCATTTGCAAAATGGGAATGATCCTAAAAGAAATCTCATGAAATAACTTTATTTTTAGCCTATATATATTTTCAAAATTGCTTTGCCAACCTAAAAGGCCCATAAATTAATGTTCTAATAATAATTTAATTTAATTTTTTAATTACTTAATTTATATTTTTATATATTTATAATTTAATAAATTATGGTCAAATAAATAAATTTATGATTTAATAGATTGTGGCCTAATAAATAATTTTAATAAAAATACAAATTTTATAAATTTAGAAATTTTATATGGAATTAATATTTTAATTTTTATATTAAACTAATTATTATAATGATAATTCATAATTATAATGAATGCTATTGTTATTATCATTGAAGTGTAGCATAATGTCATTTGTTGAGCTGTGTCAGACTCTTTGTGACCCCATTTTAGATGTTTTAGATATAGAAGGTTGTATCGGAAGTGATTCCCAGATAAGTTACGTGTAGGTAACCTACCACACATTTCCAGTTAGTGCAGTTCAGGCGAAGGCTTGTATCTGGACAGAATTAGGGGTGCAGTATGTAGCTCCAGAAAGAGCCTCACTAAGTGGGGCTAGCATTATCCAGCCTCTGGTTTTAACCTCTTTAGACTCAGGTTCTAATGAGGTTTACTAACTGGAAACAGACAAGATATATCAATATTTTTATATGAATATCTCTGCCCAATTTTCTGAGTCCTTACATGGGCTTAGAAATTCCTAGCTAGAAAGGAATAGTGAACTGGAGGAATTCCATGGGAACTGGAACCACCTCCAGGAATTGATGCAGAGCGAAAGGAGCAGAACCAGGAGAACATTGTACACAGAGACTGATACACTGTGGCACAATCGAATGTAATGGACTTCTCTACTAGCAGCAATTCAATGATCCAGGACAATTCTGAGGGACTTATGAGAAAGATGCTATCCACATCCAGAGAAAGAACTGTGGGAGCAGAAACACAAAAGAAAAACAACTGCTTGATCACATGGGTCAATGGGGATATGATTAAGGGTGTAGACTCTAAATGATCACCCTAATGCAAATACTAATAATATAGAAATATAGATCTTGGTCAATGACACATGTAAAACCAAGTGGAATTGCTCGTTGGCTATGGGGTGAGGGGAGAAGGGGAGGGAAAGAACATGAATCATGTAATTATGGAAAAATATTCTAAATTATTTAATTAAATAAAATTTTCCAATTCAAAAAAGAAAATACTTCTAAGAAGGAAGGGTAAAACAATAAAGATTATTTTCAAAGGAAAAAAAATCCTAGCTAACTAATATGTCCAATACATTTAACAGTTGGAAACCTGGTGTGTAGAAGAAAGAAAGACAGGGAGTTCTAGAGCCAGGAAGATTCCATCCCTTGCCTACTGGTAGAATGATCCTATGTAAATTCTTCAACCTCTTAAGCCCACAGGCTTCTCTCTGAGACTTTCAATTGCAGATAACTTCCTCATCTAAGAGTTCCATGTGAGCATGTCTCATCCCCGTCTCTTTGTATAATAACAAGTTTTCAAAATATTTTCTCATTTGGGGGAATGCTTGGGGGACATTGGGAGAAATTATATTTCAACCTTTTTTTTCAAACAAATGCCTTTTCCTGGGTGCTAGAAGAGCAGATTTCCTACTTGCAAATTACCAATTCATTTTTTATAAAGACAGCTTGACGAATAAAATTGTTTTATTTGCAAATAAAGAGCTTTATAGGTCTAGAAGAAATGCGGGCCTTAGGCCATCCCCCAAAAAACCCGATGTGACATCTACTCTTGCAGCTTTGCAAATGCCAGCTTTACCTGGATGAGTCATAATTTATGCTGGGAAAAAGGGAAAACTGTCCACTGCCTCCTTTGGGGAAAAGAGGAAGGTAAAATATTTTTGGAAGCCAGTAGCCAGATGAATTTTTGCACTTATTTGCACATGTGATGAATAATACAGTGTCTGAAATACATTTCTATCAGAATGATAGTACATCTCCTGCTTGCACTCTTTTCTAAAAATAAAATCTAATTCACATAATATAATGAGACAGTGTGGTGAAATATGTTGGAAATTAAAGCTGGATATTATATTTAATATCCTATAAGTGCATTTTAGAGTTGCTAATGAAACTCTTTGCAAAGGTTCTGGGGGATACAAAGTGAAGAATGGACTAGCCCTGGCACTCAAGGAATTGATAATATCTTGGGGAAAACCATTGAGGTGGATAGAGTTCTGGACCTGCAGTCAGGTAGACTCATCTTTGCAAGTACAAATCTAGTCTAAGACCCTTCCTTACTGTTGTGTGACCCTGGAGAAGTCATTTAACCCTCTTTATCTCAGTTCCTCATTTGGAAAATGAGATGAAGAAGGAAATGGCAAATTGCTCCAGTATCTTTGCCAAGAAAATCCCAAATGGGGTCACAGAGAGTCAGACAAGACTAAAGTGACTGAACAACAACTACAAAGTAGATACAAGACACATTGAGGAGTGAGAGCCCAAATGGAGACACCAGGTATTTTCATCCAAAAAAAATCCCATCAGATTCTAAAGGAGAAATCATGCCACTTTTAAAGTTTTAGTAAATCCTATGTCTTCGATATTGATGTTGCTGCTAATTCTTATTGGAAGTGCTAGGATTTAGCATGCAGAAATCTCCTGTATTATTTTGTTTTGTAGGACAGAGTAATTATAAAATGCTTAAAAGACTGCCTGGCACATAGTAGGTACTGTGTAAATATTAGTTTCATTGTTAGTATTATTATTATTATAACCAGATCCAGAGTCAATGTTTCAGTTTGCCTTTAGAACACAGGCAATCATTGTTTCACAGAGAAACTATTAAGTAGTCAAATGTCAAACTAATTTACTCAATATGTTCAGCATGCCTGACATTAACTTTGTCTATAGCAGGGCTATTATTTCCCCAGAAAACTGGAAATTAATTATGTGAAAATAGATAATTTTATTTTGAGGTGAAGGAGACATTGGTTTAAATGTTAGCCAACTCTGAACTTTTAAAAATATATATTATGCACAGCTTCTATTTTTATATCATCTATGGGTTTCCCTCCTCTCCTACCTCTCAGAGACAACCCATTCTATTATAAAAATAAAAAGAAAGGGAAAAAATCAGCAAAACTAACCAACATTTAAAAAAAAAAGAAAGAGAACATTCTATGGAGTATTCCATGTCCATGCATTCCTATCTTTGGAAAGGAAAGGGAAGATTTGAGACCCTATTTGGTCATTATATTTTTATGACATTCAATTTCTTCTATTTTATTGTGCCTGCGGTTCTTTTCATTAATACTGTTATAGTCAGTGAATATATTGTTTCTCTGGTTCTGTATACTTCACATTGCATCAGTTCATGCAAGTCCTTCCACACTTTTCTGTAGCCATCACATCCATTAATGTGGTAATAGTCTATTAAAATCTTGTTCTACATTTTAATTATTTGTCAATTGTTTGTTATATTAACTATCTGTCAATTGAGGGACATATTCTTGATTTCCATTTCTTTTCTACCAAAAAAAGTGTTGCTATAAAATTCCATAATTAAGTTTTTTTTTTTTAACATTTACCTTCTTTCTTAAAATCAATACTGTGTATTGGTTCCAAGACAGAAGAAGAGTTAAGGGCAGACAGTGGGAGTTCAGTGACTTCCCCAGGGTCACACAGCTAGGCGGTGTCAGCAGCTAGATTTGAACCCAGGACCTCCCACCTCTGGACCTGGCTCTCAATCTAGGGAACTAGCTGCCCCCCACCATTGAGCTTTGAAGAGAGGGAGTTGGAGATGAGAGGATTTGCATTTTTCTTTGTCTAGGCACAATTTTAGGTGAATGGCATCCTAAAAGAGCTCTATAGAGACTTTGAGTCAGTGGAGAAACACATGCAAATTCTCCTCCTCAGACTTGGTAGCTCTGAGTAAATCACTTAACTGCTCTCAGTTACCTTATCTGAAAATGGGCTTCAAAATACTTACAGCCCCTATCTCACAGAATGTTTGGGAAGAGTAAAGAAGATGATGCAGGTACAGCTTTTTGCAAACCTTAATGCCTATATAAATGTTCAAGATTTTACTTTTAGTCATTCAGGAAACATTCACTGAAATCTTACTATGTTCAGGGCATTTTGTGAGAGAATTTGGGGGGATATAAAAATGAAGACTATCCAGCCCTCGAGGAACTTAACAAGTATTGGAAAATATATATAGAAAATATATATATTAGATATGCACATAGAAACATACTATATACACACAGATCTATATAATAATAACACATATATCTATATGACATATAGATATAGTTAAATAAAATTAAATGTATGATATATATACACATACTTATACATATATAATATATGTATACATATATTTCTACAAAAGCAGAATTCAATATGATCCATAGGAAAACTAAGCAATTGGGGAATTCAAAACAGTGACATACTACCGCTGGCTGGGGCATTGTTATTGTCATATTCAGTTGTGTTTGACTCATCAATAGGTCCCATTGGAGTTATCTTGGCAAAGATACTGGAGTCATTTACCATTTTTTTCTCCAACTCATTTTACAGATGGAGAAACTTACACAAAAAGTTAAATGACTTGCTCAAGATCACACAGTTAAGATACTGGTGTGTTTTGTCATTTTTTCTCCAGCTCATTTTACAGATGGAGAAACTGAGGCAAACAGTTAAATGATTTACCCAATTTACACAGCTAGTGTCTGAGGTCAGACTTGATCTCAGGAAGATGAGTCTTCCTGTCTCCAGGTGTGGTGCTCTATTCACTGTGCCATCTAATGCCTCTTAGATGGGGATGTTAGAGAGAGTTGGATAGAAGAACTCAGAAGACTAAAATAGGTATTTTTTTTTCACACCTTGCTTTTCCTCCGGTCAGTTTTAAAATCCTCTCTTCCCTTTGAGAAGCAGTTGGCTTAGTAGAAAGCTTAAGTCACATTGGGTCCTAGTCTCACCTCTGACATGTATTCATTGTGTGACTTTGGACATGTCACCTAACTTCTGAGTGCCCCAAGCAATACTCTGTAGACTCTCTAATGCTGAAGTGGTAGTAATTTGTATTAACTCCTCTATTTGGCTCTTAAAGACTTGCACAGCCTGGCCCCAAACTGTCTTCCCATCCTCATCTTTCAGTACAGTACTCTCTCCTGTACTAGCCAGACAGGCTTTCTTTTTGTTCATCAAGCATCTCTCCATGTCCTCATTGGCTCTTTCTGATCCCTGGAATGTGTTCGCTCATTCCCTTCTCACTTCCACCTTATAGGAGGATCCCTTTTTTCCTTCCAGACTAAGCTCAGACAATCCTTTCTATGTGGAATCTTTCCTGATTTCCTCAGTTGCTAGTGTCCTTCCTCCCTAGTTATCTTAGAATTAATTACTTTGGATTTATTTATATTTATTCTCTTCATGTTACATGCATGTATACACATGTGTATATAATATGTACATTATATATTCACATACCCAGTTCTCTTTTATTTTCTACATGTATATATGCACACAGTTGTCTCTCATTCAAATGTAAGCTTATTGAGAGCAAGTTTTTAAATTTACTTTCTATTTTTTTCTATTTGTATTCCTAGCACCAGGCACCTAGTAGGAACTTAATAAAAGCATGTCAAATAGGTTGTTGTTGAGAAGATCATCTTCTCCTCACCGGTAGCACTGTAGACCAATAAAATTCCAGTTAATATAAAACGAAAATGTCCCTATAACTATAAACTTTTAGAGTTGACTTGCTGGCTCCTTCAGGCATAGGTACCCATAAACCACTTGGCAAATTTACAAAATCGACTGATACCAAAAAGTGGGTAAGCATCGTAACAAGAAAATTGACCTAAATGAAACCTAAACACCAAAGTGAGAATCAATTAAATGGAATGGAATATTTCCTTTCCACATTAATATCTTTTGCACTATTAAGCCCACTCAGATTTATCCTCAGGAATGACTGCAGTAAAAATGTTGCTGTGTCTTTCAAGGTCAAAATAGAGAGTTTGGGAAAGACATGTAAAGCAGAAGGTCAGATCCTTGGAAAAGCAAGTCAGCCAGCTAGCCCCAGCTGGTCACCTTCCTACTGTTTTGTTTTGTTTTTTTAGCCTGTGAATTGTGCACCTGCGTAGTCTCTGCTTATCCTCCCAGCTTGTCGTTTCTTGTGTGGAATATTTTAATTGCAGATAAAAAAAAAATCCCAAAAACAACACGTGTCATTTTTTTTTGCCCAAATGTGTATTAGTTAGGTTTTATTTATATTCAGGGAACATTAACCAGAATGTTTATTTGAAGCAAAAGCATTTAAAAAAATTAGCCCCTTCGAGCAACAAGCCTTTTTTTATCTTAAAAACTAGGATGATTTTTTAAATTGTTTCTGTCTTAGAACCAATCCTAAGCATTTGTTCCAAGACAGAAGAAGAGGAAGGGCCATGTAACTAGGGTTAAGTGATTTGACCAGCATCATATAGCTAGGAATGTCTGAGGTCAGATTTGAACCCAGGACCCCCTACCTACTGAGCCAACTAGTTGCCCTGAAATTAGGATGCTTCCATAAAACTCCAACTATTTAGGGGGACCATGAATAGTGCCAGACCTGGAATCAGGAAGATTCTTCTTCATGGATTCAAATCTGGCCTCAGATACAAGTTGTGGAATACTGGGCAAATCATTTAACCCTTTTTGCCTCAGTTTCCTTATCTGTAAAATGAACTACAGAAGGAAATAACAAAGCAGACAGGTATTTGCCAAGAAAGCCCCAAAAGGATCACAAAGAATCAAGCACAACTTAAGTATAAGTTACATGTAATACAATAAAAGTAACTTATTAAAATACAACTATACTGAAGTCATAGAAGGAGTTCTTGCATTGAATCAGAGGATACATGAGAGAAGTAACATAGTTTAGTGGGAAGATTGGAGAATCAGCTATCAGGAGAGAGCTAGGTTCAAATACCAGCTCCATATTCATTGAATGACCTTGGACAAGTCACTTAACCTTCTTGACAGCTATAGAATGGAAATGGTGACAATACTTTCAGTTTATCATCTCATAGGAGTATTATGAGGAAAATGCTTCGTGGATGTTAAGGTCATAGATCCTTAGGGCTACATTCAGCCTATTGAATCTTTAGCTTTTATTAGAGAGATGGAGAAAATGAGATCTCTGGAGGTTAATGACTTGCCCAAGGACAAACATGTAGTAAATATTAGAAGGATGCCATCCTGGGGGCAGCTGGGTAGCTCAGTGGATTGAGAGCCAGGCCTAGAGACGGGAGGCTCTAGGTTCAAATGTGATCTAGACACTTCCCAGCTGTGTGACCCTGGGCAAGTCACTTAACCCCCGTTGCTTAGCCCTTACCACTCTTCTGCCTTGGAACTAATATGCAGTATTGATTCCAAGATGGAAGGTAAGGGTTTTTTTAAAAAAAAGGATGCCAACCCAGGTTCTTTGACTTCAGAGCTATTGGGCTTCTTTCCACAACTGCTCCGTTAAAGGGCTGTAAAATTAAATTGTTAATAGAAATATTTCTAAGGTAGGTTTTGACTTTTAGCTACTATGAATCTGTGAACACAAAAATGCTTTTCAAAATTATGCTGGGGAATTTTAAGAATTTTTGTTTTTTTAACCCACCCCCGAGACAGATTTTGTTTTGCCAATAGTAGTTCCAGTCAAACTGTGGCTTGAGAAAACTGAGTCTTGGACAGGGAAGGTTCACTAAGTAAAGATTTGAATGCAAGTTTTTTGATGCCAGAACCATTGTTCTTTCCTTGTTATTTTTCTTGGTAGATAAGCTCCTTGAGGGCAGGACATATTGTAAAAATTTTATCTTTGCACCAATCACATACAGAAAGCTTTTGCTAATTGTTTGGGGAACTGAGTTGGATTCGATTCCATAAATAATTAGTGTCCAGTGATTATGATGGCTATTGGTTAGATTTTTTTAAGGTTCCATTTTTTAGAAGAAGGTTTGGGGAAGAACAACCCCTCTCGAATGTTACCTTAAGGACAATCATCTTTATTTCCAGTCTCATTCATTCATCTCAAAGCCTTCCTAGAAGGGGAATGGCTATTGGTCCACTCTGGTCCTCTCTTTGTTCCTTCCTCTCTGGGAAACATGAAGACTTTCAGGAAAACAATGGCTTCCAGGTAAACAATGCCCCCCCCCCCCCCCCCCCCCGCCCCCAGCTTTCTCAAACTTCTGCAGCATGTGAATTGGAGTTGGAGGATTGAAATGTCAGATAAAGAAATGTGAAAGAAAGGCTTTTTTGTCTGCTCTCAACCACCAAACTCTTCCTTTCCCTACATATGTGCACTGATGTGTGTTAACACTCAGGCCCTGGAGATGAGGGATCCTGAAGAGATGCATACTAATTAATCATTTCCTTATCTGTCAGAGCATACCCTGGGCAGATTGAGCTGCAGCGTGGAGGTACTTAAAACATTAATAAGATGTGAATAACATACTCCATGAAGGTGTTTCATGTACCTAGCATTAAAGACCAGACAAAACTGAAAGCAACGATGGGGAGGGAGTTTGTATTTTGAGACAACATGAAACAGGCTTCCCCCACTCAGCCTTGCTTAATGCAGAATATGGATGGAATCATAGATTTATTTTATTTTTTGAATTGAAAAACTTTATCTAAAGTAATTAGTTTAATTTTTAAAAATGAACAAATAAAAAAATGTTTAAAAGTGAAAAAAAAAAGAAAGAACCTGGGTTGAAAATCCCTGCTCTCTTACTTCCTACCTGTGTAAATTTAAATAAATTAATTAAACTCTAAAAAAAAATAAAGTAATTAGTTTAGAATATTTGTCCATGGTTACATGATTCATATTCTTTCCCTCCCCTCTTAGGACCTGGATGTATAAGGATCCTGCTCCCAATATGCAATTCCTCTGGACTTTACATGTGCCATTGATCAAGATCTATTTCCATATCATTGATATTTGCACCAGGGTGATTGTTTAGAGTCGACATCCCCAATCATATCCCCATCGACCCATGGGATCAAGCAGTTGTTTTTCTTCTGTGTTTCTGCTCCCACAGTTCTGTCTCTGGATGTGCATAGTGTTCTTTCTTGTAAGTCTCTCAGAATTGTCCTTGATCATTGCATTGCTGTTAGTAGAGAAGTCCATTACATTTGTGGAATCATATATTTAGAGATGAAAAACACCTTAGAAGTCAACTAGTCCCACCCCCTCATTTTGGGGAAACTGAGGCACAGGGCGATTAAATCATTTACTCAATGTCATTAGGGCATCAGCTGGCCAGGCTGGGATTTGAACAACTAGCTAGTAGAGTATGAAGCAAGATCCCTTTACTCTGCGGTAGCTAGGTGGTGCATTAGACAGACTGGTGGACCTTGAGTTAGTTGCTGGACCTATCATACATTTGAACAGCCAGTTTTCATTAAGTTTAATTCAAGAAAGGGAGGAATTGAAAGATTTCAAGTCAACCCCACAACTTTTATGACTTTCTTACAAGATATTGAAAACATACAAAAAACAGGACAACAAATAACTACAGTAGACACTAGCTGTGTGACCCTGGGCAAGTCGCTTACCCCGTTGGCCTCAGTTTCCTCAGCTGTCAGATGAGTCAGAGAAAGAAATGACAAACTACTCCTGTATCTTTGCCAAGAAACCTCAAATGGGATTGTGAAGAGTCAGACATGGTCAAAATGACCTGAATGACCCATGACTCCAAATTCAGCATGCTTTCCCTATCATCCCAGCTTTTCTCTGTTCATCATTTAACTTTGCCTGACAGTCTTATGAATGGCACCCAGGTTCAAATACTTCAATAATGGCAATGTGTGCCGTCCAAAACAGAACCCAATTTAATCACTTCTAAAATAGAACTGAAATAAGCTATTTGCTATAAGTCCAAGACCTGGTTGAATAAGCCATTCCAAGTTCATTGCATTTGGATGTTTATTATCAGCCAATTAGGCTCTTAATGACTCAGAAACCAACTTGCTCCCACAGATCATGTGGAATTTCAAGATTTGTCTTTTAATGGGAAAATTTGGTTATTCCAATCTTTCCCCTTTTTGTAATTAAAGTGCCCTTTCCCCCCACCTTAAATTATAGTCAAATATAGATGGCCTTCTCGAGCCACTATAACTAATATTTGAAATAAAATGACCTTTTCACCCCACTTTAAGTTATAATTTCTGTAAGAATAATGATAATAGTTGACATCTGTATGATAGTATATAATCTCATCCGGTCCTTATAGCAAACCTGGGGGAATTACCTCTGTTTTGCAGATGAGGAGGAAACTAGAGTTTGGGGTAAGACATCATGTATCAGAGGAAGGACTGGAAAACAGACCTCTTGAATCCCAAGTCTTGTTCTGAAGGCTATCATTTCATCTCATTATATTATATTTTACATAATAGTAATATATACTTGGCAGCTAGGTGGAACAGTGGATAGAGCATTGGGCTTTGAAATCAGGAAGTCTGATCTTCATGAGTTCAAATCCAGACTCAGACACTTACTGTCCATACCCTGGACAAGTCACTTAACCCTGTTTGCCTCAGTGTTCCTTTCTATAAAATAAAGCTGGACAAGAAAATGTCAAACTATTTAAAAAAATATATGTATTTATTACATTTGTCAAGAAAACCCAAAATGAGATCATGAAAATGACTGGGCAACAACAACCATATGTAATTAATAATAGCATTAATAATATGCTCCCAGGATGATGTGATTTTTATAGTAGAATAGTTGACATTTTCAGAAGACTTTTCATGGATTATTTTTTGTATTCCTTATAATAGTCCTGTGAGAAATTATAATTTCCATTTGATAGATGAGGAAACTGAGGTGCAAATATTTTAAGTGATTTCCTTGGGTTTATGCGGTTGCATCCTAGACAGAACTGAACCCAGGTCTGTTCTGAGTGCCTAGCACTGTTGCCACTATACCACAGCTCATTTCTAATGTAAGCTGTTTAATAAATCTATAGCAAACACCTCCACTTTCACTGGTATGGAACTTCCTCTGCCAATAAAGAGAAAACCCTTCTCTTATTTAGAAGTCTTTCAGAGTTACTTGAGTTTAACTGACCCGCCTAGAGTCACATAGCTAATAAATGTCAGAGGGAGAATTTGGATTCAGGTGAATTCTTCTTTTTAAAAATTATTTTAATTTTGTTATTGCTTCAGTTACATGTAGAAGCCATTTTTGACCATTGCTTTTTGACATTTTAAAATTTAGATTTCTCCTTTCATTGATTTTCTTCCCATCCTTTTCCAAGGCAGTGAATAATCTGCTATAGGTTATACCCATACTGTCAAGTAATACATGTTTTCATTTTGCTCATATCATGATAGAAGACACATATCACAATACAATAGAACTCTCATGAAGGATATAGAGTGGAAGATGCCATACTTTGATCTGGACTCTGATTCCAACAGTTCCTTCTTTGGCTGTGGATGACATATTTTTTTTTATGAGTCTCAGGTGGATCCTTCTTGATCTCTTCTTATCTCATTCTCCTGCCTAAGCACTCCTTATCTACTATACCAGGCTGCCTCTCTCAAATCCACCTGCTATTTCTACCATGGTTCTAATTAACTAACTTTTAATCAAGAAGTTCATACATAGATTATTTCAGAAAAACTGAGAAGACTTGTAAGAACTGATGCAGAGAGAGATGAGCAGAACCAAGAGAACAATTGATGCTACAGCATCAAAATTGTTCAAATGAACCATTTGGAAAAACTTGAACTCTCTTCAATTTAATGATCAACCATGATTCCAGAATACTTAGGATGGGAACTATATTACTCATGATAGAGGTGATGGACTAATCTGCATTTTTCAACAGATAACATGGGGATTTGTTTTCCTTAACTATTTCAATATAAAATAATATATAAATATGGGGGGCAGCTGGGTGGCTCGGTGAATCGAGAGCCAGGCCCAGAGATGGGAAGTTGTCCTGGGTGTAAATATGGCCTTGCTGTATCACCTTGGGCAAGTCACTTAACCCCCATTGCCTAGCCCTTACCACTCTTCTGTCTTGGAACCAATGCACAATATTAATTCTAAGACAGAAGGTAAGGTTTTTTTTTTTTTTTTTTCAGAATGGAGAATAGTGGAAAATAGAAAAAATGATTTAAATTTGCAAAAAATTTAATTTCCACATACCAAATAAAAGGGCAACAAAGTTCTTTTACACATTTAGAGATTGAAATAATAAAAGGACACACACACACACACCCTATGTGTAAATGGGATAAATCTATGCATTTGAGCACTGGTAAAGCTCTTCCTTACCACCATCTTTTTGGGAAGGAAGGAGAGAGGGAATAAGTATTTATGTGAAGTCTATTATATACCAGGCATTGTGCTAAGCATTTTTTTGGAAAATATTTCATCCTCAAAACAACGATATGAAGTAGGTGCTATTTTTATCCTCATGTACAATTAAGGAAATTGAGGCTATTCGAAATTAAATGACTTGCCTCAGCGTCACACAGGTCGTAAATATCTAAAGGTGGATTTGCACTCAGGTCTTCCTGACTTCAGGACTGGCACTTTTATCTACTGTGCTATCAGCTGCCTCATGAGAATGGGAAATAATCAGATTTTTAGTTAAATCAGAGATCTATGATAATAAAATTATATCCTAGTATTGCATATTATTATTAGTAGTAACTTTACATTAAGTTAATATTACATAAAATTTAATTTACTGTAAGGTGGACAGACTTGGGAGGCAAGAGAGACATAATTTCTAATCCTATCTTGGAACCTTGGTGAGTTATCCTAGGTTAATTTAATTGTACTTAGGGGATTAACAGGATTGTTAAAAAGACAAATGAGATAATAGAACTGGAAACAGGCCATCTAGTCCATTTTCATTTTACAGAGGGGTAAACTGAGACGCAGGGAGTATAAATGACTTGCTGAAGGTTATACAGTTAGTAAGGGGGCAAGGCTGTGATTCATTCCTTTGGTTTAAAATTTCTTTTAAAAACTTTACTCCTTTCCATTTATAAAGCTAGCATTCATATAGCACTTGAATATCTATAAAGCACTATACAAATGGTATCTCATTTTATCCTTATAGCAACCCTGGAGAGATTATCTCCATTTTATAGAGGAGGAAGTGAGTCAAATAGAAGTTAAGTGACTTTCCTTATGTTATACAGCTAGTAAGTATCTGAGGCTGGATTTGAACTCAGGCTTTTCCTGACTCCTTGTCCACTATATCTTCCAGCTTCCTATATTCTTAGCTCTTCTTCATGTTTGTTTTTGTTGTTTTCTTCCTTGTTTTTTTTATTTTCTTTTGGAGGACAATAACATACATATTTGTAGCAGTGATGAAATTAATATTAGAAATTATTCTAAATCCAGCATGCTCAGTTTGACCATTATTATCAACACCAAGCTATAATTGGTCATATATACTTAACTCAGTCTATCAGTCCCACATCCAACTCTCTGGGACCCCATTTGGGGTTTTCTTGGCTAAAATACTGAAGTATTTTGCGATTTCCTTTTCCAGCTCACCAAATAAGACCAACAGGATTAAATGACTTGCCAGCCAGAAAGTGACTGAGGCCAGATTTAAACTCTCGATTCCAGGACCGGCACTCTATCCACTATGTTTTACTAGTTTAATAGGTAACTAGCTAGTTATCCCAAGCAACTCTCTAAGTCAATGCAGTGTAGGGCACTTGTCAGTATGAACTGATAGAGGGAATTTTTTCAACAGGAGTTCACTGATCCAATTAAAAAAAAAAACTGATCCAGTTTAAAAAAAAAAAGACAGCTATTTTAGGGCCATGGATTTTGGTCTGGGCTCCTTCACTAATCCCCTGTATAGCCTTCTTGAGCAGGCAGGCTCTTTTACCAGACTCTGTTCACCTCATTTGAAAAATGAGAGCACTTAAACAGAATGCCCTTGCTTTCGAGCTTTCAAGTACTCTTTGATTGTATGGAACATGAAGAAAGCTCGGAATCTTTGAAAAACCCAGTGTCATTCCAAGTCCCAAAGTTCAGGAGTCCTAGGGTTTGAAGAGCTATATTGATTCCTTGAAAGAAGAGCAAAATGAACTATCAGATAATTTTCTGTCTTTGTAGCCTCATAATTGGAGGTAGATGGTTCCAAATTTTGTGGATTGAAAGGATGAGCTACAGTGTTTGCTCATCCTTTCCACTTGCTCAATAGACTGAAGTGTAAACCCCAGCAATGGTTTGTTTGGGGAGACATAAGGCTGTTGCAAATTTAAAGGAGTTACTGTAACACTCGCGAACAATTCTCTAAACAAAATAATTTGACTTAACTTTGATTTTAAAGTAAATCTATGCAATATAGTGTCTTTAGAGGAAAAGGAGGAGGCCAGGGGCATCAACAAGTTTTAAACACAAACACACATAACATGAACGTGTCTTGAAAAATAATAGACAATCTGAATCGTTTGAGATGCTCAGGACTTCAAAATTTCCTCATTTGTTTCAAGAAGCCACAGAAACTGAACGTTGGGTATTCATTGACACAGGATGGGGTTTCGTTGTGCTTGTCTCACATTTTAACAAAGTCAATGGAAAGGACTAAAAGAAACCATGCAAAAAAAAAATCTGAAACAATTTACACAATTACAAAGAGAAGCAGAGATGGGAAACTGTGAGATCTCTCTATCTCTGTCTCTCCTCTCCTCTGTCTGTCTCTTTTTAAGAGGTGAGGGACTCTGACTATGACACATTGATTACTTTATTAGACTCATTTGGTCAATTTTGGTGGTGATCCCCCCCTCCCTTTCTATTCTTTTTTATTCTTTGTTATAAGGCATGGTTCACTGGTCTACCAGAGCCAAGCATTAATCTAGAAATGAAACTGATGGAAAAATAAAAGATCATTACAGATTTTTGAAGGCTTGAGTCCTATGTGCTATGGATTAGTTATCATTAAAATGCATTTCTGGGGATGTACCTTAAAAGTCAAAACTTCCTTCCCATCTCTGCTCTCATCATATTTCTCTTCAGCCTCCCAAATGACATCTGCTCATCTCTAATCTCCCTGCCTCTAATTCATCATGCAAAACCATACTAGGCTTATCTCCCTAAAGTACCCCTTGAGTAATGTCATTCCTGCCCAAAATTCCTACAGTGGCTCTCTTATGACACTCAAATTCTGTAAATTCATGATTTTGGTCAAATCTCAGATTAGCCATGATACTGTAGAAAGAGCACTGGACTAAAAAGACCCTCAGTCTTTTGGGCAGTTGAGTTGGCAAGCCTCTTAAAGGATCTGTGCCTCAATTTTGCCATCTTTAAAATGGGTTTGATTATATTTGCCTCACTGTAGACAAAGATCCCCCTCTCTGTAACTCATTTGAATAAGAACATCTAATTAATCAGTTGTTGTAATTGATCATTTACCAAATTTCAGATGGATATTATATGACATATAATATAAATTTATATAAATCTATTAATATAAAATTTATATAAATAATGAAATAAATTAATTTTTAAAATGTGATATAAAAAGACAGAATTTATTCTTTGTTCCTGTTATTTACTCATTTCAGTTGCATCTGACTCTTTGTGACCCCATTTGGAGTATTTTAACAAAGATACTGGTGCTGTTTGCTTTTTCCTTCTCCAGATAATTTTATGGAAGAGGAGGCCAACAGGGTTAAGTGACTTGACCAGGGTCACATAGCTAGTAAGTGTCTGAGGCCAGATTTAAACTCAGGAACATGACTCTTCCTTATTCTAGGACCAGCACTCAATCTACTGTACCTCCTAGCTGCTCTTTCTTTATTCTAGTGGCTCCTGACTTTTTCAAATGCGAGGACACCTTTTGTAATGGCAAAAAGATTTCTTGGATTTTACATGACAGTAATAGTATCTTAGTATGAGAAAATGCATAGTGACAAGATGACAGTATTTGAGGTGCGTATGGATTTGGGACTGCCTTGCTAGAATTCTCCAGTCCCCAGGTGGAGAATCTATAGCTTGAGACCAAGGAAAGTCATTTTAAAACATAGAAGTAAATGAAAAATCTCTATAAATTATGTTGAGACAGTTGGCTTATGTCATGTTTCAATGGCTTGTCTTACTATGTTGTATACTTTTAGAATTGTTATTTTTCTGGGTTTGTGTGATTTTTTTTCTTACTCTCAAAATAAAAATAATTGTTTAAGTTCTTAACATTTTAATTTTTACATTGACAGCAGATGCTTCTCCAAATGAGTGAAGTTAATTAAAGACAAATCAGTTTATACACTAAGAAAGGCAAAAAAGAGGACGCCTAAGCAAAAATGAAATGAAATTTATTAAACACTCTTCTTATTTTATTTTTTGAAAAAACCTTTACCTTCTGTCTTAGAATCAGTATTTGGTACCAAGGCGAAAGAATGGTAGAGGGTAGGCAATGGAGGTTGAATGACTTGTCCAAGGTCACATAGATAAAATCCTCTTCTGTTTAGAATTGGCAAGGAACTTGGAGGCAGGAGCTCTATCCTTCCAATTATACAGATGAGGAAACTGAGGCACACAGTTTTGTGACTTGTCTAGACACACAGTAAGGGACTAAGCTAAGATTCAAACTTAGCAACCTCAAGAGAATTTCTGGCAAGGATTCTGCTAACTTTTTGTCTCTGTCAGATCAATGTGTATGTGTGTGGTGGGGTGGATGGATGGGGAGGTAGGAACAGGGAGAAATAGCAGATCAAGAGATTTTTTCCCCTAGCTTTCTCCTTTTGTATAGAAAGTGGGGTAGCTAAATGCCACAGTGGATAGAATGCCAGGCTTGGAGTTGGAAGGACCTGGATAGCCTCAGATACTGTGTCACTTAATCTTGTATGCCTCAATTTCCTAATCTGTAAAATGAGCTGGAAAAGAAAATGACAGACCACTCCAGTAACCCTAGGTAGGGTCATAAAGAGTCAGACACTACTGAAATGACTAAATAATAAATAGAAAATGTCCCATCTCTGACATAATTCGTCCTTTCCATCATTTTAGAGCAGTGATCAGTGGGAAAGCTGGAAAAAAATTACTCCTTGGGATCTTTGGGCAGTTGAGGTCAATTGTAGTCAGTTGAGAGGTCAGAAGAGAAAGAAAAAGGGAAAAGAACCCAACTTATCCATGGATGGTTTTGGGTCCATTCTTCTGGACCTAGGAGCTTATTCAATTCTGACCTTGACTGGACTCTTGTGAAACATTTCCAGAGTCCAGAGGCTCATTCTTCTGCCCAGATGACCAAGAGCTTATAAGGGTCCAAATGGCAAAACAATTCACAAAGATGCTGAATGTTGTTCTGGACTGAATTTCTGACTTCACTCTTTAAGTTTTTATGCCACTCTCCAGATCCTAAAGCATGTGAATGAGTACTGTAAATAAGTAAATATTCACTTAAGGTTTTTAGCTCAATATTTCATATTTTGTGATGTCTTAAAATCTATGAAATCCAAGCCCTTGAGAACAAGTCAACAAACAATTATTAAATGCATACTATGTGCCAGACACTGTGCTAATTACTGTACCTCCAAAGAAAGGCAGACACACATCAAAGAAGCTCAGATTCTGGTGGGGGGAGACAATATATGAATAGTTGGGTACCCATAAGAGAGAGACAGAATATGTTGAAGGTGATCTCGAAACCACCAAGCAGCTGAGGAGACTGGGTAGGTCCTCCTCTAAAGGGCAAGTGTTGAGCTGAAGGAAGCCAGGGAAAGTGAGGGCAGGAAGAATAGGGTGAAGATATCTTCATGAACAGCTTCTATTTGAGGAAAAATCTATTGGCGTCAGGAAAATGTTGTTCATCATTCCACCCTTGGCTTTCCCCTTTTTTTTCCTCCTACCTCAACATTTTTTTTTCTTCTAAAAATTATTTTTCCCAATTACAAGTAAAAACAACTTTTTAGCATCTTTTTCTTAAAAAAATGTATTCCAAATTCTCTCTCCATTCCACTCTCCTTCCCTTCCCACCAAACAATCTAATATGGATTTTATATCTGCAATAATGCTATAAAATTTTTTTCAGTCATTTTGTATCCCCCCCCCCCCCCGCCTATTCTCCCAACCTCCAATTCCTAATGGTACCTGCTCTTAAACCTCTTGCCCTCAATCAAAACAGGAGAGAATCTACTATCAGTCATTTGGACCTGTGCCCTTCTGAGTTGTAGCTATTCCATTCTCTGGATCCCAGGCCCCTTCTTTCCTCATTATCACCCTCTGATTCCAAGGAAGCCCAATGAAATCCTGATTATTATAAAGCCATGGGATCTTTACAGAAAGGAAGAGACAGTACACATCTAGCTAGGTCAGCTCCCTTGCTTTGTACATGAAGGAATACAGAAAGATGCAAAAACATAAATGGCAAGGTCATGCAGGAGCAGCTAGGTGACATAGTAGATAGAATGCTAAACCTAGAGTCAAGAAGACTCACCTTCATGAGTCAAATCCAGACTCAAACACATGCAGAGTTTACTACCTCTCAGCTCACGCTACATGTCTCTGAGCCTGGGTTTGAACATCTTTAAAATGAGGATGATCATTTTTTGCCTGATCCTGGGCAAGTCACTTAACCCTGGTCGCCTCAGTTTCCTCATCTGTAAAATGAGCTGGAGAAAGATTACTTCCTTATTTCATCAGGTTACAGTATTACTTAAAATTACTCCAATATCTTTGCCAAATAAAACCCAAAATGGGGTCCTGAAGAGTTGGGCAAGACTGAAAAAAATACTGAACAAGAAAAAAAGGGTCACTTAGAACCATGATTAAGACTAGAACTCAAGACTCTTGCCTTTCAGTCTTAATTTCTTTTCATAATATTGTGTAGGTCCCTATTATAAATGAATGAAAAAGAACGAAGGGATAGTAGGATACAATATAGGATTTGGAGTTAGAAAAACTATGTTCATATCTCCCCATAACTGTTTTTGGTTGCTCTTGTCCAATTCAGTGAATGAGAGGGTTAGTTGAGATGATTAGATTAGATTTCTAATTCATCTAAATTCTATTTCCGTCTCTAAATCTATAATCCTAAGTAGTAGGGTTTTTTTTTTTTAGTAAGTTGACTATAAAACACCAGTTCTCCTGCACTGTCTGGCTAAAATGAATGAGAATAGGATCTCTGAGCAATTTAAAAAATTCTAAGCTCTATGATTTCAATATTTTGGTAAAGATTTGATTCTCTGAGAAAATTATGAGAAAACCCCTTCCCCAGTGGATCTGTGATTCAGCTATTTAAATGAGTCACTACTTTTGGCTTCTTAAAGAGTTGTAGTATACATAGGAGTTCCCCTAGAAAATATCCTACTCATATGTCCTCTGATGGCTTTGAGGTGATCCTTAGTCCTCAAAGACTATGACTGCACTGAATACATTTATTTTAAAGGTCAGCTGTGTTGGAATACTTAAAAATCCCATCCCAGAAACAAGTTGTTTAGGTGTTTCAAAGATCATTCCTGCTAGGTAAAAAGAGAGAATTATCCCTGGTAGCCTGGCCTCTAGGTGAATAATTTCTTGCCCATGGCAATCTGTGAAACAAAGAGCAGTACAAATTGGCACTCAGTTCTTTGCCTCTATCTTCTGCTTCTGCAATGAGAGTGACAGATGGGTGGAAAAAGAGAGCAGAGGTCAAGAAGAATCTCCAGATTTTCAGATGGCCCATAAACATTAACTGTCTGTACTCTAAATGAGGGTGCTCTCTTCAGTTACATCCAATTGTGTTCCACTGTTCCTGGAGAAATGAAATCATCTCAATTTGACATCATCATTCTAAATAAATCTAAAGCTAAAAAGAAACTTCCATTGAATGGAAGGAAAGGATCCATGAGTGTTCTTGGAGGCACAAACATTGGAGTTGGGAGAATTTTTTTGTTTTGTATCATTTTTAGTTTTTTAGAATCGAACTATGACGAGAGGTCATTTTGAGTTACTTTGCAGTGCTCAGAATGAGCAAAAGTTAAAAGACTGCCATGAAGATAATTGCAGATGATGCCATAATTCCGGATACAGAGGATGGATGGATAAAAATAGTACAGAGAACATGGAAGTTGACCCTCCTAAATAAAATAATACATATCTAATTTTTTTCGTGACGGCTACAAAAACAGTTATTGAGACATGTGGATAAAGAAAGATAGCAAAGTGTTGGCAGACTGCATTGAAGACACACATATACAATAATTTTGTAAGAAATGATTTGTGCAGCAGAAGATGTGGCGAGGAATGAATAACATAATGAAAAATGAAATTGATTATATTTTTAGAGACTAGAAAAACTCATTATGGACATCCAAGTTATTCCTGAATCGGTGATTTATATGTACATTTAGACCACCAACTTGTTAGTGCAAAGATAAAAATTAAAATAAGAAAAAATGTAGTTATCATAATCTCCAATTTTCAGTTATTAATACTGAAAATTGGAAATAAAGCAAAAGATTTTGATATGGTTTATCACTTTCTTACCAAAATTTAGGCAACATAAGGTAGTTGACACAAGAAAAGAGGCCAAAGAAACCTAGAACAACTCCAGGAAGAAAACACTGCTCTTCTTGCCCAGTGAAGAAATAATGGCCACTGAGAACAATGTCCTTTAGAATAGAAACTTTGCAAAAGCTTATGGATGATGGTAGAAGATTCTGAGTAATAATATATCATAAAATATTGACAACTTATGGAGGAGAAAATGTATTCAAATAGAACTTTGTGTGAGGCTCAAGGAACATGACAAGAACATCACCTAGGTTTATATCTCACTTTGGCATACAGGCATTTACTGACTGTGTGACTTGGACAATCATTTAATCTCCTCAACCTCAGTTTTTTTGTATTGAGGTGGTTGGATTCAAAGACCTCCCAAGGTCCCTCTCAGCTCTATATCTAAGATCACCCGGGGGGGGGGGGGGGTGAATGAAAGAATTTTCTTTAAAGAATTGAGAATAGTTCATGTAGAGAAGAAAAGACTTGGGGGTATGAAGAGGGGAGGAAGAGAAGGGAAAATAAGTATTTATATGGTGGCTATTATTTTCCAGACTCTGCTAATTTTTTTTCTTTTTTCAAATATCTCATTATATCTTTATAACACCCTGCGAGGTAGTGGCTACTATTTCCTCCATTTTACAATTGAGAAAACTGAGACAAACAAGTTAAAAATCAACTTACCTAGGGCCATATTTCTTTTTTTTTTTTAAAACCCTTACCTTCCTTCTTGGAGTCAATACTGTGTATTGGCTCCAAGGCAGAAGAGTGGTAAGGGCTAGGCAATGGGGGTCAAGTGACTTGCCCAGGGTCACACAGCTGAGAAGTGTCTGAGGCCAGATTTGAACCTAGGACCTCCCGTCTGTAGGGCTAGCTCTCAATCCACTGAGCTACCCAGCTGCCCCGCCCCCAGGGCCATATTTCTAATAAGTCTCTAAGACCTGATTTGAACTCAGGTCTTCCTAATTCTAGACCCGGTATCTTTAGCTGCTTTTGAGTATTTTGAAAGTTATACCACTGCAGAAAGATTCTGACCCCAGAGGGCAGAATCAGGAGGACTAGGAGTCATGGAAAGGAGGAGATTCAGTGTGAAGAAAACATTCCTAAGAATTAGAAATATCCCAATTTGGAATGCTTTGCCTGAAATAGATATGGTTTCCCCCACATTTGAGGTCTTTGAAATAAAGGTTAGATGACCATTTATTGGGCATTTATGTTATATAAGGGAATCTTTTGCAGGGACAAATTGGATTGGGTGATATCTGTGTTCTCTTCTGATGAGATTCTTAAATTCTATAGTTGGGTGACTTATATGGCCCCTTCCAGCTCTATGCTACTGTGACTCTGTGATTTTTTATCATTTTGTCGATGTTTATATTTTTAAATAGCTTTTTAAGAAGAGCACAATATCATTCTCAAGCTAGAAAACCTCTTCTAAAACTTTCTCCACTCCACTGCATTAGACTTAAAAAAAAAAAAGGAATATAAAAACACTCTGCAGTTGGTGTTTTTTATTCATATATTCCTATGGTCTCCTGCACTAATGATTAACCACCAACTCATTAATTAAAATCATTTTGCTTGCAGAAATCCTCCAAACAATTATTTTGCTCCCATCCTTGGGAAATGCCTTGTGCAAGAAACATCAATAGGAAATCTGAATAAGCAATTGCAGAGGACTTCTCGTGATCGGGAGTAGAAAAAACCATCACTTTATTTTTCTAGCTTTGAAGTTTAAATGATCTTTTGGACTGTATGATGGTAATCAGGATCACACAAAAGAATATATAGTCCTTCATCACACACTAGCATCAAGGTTCTCTTTGCCTGGTAATCATCTTTCAGAGCCATAGATTGCCTCTTCCACACTTTTGCTGTAGCAGTGTCCCTAAAGTAACTTAGAAATTGGGTGACAACATGACATAACGGTGATAATGTATGAGAGGAAACATATTATTAAGTACCATGATAGCAGAATAATACATCAAAGTGTCAGTTTGGATACAGACATTCATCCATTTTAACATATGGGATGAATTTGAGAATGTAGAAAGTTAAATTTATAGAGTTTCTTATAAGAAAAAAGGTTTTTGTAAACCCAGAACTTGATAAAGTCTCCCTCTACCAATTTCCTGAGCCCTATGGCAAAGGGAATTGGGATTTCCAGATGAAAGCTACAAATGAAAACTCTCAATTCTGCTGTTCTAGTTTTCGGCCATCCAAGCAATACATGGAGGTGGTTGCTTGTATTTATGTGCTGTTAGTACTGGGAAATATTACAACCCCGGAGGCCAAAGAGCAAACCATTCGCCGTGTCTGGCATCTTAAAATGTTGGACAATAATAGCTTAACTCGCTTTTATTGAGACTTGAAAGGAAACTTGAATGAGCCTGGAGAAAAGTTAAGAAAAATTAACTTCAAATTAAAAGATGAAATTGTATTTCAAACCGGAAAGCTCCATGAAATCTTGTTTTGTGACGACTCCTTAGAAAGAAAGGTCATAGATGAACCTCACATAAAGGAAACTGTGATTTGGGGAGAGAGGTAGTGGACAAGACCCGATCTCAAATGTATTGTGGCTATAAAATGATTGTATATAGTACTTATTGTGCTCCTATAGCATTTCTCTCCATGCTGCTTAAGGGTATTATAAAATTGAGTTCATTAAAATCATTTCCCAGGAGACTTGGGAAATAATGTCATGCTGTAGTTTGGGCAGAGCAAAGAGCTCTTAAATATCTTTGCATATGTAGTAGGGAAAAATAAAATCTTCCTAGGAATTTTCACCTGTCTATTCAATTTAAAATGATCAGTGACTTAGAGCTTGATACAAAATTGATGACATCCTTGTTTGGAGAAAAAAACTCCCCAATGATCCTGAATCTTCCTGCTTTGTCAGACAGATAATAAATGATATTGTTGTCAGATAATAAATGGCATAGGCTTTTAAGCTTTTATATATATGTGTGTGTATGTGTGTATATCAAATTAAAATCTTTGCATTGAGAAAAAATAAAACATGATGATCCATGCCTGGTCACATTCTTCTGCTCCCCATACCTGGAGGTGGAGGTCTCATTTGATCACTATCAACACATCATTTCAGCCAGGCAAAATTCAATTCAAATTATACTTATTACATATCTAGTTTGTACAGAATACTGTGTTGGGAGTGATAGGAAAGAGCCAGCTTAGAAAAAAAAAATAACCCCTCTTCTCTTGGACCTAGGATCTAGTAGGGAGATGTGACACAAACACAATAATTAATCAACGAAAAATTGGTAAACAAGAAGAGTAAAAATGATAGGTGGAGAAGGCACAAGAGGCTCAGAGGAAGTGCCTTATGAGTTGGGTTTTAAAGGATAGAGTGCAACTTAAGGGGAGGATGGAGAGGAGGTTCCAGATAAAGAGATGGGGACGCCCAGAGCGTGTCAAAGAAATAGAAGAGGAATAGCCTATTTTGGCTAGAACATGGAGTACATGGAAGGGAATAATATGAGATGAATTTGGAATTATGGAGTTGTGAAAAGAGGTTTCATTTACTGTAAAGCAATAGACAGTCATTGAAGGATTTTGAGCAAAGGAGTGACCCTATCACATCTATGCATAAAGAAGATTAATATGGTACTCATTTGCTAGAGAACTGCCTCATTTCTCATTTCCTATCAGCTCAGTAGACCAGGATTAGATTTCTCACAATTATACATAATTACTAGATAACACAGAAGCAACAGGTGGAACTTATTGAATTTCTCATGACAATTATTATATGGTTTCTTTTTAGTCATCTTAATTTATTTTGATCCTGAAAAGGTAGTCACATACTTGTTTATGTGGATGCCTTTAAATGCAAAGCATTTGGAAACTAGAAAGAATATTCTAAGTTAATTCCATTATTATAAGAAGTCTAGTACTAAGATGCTCAGGCTCATTCCTCCCTCCCATTAATTGACCTTTCTCCATAAGTAGGATTACAATCAGTATCATTCATCAGATCCCTGTTCTCATCATTGTGGTCATTCCCTCCATTTCAGAGGAGAATTATGATCAAATCTAATCTTTTCATCCTGTATGATTTTTGTTTTGTGTGTGTTTTCTCATTGTATATAACCAACGAGCTAGAAGTCTCCCTCTAAGACTGATTACATTATACTAGTTCTTGGATGCCAGTACAACACATATACTGCCTATGTTATATGCTTTGCTTTCTATATACGAATGACCTCTTTCCTTTTCCAACCACACATCTCCCAAAAATGTCCTTTTCTTGCATGGAAGTCATCATTGGATGAATTAAAATGCACCATTGTCATTGTGGATGTTCAGTCATCTCCAACTCTTTGGGGATCCCATTTGAGATTTTCTTGGGAAAGATACTGGAATGTTTTGCCATTTCCTTCTGCAGTTCATTTGACAGATGAGGAAACTAAGGTAAATAGGGTAAAGTGGCTTGCCACACATCTCTCTATGAGTCACCAACATTTGAAGTAACTTCCACATGTGCAGCCTCTCCCACAGGTTGGTTACTTCCTCCTTGAACTTTCATTTTGATGAAGCAGTACAGAACAGCCATGTCTTCATTCCTCTACAGGATCTCCTCCTGATTATTATGGACTTTATAGTGCCACATGACAGGAACCTTGATATGTTCTTCAGGCTCCCCTCCACCATTTTGGTTCCTTTTTATGTTTCATCTTTTCTCCACTAGAATCTGTTCCTTGATAGCAGTGCCTATCTTTCTGATTCTGTTTAATTCTTCAGCATTAAGCCAATTCCTAGCACAAAAGTTTTATTCAATGCTCATTGAACTTAACTTAGTTCATCAGAGATAATGATGTTCCAAGATTTGCTATCAAAGAGCATCACTGAGTATTACAGGGGAAACATGTGTGTTGTACATATATATACATATATATGTACACACATGGGCATGCACAGTATATATCATATCTATTCATTTCCATTTCTACACCTATGTTTCTATTTCCCTTATCTCCAGTTTATGAACAATTAAGAGACAGAGAGAGAGAGAGAGAGAGAGAGAGAGAGAGAGAGAGAGAGAGAGAGAGAGAGAGAGAGAGAGAGAGAGAGAGAGAACACACCAGGAAGAGAACATTTTCCAACGTGGTGGTATTCTTTTCCTCCTCATACCTAATATTTACTCATCTAGGCACATCATGTGTCCCTTAATATATAATCAAAGCTCATTGAGGGTAGGGACAATTTAATTTTTAACTCTATAATCCCCCAAACTTAGCCTAGCACCTCGTTTAATAATAAGAGACTTCTAAATGTCTATTGAATTGAATTGAATTGAATTTACTCATGGTCTATTGTGTAAATCACTGTGTAGAAGCTGGAATAGGCTGCAAAAACATTTTTATTTCTCCCTATCTCACTACTTGGGGAAACTGAAATGCCAGACTGCTAATTTAAAAATGTTTTTAAAAAGAAGAAAGCTAGATATTACTACTGAAAAATCTGATGCTAATACATTCCTTGATCTGGCAGCATAAGCCTACCTAACCATTGAAAACTACCTAGATTGTCACTGTTTAATGATGAGGGCTGCATCTTAAACTTTGTGTACCTTAAGATTTGTTTATTAGGTAAGTAATCGCTCTCAAGCGAAATGGGCAACTTCAATGTCAGAGAATATTATAGCAGCTCCAGCTTTCTCTTTCCCAGCAGATATTTTCCCCTTGGATACAACAGGCTTAGACAAAACTAATCACATCCAAGGTCACGGGTTTTGTGTTTTTTTTTTCCTTTTTAGACTTGCACTACAGAAACATGATTTCTTAAAAAAAATTAAATACTGTCAAATCCTTTTGGGTGCTATGCTTGAAAGTTCCTGAATCCTATGCATAAAACATAATGCATCATTAGACAGTAAATACGGGAAGGAGTGACTTCATAAGATGCAGTATGAAATTATTTTAAAATTGGGAATTTTAATTGGCTGACAATCTCTCCCCAGAGTTTACCAATTAGCCTGCATTTAAAGGACATGGTAATGGTTGGTCGATCAAAGTGGAAATTATTAATGGTGTCAGAATAGTAGGACACACTGATTGTCATGTTTCATTAATAACTTGTAAATTGTCTAACTTCCCATTTCATACTAGGGTATGTGGAAATTATGTGTGATTGCCTTTTGTACTTTCTGGCACACAGATCTGCAGCTAAAAAACACACTGAATAAGTGGCCATTTTCTCTGTAGCGATTGTGCGCTTGTTTGATACAGACTTGAGGTTGAAAGATATATACTCTGACATTAATTTGCACTTCTGTTGAAACCAATACATTTAGTTCATTGAAATATTTGAAGTATGTAGAGAGATGTTGTATGTCATGGTGGATAGAGAAGAGGAAGTAAAAAACTTGGGTTCCAGTCCCATCTCTCAAAAATTGGCTCTGTGACCCTGGTCAAGTCACTTAATCTCAACCTTCCTCACTTATCTCTCTTAGGCTATAAATTTCAAAGCAGGTTTTGATTGTATTGTTTGGTAGCTTTTTATACCAGTGACATGTTCTGCCATATTTATTATGCATATACATGGGTGTATGGTATTTCCATATCTATTTATAATGCATATTTATAATTATATATAAACTTGTAAATATATTATCTTCATATAAACATAAAATAATGACCATGTCAGTTCCCTTCACAAAATTCTTCAATGGTGCCCTTGTTACCTGTATGGTAAAATACAAGTCTTGGAATTTCTGAATTCCCCACAAGATGGCTTCCAATAGCCTTTCTGGTTTTATTTTATCTCTTTTTCTTTTGTATACTCTCTGTTCAGGTCAAATGAACTATTAGTTCTTCACCATAAACTATCTGACATCTCTTGCCTCCATGCCTTTGCAAAGTGGTACCCAGTTACTGGACTCCAATGTATTCTCTTCTCCTCCTAGAATCCCTGACCTCCTGCATGAGAACTTGGTTGATTTCCCCAGACATGACATTTTCATAGTCTTGAAATTACTTTGTATATCTTTCATATTTTCTCGTCTATGTACAAATTGTATTGTCCTGGTGGAAAATGGGATTCTTGAGACCAAAGATTGCTTTTGTAAAATCTTTGTTATCTCCAGAGAGCCTAGCACAGTGCCTTGTGAATGTGATGAATAAATATTTGTTAAATGGAGTTGAATTGAAGCAAGATTTTGAAACAATGGCAATACTTATACTATGGAACTTGACATACGTACACTCCTAAGTGGTGATTTTAGATTCAACTGTTGTCTGTTGGGTTTTTTTATTACTTCAGACTTTGCTTCTTTTGCTTAATAAACTCTGGGGCAGGTATTCAGAAAACTGGGACTGTCTGGCCAAATTAGGACATTTGGTCATCTTATCCTTTAAAAAACAGCTTTCTCTCCACTCTTATCCTCGTACCGGCATACTTCTTCCCCTAAACAAAACCACCAGGAACCCAGGAAATTCCAATTCACAAAAGAGCATTGTGTCATGAGGACAAACCTTACCCCAAGAACTGCTACCCTCACTCCCCCACTGCACCAAGGAAAAGAACTTAACTCGAAGAAAGTCCCCTGAAGGTTTGTTCAATAACAGAGAAACCATAAACATAATATACTATGTTAATAATAAAACAATTGAAATCACGTGACAGATGCAGAAAAGACTTTTTGATAAATTATAAAACATTTCATGTAAACCAAAACAAACCATTAAAAAGTTCAGGAATAAATGGACCAGTTCCTAAAGTAGTTAGTTTAGAAAATCTGAAACCAAGAGCTTTTGTCATGAAAGGAGAAAAGCTTGTGGCTTTTACAATGAAATCAGAAGTGAAGCAAGGCTATCCATTGTCATACGAATTGATATAGTTTTGGGAAAACTAGGTATTACGTGGGTCAAGAGAAACAACGAAGCAACAAAAGTATTGCTTTTTGTAGATGATGTGACAGTTTCACTTTAGACAATCCTAGAGATTCATTTAAAATAAATAGAAACAAACCTTATTAAAGAAAAAGGATATAAAATAAAGCCTTGAAAATCTTCAGCTGTTTATTTAATATATTACCAACAAAAAACATCCAGATGAGATAGACATATTCCAATCAAAGTAAATACAAATTATGTTAAATTGGGGGGACCTACCTCCCAGGTCACACACAGGAATTATGTAAAAACAAGTACAAAACCACTTTTTTATAGAAATAATGTTTGAGTCAACTAATTGTAGACACATTAATTGTTTATGATTAGGCTGAGCTGATAAAATAAAAATAATATTACCTAAATTAATTCACAGACTATACAATGCCAGTCAAACTGCCAAAAGGTTACTTTTTATTACAGAAACAGTAGTAACAAAAATAATCTGTGAAACATCAAATCAAGAAAGAAGGACTAGGGGGCAGCTGAGTAGCTCAGTGTATTGACAGCCAGGCCCAGAGATGGGAGGTCCTGGGTTCAAATATGACCCCAGACACTTCCCAGATGTGTGACCCTGGGCAAGTCACCCCATTGCCAAGCCCTTACCACTCTTCTGCCTTGGAACCAATACACAGTGTTGAGTCTAAGATGAGAAAGTGAAAGAAAGGAAGAAAGAAAGGAAGAAAGAAAGAAAGGAAGGAAGGAAGGAAGGAAGGAAAGGAAGGAAGGAAGGAAGGAAGAAAGAAAGAAAGAAAGAAAGAAAGAAAGAAAGAAAGAAAGAAAGAAAGAAAGAAAGAAAGAAAGAAAGAAAGAAAGAGAAAGAAAGAAAGAAAGAGAAAGAAAGAAAGAGAAAGAAAGAAAGAAAGAAAAGAAGAAAGAGAGAGAGAAAGAAAGAAAGAGAGAGAGAAAGAGAGAAAGAGAGAGAGAAAGAAAGAAAGAGAAAGAGAGAAAAAAGGAAGAAGGAAGGAAAGAGAGAAAGAGAGAAAAAAAGGAAGAAGGAAGGAAAGAAGAAAAAAAGAAAGAAGGAAGGAAAGAAGAAAAAAAGAAAGAAGGAAGGAAAGAAGAAAAAAGAAAGAAGGAAGGAAAGAAGAAAAAAGAAAGAAGGAAGGAAAGAAGAAAAGACGAAAAGACGAAAAGACGAAAGAAGAGATAGACGTTTTCAGACATGGCTACTTTATGAATTTTTATTAGATTTATTATACTTATTTGTTATAAGAATGGGCTTTTGTGGTAGATAGTCAAAGGAGAGAGGGAAGGAACCATGAAGGAGTGATAATGAACCCTCCCAATGAAAAATGAAAAGAAAGATAACACCAGTGAATGATTTTTAAAATATAGAGAAAAGAGTAGAAGTTCAGAAGGAGACACAGATGAGCAAAACAGTATTGTCATTAACATACTGAATTTGTGATACAATTTTGAGAATCAAGTTGTACCAGAGTCAAGATTCACTCAGGACACTTTTCTTATTCTTTGTTTGGAGGAACATTCATGTTTGTTGCGTCTATAATGATACAAAGCATCAGACACTTCTTAGTTGTGTGATTGAGCAAGTTGCTTAATTCCAATTGCCACTCTTCTGCCTTAGAATTTATACTTGGTCCTGATTCTAAGGCAGATGATAAATGTTTGTTTAAAAGGGTATTATGAAACTCCCTAAAATACTATTTACTTTTTGCTCTTTCAGCTCTTTAGTGTGGAAACTTTTCGTAAAAAAGAGGAGATTTTTCTTTTTCCAAATTGCTAAATTGAGAATTATTATGTGGTCCAGTGGATGAAGTACTTGATTTGGGATTGGAAGGCCTAGGGCATAGGATCAGTTCAGCCACTAATTATTTCTATTACCTTGACTTAGTCACATTGTCTCTAAATCTGGGTTTCCTCATTTGTTGTTCAACAGTTTAAATTTTAAACAAATTACTGATATATTTTGATTTTACATCATTCTTTCTGAGTATATCCTTCCTTTCTCTTCAACCTTGTCTTCATCCATTGTAACAAACAATAAAAACAAGGAAAAATAGACAGCACAACCAATCCACACATCAGCCAAGTCTTTCAGTATAAGACATCTTCCAAATTTAAAGTCTCCCACTCCTAAAAAGAAGCAAGGAAGGAATGTGCCTTTATTCATCACTTCTTTGGGTATAGCCTCAATCATTACAGTTAAAAAGTGCAAGTTTTGTTTTTGTTCATTCTTTGCACTTATTTAGTTGTAACAATACTTTATGCTGTTTCCTACATTCTACTTATATTATTTTGCATCAGTTCAAATGTCTTCCAATGCTTCTCTGGAATCTTCATAGTCATAATTCTTGTTTTTTCTTCTGCTGAAATCTTTGGTTTCACTGATACAGGGAATGTTTCACTGAAGAGATTTTTTTTTCTAACATGTAAGTGAGTATTTACTTTGCAAATTATGGTCTTAAGTGAGTTGCCTGAAACAATGAGAGATTGAGTGATTTGCTGGGATCACATATACCCATCCAGGAGAGATCAGAAATGTGAATTTGAACACAATGTTTTTTTACTAAAAGGTCAGCTCTCTATTCATTACCTCACTCTACCTCTCCATTGGTTTAGTCATTTCCAGTTTATTTTTTTCATTTTTTTATTCCTCCAAAGTGGTGACATGAATAATTTGCTGTATATGATCTTTCTTTCTGCCTGACTTTTTTAGGGTCTATATGACCTACTGATTTTGTTTTTTTCCACTCAAGAGTGTTTCCATCTTGATTTGGGTTCTCATCTCCTCCTGCCATTTATTTCCTGAATGACCTTGGACATAACCTCTTTGGACTTCAGTTTCCTAAACTGTAAAATAAAGGAGCCAGACTAAATAAACTCTAATGTTCCTTCCAAATGTAAAGCTATGATCTCTAACTAAAACCTGTCTGTGCTATTTTAACAACTTTCTTACTGGTTTCTTGCCTTCAGTCTCCTCTATCCAATTCATTCTCCATTCTTCACATATCTGATAAAATAATCCTAATGCAAGGATATGATCATTCTAGTCTCAATCTAAATATCATTCCACCCTCATTTCACACCCCCTTTTTACATGCTCTACATTTCTTTGAAGGTCTTTCCTTGCCTCTGGACATTCAGGAAATCTGTCTTCACTGGAACTCAGTCCTTCACCCTTGCTTGTTGAAATACTTCACAGACTAGCTCAGTAGTTATTCATGTTCCCTGTGTTTTTTTTCTATTATGCCATGATAACATTGGGTTATCTGTCATTAAAGTTCTTCAAGTGGAATCTGTAATACTCTCAGGGACATGGGGCAGGGTTTTCCTGTTCATATATGTGTTGGATTTAAAATTGGTGGCACAGAGGCACAGTTTGGAGTCAAGGAGACGAGTTCAAATAGGGATTCAGATGCTTATTAGCTGTGTGACCCTGTGCAAGTCATTAAACTTCTTTACTTCAGTTTCTTTATCTGTAAATCATAGATAATGATAGCAGTTACCTTATAGAGTTCTTGGAAGGATCAAATGAGTATAATTGTAAGGCTCTTGGTATGGTATCTGGAACATAGTAAATGCCATATAAATGGTGTTATGGTTATTGTCTCTTCTGGTTGTGGGAGCCCACGATTCTGTTTGAATAAGTTAAAATAGTAGTTCTTTTCCCACAACATTTCTAGAGTTCCTACCTCTCCTCTTTACTTTTATTTCTGCCACCTGAGTGCAGACACTCATTATAACTCACCTGGATGATTGCAGTGACCTTCTTCCAGAGATTCCTATTTCCTCTCTCTTTCTCCCAGCTTTCCAATCCATTCTATACACTTCTACTAGAATAGCTTTTCATAGGCATGAAACTGGTCATTTCATTCCTTGTCTCGGATATCTTCAGGGTTTCCATGTTGCCCACTAGGTAAAGTTTGAGTTTCTCAGTCTGGCATTCAGGGTCCTCCACAAAATATCATCATCTCACCTTTTCACTTTATCCCATTTCAGTCTCCTCTATGGGCTTAAATTTCCCATTTTATAGACTAGTTTGTCCCTGGAAACAAGCACTTTACTTTTCTTCTGAAATGATTATGTTTAGAATTGGAACAGCTTCCCTCCCTTTTATTTATTTTTTTTTTTAATTCTTGCCCATCATTAAAATCACATTCAGCTGTCCTCTTCTATAGGATACTGTCATGATTGACATCCCCCTTGCCTGACTCCCCATCAGGAACCACGTATACAAGTATTTGATCATCCTTTTTAAAAGCCACATAGAACTTTGTAACTGTAATTCATTTAAGCAATACTGTCTACTCTAGCTATCTTTGTAGGGATCTTATCCTCTGACTTTCCTGTAAACTGTTTGAGATGGAGTGGTAGAGTGGACAGAGTGCTGAGTTCAAATCTTGTCTCTGATACTTACTGTCCAAATGGTGACAACCCCTGTAGTACCTGCTTCACAGGATTATTGAGAGGATCAAATGACAAGTGAAAACTTTAATTTATTATGTAAATGACTTTCAACATTATTGAATCCAAAGATTGTGTCTTAACCTAAACTTTGTCTTAAAACTTCCAAGTTCTAATTTCTTGTCAATAAAATGAAGCCAATAACTAGTATCTACCTCTCACAGTTGTTGTGGAGATAAAAAGAAATAAAGTATATGACATTGAAATGCAGATGCTAATGATTATTACTGAATTAACATTTTATTAATGACTTGGCTGAAAGCATAGAAGGTACATTCATCCAATTTGCAGATGACTCAAAGATAGGAGGGATAACTAGCTAACACAGTAGATGGCACAGTCAAAATCCAGAAAGGTCTTAATGGCCTAGAGCACTGGGATGAGACTAATAAGATGAAATTCAGTGGGGACAAATAGAAGCTTACCCTGGTGTAAACAAAACAAAAACGGCTTCAAGAGCTCAAGACGAGAGAGAGGCATGACTAGACAACAGTAGTTCTGAAAAAGATCTGGGGAGATGGGGTGTTAGTCATCTGCAAACTTAATATGAATCAGTAGTGTGATGTGGCTGCTGCCAATATTGGTGCCATTTTGGATTGTACTGAGAGAGGCAGAGCTTCCAGGAATAGCGAGATAGAAGTTGCCTCTGAATTCTGCCCTCATCAGATGACGGCAGTAGTTTGGGGTTGCATTCTGGGCGCCCCATTTAAAAATGATACTGATAAACTGGAGAGGGTCCTGAGGAGACCAACCAGAAGGGTAATTAGGCTCAAGATTATGTCATAGGATAACTGATTGAAGAAATTAAGTATGTTTATCCTGGAGAAGAGAACACTGGGGAAGATACACGGTAGCTCTATTTTAGAGGTTTTCATGTAAAGAAGAGACGAGACTTACTCTGTTTATATCCAAAGGGCAAAACCAGGAAAAATGGGTGCAAGATGCAGACATAATTTAGATTTAATGTCAGGAAAAACCACACACACAGAAAATTTCCTACAAATTCGAACTGTCCCCAAAGTGGAATGGTTTTCCTTGATTAGATAGTGGGCTCCCTAAACTTGGATGTTTTCAAGTGCAGATTGGATGACAATTTGTCAGTTCTGCTATAGTGGGAATTCCTTCTGTATATGTTGGACCAGATGTCCACTGAGATCCTTTGCGACTTTCAAATTCTATAAATCTGTAAAAGCATAGGCAATCTTATCTAAATATTTTATGCCTCCTAGCTACTATTCTGCTCATTTTAGATGCTTAGTAAACACCAATTATATTTATAGTGTTGTGTTTTTATATTGTGTTGTAGGATGATATTGTAATTCTATTTCAGAGGGAATTTATTCTAGGCTTCTCTTTACTATTTCTTTTCTATCCATTCAGATGTTGCAAGAGCAATTGAATTATTGGAGAAACTACAAGAATCTGGAGAGGTACCAGTTCAAAAGCTACAGTCCCTCAAAAAGGTTCTGCAGAGTGAGTTTTGCACAGCTATTCGCGAGGTATGGCATCCAGCTTTTAGTCATTGCATTCAGCCATATGTCATACAAGTAGACTTGTTTTCTGCATATAATCTGTAAACAGGGAAATAGACTGGAACTAAATCTTTGTCTTTTCCTTTTTTAGCTTCTTGGACAGATGATAAAACACAATCTATTCTGTGAAATTCTTAAATTAGACTCGCATGAGATTTGTACGTTCTTACAAAAACAAATGCTACATATGGGTAGCTGGCGAGAGATTGCATCCTGGGGAGATGGGGACATGTGAGCATGGCACTGTTGTGTAATGGTCATATGAAGCTCCCTGGAGACTGAGGCTGCTTTTTAGTGAGTAGAGACTGGGTTTTCTTTAACCCACTTTCAGAAGTTTAACAGAGAGATTCGTGACTTACCAGTGAATTGACAATTATTTAAATGTTTCCTTCTTTTACCTTCAACATCTTGAACTCTGTTGAGGTCTTAATTTTGCTTGTGATTATGTTAAAATTTTCTTTGATGTCCCAGATGGAGGAATGGAATTTACAAAGATAAATGATGTGGTCACTGATTTCAGATACTGAAGTCATAAGATAATAATTAAGCTAACATTTCTATAGTATGTTAAGGTTTACAAAGCATCTTACAAATCTAATCCCATTTGGTCTTTACAACTACCCTGTGAGCTTTTATTTCCCCTATTTTTACAAAAAAGAAGCTAAGGAAGACAGAAGTTAATTGACTGACCTAGGGTTGTGGAGCTAGTAAGCTGTCCTCACAAAAAAACATGTTAGGTAGATGCTACTCTTTTACAGATGAGGAAACTGAGTTCCTTGCTCAGGATCTCACAGTTAAGTGTCTAAAGCCAGATTTTGAAATCAAGTCTTCCCAGCTCCAGATCTAACCTCTGTTCTTTATACTACCTAGCTGCAAAAGATGAATTCAAATCTCCAAATCTAGGCATCAGATCTCCCGTGGGGCTCAAAGAGTTGATGGCAGGAGTTGTGCAGGTAACCTCTGAGAATAGAAGAGGTACCATTCTTAGGTACCTATTCTGAGAATAGAAAAAGGAAAAAGATTCCCTTTATTTTGTACAAGTACAACTAAGGTCACGATGGAAACCAGGAAATTTGATTGCTAGCAAATTCCTTGGACAGATAATTGAATTTGGTTATTTGTGAGCACCAAGAAGAGAAAGTGGCAATCATGTGGAGGTTGTGTTCATCAAGAACAACATTCATTAACCTCACAGAATCACAGAAGTTAGCTTTAAAAAAAGTAAATAAGATCATCTAAATCAAAGTTTTTTAACTTTTGTGTTTGCACTCTTTGGGCAGTCTAATAAAGCCTAAAATCCCATCATAGAATAAGGCTTTTAATTCATCATCATCATCACCATCATCATTACCACCACTAGTATCATTATCATTTCACAGATGATATTTAGGTGAACAGAGATTGACTTGGCCAGGGTCACACAGATAGTAAGTTTCCAAGGTCCAAATTTGAACTCAGGTCTTCCACTGTATCTTTTGCGCACCTTAAGAGACAGAGGTTTACAAAGGAAAACAACTATTTTAAAATATAATTATTAAAACATTTTTTAAAAAATTCATAGACCCCAGATTTAGAAACTTGATCTAGTTCAACCCACTCATTCAACAGATGAGGAAGCCAAGATTATGCCAATTGCCCAACATCATACAACTGGTTGATGTCAGACATGCAGAACAAACCATTTCGTTTTTAAAAATAAGTTAGTTAAATTGATAAAATAGGGCATGTCATTGATATGATGCAAATCAATTTCAGTGAAACACTTAAGATAGTCTTTCATAGACCCAAACTATCAATGTATCACTTAATGGAAATAAAAAAGAAATCCTTCCTTTAGATTAAAAAATAAATAATTGCACTAAATATAGGTTTGTAGCTATATGGTCAGGCAGGAGCTCATAAGAAATCTATTTGGGCATTCCCTTTAAACATAATTCCAGTTTAAGTCAATAATGCAATTACATTGCTATTCAAAACCTAGCTATTAAGAATGACCAGATTAAGGAAATTAGTCCCACTTTGCTTTGTATCGGTCACATATTATGCTTTCTTTTCCAATTTTTTGTGTCCCTTGGTAAATAGGAAACTGATGAACGAGTATATTGAGGATAGTGAAGGAGTTGAGAAACTATTTGTAAAAGAAGGGGTTGAAGATACTGGGAAAAGGGAAAACTATTTGAAGAAATGTTATTTAGAGGGCAGTCATAGAAAGTGAAAATGACCCCAAAGGGGAGAAACCAGGTCTATAAGTAGATGTTTTCTAACACAGTATTGTCCTACAATGGAAGAGTTAATTTGTGAAAGACTGAGTTCCCTCTAATTGGTACTTTTCAAGAAAAAGCTGGATTTCTTACTCCGGAATTTCTGTAAGACTGATTGGTGGGTCTAAGTTACCTATAAAGTCCTCTTTGACTGAAGATTCAATTATTCCACTATCAAGGAGTAAGTCAGTAACTGGATTCCATGCCGTGCTTCAGATAATGAAAGAATGTAGATGCCTGGTATGCATAGCTAGACATGTAGGGGCAACTAGGTGGTACAGTGGATAGAATGCCAGGACCAGAGTCAGGAGACTCATCTTCCTGAGTTCAAATCTGGCCTCAGACATTTACTATATGCCTCTGGACAAAACACTTAACTATACCTCAGTTTCCTCCTCTATAAAATGAGATGGAAATGGTAAAAACAAACCACTTCAGAATCTTTGACAAGAAAACTCCATATGGGTTTTCTCGTGAAGAGTCAGAAATGACTGAAACAACTAAAAATGACTAAAGAACAACAAATATATAGAGTATATGAAAATTTTCTAATTGATGAAAGTTGCCAAAGTAAGAGAATAGATGAGAATTATTTCTCAGAAATACACACACGGTGTATCATTTCTCTGTTACCAGCTACCTGTGAAACCTTGGAAAAGTCCAACCTCTTTCATCCTCGATTTCCTCAGCTGTAAAATGAGATCCTTGGGACTAGATAATTTCTGGGGTCTATTCCCACATCAAAAATTCTATGAGTGTAAAAAGAAATTGGATGCTCCCAAAATGCTTAATTTATTTCTTAAACCAGTGCCATATGTTTTTATTAAGGTAAATTAGTAAATGACTTCATAAATCCTTGGTTCGATTTATTTAGCTTCTCCTCAATAAAAGTACATTTTAAACAATGTGCACAATATGTCCATTATGTCATCAGTGTCACTTTTAGTTAACTGGAACAGATTCTCAGAGGCTTTAGCCTATAATTGCACTAATGGGTCATTGATCTTAAAAGATAACTAACTAAACAGACCTTTACAAACACTCTGCACAGCACAGTTGTGTAAATACTTTAACGTTGCCCTGTTTCTGTGTGCAATTACAGATGATAAAATAAATAGTACATATTTTCAGAAGCTTGTAATTACATGTACTCACGCAGTAGTTCCAAATAATAGAGTCTTCACATAAGTTGTGTTTTACATCAGTCTGGTGAAGTGAGCATTTTTCCTTCTGTTGAGATCATAGGTCTAGAAGTCCCAAGTCCTATTTTTGGCATAATGATTGATAATTGTGATTTTCCTGCCCAGTTAACTAGTCTTTTAACCTTTTTTTTCTTTCTCTGGATTGGCCAAGGAATCTACAATTTAAAAAAAATTATCATTATTTTTTAAAAATCAGATTGTCCTTCACATTGGGTTTTATGGAAAAAGAAGAAAAAGGCAGTTAACGTTCTTTACTATTCATAACTGTGTAAGCCAGCAGACTTTCATAATGTGTAAGGAAGACTGGTTTAAAAATTCATTAATTATAGTTCTCTTTCCATTTTTGCTGTCGAGGTCAATTATTTCCTTGTTTGAAGTAAGGACTTGTGCTGTCAAGAAAACCATTAATTTTCATGAGTAGATTAAAATGAATTTGAATTTCCCAAGTGTTATATATCACACATTAACTGAGACAGAGACAACATTTTCCTACCTTGAAATTTGTTGTGAAAACATAAGAAATTAGTGAAAATTTGTAAAAATGTGCTCTTGAAAATGAAATTATAATCAGATCTATACTTAAGTATTATATGCATATACATACATGTATGTATATCCTGTAATTTCATTGGTGGAGGGGATTAGAAGTAAGGACACTCCTTATGATACAGAGCTGCAATGGTTTGCAAATTGCTATCTTATTGAAATGCCTGGGGACAACTGAAAGAATAATACTTGTGTAGGATCACGGAACCCGGCTGAGGTGGGACTTGAATCTAGATCTTCCTAATTTGGCAGCTAATTCTCTTTCCATTGATATCATTATTATTACTTTTACTATTATTATTATTATTATTAGGCAACTTGGTGGCATAGTGGATAGAGGACTAGGTCTGGAGTTAGGAAGATGTGAGTTCAAATCCAATCTAGGACACTAACTAGCTGTGTGACTCACTTAACCATAATTTGCCTCAGGTTGCAGGTCAATAAAAAAATGGGGATATTAATAGCACCTACTTTCCAAGATTGTTTTAAGAATCGAATGAGATAATAATTGTATAATACTTAGCATGGTAAGTTCTTTTAAAATGTTAGCTGGTATAATTATTGTTATTTTATTATGGTTAATAATACTAAGTAGATTTAAATATTTTACATGTGCATACACAGATATACTCAGCAGAAATATTTACATAAATATATGAAATTTTTGGTGTGTCTATTCAAATAATGCATGCAGATCCATAAAATCACAAATATCTGTAAAGATATGAATTGTACTGATTTATTCACTCCTATTTATCTTTTGCCTAAAAATAGTTCATTAACATTTTTCTAAAACAATAAAAACAATTTATTAAAAAACAAATAATGGCTATAGATTTTCTAACAGTGATTTCATAAACTCTATTTGATTCTGTTTTTTGATATGGTATTTATTATAGGATGAGATAATTTATTATTAAAAATAATAAAATACAGAAAATAGGAAAATTCTGATTACATCTAGACACATTCATATATTTATACAAGTATGTATATATGTAATAAGAACAGGAAGGAAGCTTGAGATAGCCTCTCTTATTTTCAGAAAAAAATATAATTCATTTATAAAGCCAAGAATTTACTTAATTTCAGAGAATTCTAGAAAAGTAAATTCCTGAGATATTCTTTCTAATCTTTGTCAACATATGATCAAGACACTCTGAGTGGCCCTAATATGATAAGTTACAAGTCCCTCATATCAAAATAAATCATCCTTTGTGGAATCGGGCAATCATGTTTTCTAGAAAAGCTTTATATTTTCAAAGATCTGTCACAAAAAAAGTTTTTTTTTTTTTTAAATTTCTTAACTGGCTGGTCTTACTCTTTGTCATCTAATATTCTTTAGTATTCTCCTCTGAATTCTCATTAAGTAGCTCTTTCTATATTCTCCATGTGGTGAACTGAAGGCAATATTGTACAAGTGATCTGAATAGCGCCAAGAATAACTGGAGAATTACTTCATCTCTCTAACAAGGTTGACTCTAATTTATGTCATCCTTAATTTTCTAACAGCAGAAGTTTAATTACTTGTGCTGAGTTAATAATTCACTGTGATCCTTAGCTCTTTCTATGTCTGATTTACCTAAGGACATTCAAATACTGTGAATAATACTTGTGTATTTGTTTTATACAGATGTCTTGATTAAAAAATACTTTAGCAGTCAGATATTTCAACTTTCACCAATATTAACAGCAACAAAATTGACAAGCTGGTTTTCTAGAGTGCTACCTCTACTGAGCTTATGGGAATTATGAAGTCTGAGCACCAATAGTATTAAAAAACAAAAGAAAAAAAAATCCTAACCTTAGCCACAATTTTGCTGCTTTGGGAGGCTCCTTTTTCTATCCTGGCAAAAATGCAATTTTGTATTACCTTTGAAAACCAGAAAGAAATATCATTGTTACTTGACTCCTAACTCTGCTCCCCTCCTATCCTACTAGAGAGTTTTTTTGAAATAGTAGCTGAGGGAAAAATTTCCTGACATATGTTGTGGTGCCTGAGAATACCCTCTCTGTCTTGTCTTCAACTCACAATGTAGATTTTCCAAACAAGGTTTTACCAAGTTGAATGTATTCTATGTATCCACATCCATATAAAACCCTAGCTTCTAAACCCTTTGCTAAACCCTGTTAGCAAGAAGAACTAAGTCAAAGCAAAACCTTTAGTGAAATAGCATGATTTAAAAAACTGTGTAGCCATCATACATTTCCTCCACCAAATAATGGCATGTTGTCTATGAACTATGTACTCTAAATGAGAACATACAATACATGGAATCGTGGTATATTTGTGTTGGAACACACACAAAAGGGATTTTTGTGGTCTTGGCACTTGCTTCGAGGGACAGTTCAAACTTTTAGAATTCTAAATTCTTTTCATGGGGTCATGTAGCAATCCATTCCCTTCTGGTTTCTGCTAGAAATGTTTTGTCTCCCAGAAGTGCTCACTCTGCCAGATGTTCAACTGGACAACCTACTATGTTCCAAGTGCTATGCTAAGTGCTTTTTACAAAGATTATCTCATTTGATCCTCACAACAACCCAGTGAAGTAACTTCTGTTACTCTTTGTATTTTATAGATGAGGAAACTGAAGCAAATTGGTTAAGTGAGACTTGCCCAGGGTCATACTCCTAGTGAAGATCAGAGATCATATTTGAATTCAAGTCTTCCTTGAGTTCCAAGTCCAGTGTTCTATTCACTGAGCTGCCTAGCCTTTAGAAACTTGATTCTGAGAAATTGGTTTCATCAGACTGAAAAGGTGGGGGAAAGCACAGAGACAAAAGCTAAGAGTTAGGTGGGTAGAGGTCATTATGTTTCTGCTTCCCACCTACACTACTGTATGTGTATACAATCTATACACTACAATACAATAATGTGTTCCTATGAACCAACATGTATTTTTAGCAGTAAGGCGTGGATCTCTTCCCTTCCAATGAGTCGTGTCAGAATTTGGGTTTATCTTATTCCTGACTACAGTATCTTGCAGGGTAGACATAGCCATCTTCTAGATATCTGAGTGACTCTTGATATGTCTATGAGTAACTGGAAGTTATCCCTTGGTCCCACATCCAATCGCCTCTGAAGCTATGCTTTCTGTAGATTTTGTCTATGTTACAACATTCTCAGACAACTCTTGTCTCTCTCCCTCCCAGTAGAAAGGGGGAAAAACCCCAGCAGAATTAACAGTTATCACGTTCGAAGTGAGACAGCTATCAAAACTGGCATCAACCACCACATTTACTAAAAGGATTCTCTGTGCCAGGCACTGTGTTTATACAATGGATGAAAGGTGAAATGACTGAGGAAAAAAAGGTTCAGGCTTTCAAGCATATTGATTTATTAAGCAATGCCTGCCAATTGCTCAACAAACCGGTACCAGGCTTCCTCGGCTTTGGCACTGGACCCTGAATACAGGGAGAGACAGATTTTTATACATTAAAAACAATCAAATGAGACCAATTAATTAAAAGACAACAATGAACTAGGATACAATATTGGGTAATTTGATTTCTAATTGGAGGAAAGATTAGGGACTCTCCAAGTTGGGAGGGCTCGAGCAAAGGGATATCACTTCCTGAAATTAGGAAAAGAAGTGCCCTACTACCCCTCAGGTGTCCGTATTCAATCAAAGGAAGTGCTTGATGAATATGGGGCAAGTTTTCAGATAAAACATGTCTTGAATTTCTTGAGATGTACAATTGTGAGAAAATTCCTTGGGTCAATCTTTGGATGTGACTGGGTTTCTGTTCAGCATAACAGGTCTTTGGTTAAGGGTCTCTATGCAGCATGTAGAGGGGATCCAGCTTCCTAGTCCTGCAAAGCTGGGTTCAAACAATATAATAACATTTTCTCATGATGCCCATAATTGAATAAAGTTTTCTCACAAGACAGAAAATGGACTAGGCCCATAAATAAAGACCTGAGCTAGATCCAGAATTGAGTCACAAGATGGAGTCAGGGTGGTTCACTCAAGAGATACAAAGAGAGAAATGAAATAATCCCTGCCCTCCAGGACCTTAGAGTAAGAGACATGTACACATATGAAAATATGCAGTCTAAGTCAGGAGTTCTTTGCCTTTTGTTGCATATGTCTTGCATAAGGACCACCCTTATCAGAACTTTAGAGATAAAATGTATTAGAGAGGATTACAGAGAACACTTATTATGCTAAATACAGATACCAAGATATATTTTTTTAAAACCCAAAACAAAACAAAAGCATGAACTTCAGGTTAAAAGCCCCTTGTGTAAGTACATTAAAAAATCCAGATGTTTGGAAGTTTTGAAATAAAATATTGAATTTTTCAAATCTTATCACAAATAGTTTTTATAACTGTCCTCCATATTATTTTCTTCTCACATCTCCCTGGAGCATTCTTAGGTTTTCTATCCCAGTAAATAAGAGAAGAACAGTCAGAATAAGAAAGCCTACCCCTAGGTCCCAATTAATGCGAATATTGAAACTCCTTAAAGTGGTTGCCTTATTTGAATTCACACTCAATATTTTTTTGTTGAGCTAGAATCAATTACCATAGAATTATAACTTTGAACAGTGTGAATTTGAATATATAATTTGCACACCATCTTGGAGAATTAAGTGAAGTCAAAAGTAAAAAAATGCTACCGATAACATGGCACCCAGAAATGTCCCCTTCCCAAGGGTTTCTGACTGGCAAGAAACCCATCCATTCTCAAGCTCCATTTACAATGTTTGAATGCTCTTTTACTGAGGAAGCATTGTTATTCCATTTGCCTCAAAATTAATTTGAAAATCATGGGATTCTCCCACATAGCCAGAGAGGAAAAAAGGGTGATGTTCCCTTTAATCCTAGGAGTAGGATAAAGTAATTCCTCCTACATCCTAAAAGAGTGGAAGTTATCAGAATTTACTGTGTGTTAATTGGACCTTTTACCCCTTTGACAGTTAGACAGCAGTTCATTAGTGATGAGATGCCATAGTCTTGGATCAAATGAAATAGCAATAGAGTTAAAGAAGTTGGGTCACCAGATGACAGGGTTGGGAGGAATCCAAGATTTCCTATGATCATTAGGAAGCAGTAGAAGCTCAGGAGACCATCCCACTTGGAACAGTTTTAAATGTTTGAAGATCGTCCCTTGGGAAGAAAGTAATTTATTAATTACTATGGTTGAAGAGTTAGTAATTATGAGTGTGATTTAAATCATATTGTTGATATTTCATACAAAATATCTTGTCAAGCACAGGCAATTAATCAAACAATGGTTAAGAGGAAGGAATTAATTTAGAGCGTTCATTTGCTTTAATTAATTTTGGCACAACATCATCAGGATTGAGGGAGGAATTTTTCAGGATTTCCATGACTGAAGGACCTTGGGGTATGTATAATGGCAGCATAACTGAGATATGGAATTACTTCTATAAAAAATATGAACTTGGGTAATAAAATGAACTCATTTAAAGTTCTAATTTCACAAGTGTGACTATAAAGTAATACAAATAATTAAAATTGAGTATTAATGTTTAAAGTGAATATTAAGATATGGTAATATGCTGCCCTAAATTCCAGATGAAAAAAGAAAAACATTAAGATGTGAATAGATATGCCAAGTTTTGCCCAATTCAAATTTCTATGTAGCTAGGACAAATTATTATAACAGCACATTGGGATTTTAAAATTATGTTCTTGATATATTTAGCATATCTTATAATGGAGTCAGAGGAAAAAACAGAATTATGTCATAGGAGAAAGAGTGCTGGACTTGGAGATAGGTGAGATCTAGATTCAAATCCTGCTATTGGCACTTACTTTATTAGCAGGTATGTTTATGAGCAAATTGCTCAGTCCTTTTGAGTTGGGTATCTCCTTATTGTATCCCCTTATATGTGAAATGTCAATAATATTTGTAGGTTTATTGAAAATGTTAAATGGCATCATATAACATAAGGAGCCTTGAAAATCAAAAAGTACTGTATACAGTTAGACATTACTAATTATTTAAGAAAAATATTTCCATGAAAATATATTAGCAAGGCCAAGAAAATGTCATAAAATGCTTTTTTGTGAGCTCTCTATGATTAGAAGTATTTAAACTGGAAATCGGTGACCTCCCCTTGAGGATGACATAGGAGGGCTTACTGCACCAGATGAAGAAAAAAACATCCAAGGTCCTTTTCAACATGATAGACTCACATATTTGAGAATGACTATTTCCAACGCCTCATTCCATTCAGTCTGACATTTGCTGGTTGTGTGACTGGACAAGGCTCTGAGTTGCAGCTTTCTCATCTTTAAAATGGTGGTAATATTTGCAATGCCTCATAGAGTTTATGAGATGAGTTCTTTGCAAATCTTAAAGGTCCCTGGCAACTCAAGTTGTTATTTTCCTTTAAAAATGTTTTTCAGACCCTTTTTTGCCATCTTGATCACTCTCCTCTGGCTGAACTCCAGAGGGGCACATTGAATTGAACTATATTTGACTTAGGAGCCTACTTTTTCCCCCCAATTTGGGCAACCAGTTTGAATGAAATACTTATCTTCCCTGTTTCCCTCTGTTGTTCTTCATGGATTGGGCAGCTAAATGGCAGAGTGGATAGAGTTATGAGCTTGGAGTCAGGAAGACTCATCTTCCTGAGTTCATATCTGGCCTCAGACACTTTTTAGTTGTGTGACCTTGGGCAAGTCACTTTATGTGCCTCCATTTCTTCATTTGTAAAATGAGCTAGAGAAGAAAAAGGTGAACCATTCCAGTATCTACCAGGAAAATCCCAAATGGGGTCTTGAAGAGTCAGGCTGAAAAGGATTGGGGAAAGAATATACTGTACTTATTATTCATTATATAGGGAAGAGGTATGAGAGAATTCCCTTTACCAATACTTCTTTCTCTGCTCCTTAAAAGCTTGGGGAGTCGTCTAGGCCAGTGGTGTCAAGCAGAGCCCGTAATACCCCAGTATTTAGGCTAAACCAGATCAAAATGTAGTTCCTATATGATTTTAATGTCAACGTTTTTAATTTTTTTTAAAAAAGCATGGACCTTATCACTGGTTAGAAAACGTTTTTGCCTTGCAGTAGGTTTAAATGAAGGACCCAAGATCAAATAACCAGGACATGGCAGAAAGAGGATTTGATTCCATTTCTTTTTGACTTTGAGGCCAGCTCTATAGGCTCTAAAAAGTTGTCTCTCCTACCAGGTATATGAATATATGTGTATGTGTATATATATATATAATATTTATGACTTATTATATAAAAGAAAAAATATTGCCAAAATATTGGCAAGAATAATATTGAAAAAGTATTGGTATATAAATAATATACCTTTTCCTATATTGTATAGTATATATTATATATAAAAAAATAGTTGGAAAATGTTTCCTCTGAAGCACACATTCTACCACTGAGATAATGTTATAAATTTTCATTTATTAGTTTAAATTCTACATTTATTTGCTAGACATAAACATCCTTTTAAACAAAGCATCAAAAGCCAAATGTCTTGTTTATAATTTTTTTAATTGTTCAAATTTCTAAATACTTTTCTTTATTCCAAGACTCTGAGCTTTCTAATACATTGAAAAATTGAAGAAATAAGATTAAGGAACCACATAATTGCTAACCCTAGGGGTAGGACAGGTACTTCTAGAGCCTGCAGAGATGGTTTCCCAGGCTCCTCCAGAAATAGCTTTTTAAAAAACACTTTCTATAGAATTTAGGGTAGAATGGAGATGCATGCCCCTGGCCTATAATTAGATTCTTCTCCCAGACAACTCAGCAGCCAAAGTAAGAAGACTGGCTTGGGGGGAAATAGTCAAAAACAAGAGGTGCAGAGCATAGGGTTGTATGATCATAGATTTAGAGCTCGAAGGGATCGTAGGGGTTAGTGAGTCTAATTGTCTCATTTAACAGATGTTTCCAGAACTCCTAACTTCAATGGCATTCAGAGAGACCATCTTCCTGTTAAATACAGGCAAGGTTGGAAGGTTCTTTATGTCTTGAAGTCCAGTTTATGCGAGTTGGTGTGTCATAAACTATATGAAGGATTAACCTATTTATAAATATTTATTAAGTTCTTTGTGGGGTTACAAAGACAATGAAACTGTTCCTGCCCTCACATTCTATCAGGAGAGACAATGTACTCATAGATGGGTATATAGAGAATATAGTTAAATGATTTGGGAGAGGAAGGGTATAGGAAGTTTGGGGGACAATCAGAAAGGGCTTTTTTGGTAGAAAGTGGCATTGGAGCTGAGTTTTGAAGGACACTAAGGGACTTTCAGAGGGGGAGGGAGGGGAAAGCATTCTAGGCATGGGGTAGAGCGAATGCAAAGGTTCAGAGTTAGGAAATGGAGAGACAGTAAGAGAGACAGACTAACTGGATTAAAAGAGACAAGAAAGCAATCATGTAGAGAAGGCCAAAAAAAAAAGGGAGGAAAGACTTTCATTGCCAAACAGAGGCATTTCTGTTTGATGCTGGAAGCAGTAAGGAGCCAATGGAGTCAACTGAGCAGGGAAGTGACAGTCAGACTGATATTTTAGGACAATTCCAGGGGTTTTATGTAGAAGGTGGATTGGAATGAGGAGAACCAGACCAGAAGACTAACTAGTAGCCTATTGTAATAGTTCTGGCTAGAAGTGAGGATAACCTCACTAAGGTGGTGTCTGTATGAAACAAAAGTTGTGGAAATATAAACAAGATCCAGCAAATGATTCAATAAGTGAAGTGAAAGTCAGAGGAGTCAAGGAGTCACTAAGATTGAAAACCTGGGTGATAGAGAAATGAAGACTTTGGGAAGGGGAGTGCTTTACACCACAATATCAAACTTGAGAAAATTCCAGAGTGTATCCCAAACCAAATTAAAATGTGATTGGGAAATGTTATAAAAAATAAACAAAAATAGGCTAAAAGATAATGTAAATTTTGGACAAGTAGGCAGCATAGTGGATAGAGTAATGCCTGAAGGCAGGAAGAGTCATCTTCTGAAGTTCAAATCTGGTCTGAGATATATTAAAAACTACATAACCCTGGGAACCTAACTCTATTTGCCTCAGTTTCCTCATCTGTAGAGTGAATTGGAAAAGAAAATGGCAAACCACTCTGGTATCTTTTCTAAAAGAAACCCAAATGGGGTTTGGAGAGTTGGACATGGCTGAAACAACTTTAATAGACTATAAACCTGTGGTTCCTAAGTCAGTCCCAGCAGGGATACATTTCTATTTGCATTTAACACTACTAGTTTAGAGAAGGGAAGAAGGGGGAAAAAAATAAAGGCGGGCAACTCCACTAAACTTTGGGAATGCAAATATAAGCAATGAAAAGGCTCCAAGGAGATATATTCTAATGGAAGAGGACAACTCCTAAAAGCAAGCTATTAGTGGGGAGAGAGGTTTGTGGGGCAATGGTGAAAACGTGTGGAAGGTCAGGAGTTACACCCAGGAGAGAAGTGATCATGGATGGATGGATGGACTGGGTACTTTCCTAAATGGCACTCATTAGGTCAAATCAGAACTCATTAATTGGAGGATGGGGAAGTAAAGTTAGAGGTATCTGTGGGAAGGTTGCTAGGGTGAAGGTGGAAATATTTGGGAAGCAGAAAGTGAATTGGGAGAGGAGACAGAATTATGATGAGCTGCTTTAGATGTGTTGGGTTTGATAAACTTATAAAACACAAGTCAAAACTTTCTATAGAGGCTATTGGTATTTCATGTTAGGTGTTCAGAAGAGAGGCGAGGCAGGATATATTGATCTATAGGTTATTTGTACAGAGATGGCAATTAAACTTATGGGAGAGGATGAAATAGAGGGTGGAGAGAGAAGAGAAGATAGTGATGGCCAAAGATGATGCCTTGGTGTATATCCAAAGTAAGGGGAGAGGAATGGATGATGAGCCAGTCAGCAAAGGAGAACTAAGGAAGTCTGGATATAACATTACACTTAGGATATCATCATCCTACTAGACAACCAGGTTTGTAATCTTGAGTCACCTTCTACTCCTCAATTTCCCTTCTCAAACCCCTTTCCATATCTGTTCGGTTGCTAAGATATCTGTGTTCTACTTACACAGTCTCTCACATGCAACCCTTCGCTTTAACCATAACAGGCATATCACCCATCATAACTTCTCATCCAGACTAATTCAATGGTTTTATCATTGGTCTCCCTGTCCCAAAGCTCTCTGCTCCTCAAGTCATCCTCCACATAACTGCCAAAGTGAAATTCCCAAAGCCTAAATCTGACTGTTTGTTCCCTGCTCTTACAATTTCACTAGCTCCCTAGATTAAAAACGAACAAACAAACTCATCTGAAGCCTTTACAACCTCATCTACCTTCCCAGCCTGATTAATCCTTTCCATGTTTTCACACTTCATTTAGGACCTTGTCCAAATAATTCTATCTTAATATGTCTCAGGACTTAGCTATGATGTTGAAGACATTTGAGAGTCCCTTTGATGGAAGAATGTCCTCTGGTAATAAGGGTGACATAGCTAGAAAGAGTCTCAATCAAGGTTCAAACTTAGGTCTTCATGACTCCAAGCCCAGCATCTATACACCAAATCATGCTTCCCATGAGTCATAAGAACTCTTCAAGACTCCATGCTTTAGCCATGCTGAGATTCTTTCCCCCTGACCCCCAACAAATCACTTCACCTTCATCTGCTATGATCCCATGTGGTCCTTTTTTAATTTTTAAACCCTTTCCTTCCATCTTAGAATCAACTTTAGAGCAGAAAAGCAATCAATCAATAAATAATGTAAAGAAAAAAGAAAAATTTTAAAAATATAAACCAAACAGAATTTATTTCCTTCATGACTTTTTTGTCTAGTGTAAGCAATATGTGTCTTCTTCCACAACATGATGAGCGTGGAAATGTGTATTATATGATGTATATGTACAACCTATGTCATTATTACTTGCCTTCTTGGGGAGGGGTAGATGAGTGAGAACATAGATTGCAAAATATCAGAAAATAATTTTTAAACTGTATTGACACATTCTGTAAACTAAAATTTATAATTAAAAAAAACCCAAGCAGAGGATTTTATATTTAATCCTAGAAGGCCATTGGGAACCCACATGTTCAGATCTATAATTAAGGAAAATCACTTTGGGAGCAATGTGGAGGAATGTTAGAGTAGGGAAGGACTTGCGGTGGGGAATCCAATTAAAAGGGAATGAGCAAAGTGATGAAGACCTGAAAGTAGAGTGGTGGCCATGGGAAGAGAGAAGGGTCTTGAAGTGGGGTGGGTGGGGGGAATATGAGAGAAGTTGAGGTAAAAATGGCAAGCTTTGGCAACTGATTGAGAGGACTGAGTGTCAAGCCTGAAGTTAGGAAGACCTGAATTCAAATTTGACCTCAGATAATAATATTTGTGTGACCCTGAGCAAGCCACTTAACCTCTTGATCTCAGTTTCCTCATCTATAAAATGGGGATATAATAATAATTATTACCACATAATATAATAGCACCTATTTTCTTGTTGTAAGGATCAAATGAGATCATCATAAAACACTTAGCTCAATGCATGATATAGCACTATCTAAATGTTATTTTTATAATTATTAATTATGTAGGAGTGAAGTAAGTAGTAAAAGGTCACTGGTAGGAGAGTGAGGTCCTCAACAGAAGTAGAGAAGACTGGAATAGAGATAATGGGTTCTGATTGGGATTTTTTGTGTCTCCACCCAATTAAGCCAAACCTCAGGCCACAGTTGCTTCACCCTTCTACTAGTGTTCCACTTTGCCCATTGCTTTGTGCTCTAGCTTTAGTCTCATATCTGCATTTGTCCTCCCAGTACATCACACACCAAGAATTCCAGTTGCTTTGAGTGTAACTCTGATGGCAAAGTGTTAACCAGCCCCAAAGATTTCCTTGTGGACCATCTGACATCACGCGTGGCCGCTGGGAGCCATTCCCCCAACAGTATTATCAGTAGCAGGTCTTGTCTTCATTCAGCAGTCTTCAATGAGTACGGTATCATTTAGTTAATTAACACTCAGGAGTAGGCTGGACTGAACAGCTGTGCAGTGAGGGTTTCTCTGGGAGCTAGGAGGGGAATGCTGAATGAGCGACATGTCATTTCCGGAGTTTGGTATTAATGAGGTACTGGGGACTTTGACCATCAATTATGCCAAAGGACAAATAACACATGTCAGGAAAGAAGGGTGTTACTTCCCATTCCCCCCCTTTTTTTTTTAAACAATTTCACCAGCAGGAGTGTCTTTCTATCTGCCAGGCATGCCAGCATTGACATGTTCCAAGTAAGAACTTTGTGAGTGATCACCTCCTCACTAGGCAGATGGCCTCCTGTAATTATAACTATATATTTCTGGAAGGCAAATCCAGGCTTTCTAGAAAGGGGAAACACTGTTATGGCACAGTGCAGTTGGTAACCATTATTTCAATCTGGGGGGTGTAAAACAACTGTTTTCATCATTGGATTGCTCTGTTATCAGCATTCGAAGAGTTCAGAACTAAACATGTATTTATGTGCTTAAATTTAAATTTTAAAACCCACGTCCTCTTGACTCCAGACTCAAAGCTCTAACCATTATGCTGCCTAGTTGCCCATTTGTACAATTAGAACTCTCCAAAAGTGGATTTTGAAGCAAAAAAGACAGAAGAAGGGAAGGAAGGAAAGGAGTATCAAAGAAGCACATTGCAAATAACAGAAGTGAGCAGGACATAGAAAAGGGAATACACATAAGAGGAGGTAGTATTAGCAATGCCATATAAAAGTTTATGTATACCTTAAAGACCACACTTAGTAGATTTATGGTTTTCCATATGGCTCCTTATGCCATTATCTTTTTATGTTCTCCTTTGGCTATTAAAATGTCATTGTTTGTTGATGATTCTCAAGTTCTAGGGGAAAAATATTTACAAAGAAAATAGACTGGGCTGCTTTGTGACACAGTGGTCTCTCTTTATTAGAGGTCTTTCAAACAAAGACTGGATTATCCTTCTTCAGGTATGTTGTAAAAAGGGATTATTTGGGGGATATTTGTTGGACTAGATTATTGCTGAAGGATCCCTTACAACTCTATAAATGGATATTCAGGAAGATAGATGGTTAAAGGTTTGAAAATAGGATTAAAAAGGGAAAGTAATCTGTATTTTTGGCTAAAAATAGTTACTGGGTCATTTTTAGATTGGAAAAATGGAAAGAGGATTAAGGGAGAGCCTAAAAAAATAACTAGAAAAAGTATTTTAAGAATTTATTTAAGGAACTAAAAGACACACAGACAGTGCTCTGATTGACAGCAAGCTTTAATAGAAGTAGCTGCAGGATGAGATTGAAGTTGGACAACTAACTGACCCTGGCGTAGACACTTAAAATTTGTGGCTAGATCTGTGTCTTCAGTTGTAAAGTGGGACTACTTCTCTCTTCTCTCTGGGTTGCATAAGTCTGTAGTAAGAAAAAAGCTTTGTAAACTATAAATCATCATGATTCCTATCATGATGGTAATCTCATTTTCCTTCTTTGTTGGGAAGGAAGTTCAGTCTGAGGACAAGTTGTTTATTCTTCTTTAATTATTCTATTTAATGAATATATAGTTCAAGTCAACAAAACTAGTATCACAGAGTCATTGTTCATTAAAGTCTGACTCTTTGTGAACCCATTTAGGATTTTCTTGGCAAATATACTAAAATGATTTGCCATTTCCTTCTCCAGCTCATTTTATAGATGAGGAAACTGAGGCCAACAGGGTGAAGGGACTTGCCAAGGGTCACAAAGATAGTAAATATCTGAGCCTGAATTTGTACTCAAGTATTCTTGTCTCCAGGCTGGATTTTCCATCCACTGTGCCACATAACTGCCCCCAACAAAATAATAGCCTTATGCAATCAAAAAAGAGTTAGAATCACTGAAATTAGTGCATATTTGTATCCCCACTGCCTATCAGACAGGATTGTGGGGGATAATATATACTTAATCCTGTTCTCATATGGATTGATTTTCTTCCACTGAATTTCTTGATTTTGAAAGCTTTTAAATTTCTATACTTTGGAGATCTTATAAGTATTTGGCTATGCTGATATCAATTTAAAGGGTTCTTAAAATTTTAAGGAGCTACATTATAGTTGTTATTGTTGTCATCATTATTATACCCAATCTATCAGAAAGCTCCTCATCAAACAATCAATAGTCAACATTTATTAAGCACCTTGTCCAAAGTCTCCTAAAAGCAGATCCAGGACTTGAATTCTGTTCTCCTGCCTTGAAAGCTGCTGTTCCTTCCTTTATACCAGACTGAACATGTCTTATCTCTGTGATTATGTAATGCAGAGTATCCTGCAAAACTTAGTTTAGTTTTAAATTCCTGAAACGAGACAATTTCCTGTGTAGAGAGATTATGAACATTGAATGTTTTATAGTAAATTGGTCCTGTCCTCCTCATTCAGTTGTGTGTGAATATCAGAGAGAACAATGGCAAGAGATCACCTTTATATCTTTAAAGAAAATCCAATTGGATGTCCACTGTTTAGTTTCTTTTTCTTTTTTCTTTTTTTTGGAGGAGTCTCAACCTCAGAAGATATTATGAATTGTCTCTCTCCCACTCCTGTTGGAATCACACTGTATCTCTTTGAATGCCTTTCTTCTTTGCCTTTTCTTTAAGTAGAATGAGAAAAATGGGAAGAAGGGTCCAAAGAAGTATCCCCAAATGACTAGTTGTCATTTAGTTGTTTTAGTGATGCCCGGCACTTCATGACCTCATCTGAGGTTTTCTTTCTTTTTTTTTTTAATTTTTTTTTTTGAGGTTTTCTTAAAAATACTGGAGTGGCTCTTCTCCAGCTCATTTTGCAAATGAGGCAAACAAGGTTAAGTGACTTGCCCAAGGTCACACAGCAAGGAAGTGTCTCAGGCCAGATCTGAACTCATTAAGGATTCACTGTGATATCTAGCTACTCTAGTCAGAGGTTGCAACAAATGGCTTAGCATGCTTATGTAAACGAGCAAATGACCTTAGGAGGTCATCTAGCCCAACTCCCTCATTTTTTACAGATAAGGTACCAAGGAGAAAAATGATTTGCCCAAGGTCATATGGATAGTCAGTTAGCAAAATGGAGATTCAAACCTAGGTCCCCTGACTCCAAATCCAGGGATTTTCCCATTACTCCCTGCTGCTTGCCTAGGTTATTAATAATTAGGTTAAGGCTAGGCTACAAGAGCTAAAATAAAAATAAAATAAAATAAAAACTCTTGTAAAGACTCTAAAATCAAGGGCAATCGTCGATCCCTCAATATGAATGGACAAGATACTACAAAGAGTCTGACTAACCCCGTCTTATTTCTGTGATTTTACAAAGGCTGTATGCCTTCTAATCAAGTCAATGAAATTCTGTTATATATAAGTAAAATAATGCATATGTAAATATAAATATATTTATATAAGAGATAAAGAGATAGAACCATCAAAAGATCATTGTAGACTTTGAAATAGACCAAGGATCAAGGGATCAATTTCATTGCATGCTGAATTCACTGACAAGTATCTCAGTTAAAAATGAATGGGCATGTGACAGTAATAATCAGGGATTGAGAACCTCTTTGTATCTGTATGAATTGACAGGTTTTAGGTGATGGAGGTAGGTTGTAATGAACATCTTTAACCTAATTAAAACTTTTGAAGTTGGCTTTTTTTTTAAGTCCTCAGATTTTAATAGAATTTAATGGGAAAGTTCTGGAAATTCAATGGCAGGCAGGTGTGTGTGTGTGTGTGTGTGTGTGTGTGTGTGTGTGTGTGCGTGCATGCACACCCGCCCCTAAGGACAGGTTAATAATGCATTCTGATTCCAATCATCTTTCATGTTGCTAAAATTGACCTAGTTTTCCTTCCAGAGAGAAAACGCTTTTCTGAAACACTTTCACATTAAAAATGTTGCATCTTGTGCTTTTTTTCCCCCACCTTTTCCATCTTCTAATTAAAACCAGCAGATCTCTTCTGAAAGTTAAATGAAATTTAGTTTATTTTCAGGTTTAGTTTTTTCTTTTTTAAAAAATGAGTTCCCTCCTCTGCTGCCTTAGATAACATGCCACCCACAGCTCCCTCATGCCAGGGACATTTTCCGACAGCAATGATAATGATGTCGATGTTGTTCTTTGTGGGTATCTTCCAACAATATCCATAATGAAAACACATGACAACTTCTTAGCAATTTTTTTTTTGAGAAACACATTTTCAAAAGAAAAATTTCAAATACCTGTAACCTCAAATGGCAAATGTAAATAGCTCATTATTTCTTCGGCATCCTTCTCTCCATGTGTTAGGCTGTGACAGCTCATGAAAGCATGTCTTTTCTCTGTTGGTGGAATCACCTTTTACAAAAGCCAGCGCTGATCCTTGGCAGAGTGGGTTCTTCTGATTAGAGGAGTGGGGTCAAGACTTCAGAATTTTGCTCTTGGAGATGGATTGGCTGCATGATTTTGAACTTAGCATACTTGAGGATCAGTTCATTCAGTTTCAAAATACAGCTGAGACTTCCTGTAAGAATTGTAAATGTTCATTCATAAATGTATTCCATTCCTCAGGAATTCACAGATGAAATGAATGAATGAATGAATGAATGAATGGGTGGATGGATGGATGAAAAATATATTAAGGACTTACTTACTAGATGCTAGGCACCTATGCTATGCTAAGCATAGGGAATGCAAAGATTTTTTTTTTTTAATGGAGACAGAGCCTGTCCTACTTAAATCCTAATGGTGGAAGATGGCACATAAAGGGAACAGGGGATCAAGGAAGAGATGTTTTGTCTTGGGAAAGGCTATTTAGTTCAGCATGAGTAATGACAGGAAGAGCCAGAGATACTGCCTGGGTATATGGGTTGGATGCTTGTATAGGACTTGAAGCTGAAACATGGTCTTGGCACCTAGGGGCCATCAGTAAATAAATGAGGTTAAGTGGGTTAGTTTGCATATACTCAGTCACCAATCTAGGAGATTGGGCCCTAGGCAGGAGTTTCAAAGAGAAGTGGATTAACTTTTCACAGGGATAGACCTAGATTTTGGAAGACCCTCTAAGTTGAAATAATTAAAATTTTTCATTTCTTAAAAAAAGAGCTACATAAAATCCATTGGGAGAGGTTATGTTTGTTGTGTTTGTGAATGTATAAAAGAGAGGAACTTGGTTGATTAAAAGAAAATTTTTAAAGTAATATGATTAAAAATATTTAAAATTCCATTTGGGTATTTCCCACAAGATAAGCTGGGTACATTTAAATATATATATCTTATGGATATATAGACATATGCATTCACTTCTGTATGTATTGATATTTAAATATGTAGATATAAATATATTACATTTATCATTTAATAGATATTCTTATCTATATAAAGAATATAAATATATATATTATATACATATATATATATATATATATATATATATATATATATATATATACACACACACATATACTTATGTATATATATTGAAGCCCATCATTTTAGGAGGACACGATGAGGCCAGTTTTCATTTCTGCCAGGGTGGCAAAGTTTTTCAGGAACTTAATGAAGTAGTGAATTGAGTAACTCTCCCATGTGAGAGTTCAAGGTGGCTAACCATTTGTAATAATTAGGTCAAGTCAAAAGCTTGCTGAGTGATAGTCTGGACACATTGGTAGGTACCTTATGGCCATCCAGAATTGCATCTGCTCTCTGATTTTTTTTCTTTTTGGCATTAGTAGACCTAGATAATATGAAAGACCTCATAAGAGGTCATCTAAAGATCAGTGCTTATAACTTCTAGCCTTTGTTTTAATGAGAAAAGCGTATTTGAGTATGGGCTCCTTTTCCCAGCTCTCTCAAATTGCCTGGGTGGAAAGGAGCCAAATGGAGAACAAAGCCATAGTTTCTATAAGATCACAGACTCTTGAGTGCTATGGGACCTCAGAGATTACTTAGTGTAACTCCCTTGTTTTAAAGATGAGGGAGCTAAGGCCCAGAGAAATGCAGGGTATTCCCCAATGCCACAGAACTCATTTAATGAAGACTTCAGGATTCAAACCAAGTTGCTTAACTAATTTAGCACAGGGCTTTTACTTTTACACCAACCGTCTTCTTCCTCACTTTATTAACATTTGTTACACATATAATGTGTGTGCCTAGCACCGAGGATAAGAGTGGGGGAACAAACCAGCATCATACCTGCCCTCCAGGAGCTTACCATTGAATGGGAGAAGAGACACAAAAGGAACTGAAAGGGAAATGAGGACAAGGAAGATTTCTGGCTAGAGGGTGATAGGGAGAAGTCCCTAGGAGGGCAGCCAAGTGAGGAATGAAGGTTCCAAGAAGAACTTAGGACAAAGTCACAAAGCTTAGGACAGTTCCACAGTTCTTCTTAGGACCATTACTATTGTTTATAATATCAAGCTAATTAGGACTATGTATAACTCTCTGTGATAGCAAACAACTGGAAACAAATACATGCTTTTCAATCTATTAAATTGTGGTGCAGGAATGGAATGGAATGCCAGTAGGATGCTTATAGCTGGTTGTTATATTTTTTCATCATGAGGATTTTGCCTCAGAAGTCAACAGATCCTATAAATCAGGGTTTGATTTATTGTTTTGTTGCTTCTTAGACTTAATAAAATACTGGAGAAAATATTAATGTATGTTAAATTTTAAAATGTCATGTACAAGAAATGACAATATGAGCTGGTGCAAGGTTAAGTAAACAGAACCATGAATACCACGTATTACATGACTAAAATTCTGAAAATAGAATCAAATGCCACAAGAAAATAATGCAAATAAATCCTACTAAATTATTATAGCCAACCTTGACTCCAAAGAAGTCATCTCCTCTCACTTCTTTGCAGAGTTGGGAAACCATGGATTTAGAACACTTCAGTGTAATATAAGAGTTAACATTTGTTGGTTAGTGTTGCCAAGGGGGAGGGAGAGATTGCTTTTTATTTTTGTAGCCATGTTGTCTGAGAAGGATGGGGAGAGAGAGAGAGAGAGAGAGAGAGAGAGAGAGAGAGAGAGAGAGAGAGAGAGAGAGAGAGAGAGAGAGAGATGGTAAAAAATGTAAGTGGTATAAATAGAAAAGGTGTCAAAATACTTTTTAAAAAATACTTTGAAGAATACAAATTAAAAACCTTTCTTTCCTTCTGACCCAGAAACCTCACTGCTAGGCATACAATGATCTTCCAAAGAGTCAAAAGGTAGAAAGAAAAATTCAAACTCTGTAGTAACAAAAAACTAGAACCAGTGTATATGCCCATAGATAACAGCATGGTCTAGTGAACCAATTGTTAGATTTAAAGGCAAGATCTCAGTTTGATTTCTACCTTAGTTATGTAATTGGATAAATCACTTAACCTTTTGGTGCCTCAGTTTCTATAAAATGAAGAAGTTATATTCAGTGACCTCTAAAGTCATTTCCAGCTTTAAATCTAAGATCTTGTGATTATAGAATGGATAAACAAATCATAGTGCTTGAATATGATGGAATATTTACTGTATCATAAGAAGTGGTAACAGAGTACATGTATAACCCAGATCAAATTGCTTACTGTATCTGGGAGGGGGGGAAGAAAGGGAGACCATTTGGATCTTGGAAAATGTATATCGAAAATTATTATTACATGTAACTAATGAAATAAATTTTAAAATAATTACTATTGAGGTGGTTAGATTACACAGTGAATATCTTGGAGTTAGGAGGACCAGGGTTCTAATCTGGCCTCAGATACTTCCTTGTTCTGTGACTCTGGGCAAGTCACTTAACTCTGTCTGCCTACACTTTGAACTTCGGGTCTTAGAGTTGTTACTAAGGATTGGGCCAATGAGGGTCTAATCTTTTTAACTGATTGTGCATACCCTAAGAAGGGATTAATCTCCTGGTTACATACATGTTAGGAAAATAGGCATTATAATATAGTAACAGAATGCTAAACTTAAAGACTAAAAGATCTGGGTTCAAATCCTACCTCACTTAACTGTCTCCATGACCCTGGGCAAAAGTCATTTTACCATTTCAAGTCTCAGTTTTCTCATCTATCAAATGGAATGAACAGTAGCACCTACCTCATAGGGTTGTTGTGTAACTTAAGAAGATGTGGGTAATGTGTGTTGTAAATCTAAGCTTAAATAATAATTATAATTATATGTAAAATATTATATATTATATATAAAATATAATTATAATGACAATTGTAATGATAGCATTTATAATACTACTTTAAGATTTTCAAAACCCTTTAAAAATATTATCTTTTTCTCTTTACAACTCAGGGAGGCTAGTACTAGTATCCCCATTTACAGTTCAGGAAACTGAGGGATGCAGAAGTGATTTGCCCAGAAATTACATAGCTAGTTAGGATCTGAGATCAGACTTGAACTCAGATCTTCCTTGCTCTGGGTCCAGCACTCTATCAACTTTGTGCCACCTCTGATGTTATTTATTGACATTTTCATGTTTGTTAATATTTATTAAGTTCATGATTTTAAAAGAATCCCTAAAATTAAAAAAATAACATTTATGAGACTTAAAAATAAAAGAAATGTGACAATGAAGAATTCAGAAATGTAGCGGAAGATTAATAAGAATAGATGCTGGGTGGGGGCAGCTGGGTAGCTCAATCGATTGAGAGTCAGGCCTAGAGACCGAAGGTCCTCAGTTCAAATCTGGTTTCAGATACTTCCCAGCTATGTAACCCTGGGCAAGTCACTTAACCCCCATTGCCTAGCCCTTACCACTCTTCTGCCTTGGAACTAATACACAGTAATGATTCTAAAATGGAAGGTAAGGGTTAAAAAAAAAAAGAAAGGAATAGATGCTGAATGAATTAAACAGATTCAGAGGGAAAACAAACCCAAAAATAGCCTACATAGTGATTATAAGAATGTAAATGGAGCAGTTATAAAAAATTGAAAGTATAACCATGACCAAAGTTAGCCTCATTGAAGAATTTTTCTAAGTCCCTTATCATTACATAAGTGGGGGATTGGAAGGATATGGATGTGGAATATTGTGCATAATAGGAGTTGCATATTGGATAGTTTTGTTGAATGACATTTTAAAATAATTATTCTTTTTAAAAAATCTTTGCTACCAAAAGGGTTGTTCAGTGGGTGGAGAGGACAGGAATATATTTGGAAATAAATGCAATGTATAAGATTATAAGGCGGCAGAATAAAACCTAAAAAAGAGAAAAGAAAAAAGCTTTCTTTATTATAATGGTTGGCAAACTCATTTTTAGTATCTCTGTGGTATCTAGGCAAAAAACCATTGAAAAAGAAGTGGTTATGTACTCATTTGCTACTTCCTAGATTAGAAAATAATTCTGGTATAATCATTACTTAATAATATAGTCTGCTTTTAAGAACTAACGCTTGTCTAACAATATTGCAACTGCGTAAGTTTAGTTAGGCACCCATAATGTGAGGTTCAAGGTTAGTCTGTCCTGTGATGACATCTTAAGGTGCTAAGCAGAGGTGGAGGTTCAGTCAGGAGATGGAGCTGTCCAAACTCATCTGAATAGGACTCTTGAATTTGTTCCACCAGATTTTATGCTTTTGGTGGGTCATGCTGTTAAAAAAGGCTCCCAGGAGTCCCATATTTCTTTTAGGGATATCTTAAATTGTGTTGTAGATAACCTTAAAAAGAATTCATATTATTCCCATTTTTAAAATGAGAACATTGAATTTCTGAGAGGTTATGATTTGTGTGGTATGTTTCTTTGGCTAGAAGAAGATGTAATTGGGTGGGGGGTAGCTCAGTGGTTTGAAAGCCAGTTCTACAGACAGGAAATTCTGGACTTAAATATTTCCTATATGTGTGATCCTGGGCAAGTCACTTAACCCCTACCGCCTAGCATTCTTCTGCCTTGGAGTCAATGCATAGTAGTGATTCTTAGATGAATATTGTTGGTTTTTTTTTTTTAATGTAACTAGAAAATATTTGACAAAATATATTTAAAAATAATAAAATATAGACAACATTTTAAAACTGAATCAACATGTGGCCCATGATTCATGGTTTTATGTTTGGATGTGTGACTCTCATTTCTATTTAAAGTTGATACCCCTAGAATGGATGACCTCTCAGAGGGGACTCTAGCTTTGAATCTCGCATAATCAGAGATTGACTTTGATGCTTTCTTTTGATTGAGAATCAAAATAATGGAGTTGCTAGAAGGAGTAATCAACACCCCTTCCCTCTCTCCACACACATACACATTTCCTTTAAACACAGATCTAGAAAATATATCAGACAGACTCTTGAATGAGAAATCCAAGAAAAAGAATCCCAAAGACTTATTTTCCCAGCCCAGGTCAACAGAGAGAGACAAGAAAGGTGTGAGGACACTACGTTGTTGTGTTTAGTCATTTTAAGTTGTGTCTCCATTTTTGTCTTCCTATTTGAGGTCTCCCTGACAAAAATATTGGAGTCCTCCAACTCATTTTACATATGAGGAATAGTGAGGCACACAGGGTTAGGTGGCCTACCCATGGTCATATATCTAGTACGTATTTGAGGTTGAATTTGAACATAGGTCTTCCTAACTCCAAGCCTGGTGCTCTATAGACCATGCCACCTAGTTTGCCTTGCAGACCCTGGGGCAGGGAAAGAGATTTCTCTAAGATTTGTTGCCTGGAGCATTCCAGGGCATGGAGAAGCTGTGTATCAGGGCAAGACAGGATCCCAAGTCCAACAGAGAGTATCCTGAACTTTTACAGGATACAGGAATAAGAGACAGCTCTTCGACTCAAAGCATAGAACCACATCAGAGCTCCAATGCAAATTGAGAAGGGAATCTGTGGAAGGGGATAAGTTCCACAGTTATGTAAGGAGCTGTGTCAGGGCTAGGCAGTGTAATAAGCAAAGAGTAAGCAAGCTTAGAAGCAAAGCAGCAGCTGTGTGGCTTGGACACAGGTAGGGCAACAGGGTCTTAGTTGTGGTTACAAGTTTAGTACTACAGCAGGAATCCCAGACCAAAGGGGAGCCTGCTCTGAACCAAGACAAATTTCCAGCTAGTCAAATATAGAATAGTTTTCTGGAACTCAAAATGGGGAAAGCCCACATGTATGTTGATGAAGTCAAAGCTTATAGAGCTTAGAACACCAGAGGGGCAGAAATCAGACTTGTCCTGGATCAAGATCATTTTGACATTTTGGAGACACTGCAGCCTTGAAGAATTCTAATCTAAGCTGGCCCTGAATGATGCTCACACTGTAAGAAAGCAGCAGTAACAGGACTGTCTCAGAAGTACGCAGAGCCCATTTCTAGTAAAAAGTCAAAATTCAGGAAATAAGCTTGGAAGAATGAGCAAACAAGAAATATCATTATAAAAATGTTTAAGACATTTAAGACATTGATCCAAAAGAGAATGACTCCAAAAAAAAATTAAAGACTTGAAGAAAAATATGACTTCGACACAAGTTCTGGAATTCCTGAAAGAGATAAAGCAAGAATTTTCTTTTAAAAGAATGAATTAACATGTACTTATAAATGAAATTAAAGTGTTAGGGGAAAAGGAGGGGAAGAATTGAGAGCTATAGAAAAAAGAATTAGAAATCTAATAAGCCTCAGCCTGGATGTACAAAATGTTGTCCAGAATCAACTTTCTGAACATTAAAAAGGACCAAGTAGGAGATGAGAAAACAAGAAATATTAAAACAAAATCAAACTAAAAAACAAAAGATAAGACATCTCCTTAAAAAAACTAATCTATAAAACAGATGAAGGAGAGAGATCTTAAGAATCACTAGACTACCTGAAACCCATGATCAAAAAATAAGCTTAGACATCATATTTCAAGAATTCATAAAGTTGCCCAGATCTTTTAGAACTGGAAGGCAAAGTGGAAACAGAAAAAAAAAAATCCATCTCCTGAAAACAACCCCCCAAACAGCCAAAATTCTGAGTTCCCTGGTTAAACAATACTGCATACTGATGAATTATAGTCAGGATCCTATATAATTTAGTAACCCCAACTTTAAAGAAGCAAATCACTTGGAAGATTGTGTTCCAGAAGGCAAAGAATATAGGCTTATAAATAAGATAAACTTAACCTAGGAAAACTGAGCATAATCCTATGGAAATATCTTTAACTATGCATCTATTTATTTCTCTAACTACAGATAATCTAGATATACATATAGCTTAAAAGGATAATTAATGAAAATTTATTTAGATTCTAATGTGGGGAAATGATACATATGCCCCCTATGAATCTATCTTCATCAGGGGTCATGGAGGGAGTACAGAATACCTGGAAGTGATTCTATTTTGAGGAACTTCAAAGCTTAGAAAGGTGGAATATACTGGAGGTGGGGGAAAAGATGCAGGTTAGGGAACATTACACCATCAAGGTGCATGGAGAAAAGTCTATAAGAATAAGGCAGAAGGAGTAGCAGGGATAGGAGGTGAGAGATACATTTGACGCTCATACTCATCTTATGTGATAAAAGGAGGGAAGAATACATATACACAGTTGGGTACAGAAATATATTTCATTCAAGAGGAAAACAAGAGGAAAAGAGCAGACAATTGAATGAAGAAGATAGATCAAGGGAGAGATTAGTCTTAAGCAAAAGAAACCAAGGATGTACAAAATTATTTATAACAAAAAATTGCTGTAACAAAGAATTTGAAACTGAGGGGTTACTTATCAATTGAGCTATGGCTGAACAGATTATGCTACATAAACATGACAAAATTCTTGTGCTATAAGTAGTGATAAGGGGATGGTTTTAGAGAAACCTAGGAGGATGTGTTTCAAAGGATATAAAGTGAAGAGAGCAAAAATAAGAGGTCTTTTTATATGGTGACAATATTATAAAGACAAGTGACTTTGGGGCCAGCTAGGTGGTTTGGTGGATAGAGAGCCAGGCTGGGAGGTGGGAGGTCTTAGGTTCAAATGTGACCTCAAACACTTTCTACCTGTGGATCCTGGGTAAGTCACTTAACCCCAGTTGCCTAGCCTTTATCACTCTTTTTTTACGTAGAACGAATATGCACTACTGATTCTAAGATGGAAGGTAAGGGGGTTTTATATTTTTAAAAAAGAAGACAAATGACTGATTTGAAAGATTTAGAAACTCTTAACAGGATAATGATCTAGTGCCATTCCAGAGGACTCATGAAAAACATGCCACCTACATTCTGATTGAGATATGAAGAATTGATAGTACAGATTGGAACTTTGGGGGGATTGGAGGGGGATAAAGGGATAACCAGTATGAGAATTTGTTTCATTTTATTATACATGTTTTAACAAGAATTTTGGTTTTATTTCTCAATTAGGTCATGGAAGAGAATGAGGTAGATTTTGGCTAATGAAAGAAAGAAATTATTTTAGAAAGAATTTTGATAGAATCATAGGTCTAGAGTTGGAAGGGCCCTTGGTAGGCATCTAAACTAGCCCTCTCATATGAGGAAAAATGAGATCCAGAGAGATTAAGTGATTTGTCCAAATGAGAGGAAGAGAATGGACTTGAACTCAGTTCCTCTGACTTCCCCAAAGAAGTCTTTTCAGTATACCATACTTTGTTGTTCATTTGTTAGTCATGTCAGATTCTTTGTGCCTTTAGGATTTTCTTGGCAAAGATACTGGAATGGTTTTTGTCATTTTGCATTGCATTTTACAGAAGAGGAAACTGAGGCCAATAAGGTTAAGTGACTTGCCCAGAGTCACATAGCTAGTAATTGGCTGAGGCTAGATCTGAACTCAGGTCTTCCTGACACCAGGCCAGCATCACCTAGCTGTCCAATACCACATTATTCTTCTTAAGCAGAGTCACTCAAACTAGTATGTGTCCCAGAGCAAGATGCAAAACCATTGTCTCTCCACAGCTCCTACTGAAAGGAGTCTTGAATCTTCTTTGTTATTCAGAGTAGAAGAGGAATGTTTAGCCTTAGTAAGTCCTTAGTGATTACCCAAGTCAGTGGGAGGCCCCTAGATAAGAATGGAATTTTTCTGACTCACATTCATGCTTGCAGGCCTTACATCTCTCCCCATGCTGCTTCCCAGAGATGGTAGACACAAAGAGAGAAAATTCTCTGCCAAAACCAGTCTATCGTCATGGCCATTTTGATATTGGGAAGGGAAAGGGTCAGATATTCAGAAGGGCAAGTGGAAATCTCATATTGGCTATTTACATTTAACCTTTAAGCAGATATTTTCTCAGGGTTCTATTTATAGCACAAGGAAAACAAATTCCTGTGTACAGCATTGGATCCCAGTAGCATCAGCTTGAGTCAGCTGAGTAACGAAATGTCCCTATGTTCCTTTTATTGCCTTGTCCCCTCCTTAACCCTGTTAACCTTATTTAGCTTTACAGAACCAAAATAGCACCGGAGGAAAGAGAGGAACAAATGAAATTAGAGTTATAGGAAAAAAAATACCACAAAATAGAATCAATCTCTTGAAATTAAGAGTCATCTGCAGTAGTTTAAAAACTGGAGTAGTGCTTTCTGATCTCACAGAACTCATGAGCCAGATGAAAGGATGCCATGATTTGATATCCATACATCAGAGATCTCTGGTTAGCCATCCAGGTAGCACCAGCCTTCTGGGGCATGAGTATTTCCAAGAAGTCTGGTTTTAAAAATCTTCCTTTGGCCGTTCACGGAGTAGAGCACCTGTCTGTAAAGCTACCTAAGAAAACGATTCTTTGAAAAATATAATCAGAATTTTTGTGATTGGTTAGATTGCAAAGTATAGACATTTTTAGTAAAGTAAAAGAAAATATTAATCACACCTCTGTGTTCTACTTACAACCCAGCTGTGTGCAGCCTCATTTTTCCTTCCCTTCAAATGGTTTAGTGGTGAAACCAATAGATGTGCCAGAGTAGAAAGTGATGAACAAGGACATCTTGACAAATGGAAGCAAAGAGTGGAAAGAGCTAAAGGACTGACAGCCTTTTAATGTATTGAAAAAAGTGAACTACCTTCCTCCCCCCATATTTAATGAGGCCAAATTTGTGTCTCAGCATGCTCCAGATCTCTTTAGGATGCAATAATGATTCTAATAAACAGTCATTGCAATAACACAAGCCATTAGCATTTTAGAATATTTTTTTTTGTCATCCACTTGATATATATCAATTATGAAAATAAGCCCTTGGTCCTCTGTGTTCTTGATCTAAAAGGACAGGACTAATGGAAACTGGGCATTGAATCTAATAAAAATTAGATAGGTGCCTTAAAGAAATATGAAGCATTTTACCTCTTATTTCTATTTGTTCCCTGTTGCTTTGGTTTTCATAGTTATATTTTTAATAGAGTAGAGGTTTTTAGACCGATGCTTCTGTTACATGAAGCTATCGATAAAGGCTATAGGCTCATGAGAGGCAGCATCTTCCAGTAGATATCCAACCAGCCTTGGAGCAAGCAAGTCCTCAGTTCAAGTCTTGCATCTGGATGACTCAAATTGGCTCTCTGACCCTAAGTAAATGACATTTACTTAAAGGTTCAGTGTTCTAGGCTCTGTGACTATCATTGGTAGAATGAGTTTCCCCATTGGTAAGTTCTTTATACTAATGAAACCATAGGTCCCATTCCTATCCTTTGGAATCATAAATATACAGAGCTGGAAGTATCTCTGAGCCCAAGTTCTTATCCTGTCCCCTTCCCCCTCCCCCCACTTTACAGATAAGGAAACTAAGTGAGGTTAATTGATTTGCCCAAAGTGCTAAGGGCAATGAAGAGAATAGAAGGAAAGAGGGCAACAGCAGCCTGTTGATGACCTATTGCACTGATAATTATTTTTTCTAAAAATTGTTTAACAGAATTATTTTGCAGCTTCCTTCAAGTGTGAAGGTGACCCTGAGTTTTTGAGTCAAGGGCGCAAAAGTTTGAACAAGGCACTCCAAGCTGAAAAGGTTCCCAGTACAGACCCCCATTGGCGAACCTTACATTTGTTGTCCTACAATTAGTCTAGAGCAATCCACAAAGGCCAGATACAGTAAAAAAGGGGCCAGGATCTGTCAGTGGATAACAGCCAAGTCATCCAAACTTTTAGTCCAAACATATACAGAGGTTTATATGAAAATGTTTAGGAGACAGAAAAGAACTGGGGAACATGGTACCAACTTGCAAAATGTAATATATACATTTAAAAGATAAACTGCATAAATTCATGCAGTTTTCTTGTGCTTGAGTTTTGTATTCAGTGCTTTCATGTTTGCATTTTTTGATGATGAAATTTGTAACAAAATTCTTTTTTAGAATTTTTTTTCGTAACCTGCCCATATAATTTTTGATTGCCGTTTTATGACATTTTGTGATCTATGTTCTCTACTCCTTCTCACAATTCCCCCCTCCCCATGATGGCAGGTAATCTGATATTGATTGAACTTGGGTTATTATGCAATACATATTGCCATGTTCATCATATTGTGAAAGAAGACACATCAGTTATACTAGGGGAAAAATTCATGGAGGAAATAAATCAAATCATTCTTTAAAGAAAGGACTATCATTTATTTGTTAAGGGACATCCCTCCATCTGTCTGTCTGCCTATATATGTGTATATACATACCCATATCACAGATCTCATAGATTATATTTATTCATGTGCAAAATGAACATGTATGAATGCACATATATATATATATATATACATATATATATATATATATATATATATATATATGAAAGGGAAAAGAAATCCAGAAGGGACCTGTTTTTCCTAATTTAGGTTTAGTTTAGATGGTTCCTGCATTGGTGTTGGTCATCTTGGGAACAGATGGATCTCTGATTCAATGGGAGAAACTTCTCAGACTAAAAGGGTGATTGAGCATTTGAGCATTTCTTTACTCCTATTCAGGACATTTAATGGGTGCTGGGAGATCCCTTATTCAGTTTAATCATGTGTGTGTGTGTGTGTGTGTGTGTGTGTGTGTGTGTGTGTGTGTGTGTGTGTATGAAAACATTCAAAACTCATTGGATAGGATTTGAAGGAAGCTTTTTCTGGTCACCCCTACTGGTAGTGCCTTTCCTTTGAGATAGCCATCCATCATCTACTATATTGTATATATAGATATGTATATATATATATTTGGATTAAGTGTACATACATACATTCACATAAATACACACAAAGTATCCTTAAAACTTAAGTGCAAGTTTAAAGTTTAATAAATTTAGAAATATAAATACTGCAAATTTATAAAAAAATGAAAATATAGTTATTTTTTTTTAAATTGATGTTTCTTATTATATTTCCAGATAACCATGGTATTGTACTTTAGCTTTATATAACTTTAGGCAATTTTTATACTTTTTAAGACTTACCAGCTGCTATTAAATGACTGATGAGATTATATTTGTAATCTTTGCCTTAAACTCATCTAAAGAAGGAAGTATTGATTCATAGATGACTGATCTGTCATGACCCACCTGGCAAGAAGTCTAAAGGAGGTATTCTACACTCCATCCAAGAGATGACTGAGGTGGCCAAATGAGGGGGCCTCCTGTACCCATCTGCTGGTCCAAGAAATTGTTATCTAAAAGCTGTTAAAATGCAGTATATGATAATAGGTTCCCTGTCTTCTCAAATTTAAATAAAAAATATATCTCAGAAAATACACAAAAATAATCATAAGAATTTAAATAAACATTTAAATGATTTTTAAAAAGTTAACATTTATACTTCTCAAGTTATTAAAGCTTAAAATTGCACTCAGACTTTTGAGACATGCTGTATTTGTGATCTTTTTTTCTTTTTCTTCATTCCTATCCCTTCAAAGTAATTCACCCTTGCCCTGTCACCCATAAAGTACTCCCTCAAAATAAATATAGACAACAATGATTCAACACATTGGTTATGCCTAAAAATGTAAGCGTTACAATAATCTCCAAATGGACACATGACCTAAATATTAAAAGTCACAACATGAAAATAGTCTAGCCTAATGGATGATAGTCCATTTTAAAATGATGGCTTGAAAAAAAGAGATAATTGCAAAAGTTAAAAGGATAATTTTGATCGCATACAATTGAAAAACTCTTGTATGAAACAAAGACAATGCAGGTAGCCTTAGAAAACAGCCATTTTTTGAATATCCAAATCTTGATTAAAGTGTTATGGAATAGAAAAATATCCATTAAGCTCTCTCTGGCTGCTACGTACTATGTTAAACAGAACTTTACTTCAAAGAGCTCACACATATAGGGAAAGCAACATATATAAGGAGGTCTGGCCTTAAGGTAGATGGAAAACTGGGCAACTGGTAAGACCTAGTGGACTTTGGGAGCAATGAGAGGGCCAACTATATCTAATCAATGTTGGATTGGTGGGTCTGGAGCCTGCAGTGATGGGGACCTCTGGCTTACTCCAGGCAGGGGGAAAGATGGGAAAGTGGGGTTTAGCATACCATTGAAAGGCATTCAAGATACTGAGGAAAGTTCTTGGCTTCTTATGGCAGCTACCTTGCTGGGTTTTTAGTCCAGGATGAAATTATTAGTCAGTTATGACTCCCTAGCCACAAATTAGCTATAATTATAAGCTAGATATTAGTCCAATAAGGAGTTAATTAGCCCAAACATAGGCCACTTCCAACTATAAGTTTCAATCCTACAATGATGCATCTCAGAAAAAAAAATATTGGTGCATTCTAGAAGGAAGAGCTAGAATGATATAGTGGATAAAAAGCTGGTTTTGCAAGTAGGAACTGGATTGGAGTTTCACCTCCTCCTCTTCCTTTTCTCTGTCATCCCAGGCAAGTTGTTTAATCTTTCACTGCCGAGAGGCATTTTACAATGCAGAGATGTCATCCTTTCACTATGGTGATGGGAGAACTCTCACCAGGAATTCCCTGCATTAGTTATGTTATTGTTCTTTAGTCATTTTGAGTCATGTCCAACTCTTCTTGGCAGAAATAATGAAGTGCTTTGCCAATTCCTTCTTCAGCTAATTTTACAGATGAAGAAACTGAGGCCAACAGGGTGATGTGACTTGCCCAGAGTCATTCAGCTAGGAAGTATCTGAGGACAGATTTGAACTGAGAAAGATGAGCTTTGGGTACTCTACCCCATGAACTTCCTAGAAGTCTCCAAATTGGAGCTACTTCCCTTAATATGTAGCACGAGTGGGTCTTTGGCACAGATTTCTCTGGGATATGGATGGGTGGTTAGTGGGGTAACTGTGATGTGACTACATTTCTTTTGAAGCCAATAAGTTTTAAGTCCTGTATAATGGCATTAAGCCCTATTTACAGGTTTTAGGAGTCAGATGGAGGGAAAGAGGCATTGCATATTCATACCCAAGAAGTATACACAGGGATAGAACATGAAGCTGTAAATTCCTTGGTATAGGGAGCTCCTAGAAGAGGAAACTTCCCTTAGCAATGTAGTTGAGCACTTTCTTTCCACCTTAAGAATCTTAATAAGCTGCTTAGAGTCATGATGTGGGTGACTTCTCCAGGGGTAAACAGTCCATAGGAGAGGCTTTGAGGCTTCAGCTCCATCCACCACTCTATTATATTATCTGCTCAGTGTGGTTAAAACCATTTCAAAAGTCATCCATAAGTGGACTGGAAAGATCCCTAAGTCATCGATTGATAGACAGCAAATAGCCATCTGTGTTTTGGCAAATGAAATAACTCCATTTGTTTCTATTTTATTAGTAATGGAACTAAATTTATTTAAGAAATAATTGTGTGTCATTTAAAAATTATAGAGGCTGAGGAAATAAAAGTGAATGACCTTAGGATGATTCGTTCAGGTCAGAGTCCTAATGAACCTCCTTGGCCCCTCCTTGGGGCAAATTCAGTTACAGGGAAAAGAGGATGAGGAAGTACTAAGGACAGATCCACCAAAGGTGCAGTTATGCAGGGATAGGATGACCGGTCCCAAAGGGTCTAGTGCTTGCCCCCATGGGATCTTGGTGTAACGGTAGTTAGAGGAGGACAGGAAGAGAGAGGAAGTATGCACAAATCCCTAACCTCCCATTCCAGATATCAGTCACATATGGTTAGAACACCTTTATAAAAATTCTAATATTTTATTTTCATATTTCATATGATATGAACATTATTTATTAGTTATATATTATGTTATTTGTATGAATATAAAATACTTGATTTTACATGTAATAATTTTGCCTCTATCCTTCCCTTCCATTTACTGTTCCTGAGATAGTAAATAATTTGATCTTGTTTATACATTATGATCATGTAAATTTATTCCCATATTGGTCTTGTTGTGAGAGAACACTCATATAAAACCCAAACCCACAAAAATAAAAATAAAGTGAAAAATAGCGCCCTTCAATCTACATTCAGACTCCAAAAGTTCTTTTTCTGGAAGTGGATAGAATTTCTCATCTGAAATTCTTTGGAATTGTCTTGGATCATTATATTTCTGAGAATAGCTAAGTCTTTCACAGTTAATGTTTTTCTGGTGGATTCAAATCCTGCCTTAGACATTTATTTAAGAGCTATGTGACCCTGGGCAAGTTTCTTAGAACTTTCTCAGCTTTGGCTTCCTAACCAGTAAAATGGATCTACCTCACAGGATTGTTATGCAGTTCAAATGAGATTATATATGTATGTATGTAAAGTGCTTTGCAAATCTTATAGAGCTATATAATGCTAGCTTTAAAATTAAAACTAAATTTATTTAAGAAATAATTGTGTGTCATTATTAATATTATTTTGTCATTTTCCTTGCTAGTTATGGCTGTGGCTCACTGACAATCTGAAAATCTATACTAAGCAGCAGAAACTTTGACCTGTCTATTCCCTGTTGCTTGTCAGGTCTATTAAGAACCTGCTGGGAATTTCCCATCAAAATACCATCAGCTGAAGAGGGGGACCAGGAGAGTGAACTGAGAAGGTTCTAATAGAGTTGTTTCTTGAGATTAGATTCCCACCACAGGTTTACCTTCTATAGCTGGCCTAAATCAATAGGATGGCACCACCAGTGAACATTATGGTACATTGATTGGGAACGACAGCTCAGAAAATTTTCACTCAAGCATTTCCTGCCAGGAGGAACTCTGGCCCTGTGATGGGGACAGGAATGAAAGCAGCTGCCTCTGGGGAGTTCCATTTGGATGACCAGAAAAAGCAGATTTCTCCCTAGGGGCTTGGCTGCTTGCCTTGTCATTGGGGAAAATGTTTGGTAACCCTTGTTTTCCAATTAGTCTTTGTACAATTTAGTTTGACTTTTTTGTTCTGGTCTGTGTCATGACCTCCAAATTTAACAAGTCTCAATTTAACAATCTGCAAAATGCGTTATTAGTCAACATAGTCCCATTTTTAAAAGATAATAAAGTAAGTGAGTAATGACCAGGGTACAAATAACATTCTTAGTCCTGCTTCAGTGAAAGTGGATGTGCTAATCCAATTCCAAGCTGAATAATCTGGGTATATTACATGGTCTTTGGCTTGATCATGGGAATGGCCACTGTGATTGGAATGCTGATTCAAATACTAACTAAAGTATTGTATTTATTTTTTAAAAGAACTATCTCAATTTATATTTGACCCTGTCAAATATGTCTACTACCCCTCTCCTTTTACAGTAAGTGTATACTCTAAAATACATAGCCATCATCTATCTCATTCAGCCCAGTAGCCCAGTCATTTGAGCTCCATTTTAGAAAATAATGGAAATAATTCCAAAACAATAGACACTTGGTACAGATATCTTATAGAAGGATCTAATCATTTTGAGTTGTGTGCCAGCCACTATCAAAATGTGGTTGTGATCTTTTGGGAAAAGTTAGTTAAATATTAAAAAAATTAATATTACAAAATTTAATTAAAATCTCCATTGAAAAGAAGTATTCCCTTAAACTTAAAATCCTCTCCAGGTATTGCTTCTCCTCTTTTTCAGTCAATCTCATAGAATTGATCTATTAAGTTATTGCTGCCCCTTCTTCACCTCCCAATAGCTTTTCAGTCCTTTGGATCTGGCCTTCCCAGCTCTATCACTCCATTGCTTTTTCTAAGGTTATCTATGAACTCTTGAATGCTAAATATATGAACTTTTCTTCTTCATGTCTTTTTTTTTCTTCTGCATCTTTGATCGCTTTTGATAACTTTTTACTCTTGGACATTCTTTTTTGGCTTGGCTGCCATGAGAGTGTTCGGTGCTGGTTATCCTCCAGATCTAATTATTCTTCCTCCCATTCCTTTGTTGAATTCATAATATGCCTCCTAACCAGTAATTGGTGGATATCATATCAAATTGGTGGTTAACCATCAAATTGGTGGATATCTGTCTTAGCACCTCTTCTGCCCTAACTTGCTTAGTGGTCTCATCATCAGCTTCCATGGCTCAATTATAATTTCTAATCTCTCCTTTTCCCTCCACTCACAGCCAGAACTCCATATTATATTCTAATATCTTCTTATCTTGACTACTGAAGTATCCTTCTAATTGAGTTTCCTGTCTTTGATCTCCCTTTGTCTAATCTGTTTTATACACACATGTATAAATGTATATATTCATGTATTTGTACAGGACACCGATGTATATATGCAGACATACATGTAAGCACATGTGTATGTCATCAATGTGTGTATCTGAAAAAATAATCTTCCTAAAAACCAACCCTGGCTATTTATTTCCTGGCCTAAAAATATCTAGATCAAAGATTTAGAAATAATCTTAGCAATCGCTTAGTCATATCTCTTCATGGAGTGCAAGAGGAAACAGAGGCATAGAGAGCATAGAGACATTAAGTGATTTGCTTAAAGTTCAAAAATGACTTCTGTTTCCTCTATGATAAAATACAAATGTCTCAGTCTGGCATTTAAATCTTTTCTAAATGTGGTTTTAGTCTTAGGGAGCATTACTCCCTTCATACCCTGCATTGAAGTTAAAACTGACCTCTATTCTCCAAACTCAGCATTTCTGCTTCCATGTCTAGAATACACTCCTAGAATTCCTAGCTACCTTCAACCTCAGCTGCTGCCTTCTGAGCAAAATGTCCCTGGATCACACTCAGTTGCTGACGAGCTCAAGTCTTCTGAAATGATCTTGTAGTCCCCTATCTATTTTTAGGTTGTACCCCACAGTAGAATGCAAACTCTTTGAGGCTAAGAACTATTTTAGTGTTTTTTTTTTCATTGTAAGTTATTTATTTAGTCAATTTAGAACATTATTTCTTGGTTACAAGAATCATATTATTTCCCCCCCCTTCCCTCCCCCTCCCCTTCCCGTACTTGATGCACAATTTCAGTGGGTATTACTTGTGTCCTTGATCAAAACCTATTTCCATGTTGTTGATGTTCATTTAGTCTACATCCCCAATCATATCCCCTCGATCCATGTAATCAAGCAGTTTTTTCTTTTGTGTTTCTACTCCCACAGTTCTTCCTCTGAATGTGGATAGTATTCTTTCTCATAGATCCCTCCAACTTGTTTAGGATCATTGCATTGCCACTAATGGAGAAGTCCATTACATTTGATTGTACCACAGTGTATCAGTCTCTGTGTATAATATTTTCCTGATTCTGCTCCTTTCACTCTGCATCACTTCTGGAGGTTGTTCCAGTTCCCATGGAATTCCTCCACTTTATTATTCCTTTAAGCACAATGTATTCCATCACCAGCATATACCACAATTTGTTCAGCCATTCCCCAATCGAAGGGCATCCCCTCATTTTCCAATTTTTGGCCACTACAAAGAGTGCAGCTATGAATATTCTTGTACAAGTCTTTTTCCTTATTATCTCTTTGGGGTACAAACCCAGCAGTGCTACAGCTGGATCAAAGGGCAGACAGTCTTTAGTGCCCTTTGGGCATAAGAAATATTTTATTGTTGTCATATCCCCAGTGCCTTGCATACAACTGGTGCTAAATAAATGATTGATTTTCATTTTAATTCTTGATTGATGCTATTGAATATCATAGTTACGCATAATAAATTGAAGCAGAGGTCTTGGGAAATAAAATAGTCATTAAGATGGGTAGTAGCAGTCATTTCCAGTACTCCTAAATTCAAGATGGTTGGAATGTTTTCACTATCTTAAATACTACTGCTGAATTTATTCTTGCACTGCAAACCAGCAAATTAAAGTTTCTTTCCTGTGGCAAACCTATAAATCATTTGTTCTCCATGAGCATTAATAGAAGGTAATTTTCTGAAAGAAGTTACTGTTTGAAGTTCAAAGGAATGGTTCTTTAACAACTCCAAATACAGTCCCCTCACACTGTAATGTGCAGTGCATCCCAGTTGTTGAAAAAACAATAATACCCTTAGGTCTTTTCCCTTCTCCAAAAATTTTATGTTTGACTTTGTGAACGGAGAGAATGAAACAAACAGATGCTTATTACATATAGAAGGTATATTCTTTTATGCCTTATGCATAGTCTAGGAAACAGAAATATTTTCTGTATTGTTTTCCTTTTCCTTCTTTAAAAGTTTGAAAAATGGAATCAAAGAATCAGGTTTTCCCTAAAAATCTCATTTAACTTTTGGGCCTTTTGTTTCCTTGTCTGTAAAATTAGAATATTTGTTTACATCATAGTTCTTAACTTTTCTTGTGTCATAGACCCACTTGATAGTTTGGAGAAGCATATGGACCCCTTCTCAAAATACCTTCTCAGAATATATTTGCTTGTTATTAAAACTTGACTTCCTCCATCTTGCTCAGCCTGGAAACTACAGGCAATGGACAGGACCACTTATAGTCCTAATTCCACTACTGATTGGTATAGGAGCTAATGTCACCTTCTCTGTTTCCAATGTAAGCTGGTTCAACTCTTCTTCGGTAACTTTGCTGCTCCTGGCCTACCCACTCACAAGAGACTCCCAATTTTGATGTCATACTTAATATGATTATCTGAGAAGCATAGACTACTACAACTCAGAACTCCTGAACTCAAGAGATCCTATCAGACTTAACCTCCCTTAAGTAGTGGGGATTTTAGGTGCATAACACTATACCAAACCAGACTAGTGGGTTTGAATACATAAAATAAAATAGCTAGAATTTCAAAGGAAACAAATTATGCTAAATTACACTTATCAAGAAGACATTTCCAGGTCTAGAGATTGAAGGTCCTGGGTTCATATCTGACCTGACACTTCCTAGCTGTGTGACCCTGGACAAGACAAGTAAGCCCCCAATTATCTAACCCTTATAACTCTTCTGCCTTGGAATTAATACACAGCATTGATTCTAATGTGGAAGGTAAGGGTTTAAAAAAAAAAAGGAAGACATTTTAATGGTTGCATCATCATGCCTTTTTTTTTTTAATAATAATGCCTTTCCAGTAAATCTCTTATCAGCCTAGATGTGAGATGCCATTTTATTTTCATTTGACCAGGACTTTCCTTACCTGTCATTCAGATAAGCTTTCATCAAAGATAATGTCTTGCAGAAATAATGCTAAAAGGATGACTATCTCTAGTGGGAGGTTATAGGGCTCTCCATGCTTGGCCCTATTATGTTGCAGTCTTTTTTCAGAGATTTGAATAAAATTACATGCATGGGATGTCTATCTAATCTGCAGATAACACAAAGCTAAGATGTTAAAGGAAAGACTTGGAATCAACAGAAGTCTTAAAAGGCTAAAATGATGGAATAAATGAAGTAAGGTTAAATTCAGTATAGGGGTGAATAGAAAATCTTGTACTTGAGTTCAAAACCTCAAATGTATGAATAGAATGGGGAAGATAGAAGGTTAGACAAGAGTTTGTGTGTGGGGGAAAGACTTTCTTGGACTCTGAATTTAATGTAAATCAATAGCATGATGTGTAGACAGTATATCTTAGACTGTATTAATAACCTAATGTCCAAAATGAGGAATTTGATCGTCCTATTGGCCTCTGACCGGCTAAGATCACACACACACACATCATGTTTGGTTCAAAGTATGGCATTTTTTAGGATAGATATCTAGAGGACTATCAGTGTAGTAAAGAGGCTTATAACAACAATATTGGTTTAGGCAAATGGAATTATTTAACCTAGAAAACTATTTTGGTGAATATTATAGCTCTCTTTCCCCCTTTGAAGCACTATCATGGAGAAGAGGTTTTATACTTCTGTCACTTGGCCCATGGGGACAGACACAGGGACAACAAGTGAATATTTTAATAATATTTTAAGACAAAGACTAATTTTTTGAAAAATTTCACTTGTTGTATATCATCCAAATCAAGAGCTATTGGAAAGAAGAAATAGGATACCTTGGGGGCAATGAATTCCTCCTCACTGGAGGTCTTCAAGAAGAAAACGTTGTATTCTGTGTATAATAGCACATCATTCCTCTTCAGGCTACATGGTTAATTCATCATCATGTCTACCATGCCAGGAAACCTCTTCACCCTTAAAGTTCATTCTACCCTGGACTAGTGAAAGTAGACTATTACCTCTGGACTCACATTAAAAGCACTTTAGCCTCTGTAGCCACTTCCTCAGATTGGGTGGTTTTTTTTAAGAACCACCATGTTGTAGAAACCCAGGTCAACCATGTCTTCATCCCTCTCTAGGCTGTCATCCTGACTCTATGGGACTTTGTGTCTACTTTGCCCACTTAATATATCTCCTTTTTCATGCATTGTCTTTCATTATCAGAATGTAAGTTCAACAAGGGTATGGGCTGTCTTCCTGTTTATATTTATATTCTTATCACTTAGCACAGTACATTGACACTATGAAGCAAGAAGCTTAATAAAAGGGCAGCTAGGTGGCTCAGTGGATAGAGACCTGGAAATAGGTGGTCCTGGTTCAAATTAAGCCTTAGATATTTCCTAGCTATATGATTCTGGGCAAGTCACTTAACCCCCACTGCCTAGCCCTTACTACTCTTCTGCCTTAGAACTGATGTACAGTATTGATTCTAAGACAGAAGATGAGAATTTTAAAAAAAAAGTGTTTAGTGAATGGGCAGCCAGGTGGCACAATAGATAGAATGTCAGACACTAGTTGTGTGGGCCTGGGCAAGTCACTTAACCCCATTGGCCTCAGTTTCCTTATCTATAAAATGAACTAGAGAAGGAAATGGCAAACTCCTGCAATATCTTTGCCAAGAAAACCTCAAATTGTCTTACAAAGAGTCATGGTGACTGGAATGACTCAACAACAACAACAACAAATATATATTTGCTGACTTGACTGTATTAGAAGATAAAGTCTTCAAGGGAAGGTCTTTATGTTTATATCTTTGTAACTCTAGTGCATCATCTAATGTTTTAACATAGTAGTCCCTTAATTAATATTTATTGAATAGAATTTAAATAGGGTGGATTAGATTGAATTAAATGGCCACTTGTTGGGATAGCCTGTTGAGGAATAACTTGGCTTTGAGGTCCCTTCCAATTTCAAAATTCCAGATTCTAGAATTCTTAGTGGTTGCCAGCATTGGGTAGTTTGTGTACTTTTGCATTGACCATATACTACTATGAAGTTTTCTTAATGCTGCACAACCCATACATACAATCAAACCTCCATTTTGTGCCAAAACTATCAGGTCATGCCATTGGATAGGTTTCCCCACTAGAGATGTTCATGTTCTGCATTTTTGTTCATTGAATGTTTTCTTCCAAGAGGAAATTTTTTTCAACACTCTGAATAATGGGAACACCATTATTCCTAGGCAACAACTGGAAAAGTCTGAGATTTTTTTTTCAGCCAACACAGATAGAAACCATCTAAAGCATCTAAGCCAGTATTCTATTGTCAAAATTATTTCTGCAAAATGACCTGACTTGACCACATAATATTTAGTTTAGGCACATGATATATACCTTTACTCGTCCCTATTAAAAGCAAAGTTTAATATATATATATATATATATATCTTCTCATCAGTACATTTGGTATTTATCAGTACCTTATTTTGATGGAAGTTCATTTTGATGGACTCCCATTTCACAGAGTACATTTTTAAATTCCAAGTCACTAATTAATTTTAGGCAATTCCCACGCCCTACTGTTTGCTATAAAAATTCTGAGGCTCTTTACTGTATCATGATCAAAAACAGTGTAGCTTAATATTGCAAATGTTGTCCAAGAACACAGATGGTCTGAAATTATGAAGGGACATGGGGATTCAACTTTTATTGAGGATGCTATAAACAAGTTTCTGAGTTTCAAATCTTCAGATCCCACTATATTTTGCTTTTCTCAAGTTTCCTTTTTATTTCTGCTATTCTAATGCAGTTCAGGGAATAGTATTAAAAAAAATATAACCTTATGTTTTGCAGAATCCTATTTTCTTCAAATATAATCTGAATTCTTTTGGGGGCAATATTTTGAGTGTAATAATAATCTTCTATCTTCCCTTCCCATTATATAGCCCATGCTCATAAAGTCACTTATTTGTTTCGGTGTTAGTCCTTTATGTAACTCTTTCCATTTTTCTTCTCATCTCTCCTGAGGCAAATCGCTCTAGTGTCATCTTCATTTTTTTCCAATTACGGTGAAAGGTTCATTTCTCCCCTCAGGTCACAGATATAGAATGGCCAAACTGATCCTAATTCTAATTCTTTTGACACTTGAGTTCCTAGCTCATCCACACTGAAATGTTAGAAAATCACTGGAGCATTCCTGTATCTGCTAGGAGGCTTTATCATCCATTAAAGTAGATCACTTCCTTTGCACATTTATGACCCTTGGAGCCCAGGGTCTCTTTGGTATTATTTCAAACACTTTCCTAAAGACTGTGCATCATATTCTTTGTATTTCAAAGCCCTGTCATTCAGCTTCTAACATAAAATCAGCATTCTTGATGCTTTTCCTTTTGAAAATCTTTCCATCTAGCTTTGAATAGAAGCCTCCATTATTATCTACCACAATTTCCATCAATCTTTTAGTTTGGGGCTTTGGGGTTCTTTCACACGTTACCAGTCATTTGCATAACTTTGTAATGTGCTAAATATAACCAAACTCTTTTGACTTGAAGGTGACTAGGAAAACATTAAGACTTTTGAAAAGCAAGGTTATAGTTTCATGTCATATTTACTACCACTATGATTTTATATACGGTGTGGACATGCTGGCAAAATAGCAGGAGTTAACATGATATAGTAGGTATCAAGCTGACCTCAGAATCAGAAAGACCTGGGCACAAGTCTTGCTTCTTTACTCATGCTAGGTAACCGTGGATGAGTCATTTTCTCAATGCCCCAAGTAACTAAGGTTATAAATTACAGACTAAATGTCAAACTATACTGGTAGATGGAGTTTTATATAACTAAGAAATAATCAATTCAGCTAAAAAAATCAACATTATAGCTTAGTTGCTATAATTGGAATATGACATTATGTTGAAAATAAGCACCAAGTGACTAAATACAGAAAAGGAAAGTTTCAGTGTCTTCTTAATCAACAGGACAATGGACTAGGTGTCCCAACTCATCGGAGGACTCTGAAAGTATATTCTCACATGGACAATAAATTAATGGTGACTATTCCATCATTAATTCACTGTAAGTTCTTGGGAAAGAAGCTTTGTGGCACAGAGGATAAAGTGCCACGTGTGGAGTCAGAAAGACTCATTTTCCTGAGTTTAAATCTAACCTCAGGTTAGATTTAGGCAAGTCATTTGACCTTGTTTGCCTCAGTTTCCTCAGGTGTAAAATTAGCTGGAATATATAACGGCAAACCACTACAGTATCTTTGCCAAGAAAACTCCAAATGGTGTTCGAGAAGAGCTGGATACAACTCAACAAAAACAAAGCTTTTAGTAATGTCACTTCATTCCTTGGATGTGAAATAAAAGAAACGAGTCATATTTCCTCTTAGGTAGGTCCTGTTATCCTAAGATTCTACCTAAAGACCACTAATTTTAGAATCATATGATCTTGGACCTTGAGAAAATCACTTGGCCTTTTTGGTTCTCAGTTGTTTTCTCTGCAAATTGAAGAAATTGGACAAGTTGATCTCTAAGGCCCCATTTCAGATATTACATTTTATGAACCATGATCCTAAGTACAATATCAAAAGCACATAGCTCTTTGGAGATGCTAGGTTGTTTTTATCTAAAATTCTTCTCAGATTTAAGGGTTAACTGTTACCCAGTACACCCAGAGAGTTGTTTTCCCTGTTGCACAGATACATTATCTAAATTTCTTTCTTCTCCATGGCTTAAAATTCTTAGTAAAATTATTGTACATACAATTTGCACTTTGATATAATAACATCCTTTCAGTTGTTATAATGAAAGGCACTAATATCAATGAAAGTTTCAAGGTGAGACAACAGTATTCCTTGTGAAATTTAACAATTTAAACTCCATTTTTGTGAGTAAATGGGTTAAACTTTTTTACATCAACTATTTATTTTATTAAGATTCTTGAATTATCTCATAAAGGCATTTTCAGCCAGAACAAAAGTCATCTCATTTATTTTCAATATATAGAAAAATGACAATGAACTCCATATAGGAAAGGTTAATATTCTAAAGTTTTTTAATAAATGTCCTTCTAAAACCTGACTTAACAAATGACCTTCTGGTCTGCCATTTGTAACCATAATAGTACAGTTTTGTTTCCATTATCCAATAGTTCTTCTTAAATATATCTTGGTAGACTTATAATAAATTCTGAAGGCAATAACAGTATTGACTCAGTGAGATTTACTCAAGGTTAAGGGGAAGAGAATGAGCATTTTTATAGCACCTCAATTTCAGGCACTGTGCTAAGTGCTTTACAAATATTATCTCATTTGAGGAATCTATAAAGGATTAGACGATGGATACTAAACTTTGCATTCTGTAGAGCTCTTTGAACTATTCCACTTGTGTCATGCACGGGACCAGACTTCATTGTATTCTAAGGACTTTGTGGAAGTGATGTGTCTGAGCTTCTAATGAGTGTGGGTGACCTCTTCTGCCATCCATGGGAAACTGCTAAGGGGAGATAATAAAACTTCTATTTACCCTATAAAGTTATTATCTTGCTAGTCCTGAAATGCCCAACGTCTCACAAGTAGTAAAATGGCATAGCTGAGATTATGACCTAGATCTTCTGACTCCAAATCAGACACTTAAAAAAATATGATGTAATTACTTTCATCCATTGTATTTGCACTATATAGCAAGGTGGTACAATGGATGGAGGACTGAACCTGAATTCAGGAAGATGTAAGTTCAAATCTTGTTTCAGACATTGACTAGCTGGGTGATCCTGAGCAAATCACTTAACATTTATCTCCCTCAGTTTCCTAAACTAAAATGAGAGGACCTACCTCACAGGATTGTCATGAGGATCAAATGTAAAGCATTTAGCTAAAAACCTGGCACATAGTAGGTACCTTAAAATGCTTGTTCTTGCCCCTTCATTTTAATGATTTCTACTTTTATTTAAAAGCAAAATTTGTGGAGCATTGTTGGTTTTATGGAATAAATGAAAAGTAAAAATTAAATTAAAAATACTTGTAGTCTAGCACTAAATAAGATACAAAACTATTGTCTCACATAATAGATGAAGGATAGAATTATAGTAAACTTTCATCCACTGGGACTCCAAATTGATTTCTGATCCATGCATTAAAAACCAAGTGGAGAAAGAATTCCTAGAATTCAGAATATATATGATATGCCTGTCCTTGGATAAGACACTAATTGAAATGATCTGTCATGTCAGCATATGTCTCTTGGACAAACACTTCAAAAGTCAATGAGTTGAACTCAAAAGTGAATAATAGGAAGAAGATGGGTCGCATTTAATTTGGGAAATGGTTCTAAGTTTTCATCATGTTCTTTAAAGCTGCTTCCTATAACAAAATCCCATTTTAACACCAATATTCTGCCAGTGATACTGTATGACTAGGAATCTGGGACCATCACAGTAAATAAAGAAAAAAAGATGACTAGTAGTTCAGAGGAAGGAGTTCTGAATCTGGGATCCATAGACTTCCACGGGGTCAATAGATATTGTGGAGCATCTATGAACTGGGATACAAATGCATCTTTAGGCAGTCTAGTTGATTTCCCTTCAAAGTCTGTGTATTTTATTTTATGTTTTTAAAAGCATTATTTCGAGAAAGGGTTCGTATGCACCATCATACTGTCAAAGGGATACATGACACAAAAAGAAGTTTTGAGAATCTCAAGACCCAGACAAAAACAGAGAACTATATGGCACGTAGAAATAGGCTGAAATATATTGTTAATGTTGACTCATGTACAAAATGTGTCAAAGATTTCACCCAAGAAATGGATTACTGAAAAAAAAGGAGGTAAGCCAGGCAGATGTAGAGAGCAAAGAATATGGGACCAACAGCTTAAGTGCAACAATGTGAACTATAGAATAGGGATGTTCTCCTGTTTCCAGGTTCCAAAGGTAGCTAGATGGCCAGGAATCAAGAAGAATTCATATGTGAACTCGGGCACTTAATAGCTGTGTGACCCTAGTGAAGTCACTTAACCCTCTTTGTTTGAGTTTCCTCATCTGTAAAATGAGCTGGAGAAGAAAATGGCAAACCAGTCTACTATCTGCCAAGAATACCCCAAATGAGGTCTCATGAGTTGGACATAACTGAAATGACTAAATATCAACAATAGATTTAGATATAGAAATGTGGAAGCCAGGGCATATAGGGGATAAAAGTGCTGAACTTAAAATCAGGAAGATCTGTTTTAAAATTCTACTTCAGACCTTAGGCAAGTCACTTATTAGTTTCTCTTAGTTTCCTAATATATTGAAGGGGTATTATAATGATAATAATTTTACCTTTCTCTTAATATGAGACATATGTATGTGAGACATGTACAGTTCTTAGCAAATCTCAAAGTTATAGATAAAGGGAAGGAAATGATTATTTACATAGTATCTTCTATGTGACAGGAACTTTGCTAAGCCCTTTTTGGGAATATTATCTAATTTCATCCTCACAGCAACTTTGCAAGGTAAGTTCTATAATTATTCCCATTTTATAATTGGGGAAACAGAGGCAAATTGTTTAAGTGATTCTCTCAGGGTCACGTAGCCAGTAAGTTTCTAAGGCCAGATTTGAATAGAGATCATCCTGACAAGAAGACCCAGTGTTCTTCTATCCACTCCTCCACCATCTGCCTCTATTATATATTTGTGTGTGATATATACCCAGTCTAATTTCAGAAAAGTTTGAGGACTCATAGATTACAAAGGGGAAAAATAAGGTTAAAAATGATCAGAGGTTATCCAAAAGCAAGATTTGAAATAATCTACTTTTAGGCACATGAGTTAAGGAGATTTGAATAATTGAGTGATATATTGGACTTCAAGTCTCTTGGCAGTTAAATCACAAAGACACTATGCTTTCTTACATAGTTTTTATTTTCTGCCAAAAGAGAGCTTATAAATTCATATGCAGAGGCAAAACTCAACAGAATTAGGCTTGAGAAGAATTTATCATGAGGATTTGTTTATAAAGAATAGTGAATAGCATATTAGACTATCTTTTGAGTTTTGCAAAAACCATAGAAAAACTACCTAAGTAGTGAGTTCTAGTCCTATAAAAAGCAGGGAGCATAATATTAAATAATAACTGAGTGATGGTTTTGTTTGTTTGTTTGTTTTTGTAAGGGATAAGATTATACAGTCATCCCTCCCTATACTGTGATTCACTTATGGTTTCACTGTATCACGGGTTTTTTAAAAATATTTGGAATTTTGTATCATGGAGTTTTTGCTATATTGGGTGATTTTTTGGATGAATACCATACTGTATTCAGTGGAAATGCAGTACACCACTACTGCTTGTGCAAGTTTGCCAACATGAGATTTTACATGCACACTATTGGCTGATGGAATGAAAGGAGATCAATCACAGTTCTGTATTCTGTATTTTGGGCGCTGATTGGCTCAGTGACTAGCATCAGTCTGTTTGCTCTCCTGCACTGTGCCATATGTTCAGCATCTCTCCTTGTCCACTTCACACTGACATCTGATCACTGTGCGTAGTGTTGCTCTGTGGTGTTGCATTTTTGTGAAGTTTCTATAAAAGTCTGTAAAAATGTATTTCAAGCCCTATGCCACCCAAACATTCTGCACCTTCTAAGGCTCCTGGCAGTGAATCCAAGCACCAGAGGAAGATGTTTGCCATAAAAAAAAATAATAAAATAAATATAATGCTGCTACTTCACAGATTTTCACCTATCCAGGGGGTCTCTGGACCATAACTCCAAAGATAGGTGAGGGATCACTGTCAAGCCCAGGTACTTTGTTTTCCAATGGTTTAAAAGTATGTGGATAAAAGTGGGAGAGTTAAGGACCATGGATAGTTCTTGCATTCACTAGAATCTCCTTTTGAATATCAGATCTCCTCAATGAGCAGTATAGGAGGTTGTGGTGCAATCAAAATTTTCTGACAAAATTCTCTAAGTAGCTTAAATGTAGATCTGCTCTAGGTTTTTTTAAAATTATTAAGTTTAGAGACATAGTACCTGCCCGATAGTATCAAGGCTGACATTGTATAATGGAATTATGAGAAATACACTTGCATCCTTGTCCTCAAAAGGAGGCTACTGCTGTTGCTGGTGGTAAAGAGAGTATATTTATAGAAAGCTTTGTTTTTACAAAGTTCTTTCCCCACCTTACTGAAAGAGCACAACTCTCCAGTCAGAGGACCTGGGCTCAAGGTTCTCTTCTCTTGTAAAGGTTAACACCTGTGAGACCTTTGGCAAGTCACCTAACCTCGCTGCTTTCAGTTTCCTTATCTATAAAATTTCAAGGATAACCTAAATGACCCTGAGATTCCTTTCAGCTCTATATCTCTGGCTTTGTGATTCTGTGATAGTTTACAACCACTCTATAACATACAAAGAGGCATTTAGGGAGCAGCAGATCTGTGATTTCTTTTGTAAAGAAATGTCTTCTATGAAAGGAAGATGGTATGAGTGCCCAGAGGGCAAGCCGGAGAGTCAGGAAGACCTAGGATTCAAGGGATGCCTTTTGATGAGGATGACGATGATGATAATAGCAGTTAACATTTATATAGAACTTTCTATGTGTGCTAAGTGCCTTATAATGATTTCATTTGATCTTGTAGCAGTCGATAGTAATAAGAATAACTAAGATTTATATAGTGCTTTCTATGTGATAATTCCTTTTTACTCTAATTATAAATATAAATATAATACAATGTAATATATACTATTTATCAATATATAATAAATGTTATAATATAATTGAAATTATATTATTTTATCTTGAAGTAATAGTTAATAATAACAATAATTATGTGTAGATAGTGCTTTCTATATGCTAAGCTCCCTACTCAATGCTTTGTACTTAACTCATTTGATCTTGACACAATCAGTCGATCAATCAATAAAAATTGAACACCTACTATTTGCCAGGCACTATGCAAAGCACTGGCTTGTTGACATTCGGTTTCTAACATACACTTCTTGTCTCTTTTCTTTTTGAAATATTTCCATCGACTTTTTTCCCTCCCAAAGCCCTTACCTTCTGTCTTTATATCAAGGCTAAGACTGAAGAAAAGCCAGAACTAGACAAGTGAGGTTAAATGATTTGCTCAGGATCACATGGTTGGAAGTATCTGAAGCCACATATGAACCCAGGTTCTCCCAACTTAGGCTTGAAGCTCTGTCCATCATGAGACCTAATTGTTCCTTTTTCCATCAGCTTTTTAAATAGAAGCTTCCATTATATTTACCACAGTACCTTTCATTCCCCAACTCTGGTTCTTTTTCTCATTACCCAGTTGAGTGACTCTGTTGATCTCTGATCAGAAGCTAGGATATCCTTAGAATTTTCTAAAGATAGACTATAGTTCTGGCCATATGTGCTGGTATGGTAGTTTTCTATGAAGTATTAATATTACAGAAAGAGACAGTATGGGGTAGTACAGAAGTATCACAAAACTCCTGAGTCTAGCCAGACCCAAATTAAATTGATGAATGTTTAATAAAATAAATGAAAATATGGTAGATTACATAGGTGGTTATTTAAATCAATATGCTGCCTAAAGGCAGCCTGATGTATGATTTAGTGGGCCTCATTTCTATTTTAATTTGACCAGCTGGCATAATGGATAAAGAGCCTGTTTAAGGCTTTAGAAGACTTGACTTCTAGTTATACTTTTAACTCATAATGACTATATGACCCTAAATAAGTCATCTTAACTCACTGAGCCCAGGCAACTCTCCAAGACCATAAATTGAAGCAAGTTGAATCAGGGTATGTTGTTTGATGGAATTTCCTCTTTGGGAATTGTCTATGCCACAGTAATCTCGAGACTATTTAAAGAAAAAGGAATTTAAGTAAACTCCCTTTCTAACTCAGGAATTATCACCCATTTTACAGATGATGAAACTGAGACTTATAGAAATCAGAGGCTTGCCTAAAGTCACACAGCAAACAGATTTCAGATAATTAGTCACTGTCATACTGGATGAAGAGTGAAAATATCTAGATTTGAATGATGATGATTCTGCCACAAACTTATTCTGTGATCTTCAACATATCATCCTTTCCAGGTTTCATTTTCCTGATTTCTAAAATGTGTGATTTGGACCAGATTATCTCAGATTCTTCCCAGTCTAAACTCTATAATCTTTAACAAATATTTTTTTTAAATGAAGGGTATTGTCAGTAGGTTTAAGTAAAGGCAATCTTAGCTGGAACTATGCATATGAGATGGCTTCTTGCAGCTTTACCCATATGTAAGTCATAAAAGGGAAAATATTTTAGTTAAGGTAAACAATCAAAATGATACTAGCATATATGTAGCTCTGAAAACCAGTAGCCCATTGTGAGATGTACTGTGCAGTGTGTAATGGGACAATAAGGCCTGTTCAATGCATGGAGAATTTATTTTTCTAAAACTCAAAAATGATTCTTAGCTACATAAATATATTGCACCCCTTGCATTGATCACAGACTCCTCTGTGTATTCTCCAAGTACTCTTGAGAAGCCATGACAAGTTTCATGAAGGCTGAAGTGGTTTAGCTTTGTTGGTAAGGCATCCTGTATCTCCATCTTCTCCTATTTGTTTATTCTGTTTGACTCTTTTTATCAAAGAGACAACCAAAAAGCTTCTGTAGCATACCCACATTCCTCAGAGTTATCTGTAGCCTGGCATACTTGAGTGGTCTGCTGTGTTGGGGTTTGGATACTAAGTCAGGGATCTGATTGAAGATGAAAAACTGAGAAGATTAATCTTAGAATTGTGTTTCTAATACTTTGAGACTCTAAAAGTATATCCAATCGCTAACCCAATTATTTCCTAATGACATCATCATCCTCTTGATAGAGAAACCTTGGGGAAAGCACACGAAACAAAGAAAAGTTCTGATGAGCTCTAGGATATCAGGAACTTACATTTCCTGGGACCTTTTTCAGAAATTTTCAAAATTATGGTTGGAAACATGATGTTAAAAGGTAGATCATAAAGAGGGAAAGAGAGGTCTAGTACAATATGAAATCATTCTACTCTGCAGGCAGAGGGCAGTAGAAGACAAATATAATATGAAAGTAGTGGTTGGAGCATTCTTTGGATGGCCATGGCTTGAGATGCTGAACCATACCTTCCCTCCAAAGAACTTAACTTTGAGACATTTCTGGAACTACTCTTTGTCCTGATATTCATAATACCCATAATTAAACTCAGAAGCCTCCAGAGTACTGGAGTTTATTTACTGAGAAGGGATTAAAGGAGTCAGGATTAAAGGAGTCAATGTTCTATCAAAATTATGATCCCTTCATCAAGCTTCTTCTAGGGATATTCTAGCGATAATTCTTCAACTACTGACCCCACCAATAATTGAAGAATTAATTGAATAAAAAAGGTGAACTATGAGGTATGCCTGTGTTCAAGAATTGTGAAAACAGAGTTTTTCTTTATATCATAGTTTGCAGAAGGGATCAGTTATTCTTTGAACTCAAGAAAATGGGAGTAAGCTACTCCATTGCTGCACTGACCTCAGAGTTCAAGAAAAGAACATTCAGTCCATCCCTGTAATCTGCTCCCCTTTATCTCAGATGCTCCAAGAAAGATTTAAGAGTTTGTACATTTATGCCAAAATGAGTTTACAGAAGGCTTCTAACTTTGGGAGACTTAAGACTTGAAAAAAATTACAGATGGACTTTTATACTAGATTTGAACCCTATACATTTCTGGTTGGATGTAAAGAAACTGCCCTAATGTTCTGGCCATAATTCAGTATTTAAGTAATGGTGCTATCACTGACATCCTCAACCAATTTTTTGGTGACCTAACCTCAGAACATTTTGATATTTTCATTATGAATAGGGATATGTCTCTAACATAAGGAAAGGGGTCAGCAAAGTGAGAGAACCCTAGCTTATATTATAAGTTGTAGAGATGAACTCATCAGCTCCAAACTGAAAGTAGATCTTAATTATATAACTGAATGATATCTCCTGGAACAAAATCTTTGCATTATTTTCATGGTACTGCCAGATAGGGAATCACATGAATAACAGCGTCTGACCAGGATTTCAAAGAAAAGGGGCCAGATATCAATGGGAAGGGAGCAAAAAAATGGTCTCTGAGGACTTGATAAAGACATTTATGGTGCCACCACATTGTCATGGTATAAAGTGACTTATTTTGGATAGTTTGGGGCATTGTTCATAGAAGACAAATGCAGAAATCATAGGACTGGCTACCACCTAATAGATACTCATACAAAGAAATATATTGATAGAGTTACTGGCAACTGAAAACATAGAGAAATGGTGATTTCACATGGAAGGGATATAGAACTCAATGATGGACCCTACACATTGTGTCTGTGTTTGGATAGTATTTTAGAACACCACACAGTCTAATCTGAATGTTATGCGTACTCACTGGGTATATCTTCTCCCAGAGTTCCTATTTTAGGTCATTCTTTTAGCAGGAATTTTAAATTGCCTTACTAAAATACCTTATCTCAGATTATGAACTTAGAGAAACCTACAGGAAGTATAAGGACAAAGCCAACTTTTTCCATTAGATATTCATATCAATTAAGTCATATGTCTCATATAGCAGTAAGAAAAGGAGAACAATTGTCTCAAGAATTTAAAAAGTGGTTATCTCACAGAGGAGAAAAGAAAGGTCCATCAATGGGTATAATTAGACTATAACATGTAGCATATAAGGAACTTGAAAGAATAGTAGTGATTATATAAATGACTAGAAGCTCAAAAAAGAGCTTTTGGGGTGGGGGATGGGGTAACTAGGTGGCTCGGTGGATTGTGAGCCAGGCCCAGAGATGGGAGTTCCTGGGTTCAAATCTAATCTCAGACACTTCCTAGCTGTGTGACCCTGGGCAAGTCACTTAACCCCCATTGCCTTGCCCTTACCACTCTTCTGCCTTAGAATCAATACCCAGTATGATGGAAGATAAGGGTTTAAAAGAAAACAATTGAATGGGAACAGAAAAAAGTATACCTTCTTCTCAGTGGTACATGGAATCTTCACAAAAATTGACCACATATTATGGCCTCAAAATACTATATTTAAATGTTAAAAAGCAGAAATATTAAATGCAATCCTCTAAGTACATAATGAAGTAAAAAATTGTGTATAACGGACCATAGAAACCAAAAAATGAAAACTAAATGGAAACTAAATAAATTAATCTTAAAGAATGAGTGGATTAAAGAACAAATTATTGAAACAATGAATAATTTAATTAATGAGAATGATAAAACAATATATCAAAACTTATAGGATACAGCAAAAGTAGTAATTAGAGGAACATTTATATCTCTAAATGTTTATAATGATAACATAAAAAGAAAAGATCAATGAATTGGGCATGAATTTTTTAAAACTAAAAAAGAACAAATTAAAATCTACCAGCTACACCCCAAATTAGAAATCCTAAAAATTGAAGGTGAGATTAATAAAAATTAAATACAAGAAAACCATTGAATTAATAACTGTTTTAGGTTTCATGAGAAAATTGACAAAAAATAATAATCCATTATTTAATCTAATAGAAAGAGAAGAAAATCATACCACTAGAATTAAAGATGAAAAGGATGACTACAATACCTATGAAGATGACATGAAGTTAAACTTATTCTGCTCAATTATATGAAAACAAATTTAACAATGAAAGAGAAATAGAATTATTTTTTTAAAAAATAGACTGCACAGACTATCACAGCAATAAATAGAATTACTAAATAATCCTATTGTAGAAAAAATTAAATTAAACCATAGATGAACTTCCTAGCCTTAGGACCAGACAGATTTACAAGGGAGTGTTACCAAAAACTTAAAAATAAATTAATTCCAATATCAAACAAATTATTTGAAATAACAGGTAAAGAAAATGTATCAAATTCCTTTTATGAAACAAATATGGTGCTGATACTTAAACAAAGAAGAGCAAAAGCAGAAAGAAAATTACAGACAAATTTCACTAATGAATATATATGCAAAAATCCTAAACAAAATGCTAACTAGGAGGCAATAATAGACCACAGAGATCACTGTGACCAAACAGAATTTATGCCAGGAATGCAGGAATGATTCAATATAAGGAAAGCTATCAACACAATTGATAATATCAAGAACAAAATTAATAAAAATCATGTGATTATATCAATAGATGCAGAAGAATCCTTTGGGAAAATATACTAATTCTTATTAAAACCAGTATAAAACATAGATATAAATTGACTTGTTCTTAAAATGATATGAAGCATCTACCTAACACCATCAGCAAGTTTTATCTACAATGGGGAGAAACTAGAAACCTTCCCAATAAGATCATGTGTAAAACAAGGATGCCCATTATCACCAATATTATTTTTATATAGTATTAGAAATTAGCATTTCTAATTAGAAGTTAGAAAAAAAGAGTTTTCAACTAACACTAACAATAAGAAATAGCAATAAGAGAGAAGCAATAGAAATTGAAGGAATCAGAATGGGCAAAGAGGTATCTGTTTGCTAATAACATGATAGCATATGTGAAATCCTAGAAATTCAACTAAAAAGTTAGTTAAAACTATCAATAATTTTAGCAAAGTATCAGGATATAAAATGAATCCACATAAATTATAGACATTTTTTTATATTAATGACAGAGTCCTGCAAAAAGAGATAAAAAGGGATTCTCCATTTAAAATAATCACAAATAGAATAAAGTACTTGGGATTATATCTGCTAATACAAACCCAGAAACTAGAATAATTCTAAAACACTTTTTACACAAATAATGTTAGAGCTAAATAATTGGAGAAATTTTAATTCATGGATGGGCAGAACTAATATAATTAAAATGACAGCCCCACCTAATCTTACCTAATCAGTGTTATCCCAATTAAATTACCAAAAAATTATTTTATCAAGTTATAAAAAATAATTAAAATTTATTGGGAAGAATAAAAGATCAAGAATATCAATGGGATTGATGAAAAAAAAAACTAAAGGAAGGAATTCTAGCAGTGCCAGATTTTAAACTATATAATAAAGTTGTAATTATAAAAAATAGCTGGCACTGGCTAAGAAACAGAAAGATAAATAAGTGGAACAGAACAGATATAGAACAAACAGCAATAAAAGATTATTGTAACCTTGTTTTTGACAAAATCATGGAACCAGATTTTGGAGATAAGAAATTACTGTTTGGTAAAAATTGCTGAGATAACTGGAAACCAGTTTGGCAGAAACTAGGTATAGACCGATATCTTACACCATTCACAGAGATAAGATCAAAATGGATACATGAACTAGACATAAAAGGAGATACCATAAGTAAATGAGAAGAATGAGGAACATAATACCTATCATATTCATAGTAGGAGAGGAATTTATGAGTCAACAAGAGATGGAGAGCATTACAAAATGTAAAATGAATACTTTTGAGTACATTAAATTGAAAAGTTTTTGTGCAAATAAAATAAATGCTGCCAAGATTAAGAGGAAAGTAGAAAATTGGAGGATGGGGGTGGATTTTATACACAGTCTCTCAGAAAGAGGTCTCATCTAAAATATGTAGAGAACTTTGTCAAATTGTTAAAAATAAGAGCCATCCCCCAATTGATAAATGGGCAAAAGATATAAACAAATTGTAGATGGAAATTAAAGCCATATATAGGTATATGAAAAAAATGCTTGAAATCACTACTGATTAAAGAAATGAAAAACCAAATGACTGAAATATCACCTTAAATCCATCAGACTGGCTAAAATAGCAAAAGGACAAATATATTGGAGGGGATGTGGAAAAATGGGGCCACTAATGCACTATAGATGGTGCTGTGAATTGATTCAAAGATTTTGGAGAACAATTTGAAATTTCAACCAGAGATTTTTAAAACTGTATCACCTTTAGACCCAGCAATACCATTGCTAGGTTTGTTACCCAAGGAGATCAGGAAAAAAGAAAAAGAACCCACATGTTGCAAAATATTTCTAGCAGTTCTTTGTGGTGCCAAAAATTGGAAAAATGAGGAGCTGTCCATCAATTGGAGACTGGCTGAAGAAATTGTGGTATATGATTGTGATGGACTATTCCATAAGAAATAATATAGTCTGATTTTTTTAAAAGAACTACACAGTGTTAGAAATAGTGAAATGAGTAGAACCAAGATAATATTACATAGAACCATAGAATTAATTCTGGTAGAATAAACTGTGAACATATCCTCCAGAAAGCGAACAAAAAGTGAAAAATGAATCTTACTATGCATGTTTATGTTGGCCATCCTAAGAATATCTTTTGTGATTCAGTGACGTGCTAAGACACTACTGAATGGGATTTATTGTTTAGATATGAAGCTAAATCTATATGAGATTGGTGATTTCATTTGTAGAGTATGTTCTTTTTCTCTGTATATATTTTATTTGGCTTTGTAAAATTTTGACAAATATTTAAAATAATGAAGTAAATTTTTTAAAGTTAATAAATAATATTTCCAGACAAGGAGATCTTGTTAATTAAAAGAAAACACCAGATAATTGGCTAAGGGAAAGAAATGTATTTTAATTTTCCTGATAAGAAAGAAGCATGACATCAACCCTTTTTGGAAAAAAAAATTACCAACTAACACTTCATACCATTGTCAATCTGGAAAAACACAGAACCTCTAAAGTAGTCAGCAAAACCAAATCTTTAATCAGGAAAGAGATAGGTCCATAATCATCGTGGACTACCCAGAGCCAAGCGCCAAATATTATACAGAGTCAAAATCCTGGGGTTCTAGGGACAATATCTCTGAGAGGATCATCACCCTAGATGATTCTCCAAAGAATAATAGAATGTAGGGATCTTATATACCTTTTCGGAAATTAAGCACACCAAATATACAATGACAGGTTGTAAGCAGGCTTGGAAAAGAGGCTGGGGTATCAGGGAGTGGTCTACTACAATGACCACAAAAAGGATGGTTCCTGCATTGGTGTTGGTCATCTTGGGAACAGATGGATCTCTGATTCAATGGGGGAAACTTCTCAGACTAAAAGGGTGATTGAGCATTTGAGCATTTCTTTACTCCTATTCAGGACATTTAATGGGTGCTGGGAGATCCCCTTATTCAGTCTAAGACAAAGTCACTTTGGGACTTCCCTTAAAATAAGTTCCCAAGGGAAATGGGCAGACTCGTGGCTCCCAGAATCTACATCGACACCATCTAGTGATTAAATTCTCTTCTATAATTCAGTTGTAATGGATTATACATGGCAAAGTAAAAGGGAGAGTCCTAAATTTCAATAAAGTGACATTTCAGAAGTGAAACACATCTCCCTTGCACCTGTGCCTCTCCTCTCGAAAGGGGGAATTTGAACCCAAAGCCTCAACTCTCTCTTTCACTTTTCCTTTGTTCCTTCCTCCCTATGAAAATCAAAGGTCTTATTAATGATGAAAGAAATTTCTTTTGAATATTCCTACAAAATCTTTTTGTTTTCCCCTCTGTGCTCTCCAGGTATATCAATATATGCATGAAACCATAACGGTGAATGGGTGCCCGGAGTTCCGTGCCAGGGCCACTGCAAAGGTAAGCCTTGTGCAGCTTTAAAAATGTGCTCTACCCCAGTGATCCAGTAATTGATTGTGCGCGTGTGTGTTTCAGGTATTCTCGTGTGTACACTGTAAGAAAATTTAGACATCAGTGGCAGCCCAGAGTCTAGACCAGTACTGCTTCCCAGGTAAAACTCCTAATGGAAAATTCAACGTTTCTGCTGCTTCTGTAGCTTAACAAAGGAGAATGATTTCATTGAATTCACTGAGCGTCAAGCAAATCTACTGGCTCATTGTATGAGATACACCATGTTTTCTGATATTGTCCTAGGACAATAGGGTCTTTTCAGTGCATGGGGATTTCTTTGCATAGAGCTGAAAAATGAATCTATTAGCCATGTAAATGTATCACAGGCCATGCATTGATCTCTGACTCCTCCTGGGTATCTGGCCAGGCTCTGTGTATCAGTCACTGAATGGGGTGGGCCCTGACCATCTCCAGACCCAAGAGGACTGGCTTGCTTCTCCTGCCCTAGGAAAGGGACCTTTTTCCTTAGAAACTCAGAACCAGAGATTTCAAAGGCTCTCTTAAGGAAAACCTTACAGGAGCATTAACAAATGATCAATCGTGCAGGATTCTGAAAAATAAGCCATTAGTAAACCCCTGACCTTCAAACTAATTTGCAATGAAGCACACATTGTAAAATTCCCCATATTTTATAAAAGGTATGTATTTCCCCCTGGAGAAACTAGCTGTCTGACACAATATAGACGTAGCTACATAATTCTTTTCTGTACTTTCTTTGTTTCGTATTGGAGAGCGAACCTTCATCTGGTTTCTCTCATCCTTTTTGGAGTCTTTCTATCCCCATTCAAAGCCAGAAGTGAATACTGTAGATCCATAAGGTTTGGCTGAGCAAATATAGAATATTGTTCTCATTAGATGGTGATTTGTTTATGTTGAGATGGAACACAAAAACATGTTTCCTACGTGGTGTAATTAAGGTTGCCGAGAATTATGTACTGCTTTACCATTCTCATCTCTTATTCATGTACAACAGCAGGAGAGCAGCGCCACATTGTCACTAGCACAGTAATTCCTGGTTGTCTCTGGGCTGTCTGTACTGCATCCACGTCAGCCTCTTAACCCCCCAATGCATGATGGCCAGGTCTGCATGAGCAGCCAAAGCATGCAGCTGAAAGCAAGCCACGACTGTCATATCATTCCCTCCCTGTCACTAAATGAAGATATTATTAGCATAATGCTAAACTGATGCTAATGAGACTGTGTGGGGGAAAGAATGTTAAGTAGCAGGGATCAATATTTTATAAATGCTTAATAAATCACTCCATAGTAGACAGGTAATCAAAGGAAGTTATGAAGGGCAAATACGAAGGATTATCTCTTTGGCTAGAAGAAATTCTCCTTCCTTGAGGATAATAAGGTTGGAAGAGATCTCTGACCCCATTTTGTCCAAACCTCTCAATTTTACAGTTTGAGAAACTGAGGTCCAGTGAAGTAGAAATGACAAAATCTTAGTGGCAAAGTGAATGGTGGATAGTGCTTTGGATCTAGAGCCAGGTCAACCTCTGTTTGAATCCCATTTCACATACTTAGTGCAAGCTGTGATACCTAAATTATCTCCCTTAATCTCTGAGCCTTTAGTTTCCTCATTTTGGGGCACGATGGCCTCTGAGCTCTCTTCCAGTTCTAAATCGATAACCTTATGAATTGGATTTCTATAGAAAACTGTAACATAAGCTGATTATTCAAAGTTATGAAAAATTCAGAGATTAATATACTGGAAAGTGTAAAAGCTAAATAATAAATATGCATTAAATTGTTGTATGGCTCAGAAAGAAAGATCAAGGTATTATCTTTTTTTCTATTTTAGGTGATATTTGAAAGCTACTCCCTTTGCAAAATTCATCATAGCAAGATCAGTGAAACTATTTGAAAATGCAGGAAAGAAACCTAAAGCAGATTAATAAAATATTATGTAATAATATAAAGAGGCCAAGCTTATCTTATCAGAGGCCACATATGAGCTCAAATTGATTTCAAATAAAACTGAGGTAGTTGAACCCACAGATATTTTAAATGGTAATTATGCCTACAGGTATCATCAGTATTTACCAAAAAGGCAATGGGAAGGGTAAATGAAATTTCCTAAACTAATAGGCAGTCTGGGAATGGCAGCAAAACGTGTATGATACCATCTTTAGTTCATTCATTCAGTGCTTCAGAGCCCAAATTAATTTCAATAAAAACTGAGTTATTTGAATCTACAGCTGTTTTAAATGGTAATAGTTACTATTGGCATCATCAATTTGCAAACATGGGTGTGTGTGTGGAATTGACTAAATCTGGGAATGTCAGCAAAAGGTACAACTTAGACATATTTAGTTTGCCATCCAGTGCTTCTAGCAGAATGACTAGCATCCTCTGGTCTTAAAGAACTCAGTCTAATAGGAGATATAAGACAGCCATCTCAGTATCAGACAGTGTATGATATATTATATGTAGAGAAATGAATTCTAGCTATGGTCATTAAGGAGGGTCCCATGGCGCCTTCTGATTTGGTCTTCCAATGATCGATCACAGATTTACAGATGTTAGAGATCATTGGGTTCAACTTCTTCATTTTACAGAGGAGGAAACTAATGGACTTGCCCCAAAACACAAGAGAGAACAGTACCTAGCAACGATAGGATTCATACCTCAGCCCTTTGATTTCCAGTCTAATAGTTCCCCCTCCCCCATGCCATGCTTCTTCAAAGGGTAGACTTGTCACAGGCAGAAAAAGAAGGTAAGGGAGCCAAGGATGCTGTAGGAGAAATTCCATTCAACAATTGGGATCTCAATAGTGAAAAGTTATGTTCCTTCCCTTTCTTTCCTAGGATAATGCCATCATAGCTTGAATAGCTGCTGTTTACCTGCTGTAGCATCAGTTCTCCTGATTTGTCCCTAATCTCATTGCCAAATGACCATCTTGTCTTTCAGGCAACTGTGGCAGCTTTTGCAGCTAGTGAAGGTCATTCCCATCCTCGAGTAGTGGAACTACCCAAGACTGATGAGGGCCTTGGCTTTAATGTGATGGGAGGAAAGGAGCAAAATTCCCCCATTTATATCTCTCGCATCATTCCCGGAGGGGTGGCTGAAAGACACGGAGGCCTCAAAAGGGGAGACCAGCTGCTGTCAGTGAATGGAGTGGTATGTTCTTATGATAACCCTCGATTTTCTGTGAGCATTTCCCTCCCTTCCTCCCTAAACTTTCCTATGGAATTTTTATAGACAACTCTGAAATGCTGGTATTTTCTGTTGACTGTAGCTAGAACTCCTGGCATAGAGAGCAATTTTGTGTGAAATAAGTGAGGATGGTAAACATTTAACAATAATTTTATGGTTCACCTCTCCTCTCACTTTTCGTTCAACTGCATTAGAGTTTGAAGCAGTGTACCTATAGGTGGGATTTCTTTCTTTACAATCTTATCACCCTAACCCAAGTTTGGTAAATGACAGATTTAAAAAATAAAACAAAACAAAACAGAAGTACTCATCCATCCAGACACCATAAACCAAGGGTTCTTGAGCCTTTTTAAAGATGAATTTTAAAAATCATGTCTGGCAGATTAGTGAAGTGGATGTACTCCTTAGAATTATATATAAAATTTTTTTTCTGGGTAAGAAAGTCAATTTATTGATTAGGATAGATTTAACCAATAAATGAATTGGTCAATGATTTCTCCTGGTGATCAAAGACCCCCAATTTCCCTTATGTAGATCCATACAGAGATAATTTGGGGAACTCAGTATTCAGTCACTCTATGCATATCCTAAATGATCTCTATTTGCTGAAGAGTCAATGAGGAGGTGATCCAACAAGACTCTCAACTCCTCCCCATCCTGTGGGAGGCATTGGGCAAGTCCCGTATTTGTCTCATGCTCCCTAACTCTCTGGGAAAGAAGTCCAGTTCTGCCTGATAAAAACTGACCCTTGCAATGAGAATGATATATTAAAAAAAAAACAGTTGAGGGGCAGTTAGGTGGTGCTGTGGATAGAGGGCAAGCTCTAGAGATGGGAAGAAGTGGGTTCAAATATGATCTCAACACATTTCTTAACTGTGTTTCCCTGGGAAAGTCACTTAATCGCAATTGCTTAGCCCTTACCTGTCTTCTGCTTTGGAACCAATACTTAGTATCAATTCTAAGACAAGAGGTAAACATTTTTTAAAAGCCATGAAAGGAAATCTTAAATTACAATGAGAGATTAGTGAAAATAAAGATGTAATTGTTGGGGGGTTTTTTCACATTACAAATTCATTGACCTCCTGAAATCTGTCCATGGATCATTTGAATGAGATGATCCAAGAATTCCTGCTCTATACAAATTGATATGTTTTTGAAAGGGATCATTTAAGTTTGTGAATTTCTATCTATATTAAAAATTGAGAGATATGACCATTATGTCCTGAAGGGGCTTCATATATTTAAAAAATGGCAAATGTGGCAAGAGATCTTTTCTACTGGATTATAGTACTTAATTCTTTACCAGTTCTCCCCAGATGCCTCATTGTGATTTGAGAGGGGTTCTGGGATTCCTGCATCTTATAGCAGCCAAACACAAGCACTGGCAAGGTTTTGAGACTGTGTTTTTAGGATGGGAGGCCCACATTTTCCGGGTTCAGAGAGAATCATTTCCAGATGGTTGGCCACCAGGTGGTTAATTTTTCCCAGCTCACTCATGAGGATTGCTTAATAAGGCTTGAAAGGTGTAGAGAGCCAGTGAAGAGAGGATCTATGCTGGTGAAATCATGGATTTGTTGAAATTTAAGTAATCCTACTTAATAGTTACCTTTCTGCAACCCAAAGATTATAGAGAGCAATTATATTATGTCAATGTGTCAGGCACTTTGCAAAATACCTATGGTTGATGTTTACTTTAAAAAGTTTTAAAAAGAAAATTTTAAATTAAAAAGCATTTATTTTCTTTCTTTTCCCTTTCCTCCATCCCACCCTTTCTCTTAACAAAATAAAAGGAAAAAAAAACCTTTGTAAAAAAAATGGTAAATCAAAATGTCATAGAAATGGGGGATAGAAACTCGTAAGTCAATTTTTTTATGGTTGTTTGAACCATACTCTCACTCCCACACTCCCACCACCACTCCCACAATTAGCAAAACATTCAATAAGTATCATTATTTCTCCCAACATTTTCAAAAGTGTCAAGTAAGATGTGAGAAAAAATGGGGCCAAATTTTCTACTTACCTTATCGTTCATCCATTCTTGGTGGTTTTGCTTAAAGACCTGGAGATTTCAATGACAAGGAACAGGAAAATTGTCCAATTGCTATTCCTTTCCTGTTTACAAAGTGGCACAATTAAAATCTGGCATTACAGAGAATATCCACAAAGTTTGAGTGCATTTTAAGTTCTTTTTGTGGGGAGAAAGGACCTGAATTTTAAGCTTCTGGCATCCTAAATTGTTTAAGAATGATGCTGTGTGATAGGCATTCTTCCCTGCTTCCCAGTTACAGAAGAAGCTGGTTTCATCTGCCTAGAAACTTATTTCCTGTTTCACAAAATAATTTAAGATGAAATTTTTAAATTTTTAATCGCCCTCTAGACATCCATGAATTTCCAAAGGCCAATTTTAACTGATGATTTCAGAGAGGAATTTTTTTTGTCCCAAAGATAATCATGGAAGGTTTTGCTATGCTGGCTAAGTTCTTAAAACAAATTATGTGTTAATGCCTGAATATATTAATTGTGTGCATAAGCAAAGTAGATTAAAGAAATATTTAAAAGCAATCAGCATCATGACTATGGAAAAATACAGGACAAGGAAGGAATTTGGATATTTCTAAATGACGGTCCTAGACTAGAGTAATTGTCATGATAAGAATCACTAGCAAAATGTAATAGATGCGATAGCCATGGGTCCTGAGTGATACACTCTGGTTCAGGTAGATGGGCACTGTGAAGTCACTGAAGGCATTGCCTTTATAGATTACTCTTACTCCGGGCTCCAAGCTTAATCCTGCTAGACGTATAAAAATCTCACAGGTCGGGCAGATAAGAGGTGTAAATCGATTCCATATATATCTCTCTGTGCATCCTGCAGAAACCCTGAACCTGGGCTAGTTCCTCACCCACCAGAGGAATTTAGGCTGGAGAATAGTGCTAAATGGGTGGAAGGATGAGGTCAAGGCCGGCCACTTCTCTGCTCATCACCATTTTCTAGTCCCCAGCCTGTGCTTTCTGCTTCTAATAGGAAGGATAGTTTTTATACTAACCCCCAAATAAAAAGAGCACATTGTGTCTGGTCTGAGGCACAGCCAAATGGACAGACTTTATTTCCAAGGGCAGATCTACATTCTCCTAGAGGAACTGAGGCAATACAGGGGATGGGGTGTTGGACTTGGCATCAGAAGATCTCAATTCACATCCTGCCTCTGATGCTTACTCAATCTGTGACCCTTGGCAAGTCACTTAAATGCTTTCAGCCTCAGTGATGTCATCTGAAAAATGGGGATAATAATAGTCACCTATCTCAAAGATTTATTGTAAGGAGAAAATGTAGGCAAAGTGTTTTATAAATCTGAATATACTTTATAAGTGCTAGCTGTGACTATCATTATTTCCCATACTAATTTGAGCACTGACAACAAATCATCTCTTCAGGGCTGGTGGGAGTAGTGTGGGATCTTTCATCGGGTACCCTCCTATATCCACTCTTTTTATACAGGTGGAACCTGGTTAGAAACACAGCCAAAGCAACCTTGAAAGGAAAAATAAGTTACAAATGGACAACATGAAGCATGTGCTAAGCAATCATAAGATCACAGACCTAGAGTTAGAAGGGACTACAGAGGCCATATACTTCAATCACCCTCATTTTACAGAGGAGGAAACAGGTTCAATTAACAGGGTCAATGGGCAAGATCATAAGTGGGCAAGATCATATATATATATGTATTTTTTTTATAAGAAATGGCAGAGCTGGAAGCTAGAAGCCAACTTCCTTGACTTTAAATCAGGACCTTTTCCTCAAGATCTTTCTCACAAGCTGCTGAGCCACTAATTTGCCTTGGAGTGGTAGAGGAATGCAAGCTCCCTTAGAGTTTGATGGAACATGTAGGGTTGGGAAAAGGTTGAAGGTGCGAAGGATGAAGAAGTTAGACATTGAGTGATATTGAAATAAAAAATGATTTCTTCGCACAATCATGTGGAAGATGCATTGAATCTGGGACCATATGATCTGGAGTTCAAAAAATGGATCTGCCATTTATTACTTCTGTGACCTTGGGCAAGTCATTTACTCTCTCTTAGCCTCAGTTTCCCAATATGTAAAATGAGGGGTGGAGAGTACCTAGATAAATATGTGATCCCATTAGTGAGTCAATGAGTCAATGTGAATGGCTTGGGTATACATACATGTTTGAGTGTGGATCCCCAAAGATCATCCCACAGATAGTCTATTATTTGATACATGGAGGTTGACACTTTATGTTCATTTATCTGGAAGTCTGAGACGCTTGATCTTCTAACAATTCCTGAGGAATAATGTCAGAACTTAGGGGGATGGAATGGCCAAACAATGACAAATATAGAGAGCTAATCACCATAGTTCTGAAACACTAATTGTATCTCCATTAAAAACAAAAATAAAAATAGAATTCCTTGGATGATGGGAGCAGAGGGATAGGGGAGTGGGGAGTGAGTGGATTCAGAGGTCAGGGAGTGATTGAAGAGTATGTGAGTTTGTTTAAAGGGGTCCTTGTTAAGCTATTGGCAGTGTCAAAATAGTCAATTTTAATTAACAATAATCATTAACTTTTGTAAAAAAAACTTTAGAACGTGCAAAACATTTTACATGTATGTTATATGTAAGTACATATACTTGAGTAGATATATACACACGGGTGTATATACATATATAAAATCTCATTTTATCTTCACAAAACCCTGGGAAGTAGGTGCTATTATAATCCCCACTTTATAGATAGGGAAACTGAGGCATATAGTAATTTTTTTTAAAGTTACTTAGCTAGGACATATCTGAGGTGATTTTGAATTGATGTATTCCTGATTCCTAGTTCCATTCTCTATCCACAGCACCAGTTAGCTGCCAGGGTAGCCAAGAGCTGAGAACCTGATGGGAGAAAGTAGGGCAGCGCATAGTCTTTCAACTGTTATTTAAGAAGATGAAAGATGAGTTTATAAGCCCCTACTTAAAGCTTTACTTATACCAAAGTAGTTTGGGATCTACTGAAAAAAAAATTTTTTTTTTATTTTTAGACGTGGGACTGGCAAGCAAAATCTTAGACAAATACAAAATCTTAGGGAGGGGCAAAACTTCTCTTGGGGTAGTGGTTAGAGTGCTGGGTGTAAAATCAAAAAGACCTGATTTCAAATCCAGCTCTGTGACTTTAGCAAGACTTCTGACTTCATTCTGCCTCAGGTTCTTCAACTATAAGGTTAGAATAATAACACCACCTACTTTTCTCTCAGAGTTATTGTCAGGATCAAAGGAGATATTTGTAAAGTACTCAGCACAGTACTTGGCACATAGAAACTAAATGATAGTTTCCTTCCTTCTTTCATTCTTTGCTTTTTTTCTTTACTTCCTTCCCTTCCTCTCATTTGTATTGTATCATGTGTATTGGCTCCAAGGCAGAAGAGTGGTAAGGGCTCGGCAATGGGGGTCAAGTGACTTGCCCAGGGTCACACAGCTAGGAAGTGGCTGAGGTCAGATTTGAACCTAGGACCTCCCGTCTCTAGGCCTGGTTCTCATTCCACTGAGCTACCCAGCTGCCCCCTGGTGTTGGTCAGTTTTATCAGTCATATCTGACCCTGTGATTCCATTTGAGGTTTTCATAGCAGAAATACTGGTTTGCCATTTCCTTTTCCTGCTCATTTTATAGATGAGGAACTGAAGCAAACAAAACAGGATTAAGTGACTTACCCAGAGTCACACAGCTAGTAAGTGTCTGAGGCCTGATTGGACTCAAGTTTTTTCTGGACTCCAGGCGAAGAACTCTATCCATTGCACTGCCTCACTGCTCAAGCATGGCTTCATCCAATGCTTATGAGGTGACACCATCTATTGCTTTGCAGTGGTGAAAAGAAAAGGCTGTGGCTGCCAAGTCACCTCCCTTTTAATTAGCCTTTTCCTCACAAATTCTGCTAAATAAAGCTATGTGTTATGTGCAGGATCCTAATTTATAAGCCTAAAAGGGAGATGCGAGATGTATTACAGGGATAAAATCAAACCATCTTGTTCTGAAACTTTGTCAATTCACACATACCTTCACCATATTAGGAGTGAATATTCTTAATCCAAGTTCACTAAAATGGCGGCTGGTAGGTATGGCACTCAACCAAAGAATGTGAGCTTGGTGAGGGATAAGAAAGGCCATCATCTAGTATAATCCCTATTTGGAGAATAAATATCAACAGCATGACAAATGCTATCTGGCTTCTGTTCAGAGTCCTCAAAGGGGGAGTACATTGCCACTTCTAAGGCAGTCCGTACCATTTTTGGACAGATCTAATTGTTCTGAATGCTTAAAATACTAGATCATAGATTTAGAGCTAGAGAGGACCTTAGAGGACATGAAATTCAAGCCTCTTATTGGATAGATGAGGGACCCAAGTCCTACAGAGTGTCTTGCCCCAAGGTTCCAAAGGAGCGAGAGCAATAGTTCAAGAATCAGAGAGCATCAGTTCAAATCTGACCTCTGACTCTTCTTCCTTGTATAGCATATCAGCTTCTCTGGGTCTCCATTCCCTAATCTGTAAAATGAACTAGATGGTGAGCCCAGGTACTCTGAATCCAATCCCAGTGCACCTTCTCCTGTACCCTGCTTCATCTTGCTTTTCTATATATTAAGCTAAAATCCCCCTGCCCTGCCCACTGGTCCTGGTCCTGCTTTCTGAGGGAAAGCAGAAGACAACAGATCCTTCTTTATAGGACAAGATCAAGACCACATCACCTAAGGTTTTCATAGGCTAATTTCAATGAATGTTTTTCAAATGATGTTTTTTCATTTTTTTTTATTTATTTCAAATGATCTTTTGGCAGCATGTTTGTGGGTCCTTCCACATTCTGGCTACTCTTCTCCATATGTTCACGATCTATCAATGTTGCTTTTAGACTAATAACAGGCATCACCCAGCACTGGACACAGTGGGAGTCTGATCAAAGTCTGATAATAGAGTGTGACTCTCACTTGCAGCCAAAGGTAATTTTGGCTGCCATGTCATACTGTTGTCTCCATTGAAACTTTAGTTATCAGTTTAACCACTGGCAATCCAGTGAAGAAAAAATGTGCCCACGACACACTTTTAAGTTTAGTTTGTATCATTAATGTGTTCTCAAGTCTCGACGATGAATGAAATAATAAATCGCAATTTCATTAGGGGTTTTGAAGGAATCAGACCTGTGATTTCATTGGGATGGGGTTCTCTCAGTGAGGAAAACCCCTCTCCCCATGCAGATCATTTTTTTCTGTATCTTTTTTATTTATTTACAGTAACTTTTTATTTATAGTAATCATTTTTACTGTAACTTTTTGTCACTGAAATTTGTTTATGAGGTTAAATGATTTTGTTACTGTTGTTGTTTGGTCACGTCTGAGTTTTTGTGACATGTTTACTTCCCAATATCTTAATTTTAGTCATTTTAATGAACTGCCCTGGCTTTTAATTTTAGGCAGAGAATAAAACCCAGAACTGAAATACTTTAGAAAGTTTATTAAGTTGCCCAGCAAAGAGAAGAGTTAAAAAAGGGGTGACCCCACTCCCCCTGAAACTGTATAAGTGGCACGTTGCTTCCTATTTGAACAAAGGCACAAGGAAAGAGTTGGCTAATTACTTAGCATGAAGATGGTTTCCAGATCCCAAATCCCTCCTTATGGTATGGAGTAGACCCTGCCTTCTTGGAGGCTATACATACCAGCAGCTTGGCATACAGTCTAGCCATGAACCATCTGTCACCTGAGGACTAGTCAATCAATGAGTGTGTATTAAATGCTGACTGTGTGGCAGCACTGTGTTAGGTACTTGGCATACAAAGATCAAAATTATCCAGTCCTTACTCGTAGGGAATTTCCATTGTAGAGGAAAAGGTAGCACTGGTTTATATAAATATATGCAAAATAAGTGCACAGTTTGGAGTAAGGAGATGGGAGGAATTGGGAATTAGGAAAGACTTTATATAAAAGATGCTCTTTGAACAGAGTTTCAAAGAAATGATGGGTTCTCAGAAGTTGAAGTGATGTGGGCTCAATTTCCAGGCTTAAAAGAAAGATGTATTTGTAGCAAGGGGTCAAATATATAATAAAGCTGGAAAATGTTATGGGAGGGGCTAAAGGAAGGGTTCAAACTATGTATAAATTAACAGTATATTTATCTAAAAGGAGAAAGGGAAAAGGGATCAGAGATTAGCTAATTTATAACCCACTTAGAGATTAAACCCCTTATACTTATATAACTAATTCTAAACTAAATTTCTAAAGTAATACTTAAGGTAAAGGGATTTTGTTAGTGTAAACCTTAAAATTTCTTAGACTTATAAATGTTGGAAATTTCACCATTGGGAAATTTCATACTTGGAAAATTTCTTACTTATAGTCTATTGGAATGTGAACCCCATTGGCATGGGAGGTTCCTCCTCCTCCCTTCTTAAGATTACTTTAGGACAGAAACCTTTTGCTGAACAATGGAAAGGACTAAGCATAGAACAGGAATTTCTTTGAGTCATGATTGATTTTAGAATTGATACAATGGAGATACTTGGAATCAATCTCCACCCTACTCAGTCCTAACAGGATTGAGGAAGGGCTGCAGCATAGATCAAAATTTAATTATTCCAATCTCTACCCTACTCAGGTTAACAGGATTTAGGAAGGGCTGTAGCAAAGGATCAAAGATTTAATTATTTGAAAATATGACCTTCAACAGACATGTGCAAAGCCAGAGACCTCTGGGCGGTCCTGGGTTAAGCTAGAGCCTCCATTGGCACAGGGAAATTGATGGACAGTGATTGGTAGATGTGAGAACTGAGGGGAGGGAACTTGGATGGTTTCCTTAAAGATAGAGGGGTCTGAAGACTCAGGGTGGTGGTTGAGGAGTTTGTCTGAGTGGTTGGAGTGTGCTCTGAGAAGCTTGCTCTGAAGGAAGCTGAAGGTGGGGGCCTCTGAGACTGTTTCTCCATTTTGGTCACGTGAGTAATAGGGACTGATCTCTTTTTTTTGCCCCAGCTATCTAAGGGCTTGGGCCTTTTGGCCCAGCCTAAACAGAAGGGGTATTTAAGCCCTATTCTCTTCTCTCCCCTTTCTCTCTCCCTCTCTCTCTCTATCTCTAATTCCTTTCTTCCTCCTGTTTGTAATTAAACTCCATAAAAGGTTGACTGCTGACTTGAGTTTTCATTTAGGAATTACATAGCTGAATTCCTTGGCGACCTTAAATTAATATATATCAGTCTTTTAAAGTGATTTCCTTGTCACGTTAGGAACAGGGCTAGGGACAACTGGGCCAAAGATTCTCACAACACCTGAGTCCTCTTTTGGGTCAAGCAGCATTCCCAGTAACAGCTCAGATGAAATCTTCTCCACAGCAGTAGAACCAGCTCCAGTAGCAGGGACAGGAAGGAAACAAGGAAGCTCAAAGGAGAAGGGACCACTGGCTCTCTGGGTCTACCCCAGAAATAACCAGATAGCACCCCAGGGCTCTCTTTGACTGCCAGAGAAAAGCAGCCTCACCCTTCCAGAGTACACCAACCATTTTTTGCAACTGTAACTAGTCCCAGTTTCTGGGAGTTTTGAATGTAATGTTGATCTGCTGGGTCAGCTTGTTCTGTTATGCCCTGCTAGAAATCCCTTACTATAAAACCAGGTTGGGACTATGTCTATAAAGAGCTTTAAAACTAAACAAAGGGGGCAGCTAGGGAGTATAGGGAATGGAGAGCCAGGCTTGGAGTAAGAAGGACCTAGGTTCAAATCTTGCATCAGACACTTCCTAGCTGTGCAATCCTAGGCAAGTCACTTAGTCTTGCTTGTCTTTTTGACTTAGATTTGTTACCAAGATAAAAAGGAAGGGTTAAAAAAAAAAAAAGTGATAAACCAAGGTACTTACATCTGATCCTAGAAACAATGGAGTTTTGGAGTTTATTGAGCAGAATAACATGGGAGCTAGAAATAATGGAGCATGGATTAGGAATGGGAGAAATGTGAGGCAGGAAGTCTAGTTAGGTGGCTATTGCAGTAATTCCCCAGGAGAGGTAATGTGAACCTGCATTAGGATGCTGAGGCCATGTGAGTGGAAAGAAGGGTTCAGATGTGAGATATTTTAGTTTTAGAAATAACAAAATTTGGCAACTGATTAAGTGGAATGAGGAAAGATGGAGGCATTGGAGATAATGCCTAGTTTATAAACCCTGGGAATTGGTGAGATGATGGTGACTTTGCCTTTTTTTTTAAACCCTTACCTTTGGTCTTAGAATAAATACTGTGTAGTGGTTAGAAAGCAGAAGAGCAGTAAGGGCTAGGCAATTGGGGGTTAAGTGACTCACCCAGGGTCACACAGCTAGGAAGTATCTGAGGCCAGTTTTGAACGTAGGAACTCCCGTCTCTGGGTCTAGCTCTCAATCCACTGAGCTACCCAGCTGCCCATACTCTTCTGTCTTGGAACCAATGGTTCTAAGACAGGAGGTAGGGGCAGAGGCAAGATGGCAGATCGTATCAGCAAAAGCTGGAAGCACTCAGAATCCTTCCAAACTAAAACAGTACAGGTTTAAAAAAAAAAAGAAACTATATTAGTGGGTCTTATGCACAGCTAATGTATAGCCAAAGTTCAGAGTGTGCCAGCCTAGCTAATTTTGGGGAAGTTTATCACAATATTTGCTGGTGAGTGATAAATTATTTATTCATAGAAACTCTCAAATACAGTCTGCTAAATTGTAGAGTGGGTGGTAATCTCCCTTGGTAGAAGGAATAATGATGCCAATGAAACAGTGGATCATTGACATGTCATAGTATTGTGTTTGCTCACCAATCTCGCATCAGAGTTTCAGGGATAAACCAGCAGAGGAAAAAGCCCAGCAGACCCCACCAAGCTGGGATACAACAACCTCTTCTGTGGTTCATTATTTCGATGCCAGGCCTGCTTGCGGCCACTTTCCAGGATCACAGCTGCATCTGCTTCCTCTTGCTTCTTTACTGAGTGACTTTCATTATTATGCTAACAGGGGCAGATGTTTCTCAGGCCTCTGGGAATTTAAGAGCTCCACTTGGGGGCTGGAAGGAACAGGCATGGGGATCATCTGTATAGAAGTCATTGGTGAAACAATGGAAGAGGGAATGAAATCACCAAGAGAAAGAGGTTGCCGGAGAAGGACAGAACCTTGGAAAATGATATCCCAAAGGCAGGAAGAAAATGAACCCACAAATTAGAAGAAGTAAGGATATAGGCAGATGACTCAGGGAAGGCTAGTGCTTCAGAGCTAGAAGGGATCTTAGAGGTTGCCTGGTACAGTTTTACGAATGAGGTAATTGGCCACTGGAGAGTTTAAGTAACTTGCTGAAGTGTAAAGATTAAAATTTAGGGGAGAGGGGGAGACTGAGGCAGGTAGAAATTAGTTTCTCTCTGCAAGGAATATATATTTTTTAGAGGTTTATTAAAGGTTAAAGATTAAGAATATACAAGTAAGAAACATGTGCCTAGGCCAGAGGCCCAGACAAAATAACCTCACATCATGGAAGAGACGCCTCTGCTCCAAAAACGGAAGTCCAAAAAAAGCCCGAGCCCTTCAAAAGCCTTTGCTTAAATATCTTCTCGATCTCGGCCCAGGTGAGATTACAAGGCATTCTGGGGAAGTGGAGCAAAGGCTCATGGGGATTGTAGTCCTGTATTCGAGTCTATTTTTTACATCCCCCCGTGTGATCATTTGTGGAAAAATTAATTTTTCCCCAAAAGGATCATAAAAACATAATAAACTTAAAAGATTACAATAGTGTGAGGATAAGAGAAAAAAGAATAAAACCAATAATTTCTGAACACATTGACAAAAAGCCGTTAGGGGGCAGTCCCCTTTGGCATAAAAGTATACATACAAATAAATGTTCAATCAACCACACCCAAAGTTCAATTTTGTGCAACTTGTGGTCTGGAGGCTTCTTCATGGTGGCTTCTCCAACAGTTCAGTTTCTGAATTCAGGGAAGTAGCATCTTCTTTACCTAAAATTCTTCTCAAAAAGAATTTAAACTTTGCAATTTGAATAATGATATTTTTTACATTCCCCCGTGTTGTGGGTGATTGAAAGATTCAGAATCAGTTAGGGATGCATGGCTGAGGTATGAGGTATATGAATCAATTGGCAAGAGATATTAAAAAGACACCAGAAAATCCAAAAGAAAAGAAAAATTTCTGGATGAAAATATAGACTATCAAAGTCTTATGTGTAAAAATTCCAAGTAGAAGAAAAATAAATCTATAACAGGTCCTTGAATCAGGGCCCAATTAAAATGATCTAAGCAATGATGCATTTACCCAGTCAGTAGCCAGGACTACAGAAAGTTACCACACTATGAGAGGCAGAAAAAGGGGACCAGAGTATATAAGCCAAGGTTCCGGGAGCCAAGTTTGAGGTACTTGGTAGAATGTGGAACAAGGAAGACCTGCTTTTAACACATGTTAAACAGCCGCAACCTCGAACCCCAAACACGTTCAAGTCCTCTTTGTCTAGGCTCAAAGTGACGTCAATTTCTCCAGGATTGGTTGGTCTCTTTGACCTTATGCTCTATTGGCACTATGCAGTGGCTCTTTTGTGTATATCTTGTCCTAGAATCAGACAGAATCATTAAGCAAAGTCCCATAATTTATTTAAATAATTAGTGGCATAATTTTTATAGTCACAAGCTTTCTAGGGCATGCATTAGCAAATGTATTTCAAACTTGTAGCACTGAAAAGTCAAAAAGTTAAAGAAAATCTTAATACTGGTGACATGTGCTTCAAATATAAAAAGGAGAGAAAAAATAATAAAAAAAACTGAAAAAGTATATTGCACATGCAAGAAAAATATAATAAAAAAAGAGCTTTAAAAAAATTCAAAAATATAGCTTATAACCATTGACACTCTGTGTCAGTTAAGAAAATATAAAATACAAGGCTTTCTCACCAAAAAATGAGATCCATTTCCTCTTAATATCTGGCCATGATCACTGTGAGTAGAAGGCAAATGAATTGAACAAGGTTAACAATTTTTTCATCTTTAAAAATACAGTAGTACAAATATGTAGATATCAAAATCCCCAAAATTCTCAATAGCCCAATTAATTACAATAGCAAACAAACACACTTTCATAATTCACATAAGTTGCTGTGTGACATTTTTAAAACCTATGAATTGATGGACATTTGCACAAACGTAGCAATCTTTCAACCTTGGTAATAAACATATATTTTTTTTTTTAAAACAAAGTAAAACTCATCTTGGGTTTAGAACATAATCAAGAAATCTATATATCATTCTGGTGCAAGTAAAGTAGTGAGCTGAAGAGTATAAATAAAGGGTGCTCCTTTTGGAGGCTTTTCCCAAGGGTACAAATGCCCTGAAATTAACTGCCCAACTTCCATTCACATGTGGGAAGGTTGGGGGTTATAAAATACATTTCACTTCAGCTACTAGAATGGGCCTTACCTCGTGGTAGGGGCAGGCAAAAATAACCAGACTGTTAAAAAAAAATTCCAAAATCATATTTAAAAAAACCCTTAAAATCAAATCATTTGAGGTATTTAGCACATTAAATTTTCCAAAGGTTGTTAATACAATTATAACCAGTTCTGAAATCCATCTATCCTCGGCAAAATAGAAAAAAGCTGTTTTTTTTTTCATATATGGGCTTATTCACAATAATATTTGTTCAACACAGTTATAGGGGAAAAACAACAGAATTTTTAAAACTCAGTACATTCAAAATAAATTCAATCAACCTTCAGTTCACAGAATAATATTCAATCCAGTAATATATGACCTTAAAATCACAAAGTTAAACCTTAAACAAAAAATGCAATAGAATACAGAGATTTTTTTTTTATAAACCATTGGAGTCTGAAATGCCTTAGAATGTAGCCTTTAGTCTCTTCAAAGTTCCTTGGGGTTTTTTTTTTGTTTGTTTGTTTTTATTTATCCATTTAAATGTCTATTGTCCGAAGGTAGAGTAGTAAAGGCTAGGCTATGGGGTTCAAGGGATCCGTCCAGGGCCCCACAGCTGGGAAGCATCTGAGGCCAGATTTTAGCTAGAGACCTCCCGTCTCTGGGCCTGGCTTCCAGTTCGCTGGGCCACCCATTTTCCTCCCCAAAGTTAAAGTTGAATCTTTGGCCTGAGTCTGCTCCCAGACGGGCAGGTAAAATCAATGAAATTGCCAGAAGAGTCAAAAATCCTTTTAAACAGCCCATTGCTATTAAGTTTCTGTTTGAAAAGATCTGTTTCTTCTCTTTAGTCTTTTCTGTCTTTCCCCTCTCTGATACCCCTGTGGCCAATACCCCCAGCCACCTGGAGGCTTAGCCTAAGGGAAAATTGCCCGGTCTCCTTTCCCTCTCTTCTCTCCCCTCCGCCCACGTGGCCAATACTGTTACCAGCTGGTCGCAATGAGTCCTGAGCAATCTGCTCCAAGGATCTGGGTGATGAGCCGGCTGGGGTTGTGCTCGAGGGTCTGGGGCGCAGAAATAGGCAGGCAGCGGGCTGGTGAGAGGCCAGGAGCAGGAGCGGCTGCGGGGGTGGGCAAGGTCGGGACCAGGTACCAGGTGAGGATGATCAAGGCTGCAGGCTGCAGGCAGGAAGCGGCGGGGCCGAGCCAGGTGGGGTGGGCAGCAGGTCCGGAGCCCGTAGCAGCTTTGTGAGGGAAGAAAACCTTGGCCAGAGAGTTATGGCTCAAAAAAATTTCTAGGTACTAGATATTAAAACTGAATTTAAGATCAGAAAAGAAATCAGAAGATTGAAAGTTCTTTTTCCCGTAGTGGTTAGCCAAACTGTAAAGATTAAAATTTAGGGGAGAGGGGGAGACTGAGGCAGGTAGAAATTAGTTTCTCTCTGCAAGGAATATATATTTTTTAGAGGTTTATTAAAGGTTAAAGATTAAGAATATACAAGTAAGAAACATGTGCCTAGGCCAGAGGCCTAGACAAAATAACCTCACATCATGGAAGAGACGCTTCTGCTCCAAAAACGGAAGTCCAAAAGAAGCCCGAGCCCTTCAAAAGCCTTTGCTTAAATATCTTCTCGATCTCGGCCCAGGTGAGATTACAAGGCATTCTGGGGAAGTGGAGCAAAGGCTCATGGGGATTGTAGTCCTGTATTCGAGTCTATTTTTTACAGAAGTCCCATACACAATAAGCTTCAGAGGCAGGATTTGAACGCAGATTCTATTTCTAGATTTTATGCTTTTTCTACGTGCCTCTATAGGCAAGGGACATGCAATGTTCTACCAGTTCTGTGGACTGTCTTTCTCATTGCAGATACCTCTATAGGTAAGGAAGTCTTAATGAGCAGACTGGGTCATTCCCATTAGAGAGGAGGGTTCATCACATTCATTGGGGTGGAAGCCAGGCTGCAGGGATGAAGGAGTCAGTGGGGTCTCAGGAAGTAAAACCAGCAACTGGTAGTCCCCCTCTCTAAAAATCTGAATAAATGGGAAGAGAAAGGTGAGAAGGGAGCTCAAGGCAGGTGTTAGGGTCAAGGAAAGCTTTGTTTTATGTGTTTGCTTTTTTCAAGCAGGAGAGAACTGAAGGTGTGTGTAGGCATCAGGGAAGAAGTCCAATGATGGGAAGAGCTCTCTGTACCTTGATTCTCAATGTTCATTTGGATATTAGAATTATTCTGAACAGACATCGGAAAGCAAATGCAATTCTTCCCCACAGGCTTAGTGAGCAAGAGCACAACTGATTTCTTGGTTTACTGGGCTTAGATGAATAAATTCTTCTTGCTTTCTGTCTCTGTCCATGAGTTGTTAGCAGATTCTTTACCTTTCTTGGCAACTGAGTGGGAGCTTGTTTGGGTTATAATTAAATAGGATTGCAAGCTGGAATTTCAGTCAAGTGTTTGAAATTTCTGTTCATTGGAATAATATCACATGACACTTCACTCACATCCATGAGGGCGCCAAGAGCAATGCAATTATGGCGTTTCATCCGAGCTCCTTTTGGAAGAGCCCAAACAATGTAGCATAATCTGACGTGGTTCGCAGTGCCATACAATCAGTGTTTCGGGCCCCTTCACCCTGACAGGTTCATGATAAGAGAGCATTTCATTTGAAATCAAAAATGGAAGAAAAAAAAAAGCCATTGCTCTAGTCTGAGTGGAAGAGCCAAGAATAATTCTAGGCATTAGAACTCCTAATTTCAACCCATGAGGTTGGGTTCTTAGACTCCCAATCTGATAGATGAGAAAGCACAAGATTGGAATCTCACTTATTTTAAACCCTTACCTTTCATCTTAGAATCAATACTGTGTATTGGTTCTAAGGCAGAAGAGCCTTAAGGGATAGGCAAAGGGGGCTAAGTGACTTGTCCAGAGTCACACAGGCAGGAAGTATCTGAGGCCAGATTTGAACCCAAGACCTCCCATCTCTCGGCCTGGTTCTCAATCCACTGAGCCACTCAGCTGCCCCCAAACTCACTTTTGATGCTACCTGTAAAATAAGGATGTCCTGGAGAAGGAAATGGAAAACTACTCCACTATCTTTGCCAAGAAAACCCCATGGGCTTGTGCGTGGGGTCACGAAGAGTTGGACTTGATTGAGTGACTCAACAACAAATATGCTAGACATTGTACTAACATCTGAGGATATAAATACAATGAATGAAATACTCAAATTGTTTGAAGTTTATAGTCTATCCAAACTCTGCCACCATCACCCTACCCCATCCCTCAGAGGTGATTATGAGGAACCATTCAGATGAAATAGATAAATGTATTTTGTAAACCTTAATGATTTCAATAGTCTAAGGAACTCTGAGCTAAGGAACACCCTCTACTAATGCAGGTAGATATATAATTTAAAATCTTACAGATTAGATCTATAATTTATAACCTTAGAAAATTACTTAACACAGAGATGTCAAACTGGCTTTGGAATATAGTTAAAATGTAATTGGGGAAATAGTTAACTAACTAAAAATATAATTGAACATAGATAATGTTTATGTGTGGTTTTCTAAGTCAATATGGACCTACAGGATTCTTTATGTACATTTTAGTGACCCATATCTGAGTTTGCCACCATTCACACTGATACTGATAGATCAAGCAATTGGTGGGAAAATTAGCTTAAGAATAGCTAAATTTGGGGGCAGCTGGGTAGCTCAGTGGATTGAGAGACAGACCTAGAGATGGGAGGTCCTAGGTTCAAATCTGGCCTCAGCCACTTCCCAGCTGTGTGACTCTGGGCAAGTCACTTGACCCCCATTGCCTAGCCCTTACCACTCTTCTGCCTTGGAGCCAATACACAGTATTGACTCCAAGACGGAAGGTAAGGGTTTAAAAAAAAAAAAATAGCTAAATTTAGGTTGTGACTGGCTACATGGTAGAGTGGATAGAGCACTACATGGAGTCTGAGACTCGTCTTCATGAGTACAAATCCAGCCCCAGATAACTTATATCTATGTGCTTGTTTGCCTCAGTTTCCTCCTCTATAAAATGAGATGGAGAAAAAAACAATAAACCACTCCAGCATCTTTGCCAAGAAAATCTCAAATGGAGTTATGAAGTGTTGGATACAACTGAAAAATGGCTCAATGACAAAAAATAAAAATAGCTTGAGTTATATGTCAGAAAGAGGATTTCAATTCAGTTCTTCCTGACTTTCTCAGACTGGTTCTCTATCGATTATATAAGGCAAGTTCTGTGTCTGTGTGTGTGTTTGTGCTTGTATCAATTCTGGTGTCCTAAAATGTGTGTAGGAGGCAAATATTTATGTTAAAATTGTATAGTTCACAAAACTATGGAATTCTGAGGAAAATCTAAATACGTTAAATAATAATAATGCCAAAAATGCAAGTAACTTTAAAATACAGCAGGGCTTTCTCTTGTGTTTTTTTTTTAGACTTTTGTTGCCTTAACAATTTTATTTTACTGGAAACCCATATTCCACCTGGACTTTCTTGATAGGGTTTTTTCCAGCTTTAAAGTTTCTGTATACACACATTTATATGTCACCTAATATTAGAGTCAGATTTTTCGGAACCCACCTGTGATTTAATTTGTATGAAGAATTCTCTAGACTAGCACACACTGACACCTGATCTGCCCCTTAACGTCTTAGAGAGTTGTCTGGGGCTTTAAGAGGTTCAAAAGATCACAGAATAAGTGATTTGGCCAGAGTCACTCAGCCGGGTATTTCAGAGACAGGACACAAGTCCAGGTCTTCTAGACTCTAGTGCCAATTTTTTATATACCATATCATTGCTGCCTCTGTAACAAAAGTTGAGTTTAAGGCACATTAAATATACAATATAGATTCCCCATTTCAGTCCAGCTGGCTTGCTTCATCCTGATCAATTCTCAGTCTAGTTCATTGTCAATGTGCCCCTTCAAGACATGTGTGTGTGTGTGTGTGTGTGTGTGTGTGTGTGTATTTTTAAATGTGTGTGTGTGTGTACACATTGAAGGCAACTGGGTGGTAGCTCAGTGGATTGAGAGCCAGTCCTAGAGATGGAAGGTTCTAGATTCAAATCAGACCTCAGACACTGTTTACCTGTGTGACCCTTGCCAAGTCACTTAACCCCCATTGCCTAGCCCTTGCTGCTCTTTTATTTTTTCATTTTTTATTTAATTAATTAATTAAAAATATTTTTCCATGATTTTGTAAGGGTTAAATTGGGGTTTTGACTAAATAAGAGAGTTATAAATTTAGTGTTGTAGTCACCAAATTCAAAATATTTATCCCTAAGTCAGAAAAAACTTTTAGCAGCTTTTATTTATAATGAGGAAGAGAAAGAGTTGAAGTATAAAATGTAGGAGGGAAAGATGAAAGGATTTACCTAGCCTACCCTAATTGCTGATCCAATGAAATTCAGCTTGCTCCCTGACAAAGTTCCATTCTCCATGTGGAAGTCCAAGTCACTCACCAGCAAGCTCCAAGGATAAGAGTCTCTCCACAGAACTCACACTGAAGGGAGTGTCCCACTGCAGTGCCAACGAACAGAGAAGGGCTCTTTGCAGAGCCATCAAGGCAGGAATCTCTCCAAGTCAGAAGTCCTGAGGAGAAAATCCAAAGGAATAGTCCTCCAAAGAAGAAGTCCAAAGGAGAAATCCCAGGACAGCACTATAGTCCTTTTTCCATGTCACCTCCTGTCCCTTCCCCCCTCCACAGGGGCCAATCACAACTTCCAAATTGCCTAGCACTGCCCAGGGGGAAAGTGTCAGTGAGATCCACCTCTCATCCTCTGAGGGTGTAAACTCCTATCAAAGGATTCACAAGTTTCTGACTGATTGAGTTAAAAGGGTGGAGCTCTCTAAGTAAGTGACTTGTGAATTCTCTTACTTGTTGGCTAACAAAGTGTTAAGTAGGAGTTTCTTGATTAACTCAAAATAGACAAAGAGATTAAAGAATTCTCTTTCACAGTTACATGATTCATATTCTTTTCCTCCTTCCCTGCCCCCTCCCAGAGCCAATGAGAAATTCCACTGGGTTTTACATGTATCATTGTTCAAAACCCATTTCCATATTATTAATATTTGCAATAGAGTGATCATTTAAAGTAAGCATCCCTAAATTAGGGATAAGTAGTAGAAGAAAGGTATTAGTATTAGGGAGGTTCAGAAAGAGCTTCAGGTAGTTGGGACTTGAAGGAATCCAGGGAAACCAGGTCAATATTCTTTCAATTATGCTGTATAGCTACAAATCTTGGAATTCCAAAGATAGTCAGTAAACATTAATTATCTACTATATGCCAAACACTGTGGTAAGCTCTAAGAATACTAAGAAGTTAAAGAAAGTCTTTTCTCTCAAGGAGTACACAGGGTAATTGGGGATATAATATACAAACAACCATATAAAAACAAATATGCAAGCTAAATTGGAAAGAGTGAAGAGGGGCAAGTCACTAGAATTAAGGGGGAATGGGAAATTTGCTGTAGAAGATGAGATTTTAGCAGAGACTTGAAGAAAGTCAGGAATCAGAGATTAAGGAGAGAGAACATAACAAGGATAGGGGATGGCCAGTGAATATACTCTTTGAATCTCCAAAATATTAAAGTTGTTGGTCGTCCCAAGGACAGTGGAGGGATATGTGTCAACCATGAACCTGCAACCTATGATCACCTATAACCTAGAAAATTAGTGTATACAAGAAAGTGAACAAAAGATAGAATCTAATTATAATCAGAAATGTAGCTCCAGAAAAGAAGCTGGCTTAGTGGTGGAATGAGAAAGTGATAGATAAGAGATGAAGATTTTGAATGCCTTGTTGGCAAAAAAGAGACCAAGAGGACAATGACAGACTTTTGGATGGATTCTCTGCTTAAGGGATGTATGGAACAACATGCACAAGGGTGACATAGGCAGAGAAGGCTTGAATAGATTTTGAATTACCCTTTTTGTGTAGATGTCCACATCAATGAGATCATGGATCCACTGACCACCTGAAGTATTAGAGGATAAGCCAGACAAATTTAGGTAAAAGTGGCTTTTTAGTTTATTATTCTTTAAGTATCAAATTTTTTTTAATCTATCCCTCTTTCCCCATGATTTTTTAAAATAATTTTTTCCAAATTATACATCAATACAATTTAAATATTTATTTTCTGACATTTTGCAATCCCTATTTTCCCCTCCCCACCCTCCCTCCTTTTACCCCTCCCCAGAAAGGCAGGAAATATGATAGAGGTTTTATATATATAAATAATACATATTTCCCTGTTCATCATATTGTGAAATAAGATATATTGCTTACACTAAGAGAAAAATTCATGGAAGAAATAGATTAAAGAATAGCATTTGGATTCCATCTCTTTTATATGGGAGTGGAAAGCCTTTTTCATCACGAGTCCCTTGGAGTTTTCCTGGGTCCTTGCCTTGTTGATAATTATTAAGTCCATTCACTGTTGATCATCAGACATTGTTGTGGTAATAGCACCTATTTCTCATAGTTGACGTAAGGATCAAGTAAGCTATTTGCAAAGTGCTTAGCATGCTGCCTGGGTACACTATAGGCACTATACTGATGTTATTATTATTATTACCTCACATTATATTACCTGGCTCTGCAATATTGGTTACATTTAATATTTTAATGGTTGCCCATCTATAAAGTCTAGATAATATCTTTCCTATTTATTTTATGAGCACAAAGTGAATAGTGAGTGAATATTGCCCTAAAAATTTTACATAAACAATAATGGCTTACATTTGTGTAATGCTTTGCAGTTTGTAAAATCATTTCCTCACAGTAACTCTATGAGGTAGGTAATTCCATTTTACAGATGAAACTGTGGTCTAAGGTGACTGAGTTACAGGACACTTGAACCCAGGACCAGTCCTCAAATCCAGACCTTTTGAATCCAAGTCAAGCATTACCTCCAAAACTTAAATACTCTAGCCACATAATAAGTTAGGACTTGTTGGAAAAACCCATATGTTGGGAAATAGTGAAGGCCAAAGGAAAAGAGAAGCCAGATGGGCTGGATAGGTGGCATCATAGAAACAACAAACATGAGTTTGTACAGATAGACTTTGGTGCTGAGTGGAGGACTAGAGGGTCCATAGTGCTAATGGTCTATGGGATCACAAAGAGTCAGACCCAAACAAATGACAACTAAAGTGTAAAAATTAAATTATTTCTCTAATATTAAAAATATTATATTTTATGAGATTTATTAAAAATCATTAGAAATCTAGAGGATACAAAATAAAAACCACATGCCCATAACTGATTAGCCCATTTAAAATACCCCCACTTTAGCTTACCACTATACTTGCTACATCATTGCAAAGGAAGGAAGAGAGCATGGGAGGCATTACTGCCAGTTAAATACCAATTATGATCTTGCCAAAGTGGGGACTCAGGAGAGATTATAGGGAATTCTGGGAAATACCAAGGACTTCTGGGGAATGAAGTCTAGGGTTCAAAATCTCCATTTTTACATTCCCCCTGAGAACCGAGGAAGACTAGTCTTTCCGACGGATCTTGTAAACGCAATACCAGCTATGAAATTGCAATAATTTGAGGATAAGAGGAAAAGAGAACAAAACCAATAATTGCTAAGCACATTGACAAAAAGCCATTTAGGGGGCAGTCCACTTCAGCATAAGAGTATACATACAAAACAAATGCATTCAACCCCACACCGTTCAAATCACCACATCCCAAAGTTCACTCTGGCTCTTCTGGTGCAGTGTGTGGTCTGTGGAGGCATCTTCATGGTGTCTTCTTCAAATAGTTCACTTTCTGGATTTAGAGAGGTAGCATGTTTCTTAAAATAAAATTACTCTCAAAAGGAATTTACACTTTGCAATTTAAAATAATAATAATTGTACATTCCGCCCTGAAGAGGGTGATTGAAAAAACACAGGGATCATTTAGGGATGCATGGCTGAGTTATGACATATATGAATCAATTGGCAAGAGAAATAAAAAACATCAAAAGAATCCAAATAAAAAAAGATAATTTCAGGATAAAATATAGACTATCAAAGTCTTATGTGTAAAATTTTTAAGTAAAGGAAAAATAAATCTACAAGAGTCCTTGAATTAGGGCCCAATTTTAATGATATAAGCAATTATGCATTTACCCAATCAATAGCCTCCTGGACTACAGAAAGTTTGACACACTATGAAAGGCAGAAAAGGGTCTAAATTTTAGGAGCCAGATAGGAGCCAAATTTGAGATACTTGGTAGAATGTGGAACAAGGAAGACCTGCCTTTAACACATGTTAAACAGCCACAACCTCGAACCCCAAACAAGTTCAAGTCCTCTCATCTTGGCTCAAAATACATCAATCCCACCAGAATTGATCTCTTTGACCTTGTGGTCTATTGGCACTATGCAATTTAGCTTTGTGCTTCTTTGGCACTGTGCAATTGTTCTTTTTGCGTTTTCTTGTCCTGGAATCAGACAGAATCATTAAGAAAAGTCCCATAAATTTTTTTTCAAACAATTAGTGACATCATTTTTATAGTCTCAAGCTTTTGGGGCATGCATTGACATTATAGCAAATATATTTTAAACTTCTATTACTACAAAATCAAAAAAAGTTAAAGAAAATCTTCTCAATGGTGACATGCTTCAAATATAAAAAGGAGAGAAAAAATAAAAAAAACTGAAATAGTATATTGTATATGCAAGAAAAATATAATAATTAAAGAGTTTTTAAAAAAAATATAGCTTAGTAGTACAACAGGTAATGCACATTCAAAAGGTATCAAAATCCCCAAAGTTATAAAAGCCCATTTAATGACAATAGCAAACAAATAACTATCATATTTAACATGAGTCTTCTGTATGACATATAAAGAAAATGGATATTTGTCACAAGTTTTTCAGGTGTAACAATATTTCAACCTTGGCAAACATATTTTTAAACAAAGTAAAACTTATTTGGGTCTAGAACATCACCAAAAAATCTAAATTGTTCTGGTGGAAGTAAAGTGAGCTGAGGAGTTATAATTTTATTTCACTTCAGCTACTAAATGGATCTTACCTCGTGTTATAGGCAGGCAAAATGATCAGTTCTTGAAAAAAAAAATCTAAAAAATCATGTCTAAAAACCCCTTAAAATCAATTTGAGATATTTAGCTCATTAAATTTTCCAAAGGTTGTTATACAATTGTAACCAGTTTTGATGAAGTCCATCCATCCTCTATGTGACAATTTACAAAGTTAAAATGAAAAAAAGGCTGTGTTTTCTATATGGGCTTATTCAATAATATTTGTTCAGTATACTTATAGGAGAAAAGCAACAGAATATAACAGTAGTTAAAACCCAGTACATTAAAATGATTCAGTGTAACAGAATTGTATTGAATACATTAATATATATACTTAAAACCAACAAAATTAAATCTTACACAAAACAATCAGCAAAATGCAATAAAATACAGACTTTTATAAAATGTTGGAGTCTGAAAAGTCTTAAAAATATAACCTCCAGTCTCTTTAAAGTTTGTTTTTGTTATTTGTTTTTTCATCTGTTGAGATTCCTTTGGTCAGTACTATGGAATATCCCACAGCAAGGGAGAACATAGGTTTTAGGAATCCCAAATTGGGCAGGCCCAAATGGCAAAGAGTGGGAAGATGAATGTCTCCCCTGAATCTCAGGTAAGATAAGTAAAAGGATAAGTGCACTCCAAAAAACATCCTTTGAAATAGGCAATGCACTGCTCTCTCATAGAATATACCATGTTTGTAATCAACTTCCTGTTTGGAAACGTCTCTTCCTTCTCCTTATCTCCCCCCCCCCCAGGTCCTCAGGCATGTGGAGGCTAATTGTAGCCTAAGGAAAGAACACCCCAGTTTTTACCAGTTGGTTTGTGATTCTGTAGACACAGGGACAGCTACCAGCAGCCTGGGTCCTGGGGCTGGGCTTGGGATTGGATGAGTGATCTTCCTCGGAGGCCGGAGATCAGGAGTAGAGTTGTTGGGGCCTTAGACCTGGGGCTGGGGCTGGGGCTAGGGCTGGGTCCAGGTGAGCAATCTGGTTCAAGAAGGTCAGGGGTGGATGGCTTAAGGCAGGAGCAGGCAGCAGGAGTAAGCTGAATCAGAAGCAGCTTTGTGAGGGTGGGTGGGTGTGTGGGGTGGGTGAAAAGCGTTGGCAGGAGAAACGTGGCTTAAAAAAAAGTTATCTAGGCTATCTTAAAAAAAAATTGAAAGTAATTCTCGTCTGACTTATGGTTACCATAACTGTAAAAATTAAATTATTTCTCTAATAACAAAAATATTATATTTTATGAGGTTTATTAAAAGTCATTAGAAATCAAGAGGATACAAAATAAAAACCATGTGCTCATAACTGATTAGCCCATTTAAAATCCGCGCGTTACTGCCAGTTAAATACCAATTGTGATCTCGCCAATGTGGAGACTCAGGAGAGATTATAGGGAATTCTGGTAAATACCAAGGACTTCTGGGGAATGAAGTCTAGGGTTCAAAATCTCCATTTTTATAAGAGTGAACTCTTCTATCAAACCATGCAATCACTTTCCAAGAAAATTACAACATCAGATCAATAACAAACAATCCTCACTTCATACCGGATGATCTGAATTTCATCAAAGCACTGTAGAATCTTGCTATACATTTTTTGGCTTATCCCATTCTGGTATTAACTTCTGTCCTGTGGAAACTACCATGACCTGGTATCTGTCATTGCTTTACCCCCTAGTGGGAGAGGTCACTTTATGATTTCATTTAAATCTACAACAATTGACTTATTGGTGTCTAGCTGCAAGCTGGCGACAAACTAAGGCAAGGCTGGTGTTCTTTTAATATAGTGTGGTACCATTGGTATTTGGAATGAAATGTAATTTAAACATAAATCTCAGACTTCTAAAAAAATTTCCCATTAATGGGTCTTGAACTTGTTCCTTTCTGGTGAGTTTCTTAAAGAAAGAGAACACTAGAGCAGACAGAAATAAAGAAGCAGGTCAGAAGGCACAAGGCTGCTGGCAGTTCAGTGTGAGACTCCCAGACCATGCTCTGAGCATGTTTGCCAAGACTTTTTTCCCAGAAATGCAGAACCACAGCATGGAAGTTCTTAAGATCATAAATTTAGAGTTGGAAGGGACTTTAAAAGATATCTAGTCCTATGTATGCATTGAATAGAGAAGGAAACTGAGGCCCAGAGGGTTTAAGTGGAAGCATCACAAGTATACATTATTTCTATGTCTATCCCTCAGGATCAGATAGCTAAGTGATATAGTAGATAGGGTGTCAGGCAGGGAGTCTGGGAGACTCATCTTCCTGAGTTCAAATTTAATCTCAGAAATTTAATACTCACATGACACTGGGCAAGTCACTTCATGTCACTGTTTGCCTCAGTTTCCTTATCTGTAAAATAAGCTGGAGAAGGAAATGGCAAACCACCCCAATATCTTGCCAAGAAAACCTCAAATAAGGTCATGAAGAGTCAGATATGACTAAAATCACAGATCAACAAGAGTAGCCCCTCAGGCTCAGGGTCGCTGTTATTGTACTAGAGTTCCTGCCTTTAGAATCATAGATCCAAGTCTGGAAGAGATCTCAAGGGGTCATCCAGTCCAACATCCTCATTTTATAGATGAGGCAACAAAAGCCTAGAGTTAAAGAGGCTTTCCTGAGGCAAGTTCATTCCCATGTTGAGATTAGAACCCAAGTTCTTTGACTCCAGAATCAGTGACTTTTCATATGTGCCAACTGTTTGCTCCTTCTAAAATTTTTTTTCTTCATATTATAGAATAATGATCAATTATAATTTCTTTCATAGCTATTGTTATTCGGTCACATCCAATTCTTTGTCACTCTATTTGGAGTCTTCTTGGCAAAGATACAGAAGTTGGTTTGCCATTTCCTTCTCTGGCTCATTTTACAGATGAGTATACAGAGGTAAACAAAGTTAGGTGACTTGCCCAGGGTCACACACAGCTAGAAATTATCTGAGACTAGATTTGAACTCAGGAAGATGGGTCTTCTTGTCTCCAGACCCAGTGCGTGTCGCTAACTGACGCTGCCTTAAAATGAGAACGTAATGGCATACTTTCCCCTGCACTAATGAGCCCTCTATCCATGCCTCAAGTATTGCTACATCCTTCTCTCTCCCTAATGGAAGTATTGAACTTGGTGTACCGCATCCCCCTGTAGTTCACACTTTTGTGATCACGGTCCAATCACTGAGTGTCCCTGAGCTTTTCTTTCTTCATCTACAAACCTAGAATCACAGTGTCTCTCTCTGAGGATTGCTGGTCTGAGGATAAAATGAGATAATGTATGTAAAGTACTTTGCCAGCCTTAAAGAGCTATATAAATGTCAGCCATTATTATTCAAAGAGAGCTCTGCTCACAGAGGGGGGAATTATGTCTTCCACTGGTTGCTGTGCTAATCATGACTATCGGCAGCATGCCTGCAGTCTAGCTAAGGTGTTTTAAGCCTTAAAAATATGATTTCAGCTAACAACGCAGAATGAGTCCTCTCTGATCCACCGAAGACACCAAAGTTTGTCTAAGTACTCATTTCCAACCACATAGCTCCCCACACTGTCACGGGTTTGGTGATGGCACTGTGATGAGCTTGAGTTGGGGAGCTCCAACAGCCTGATTATTTCTGCTTCTGATTCTATGAATGTATGACAGGTTATTGCACCCACAGAAGACCCAAATCAATTGATCAAAAGTAAGCTTGCTAGGTGGTGGATAGAGAGCCAGGTGGATCTGGATTCAAGTCTTGCCTGGGACACTTCCTAACTGTGTGTCCCCAGGAAAGTCACTTAACTCACCATTGCCTATCTCTTACTGCTTTTTTCTGCCTTAGAACCAACATAAGAGTATTAATTCTAAGAGAGAAAGGTTTTTTACAAAAAGGGAGCATGTCAATAGATTGCCTTATTGTCCTTATTGTATCATCTCTGTAATTTCACAGACTAAAATCATCTTCCTTAACCACCACTCACCTACTCAAATCTAAGCCCCTTAAGGGCTTACTTAGCCTCTTGAATTTGTGTCCCTATTAAATAGAACTTGATAAAAGCAAGACTGCTAAATGGCTCAGTGGATAGAGAGCCAGGTCTGGAGTCAGGAGGATCTGGGTTTATATCTGGCTTCAGATGCTTCCAAGCTGGGTGACTCTGGGCAAGCTACTTCATCCTGTTTGCCTCAGTTTCTTCATCTGTAAAATGAGCTGGAGAAGGAATCTCTTGGGCAGCGTCTCTGCCCAAAAAACCCCAAATGGGGTAACAGAGTCAGATAAGACTGAAACAACAGTAACAACCAATTATATCATGTTTGAGACCAGATTTGTGCTTAGGTCTTCCTGACTCATAGACTTGGGCATCCACTGCACCACCTAGCATCACTAGACAAGATAATCATTCTTATGAGGGTCAGAAATCAGGTAGATAGTAGATCATTTTGTTTTTGCCTGACATGCTAGGCTTAAGTCTCAATCTTCTTGTTGACTGTATTTGTGACACGAGATAAATCCCAAAGCCTCATGGCTTCTCATTCCTCAGGCAGGAATTGAGGGGGATGAAATCAAAGGTCTTAAACCTGGCATCTAGGAACTTTTTTCCTTTTTTTTCTCTAAATTCTATTTCGATGAAATTGATTCCTTTGAAATTCTATGTATTTTATTTTATACATTTACAAACAGTCTAAAGGGCTCTGTAGGTGTCACTAGACTTAGAAACAGTTCATGATGGCCCCATTAAGAACCCCTAAACTGGAGATGGTGATGATCTGATCTACTTAGTATTTTAATGTTTGTAAAGCAATTCCCTCAGAACAGTCTCGTAAGGGAGGAAGTACAAGTATTAGTATTGTTGTTTGGTCATGTCTGGCTCTTCAAGACCCCATTTGGGGTTTTCTTGGTAAAAAAGATCCTGGAGCAGTTTGCCATTTCCTTCTCCCTTTCATTTAACAGAGATGAAAACTGAGGCAAACAGAGTTAAATGACTTGCTCAGGGTCACAGAGCTAGCTAATAAGTGTCTGAGGTTAGATTTGAACTCAGAAAGATGAATCTTTCTGACTGTGAGGGAGGCTGTGGCACTTGATCTACTGTACCACCTCGCTGCCTCAAGTATTGTTATACTTAACCATATTTTCACATGTTAGGAAACTGTGAGGCCCGAAAGAAATTATCTCCTAAGATTTCACCCAGATCTAAATTTGTGTGGATTTATGAAAGTTGCAAAATTGACAAGAAATGGAAAGACCCAAGTACAATATAGTATCCTGCTTCATAACTTTGAAACTATAATTAATTTCCTTCTTACTGTTTACAAAGGCACTAAACTAGGTGCTAAAATAAAAGCTGGAACAAGATGGCCATTTTTGTCTCAGAACGAAAAGCTTTTCTCCCACTAGGAAAGCTAGGAACCAAATAAAGATGGTAGGATAGTTTTATAAATGTTAAATGTTTAAGAAAAACATAAACAAAGGTAGCAGCAGCTGCCCTACCTGCGCCCAGCTTCCCAAAGCCCAGGGCTGGCACTGATGCCCTGGATTAGAGGAAAGGGAGGGTGTGGACCAGATCCACTCTGCCCAGTGCCCCTACTTCACCAGATGATATGCAGTATGTGAATACATTTAGCACTTTACCTTGACAAAGACTTGAAGCTTGTAGAAATAGATACAGGAGGAGTTTTGGCTTGTGAATTACTGAGGAATGATGGAAGGAGGGTTAGCTAAAATCCAAAGGGAAGTTGCAACATCCTATGTGGATAGATGAAACTCCTTGTCCTCTAGCTTGGTTCAGCTGGGCAGACTTTTTAGTATTCTCACCTGCCTCTCAGGAAATCTAATAGGCAAAATGAAATTCTTGTTTTATGATCAAATTGTTAGTCATATATCAATTTCATTGAAACAATTCACGTTTTCGAAACAAGATTCTAGCAGAACTATTTTCTGCTCCTAGAAAAATTCCTAATTGCTAAGCCCTCCTAATTGCCATTCCTGCCACAATTTGGCTCCAGTCTTCGTTGTAGGTAGCTAGGAATATAAATTCAAAGAACAGAACAAACTTCATTCACTGAGAGACCCTCTGCCCTGGCCATTTGACAGGGACCTTATTTGGTTTTGCCACTTTCTCTCTATTGATATATTGAAATATTATTCATCTTTTCTATTGTCACTTAACTTTGTCCACTTTCTAACCTGGTGTCTTGAATGAGACTAAGAGCTATTTGAGACTGAAGACTAAGTCAGATGTCCTTGTATCCCCTAAGGTCCAAACCCACGTAAGTTATTTCTTTAATCGTCAACAGAAGATTTTTTACTAAAGTAGATCTGGCAGTCCTCTCAAAACAGCTTTTTACCTGAGACCTTTCTTCTTTTTTCTCCCCTAATAGGACTTATATATTTTTTAATTATTTAATTAATTAATTTAGAATATTTTTCTATGGTTACAAGATTCATGTTCTTTCCCTCCTGTCCCCCCACCCCCTCCCATAGCCAATGAGCAATTTCACTGGGTTTTACATGTGTCATTGATAATATTATTGATATTTGCATTAGGGTGATCATTTAGAGTCTACATTCCCAATCATGTCCCCAGTGAACCATGTGGTCAATCATATGCTTTTCTTCTGCATTTCTACTCCCACAGTTCTTTCTCTGGATGTGGATAGTGTTCTTTCTCCTAAGTTCCTCTGGATAGTCCTGGATCATTGCATTGTTGCTAGTAGAGAAGTCCATTACGTTCGATTGTATCACAGTGTATCAGTCTCTGTATATAATGGTCTCCTGGTTCTGCTTCTTTCACTCTGCATCAATTTCTTGAAGTTCTAGTTCACATGGAATTCCTCCAGTTCATTATCCCTTTGAGCACAATAGTATTCCATCAACAACATAGTCCACAATTTGTTCAGCCATTCCCCAATTGATGGGCATCTCCTCATTTTCCATTTTTTTTGCCACCACAAAGAGCACAGCTATGAATATTCTTGTGCAAGTCTTTTCCCTTATTATCTCTTTGGGGTACAAACCCAGCAGTGCTATGGCTGGATCAAAGGGCAGACAGTCTTTTATCGCCCTTTTGGCATAGTTCCAAATTGCCCTCCAGAATGGTTGGATCAATTCACAACTCCACCCGCAATGAATTAATGTCCCAACTTTGCCACTACGCCTCCAGCATTCATTACTTTCCTTTGCTGTCATGTTAGCCAATCTGCTAGGTGTGAGGTGGTACCTCAGAGTTGTTTTGATTTTCATTTCTATGATTAGAAGAGATCCTAATAGGACTTTTAAAGAGCTAGACTCTTTTTCCCTTCTAAAACTTTTAAACATAAATTAATGATATTTCCTAGTAACAATAAAATATTTTATTTGAGAAAAGTTTGGACAGGGGAACAAAATTAAGCCCTCATTCTTGGCAGTAATCTGGCATATCTCCTTTTCTAGTTAACTTCTGCCGAAATAGTTCTACTATAGTACAGAAATTAGAGGTTAAGGGGGAAAAAAAACCCCACTTTTTAAAAAATTTATTTTGCTTCAGTACGGGTACAGGCATCAGATAAAAAAAGAAAAAAGAAACCTGAAGAAAGATTAGATTTCTTATTGATTTATTTAAAGTATTTTCCCATGTTTTTATATTCATTTTCTTTCCCTCCTCTCTTCCCTCCCCACCTCTCAGAGCCAATAAATAATTCCACTGGGTTATACAAATGTTATCACTTGATACCTATAGATTTATTTTTAATAAGATTTTATTTTTTTCTCATTTAACCGTAAAACCAATTTTTAACCATCATTTTCAAAAAATATGAACCAAATTCTCCCTCTGACCTTCCCCCTTACCTGGAATAGCAAATAATCTGATGTAGATTTTACCTGTGGCAAAAAGATTAGACTTCTAACAAAGCCTCATATAGACAGAATTACATAAGAGGGATAGAAAAAAAAATACTGCAATGTCATACATTCTTTTAGGCCATAAAAGTTAAAGGAAATACAGATTCATACTCCCACGCTTCCTTCAATGTCATAAAAGCTGGGTAAACTTAGTCATAATCTCATTTATTCCCTAAAGAAACAAACCTGGTTAAACAGATTCTATAGGTAAATGCTAAGTCAGGTTACAGAATAAACTCCATTTAGTGGGTTCAAAATGGATTGATGGAGGGAGCAGGGATTTACATGTCCCTAGACATGTGAGATTCTTCCTTGAGCTTCTTGTCTAAGGAACATTGGAGGCCTTGAGTAAATTTCCACATCCCAGGAGACAGGTTTCAGCCAGCTCAACCTCTTAACTAGGAAAAATGGCCCCAATAATAAAAATCAATAAAAGGAATTCAAAAATCTCTATAACACCAGAGATTTGAAAGTGACCAGTGGGTAAGAAATTGCTTGCAAGGAACCAGCACTGGGGAGGAAGGGACTTGATTGTTTTTGCCTTTGTGTTGTCAGAGCCTAGCAGTTCATAAAAATTTGTTGAATTGAAGCTGTCCAGCAGTCACTTTGCAACTAAATTAAAAATAGGGCCAAATGCTTGGAAGGAAAGGCTTTTTGGTATTGGTTTTGCCTAATTTAAGGTGGCAACTGCAGAAATGAAACTGCATTTACTTTAAAAGCTTTCACTGAGCAGACTTCTTGCTAATTTTAACTGACCTTTGCCTCAGTCCAAATTAGTGATGTTTTAATGTGCCACAATCTGAGCCCTAACGGCTCCTCTATTAAAATCCACAAAGTGAAATTTGAAAATTACCCATCATGCCCTCTGATATTAAGGTCAGCCAAATGATATTCTGTTAAGTCTGGCCAGGCAGAGAAATTTACAAATAAGGGTCTATACCTGGGAAAACTATGGGCAGGAAGAGGCTGACTGATCTGTGTGGCTGTGATATGAAGAAGCAAAACAATTAACACCCGCTCACCCTTACTGATGATGGTCACAGACAGTAATTTAGAAATTGCAATGTAAACACTTGTAGCTAATTACCTAAAGTCTCTCCTAGAGACTTTTTTTTTTCTTTTCATGAAAAGCTGTGATTTTGCTTTAGTTTGTGCCGATGTATAGACAGGGTCCAAAATGACACAGAGTTGCCTGCAAACTACTTTTCCAGGATCCCTTCAATTGTGTGAATCTGGCCATATGAGAGCAGGAAGAATTGATGTGTCTCAGTCACTTCAGCCATCAGCCATCAGGGCAGTGATTGGTGGCTTCAGATTCCTCTGCAAGATTCCTGGGTCTGCCATAACAATTTCCAATTGGGTCTGAAATCAAGCTGAAGGGAACAGGGAGTAACCCTTTCTCTCACTCCGCCTCCCTCCCCCCATATTTGTCCTATTTCAATGGATAACAAAGGATAAAGTAATTAAACATGACTTGCAATTATACTATCTTTTCCCCCAAATCCTCCCCCCTCCCTTTTAGGGGAAATTACCGATTTCTTTGGAAGTTATCACTTAACCTTTGAGGTATTTTGATCTCCTTTTCTCTTAACTTCCTTATTCTATTAAAAATACTCTCTTCAGAGTCTCCAATGATCTCTAAATTGGCAAGAAAGTTAAGTCCCTTATTAAACTTCCCTCTTCGCTGCAACATCTAATATCTTTTACCCCCATTCTCTCTCCCATCTGGATTGTGTCTTGATCTATCTCAGGATTCTTCACTGCACTGTTATCAATGGAATCCCCCCAAGTCTGCATTTTTCCCAGATTCTCTGTTCAGGGTTCTTTTTTCTTGGTATCCAACTTACTTGCTGACTTCATCAATTCCCATGAGTTTAAGTATTCAATGTACATGACTCATAGATTGATTGATTGATTGATTGATTTAGCCAAGCCCCAGTGATCTCCTGAATGCTAGTTCCATATCACCAAAAGTACTTTTTGCACATCTTCACAAACTGAATGCTCTGTTGACATCTCAAATTCAAATCACCAAAAGAGATCTCATTATCTTTCCCCCAAAACTCAGCCTTTCGGAACATCCCCACTGAGCATGCCAATATCCTTCTAGTCACTCAGTTTCTCAACCTCAGTGTCATCCTCAAACAAGCATTTTCACTTATTCCACATATCAAACCAGCTTCCAAATAAATACTTTCTATCTCCACATTATCTTCAGTTGTTTCACTTTTCTCAACTGACACAACCACTAATCTAGAGCCTATTCTAGGCTCATAACCTCTCTCCTGGATCACCATAATTCCATCTCAATTATTTTCCTTGGTTCAAGTGTCTCTCTACTCTAAGAATGCATCCCTCATTGATTTACCAAAATGATTTTCCTAAAGCACAGATCTGTCCATATCACACCCTTACTCAAAAGCTTCCAGTGGCTCCCTATTGATTTTGAGATTAAAGATTTTATTTTTATCTCATTTTAAGTCTATATTGCTTATATATAATATGTGTAATTATTACTATAATAATATATGCATATATAATGTAAGCAAATACACAAAAATTGGAGTTGCTCACAGAATTAAAAAAATTTTAATTTATAGAAGAGGGTGATCAAAATGATAGTCCTTTACCAATGAAATCACAGATCTTGTCCCAAAATCAAAAATCAAAACAAAACAAAAACCATGGAGAACCAGATGTATTCAGAGTTTGTCTGGATCCATATATAATGTGATTTTTCCTAGAAAGAATCCTTTGAAGTCTAATTACATGCAGCATTTAAAAGTCATGTCTGATTAAACTGTGAATTAGACAAAGCAATCAAATTGCTTTTATATTAAAATTCTACCTAATGTACTTTCAATTAGTTTCGTAGAAAAATGATACCATGTGCTAAATTTTCCTCTTTAGTTTCTAGAGCTAGGTCACTGCTCACATCTCAGCATAATCATCTATATTTTAATTGTATTCTAGCTGTATCCCCAGGAACAGATTGGGTTTTAGAGTATCATTTGGTTGGTTCTTAGCTCCCAGAATAGCTGACCTACCCAGGTGCTCTATTACTACTCTTAGTCCCTAGTTCCAAGAATTGTTGGAAGTCTGAGAAACTGTTGTAATAAGAATAAACACCTGGTCTATTGAGTCCAAAATGAGATCTATAAAGGGCACGGAATGACCTAAAACAGGGTCGTTAAGAGTCATTTATATATTGGATAGTTTACCATCATTTTTGGTCCATGATAGGTTTTAACATTTCTTTTATAAGTAAATTAAATGAAAAAGCATTTATTAAGGACATTCAGTGACTAGAAATGCACTAACTGTTGGGGATAAAAAGACTAAAGGTACTAGAATCTTTGTCCTCAAGGAGCTTACTGGAGATCCCAGTAGGGGAAGGCAATCTATACAAGAATATGGCAGCTCGGACAGAGTGTGCTAGTTTTAGCAGTCACTGGGGAAAATGAGTAGACTCAACTGACACATTGTTTTCAGGAATGATATTGGAATGGTGTGGATTCAATTATTATTTCCAGAGAAAGAGATGGAGAGTGAGGTTGAGGGTCAAGGAAGGCAGTAGCATGGCAGACCCACCATTGGTCGTGGTGGTGGGGTGTTTGAGGCCACCTAGATATGATGAACTCTCACCAATCTGGAGGGCAGGATACCCAGGTGAGAGATTGAACACAATAAGGTTGAGACAGAAGGCTATTCTTGGTAGCCTGATACAAAGATTGTATCTATCAAAAATTCTCCTAAACAACTTGAAATTTTTATTTTATTCTACAGAGAGTACAGTGCAAAGGACTTGGGGGTTCAAATCCTAGGTCATTTACTTCCTATCTACATGGCCATGGGAAAATCTTTTAAATCTCTGTGTCTGGGTTTCCTTATCTACAAAATGATGGGTTTGGATGAAATGATATCCAAGGTCCCTTCCAACTCAGATTACACAATACTATGTACAATAGAAATAATAACTATTGCGTCTGATAACATTTTAAGCTCAACATCTTGACTAAGTTGCCCAGTGGATAGAACACTGAACCTAAAGGCAGGGAAGTTGTTGTTTAATCATTTTTCAGTGGTGTCTGACTCTCCATAACATCTTCTGGGGTTTTCTTTGAAAAATACTAGTGGTTTACCATTTCCTTCTTTAGCTCATTTTATAGATGAAGACACTGAGGCAGATAGGATTAAGTGACTTGCTCAAGGACTTCTCTATAAGTTCAAGTCTGATCTCCATCATTTCCTAGCTGTGTCACCCTGAGCAAGTCACTCTGGACTCAAAAAGTCTGGCCTTCTCTCCACTTTGCCACTTTGCTGATCCAGAGACAGAGAAGATCTGAGTTAAAATCCTGTTTCAGGCATTTATTAGCTATTTAACACTAGGCAAGTCACTTCATCTCTGCCTCAGTTTTCTCATCTGCAAAATGGGGATAATAATAGCACCTGCCTCCTGGGGGTCTTATGAATATAAAAGTATATACTATTTGTAGTCTTTTGCAAATTTTAAAGAATTTAAATGAATGCTAATTATTATAATAGAGGGGCAGTCAGACTCATCTTTCTGAGTTCAACTCTGGCCTCTGAAACTTAGTAGCTATATGACCCTGGACAGCTGGCTCATTTAACCTCATTTGCCTCAATTTCCTAATTTTAAAATGAACTGGAGAAGGAAATGGCAAATCATTGCAGTATCTATGCCAAGAAAACTCCAAGTGGGGTCAATAGAGAATCAGACATGCCTGAAAAATGACTGTAAATAGCAGTCTAGTTGGACAAGACCTCATTCAGGATCAGAACCAAATGAGATACTGGTAGAGAAGAACAGTCATACCTTCACAGTAGAATGCTCACCTAACAGTAGCACAGAAAGGATATTCGGCAAGGATACAGCATCAGTTCATGTGAATGCATTCTTCCCTGCCTTTACATTTGCTGCAGTGGCACATCCAGTCTTTTCATTGGGTGGATCAGGTGTGAGGAAACTGATTCCATGTGGGCTGGCTTTTTTACTCAGGTACCAGGAACGTTTGAAGCTTGGTTCTCCGGGTTAATTAATCTTCTGAATGATTTCATTACCTTTTAAAGGAAAAATAACCTACTTTGTATGGAGTAAATGTTTTTCCTTTTATAATTCCTTTCCCCAGAAGACAAATAGTAACATCATGAGAGACTGAGATGGCCTATGTCTAACCACCCAGAGAACAAAGGAATGCCACTAGCTCCTACAAGCTTCCTACAAGTAACCACAAAAAGAAAAAAAACAGATTCCCATATTAGTAAATTATATCTTTGGTAGTTTACCAGTATTTTTCAATTTTATATAGCTTTACTTATCAGGTACTATTAGTTCATCTGAAGTGTACCAAGGAACTTTCTGTTAGCTTCGGGAACAAAAGAGTCAATACAGACATAATTATTGTTGAGCTCAGTATGTAACATTTTTTGTGGTACTGATATCAAATTTCTAAGGAAAAATTAAGTGAGTTCAGAAATGTGTTAACACATGGATCTCATTATTCACCATGAAACTTTTGGGGGAAATTACTAAATAGCTAATTTTTGGTAATGATTAATAGCATGGTAGCATCTGTTAATGATATGTTTGTTGTAAACACACACCTGATGTGTCGTTTTGTTTTTCATAAACTTTATATTCAAAATGTAATCAAGAGAGCAATCAACCCACATTTATTAAGTGCCTACTACATGCTAGAGACTGTGGCGGGCATGGGGGAGTCCAACAGCTAAGGAATGCATCTCTTTCTTTGTTCTCTATCATCAGACTTTTATGGAAGGAGAAAGAGCACCAGGCCATCTCACACATTTTCAAACAAATTCCTAGGTTGACTGATAGTAACTCCCTCTGGGATCTCGCATCTATCAAACTCAGGAGCTACTGCAGTTTTTCATCTTACGAGCTATTAGATGAAAAGCAAAAATTTTAACATGCAATATTTCATAATCCTCCCCATTTTTCAGGCAAATATTGTGCCCCGAAGACCTGGTCATGTAACGCCCAGACTCCCATCAGCTCAGCACACTCAGCTGAAATTTAAGCACTAACTGAATTAATCAACTAGGAAGAAATGAAGGCAAGCAAAATCCGGGTGGCATCAAATTAATGATATAGAGAGAAAAAGCTCCCAGTCACGACTGCTTCGGTGTAATTGAGGAGACATTCAGTTTTAACAGTGGCTTAGCAGCCCCCACAGGCCAGGCTTCCAAGTCCACAATTCCTGAGTAATTTGCTGAAAACTCCCTAATTTTACCTGGATTCCCCAAGTAATTGGAACTGAATTTTTTTCCACAAATGAGTCCAAAAACCTACCACAGAGTGCTTTTAACAGAGAATTAATCATCTTTCCCACCCTTTTTGATGTGTTTCAGACTGCTCTCTAATTTCTCTCTTGGCAATTCTGCAATACACCACTTTATACTCAAATACTTGCCAGTGTTCAGAAAACGAGTTCACATTCCCGGTGTCTCAAATCTACTAACCCATACCAGAGGGCACCACCTTAAGAGAACTATTTATAGAAGTCAAGCCTAGGAGAGAGAAAGATGTTAGGTTTTCATGGGTATCTGCTTGGAAATTGTACTGACAAAGTGCCAACGTCAAGTCAGAAGGATGGTGAATATGCATGTACTTTTAATTGGGCCAGTGCCTTAATTGGCAGGGGAACTTTTATCTCTAGGGATTTTCTCATTGTTGGGTTATTTCAATCATGTCTGATTCTTCGTAACTCCATTTGGGGTTGTCTTGGCAAAGATACTGCAGTGGTTTGTCATTTCCTTCTCCAGTTCCTTTTACAGGAAAGGAAACTGAGGCAAATAGCATTAAATGACTTGTCCAAGGGAACATAGGCTAATGAGTGTCAGAGGCCAGGTTTATGGCTTTTATCTTGCCATTGGACTTCAGTGAGTGGAAGAGAGAGTGAGGCTGATGGACTTTTTGCAGTTCTGCCTCACTTAAATCACTTAAGTCTTAATTCGCACTCACAAAGACATCACCCTTATTGTGTCATTAGTCCTCTTCCAAAGCAAAGGACACACAATAAGGTAACATCAACCTGAATTAAAGAAGGCCAGGCTTCCTGCCTCCAGGCCAGGCATTCTATCCACTTTGCCATGTAGCTGCCTATGATTTTTCTCTGCCAATGAAATTTGAAGTCTAGAACAAAAAGGGAACTAGGGAGATACTGAGAAGTAGAAAGTAGAAAGGGTGAAATATCTCCGAGGTTTAAACCCTTGCTCTGCTAATCCAATCAAAATTGTGACATCCCAAAATTAATGAAGAGAAACATTATTATTTTCACACAGACTTAGGATTTTTTCCTCATGAAAAACTCCCTCTACCAACTCAGCTCAATAACTGTTCCTCAGTTTATAGTCCAAAAAAGTTCTCGTGCAGTTAAGTCCCTTCATAATCATATATTTCAGACTTGAAAGGGACTTTAAAGGTCATTTAGTCCCAATCTTTCCTATTATAAATGCAGAAACTGAGACCCAGAAAGATTATGTGAGCTGGGATCATTACTCTCACAGAATGGAATAAAATCAAGTGGTCATCTAGGACAACACCTTCATTTTACACAGGAGGAAACTGAGCCACAGGGAGGTCTAATGATTTGTATAAGATCACCTACGTGGTGAATGCAGAGCCCTGCTTTCAACTCTCACACTGTTACTCCATAACCATTGCACTGCCCACTCTACCACAAAGCCAGGGATGAATTCTGATCAACTTGCTGGGCTGAAGAAGAGTGGCTACATTTGTCAGTATAAGCCTCTCTGCTAGGTCATGGTCCATTGTGGATAGAGAGGAGAAGAATTAGAACTCACATTAATGGACAGTGTAGACATAAGTCCTTGATGTAGACAGCAATAAATAATCACTACTGGCATTTATATTGGTTTGCAAAGCACTTTACCTTTCTGACCTCTCCTTTGATCTTCACAGCAACCCTGAGGTAGGTGCAATTATTATCCCCATTTTGTGGGCAAAGAAACTGAGGCATAGAGAACTTAAATGACTTGTTCAGGGTTATACAACTAGGGAGGCAGCTAGGTGGCACAGTGGGTAAGATGCTGGTTCTGAAATCAAAAAGACATCTTCCTGAATTCAAATCTGGCTTCAGATAATTACTAGCTGTGTGTGATCCTGGGCAAATCACTCAATCCTGTTTGCCTCAGTTTCCTCATCTATAAAGTGAGCTGGAGTAGGAAATGGCAAACTCCTCCAGTGTCTTTGCCAAGAAAATCCCAAATGGGGTCACAAAGAGTTGGCCACTGGAAAATGACTGAACCAAAAACAAAACTAGCAAGTGTCTGAGGGAGGATTTTAACTCAGATTTTCCTGATTCCAAGCAAGGGCTCTCTTCCTTGGGCCACCTTGCTGTTTCTCATCTTTGTTATAACAAAGGATTCTGAAGTCAGAGGGCCGCTGATGGCATATTCTGCCTAGAAATAATTACCTGGTTTGGTGCCCAAATCCACAAGGTCCCCTCCACCCGGAGACAGACAGTCACCTCTGCCAGGACACTAACCTGAATTGAGCAGCTCCTGACCATCAGGGCTTCTATGGTTCCTACTCAATAGCCCAAAGGATGCTGGTGCCCTCTACAAATGCTCTAAGCCAGAGTAAACAAACTCTCAGCTAACTAATGGTGTTGATACAGTTTCTTAGTTTCTTTGTTACTCTGTGGTTATACTTATATCCTTAGTAGTCACTTAAAAAAAAAAAAAAAACCTCTTGCCTTCTTAGTATCATTACTGTATATCAGTCCAAGGCAGAAGAACAGGTATGTGGCATGGGCTAGGCAATGGGGGTTAAGTGACTTGCCCAGGGACACATTGTTAGCAAGTGCTTAGAGTCATATTTGAACATAGGACCTCCTGTCTCTAGGGTTGGCTCTCTATCCACTGAGCCACTTAGCTACCCCCCTTTCCCCTCTTTTAAGTCACTCTTCCTGTCCCTTGGGGGAAGGAGACTTAGCTCTGTGCCTGAATTCAGCTATGCTATTGCATCTTTGCAATTAAATCAGACTTGGAAGATTTTTTTTAAAATTATAATTCCTAGTGCCTAGCAGCACCAATGTCCATGTCACTTTACAATTCATAGGATACGAATTTGACAGCCCTGTCCTCAGAGAGTTTTTGCCCAAGATTTGTTTTCATCCTCCACGGCTTTTATTAATCTCCTGGGCTTCCAGGATTCTAAAGCAGGTTAAATAATAAATTGTATCCTTTCCAAGCTTTAATTGAATAACCTCAGGGATCTATTTTTTTCTGGCATTTTCAGGGGCATGGGATATTCATCTCCCAGGCACAGGGCATTTCTCTGGTTGCTTTTCATTGAGGCTTTATACACAATCTGGGTGTGTGTCAATCAATTAATCAATAGGCAATCATTAAGGTTCTATGTGCCAAGTACTGTTCTTGGCTTGGGAATACAAAGACAGAGGTTCAAGGTATCCTACATCCATAGTCTTTCCCCCTACCCCATTTCCATAATCTCTCTGGTCTGTAACTAAGTGCCACTAATACATACTACTCACAAGTTTTGATGGGGAGCTCACAAGGAAGCTTAGGGTTGAGTTCTGAGGCTCAGAACAACAACAACTCTGAAATGATCTTTTCTAAAGAGTTTTCTAGAGCAGTGGCTCATTAACTGTGGTTAGTGGTTCAGTTAACCATTGGACCATGAATCCCTTATGGTTATGTATTTAGGGGATCTGTGAGTTTGGTTGAAAAATAGTAATTATATCTTTATTTCTACTTATCTCTGGTTCTCTTTGGAAGGCTAAGCATTTTATTTTATTTGTATTTAACACCCTTATTCTGAGAAGGGATATGTACAAGTTTCAGTAGACTGCCAATAGAATTCAGGACACGAAAACAGTTAAGAATTCCCTGGCTACACTAGAGGAAAGGGGGTCATGTCCCCTTATGGTCTTTCTTGGCCTGGGCTCTAAGGCCCCAGATGTAGCAAACCATATGGCAGCTACTAAGCTTTAGCATATCCATCAGAAGAACGTTATGTCATTTATACAACAATATGTACATGAAAAATATTCTGAAATACTTCAGAATCAAAAGAGATGACAGGGATGAAGCTGGTTCCAGTGAAAAGGATGAGTGGGTAGGTCCTTAGAGGGGAAAATCAATATTGAATTTGGATATTTTTTGAGAAATGGTTTTTCCTTTGGCCCCCAAGAATAGTTTGATTTAAAAACACAGTGCTGGGAAACTGGGCTGGGTCCAATAGGATTAAAGATTTCTCACTTGGCTGGCTTTTGTTACAGGCAGAGGGTAGACCTGCTCCTATTTATCTATTAAATAAGAATTTGAATAAAAGATGAAATCAACTAGGCATTTGCCATATTGGGAAGTGTGAGCCATTATGGCAACCATGGGGCAGGGAGAAAGAGAGCCTCTTGGCCCTCATATGAAGATCTGCATCTTCCTATAATTGAGGTCTGAGTTAATTTCCTATGACTGTTCTCCAATCAGAGATGTCCTGGGGAGAGAGTGGGTAATGATACCATAAGGGATCAGGAAGTTGGTCTTTTGGGGGTTCACATAGCTGTCCTGCCCAGCTGTCTACCTGCTTGCTTTGGGCCACCTTCTCTGGCCCAGTATGCCTGCCCAAGCTGCCTAGTTACTCAAGCTTAAACTTCTGCTTTTTCTGACCTGCCCTAGCTGCCTGACTGCTCATATTCACATTTCTCCTTTTGGGTCCAGCTTGAGTTCTATAGCTTTTGTTTAGACTACTAGGGCCACTGGCTAGCTAGAACTCTTGAGTAACCATTTAATAATGTAATATTTTAAAATTAAAAGTACAGCTTCCAGAGAATTTCATTTATTACATTAGGCTTCTTAAGAAGAATTTTCCTCATTAAATAAAGGTAAGATAAGGGAGATCAACAATAGATTCAGAGATTTAGAGAAGAAAGGGCCCTAAAATACTGGAATCAGGATCACATACGTGTGTTTGAACCCTAAGTTGGACCTTTGATAGGTAGATGGATAGAGAGGATAGATAGAGCATTTATTAAGCACTTAATATTTGTCATATCGGCAGCGAGGTAGCACTATGGTAGAGCAATGGGCTATGACTTAGACCTTAAGTTACTTAAATAAATATTAGCAATTATGATCTAGCCTAGCAGGCTTTTACAGATGAGGAAACCAAGGTACAGAGGGATTAAAGTGACTTTTCCAAGTGGTACAGGTAGAATTTTATTTCATATCCCCTGATTCCAAACCCAGTAATACTTATGAATATTTTAAAACAACCTCCCAATTTCAAGAGCCACTGTTTACCTAACTTGGTTTTGGGTTTGGTCCAAATCAATGTGCCAAATCTTAAAGATGGATTTGAATGCAAAGGCTATTCTCACCCCTAATCCTTGTTATATCCATTCTAATCGGAACCATTAAGTTTTGGGAGGAAAGTCTTGACAGAGTGGATAAGTTGGCCTCTTATCAAGCCCAGGCCAGCTGGGACAGGGACATTCTCCGAAAGGAATGAAATTGGTTAAATATTTGTTGAATCAAGCATGGATGATGAAAGCATTCACTGTGCTGGAATGAAAAGAGGAATAAAGCAGAACCACTTTTATCCAAAGAGCTGCATTCCCAATGGGGTTGGTGAAGGCTTCCTGGAATATTCTACATAGGGACACCTCAGGTGATTATTCATTTTTGGATTACAACAGTGTCATGTGTCCATTGGAAAACTAGGTTTAGGCCATGTGACAGGCTTAAAATGACAAAATTTCTATTTTAAGTAGTAGATACTGAGTAGTCACTGATGATTTTTGAGCAAGGAAATCACAAGATTGATCATCTATTAGGAAGATTACTTCAGTAGCTATATAATGCATGGTTTGCATTAAGAAAAAAACAAACTCCAAAGTCTAATTTAATTGCAAAGATGTGACACATAGTTATTATGAAAAATAATAGGGTAGCCAAGATAGGAGCCCATTAAAATACTCTAGAGATAACAAGGATTTAAACTAGTATGGTGATAATAGAAGTGGATATTTGATTCAAATAGTGTTTCTATTAGAAAGTCTTCCTTGATTTTTAAAACTTGGGAATGACATTCCACAATCTCTTGGCTGATTCATTATTCTTCATTCCTCATCTAACTCTCTGATCCAACAAGGAAAACAATGTGCTCAACATTAGAGAACCTTCTAACAGTTAAGACCATTACTCTCCAGACTTAAGATTATTCTCAAGTAAGATGCTCTTACTTGAGAGGAAAATTCAAGATACCGAAAATATTTTTTGGGACTCGTACACATAAACAGATAGCTCAGATTACTAGAGAGCTACGGAGGACATCATACTCAGGGGTCCGAATGACTATTCTTTCTAGCAGGGATCATACTTGTGTCCATCCTGAAGTAACTGGTAATTTCAACAGGAATGAAAAATGTATGGAGTTGATGGATGGAAAAAATGGTAAATCCTGTTATTTCAACCAAGATTATTCTCAAGTAAGATGCTCTTACTTCTTATTTCCCTCTGCTCTCATTTAAAGTTTCCTTCTCTTATTGTTTCTAAAAATCCGTGTTCAAACTAATTTTGGAAACAAGTTGTGGTAATTGATCTAATAATTGCATTATTATTCTGTAAAACAAAATGAACATGAAGAGTTTGGAAATGCATTGGAAAAACTGTAATAAACTGATCCAGGCTGAAGTAATCAGAATCAGAAAAATATATATACATAATAGCTATAATAACAAAAATTGAAAGAAAACTGAATAATGTAAAAGTTTCATGATCAAGCTTGGCCCCAAAGAAGAAGAAGAGAAAATGAACATCCTCCCTTTTGGCTGAGGTGGGAAACTATCATACACTGTCAATCGGGGTTAATGTTTGGGTCAGATTTGCTGAACTTGTAAAAACCTTTCTCATCCCTTTTTCCCTCTAAGAAATCTGTCACTGGTTAGAGAAGAAGGAAAGGAAATATAATTAGAAATATATAAAAATGAAGATATACCCATAAGGATCCATATACCCAAGCAGGGTTCACAGCCCTCAAGTCAGCCCCTCTCCCAAACTTCTTCCTCTTTCCAATGGCCTCTAGTGCCTTCTCCACCTGTTCCTGGGACCTTCATCTTGGTGGTTTCTTAATATGCTGTTGCTCCTTGCTACCTGGGCCTCCTGACTCCAAACAATCCAAGGAATTATATACCAGCCCCAGGTAGAAGACAAAAAAAAAAGGAATTGGTACCACTTCCAGGTCAGAAGGCACCTGTAAGATTCACGACTCACAGTGGTATGTTCCTTAAGGTCTTCAGACTGTTTTTCATAATAACCAAGTGCTACATCTTTGCAATTCAGCCAGACTTTGAAGTTATGTTTTCTTTTAGTAAATCAACACTAAAGTCCATATCCATTCACAAGATATAAATTTAATTAATTACCAAGTAAATGCAAGCATCTAACCCTTTTACAAAGGTAGAAACTAAATGGTTCATAGATTTAGGGCTAGAAGAAAGCTTAGAGGTCATCGAGTTTGTTCTCTTCAATTTTTAAAATTAGATTCTTTTCAATGAATAAGCATTTATTTTCTATCCTCACTTCCCCCTCCTTAACTCTCCCCTCCAGAAAGGAGGGGAAAAGTGGAAAAGAAAAACAAAACAACTTAAATAGAGTCAAACAATTATCAATGTCGAAAAGCATGTTTTACCCTACAGATTTAATCTTTCTCTGTCTCAGGAAAACAGTGGTATTCTTAACCTTTCATCCTTTAGAACTGTTATTGGTCACTGTATGGTTCTGAGTTCTTCAGTCTTTTAAATTTTTGTTGTTTTGTTTTTATAGCATTGTTGCTTATTTTATTTTATAAATATATTTTAATTTAAAAATATTTTATAATTTATTCTATTAATTACTATTATTTTTTTTTAAAAACCCTTACCTTCCATCTTGGAATCAATACTACATATTGGTTCCAAGGCAAAAGAGCAGTAAGGTCTAGGTAACTGGGTTAAGTGACTTGTCCAGGGACACACAGCTAAGAAGGGTCTGAGGCTGTATTTGAGCCCAGGTCCTCCCAACTCCAGGCATGGCTGCCTATCCACTAGCTGCCCTTCACCTGGTGACACTTCCTGTGTGAACTCTTCTCTCCTGGATACTTCTTATCTTCTTCCCTCAGTCCTAAGTTTATATAAGTCTATATCTTTCTCTGTTGGCTGAAATCCCCATCATAATATCTAACATTTTTAGACCATGTTAAGGACTAGGAAACAATGCTTTCTGTATTATTTCATTTTTACTTCTCTCACCAGCCCTTAGCACAGGGCCTGGCACACAGTAGGCGCTTAAGAAATACCTACATACTGATTGATTTGATCCTCACAAGAACCCTGCAAAGTAGATGCTGTCTTTACCTCAATCTTCCAAATGAGGGAAATGAGGCTAAATGACTTGTTCAGGGTCACAAGTCCTCTCAGAGTCTGAGGCAGAATTCAAACTCATTTCCTCTTGATTCTTTGCCCAGCACAGGTCCACTTCCACCCTCAAACACTTGAACAGCTCAATTCAGAGGTGGGCTCTATAATTGTAGTGGCTGGCTGAGCCCCCATCTCCCTGGTGCTACCTCTACCCAGATTCTGTTCAAAGTGGCGTTACTGTCTCTTCTCTTCCCTAATGCCTGAATAGTGTGCTTTGGAGTAAAATTCAGGGATCTGGGCAATGTGGACCATTTTATTCCCTTTTACATCTTTCCAAGGAGTTCTGCCTCTAGAGAAGCTTAAACAGTCATTGGGAAGTGTGTGTGTGTGTGGGGGGGGGGACAGGATAACAATGTCTCTACCCCAAATATTCAAAGCCTTGAGTCACGAATGTGGGAATTTGAAAGCTTTCTTATATCCTCAGTATCACTAGCATTCAATCTCCCCGCCAAACACCTCCTTCTCTGCACCCCCAGACTGGTTCAAACATCACTTTTTCCGACTACATATTTCCAAGAGCCTGATTGGGCTGTCAAGGCGTGACATGGTTGGAGTAATCAGTCTATTCCTGTTGGAACTGTTGCTAGCCTCAGATGGAGCTTGCCACCCCCTCCACTACTTGATTCTTCTAATGAATCATCATTTGGAGGTGGCGATGATGGTGGTGGGAGCCGTCCTCTTTTCTCTAGTAGCGGAAGTTTGCAGTGTTACTACAAAGCCAAGCATCGGTTGGCGGTTGGCGCACTGTCGCCCACTTCTAATTTCTAAATGTAATTCCCCGATTTGGAAGGTGGAGCCAATATCAATCAAATGTTGAATTTGCTGAGGGCGCCTTCCTGGCACCCACTTTAACTAAAGCTTCTGCCTCTGTGCCCCCTGGGGCTCTTGCTAATGCTGCGTATGTACACTGTACTTTCATGGTTCAATGGATGTTCAATTAAATAGTCACAACTAGGTCTCTTAGGGTTAGGGCATCCATAATTAAATGAGTACACACACATCCTCCCCATCTCTGCCCCTGACCTCTAGGCTCTGACTTGACCTTGCTAATGCCTGGTTACTTCTCATGATTTCCTCCCCGCCTCTGATTTCTTATCATCTTCAGAGCTGGCTTCCTCTTCTCAACAAAGGGTTTTTGTAGAGGTTCTTAGAACTACTTTAATGAATAAATAATGATGATTTCTAATTAGCATATCAATTGTGTCTATGCAGATGGCACTTCCAAACTACTCCAGGGTGATTTGGAAAGCCAGTTGGCTGCTTCTCTGAAATAGTCTTAAACCGGCTCTTTACAATCTTGTGTTTAGCAAACTCTTTCTGTTCAGACTGTACAAACTTCACCCCAATTAGGAGCTGAAACCTTTCACTTGGACCTTAAACACTCATCATTCATGGAAACCTAGCCCTTAACCCCAAAGGAACTTTGAAAACCATTATGACTATTCCATTTTGAAAATAATGAAACTTAACCAGGCAGATAGGTTGCTCTATGGATTGCAGTCAAGCCAGGAGATGAGAAATCTTGGGTTCAGATTTGATCTCAGACACTTCTTGTGACCCTGGGCAAGTCATTTAAGCCCAATTCCCTTATCGATCTTCTGCCTTGAAACCAATACTTACTATTGATTCCAATATAGAAGGTAAGGGTTAAAAAAAACCAACATTTATACCCCAAAGAGATAATAAGGGAAAAGACTTGTACAAGAATATTCATAGCTGCGCTCTTTGTGGTGGCCAAAAATTGGAAAATGAGGGGATGCCCTTCAATTGGGGAATGGCTGAACAAATTGTGGTATATGTTGGGGATGGAATACTTTTGTACTCAAAGGAATAATAAAGTGGAGGAATTCCATGGAGACTAGAACGACCTCCAGGAAGTGATGCAGAGTGAGAGGAGTGGAACCAGGAGAACACTGTACACAGAGAATGACACATTGTGGTACAATCAAATGTAACGGATTTCTCCATTAGTGGCAATGCAGTGATTCAGGACACTTCTGAGGGACTTATGAGAAAGAAGCTATCCACATCTGGAGAAGAACTATGGGAGTAGAAACACAGAAGAAAGACAACTGTGTGATCACATGGGTCAATGGGGATATGACTGGGGATGCAGACTCTAAATGATTACCCTAGTGTAAATATCAATAATATGGAAATAGATCTTGATCTGTGACACAAGTAAAACCCAGTGGAGTTGTGCATTGGCTATGGGAGGGGGTGGGGGTAAGGGAGGAAAAGAACATGATTCTTCTAACCATGGAAAAATATTTAAATTAACTAATTAGGGGGCAGCTGGGTAGCTCAGTGGATTGAGAGACAGACCTAGAGATGGGAGGTCCTGGGTTCAAATCTGACCTCACACACTTCCTAGCTGTGTGACCATGGGCAGGTCACTTGACCCCCATTGCCTAGCCCTTACCACTCTTCTGCCTTGGAACCAATACACAGTATTGATTCCAAGACAGAAGGTAAAGGTTTAAAAAAATTAATTAATTAAATAAAAATTTCAAAAATAAAAATAGGAAAACAAAACAAAAAACCCCAACAACTTAAACCCAGGGGAGGTTAAGTGATTAATCCAATGTTACATAAATATTAAGTGTCTGAAGCAAGATTTAAATAGTAATAGCTAACATTTATTTATTACTTACTTGCTAAGCACTTTACAATTATAATCTCATTTGATTCTCATAATAACCCTAAGAAGCAGGTCCTACTATTATCCCCATTTTACAGATGAGGAAATTAAAGTATATGTGAGAGATGTATCTTGCCCAAGGTCACACATCTATGAAGTATCTAAGTATCTAAGGTCAGTGAAACCTGGATTCAATTCTAGCCTTAGATACTTCATAGATGTGTGACCTTGGGCAAGATACATATCTCCATCATTCTATCCACTGTACCATCTACACTGCTAACATCAACCCTCCTCTATCAAGAATATCTTCCATTGTGCTTCATGGACTTAGTATTGTCAACCTGGAAAAACACAGAACCACTGAAGTAGTTAGAAAGAACAAGAAAGAACAGGTCAAGGAAGACAGTGCTCTAATTGGCCTTACATGGAGTCAAGCACTAGATACCACAAAGAGACAAACTCTGGGGCTCTGGCAGCACTGCTTCCAGGAAAAAGCAGTTTATTGGGTACCAAGGTTTATTATTCAGTCTAGGACAAAGGTCAGCCTGGGACTGCCCATAAGGCAAGTTCCCAAGGGACAAAGGCAAGCTTGGGGATTCCATAAACAAAGCTGACTAGATGAACAAACTCTCCTACATTCTTACTTTCTCCCCCAACCCTGTCCCCCAAAGACTCTTGCCTTCTTCCTGAAATTAAATTAGATTTTCCCCTAATGGTACCAACTCCCTTAAACCACTTCCCAAATAGATTTACTCTATGATTTTTTCAAATCCTTTCCCCATCTACTCATACCCATGCCTTGATTTTTTCAGACTGTTTTTCTATTTCCTTCACTTAGATGCTTCTCTTCACATAAATTTCACCCACCTGCCTCTCTGGGTATGGTGAGGAGAATGCCTGGACCCCTTGAAGTCTCTTCTCAAGTTCTTATATGATAATTTCACTGTCTTCTTGGCTGCAATCTACTCTTCTCTAAAATGCTTTCTCACCTTTCCTAACTTCTTGGACATTCAGTAAACAATCTCCAACTCCAACAGCTGAAGGGACCAGGCACAGCCTCCTGCAGAAGGTGGGACCTGCTGAGTGATTTGTCTCTGGCCAAAGGGCCTGTGAGCATCCTTGGAGCCAAGTTCATCATTGCTCACTATGGTGCATGTTTTTAAAAGGATCAACTTCATGAATAAGCGGTTGCTTTAGGGATATGATTGGCAGAGTATCAAGAAGACCTCCTGCCATTCTGTGTTTCCTTTATGTTGAATTGGCCCTAACGAAGAGTAGAAGAAGTTGCTTGCCCACCTTCTTTGTAAAAGTGGGTTCATTTGGGTGCAGAACACTGTATATAATGTAGACTTTTAAGGTGTGTTTAGTTTTGCTGAACTGTAGTCTCATCTGTGTGTATGTGTGTCTCTCTTCCTCTTCCTCTCTCTCTTTCTCCCTTCCTCCCTCTTATCTCTCTTTTTTTCCCTTTTTCTCCTTACCTCCTTCTCTCTCTCTTTCTCTCCCCCTCCCCCTCTCAGCTATGACTTTATGGCTTTTTGTGTGTGTCTAATAAAGTTCATGGGTCAGTTCCAAAAAAAAAAGAAAAAGAAAAACCAAGTCTTTAATCAAGAAACAGATACATCCACTATTCAGCTCCCAGTACCAAAGACTTATACACAGTCTACATCCTGGGAGTATCACCCTACCAGATGATGTCCCCAAGGAACAATAGAATTTGAGGAACTGAGGGATCAGGGAAATGATTGATTGGCTTTACCATGGCTACAAGGAAATGGGAGTGTCCAAACTACACTGACAGTATACAACCAGACCTGGGAAAGGAACCATAACCAAAGCCTGGGGTATCAGTGGGTGGCCTAATTACAATAGACACTAAAAGGATAGTTCAGGTGTTGGTCTTCTTGGGAAGGATTTCAAATTCAATGGGGAAAACTTCTAAGACTAAAGAGGATATTTAGCATATGCTCAAGTACTTCAAGGTCTATTATTCAGTCTGATATGGAGAGTCTGAGACCTTCCTCTAGGTGAATTCTCAGGGGAACAAGGACAAACTTGGGGTCTCCAGCTTTCAAGATGACCAAACTTGGGGTCCCCTGTGTCAACTTGAAATCTAGAAACCCCCAAGTTTAGTTAGCTTGAAAACTGAAGACCTCAAGTTTATCCTTGTCACATGAGAATTTCTCCGGGAGGGAAATCCCAGACTCAGTTTCATACTAACAATAGACCTTAAAGTAGGTAGGTGGAGGTAGGAGACTCAATCAGATATTAAATACCCTTTTAGTCTTAGAAATTCTCCTATTGTTTCAAAGTCCTTTCTGGGGTAGCCCAGACTTGGACTGGATCTTTACATTATAAAGCATTAGCCTCTCCTTGATAATCCAGTCTAGAACTCCTTATTTCTTTGTAGCCATTATAAAGCCAATCAACCACACTCTCTTGTCCTTAGTCCCCCCAAGAGGTATTTAAGTTCCCCAATTTTCATGGTTCCTCAGAGCTGTCATCTAGCCACCTATCACTCCCAGGGATATGGCAGCCAGAGCCTTCAGCTTTGTGTGGTTTTGAGCGGGTGACTCTGTATGGAGGTCTAAATATTTATGCCCTGTCCCTTTCCTGATTAGACTTGGTTTTTCTGACTATTTAATAGTTCTGTGTTTTTTCCAGTTTAACACCAGATTCCAAGTTGACATTTGATTGACAACTTTCAAGTCTCTGACCCCTAGTTCCTACCTATTTTCCCAGTCTAACAGCAACCTTCTCTGTAGTTGACTCTTTATCATCATCATCCATAGACTAATGAGATAGCTTAAGCATTTTCATTCATTTTTGGTTTAATTTCTCAGAAAATATTTCCCAACATGAAGCATAAGTATTTTAGTATGTAGGCTTACATATAATTATTTTGGTTAGTATAGAATATTTTAGTTATCCTAGAATCACTTTCCTTCTTGGCCTGTCAGAACTTATTTTTCCTAATCCCCAACCCTGATAACATTGGGATTTATTTTCTTTTCCCCTTCTAAATTTTAGAGAAAATCATAAAGCTAATGGTGACTTAGCCTTATCTAAATTCAGCAGAGTTCTCCATTATTTCACTATTTCCTTGATTCATGCTTAATGATTGCTTATCATCTATTTCTCCCATCTATCCTTCAATCTTATATATTCTCAAGCCAAGTCCATCCCTGCCCCTAGTCAACCTGAGAAAACATAGAACTGCCCAAGAATTTACAAAAAGAGGTTTTTAAATCAGGACAAAGGTGACAATGCTCCACTGGCCACCATACAATCACACTCCACCACCACCAACAAGGACCAACTACCACCACACCTGAGCCAAGCTCTGAGACCCTGGGAACAATGCACTTTGGGAACAATGCAGGAAAATGCACCAAGAATGGAAATTTCCATCAAACTAAAGAACTTGGGGTTCTATTTATACCTGAGGAAATACAACCAATGAGAAACAATTGACACTGGGGCTTGGGAAAGAGGTTGCAGCCTGAGGCTAGGGATTCTGGGAGAGGCCTAAATACAATAAAAGAAACTAAGAAAACAAAATAAGATATTTAAGAATTGACTACTTCTGTCACTCCTATTCAGGAAATCCAGTGGCTGCTTAATGGTTTATTGTTCAGTCTGGGACAAAGCCTGAGATTTCTTGAAGGCAAGTTCTCATGGTACAAAGGTAAATCTGGAGTTTCTCAAAGCAAGATTGTCCCTCTCCTTAACTTCACAGACCAGATCCTACCCTCACACCTAAAAATTCTGCATCTTCATGCATTTTCTCTTTCTCTCTCCTCTAAAAAGAAGGTGGACTTCGCCTTTGCTTAATTGAATCCTTCTACTTCTGCCCTTGTTCGTATCCCCTTCAGTTTCATCAATGACCTTCATCAATTCTTCTTTCTAGAATCTTCAGGGTCTTCCTTTCCAGCATCTCCCTACTTACTTAGATAACTTCTAACCTAAACAAAACAAAGCCTTTCCTTTGATCCTGCTATTCCCTTTATCTTCCAGACTGTGTCTCTTCCTTTCATCATAGAAATTCTCTGAAATAATTTACTATTTCCTTTACACCTATTCCCTCTGTAACCCTTGCCATTCTTTTTAAGATCAACAATGGCTTTCATATGCAAATTTAATGGTCTCTCAATCCTCTATTCTCTTTTTTAAAGCCATACCATCTCATTTGACTACCTTGCTAGCCACTCTTCAAATTCTTTCCTCCCTTCCAGACTGTGATAGACCTTTTATTCCATAGCCCACTTCTCTGAGTATTTCCCAGAATCCTTTGCTATCTCTTCTGCCACCTTCCACTTAGCACTTTGCTAAGTGCTTTACAAGTAATAGCCTCATTTTATCCTCACAACTACCTTGGGAGGTAGGGGGTTTTATATTCCCCTTTTTACAGATGAGAAGAAAATGGTGCAAAAAGAAGTTAAGTGACTTGCCTAGGGTCCCAGACTGGATTTGAATTCAGGTTTTCCTTATTCTGGGATCAGCATTCTGTTCCCCTGGGTAACCTAAAAACTTTCTCTTTTGTTCAGTTATTTCTGCCCTATGAGACTCAGTGATCTCATTTGAGGTTTTCTTGGCAAGGATCTGCCATTTCTTCTCCAGCTCATTTTACACAGATTAGGAATTCTGGCAAACAGGGTCAAATGACTTGTTCAGGGTCATGCAACTAGTAAGTATCTGAGTCTGGATATGAACTCATGAAAATGAATCTTCCTGATCACAAGCTCAATGTTCTGTCCACTGGGCCAAAATATAGTTCATGGTAATGAGAGTAATGCCTCTTCTCATTTTTCTTTGGGTATGAATAGCAGAAGGTCTTCAGGGTCATGGCACATTAAATTGGACACTAGATTTGGAATCAGGAAAACCTAGTTCAAATTCTGCCTCAAATACTTCAAAGCTGTGTGACCATGGGTAAGTCATTTAACATCTATATGACACAATTTTTTCATCTGTAAAATGAGTGGATTGGACTCAATGACCTCTATGGTCCTTTTTAGATCTAAATCTATGATCCTATTATCTATCCTGTCAGGCACAATTCTAACCAGAGTGCTGTAGTCTGATATCAGTTTCAGATGCACTTACCACATCTAGTTACCCAGCCCATGAGGACTAGTCCCTCAGCTCCCTTTAGCCACCCAGAAACCCACTGAAACAAGCATCCCCACCAGGCTACCATACTCTAATGGGCAGAAGACAAGACCAGCTTCTCTTAAACTAACAAGTGAGGTGCTGAGAGGGAAACACACATATCAAAAGGCCAATTTGGGCTGAATAAACAAGCTTTACCCCCCTCCTTTTAGAGATCTCTTGACAATTTGCTGTAGTATCATTCTCATTTTTATTGTCAATAAAAATAGTTTTATTTTCTATGGTTCCTCACCATGTAGAAAGTAAGCCTCATATAGATGATCATATATGATTCCTATACCAACTCTGAAGCTGGGAGGGTGTATAAATATTATCACTGCTTTAAAACAGGAAATAGAATCAGCAAGTACCTTGGCCAAGGTCATATAACTAGGGAGAAGCAGATTTTAGACATGAACTCCTTTGCTGATTCCAAATGCAATTTTTGTTTTTCCTATGCACCATCATTGACGTAGAGATAAATAGTGAGGTGCTAAATGTAAAATTGCATCAATGAAAACCTACTAGCAAATACCCTTATTCCTTTTTTTTTTAAGAGAAAGAGCCAGGGATGCATTATAAATACTAGATACAGGGAATCACATTTCTGCAAATAGAAATACCCTTGTGGACAAGATGAAGAGGTATAGAATAAATATTAGTGTAATCAAGTGAATCCAGAATTTAAAATAACCAAACTCAAAGAATAATAGTTAGTGGATTGCTCTTGACTTAGAACGAGGTCTAATGGAGTGGGCCACAGATGTATTCTTAACTTAGTTCTCTTCAACACTTGTATGATTTGGGTGAAAGCAAATATAGCCTACTTATCAAATTTCAGTTGATACAAAACTTGGAGGAATAACTAACACAATGGATGAGAATCAGGATCCCAAAATCTCAGCTAATAAGATGGAATTTAATAGAGAAAGAGAGAGAAAATCCTCTTTCTTGTTTTTGTTAGATTCTTTATAACCCCCTGGACACCATACATACCAAACCCTTCTCTCCATCCTTGTCTCCTCAAGTCTTTCATAGCTCATGTTCCCTTCTTCTGTGACACTATCTATCCTGTCTCATCCTCTGTTGTCTCTTTTCTTTTTACTTTACCTTCAATCTTTCCCGGCATCAGGGTCTTTTCCAATAAGTCCTATATTCTCATTATATGGCCAAAGTATTTTAAATACTCTACTTAGGGTAAAAAATAAAAAAACAAAACAATTAAGCAAAAGTAAAGGGGGCACACCAGGACAGCCATTTTTCAGGAAAAGATGCAAGAAACAACAAGCTCAATATACTTTAATGGTATGACATAACAACCAAAAAGATATTTAATGCAATTCAAGACTTCATTAATAGAAGCAAAATATCTAGAACACTTAAGATACTATACCAGCATGCTATGCCTTGAAAGATCACCTCTGGAATATTTTGTTCATTGTGTATAAGATACCACTTTCTAGAAAAGATTGGAAAAACAAAAACAAAATAAATCCAAAGAAGGAGGGCCACAAATGTGAGATGACAGTAGTTTTTGAGATAAATGGATCAATTGACCAGAGGTGATTAATTAGAAAAGGAGAAAATTTAGGAAGCTATGAGAGCCCTTTTTAAGTATTTAAAGGACTATCATGATGAAAAGGGATCAGAGTTGCTGTTGGTCTTTGACAGAATTAGGGACATTGAGTGAAAATCAAGGAGGCAAATTTAGGGTTCATTTAAGGGGGTGGGGGACAAACAGAACAAAAATTACAACAATCAAGAAGTAGAATAAGCACCATTCACTCTTCTGAGTAAAATTTGGATAGCTTCTTAGATATTGCAGAGTAGATTTTCCAGTTGAAGTATAGACCAGACTCAGGGCCCTGTGAGGTCCTTCCAGTGCTAAGAGTTATTAGTTGCTAATGGAAATGAATCTAGGCCAAAAATGTGGGGTTACATCTCATTTCATGAGACTCACACAATTTTCTTGTACTTGTACCCTTCTCATTCTTGTTATTCCTCCCAATGAGGAGGGCCTAAATTCCATTCCTTTCATGACTATCTTCCTCCAGTCAAAACTGATTTGTCCTTTTTCCTCTTCCCTCCTAAGCCAAATTGCTAATAAATTCATATTAAGATATGAAGGACTGATCTTGTCATTGTTAGGGTCCAAGTTGCAGACCACCCAAGGAGCACACGAAGACAATGCAATTCAAGCAAGGGAAAGCCTTTATTACTAGTACACTATCACTAGCATGCTAGGGGAAAGCTCAGCAAAGCAGTTCCATCCTCCCAGAGTTGGGACCCTACATATATACCTCACAAAATCACTTAACCTGGATGATTGTTTAAACCCTAGAGCACTTTATGGCTAGTTATTTCGCTGAAATGTTGCAACAGTCCTGAAACACCCTATGGTCAGTTACCTGCTGAAATGTTTGACTGGGCAGCATAGCTAGAAGATGTGTTTATTAAGATGGGTTGGAGGTGCTGTGCCCTTTTTCCTTTACTTCATTCCTCACTTTTTTCAGGGACTACCATGAGGAATCATCCTCATGGAAAAGGCCTCATCACTTGGGGAACCCTTTTCTGTAGCCATGGGTAGATATCTCTGTACTGAAGCAAGTGGCTAAGGATACAGGGTCCAAAGGTTAAGAGGAGGAGAAGTACTAGGAGGGGGCCTACAAGTGTTGAGATCAAAGTAGTGAGCCAGGGGGATGTCTGAAAAACTTGCTGGTACCACGCCTGAGATTCAGACATAGCCAGGTCGCAGGAACATAGGCTCTTCTGAAGTTCTGCCAGGGACTCTTCAATATGATCTGTGTAGAAGTAACACTCCTCCAAAAGGGCAGCATAGAGACCACCCTGCTGCAGAAATAGAAGATCTAGCCCTCTCCAATTAAGACCTTTGAGTCTATGGAGTCTTTAGCTACACAGGGGGTCAAACCTGAGGATGCGCACAACCATTGGGCGCCTTCGGGTGGGAGAGGGTATTTACTGTTGCTAGGAGTCACGAGGATATAAGGGAGCAAAGGAATTTCCCTGACAATAGTCAGCCCAAGTTTCTTGGGGTACAATGCCCATGTCATCATGTCATTATACAAGCATGCTTCAGAGCTGTGAGCTGCTCCTTGAGAGCAAATGTTAGAAGGTAGTGAAGCTGACCATTCAGTGGCAAATTCTGAGACCAAGGCAGCTCCAGTATAACATATGCCATCCTTCATAAAAGAGGAACCATTGGTAAATAAAATCAGATCTGCATTGTCTAAGGGAGCGTCCAAGAGATTATCTTGAGGCTTTTCTGCCATGGACACTAATGTTTCACAATTGTGTAATGGTTCTCCTGAAGTTGGTAAATCTGGAAGCAAGGTGGCAGGGTTAAGAGTAGTACAATGTTTTAAAGTAATGTTTTCACTATTTAATAAGGTTATTTCAGATCTTGTAATTCTTTGATCCGAGAATGCCTGTGTTCTATGTTTTATCAACAATGCTTCTACCTCATGTGGGCACATTATTATTAATGGACATCCCAATACTAGATCAACAGTTTTTGTCACTAGTAAGGCTGTAGCAGCTACTCCTCTAAGACATGGTGGTGCTCCTGCTGCTACTGGGTCTAGTTGAGCAGAATAATAAGCACTGAGAAGGTCCCAAAGTCTGAGTTAACACGCCAGAAGCTACTCCTCTTCGCTCATGCACATACAAAGTAAATGGCTTGTTGTAATCTGGGATGCCTAGAGCAGGGGCAGACATGATAGCCTTTTTTAGATCTGATAGAGCTGACAAGTGTTCAGGCTCTAATTTGAGGGGTTCAGGAACCGAATCCTTTGCTATAAGGGGTTTAGTATTTTCCCCATAGCAAGGAATCCATTGTCTGCAAAACCCTGTTGCTCCTAAAATTGCTCTCAACTGTTTCTTAGTAGTAGGAGCACTCAATTTTTGAATATTCTCAATTCGTTTTGGAGAAATATAACGAGCACCCGCAGTCAAGATGAATCCCAAATATTCTACTTTTTGGAGACACCACTGAACTTTATCCTTAGAGATTTTATGTCCTCTTTTGTGCAATTCCAAAAGAAGGTGTTTGCTATCTTCTTGACATGTTTTTGCATCTGTTGAAGCCAAGAGTAGATCATCTACATATTTGATTAATTTGCTATTTTTAAATGTTATATTGTCTGTGTCTTGGCTCAAAATTTGTTCAAATAAACTCGGACTTTCCACATAACCCTGTGGCAGCCAACTCCATGAATATTGTGAGCCCTTCCAGGTGAAAGCAAAAATATGCCTGGAGTTCTCATGTATAGTTATGGAAAAGAAAGCTGAACACAAGTCTACTACTATAAAGTATGTAGCTGTGCTAGGAATAGAGGAAATAATAATATTTATGTTAGAAACTACGGAGTGTCTCTTTATAACGTGATTATTCACTGCCCTCAGATCCTGTAAGAATCTATAGAGGTGCTTGCCATCAGGCCCTCTCTTTGTTTTTTTAACTGGCAGGATAGGCGTGTTGTATTCAGATTTGCAAGGGATTATTATTCCCTGTTCTATTAATGAGTTAATAACTGGTGTAATAACCCCAATTGCCTCCTTTGAGAGGGGATACTGAGGGATGGAAGGAGGTGGGCTAGATTTAGTTTTTATACAAGTCTGAGACATTTCAAGATTTACATCGTTCACCTTCTCTTTCTCTCTCTCTTTTCCTTCTTCCTTTACAAACCCACATACTAAAGCTTTATGGACTTTTGATCAAAGTCCCTTCCTTCCAAATTTAAATCCAACACACCATCCCACCTTCTCTAACTCATATCAAAAAAACATACTGGTGGTATCACTTCAATTGCTAATCGGTAACCCAAACAAATTCTGATTTAAAGGATTACATCATTGAAACACAATCTTTAGCATAGTGCTCATCCATTATAAAATTCAGTTCATAGTACAAATTGGTAAACTGAGGTAACCACTGAGTATTGAACTAAATCTGTGGCATAGATTTGCAATGAGCTTTTGTTTACATCCAAACAATACTTAAAATACATATTTTAGCAGCACCTCCCATAACAATTGTAAAATTCTGAGCAAGCATTTTTCACATATATGTCATTTTCAACATCCTACCCACTCTTTGACTATTGTTTGCAACATATATCCTTATACAGATCAAAAATATAATCAAAATATCAACCAACAAATCCCCAAAACTTGTGTGAGGTAACATCAATTGCATATCACCCAACTCATTTTATCACTCTGGACATGGAATGTTTGCATTAATATCCCACAGCTTCAAGCAAGCATCTTGGTCAGACAGGGCTTATAATGTTCATTTACTGGAGCACCTTAAAACCCCCAAAATGTACAATTAAAATATACTCATCTTTAAGTTCTATCACACAGTGATTGCCAACCTTTTGAGGTCCCTATTTCAGACCCTAAATATCAGTTTGGAACAATCATGAGCACTTCTTTCTCCTTACTGTGAGTAAAGAAGGAGTTAATAGCTTCTGAACAATTTATCCTAAGGCAGCTTGACTTGATTTAGATTTTATTACTTAGCAACCTTGTCCCATCCTTCTTTAACCAGTGAGTTTACTCTAATTTAAAAGTTTGAATGCATCAAACCCCTTTTCATAATAATTCACTCCCAATGGATTTCAGTTTGAAACCCACAACTTCCAAATAACTCTGATTATGTCCTTTAGCAATGTTTTAGTGTAACCAAACTGAAGTGCAAAGCATTTACCTGTACTCCTCTCAAACTTGTCTAAAGTAGAATAGAGCCTCCAATTTAGTTTTCTTTTAACTCAAAATATTGCTACATTACTGATTAAATTCCATCAATATTATTCCAATTTATTTGTTATATCTCTTTCATACTAGAATTCATAGTATCAGTTAGTATCTCTATTCATTACACTTATTGAAGTGAAGCACTTCATAAAATGAATCCAGACACCCCCAGATTCAATTGTTAACTTATATAGATCGGTTATAAGACATAAAATTATTTCCTTTCACATACAGGTTCTTATTCGGCAATCAAGCAAATCTTATCACAGACATAGTTATGTGAGGTCAGTGATGAGTGGACAATCCTTAGGTTTGTCCTCAGGGGTTGGTTACTTTCACATGTACTTAATCACTTCTCCCTAGTTAGCTACATGTTACCTGGCATTCCAGCCTGACCTCTTTGATATTCCTGAAGTTCATTTTGTTTCCCAACCCTCCTAATTCTTATCCTTTGGCTAATTATAGTCCATTCTGTGGCCTGCCTAAACTGCTTGACCTCCTGGAGGGAAGGGGACTGGGTTTGTTTCCTAAGAAGAATATAGGAAGGAATAGATCTGCTTCATCTACTTCAATTTAATTGTCTTCTCTTATTGGGAGACTACTTCATTATTTCTTCTGGCTTCTCTTCTTTACCATTATTGAAAGTAGAGGAAAGGCACTAGACTGTATTTAATCCTCATGACAAGCCCTCTTGATTTCAAGGCTGGTTAAATTTGTCTTGTTAAGGACATACAGTTTGCATATCATAAACCCTTAACCTTTTTAGGTGGAACAAATATAGTACAAATGCACACATAATTTATATCTGAATACATGTTCATCTCTAGATCACAAATTCCTTTCTATGCATTTTGCACATTTTAAAAATAATTCATATAACCTTAGTCAAAGAAAATACTGTTTAGCTCAGTACTAGTATTATTAAATCCTATGCACAGATTAACCACTTTAAAAACTTCTTGTGTTACATGATTTCTAGTTCTTACAGCACATGCATTAAAATAAAACTGATTTGAAAGATTCCCAATTTTAAATCCTAGAATAAATTCTCAACAACATAACAGCTTCTTCTGGATGGCTTTTACATCTATTAAGTAGCCAGTACAATTTCTGTCCCCATAGAATAAAACATTTCCTCTCTGTGTCAGGCAATCACATTTGGACAATTCTCAAAAATTCTCTGAAACCATTATGCATTGCAAGATCTAACAAAACAAACCTCTAACCATGAGTTTTTGTTCTCAATAAGATCTGGCTAACATTTCACATGTAACTGACAAACAGTAACCACAATACATTACATTTGTACCATATCAAAATCATTAGCAATCCTCCCAAGTTGAGAATTAATTTTAAATGAAATTGCTAACTGTGGAGTAAAACAAATCTCCCTTTTCTGCTCAGAATTTCTCTCTTTCTCTCCTTTGGGGGCCCATCCAAGGGAAGAAAGAGGGAAATATCACTGAACAGGTATTTGCTTTTGTCCTCTGCTAAGGATTTTTTGACAGTGGAGAGTTCAAGCTTTCAACTCCACCCTTCTTTTCACATAGAGATGAGACTGTGACAAAGACAAAGATAAACAATAACATGCAAAGCTTTGACAAGCATGCTTTGAGAGAGAAAAAAATCAGTGTTTTTAGGATCCATTCATAAGAAAAAATATTTGCAGGGAGAAAAATTCATTAAAACAGTTTCAGCATACTTGGGGAAGCTGTGATGAACTAAGCCATCCGATTGGCTGAGCTGACTTTCTTGTTCCCTATCTCTCTCTGAACTGATCTTATAAAAAAAACTGTCTCTTTTTGACTGAGATTTCTTAACAAAATGCTCTTGGAGTATCTGGCCAATTGAGTTGGAGGTGGGCTATTCCTGAGGCTCACTGGTTTTTTTCAAGGAAAGAACTTTTAAATCTCCTATTCAGACTCTCTCTCCTGCTTAAGAGCTTGCTGCTGGAGCAGGCACAGCCACTCCCCCATAATCTACCCCCTTGAGATGCAGGTGGGGGAAGTGGAGGAAAAGCCACGACATTCCCCACTTTACCTTCATTCCCAATTCATGGACATGGGCTTTGAAGTCCAGATAGTGGCTCAGGACCAAGTCCAGGGGGATTGACTGCCCCCGGCCCATGACTGGGATGGAGGAAAAGGATCAAGGGCAAAAAAGAAGAGGAAGAGAGCACGACAGAGAAGTGTTAGGCAGTGTGCCAAACAGAGGATTTTTCTGTGGTTCAATAACAAAGAGAACAAGACAGACAAAGAGACAAACGAAGAATTCTCTTTCAACTCCCCCCTTTTACTTGTCCTGTGCCTGCAGTGCACAGTGCCCATTCACTTAATCTGTGCCCTAGTACGTCCACTACAGGACTTACCTTGTCGGGGACTTAAGCCCCAGTCTCAGGGACTTGAACTCTGGTGCGCCCAACACAATGTCGGGGTAGAGGGACTCAAACCCCTTGATGTTCTGGATGAGATTTCAAGGCACTGGACAATTCTCCCCACCCGTCTCACCGCAATCACTTCCCACTTTTCCCGACCTGATTCCTCATGGAAAAACAGGAATTGCAAATAGTTGGTGGTCCACACTCAGAAACAAGTGAGAATTAGGACTTTTCTCTGGGGGCTTGGCATAGGACAACCCCTACAATTCAGGGGTATGGGATCTCTTGTCTACTAAGTCTTTATGTCCAACCAGAGTCCAAATCCCTCTATACACATTCAGACAACATCACATTTCCCCAGTCTCACCTCTCGAGAATTGTCACAGGACCTGGAAAAAGAGCTTCCCTTGTCACAGTGTCCTCAGGGGGTCACAGGGACGAGCCCCCAATGTTAGGATCTGAATTGCAGACCACCCAAGGAGCACATGAAGATAATGCAATTCAAGCAAGGGAAAGCCTTTATTACTAGCACACTAGCATGCTAGGGGAAAGCTCAGCAAAGCAGTTCCATCCTCCCAGAGTTGGGGAGGGATATATGCCTCACAATATTACTTAACCTGGATGATTGTTTAAACCCTAGAGCACTATATGGCTAGTTATTTCACTGAAATGTTGCAACAGTCCTGAAACACCCTACGGTCAGCTATCTGCTGAAATGTTTGACTAGGCAGCATAGCTAGAAGATGTGTTTATTAAGATGGGTTGGAGGTCCTGTGCCCTTTTTCCTTTATTCATCATCTTCCTTTTTGATGACATTTATTTTTACTTAATCTAAAGAAGTGATTAATGGTATAATTTTGGTACTATGGCAAGCCACTGTATATGATGCGTTTAAGTAGAGTAGACATTTAAGGAATTCCCCTCAGATTATGTTATCTAATCACATGGGATTATAGATGTAGAGCTTAAAGATACCTTAAAAGTCATTTAATTTCATCACCATCATTTAAATGAATAATGAAACTAAGTCTCAAAGTAAGTCCCTCCTAGAAGAAAATGGTGGAGCTGTGATTCAAACTCAGTTATGACACAAACTTTGGAGCACTACCTCCTTATTTCTAAGGCCCATCCTTTCTGTACCAAAAACAAGAACTAGTCTACTATTCATGAAGACAGAGTCTCTTCCCACTGAACAAATTAGATCAGGTTGGTGACCCTTTCTTGCATTTAGAAGAAATTGAGAAGAGATTTAGTAAGAAGGAGACACCCCTAAAACAGATTTAACCCCACAATCCTAAGAAACACCAGTAGAAAACATGCTTAAGCATGTTATCTGTGGAGCTGTGGTTATGGCAGCTATTGCTGGATTCTGGGTCTACAGCATACTTTATAGTAAAATGACCTACATGATAGTTTACTCTCTTGATTACATTGGCAACAAAACCATGTTTATATTACAGTTGCCTCTTCAAACTGACACCATACTCTGGCAAATTCTGGCTCAAGTTTATGTTATCTTAATGGCAGTTTTACAGACTCTAACCTTTTTAAAGAAGATTTATATATTTGTGATCCCCAAAAAGGCAGAGCAGATACTGGTTGTTGATAATAACCTCGAAAACATCATTAAGAACTTGTTTGAGGAATTGATCAAGGAAAAGGGGCTAGATAATATTAAGGACAAGGACAATGGACAGGCAGATAGTGTGCCTAATGAAAAGGAAAGAAAGGACAGGCAATCTAAGGTCAATGGGAAGGGAAATTAAGGTGACAATGAAACCAAGTCTGACAGTGAACCAGAAAAGATTTGTCCATTAAAGGAGGTCACCAAGCTATCCAGTACAGCTGGTGTACTACAATCTAAAGTTTACAGGCAATTTACATCCCAGGAACTTGAATCCCTAAAGAAAAGTTTCCCAAATTTCATAGAACAACCTTTCAAAACACAGAAGGAACTGAAACGTGCTTTTAGGATCTTTGACCCTGATTTTGAAGATGTAGAATTTCTTATGTCTGAACTGTTCAGTCCACATGAGCAAAGTCAATTTCTTGAAAAGACCAGAACTGATAACAACCTAACTAGCTGGCCAAATGAGGAGCAAAGGGAAGATCTAGACTTTGCAAACCCCACTAGCATGTCATACTTAAGGAAATGTAGGGAAGACTTGCTCCAGGCTATTAAGCAATGTTCTTTGAAGCCAATTACATGGGCTAGGTTTGATAAACTCATGCAGAACAAAGGAGAACATCTAGCCACATACATTGATCGTCTATCAGAAATGGCAGAATCAGTATTGGGTCTAGAGGCTAATATTGAAGAGTCTTGTAGTCATGTTTTTAGAAAGTTTTTGAGGGGCTGCACACTTCATTTAATGAACTTTTTAAAGCACTATTTCCCTAACTATGATATTGTCAGTCTCATAGAATTATGTGAAACAGCTAGTTATCTCCATAATAATCACACAGAACAAAACAAATGCAAGATTGAAAGATAAACTAGAAGTAACAGAGAAAACTCTAAAAGAAAAGGAGATAGAGGAAATAAGTAAACTTAACACAATTAGGACTTATACAAAATCTAGTTACACAAGACTAAAACCAGTGCAAAGAGGAACTAGAGAGACTATGCAATGCTTTTTCTGCCACAAGAGAGGACATCTGATTAAAAAAAAATGTTTTCTGAAGAAGAAACATGAAATTAACAAGACCACACAAAAGAGATTCAAAAAACCAAATTCCACATGTTCTCATTGTAGGCTAAAATCCACAAAGCAAGCATCTAATTTGCAAGAGATGCAACATGCCATTATCTCTGGAGCCAAACCTAAGTATTCAGACATGATTAGGAAAGAATTATGAAGCCAGGCCTATAAAGTATATAGTGTGATACATGGAGATAGAAGAGATAGTGAAAAAGAAGCTGATGTTAAAAATAGTAGAAAAATGTTAAGAAACAATGAAAAATTTGTGCAAGAAAGTGAATTTGGGAGTGATAGCTATTGCAATAAATCAAGAGAAAGGCAGAAACAAGTAATACAGATAGATGTAGAAATAAAGGAAATAATTTCTCAAATTGCAATTGACATAAGAGACTTAGAAAAAAAGCTGCATCATAACCACACAGGAAAAAAGTGCAAATGAAGTCAAATCATTATTAGAGAACATTTTTCAGTGCAGACAGAACATGGGGGTTGAATTTTGTAGAACTAAAAAGAAAAACAAAGTCACAAGAACTCAAGCAAGAGTTAGTTAGAGATACAGAGAAACAAAATGTCAATTCCCTACAGGTTACTATTACTAAAGATAAAAATGCTTTGAAACCATTCACAGATTTGCATGACATCCCACCAAACTCAGTTAATTCTTCCAATAGCGACATGGCAAAGATACCCTTAGAAAAATCATCTAATTTGAACCCAGAAGCAGAAACTTTCCACCCATCAATGATTGATTTAGGTAAGACAAAATTCATTAAAAATGAAGCTGACATTACACTTGAAAATAATAACCCTATTCAAAGTAATGGAGATAACACGATAGTTGAATTTGAAAAGAGAAATGGAATGGAAATCTTAGTAATTGAAAGAACTACCAAGAATTCAAATGGCAGACTTGAAGCCAACATTCTTCGTGGTAGAGGGGAATCTGGCCAAATGAACTTATGTGAGATAAGCAACAACTATGATTTAAATTCATCTTCCAATGTAGTAGGGGATATTGTACATTCAACCTCAAATGTAGACTTCATAGGAAATGATTTAAATCAAGAAGAATTAACTGATCCTAACATGCAGCTGGCAGAGGATAGCAAAGGAATGAACAGTGACTCAGTGGCTATAAACACCTTAGCTACACAGCCAGAAACACATGTATGTACTACTGTGGGAAAGAATGAAGGCACACACCCTACTGATGATGCAGGGGAACATGCAGATGTACTGAACTTATTCCCAGTAGAAAATAATAACATAGAGGGAATGATTCCTATCTCTACACAGTCAATAGAAAAGGAAGATGAACATAAACCTCAGACTGGTGATAGAATAGTACCTATAATTAATAACAATATAGAATATCTGCAAGAAAAAAACTTACCCCATGCCATCAAGTTTACCAATTCAAAACAAATTTTTGAAGCTTTGTAGTGGGAAAACAACCAGAAACTGATTTGGGCAGCATTAAAGCTGGTGACATAGGCTTAGATCAGCACACAAAGCCAGAGTTACCAACATCTGACAAAACTTTACATGGCATTGAGCAAAATCCAAAAAACATAAAGATTGGATTCAGTGATTCAGAATTAGTCACAGAATTAGAAGGAATACCAGAGGGTATAATAATAATGGATCAAGATGATTTAGAACAAATGCCATATCAATTTTATAAGCTTTATGAGAAGATAGATGAAGAAGGGGATGTGTGGGACACAAGTGAGAAAATTGAATACCTGAAACCAGTACAATCAAAATCTCACCAAGATTATGATGATGACGTACTCTTTGGGCACAGAATAAGTTGCATACCATTAGAAGAACTATATGCAAGATTAGGGGTTGATAATGAAGATGACTTTATAGAGAAGTTGAATTGCATGGCTTGTACAGATACAGATTTTGAATGGTAAGGAGGATATCAAGGAACATATTAAGAAATGGAGGAAGAGAAATGGATATACAATTTCACTTTTATTCTCTAATTTAAAAAACATGACAAATAACATTCATGCTGTAAGAGTGAAACCAAGATTAGTTGGAGTTCCATAGGGTAACATACTACACAAAACTTTATGAGAATGATGACTAGTCTTAGGTAGAGAAGAAGAACAACAACAACAAGAAGAACACTCCTAAACTTGTAGCATAAAACACCATCTTCATAACTATGACAGACATAATCACCTAGAATGCTATAAAAGCATAGATTCACATTGGATGAATTTGTTATCAAAGACTTTAACATCAAGTTATAGTTGAGAACTGAAACAGGTTATCCAAATCTCTCAACCTTCACCCTACACAATCTCTACAAGGGGAAAGAAGAGAGGGAGGGTATACCATGAAGATATTACTTCATAGTTTCAGATACCTCAGAAGACTCAAAATGTTATCAATGAAGTTACATATAAAGGACTACTGATAAAAAAAAAAGAAAAGCTCTAGTTAATGAGCAGCAACACGAATAGTCCAAGAAGAAATTAATAACAGTTCTTGTGAATGAAAGCCTAATGAAAACAAATGAAAACACATGAGAGGACATATCAACAGATAGTAAAGACAAGAGAGCATTGCACATGTTAAAATGATAACAGGAAAGCACCCCTGAAGCAAATAACAACAGTTCTAGAAAGAAATATAGCTAGGAAAACAGAGAAAAGAAATAAATATGCATTTAAAAGTTTGGCAGCCAAAGAAAAATCTCTACATATTCTATACAAATTCTCTGCCAACCATAGTAATAGAAAAGAAACAATGTTATTTCAAATGAATATTTAACTCCATCACCAAACAAATTACAATATATTTTAATTCTATGTCCAAGAAATAACTAAAGTAAACATACAATAAACCTCATTGTGAAAAAGTCAAACATCAAAATGATTAGCAAAGTTCGAATCAATATTCATAACAGAATCCTAAGAACTTATGCACAACGCTATACTGCTTACACCCACCCATGAAGATGTACATGTGCAAAGCTTACTTCCACACATGAAGAATACTGATGAATTCTGACAAGCATTCATGAAGAACTCAGCTTACGTCCATGAACATGAGAATTTCAATCGTACATACATGCAATGTAAAAACCTTACATGTATGCATGTTTATAATTGTTCCAGTTGTTTCCTGAATTGAAGAACACAGGTCTTCAATCAAGAGTGAAAGAAAACAGGAGAGTGGAATGCTGACCAGAAGATGAAGATAGAGTTTATACAATCAGTTGTAAAGATTAAAATTTAGGGGTGAGGGGGAGACTGAGGCAGGTAGAAATTAGTTACTCTCTGCAAGGAGTACTATATTTTTTAGAGGTTTATTAAAGGTTAAAGATTAAGAATATACAAGTAAGAAACATGTGCCTAGGCCAGAGGCCTAGACAAAATAACCTCACATCATGGAAGAGACGCCTCTGCTCCAAAAACGGAAGTCCAAAAGGGCCGAGCCCTTCAAAAGCCTTTGCTTAAATATCTTCTCGATCTCGGCCCAGGTGAGATTACAAGGCATTCTGGGGAAGTGGAGCAAAGGCTCATGGGGATTGTAGTCCTGTATTCGAGTCTATTTTTTACATCCCCCCGTGTGATCATTTGTGGAAAAATTAATTTTTCCCCAAAAGGATCATAAAAACATAATAAACTTAAAAGATTACAATAGTGTGAGGATAAGAGAAAAAAGAATAAAACCAATAATTTCTGAACACATTGACAAAAAGCCGTTAGGGGGCAGTCCCCTTTGGCATAAAAGTATACATACAAATAAATGTTCAATCAACCACACCCAAAGTTCAATTTTTGTGCAACTTGTGGTCTGGAGGCTTCTTCATGGTGGCTTCTCCAACAGTTCAGTTCTGGATTCAGAGAGGGAGCATCTTCTTTACCTAAAATTCTTCTGAAAAGGAATTTAAACTTGCAATTTAAATAATGATTTTTTTACATTCCCCCGTGTTGTGGGTGATTGAAAGATTCAGAATCAGTTAGGGATGCATGGCTGAAGTATGAGGTATATGAATCAATTGGCAAGAGATATTAAAAAGGCATCAGAAAATCAAAAAGAAAAGAAAAATTTCTGGATGAAAATATAGACTATCAAGTCTTATGTGTAAAAATTCCAAGTAGAAGAAAAATAAATCTATAACAGGTCCTTCAATCAGGGCCCAATCAAAATGATCTAAGTAATGATGCATTTACCCAGTCAGTGCCAGGACTACAGAAAGGTACCACACTATGAGAGGCAGAAAAGAAAGGGACCAGATTATAGAAGCCAAGTAGGAGCCAAGGTTTCGGGGATACTCATTTGTGAGTATCTTCAGAGTGAGTGTAGATACAAGGAAAGCCTATGTCTTAATACATGTTAAACATAGTAACCTTGAGTCTTCACACTAGGTTCAAGACCTTTGTGTTGGCCTAGAAGTGCATCAATCCATCCTAGATTGGCCTTTCTTTGGCCCTATGAAATGGCTCTTGTGTGTATCTCTTGTCCTGGAATCAGACAGAATCATTAAGCAAAGTCCCATAATTTATTTAAATAATTAGTGGCATCAGTTTCATAGTCACAAGCTTTTTAGGGCATGCATTAGAAAATGTATCTTAAACTTGTAGCACTGAAAATCAAAAGGTTAAAGAAAATCTTAATACTGGTGACATGTGCTTCAAATATAAAAAGGAGAGAAAAAATAATTAAAAAACTGAAAAAGTATATTGCACATGCAAGAAAAATATAATAATAAAAGAGCTTTAAAAAATTCAAAAATATAGCTTATAACCATTGACACTCTGTGTCAGCTAAGAAAATATAAAATACAAGGCTTTCTCACCAAAAAATGAGATCCATTTCCTCTTTGTATCTGGCCATGATCACTGTGAGTAGAAGGCAAATGAATTGAACAAGGTTAACAATTTTTTCATCTTTAAAAATACAGTAGTACAAATATGTAGATATCAAAATCCCCAAAATTCTCAATAGCCCAATTAATTACAATAGCAAACAAACACACTTTCATATTTCACATAAGTTGCTGTATGACATTTTTAAAACCTATGAATTGATGGACATTTGTCACAATTTTTACAAACATAGAACCAGTTCTGAAGTCCATCTATCCTCAGCAAAATAAAAAAAGCTGTTTTTTCATATATGGGCTTATTCACAATAATATTTTTTCAACACAGTTATAGGGGGAAAACAACAGAATTTTAAAACTCAGTACATTCAAAATAAATTCAATCAACCTTCAGTTCACAGAATAATATTCAATCCAGTAATATATGAACTTAAAATCACAAAGTTAAACCTTAAACAAAACAATGCAATAGAATACAGAGATGTTTATAAACCATTGGAGTCTGAAATGCCTTAGAATATAGCCTTTAGTCTCTTCAAAGTTCCTTGGGTTTTTTTTTTGTTTGTTTTTTTGTTTTTAATTATCCATTTAAATGTCTATTGTCCAAAGGTAGAGTAGTAACGGCTAGGCTATGGGGTTCAAGGGATCCGTCCAGGGCCCCACAGCTGGGAAGCATCGGAGGCCAGATTTTAGCTAGAGACCTCCCGTCTCTGGGCCTGGCTTCCAGTTCGCTGGGCCACCCATTTTCCTCCCCAAAGTTAAAGTTGAATCTTTGGGCTGAGTCTGCTCCCAGACCGGCAGGTAAAATCAATGAAACTGCCAGAAGAGTCAAAAATCCTTTTAAACAGCCCATTGCTTTTTAGGTTTCTGTTTGAAAAGTCTGTTTCTTCTCTCTAGTCTTTTCTCTCTTTCCCCTCTCTGATCCCGCAGTGGCCAATACCCCCAGCCACGTGGAGGCTTAGCCTAAGGGAAAATTGCCCGGTCTCCTTTCCTTCTGGTCTCTCCCCTCCGCCCACGTGGCCAATACTGTTACCAGCTGGTCGCAATGAGTCCTGAGCGATCTGCTCCAAGGATCTGGGTGATGAGCCGGCTGGGTCGGAAGCCAGATGGGTGAGAGACAGACTGCCGGGGTGGGTCGGGCTGGGAGCTGGAGCACAGCTCAGGCACCAGATGAGAGGCCAGGAGCAGAAGCAGGAGCTGGAGAGGGCCGCAGGCAGGAGCTGATCAAGATGGTTTTCTAAAGAGCATCTCGGAGAACCTTGGCTTAAAAAAAAAATTCTCTAGGCTAAAAATTTTTTGAGAAGTTCTCATCCAATCTAGTGGTCGCCAACTGTAAAGATTAAAATTTAGGGGAGAGGGGGAGACTGAGGCAGGTAGAAATTAGTTTCTCTCTGCAAGGAGCACTATATTTTTTAGAGGTTTATTAAAGGTTAAAGATTAAGAATATACAAGTAAGAAACATGTGCCTAGGCCAGAGGCCTAGACAAAATAACCTCACATCATGGAAGAGACGCCTCTGCTCCAAACGGAAGTCCAAAAAAAGGCCGAGCCCTTCAAAAGCCTTTGCTTAAATATCTTCTCGATCTCGGCCCAGGTGAGATTACAAGGCATTCTGGGGAAGTGGAGCAAAGGCTCATGGGGATTGTAGTCCTGTATTCGAGTCTATTTTTTTACACAGTATAAAAGGACATGGAAGGACTGTGAAATTTTGGACTTGTGATCATAATGATATATAAGAATGCTTCATACATGTTAACATCACACATGCATACATATACACACATCCTATATAGAAAAGGATGATATCTCGTGGAATGGGTAAGTATAAACATACAGCATAGCGGCAAAACACAAAAGTCACACTGATGAATATCTGTGGAAAATTCAAACAGACTAAGATATTTCTTACCTGCATGAGTTTGCACAGAAATCAAGAAAAATAAATATGGATGTACATATGTAAATTTGTAATAAGTACAACTTATGTACACATGTAAATGCTAATGTACTAACACACTATGTTAGAATAATTTATTAATATTCTAATGACTAACAATAGTGACAGCTTAGTGAATTTGTTCACGTCTTAGGGAAGTAGAGACAGACATAGAACTACTTAACTAAAGAAGTAGGTTGCATTATGATTTTGGTGAGCAATTGCTAGTGATAGAATATTTTTCTTAGTTGAATTTATAGACATTAGGAGATAAAACAGTTGCATATTCAAAATGTTAGGGAAACTGTTGGAATGGTTTGAAAATTGTTACATGATTTGTTGTTATGTCAAAACCATGTTCGTGTAAATCCCTATTACCTAAACCATTTTCCTATACCCAAACTTAGCATAGAACTAAGTAGACAAGAATAGCTAAATTAAGATTAGGATTTGGTATTTTGGGAGGGTAAAGGAATATTTAAGATAATACAGGGTAAAATTTAGTTAGAAAGATATGAAAGGTAAGTGTCATTAAAATTTGCGGTTGCAAATTTTGAAGACAAAAAAGGGAGGCATTGTCAAAGAATCATGCAGGCAAAGGACAGAATAAGCTGAGGATGGATCATCTTGTCAGTCAAAAGGAACATTCCTTTTGAACAGTTGGAGTCAAGCCAACAGTGAAGTGGGCTTCTAAGTCTTTGGCTTCTGATAGATAGGGGGAGAAGCTGAGGCTTGGGCTGGAGGCTGATGGTGGAGAAGAACCTATTCCTGTCTCTGGACTTGAATTAATCAAGTTAGAGGTTACCTGGCTGGTTAGATGAAGAAGAAACAAGACAGTTGTCCTCCTATCTCTCTGACTGTCCTGCTAGTGGCTGATTGCCATTTCCCCAATATTCTCCTAACCCTCATTTTAGAGAATAAGGAAATGTATCCCTCTTATCTTACCCTCCATTCTTGTCCTATTTTCCCCAAATAAATCCTTACTTTGAGTTAAAGAAGAGAAGAGTATTTTTCCTTAAAGTATCATAGTTCACACTGAGTGATAAGAAGGGGGAGGGGAAACTGAAAGGCTTCTGAAGATGGGAGGAAAAGGAAGGAGCGTAAGCAAAACTTGATCCATTAGTTATCCAGAATCAATATACACCATTGGGAAATGTCTATCTATTACAGAGGGAACTGTAAAGATAATTTTAGTGTTTTTGACTTAAATCTAAATAATTGGTCACCAGGGATTATTACCAAATAACAAAATACCCAAGTCAGCTGGAAATTATGGTGATTTTAATTAATATAGAGAGAAGGAATTAAGGAAAAGAGAGGGAGAGAGAGAGAGAGAGAATTAGTTTGAAGTACTCTGGCTCAGGCTGAGCCAGGCAGTAGTTAAAGGCCTTGGCACCTCCCTGAGTCTAAGGGAAAGGAAGTCATTCTTATCACTCACCATGAGACTGTCTCCAAGGAAGCTCCAGTCCTCCACTGAACTCAATCTCCTGAACTGAATTCTGAACATCCTGAACTGACTTTTAGCCTCCTTTTAAAGAGAATTTTCTCTTATGTCACCTTCCCTAAATTTTTACGTCTACCAATAACAGTAGACACTTTTCCCACGATTGCCTATTCTTTAGTTCTCACCACTCTTTAGTTTTCACCTTCTCTGGTTAGATTATATCTTCTGAGGTACTTCACACTTCTTTGTTAAGCTCACCTTTTGTGAGTTATTTGACCTTTTTGTGATTAATTTAACCTTTATTGGTACTTAATATCCTTTTATATTAGATCTAAAAATAGACTTAGCTTAAAGTTCTAGCTTCACTATAAGGTATGAGTTAAGTACCTCCATTGTTCAATCAGGAGTTTACAACTTTATCTTCCCCTAAAGTACGTCTAAGTATGGGTGGAGTAATGTAAAGTTCCCAAGACATTCCTTATTCTTGTTAGAACAAGTATCTCCATTGTTACAATAAGGAAATAGCTAAATCAAATCTTCTAAAGTACAGTCTGAGTAGTTTTTAAGTTTCACAGAACCTACTTATTTGCTTCTCAAAAGAGAAATCAGATTTCTTCTTGGCTTTAGAGGTGAGAAATAGCAAGCATTTACAGGGAGCCAGATCACATTTTAATATAACAGGAAAGAACTTCTATTTTATGATTAGAACTTTTAACCATGAAATTAGTTACCAGGTGTGATAGTGAGGTTTCAATCATTAAATATCTTAAAGAAAAAAGACTGAATCTTCACTGAATGAATAAATGAAAAAAAATATGCCCATATGCTGTGGTAAGCATTGTGCTAAAGAAGTGAAGATAAAAATAGAAAAGCCAGACAATTCCTCTCAAGGAGCTCACACTCTAAACTGGAGACAAAACACACATAAGAGTCACACTCTAAACTGGAGACAAAACACACATAAGAGAATTCACTTGCATGGTGTATGGAGAAGCCTAGTGGTATTTACAATGTGTCAACAGGTCAAATGGTGCTTTTCAAGGGTCTAGAAACTATAGAAGTAGAGTAGATGGTGAGAGCCAATGGACCTTAGGATGTTATGGCAGGACAAAAAGTAAGACTTATTGCTATTCCATCCCTCACATATTATAGTTTGTCTCCCACCTTATCCAAGTGATGTGAGTAGGTATATCACTCTCTCTGCCCTATTGTAAATATAGAAAGGCTTCATGTTTTAGGCAAAGATGTAAAAGTAGATGATAGGTCCCTTTCCAAGGATTGGATTATTACCTCCACAGCAGAGAAATATGTATCTTAAAGAGTGAAGCTTTGGATCCCACCCAATTATAGACAATAAAATCTCTTGAGGCAGGAATCATGCCCACCCTGTTGGGTCAGAGCCATGACTTTCCACGATGCCTCTGGCAAGCTTCTTTGCTATAGTGAGTAGAATCCATGACCCAGTGCAGCTAATGGATTCCCCATGGTTTTTCATTTTCTGAAACTATGCTTCCCTTAGTCTATGTGGAGAATCAGGCTGTAGGAGACTCAACAAAGAACAACATCCATTCATTTGGTAGTACTCAGAGGAAGTATGTTGACTCAAAGAACATTTCTGTTACAAAAAAAATGTTCTGCATGGTACCAGTTTCTTGATTATTCCCTATTTCCAATCAAATTAACCAGTTTTAAAGTCTCTTGTGCTTACTAGAACATGAGGTTTTCTAAGTGAAATAAGTCTGTATTTGATGGCTTACTCAGATGTTGTTCTTAACTTCCTGTAAGAAAACGAGTTCCTTTATGTGTTAACAGTTAAACAAAATCCTGTTCATATGTTTTTACATCTGTTCAGGATTTTGTTAGCTTGTAGTCCCAAGTGCTGGAAATAGTAATAAAACTATTTTTAACTTCTTCCCATATGAGAGATGTTTGCTAAGTATTTCAAATAAAGATTGGAACAGGAGAAATGCATAATTATGTTGTTGATGACATATTGCTGGCCTGTACTATAGAATAGTTGATAACTGTCTTCGGGGACCCTCCGTTTTCCTTCCTACCATTCTCAGTTCACTTTCAGTATTCTCTACCATTGCTTCATCAATCTAGGAAAAGCTGCCTTTTGCATGCTATCTTATTGGAAGTCACCAGCAAAATTAACCTATGCTAAAGTGTGAACTCTTCCAGACCTAACATTTCTGTATTTTAATAAGCATCGGTGTGACCCTGGGCAGGTTACTTAACCCCCATTGCCTATCTCTTACTGCTTTTCTGCCTTGGAATAGTATTGATTCTAATATGGAAGGTAAGAATTTTTTTTAAATAAACTTTAGAAAATCCTTTAACCCAGAGGAGTTGAATTTGATAATGGTGAAGTGGAAAGAGTGATGAATCTGAAGTTGGAGGACCCAGGTTCAAATTCTTATTTTATTACTATGCCAACTACCTAACCATCATACCACTAACCATCATTTTCTCACCCACCCTGGGGATCCTTGGGTGAGGGAAGGTCCTTTCAAACTTATGGGAAATAATCAGATCATAGATTTAGAATAGGAAGAGACGTTTAAAAGCATTTAGTACAATTTCTTCAATTTATAGATGAGTGAACTGAGGTCCAGAAGAAATTACGTGGCTTCCCAAGATTATATATATAGTAGCAGTTAATATTTAATAATGATGATGATACTAATACAATTATTATTAATAACAGGTTGTTATTAAAAATGATTTACTTATAATTATTTTACATAATTAATACATCACATGTAATAATAATAACTGTTTACATACTACTATACCTACTATGTGCCAAGTACTATGCTAAGCACTTTATACACATTTATCTTATTAGATCCTCCCAAAAAACCCTGGGATATGAGTAGTATTATGAACTCCATTTTATAAATGAGGAAACTGAGTCAAAAAAAAGAAATCAAGTTACTTTCCCCAGGATCACACAACTAGTCTAAGGTAGGATTTGAATTCAGGGCTTCTTGACTCCAGACCCCTGATCTCTTTCTACTGTGCTACTGGATTTGAACTCAGGTAGTTTCAATCTATCCCATATCCCACAGAACCACTCCAATCATGTCAATCGAATCTTTGAATTAAAAGACACATCTAAACCTTCTAGTTGTAAATGCATAATCATAGGGATTTCAGGACTTTACAAAGGGTGGTGGAATAAATATCCAAACCTTTCAAATTACATTGTGTGTGTGTATGTAGGGCTGCCTAAGCTCCCTACACTTGGTTAGCCCTGCAAATATTTACTCAACATTTACCATGCCCTCAGCATTTTGTTAGGAGCTCCAAAGGATAAAAGGCATAGTGGGTGCCAAAGGACCTTCAAAGGTCATTTGCATATGAAGTTGAAAAAAAAGGAAGTTAAAACAATCACTCAACCAGCATATTTTAATTAGGCATCTAACTACTCCATTTCTTACCATCCATCCCCACAAGTGTTCTAATTCCATGTTCATGGATCATATTTTGTTCTCTTTTCACCACTCCCTAGATTTTATTCCTCTGAAACCAATTTTTTTTTCCCCCACGGGGCTCTCCAATCCTATTTCCTCTCATATTTCCCCAGGGGATCAAACCTAGTGTGGCTCCAATGTCCTTCCTTCCAAATCTTGATCACTAGAAAAGAAGTTCAACTCTGTGTTATCTTCTATTCCCCAAATTGCTTGCTTCCTTGTACTGCCCATCTCCATTGCTGAATTGCTACCATCTACCTCTTTCACTCCTACACATGTTGTCAAACAAATCTAGATGAAATTATGAAACCCTGTTGAGGGAAGCCCACCAAAAATTCATGCCATCTCCCCTGAACTCTCACCGAAGCCAAGCAGTCCTTTAGATCTTTAGTGGATTCCTTATTTAACTCACCATAAGAGAGATTCTAAATCATTTCTTTTACCTTCCAGGCTTCTATATCACTCCTTTCTACACCTTGCATCAGGTGAAGACCTCACCTCATAATTCAACTAAATAATAATAATAAAATACATATTATTATTATATAATACAGATAAAAATATATTAAAATATATTTTTAAAAGAATGTATTTGCCAAAAGTGGTCTCTCTCCATCCCCACTCCCATTTTCATCTCACACTATTCTGACATGAAACATTCTCATTGCTAAGGCCAACTCCTTTCCATGAACTCCTGATAGTATTTTTTACTGTCTTCTCCATTAGATTACACACCCCTACTTCCCGGGACAAATCCTCATAATTCTCTAATGTCAGTCAGTCCTTTTCTACTAGTTCCTTTGTTGTCTACATGGTCCAGTGTTCCCCATTCTTAGAAAAAAGCCCACTGGAACCTCGACCAGCTATCATTCTGTATAACTCTAGCCTTTCTTAGACAAACTCCTTGAAAAGGCCACCCAAACTTGGATACCTCCACTTTCTTTTCTTACCTTCACTTTTTTCTTGCTCTCTCTTAAACACTGGTTTTTCTTATTCTGAGATCAACTCACAGTAGGCACATTCACTTCCTCTCTTCTGATTTAATTTAAAATCCTCTGCCCTTGCCATTCAAAGGGAATTTCTCTCCCCAAAGTTACCAGGGATTTCTTAATAGCCAAATCTAACAGTCATTTCTCAAACCTCATTTTTCTTCACTTCTCTATATCTTTTGACACCATTGATCATTCTCCTTGCCTCCCCACCCCCGATATAGTTTCTCTTTGCAGGGTTTTCATAATATAGCCATCCCTAACACATTGTGACTTTCCTTTATTGCAGTTTCAATATATTGTAGGTCAGAATAAGAAATTAAATGGGAATTTTTGAGGGTTTTGCAGAAGCCCCAGAAGACACACAAAAAACGTGGCAAAGGAAAAAGTTTAGAAATTCAATGCACACATTTTTTTTTTGTTTAATACCAACATATTTTATTGTAAATACCCCACAATAGAAAAAGAAACAATTCAGTCATTTTCTCTGCTATGGAGAGAGCCAAAAAGATTTTATGCAGATTTTCCAGATTTGGGGGACACCATGCCCCTAACCCCTATATCCCTAACCCCTGCAATATTTACATATTGCCTATTTGGTTTTTTTCTTTCATGGGTCTCCTACCTGTTTGACTTACTACTCAGTCACTTTGGATAACCTGTATCTCAACAATAATAGTGCACATATCCCTAAAGCCTTTGTACTAGATTCTCTTCTATTTTCCTATGATTTCTAAAATGGTGACATGATCCTTTTCCAGAAATTTTTTCATCATTTCTAAGCAGATGGTTCACAGGTCTATATATGCAGACCTACTCTCTCTCCTGAGCTCCATGTCATTCACTGCCTGTTGGACATTTTAACCTGGATACTCTATAGGCATTTCAAACTCAATATGTTCAAAGCAAAACTCATTACCTTTTACCCCAAATCAATCCTTCTTCCCGATTTCCCTATTACTGTCCTGGAGAAGACGATAGCACATTTTAGAGAATAAAGATCTCTGTAGATCTCAGCCTTTCTTAAATGTATTTTACTTCCAATTTTATTCAGTAACTTACTTGGTTATTCAGTGAACAAACACTTTTTACTGTCAACATCTACTTCTATGATAGGAGCTGGAAGAGATCGTTTTTTTCTGAGATACATTTCTGAACATTCCTTGTCCATATGGAGCTTACAATCTAGTAAGAGGATAAGCCACAGCTATGATGGCATTGTAGAAGTAGTAATGATAAGACTTCACACCTGATTGGGCTAGATCTAGTGGTAAGAAGGATCAAGTACTGCTAATGAAGTGGGGAATCATCAAATAATTGTCAAATGGAATTATCAGTGCTAGGGGAAGTGTTTATCTGCTAAGCACATGTATTCATTTGCTAGTGCTGTTGTCAAATTCAAACTTAAGAAGCAAATAATCTATTACAACTGTTGGCACCAGGAATACAGAAATCATTCTTGCCCTAAAAAATCTTTCTTACATTTTAGTAAGAGAGATGAGATTGGAGATGTATAAATAAGACTTAAAGGAAATCATTAGATTTGGGGAGCTGACTTTGCTTTTTCAAACCAATTAATCAATAGTGGGGTGGAAAAAAATAAAAGAAGTCAAAAAATGATCAGGAAACCTACTCTCATGATCAGATTCACTTGTTTAAGTATCTGAAGTCAAAGGTTTGCTCTAAACATTTAAAATGACTGTTGGGATATAAGTATGGACTAATCCTTATAGCCTTTAATAAAAGTGGCATAACTGGCCATCAAATAACAACAAAAACCCTTTAAATGTGCTAAGTATAGAATTGGTCCTTAGTTTTCTTTTTAGATATTTTATATTCATCAAGGCACACAGCACACTGAAAGAAGTAGGTACCTAACAGAGGCTTAAGGAGTGAATGACTTCAGCCCATCCCAAATGAAGTACTATTAAGGGTAAAGTTATGATTGTTGACTGAATTTATTATTTTAGTGGTTGCCAGGGATTTAAATTCAATCCCAATTAAACACTCAAGTCAGTTTGGGATTTTATGATGGTTTAATTACAGTAGAAGGAAGAAATTAAGAAGAAGGAGAAAGAGGGAAAGGAGTAGGAATTAAATTGCTCCAGCTTGGGCTGAGCCAGGCAGGAGTTCAGAGGTCTCAGCCAAGGGGCCTCTCCAGAAAGCCAAGGGAAAAGGGAGTCAGTCTTATCACTCACCATGTGACCGTCTAAAAGGAAGCAGTCTGAGGAGCTCCTCCAGGCTCAAGTTCCAGGGCCAAGTCTGCCAAAGCTCCCAACACTGCCCAGAGAGCCCAGAGAGAAGAAGTGACATGAAATATATATAGGCAGTTCTTTAAATCACTTCCTGCATCTCACATGTACCAATGGTAGCTTAAACTTGGCTTAGGGCAGCCCAGGGGGTCTGTCAGATGTTTCTGATTTGTCACTTGCTAGCACATGTGGGTCACAGGCCATCCTCCTTACAGTTAATCCTTAAATGAGGGTGTATACATTCCTGGTTGCTAGAATTCTAAAGACTAAGCAGGGTGGAATAAAACTAAAATTCATAGTACTCATAATGCAAAACTAAAACCAGAAAAGAGAAGAGAATAAAATAGATTTTAAGGAAAACCATGGGAATGACCATAACCCTGTTTACTAAATTCTATGTTCAAAACTGATGCACATAAATTGAATAGACAAGATCAGGTTAGTCAGATATAGGACTGCAAAACTGGTTGTCCATATGATTGCCCTCCCTTCCTTTTTAACAATTCTACAGTCACCATTTTATTAATGTTTCAGTTTAAGAATATATGTAACACATAGATAAGCCATAGCAAATTAGGCCATTTATTTCAGCCATGTTCATTTAAATAGCATTATAATTTCCCCATTTTTCTGGATAAGATGATAATACTTCAGTAGAATGTTAACAAATTAATCAGTACATAATAATATGAACAAAAAATGAAGAATATAACATCAGCTGAAGCATTAAAAAAGACACAGAAAAGCAAAGGAAAAGAGTTCCCGAAGGAATCCTAGGTAAGTGAAACAGCTTTGGAGTGTTGGATACATTATGTACTAATAGAAAGAATGAGCTGTACGCAATGGAGATTCATAGTTTTATGTATAATCTTCTTTGTTTCTTCTATGTATATGGAAATGCTAACATTGTAGCATCATTTAAAGATGTACCAGGCAACGCTCCATTTGTTAAGACTTCTCAAAAATTAAATACCATTTAGTGCTTGCAAATTTGGGATTTCAAAACCCAAAACTATTTTAAGTCATTAACAATGAAAGGAGAATGGGAGGGCCCATTAGTAACATGATCTCGCGTTCTGTTCACTGTGTGCCCAGAGTGTGGAAGGGGAACACCATGAGAAGGCAGTTGAACTACTCAAAGCAGCTAAGGAGAGTGTCAAGCTGGTGGTCCGCTACACACCCAAAGTGTTAGAAGAGATGGAGGCCCGCTTTGAGAAGCTCCGAACTGCCAGACGCCGACAGCAACAGCAGCTGCTAATTCAACAACAGCAACAGCAGCAGCAGCAGCAGCAGACACAGCAAAACCACATGTCCTAGGTGAGCACCATCTTGGCTTCCTAAGCAAAGGAGGACCATTCTGCTGATACAGGATAATAAACTTCATGGTTTGAGGAAGGAAGTCCTCACCTTAAGTAAACGACCAAAAAAAATGAGTCAAAACTGGTCCCTTTATTTTTGCATTCAACTAAATTCTTATCATATGTATGCTATGATACCTTCTGATGGGATAATATTCATGGAGAACATTTTTATTGCTTCATTCAACAGGCATTCTTGAGCTTTTACTATGAAGAAAAAATTAGAGAGCGATAGAGACTGTACCTGTAATTTTGTGGATATTGAGAAACCAAGGGGAGGAAACCTCATCAATTATTTTAAATTGGCAGTTTCTCTCTGTAACAGTTAAAATTTAGGGGAGACTGAGGCAGGTAGAAATTAGTTTCTCTCTGCAAGGAGTATTATATTTTATGAGGTTTATTAAAGGTTGAGAATTTAAGAATATACAAGTAAGAAAAAACACGTGCCTAGGCCAGAGGCCTAGGCAAGATAACCTCACATCACGGAAGAGATGGGTCTGCTCCAAAACGGAAGTCCAAAGAGCGCCAAAAACCTTTGCCACCAGCTTAAATCCTTCCTCCATCTCAGCCCACCTCAGAATTCCCGTGAGATTACAAAGCATCTTGGGAAAGTGGAGCAAGGGCTTGTGGGGATTGTAGACCTGTATTCGAGTCTATTTTTTACATACCCCCTTTTGATCCTCTGGGAAGAAGTCCTTGCCCAAAGGATCATAAAAACAATCAATTTAAAGATTACAATAATTTGAGGATAAGAAAAAAAAAGAACAAAATCAATAATTACTGAACGCATTGACAAAAAGCCAGTTAGGGGGCAATCCCCTTTGGCATGAAAGTATACATACAAATAAATGTTCAATCAACTACACCCAAAGTTCAATTTTGTGCAACTGTGGTCGGGAGGCTTCTTCATGGTGGCTTCTCCAACAGTTCAGTTCTGGATTCAGAGAGGTAGCTTCTTTTTTACCTAAAATTCTTCTCAAAAGGAATTTAAACTTTGCAATTTAAATAATGATATTTTTTACATTCCCCCCATTAAGAGGGTGATTGACAAATACAGAATCACTTAGGGATGCATGGCTGAAGTATGAGGTATATGAATCAATTGGTAAGAGAAATTAAAAAGATATCAGAAAAATACAAAGAAAAAAAGAAAAAACTCTGGATGAAAATATAGACTATCAAAGTCTTATGTGTAAAAATTCCAAGTAAAAAGAAAAATAAATCTATAACAGGTCCTTCAATCAGGGCCCAATTAAAATGATCTAAGCAATGATGCATTTACCCAGTCAGTAGCCAGGACTACAGAAAGGTACCACACTATGAGAGGCAGAAAAGAAAGGGACCAGATTATAGAAGCCAAGTAGGAGCCAAGGTTTGGGGATACTCCTCTGTGAGTATCTTCAGAGTAAGTGTGGACACAAGGAAAGCCTATGTCGTAACAAAGTTAAACACAGTAACCTCGAGTCTTCACACTAGGTTCAAGACCTTTGTATTGGCCTAGAAGTGCATCAATTCATGCTGGATTGGCTTTTCTTTGGCTCTGTGCAATGGCTCTTGTGTGTATATCTTGTCCTGGAATCAGACAGAATCACTAAGCAAAGTCCCATAATTTATTTAAATAATTAGTGGCATCATTTTTATAGTCACAAGCTTGTTGGGCATGCTCTGACAAATGTATTTCAAACTTGTAGCACTGAAAGGTCAAAAAGTTAAAGAAAATCTTAATGCTGGTGACATGTTCTTGAAATATAAAAAAGAGAAAAAAAAACAAATAGTATATTGCACATGCAAGAAAATATAATAATAAAAGAGCTTTAAAAATTCAAAAATATAGCTTATAATCATTGACATTCTGTGTCAGCTAAGAAAATACAAAATGCAAGGCTTTCTCACCAAAATGAGATCCATTTCCTCTTCATGTATAGCCATGCTCCACTGTGAGTAGAAGGCAAGTAAATTGAACAAGGTAACAATTTTTCATTTTTTAAAAATATAGTAGTACAAATATATAGTTATCTATATCCCCAAAATTCTCAATAGCCCAATTAATTACAATAGCAAATACTCTTTCACATTTCACATAAGTTGTATGACATTTAAAAGCTTATGAATTGATGGATATTCATCACAATTTTTACAAACGTAGCAATCTTTCAACCTTGGTAATAAACATATTTTTAAACAAATTAAAACTCATTTTGGGTTAAGAACATAATCAAGAAATCTATATATCATTCTGGTGGAAGTAAAATAGTGAGCTGAAGAGTAAAAATAAAGGGGTGCTCCATTTTTTTGGAGGCTTACAGGGGTTCAAATGCCCTGAGATTAACTGCCCAACTTCCATTCACATATTTAGAAATGTGAGAAGGTTGGGGGTTATAAAATGTATTTCACTTCAGCTACTATTGGCCTTACCTCGTGGTAGGGGCAGGCAAAAATAACCAGAGATTGTTAAAAAAAATTCCAAAAATCATATTTAAAAAACCCTTAAAATCATTTGAGGTATTTAGCACATTAAATTTTTCCAAGGTTGTTAATACAATTATAACCAGTTCTGAAGTCCATCTATCCTCGGCAAAATAGAAAAAAGCTGTTTTTTCATATTGGGCTTATTCACAATAATATTTGTTCAATAGTTATAGGGGAAAAACAACAGAATTTTTAAAACTAAGTACATTCAAAATAAATTCAATCAACCTTCAGTTCAAGCAGAATAATATTCAATCCAGTAATATATGAATTTAACATCTCAACAGAACAATCAGGAAATGCAATAGAGATACAGAGATTTTTTTATAAACCATTGGAGTCTGAAATGCCTTAGAATATAGCCTTTAGTCTCTTCAAAGTTCCTTGGGTGTGTTTATCCATTTAAATGTCTATTGTCAGAAGGCAGAGTAGTAAGGGCTAAACAATGGGGTTTAAGGGATCTGCTCAGGGCCCCACAGCTGGGAAGTATCTGAGGCCAGATTTTAACCCAGGACCTCATGTCTGTAGGCCTGGCTATCAGTTCGCTGAGCCACCCATTTGCCTCCCCAAAGTTGAATCTTTGGGCTGAATCTGCTCCCTGACAGGCAGGTGAAGTCAATGAAATTACCAGAAGAGTCAAAAGGTATCCTTTTAAACAGCCCATTGCTATTAAGTTATTGTTTGAAAAAATCTGTTTCTTCTCCTCTCCCTTTTTCTTTCTAGTCTCTCTCCCCTGCTATGATCCACCCACAAGGTCAATACCCCCATCCACATGGAGGCTTAGCCTAAGGGAAAATTGCCTGTTCTCCTTTCCCTCTTGTCTCTCCCCTTCGCCCACGTGGCCAATACTGTTACCAGCTGGTCACAATGAGTCCTCAGCAATCTGCTCCAAGGATCTGGGTGATGAGCTGGCTGGGGTCACCCTCGTGGGTCTGGGGCTGGGGTGATAAGCTGTCTGGGTCGGAGGCCAGATGGGTGAGAGACAGACTGCTGGGGTAGGTAGGGTCAGGAGCCGGAGAGCAGACAAGCAGGGCTGGGAGCTTGGGCACCAGGTGAGAGGCCAGGAGCAGAAGCAGGAGCCGGAGAGGGCCGCAGGTAGGAGCTGATCAAGATGGTTTTCTAAAGAGCATCTTGGAGAAATGTGGCTTTAAAAAATCATTATCTAGGCTAAAAAATTTGAGAAGTTCTCATCCAATCTAGTGGTCTCCATCTGTAACAGTTAAAATTTAGGGGAGACTGAGGCAGGTAGAAATTAGTTTCTCTCTGCAAGAAGTATTATATTTTATGAGGTTTATTAAAGGTTGAGAATTTAAGAATATACAAATAAGAAAAAACACGTGCCTAGGCCAGAGGCCTAGGCAAGATAACCTCACATCACGAAAGAGACAGGTCTGCTCCAGAACGGAAGTCCAAAGAGCGCCAAAAACCTTTGCCACCAGCTTAAATCCTTCCTCCATCTCAGCCCACCTCAGAATTCCTGTGAGATTACAAAGCATCTTGGGGAAGTGGAGCAAGGGCTTGTGGGGATTGTAGTCCTGTATTCGAGTCTATTTTTTACATCTCCAAGTTATGGTCTTAAAGAATTGCCTAGAACACTTAGAGATATTTGCTGACTCACCCAGAGTCACACAGAACCAGGAGATGTTGGAGATAGGACTTAAACCCATCATCCTGACTTTGAGGTCATCTCTCTGTCTTCTACTTACCAGTCTTTTTCAGGTACCTGGGATACAAAGACAAAATGAAATCATTCCTGTACTTGAGCAATTAACAACTGAAGGAGTTAGGAGTATAATAAAAGAAATAAAATATAATCTAACACATACAGAAGGATATACAAAATAACCCCACTCTGATGGTATGGGAGAAGGGGGACCACTAACTACTTGATTAAAAAGAAGATAAGGAGAGGTCTCTCTGCAAGTGGCTGTTTGTGCATCCTTTGATACATCAATGCTTCTGTAAGAAAAAAAGACAGGGGCATCCATTAATGTTATCCTTGGGCTCAATGCTATGGGATCATCTCATAATTGTGACATTTTAGTGTATAATAAAAAGAATAACAGCTAATATTTATGTGATTTTTTTGAGGGTTTGCAAAGCACCGACATAGGTACTCACTTGATCTTCATAGTAATCTGGTGAGGGAAATGTTATTATCATCCACATTTTAAAAAGAGAGAATGTGAGACTCAGTTTGCTTAACTTAGTTGTCCAGTGTCAAATAGCCAGCATGTGAGGCAAGATATGAACTCAGGTTTTCTTGACCCTAGACTTAGCATTCATATCTATTAGGTTACTTAGAACAACTGAACCCCATTTTGTAATGAGCTCTAGGATGATTGTGTCTTATACCAAATTTTGGTCAGCAACAAGATTGTTAAAAGTCATTGGTTTGGAGCATATTATAGATTTCCAGATGGAAGGATCACAGTGACCATCTAAAACCTAGAGAGAATGAATGAGTTTCTCTAGTTCACTTAGAAGGTGACAGTGATAGAATGTGAACCCCAAATGTTGTGTAACTTCAAATAGAGGGAACATTAGTCTTTAAATCAGAAAGATGTGAATTGAAATTTTGCTTATCTTTAACATAAATGCATTGGAAAGAGGGAGTTTCTAGAAAAGAAAGAGAGGAAAAAAGAAAAGGAGAGAGGAGAATAGCCAAGCAAATTATACAGTTTTATTCAGTAAGAATAGCATGATGTATGCAGAAAAGCATATAAAAATTTATATGAACTGGATGCTAATATAGACATCCAAGAAAACAGTGTTTATGGTGATCACAATGATGTAAATGCCAAGAATAACCACAAAACAATAGAAAATGAATGTTGCCAACTGACAATGACGCATGATTCCAAAGAAGAGGTATGTCTTTGAAGGATGAGTGGGTTCACATAGTTGGGGTATTGTATATTGTGTCAGGATTTTCTTTGGCATTTTGTTTAGTTTTGCTGAATGTTTTTCTCTTTCTCTTGTTTTAAAAACACTATTATAAATCAATGGCTAGGGGGAGGGGGAAGAGGGGAAGAAATAGAGGGAATGAACAGGAAATCTAGGTAATATAAAAACAAATATAATATAAACATTTATTTCTTTTTTAAAAACCAACACAAAACTAAAGTTCTGACTCTGCTACTCTTATGGGTCCATACACACTAGTGCTCTGCTTTGCTCAAACTCTATTCCTTAGTCTACTTATTTCATCATTCCTTTCATATTTGGATTTTTTTCCATTCCAAGAATTAATGGAAGAGAGAACTGTGATATCAATATATGGTATTTATCGAGTTTCTTTCATTACTATCTTTAGCTGTTAGAACTGCTCTGTGAGTCAGGGACTAGGATCCATTATGACTGTGTCTCTCCTGATAGCAACATAGGCTTGAACAATGTATCTCTATTCTGTACCCCAAAGAATATTCTCTCCATAGTCCATAAAATGGAGGTCTATTCTAGGAATTGTATTGAGATACAAATGGTTTCCCATAGTTAGAAGCCAAAACTGTATGATCGCATGTTGAATATGTTAAAATGGAGATTTACTTGAGGCATGGGTCAGACTAATTGGCTCCTGGGGTCCATCCAATTTTCTATGATCCTTATTTGACATCTAATCCTCAATCACTTGCACTGACTTAGAACTTCATAGCTTTCACAGTCACATTACTTCAACCACACCCCTGTGTCATCATTGACATTCTCTCATACTACTTTGCCTGTCTCATTACACTAAACACTCCAAATGTAACACTAGCTTTCCATCTGTATACCATATTACCAAAACAAGGGTTCAGTTGTCCAGCTTCTTCTGATTCTGATCAGTACAGGGGGAATGTACTCAACATTTCTTTACTTATATGCTTTCCATTCTTGGTGGAAGAAGGAAACAACCTCTTTCAATTCCATGCACAGCTATCTCCCTTTCAGAGACAATCAGCTATCTCCATTCTGTCTGCCTTGTTTGTAATTTCCTCGTTGTAAAATTGACATTATTATCATTATATTTCACAAAGTTGTTATAAATATCAAGTGGAAATAATAAGTATGCATCTGATTTGAAGGGATTAACAGGTATGATGGTATTTTGACAGGTCATAGAGAAGACCAAGTCTTCCACAAAAACTCCCATCAAATGACCCTTGAAAGCCCAGTGACAAAGATATCTTCATTCTAGAACTGAGCCAAAAGATAATCTAAGAGAGAACAGACAGAAGAATTGAACTAGAAAAGCCAACGCTGACTCAGATAAACATGGAAATAACTGAGGGGAAAGGAATAAGCATTTATTAAGTACCTACTCTGTGCCAAGAACTGTGCAAAGCACTTTACAAATATGATCTCATTTGATCCCCACAGCAACCCTACAGTGTAGGTATCCCCCTTTAAAACTGAGGAAAGTGAGACCAACAGAAGTTATCTGACTTACCCAGGGTCCTATAGCTACCAAATATCTGAGTCCAAATTTGAGTTCAGATTTTCCTGACACCATTTCTCTATCTAAGGTACCACCTAAGTTCTCCATGGCAGCTAAGGGTGATAATAGGGTCATGCAAGGGAAATCAGCTTTCAAAATAAGGTCAAAATCTGGCAGAGGAGGGGAGAGGCAGGGAACTAGCCCAAATCCCCACAATCAGATCTGAAGCCAGTCAGTGGCCCGAATAAGGTTATCATAAGCTATCATCAGCTTGGGCAAATGTGGGTAAGTCAAAGGCTAGGCAAACCAGAAAATCATCAGGACCTTCCTAAAAAGGTAAGCTGATTTCAAGACAGCCAGCTCCAACAAATGGGTGCTTGAAGACAGATTCTGTCAGAAAAAAAGTTGGAAGAGAATCAGTTTGAATAAATCACCGAGTATGGAACAGGGTGGGACCTAGTTGTACATTCCTCACAACTTTACTTGCCACACAACTAGCAAAAAGATTAACTCAGTGCTATAAGATGTTTGAGATTAACCGAGTGTTCACCATTCCACCAGAGTCTGTTGGTAACACAGTGGAGGAGTGGACCAACTTCTAATTAAGGATCATGAAAAGAAGAGCTAGAGATAAGCCAAAGTTTGGACCAATACTTGACCATTAGAATATTCAGACAAATTCCAGGAATTAATTCAGAGCACTTCTCCAGTCACGTTGGCTGTGGCAGCAGCAACAGCATTCAGATTATAGAGAAAACCTACATAGGCCATTTAAGAGCACTGACGTGTTTTGGTCCAAACATAGAATCCTAAATTAGGATATGAAATTAAAAATATGAGTAGGCAGAATAAAACTCTGAGTATAATTAATAGAAATGTAAGAGGTAAGGCCAACAGAAGAAAATTACTTCATAACATATCAGCAGAGCCTGGGGCAGAGGGACAAGACTGGGTTGGCCACAAAAACTTCAAGAGTAACTGAAAGAAATTTTAAAAGACATAAAACAAAATGGGAAATTCGGAGGAAAGAGTTGAAAGAATAAATAGCTTAAAAGAGAAGAGAGCAAACCTCACCCAAATAGAGGATTCCTTGAAAAACATAATGGAGCAAACAGAATTCAAAGATTCCTGAGACAAGAAATATTAGAACAAAGTTAAGTGAATTAAAAAATTGAAGAAAATATATCTGTCCTTACAGAGGGGAAACCTGTGCACAGAGAGGTTACATGAACTATCTGATCACACAACTAGTGTTACTAGTGGGATTTAAATTCAGATCTTCTTGACTTCCAACTTCAATGTTCCTACTATACTAGTAGAGTAGAAATAATTTATGATCAGACTCCTAGAAAACTTTGGTCAAGCAAAACCCTTTGATATCCTACTTTGAGAAATCAGACTAAAACTACCTAGATATATTAGAACCCTAGAGCAAAATAAAAATAAAAAGAATCAAATGATCTCTCCCCTGAAACAATCCCAAACATTAAATAATGAAATAAGACAAAACCCAGGACTTCCAAATCAAAGATAAAATTCTGCAAGCACATTAGATTTGTGATATTAAACAAGTTAATTAACCACTCACGGCTTCAATTTCTTTGTAAAATAGAGGTAATAGCATCTACTTTATATAGTTGTTTTGAGAATCAAATAAAATTGAAACATTAAAGTTATATAAATACTAGCTATTGTTATTTAAGGAGAGGAAATATATTTACACATCATGTTTGAACATGAATGGAATGAACTCAGACATAAAAAAAGAAAAGAGTTCCACAATAGAAAAGAAAAGAAAATTCTACAAGGTGTTGTTTATAAGAAACAAAGTCGTAGAATTAAAATGGTAGAGAATGTTTTAATGTTTTAGATGAATTCAAAAAATGAAGTGCCAAGGCAGTAACCACACTCTTAGATAAAGTAATATGTGTGACATATTTAAAAGATTAGAAGAGTAACCACATTTTGCTAAAAGGCACCATAAAGAGTAAGATCTTGTCATTATTTAAGATATGTGCAATGAATTGTATGTTATTTAAATTATTACAAGAAATATTTATAAAATTATTAGCATTAGTGGGTCAACTATACAATTTAGAATTATGAAGACTTGGGTTCAAATTTCACCTGTTACAACTTTTCCATTCCTCATTATTTTCAGTAATAAAAGGGAGTATTGAACTCTGACCTTATGGCCACCATCATTATACCATAAACTGACAGCAAATCTATAATATTTGGGTACTTCAATGTGTTCTTTTCAGGACTAGAAATAACTAACAGAGAAGAAAGTAAGGATTTGCATAGTATTTTCAAAAGCTAGATTTAATAGTTCTCTAGTAATTAATGGGAATAAAATTGATTATGCTTATTCTCACTTTTGAATCTCACCATTACAAAAAATGACCATGTTCCTAGGCATAAATACTTATAAGTGGAGAAAAATTAAATGGGCCTTTACTGGCAACACCACAAAATAATTATAATCAATAAAAATGATCTCAACAAATGATTAAAATGTAAATAAATTACTTGAGCCTACACCTAACTAGGGAAAAAAACAAACAAACACAAAAAGAATTTCTTGTGGATCTATGGCTTTTGGTAGGCTGTGGGAGGAGAGGATAAATCATTTAAAAATAAAGAAATAAAAATCAAATTGTTAACATCAAGAGTAGAAAAGGACAACAAATGAAGGCAAAATAAAGGAAATTATTAGAAACTACCTGTTCATATGTCAGCAAAAAATGATATTTTAAATAATGTAGAGGAATATTTACAAAAGTATAAAATATCATTATTAACAAAACAAGAAATAAAGAATTGAATTAACTTACTCAAAGAAAAAAGAAATGAGGTGGTGGGGAGGGAAAGGGAGAGAGGACCAAAATTAATTATAAGTAAGTTCTTTAAAATATTCAAAGAAAAATTAATTCTAATTTTATAATCATTGTTTTCAAAAATAGAGGACAACATCTTACCAGCTCTTTCTTAAGACATATTTGATACTGAAACCTAACCCCTGGAGAGATAAGAAAGATAAAGAAAATAAGTCAGTATCTGATAAATATCAAAGCAAAATATATAGTAAAACATTAGGAAATAATTTACAATAGCATATTAAAATATACATTATTACCAGGTTGAAGTTATATGAGGGATGAAGGATTAGTTCAATATGAGGAAAACTATCAACACAACAGACCATATTAATTTTTTTAAATGTAAACTATGATCATATTAATAGATGGAAAAGGCTTTGGGCAATATTTTATTTATGTTAAAAGAATTTAAAAGCACATATTCCTTAACATGGTAAATAGTGTCTATATGAAACCAATAGCTAACATCAATAACAAAGAAATACCAGGATAATTTCCACTAAGATTAGGAGTAAAGAATGAATGTCCGTTGTTACTATTATTGTTCAACATAGTTCCAGAGACACTTGCTGTAGCAATAAAACAAGAAAGGAAATTAGTGGGTTAAAGAAAGGTAAAGAAGGAATGTAACTATTGTTTTTGTTTGCTGGCTAGTTTGTTTTTCGCATGTGGCATGTTAGTTGTATGGGAATCCAACTACTAGGAAACATTGGAATTATACAAATGGAAATACAAAACATTCATTACAAAAAGCAGTACTAAGTAACTGGAGTGAAATTAATTGCTCATTGCTGGACCGTGAAAATCTATTAAAAATTGTAAGGCTATCAATCAATTTAGAGTCAGTATCATATTTATAATATTACCCAAGGGTTACTTTCTAGAATTTGAAAAATATTAACAATATTCATTTCAAGGGATCAAAAAGTCAAAAAAGATGAAGGAAAGATGAAACAAAAAGGGAGATATCAATAGTGAAATTCAAAATATAATAATTAAAATAATTTGGTACTAGTTAAAAATAGAAATGCTCATCAGTGGGAAAGATTACCTGGAAGCTATCAAATATGATAGCATGATAAACACAAGGATACCAAGTACTGATTTTAGGTATATTTAGGTATAATATTTGACAAAAATTACCAGTCATTTGCCTGACATAAATTAAATTTAGGACAACATCACATCATATGCAATAACAATGCTCAAATGAATGTGTGAACTAGATATAAAAGGGCATGCCATATATAAATTAGAAAAGGAGAGATATGAGAGCTATGTATAAGACAAGTGAACCAGGGCTTTGCTCACCCAGCATGTGAAGACTGCTTCGGCCAAACAGGTGTAAGAAACCAATAAGAAGGTTCAACGGCTGAGAGGGCGACGCGGCAAAGCACTGTGGAGTGCTTAGGGCATGTTGGAGCACAAAGGACAACACAGCCATCCAATGCAGCTGAGGAAGTCTCCAGGTGTAATGACTTTTCGTGCCACTGGACCCAGGCTTCCAATGCCGAGAGAGTGGGACTGTCTCTGTGCATGGACTTTTCCACTTAAATCTTCACACACAAGTGTCTTTGTGCACAAAAATGCACAAAGACAATCGTCATCCTCGGTTACCAAGAGACTACTACGATACAATAAGACAAGAGTTTTTTACCAAACCAAGAGACTGAGAGAAGTCGGTAAGAATATAAGCAGACAATTTTGATTACATAAAATAGAAAACTTTTTTGCACAAACCAAAAGCAATGTTAAAATAAGTACTCCGTTCAACACAATACCTACAGGAGACTGCAGGATGAATTGTGTGTCTTACTTCTTTCAGGATGGGCAGTGGACTATGCACAAAATGGGGTAAACATTTCCAGACAGAACCATTGCAAACAGAATTAGTTTTGCTTTAACTATGTTTTTTTGGAAAGTGGGAGAAGTGAAAGAGACTGAGCAAGGAGTGGTAGTAGTGATGAAAATTAAAAGGAGGATGAGAAAGAGAAGAGCATCAATTAACTGTTTAGAAACACACAATGGAGCTCAGAAGGGAGTTCAGAAGAGGATATGGACAAGCTAGGCAATGTTAATACCATCACATTTAGTTCAATGTATATTAAGAAAAACATTGTAACAGCTTTAGTTTTGTCTAACATCTTGAATTCTGGGCTTTCTTTTTGTAAGGAAAGTTTATTGATGATCTAGTTAATAACATTTTAAAAGTTATTTGTAATAATAAAACATTAAGTAAAAATAATGGAATGATTTCTAGCCTTTCTAAAATAGCCCAGAGTGACTTACCCATTTGAATGACCAGAAGTTATATTGATGCTTTTTACTCTTAAAAATTTGGGAAGGCATGTGCTCCATACAGAATGCAATGATCCCCTAGTAGTTTCAACAGTCATACTTGTTCATGAGTCTCTAGAAGTGTCTAAGTTGACCCAAAAGGTATTTGTTGCATTGTACACTTAATTTTATTTCTGTTCCCTTATTTGTAATGCATTTAAATATTAAATACTCAGATTTTATTGTTATATCATTACATAAATCTAATTTTTAAAATAAAAAGTATTTCTAAAATATAGATAATTTTCTTATATTGGCTATGGGTTTTTTTAAGGATAAGAAGTTAATCACCCATGAAACTGATTCCTTAAGTATTTAGGACTCCTGTTATTGAAACTCCTTCCATCAATATAATTTATCAACTCTCCAGTAATTTATAGTCCTTGAGAGTTGTTTGGAGAAGTGAAAAGTTTGAGATTTGCCAAAATTGAGATCCAGATAAAGCAAGAAATCATGTATGGGTGTGATGTAAGACCTAGTCAAACAGTTGTGTGGTAGTACTTGTTAATTTAATGTTTAATTAATTAGATTTTTAAGGTTTAAATGGTATTTGTTCCACTAGCTAGCTCGGATGGATGTTGCTTTTGAGAAAAGATTTGAACTCATCATTGCCTTATTGCTTTGGGGAAAGCCTTTAACATTCTTGTTTTCAGTGGGATCAGTCGTACAGTAGAGTGTAATCCACAAAATGCATGTTAGATTTGGATTTGTTCTCTTCAATGGACTGCAGTTTCTATTCTCTGACAAGTAACCATGCCTATTTTTACACCATCCGTGGGTGCTTAAATCAAAGAATAACTAACATAGCATGAGGGTAGAAACAAATATTCTTTAGAGACTGGTTGTACTATTTTAATATTTTAAATTTTTCCCAAAAAAATCAATAGCTTCCTTCCTTGCTCCCTACTTTTTTTTTAATTTCAGAGAATTTTAGAGCAGTGGTATCAAACAGAAATAGAAATAAAATAAAACCCTATGGGAAACATATCGACTTAGAAATCAACAAATTGACATTATTTATGATGTATTTTTATTTATTTAATTAAAACATTTCTTAGTTTTCCTTTAATCTGTCTTGGGTCACACTTGGGAGGGGTTAGGATTTTGAAACCTCTGCGATAGAGCGTAGGGGAAATAAAAAAATGTATAAGACATACAAACACTGCCCTCATGGAGTTTACAGTCTAGTATATTTAAAGGAACAAATGTAGATAACTCTAATGCCCAACATTGCATAAATACTTTAGAGGATCACCAAAAAATGAAAAAAAAAAGTTTTGTGAGGCTAATGCAAGTATCTTTATTTACCAGTGAGATAAAGGTAGGCTTCATGGAGGATATAGGAAGTAAAAACCCAAGGACTATGTGAACTGTCAAGGGTAGGAAGTCATTCAATAGGTGTCATATTCAGGCTCAGATAACATTCTAAGCAGAAGTAGCAGAGGACATGGCATTCAGGGTGACACACACACACACAAAAAATTTTGATTGGAATATAAAGGGCATAAAGGGTTGAGGGCCTTGAATGCTTAGCTAAAGATTTTATTTTTAATTTGGAAAAATATTAAGGAGTCCCAGCAGATTGTTTTAGCAAAGGAATAGCACAAAATCTACACATATCCAGAACTGGTATGAACAACGGAATTGTTTGGAGAAGAGCACTGGGGAGAGTCAGACAAGTTTTACCTAATCCATGTGTTTTCTGACCACTACATTATCAAAATGTAGATAATTTTTAAATGCTGTTTATCAGAGAAGGGAAGGAAGACATTGGGATGATACATGATGGAATAAAAAGGCCAAAGAGAGGATCAGAGCAAGTTATTTGCAAATGAGATGGAGCTGGGGAAATGAAAGAGATGAAAGATGCAGGAGGAAGAGGGACAGTCACTGGAGAAAGGTCTGGAGAAGATAGGAGGAAATGGGTAAAAAGCACAGGTTAAAGAATCAGGAAAAGGGTAATGTGTAGTAACCAAGAGAAAGGAGCCAAGGATGAAGGGATAGTGACGGTAATTTTTTTTTTTCAGAAATATTCAATGTAGCATGCAAGTAAAGAATGTGAACAAATAGCTATGACAGTCACAACTGCTTTTTTGATTCATTGTAGAAACATCTACGACAGTGAGGTTATTGAGCAAACTACAGAACTGTTGCATTAACTTTGAATGGAGATGGATTCATTTAGGTTGACAGTGAAACTTCATTTCAACTAGCTGGCCTCTGAGGCTCCTACCAGCTTATACTTAGGACTTCTGAGGCTCAGTAGGGCAGAGAACGCCCCAAAGACCTCTGTTCCAATAGAAACTACCTTTTATATTTTCATTCACCCAATCCAATTCAACAAGAATTATTTACTAATTATTCACAGTGTATAAGACAATGTTCTGGGGCTGGACAGAAAGAAACAGACACAAATGTTCCCTTCTATCAAGGAGTTTTTGCTCTCGGGAAGGGAAAAGGAGACAGAAAATATAATATGTATATAGGTAAATGCAAAGTATATGTGAAATGAATAAGAATGATACCTGAAAAATAGTTATACTATCTATCCTTGAAAAACTCTATGGGTAGTAGAAGACTTTACCTTCTCATGTTCATAGGTCTTTAATTGTTAGGAAGCATTTTCTTTATATGAACCTATTGTTCCCAGTAAGATTAGATAGTCTGTTCTCTCTTCTTCATGACAGGCTTCCAAAACCTAAGGACTATGTGCATGTCCCAATCATCCCTGCCAAGACTTGTCTTCTCTAGTTTAAACAATCGTGCTTGTTCTTGGTTCTAGAGACCCTCACCCTAGCTTTTTTGATCACCCTGATGTCCTCACCTAAGCCTCTCTGTTTGGGCTCGGATAATGTCCTTACCACCCTTATGATCCCCTTCTCCATATGCAACCTGCTTCATAATGATTTGCTGTTTAACCTTCAGATTATCAACCAGCGCTTTCTACTGGCTCTTCTTTTCTTCTTTATTTCCCTTAGAGCAAAATACAGTGGAAGGAAATGAGAACACATTAGATCAAATCTCACCTCTCATGCCTATCTACTTGTGGGCTCTTGCTCAAATCACTTCTCCCAAGGCCTCAGTTTCCCCAACTCTACAATGAGAGTGTTAGCTAAATGGCCTCATTAGTCTCTTTTACTTCTGAGGAACTGATCCATTTTTTTCTTACTTCTGCCTGCTCCCCAAACCATAACTTTTAAAATTTATTTTCATTCTCTTCCTACCCATACAATCTCTCTCTCTCTCTCTCTCTCTCTCTCTCTCTCTCTCTCTCTCTCTCTCTCTCTCTCTCTCTCTCTCACACACACATACACACACACACACACACACACACACATACACACACACACACTGAGAAGCTTCCATTTAGTTAGTTTAATAGTACATTATAAGCACATCTAGATGTCTTTCCTAACTCCAGATATCAAGACCTTGCTGGAGTCTTGTGGGAGACAAAAACAAGGTTACTCAATCGGATTTGGGTTAAGTGGCACTTGGTGAGTCAAGCAGATTTGGAGAAAATATTGAATTGCCAACATCATCCTGTTCTTCAACCAGTAGCTACAGCCAGTGCTCATACTGTGGGGCAGAAGGAAGGGGCCACCGCTGTAACCTCTCAGCCACAATAACATACAGATGCCAATGCCAAAATTAGCATCATCAATCACTCAGGATGGTGTCAGCTATTTTTTGCCAGCTGAAGCTGGCAACTTCTTTGTTGTAGGTTTAACACACAGTTTAACTCTGTGGCAACCATCCATTATTAGATTCTTAATATATAATGGAAATAATTCTTAGAGGACTATGACTAAGACCAGTTCCCAAGTTAGGTCTCATCTCCATTCAGGTTACACTGTCAACAATCTCTGAGCAGCTCTCTAAAGTAGTTTTCATTTATATACCAATCACATGTGGCTATTTACACATGATTCATGGATTCCAGGAAGGGCAGGGCTTTAAGTAGACATAAAGTCTCTTATTTGAAGGTCAGTGTGGCTTTGTTTATGAAGTCAAAAACATGAAAGATTATCCAGTGCTTTTAAAAATACTCAGGTGCAAAGGAAATGTCAGTTAAACATCAATTCTTCCAATAACCAGAGAAAAATTCTCCCCATAGCATCTTATTCACAGAGTATAAAAACAAAAAAACTCAGAATGTCCAAGTTGGAAGGAACCTTCAAGCAATTTCTGGACTACTTCAAGAAAGAGCACAAGCTACATCACAATACTGTTCCAGGGTGTGTCTATGCTCTACTTCTTTGTGCCATCTAATAAGCTGAAGGATTGGATGGACCAACAGAAGATGGAGATTGTGAGTCAGGTGTCAAAATGAAAGCTTAGCTGCCATTTGCAAGTGCTAGTCCTAGAGCTATCCTGCAAAGAAGACAGCATAGAGGATATGGACTTGCCCTATATGCCCTACACAATCTGCTGACCCCTTTTCCCCTCTTCTGTCCTCTCCCATAACTTTCCCTCATTGTGCTGAAATCCTCCCACTAACCCCATACTCTTTGCCTAGGGCATTGGAGGTCACGACTTTGGACTGAACTCAGAATAAAGTTATTGATGGAACTCCCCCAAAGTCCATAAAGTTAGATCATGTTCTACCATATATGAAATTTCTCTGTAGCATCTTCCCATCTTCCATGGAATTAAAACCCCATTTCCTCAAATAGGATCCAAATCTAGACCTCTAAGGTCCTCAAGCTATTCAAACCTCCCCTCTGTGACATTTCATTAAATTTGCCCAGCCTGATCAATACTACATGTTCTAGCCTTGACCGTATGTCATCTCCTGAATATTTGTCAGTTGTGTCTCTGAATTCTTTAAACTATTTCATAAAATAATTAATGTTGAAATATTAATAATGCCCTAGTATTTTTTAAATTTAAAATGTTTTTACTACTATGGAATTACCAAATACCAACAAATATGACCACTCTCTGTATAAAGAAAAATAAGAAAAGATAACTATATATAAATTGTTCCTGGAAATATTTATCCTTCTTAGCTTTATCTCTTTCAGGTAGTGGCACAAGTGATAGAATGCCAGACCTAAAGTCAGGAAGACTCATCTTCTTGAGTTCAAATTTGACCTCAGAAACTTACTAGCTATGTGATTCTAGGAAAGTCATTCAACCCTTTTTGCCTCAGTTTCCACATCTATACAATGAGCTGAAGAAGGAAATGGCAAACCATTCCAATATACTTCCAAGAAAATCCCAGATAAGATAACAAAGAGTCAGGCATGACAAATGGTTGAACAATAATAAATAGCAATATCTCTTGGAATCTGTTGTTATGGTTGTCATTCCTGTCTGGCTCTCTGTGACCCCATTTGGGTTTCCTTGGCAAAGATACTGGAGAGGTTCACCATTTCCTTCTCCAAATAATTTTACAGACGAAGAACTGAGGCAGAGTTAAGGGACCTGCCATATTTGAATTCCCGATTCCAAGCCCAATTCTTTAGTACTATGCCACCTCGTTTCCCTTCTTAGAATTTGTATCTTCTTTCAAAGTGTTGCTTATGCCACCTAAGAAAGCCTTTCTTGATTCCTCCTATTGATTTATACTCTTTCATTCCTCAAATTTTCCCAAATGTCCTTTTCCCTTTATATATTTTATGTCTAAGTATAGTGTCATCTCCTTTAGTGTCATGCACTTTCCATTTCTGAGTGAGTACTTCCTACCACTATCCCTTTGTCCACAGTAGTTCTTTAATAAATATTTTTTTAATTGGGCTAAAGCAGGAAGTCTAAGTGTTCCACATTTTCCAGGTTTCCAACCTAGTGCTATTTATAGCCCTTTCTCCCTCGCCTGTGATGAGTGTTGCTTTGGCATTGTTCATTCAAAATATTTCCCTCACAGATATCCGATGCCCATTTCACACCTAGAAACTGTACAAAATTCCAAATGAGTGCGGCTGTTCTCCTCCAGCCTATGCCTTTGTGGATACAAATAATGAGTATGTTTTAATCATTGGAGGAGAGAAATGACTCATTTTTCTTAAACCCCAGTTTTTCTTTTTTTTCTCTCTTTCAGGTCATTGAGGAGAAAATACTGGATCCAGTGGTCTGGTCGTCATGTCTAGTTGGAGCTGAACTTCAGGGTTACAGCATCAGATGAAAAGCAAAGAGAGCACCAATAATCATACCTGTCAAGAAAGAAGCTATGAACAAGCGGTGTAAAATTCTTTACGAAGGCAACTCTATACCTTCTTTCTCTGGGCCTGACCCCCTGCCAATCATGTGCTCTTTACACACACAGCCCTTCCATTCATCTCCCTGGGAGTGTTCTGTGTGTAAAAATGAAGGCTTCTCCATATGCTGCGGGCTCCATCTGCAGACTTTAATACTCGAAAGAGGGGGAAAAAAGTCGGTGGCTTTTCAATAGCTTCCCAGGGCCAGGGATGGAGTGAGTCTTTGGTTTAAACCTTTTCCAGAGATGAACACACCCATTATTAGTCTATAGATCAAACTGCATCAGTTCAAGGATTTTGCCACTTCAGATAAGCCCTTCTCATCCCTTCCCATTGACATTATCATCCTCATGCCCTATGCTATATACATATTGCAGAATTGTTTGAATTGGACTTCCAGTTTATAACAAATGCAAAACTTTTTTTCTGAAAAAAAATAGCAAGTTATTATACTATATTTATACTGTATTCAGGTTGTAGAAGCAATTGGCTTTTTACTCTTGGTGTTTCCATGAATTTTATTATGCATTAATTAATAGAATGGGGCAATTTTAGGTCACCTTTTGCTTTCTTAGCAGCAAGGGTAGAGAACTCTAGTACTGTATTTTTAAACTTAGGTATTGCTTGTAACTACTATTCTGAGATCTAACTGAATATAATGTATATTTAATTCCATAAGATATATATTGTCAGATTGTATTTGTTACAGATTTATGGTCTTTTCTTACTATCTATATTCAAAATCTGGTAAGAGAAAACTAGAACAAAGAGGCCCAGCTTCACTGAACAGTAAACACATGCTAGATAAAACCCAGAATTCTGTATTTTTAAGTTTTATATTTTATGGTTAAAAAACTCTGGAGAAATGTAAAGTGTTTCTATCTACACTGTCATTCTGTCTTAGAGATTTATTTGATATCAAAGTTTAGAGCTTTACAAACCAAATTATAATATATGTATATATAAGTATGTATATGAATATATATACAAACACACATACACAAATAATACGTTATTCAAAGCCTTGATGGTTAGCTTCCCAAAGATTGTTAGGTGGATATCTCTGAGATTAAAAGATTCAAAGTAATGATCATTTCTCTTGAAAATTAAGAGCAAGAAACAATGGATTTCTATGCTCTCGAGTCTAAATGCATAGATAACAATTCTTCTAGGGCAAAGAAAAGGATTCTAACTTCTAACCACATCTATGTGTAATTGGTAAAGACAGTGAAGAATATTTCAGTAAGGAATATTTACCCAGTTGACAATTAGGTATAAAATAAAAGTTCATGCTGACACACAAGAAGCAGCACTAGCTCGACTGAGAAAAAGAGGGGAACTAGCCGATGAATTTTCCTTGACCAGGGAGAAATAGAATAATCACCTAAATAATGGAATAACAGCGTTGAGAAAATCTAATAACCCAAGGGAGGTATATTTAGTAAGATTTTTTCTAATTAACTGAAGAAACACACTACTTGTTCTCAGATAGTGGAACTGTTGTGCACGATGATATTTTCCAATTCTCCTTCCAAGATTCAGCAAACAATTTACGATCATAATAGGTAGTTCCGCTTAGCCATCTTCAACAGTGATAATTACCCCACAACAGAGAACACAAGCCCACTGAAAGACAGAGAGTCTGGAAAAACAGGCCACCAGCCACTTTGCCAGTTTCATGCTGAGGTAACTAAATGCCAAGTTCTTCAAGCCTATTATCTCTGAACTTGAAAGAACTAAAGTATGATCTCCCAGAGTGCTACACCATGCAGCTAGCCAAGATGACGAGAGAGAAAGAATATGGTGAGAGAAAACCCTTCTATGCTATTTGCTAAGCTTGCAAAAGGTAGTTTTTCCTTTTTTAAACAGGCTGTTTGTTAATCCTCAGACAAACCTGTTAACCCAATTCTTCTTTATGGAAGTCCTTGGTCTTTTACAAGGGAGAAAGTCCTTTCTTCACCACGCTCGCAAATTTTAACATTTAATGCATTTAACTAATTCAGAGGCTAGGACATCTTTACTTGACCACAAATCTTGTCTGAATATTAAAGTCACTATGTGATTTTACATTAATACAAAAGGATTGTTATTTTTGTTTGTCATTTCAGAAAGATTTTTCAAAACCAAATGCCAAGTGGGAAAACTTTTCATGCATTTGAAACCTAATACGGCAGTATTATATGGTACAGCAGTGACCAGATCATAGATGCAGGGCTGAATAGGTTATCTATATAACCTGGTGGTTATCTAGTCTCTTTTATTTTGCACAAGAGAAAACTGAGGCAAAGACTTATATATGGTCACCGATAATCTTGAAAGAAGCCAGGTATATGATACTTTGATTCAATAACTCTTAAGTATTGATAATAAACATATGCCCATTTTTCCCATAATGAGCTCCTGCTAAATCTATATCATGTCTCTTGAAAAGTCATCTTAAGAAGACTAGATTGTGTCTTCATATCTGTATTGTTTGCTGATCATTAGCAAATAGAAATACTTTCAACAGTTGTCAGAAGTACAATTTCTCCTTTCTCAGTTGGTTTCTCTATCAAGGTAATAGTTGAGATGGCATAGTCTGGTATTGGGTGTTAGCTCTTTCAGACCTTATTGAACCAATAAGGAGAAAAAGGGATTTTGCTATTCCAAATTGTATTAATGCTGTGATAAGCAATAATATTCCATTTGGGAAATCGAAGATGATGATGATAAAGACACAGTGGGTTCATGTTTAAGCCAGCCAGCATTACATCATGCATCATAAGTGAACAAGGAATTAAAAATTTGTTCAAGTAACATTTTTATGACCCTCTATCAATAACCCTAGTAACATTGGGCTCCTCTGGGACAGATTGATCATCCTTGGTACTAAGTGGCTATGTCTCCTTAATTACAATGTTATGATGTAAGCTACAAGAAACAGATGATCTAAACTCTTCAATGGAGTATTTATATTTTGATTTTGTTGCTATTTGAAAGAGATTCTCTGGAAAAGAGATAATGAGCTCAAATTACAATTGACTGTGGAAAGAATAAGAGACTTTTTGAGCTCCCTCAATTGTATAATCAATAAGGAGCTCTCTCTAACTACATGAATCACCACTATCTTTTAAGACAATTCTAAGACCTAAATGCAAAATCTAGTATTTACAGGCTTTTTTATGGATTTAAGTCTCTCTCTCTTAGAATGCAGAGGGATTACACCAATTTTCAAAAGCAGTTTTCAACCATGATAACATTAAATTGATTTTCTATTTTTTATGGTGCTGTGGGGGAAGCCCAGGATTTAGGGTCAGAGGACCTGAATTTAAATGCTGCCTCTTATTCTAACCACCCATATGACCTTGGGCAAGACACACAATCACCCTGTGCCTCAATTTCCTCTTTTGTACAATGAGGAGGTTAGACCTTTGACATCACTTGCAGCTTTAGCTCTATGATCCTATGACCCATAATTATTTACTCAACTGTATCTATCTGGTACCTGCACATGTGAATACTTATGCTACTCTGAAGATCCATGGTTACTTAGGAATGTATAGATAATAGTTACCATTAAAAATGTATCCAAATATTCAATTACACCTGTAAATGAAACCAGCTCAAGAAGGGATTATAAATACGAGAAGCTTAACTACTGCAGGTCAAGAGGAGACCTCAGACCATTTCTAGGCTGTCCCCATTCCCTTCCTTTGGATAAGCTAAAGGGGTTCCAGGGCTGACTTGGGACACAAATATACCTTAGGACAGTAGATATTTGGTTCAAAAATTCCTAGGTAAACCCTGACATTTCTATTTAGGGGCAGCTTGAATGGGATTGCAATCCATGCCAGAACAGGGATTATCCACATAGGGAAAATCACAGATTCTTGAACATTTCTAAAATAGTAATAATAAATATAAAGGATGTGGCAAAAGTCTTAGCTTTAGCAGCTTAAAAATGTAAGAAGATTTTTGGCACACAGTATAATTCTTCATCTCTAAACAATGTACAGCTTGTACTGATAGGTTAAATGTTACTTATGAATTCCATCACAACAAACTGAGAGATGATAATTAGATAGCATTGATAGTAACTTACATTTCTCCAGCCCCTTAAGTCTTCCAAAGTACTTTCTTCATAATTTCCCTTGAGGTGAGAATATATTATTATCCCCACTTGGCACACGAGAAAACAGGATTCAGAAATGTTAAGTTACTCATTGTCATGTAAATACCAAGTGTTAGAAAGAAAATTCCAATTTATTATGTGGTTCAGTAGAATAAGTCCTGAGTCTGGAATCAGAGGAGGAAGTTCAAATCATGGTTCTATCACTTAATACCCATGTAACCTTAGACAAATCCTTTGATCTCTTTGGACCTCAGTTTCCCAATCTGTAAAGTAAAAGGGTGGGATCACTAAGATTCCTTTCTGCTTTAAACTTGTGAGTCTATATTCCAAATTCAATATTCTAACTACCATGCCATTCTGCTTCTTTTCATAAGCCCTTGTTAAATAAATGGGAATGAGTTCAAAGAATACTTAGAAGGGTTTGATTTCATTCAAATCATTTCATTCAAACACCAGTGATTTTTACAACATTTTTTTATTTCCCTCTATTTTCCCCTATCCTCAAGGAATTCAATAGTTTCCACAAATCTATTTCCTGATTCTCTCCCAGCTCTCTGTCTTGGTTTCCTCCTGGTGTTCCCAATCTTGGTTTACATAAGGAAGAAATTCACCATGCTATTTAGTTTGTGATCCTCCAAGTAGCTACTAAGATCCTGGTGGGTACACCTGCCACCTTAAAAGAATTCCCTCACTTCTTACCCAGGGAATCATGGAAAGTCATTGAGTACTCCTTCAATGGTATATGTGAACTCATTTTTGCAACTGGGTATAAGAATTTGATTCAGTAGTTTGCTATATTCCCAGTAGGAGGGACCGCCCAGTATCATTATCCTCAATTTTCCTAGATAGTTGATACTTAGTATGTGGGTAAAATGATTTGAAAAGCATAAAGCATTTAAATTAAATTAATTTAATTTAATTTAATTTAAGGTATTCTTTTATTAGTCAATGTTTAATACAATTACAGCATCAGGAGTTCTATAAAGCATTCAGTGGCAGAAATAGGATTGGAACTTTAAGTGCTTTGTATGTTTTATGAGAGGAAGTATGTTGCAAAGGAAAGTACCGTACCTAAATTCAACTTCTGGCTTGGTCTTTTACTCCCTGTGTGACTTTGGGCAACTCAAGTGGCCTCTCTGGTTCTCAACTTCCTCATCTGTAAAATGAGGGAGTTGCATTGGATCAGAAGTATCAAAAAGGCTAGTATCATTCCCAAACACAGCCTGATCAGATTAAAGAGCAATTGAAAATGATTTACAAACACATACACACAACATTTAAGTGTCCCCTTTCTATTTGAGTTTATCAGCACAGACTAAATGACCTCTAAGGTCCTTTTCAATTCTAGATCTATGATCCTGTATTAGGTTATATTAATTCCCAGGAAAAATACTTCAGATGAATGGTTAAACATTTGGAATCCAGAGATTTTCTGATATATAAGTGTTTTGATGCCTTTTCAATATTATTTCTTGAAAAAACCACTGTGTCTTCTTGGTGCTACAACATATGGAAGAAGAAATTCAATCCTTGCTACAAAGGACTTATTCTAGAAACACAGTGTAGAGTAATACCCAATGATACTTTAGGTTTATGGGATATAATATGACATTTGTAATGTTGTCTTGCCATTGCATGCCCATCATGTATCTCACAAATTTTCATCATTTTTATGAACTGCAAAATATGGTGCAGTGTTTCAACTTGACCAAAGTGGTATTATTCTGCTGGGAAGTATAAAATACTAGACATACAACTGGAAGTGGTGTCTTTATTATCAAAAAGTGACTTTCAATTACTTTGGGAGTTGTATTTAAAGGATTATCTGGTATCAAAGGTTCCTGGATTTTTACTTGGGCTGAGCTTATTAAAGCAAAATCTTGGTTACTCATGCCTCCCTCAGCACTCAGCCGTAATGACTTCTCACATGACTCAAATTCACATACTCTCCAATACTCTCCAGTGGAGGTATTATCTCAATAGTATGGGTAAGCCCTCCAATGTTACAGCTTGAAATCCAGCAACACCTGGCCATTATGTTGGTCTCTTGTATAGTTTCTTTTATAATCTACAATGGGAGATGGGAGTGGGGGTGGGAGTCTATTCAACACTGTAAGGGTTTCCCATTTATTTTCCAGATCTCTGAATACCAATAGAACACAAAGTGTCCACCACTGAAGACTCAGTATTGCTGTGGGACTAGCCAATCTTTTTTTTTTCTTCTGGTCTTAGATTTTTCTTAGGCTATTGCCACACTGAGTCACCTGCATAATAACTCATTGATCATGAGTTACACTCACATTGACCTTTGTGTGATCCTTAACTTCACTTCTTTGGAAACTATGGTATTATTCTATCGATTATAGCCATTTATCACCAGAAGAATATTAGTATTAAAACTATTGACCTTTGTTTCATGAATGTACTGAGGACCATTAAAGTAACTATGACATCCCAAAAGCAATCCATCCTGCTCCGCTACTGCTGTTCAATTTTTGACCCAGCTCCACTGTCTATTTGTAGTGCCTGTATAAGATATATGAACTGATGAACCATCTCTGAGTTCTCTATCTAACTGCATGTTATGATCTGGGCAGTAAGCATTTTTCATCTACTTTTTTTTTTCTGTGCAGATAGATAGGGCAAAGTCTTGAGTAATTATGGATCTCTATAGGAAGATTCTGCAATTTTCCCGGGATTGATTTGATCAGCAAGATGTCATCTACAAGTGAAAGCATCTGGAGAAGCTCACAGTCTGTGTGGAATCTCTATTTGTAGACTGTGCTGGATATCCTTCATGATGTTCACATACTTAGTAACATTTATTCTCACTCTTACATTGTTTATTCTCCTTGCTTCATCATCAGAGGGAACATTTATTTTAATTTCCACTTAGATATTTTGTAGTATGAAACAGCATGTCCATATTGAAGGCAACACGTTTTAAATTATTTCAGTGCCTAGTCAATTAAAAATTCATTTGTTAGTTTTAGTTCATTACTCTGTACTTTAAAATTCACAACACATCATTTGAAATGGTCATAAATCTGCCAACACGTGTGATGTCCTACTTTGATTTTTAATGGATATTTAATAACATCAGTAGGTATATATTGCAAATTCCTTCTTATATGGAATTCTGGTTACCACTCTTGAATAATTTTTTATGGGATTGCTCCCACACACTGAAAGTCTTCTTTTGATTATTTTGGCATAAAGGTACCTATGTTGCATACAGGTTATCTTTCTTTTTTTTTCTCCATCTCTCTTCTTAGTTAGCCTACCTCCACTTATAGTTACTTATATCCTTTAAGCCTTTTTTCTTCTATCTGTCATAATTGGTAATATACCACAGCCTCTTCACAGCCACTGTCTCCTTTTATTTTTATTTTTTATAATCCTTAACTTCTATCTCCAACCATTGTCTCTTAACTGTCCTTGAATCATTATTTTAGTTTCCCCAAGATCACTGGATTCCATGGTTAGAATTGTAAACTATTAAGAGCCATAAGAAAGATTGCTTCAGAGCACTAATAATAAGGGAAATATCCAATAAATTCAGTTTTAGCATATAGCTAGAAAATTGACATAGCACTGAAAATTATAGAAATAGTTTTGGATGAGATGTAAACAGTAGGCAAACTTATGCACTGCTGGGGAATCTATGAATTGCTCTAATAAGTCTAAAAAGACATTTGAAATTATTATGAGTCAATAAGACATCCAAAAGCTTTAGTAGTTGTCCTATCATATATATGTACATACATAACATGTATGTGTGCATATATGAATGTTCTAAAGAGATCTAGAGATAATAAAGTTCAAGATATATCAAAATTCTTATAGCAACTTTTTTTTGCAGCAGCAAAAATTCAGAAATTCTTTACCTATTTAGAGAATGGCTAAATCAGTTGTGATACATGAATTTGATAGAATACTATTGCAGTATAAGAAATAACATTAAGAAAAGAGATAACATTAAGAAAAACAAGGAATCAAATGGGAAGAGTCATATGAATTGATGCAAAGTGAAGTAAGCAGAACCAGGAAAAAATATACACAATCCCTGCAATAATAATAATAATAATAATAGAACAAGAATAATAGTGGGAAACACCTAAATAGAACTCTAATTATATCTTTTAAATCTTACCTTCTGTCATAGAATATATACTAAATATTGGTTCCTGGGCAGAAGAACAGTAAGGGCTAGGCAACAGGAGCTCCATTGAGCCACCTAGCTGCCCCAAATGCTGCAATTATAGGAATACATCTCCTTTATTTATAGAGTTTGGGACATATTAATATGGAATGCTACATATACAGTCAGAATTAACTGATGTGTAATTTTACTGTTATATAGGGTTTTTTTTTTCTTTTTTAGTCTTTGTTATAAAGAATGGCTTTCTGGGTGAGGAGAGAGGAAACCTACACTAGGAAAAAAAGTTTTGTAAGATGGTGCAGTAAAGAGTGCCAGGCCAAGAGTCCATCTTCATTAATTCAAACCTGGCCTCAACTACTTCCTAGTTGAATGAGCCTAGGCAAGCCACTTAACGATATTTATCTTACTCAATTCCTCATCAATAAAAATGAGCTGGAGAAGGAAATGGCACACCACTCTAGTATCTGCCAAGAAAACTCCAAATGGGGATTCACCAAGAGTTGGAAATGACTGAACAACAACCACAACAATAAAATAAGCAATATCAACATTTTTAAAGAAAAAAATGAACTTTGGTAGTAGTGAGGACACTGGAAGTGCTGAAAAATTGTGCAAGTATTATCTGACCTTAGTTATACCTCAACCCAATTCATTGTCAATTTGCAGTTTATGTCTAAGATATATACAAATAGGATGATAGCTCTAGATTTGGAAAGAACATAAGATGCAATCTAGTCTAAATTTTTCATTTTTACATATCAAGAAACTGAAGTCAGGGAGATTAAGTGATATTCCTATGTTCCCCCTGGTGGTAGGTTTCAGGTAAAATTTGAACTCAAATCTTCTGGCTCTAAACCTAGTATTCTTCTCCACTCTACCATTAATTCGGTGGGCTTTCTATCAAGCTGTATGTCAAAAGTTGGACAAAATTCATTTTTCATCCATTCTTTCTCTGTATGGATGATAAAACCAATCTCTTAAATAATAATGGATTTTACAGGGTAGGTTTTAAAGTATTCAAAGTTTTAATGATATTGATATATCATATATGACGAAGAACTATTAGTGTAATTTTCCATTAGTACAGAAGCCCTCAGAGTAGATCCTCCTTGGGATAGCTGTCTCGACAACAGTGAAAAAACAGGTAAATATGGACTTCTAGGAAACTTTTATACATGGAAAGCTTTTAAAGCTGCATCTTGATTTAATAAGGCAAATGTTTTTCTCAAAAATAAAGATGGTTTGGGCTCTTTTTTAGTCTCATTTTGGTGATTTTTTGCCATTAATTAAATTTCTCTAATAAATGAGAATAGAGGATCAAAGTCTTTCCAAATGTCCCTCTCTTCCATTAAAAAAAGACCAAACAAACTCTTGACTTCCATCTTAGAATCAATACTGTGTATTAGGTTCAATGCAGTAGAGTGATAAGGGCTAGGCAATGGGGGTTAAGTGACTTGCCCAGAGTCACACAGTTAGGGAGTGGCTGGACTAGATTTGAATCCAGGACCTTCCAGATTTATGCCTGGCTATTAATCTACTGGCCACCTTGCTTCCTTCATCCCCTATTAAAAATGTCTCCCATTTCCCTTTTTGAAGATTATTTTTGATGTTGGACAGTTAGTTATAAGGCGTCTTGGAAGACAATGTTTTCATCTTCCTTTTTTTGTATTCCCAGTGTTTAGCATATATCCAGACACTTAAAAATGTTTCTTAACTTAATATGACTTGACTGGAGCCTACAAATCTTTTATTTTTATTATATCAAACCATATTTTTACCATAACTTTTTATCATCCAAGCCTTATATTGAAAGTCCCAAATAGGTATATATAAATGTTGAAGGTGTATTGAGGTATGAAGGTTGAGACTTCATTTATTTGCTCTTGTCAAGTAATGTATATTATTTTTCCTAATTAATTTTCTGAAATATTTGTTGGCAAATCACTTGGATTTTATTCATGGTGGTTTACTGGATTATGTTCATCATGAAGCACCACAAGAGCATCATTATATGGTCTTTTTTTGTTTCCGACTATAAGATGAAACCAAGTTCCCTAATTCTGTTTCTTATATGCGTATCTCTAAAAGAACAACAACAACAAAAAAAAAACTATTCTTTCATTCAACTGCAACTTTTTAATATAACTTTTCATTTGTAGCAATAATGCTAATATGATTTTCCAAAAAAAAAAACCCCAACCCCAACAACCAATGCCCAGCATCTAAAGGCATTTTAACTTATCTCTAACTTGAATAAGCAACAAGAAAGATTGATCTGTGCATATGGAATAAAAACATGGTGGCACTGCAACATAGATGCAAAATTTAGATAATATAAAAGAAAAATGACCAATCTGGGGGAGCTAATCTTACTCATGAGAATTGGAATTATCACATATTCATTTATTTATTTTATATCAGTCTCCTGGGCTGTTACTCTGGTAAAAGATGTATAAACTTGGCGTAAAACATCTACGAATAAAATGAAAATCAGAACCCATAATTTGGAGAGGTTTGGGGGATATGAAAGTCATTTACCTTTTATTCTTAGAATTTTCTGTTTCCCAGGATGTTCACATTTTTCTTCTCTCTTTTTATCTCTCCTTTTCATTTTCTTTCCTTGACCTGGATGGCACCTACTTCTTTCTTTGTCCCTAAAGACCTCTATATCTAAAACCAGCTAGATTATATAAAAGCTCGAGCCCTAAATCTACAGGCAGGAAGGTTTTAGTTCAAATCCTGATGCAAACACTTACTAGCAGTATAACTGAGCAAGTTATTTTCCCAATCTTGAGTTTCCTCACCTCACAGAGTTTTTAAGATTAAATGATTCAATATATAAAGTGCTTTTCAGATATTGAAGTGCCATATAATACTAGCTGTTGCCATGAATATCTATTTCATATGTTCATCACATGAGAATTAAGACTTATTTGAAAATGTTTAATAATAGACAAAGTATTCTCTTACAATGATTCAACCAGTAACTTTCACCTCAATCTAGAACCAGTGGAGACCTGCATTACTCCTCTTATTAGAATCTCTTTTAAAAAGAGGGAGGGGACTGTCTGCCCTTTGATCCAATCATACCACTACTGAGTTTGTACCCCAAAGAGATCATAAGGAAAAAGACTTATACAAAAATATTTATAGCCACGCTCTATGTGGTGGCCAAAAATTGGAAAATGAGGGGATGCCCTTCAAATGGGGAATGACTGAACAAATTGTAGTATCTGGTGGTGATGGAATACTAGTGTGCTCAAAGGAATAATGAACTGGAGGAATTCCATGTGAACTGGAACAACCTCCAGGAATTGATGCAGAGTGAGAGGAGCAGAACCAGGAAAACATTATACACAGAGACTGATACACTGTGCCACAATCAAATGTAATGGACTTCTCTACTAGCAGCAATGTAATTCAGGACAATTCTGAGGGACTTATGAGAAAGAACACTATCCACATTCAGAGGAAGAACTGTGGGAGTAGAAACACAGAAGAAAAACAACTGCTTGATTACATGGATCAATGGGGTTATGCTGGGGATGCAGATTTTAACCAATCACCCTAGTGCAAATATCAATAATATGGAAATAGGTCTTGATGAATGACACATGTAAAACACAGTGGAACTGAGCATTGGCTATGGAAGGGAGGTGGGAGGAGAGAAGGGAAAGAATATAAATCATATAACCATGGAAAAATTCTCTTAATTAATCAAATAAAAATTTTAAAAAGAGGGAGGGGATTAAGAATTAGGGTTGAAATGGAATTAAATATGAGATGTATCCACAGAGGCCCAGAGCATAAATGTCCCTTATATACAATATTATAAAGTGTTGGTATGTCCCAGCAACCCAAATGATTAGCCTCAACCTACTGAAATAGATCCTTCTGTCCAACAGGACTGAGAAGCTCTCTCTCCATTTAAGGAATCCTCATCTGTGGATTCATATAAACTAGGTTCAGGTCTCAAGTAATCTCATCTTTCAAGAGAAGAGTCAGGTTCTTTCGTGTTTAATATAGTTCTCAGTGTCTGCATCTGAAAGCCCTAGCGGAAATCCCCAGTATAAAGTCTCACCAAAAAGTAACAATAGGGTTCTTCTAGACAACCACACAAGGCTTGGGGTAGATCAATTATAGGACAACTATTTATTTCTTCCCCTCCAAAATAAATGTTTAAAACTCTAAAGACTCATGAGCACTTATTGACAAAGACTTAAAACATGAAGTAGTAACCCATAATTCCTATTATAGTTTCCTGGAAAGTCAATACTTAAAACATGAAAAATAATCTGGGACTATTAAACTTTATTTTGTTAAATTCCAGACAATCCAAAAAGTTGCAGCAGCTACAGAGAACATGTTCTGCCAGTCACCTAAACTACTCAGTGACTTCAGACCTCCTAATTGGGGACCATTGATGCTAGGAGCATATGTCTGAAGTCTTCTGTTCAGTCATAAGTGCTCAGAGAAAGATATACAGCAGAAAAACAACCACCACCACCAGAGCTCTGAGATAGAGTCTTAGATTCATCTATGCCAGCACATGTGTTCTCTTCAATGTTCAGGCAATTGCTATTCCTGCTGAGGGAGAAATTCACATAGGAATCCAATAGAGAATACTAACAGTCTTGGAAGAAATGAAGAGAAGGAATGCCAATAGGTGGAATCATTGCTTTTAAAAGTCTACTCATTGCAGTCCCAGATCTCAAACTATATTATAAAGCAGCAGTCATCAAAACAATTTGGTATTGGCTAAGAGACAGAAATGAGGATCAGTGGAATAGACTTGGGATAAGTGACCTCAGCAAGACAGTCTATGATAAGCCCAAAGATCCCAGTTTTTGGACCAAAATCCACTATTTGATAAAAACTGCTGGGAAAATTGGAAGATGGTGTGGGAGAGATTGAGTTTGCATCAACACCTCACACCCTACACCAAGATAAATTCAAAATGGGTGAATGACTTGAACATAAAGAGGGAAACTATAAGCAAATTAGGCAAACACAGAATAGTATACATGTCAGACCTTTGGGAAGGGAAATATTTTAAAACCAAGCAAGACATAGAAAGAGTCACAAAATGTAAAATAAATAATCTGGAATACATCAAATTAAAAAGTTTTTGTACAAACAAAACCAATGTAACTAAAATTAGAAGGGAAGCAACAAATTGGGGGAAAATCTTATAAAAACCTCTGACAAAGGTTTATTACTCAAATTTACAAAGAGCTAAATCAATTGTACAAAAAAATCAAGCTATTCTCCAATTGATAAATGGGCAAGGTACATGAACAGGCAGTTTTCAGATAAAGAAATCAAAACTATTAATAAGCACATGAAAAAGTGCTCTACATCTCTTATAATCAGAGAAATGCAAGTCAAAACAACTCTGAGGTATCACCTCACACCTAGCAGATTGGCTAACATGACAGCAAAGGAAATTAATGAATGCTGGAGGGGATGTGGCAAAGTAGGGACATTAATGCATTGCTGGTGGAGTTGTGAATTGATCCAACCATTCTGGAGGACAATTTGGAAATATGCCCAAAGGGTGCTAAAAGACTGTTTGCCCTTTGATCCATCCAAAGCACTGTTGGGTTTGTACCCCAAAGAGATAATAAGGAAAAATACCTGTACAAGAATATTCATAGCTGCACTCTTTGTCGTGGCAAAAAATTGGAAAATGAGGGGATGCCCTTCAATTGGGTAATGGCTGAACAAATTGTTGTATATGTTGGTGATGGAATACTATTGTGCAAAAAGGAATAATAAAGTGGAGGAATTCCATGGAGACTGGAACAACCTCCAGGAAGTGATGCAGAGCGAGAGGAGCAGAACCAGGAGAACATTGTACACAAAGACTGATACACTGTGGCACAATCAAACATAATGGACTTCTCCATTAGTGTCAATGCAATGTCCCTGAACAATCTGTGGGGATCTAGGAGAAAAAAACACTATCCACAAGCAGAGGAAAGACTGTGGGAGTAGAACCACAGAGGAAAAGCAACTGCTTGACTACAGGGGTTGAGGGGATATGACTGAGGAGAGACTCTAAATGAACACTCTAATGCAAATACCAACAACATGGAAATGGGTTCAAATCAAAGACACATGTGATACCCAGTGGAATTGTGCTTCGGCTATGGGAGAGGTGTGGGGGGGGGGGCAGGAAAAGAAAATGATCTTTGTTTCCAATTTTTGAAAGTGACCAAATAAAATAATGTTCAAAAAAAAAAAAAGTCTAGTCATTGGAATATTCCTCTTGGCTAAATGGTCGGTTTTTTAACCTTTTTACTTAGTTGTTTTATTTTGTTTAAACATAGTCACTTTCCTCTGATGCTATCATAAATACTAAGAGATGATCCTCTCATCTCAAAGCTCTTCAGCACAGAGCACATGTATCCCTGGAAGTGGCTGGCTGGTGGAACTCATCTTAGCTCCATGTATTCCTGCACTGTTCTTGTAGGTAAATAGGGAGAGGGTGAGTTTCCCTGATTACTTTCTCACCTGTCCTGTCCTGCCCCAATTAAGTATTTTTCTATCTCCAGAAAATCAAGTAGGATGTATTTGGCATCTTGTCCCCCCCCCCCATTTCCTATTCCGGAAAGTTCTTTGAGAATTGAAAAGGTTAAGTATTGTCTTTTCAAGTACCTCCTCCAAGTTCCTTGCAATAGAATCTTCACAAAGTCCAGAAGGCACAATTCTTAATGTCAACTGAGATGCCCAATGAAACATCCCAAAAGTTCATTAAACATAGAATTTATCCAAATTCTATGAGCACGAAAACCTACTATGCCCTAGTAATTGACTAAAAATAAACAAATTCTGATTACTATTTGATAGATCTGGTCCTTCATTTTGTTAAACAATGATATTGCAAAATAGATTGGATAACACAGTGATGCAAACCTTTTAGAGGGGTGGGTGATGTGAGAAATGTCCTCTGGTACTTGTGGAGAGGGAGAAGGGAGCAACCTGGTCCTCTGTCCCTTCAGCTTTCTAGTAACAAACTCTGGTGAACTCTGTGCTAGGGCAATGATGCATATGCCCATAGAGAGAGCTCTGAGTGCCCCTCTGACATGTGTTCCATAGGTTTGCCACCAGGGTCATAAGGCATTGGGTTTAATTTTATATTCACCACTTTCAAAAAATAATCTTCAACTAATTAAATGGCCTATGGAAGAATGGGGGTGGTACAGCATAAAGAGTATTTTAATTAGTTTCCCTAACCCCCACCTTTATCCACTTAGCAACAGATGCTTCTTGACCTCTATCCCATGTAATTTCATGTGACCCTCTACTATACCTCCTAAGCCCTTTTGTATACTAATAAATCAGGATAATTAATAGTGCTCAAGTGTTCTCCATGCTAATACATTGACATTCCATGGTAACATTTATAGTCTAAAAAATACCTTCAGAAGAAAATGAGACAACTTCAATCTTACCTCCTTCAAGAGGTCTTCCATTCTCCCAGCTGCCACTGCCTTCCCTCTGAGTTCATTTCCCATTTACATTATATAAAGATACACACATAATCATTTGCATATTATCTCTCTCATTTGAATGTGATCTCCTTGAAGGTAAAGAACAGAGGAGGGGGTTGGGGAATGACCTTTCTTTGAATTCCCAGCATCATCCTTGGGCCATGAGAATTAAATAAATGAATAAATGTTTGATGCTGCTGCTGCTGACAACTCAGGTGAATGATTCTAAGATTATTCAACTCTATATTCCTCTGAAATGACTTCAAATCAACACACGTTTGTTAATTACTTTCCAAGTGCCAAAGCCTTGTGTTAGATGATGGGAGTATAAGACAAAAATAAAAGTCACTCCTCTCAAGTTGCTCCTGTCCTGTTGAGAGATATAAGACCTTCATAGGTAAGTAAATACTATTTGGATAGACAGGTAGGTGGGTCATTGTATTTAAGACAACTCACTCTAAAGAGGAAGAGAGGACTGACAATTGGAGACAGACCATGAAGGGACTTGTGTAGAAGCTCTCCTGAACTGTTCTTTCAAAGAAGCTGAGGATTCTAAGAGACAAGAAAGGAGTGGCTACATTCCAAACACAAAGAACAACCTGTACAAAGTCAGAAACGGTGAGAAATGCATTGTTGGCTGTGGGAAACAGAACATATCCAGTCTGGCTAGAAAGGAGAATGAATGAAGAGAAGTAAGATGAATTGATTGAAAATAAAGGTGGGAAGCATATTGTGACTCTCTCAACAATCAAAAAGCACCTAATATATACCAGTCATTACTAGGCACTGGTAATCTATTTTTTTTAATCAAATAATTCCTGCTCTCAAGGATCTAACATTCCATGAAGGAGATAACACACACACAGATATAGATATATAGATATAGATAGCTAGCAATTTAGCTAGGTGGCACAGTGGATAGAGTATTGGTCCTGAAGTCAGGAAGATTCATCTTCCTAAATTCAAATCTGTCCTCAAACACTTACTAGCTTACTAGACCCTGGGCAAGTCACTTAGCCTTGCTTGCTTCAGTTTCCTCATTCATAAAATGAACTGGAGAAATAAATGGCAAGCCACTCTAGTATCTTTGCCAAGAAAACTCCAAATTAGGTGACAATGAGTCAGCCATGATTGAAGAACAAAAATCTATCTTACTATCTATCTGTCCATTTATATATATTGTGTGTAGATATATGTATGTATATATGTGTATATATATGCATATGTATATACATAAATTAAATGCAAAATAACTTAAAACAGAGGAGAAAACACTATCCATTGGGAGGAGAATGAAGAAAGACTTTAGGCATAAGGTGGTGCTTGAGAAAATAGTTTGAGGCTTTTATCTTGTCCTAGAGGCAGAGGCTACTGTATTTGTGTATTTGAGAAAAGGAAAGACATGATTGAAATCTATATTTTAGTCATATTAATTTGGTGGCTTCTTAGAAGAAAGGTTGGAGAGAAAAGAGAAGGGAAGCAGGGACCCCAGCTAGACGGATATTTTAATAGGCCAGGGAAGATGTAATGAATGTCTGAGACAGCAATGTGAATAGTGAGAAAGGGCTAGATTTTGAGAGATTCTTTGGAAGTAGAATTGGCAAGTCTTGATCTCTTAAGGATATATGATAGCGGGACTTCAGAGCACCCTGATGGAGATACAGGAGGCAGAATGAACCAGGTAAGTCAAATCCCAACCACCATCTTGAATCCCTTCAGACCCTAATGAAGACAGCTCAGAACAGTGAACTTAAAAACCTTGGAAAGAATGATGCTCTCAGCCCAGTGCCCTTAGCCATCATCCTGGTAAACCGCCCTTATGTAGATGAGACCTGGCAACTGCTCCTGCTAGAGTTATAGCTATAGCTACCAAATGCCCAGAGAAGAAAGTTCTTGACACCAAAGTCCTTGGCATTGTCAATTGGTTCAACATCAGAAACTGGTAGAATTTTATAAGTGAAAATGACATTAACAAAGAGCCATTACCATCTGCTTTGCTTCCGTGCCCTAAGTACCATGGGGCCTTTCCATCTGACTTGCTGCTGAAACTTGCCATATGTGTTATTCCTCCAGTTATGAATTCCTTGAGAGTGGGGAATGTCTTTGCTTTTCTGCTTGTACCACCAGTGCTCAACTCAGAAAACACTTAAAAAATGTTTCATTCACCCATTTATTCATTCAGTTCTGATTCTGGAGCCTTTCCATTAGCTCTCACTGACTCTCTTTGCTATCTTATAGCAACTCCCTACTAATTGTACATATGCATATCACCTAAAGCAATAGCCAATGTTAAACCAGTGCAATTGGTACAATACTTTGGGCGATGCCCAGATGCTCCTGAGAAAATTGATTCTATTCAAGTCAATCCATTGATCATTTACTGAGCCTTTACCATGTACCAGATACCTGTGCCAATCCCTGAGCATTCAAAGACAAACACGCTACATAGTCCCTGCCCTGAAGGACCTGACATTCCATCATACATGTACAATCCTAAATAAATACAAGGTTACTTGAGAAGAGAATATTAATAAGTTAGAAGGGAGGGATGGATCAGAAACCACTTTAGGAGAGGAGGTGATGTCTGAGCTGAGACCTAAAGGTTTCTAAAAGACATAAAGATAGCAGTAGATGGAGAAGGAAATGGCAAACCATTCCAGTATCTTTGCCAAGAACATCCAAAGAAGTTCATAAAGAATCAGGAGGAGGTAAAATGTTAAATGCAGGCATAGCTAGCAGTTGAGTCTGGCTAGAAGTTGCAATATGTGATGGAGAGTAATGTAAAACAAGGCTGTAAACATTGCCTTGAGCCAGATTGTAGAGAGTGTGATCTTTGGAATTTCTATTTTATCCAGTAGGAAATGGGTAAATACTGAAGATTTTTGAGCAATGGAGTTCATGTTGTATAACTGAAAATCTGTTACCCTAAAAAAGAACTACATTTCCTGGGAGCCCACTGACTTCCTGTCATTACGTACTTCCTATAGACAAGGGATAAATATTGAGTGGGCAGTCCTTCCCTTCTCTCTTTGGCATGATGACATTGAACTTGGTGGTAGTGGTAAGCTAAGTGTGGGGATTTTTAATGGGCTAATCAGCCATAGGCATGTGGTCTTTATTTTGTATCCTCTTTATTCCTGGATTTCTGATGATCATTAATAAATGTCCATTATATATATATATATCTCCAAAGTATATATTGTTAGATTTAAAATGGTTGAAGGCCTTAAACTGTAACAGTTAAAAGAGTGATGTAAACTGTAGTGAGTTAAAATGGTGGAAGATATAAATTGTGATAGAGATAAGAGAGGGTGAGTAAATTTGACCACAGAAAATATGTTTCACTACAATGTCTTGGTTTTTAAATCAAATATAAGGTGGTTGCCAGGGAATTATTCCCAATTATTCAAATACCCAAGTCAACTGGGTTTTATAGAGATTTTAATTAATACAAATGTGGAATTAAAGAAAAGAGAGAAAGAGAGAAAAAGGAAATAAGTATGAAGGGCCTTAAGCCAACATGGCCTAGACCTGAGTCTTACGAGAGAGAGAGAGATCAGTCAGTCTTTTAACACTCACCACAAGGTCTGTCTAAGCAAGGATTCTAGTGACACCAGGCCAGCTCCATCTCAGCTGACTTCACCAGAGAGCCTTCCAGCCAGAGACTGTTCCAAAGGGCCTCTCTCCAGAGCCTCCAGAGGGACAGAGTCCCCTCAGAGGAGCTCCAGTGAGACCTCCTTAGAGATTGTCCTCCAAGCACTTCCCTTCTCCAGAGCCTCTCTCAAGAGATTCTTCCCAAGCAATTCTCATCAGAGATCCTCCAAAAGGATTTCCTTTTTTCAAGAGATTCTGCTTTTTCTTATATAGGGGTTTTTCTCCTATGGCACCTCCCCTAAGTCCTTACATCTACCAATCACTGTAGATGTTTTCCAAAGGACTGCCCATCTGAATTCCTGCTAAGTCAACTAATCTCCTCAGTAAGTCTGAACCAGTGAAAACACAGCTGAGTCAACTAATATCATTAAGAGAAAACTTGCCCAACCCTTTTAGGTACCTAGCATCTCATTGTATCAATTCTAAAAAACAGGCATGGCTCAAAGAACTCCTTGCCTTATTATAAGCATGGGTCCAAGTACTTTCATTGTTTAGCAAGGAGTTTTCTCCCCTAAAGCAGTCTTAAGTACAGGTGGAGTAGAGGTCCTCCCATTTCTGATCCTGGCGAGTTCTCACATCAAAATGGGGAATGCTACAATATGAAGTGAAAATTGTTCCTTTAAAAGACTTTTGGCCACTTGAGATAAATGACAGAAGAGACAAAAGATGGAAGACAAGGGGATCAATTAGCAGCATATTAAAAAGTCTAGTTTGACAATCTGAGTGTAGTTAGTATAGAAAAGTGAAGTACTTTTAGTGGAAAAAAGAGAATTAACATAAGAAATGGTTTGGAGGTAAAAGGACATGACTTGGCAGATAATTGGATGTGGTATGTACGAAGTGAACTACCTAGATACACAATGCAGGCTAAGACATTACAATAGGGTGTATCCCTGGTGTAATGTGAAGTTGAGAACTGCAAAAGGAGGAAATTGAGAAGTCATCCCTTATAGATTACAGGGCACTGGGCTTTGAATTTTGTCTTGAGATAAAGCCAAGAAGGAAAAGAGAGACTGTGGGAAAAGAAGTCAATGCCCAAAGTACCATTGTTGTACTAATCATTCTAAAGAAGTTTGCAAGGTCTAGTTTGATCTCCTTCTAAATGAGTAACAGTAAAGCCCTGGAATTCTATTCCTGCTGCCCTAGTTTTCTTGTTTTTATTTATTCACAATTGTATGGCAAAGTTGTCCTTTTTAATATAGGTTTTATAAAATTTAAATTAATATCCAATCACTCCAAGTATTATATTTTATAGTTTATTAATAATCACTTGAAGTAGAAGAAAATCAAAACAACAAAAGTAAAAACCTGAGTAAAAATAACATCAGTAAAATTCTCCTCATCTCACCTCCACAAACCATGGTCAGGGGAAAGAAGAGAGAGAGGCAGGGTCACACACAAACTTTATCTCCAAAACATAAGGATGTAATATGAGAATGAAAGTGGCATGCTGGGATTTAGAGTCCTGGGGAGCAGATTCTCATTATACAATCAATATTGAACTTTCTAAGGGGGAAATTATAATAGTTTATTGAGTTGATGAATTAAACAAGTAAGACAGCTCTTGGTATACATCTGAAAAAAATCCTAAAGGAGGCTTCTTTCTGGAGTGGAAAAGAAAACAATGTTTTAATCAACTTCCAGTAATAGTTCCTAGCCAAATGCAAGGTAAGAAAGTTCTTAATTGTCCACTTGGAATTGGAGCTTTTTGGTACATTACCTGGATCTTTTATGATAGATTTAAATGAGTAGTTTTTGATCTGACCACCAGGTAGCAGAATTATCCTTTCTGAAAGGAAAGAGCTGGTCCCCAACCTTAGTTCACCAGTGAGATAGATAATATGGTCCCAACTTAAAATAAAGTAAGGTCTTCCAAGTCAGTTCTCAAATTAAAAACTTAATAATTACTTGCATGAAGTGACATTTCTTCATTTCCAAGAATTTCTATTCCATGCTCTTGCTTTCTACTGATTGGTTTTGTTGTTGTTGTTGTTGTTGTTGTTTGTTTTTTATAAGATAAGTTGGCATAGGAGAATAAGCAGTGGATTTGGTGTAGGGAGGTTCAGGGACTACTCCTACTCAATATTTATGTGATCTTGGGTAAACCACATGTTTGACTCAATACACAAGTTTGATTTTTTTTTAAATGAAAAGGTTGAAATGGATGACTTCTAAAATACTCTCAATTTTGGGTCCTAAAACTTCCCCCATCTTTCCAAGGATAGGCAAAGTACATATTGATTAGAAAAAAAAGAAGGTTTTTCAAGGACTTACCAATGTTGCACTAAGAAGAGATTATAGCCAAGATCATTTGTCCTTTACAGCAGGTCCCTTTTCAAAAGTTACTCCTTTGCCATAGTAAACAAAAGCTACAGGCAACAAATGCATTCTCAATTTAACAAGGGCAGAAGAGAAATTGGGAACCCATTATAAGGAAAACCCAGATTTACAGTCAGGAAATGTGAGTGTAAGCTCAAAATTCCTTCACTGAAGGATAATCAATGAAAACTTAGAAATAATATTTACAAATGCTGGATTTAAATAAAGATTTGCTCAATATACTAGGATATAAATGCCACTTAACAAACTTAAATGAACTTTTAGAAAAGTAAATGTAATGTTTTCACCATAGCTTCTTCCATACTTTACCACATAGTTTTAAAATCCAAGGTTAGGACCAGTTTGGAACATGAAGATAAGTCTTCTGCTCCCATCTATCCACTCTTCATCCTTTCCTCCTCTCGGTGAAATCTCATTCGCCACAACATCAAGAGTTAGGAAGGACCTCAGGGGTCATGTTGTTCCACCTGTATAGTACCATTCACAAGTGGACATCCTGCCTCTGATTTCACAGAGAGGAAACTATCTCTTGTTGTAGCCCATTACACTTTAGGGCAGTGGTTAGCTCAGTAGCTGGCACATAATTCTCATGGGCCAATTCCACTCTCATCTGTATGAGATCTATCACTTGCCATTTTTTTAGAATTTATTTAATTAATTAATTTAGACTATTTCCCCATGGTTACATGATTCATGTTCTTTCCCTCCTCTTCTCTCTCCACTCTCCCATAGCTGATGAGCAAGTCAACTGGGTTTTACATGTATCATTGATCAAGACCTATTTACATATTATTAATATTTGCACTAGAGTGATCCATTAGAGTCTACATCCCCAATCATATCCCCATTGACCCATGTGATCATCACTTACCATTTCTGACCTCAACAGGTTCATGCCTCAGGCAGCCTGGTGCCTTTTCTTCTTCTGGGGCTCATCTTAGTAGCACACAACTTAGTGGAGCCACCCAATCAACTTAGCCCATTGCAGCTCAGAATTCCAAAGTTAAGATATTTGACCTTTTTTTTATTTTAATCTGGAATTACAGATGGGCACCACCATGCTTGGCTGACAACATTTTATAGGGGAAATAGCATGTGATTGTGTGGCATCTGAGGAAGGAAGGAAAGAAGTTAGCAATTAAAGGCAGCTGAACAGATAAGATAGGCACACCTTCCAATCCAATAAGTGCAGAGAGTAAGGAACCTATAAAGAAGATGTGTGGAAAAGGAGAAACAAGGTGAGAGATTAATTTCAATCACACAGTCCCTTTTTAGTAACTGGATTTCTGCTTACTCATCCTATGTAGTTAGATTAGAGGATGTCCACACATGTTTTTCCAAATGTGACTTTTCAGAAGTTATGAATAGATATGTCTAGAGTTTCCTCTACCCTTTGGCAAGGAAGGTTTAGTTTTCTTCAAGCAGGAGATTGGAGCCTTAGGGGTAGCCTGGTTCGCTCTGCTCAGAGACAGAATAATGGACTAGAATCAGATCTATCTACCCTCCCTAAATATTGTTAGTTAGAGGTGGGGGGGGGGGGTTGGAAAAGAAAATGATCTTTGTTTCCAACGAATAATGTTCGGAAATGACCAAATAAAATAATGTTTAAAGTGAAAAAAAAATATTGTTAGTTTAGGGAGTGATTTTGTAAATGTTTAAGCCATTCTCCTATTTCTTAATATGGAAGGAGTTCTTCAGGCTATATTTGAAGGGCTGGCTTCTTTCCCACCAATGCCAATCACAACCCCCCCCCCCCCCAAAAAAAAAAAACTCCAAAACATCTCAAGACAGAATAACAAATAAATCAATTTCTACAAGTTTGTACTAAACAAACCAGGGAAGTTAGATAGAATAAAATATAAGATAATATATGGAATAGAGCATGAGGCAATACACAGAGTGAGCTCTCAGATTGGCATAGAATGGAGTGAAGAGAGAGATCCAACTTCACCCAAGAGAAAGTGTCCTTCATTTTGTAACACAGAAAGCTGGATATGGGGACATTCTTGAAGACTGACTCCTCTATATGTTCTCTCTTTCCAAAGTCTTTCTCTCCATCTAGGAGTCTCTCTTTGATGAGAACTTGGAACTGCCTGTCTCCTCTTTCAAAGCCAGGAGGAAGAATTCTTTTCTCACAAGCTCTCTACAACTCTAGGTATGGAGAACCACTGAGTCATCATTCTTTCCACCAATGAGAAGAAGCTTAGAAAAAACCCAGACTTGAACCATGGTTTCCACCAACATTAGCTAGCATTTATCATCATCATTAGCAAAGCACTTTAAGGTTTGCAAAATGTCTTGCATATTATCTCATTTGAGTTTTTAATAGCACTGCAAAATAGGTGTTATTATTATCTTCATTTTATAGATAAAACCAAAGCTGAGAGGAATTAAGTGACTTTCTCAGGGTCACACAAGTCTGAAGCAGGATTTTAATTCAGATTTTCCTGATTTTAAGATGAAAACTCTACCCACTAGATCACCTAGCTACCTTAGCTTTGGAACGAATTTGTAAATTTTTTATACTTTCACCAAAAGCAGTCTTACATAACAGATTTGTGGTTTCATATTTAACCCTTTTTCCTCTTCTTTTCAGAAGGAAATATTCATATTTTTACCATTGGTTTCTTTCCCACCAATGCCAGTCACAACACCCCCTACCCCAATATAACAAGCCACAGAATAGCAAATAAATCTATTTATACAAGGTTGTACTAAACAAACCAGGGAAGTTAGATAGAGTATTTGCTATATTGCCAAAGGTTTACCAAGTTCATAAACATTTTAAAAATAGAAATCTGATTTAGTGTATAATTCGCCTGTGCAGCCACATTTGCCCATGCTCCCCTCTTTTCCCTATTCTTTAGAGTTCTAGTTGTGAAAATCGCCCTCTTGAGGCTTACCTGTTTCTCTTAATCTGATTTCACCTGTAGAATTTTAGACTTTGGTCTCTGTAAAATTGATTATCCCACACCAGACTTTTCTTGCTTTTCCTCTGCTTCACTATTACTTCCTTTCAAAGGAGTTAGTCAACACTGCAACAGAAAAGTGCAATATCCCAGGAGGAGCCTAAAGACAAGAGGAAGTCAGAAAGGCGAAATGTCAGGGACATAGATTGATGGCTTTGGGCTTGACACTTTGTCCCAGACCACAGGTAAGGCTCATTCTGGTTGCACTGGAACTCTGGCAGGAATCTACTAATTATTAATTAAGACTACCTGAGCAAAGAAGCATTGTATTATTTAAAAAGCTAGCTCAATCAACACAAGTTCAGGACCAAGGCCCCCATTGACTTGGGCCTCAGCACAGCAAATTTCCATGGAAAATAGTTTGCTATGAGTATTAGCTATAAAAGTTAGCAAACGGAAAGACAGAGGACAGAGGATCACACTTCAAGCAAATACAAATAACAAGGGAAATTTTGTTGTGATTTGCAAAGAGGGCACTATATTTTTATTTCTTCTGTTGTTACTCAGTCATGTTTGAATCTGGATAACCCCATTGGGGGTTTTCTTGCAATGATATTAGAATGGCTTGCCATTTCCTTCTCCAACTCATTTTACAGATGAAGAAACTGATGCAAATATGGTTAAGTGACTTGACCATGGTCACACATCTAGTAGGTGTCTCAGGCCAGATTTGAACTCACAAAGATGAAACTTATTCTAGGTCTGGCACTTTATCCACTGCACCATCCAGCTGCCCTTGCATTTCTTCTATTGATAATACACTTACCTTCATAGAGCAATTTGAGAATTTCAAAATGCTTTAGAAATGTTATCTCATACAGTCTTCACAACAATGCTGTGAGGTAGGTAATGTTATTCACATTTTTATAGATGAGGAAATGACTTCCCCAGGATCACACATCAAAAGTGTCTGAGGAAGGATTTGAATTCAGGACGTTTTGCCTCTAGGTCCAGTATATTACTACTTACTGTGCCACCTAGCCTGTAGACTCTCACTGAAGCCTGGCCATCCAAAAAGAAAAAAATAAAATAAAATAGACGAAAGTTTCTTCACTACAGGCTATCAGAGAGAATGATGTCTTTCCAGAAAAAAAAGGGAAGAAGTTTTTCACTGAGAAAATGGAGTTTGGAGTGTGGGGAAAATCATCTTGAAGTACAAAGGAGACTACTGACATATTACATGTTTGAGGGGAAGGTGGGAAAATATGGTACACAAGCAGCAGTAGTTGTACTGAAACTTGAGTGCTATGCCTTACCTATGAGGGCTTTACTGCAGATTGTGTAGCTGAATTTTCTGAGCAAGCACCAGCTTCTTATGTTCCAAGGAATGGTCACATGAATACCTGGGTGGCAGCACAAGAAAAGTCATCTGGTTATGGACAGAGTAAGAAGAGAGAAATAATGGTGGCTGGCAAATCCTTTCCGAGTTTTGCCAAGCACTTGTATGTTCCACTGGGATGAAGAATAGAAAGGTCCACTGGTTTCTAGTGGCAACATTCCAGAAAGTGCTAAAGAGTCTTTATAGAATCATAGAACTCAGCAAATAATCTCATGGATAGAGATACTCATCTAGGAATGACTAGATTATCTCCTAGAGTACATTTCTTTAAAAATCTTTTGCCAGGCCAAACTTGGTTAACTGTTAAGACAGAGACTACCAATTTATACACTCCATGTTTGCACACATTGGTCTGTTCTCTGTTCATGATTAAAGATAACTTACACAAACCCCCTTTGTCTTCTTGCAAGATATTACAACTCAAGATGACTCAGACCAAATGCAATTAATCATCAGAAGTTTTCATCTATTTTACAGGAATCTTCCATGCATTTTGTGAAAATTGTAATGACTCTTCTTTTTTTACATCACTCTTAAAATGGTTGTACTATCTATCTCCCCACAAATGTACCCCTCTCCCATTTAGAAACCCAGAGGGTGAAAATCCTTGTCACAAATAACCACATTCAAGCAGTACAACTCTACACAGTGCTCCTGTCCAAAAATATATCTAACTCTTTCTGGACTCTGTGTCAACCACCACTCCGTCAGGAAAGAATAACATGCTTAGTCATAGGTCCTTTGGCAATGTGGTTGTTAAATGAATTTATTCAAAATTATTAAGTCTCTCAAAGTTGTTTTTTTCTTTATAATATTGCTATATGTGTATAACATCCTCCTGGCCCTGCTCATTTCCTAACTCTGTCAGCTCATACAACTCTCTTTCTTAATTTCTTACTGTCCCTTAATATTCCATTATATTCATATACCACAATTTGTTCAACCATTACCCAATTGACTTAGTGACAAGTCATCCTCTTAGATTCTATTTCTTTCCTATCCTTCCGCCTTCCTTTTCTTCCTCTCTTGTTGAAGAAAGTTTTTCTTGTAGCTGTTCCCTACCCAGAATTATCTTCCTTTTTGCCTCTCTAAACTAAGTGATATGTGCATATGTATAGGTGTGTTCCCACTGCTCCTTCATCTTCTTCAAATTCAGTGACGCCACCTCTGTCTTCCCCTTTCTCCATGTCTATATAATCTCTTATACTCCAATTATGTGAAATAGCAAATTCCTTCCTTCTTTTCTCCTTTCTATACTGGTATAGTCTTCTTTTCATCTACCATTCTCTTTCTCTTATTTTAAGCCTCAGAATTTGACCAGTCCTTTCCTGTGTCCTTTAGGACATCTTTTAATGCCACAAGGGCTTTCTCTGATTTACTCACTTCTCCATATTTAGTTCCTGAAATGAATCTTTATCCTAAGATGAGGCTACAATCTGGAATGGGTGGGATGGTCTTGTGATGGATCCTCTGAGTTTTGATCTAGATTTCCATCTACCTGAGTTACATACCATTGGATCTTTGAGGTTAGGAGTAATTTGGACCTTCTAGGTCCTTTGGCTCACCTATATTTTATTTTATCATTGAAAAGGGTCATCATCAAATTCCATGTTCCTTCCTTACAATGTCATCATTTCTATGGGTTTTCAATTGCTAATAACTCCATCATTAAAACTTCTGTTGTTTAAGTTCTGAATATTTCGCATACAAAATAAAGGATACATTTTTTTACCAGAGGAAGTATACACTCATGTTAGTTGGAGGGAGTTTCCTCATCAGGAAATTCTCTAAACCAGGGAAATCACAGATCCAGTTCCTATCCACTATCCTTATTTTAGGTGGACTCAAAGCCCAATGTAACCCTATTGACTTGTTCCTTGCTCAATAAGAGCATATCTACAACCCTGCACCACCTTGGCATTAATTGAAACAACAGATGGGAGAAAAATTCTGGACTTGTAATACAGAAGACTAAATCCTGGCAAATCTGAGTAGGGAAGCATTGCATAGTACACACTAATGAATATAACATATCCTTTCCGCAGTGGTGCTAATGGTCTATTGTCTGACATTGTATTATCTGGCCATTCTGTGGGATGACTCTGGAAAGGTCATATTCTGCTTCTAGGATGGATGAATGCTATTTCTGAGAGCAGACATATCTAGCTATGTATCCATGATCCAAACCTCATTCTTTAGCAGCAGTCCTTTCCGGGGACATTTTTAGATTTGTTGAGGCAGAGATAACTCCCAAAGAGTACATGATTAAAGTAGTTTCAGGGTAGTTAATTCTGGTAATCTAGATGTGCTTGTTATCCAGGTCAGAAACTAACCTGTATGATAATTTCTGAAAAAAATAACTGGACTAAATGAAAATGGTTTCATTAAACACCCACTGTAGTACTAAACATAATGCCTATTATTTTGGCATACAAACATAGTGAAGGAAAACAGTCCCCACCTTCAAAGAGCTAACATTCTAATAAAAGAAGATGACATATAAGGAGTATAGCATCCAGAGAGCAAGCAGTATTTTAGAGAGGGAAGTCATAGGAAAGGTGACTGGAATCTAGGGCAATTGATTGACAGGTCCTTTCCAGGAATGGTAGTGTTGATTTACTTACTATCTTAGAGTTAGAATTGGAAAATGGAGCTAGGGAGAAGAGTAGACATATAATGAGTCAAGCCATGAAAATGACTGGGAAGTGACATGGTGGATCATGCTTATCAGTCAGAAGTGTGATATTGAAATCACTTTAAAAGACTGATATATATTAATTTAAGGTCACCAAGGAATTCACTTATGTAATTCCTAAATGAAACACTCAAGTCTGCTGCCAAACTTTTTATGGAGGAAGAAAGTATTAGAGGGAGAGACAGAGAGAGAGAGAGAGAGAGAGAGAGAGAGAGAGAGAGAGAGAGAGAGAGAGAAGGAGAAGGGAGAGAAGGAAAGAAGAAAGAAAGAAGTTTAACTCAGACCCACCCTGGATAGCCAAGGCAGGGAAAGGGATCAGTCACGTGACCAATCTGAAGGAAAGCAGTCCTCGGGACTCCTCCAACTCCAAGCACCAGACTCAAACTGACTCTCGCCAGTCCTGAGAACTCCAGAGGCTGTTCCCTACCTCACTTCCCATGTCTCACATGTGCCAATGGTGGCTCTAGCTTAACCTAGGACCGCCCAGAGGTCTGTGCTTTTTTTTGCACATGTCTTTTGAAGGCCATATTCTTAAATAATTAAATCTTGAGTTTGCGGCAGCCCTTCCTAATCTTGTGTATACTGAGTAGGGTGGAGAATGTAGTTTCCAAGACCTGATTCTGTTATTCCAAGTATCTCTATTGCCATTGATCAGGAAATAGCTAAATCCGATTTTCTAAAGAATGGTCTGAATAGGGTGGAGTAGTTTTGAAATTCACAGAAACCTGGAGTCCCATGTTGGAAGGTCAAAGTTAGACTGAGATGAAAACTGAGTTGAAGAGAATGATAACATGAAAATGAAAGTGGTATACCAAGATTTCAGTCCTGATGTGGTAAAGAGGGGATCAGTTGTTGAACATTGCTTACAATAAATACACCATGATAATAATGATGACTGTAAGCTTCTTGAGGGCACAGGCTATCTTTTGACTCTTTATATCCCCAATGCTTAGCACAGTTCTTGGCACAAAGTAGATGCTTAATAAATATTTATTGATTGATGCTGGTGACAACTGAGATATCTTCTTATTTTTTCCCTTATGGGAAACAAAGTTACTTTTTGGTGCTAATGGCAGTTCCAAAACTAGTTGACTAGAAACAATAATTCTAAAGTCAAGTAACCTTAGTCCCTTCAAAGCTACATTATCATTCTGCAAAACACCATTTGGGTTTTTCTTCAATTTGTTTTTCCTTGAAAATCTCTCTTTTTTATGGCCAAGGCAAGAAATTTTAATTTGTGATTCATGGATTCCTTTGGTATCTATAGTGATCTCTGAACTTCCTTCCTCCTTCCCTCCCTCCCTCCCTCCCTCCCTCCCTCCCTTCCTCCCTCCCTCCCTCCCTTCCTTTCTTCCTTTCTTCCTTCCTTCCTTCCTTCCTTACCCCTGAGAGCTAAATCAAAAGTTGTCTTCCTTGAGCCAGCTTCTTATTAGCTTCTAACCCTAATGACAGTGGCTTTCTATTTACCCAAGGGTATAAAAAGGCCCATTTCAATTGGGGCCTGGAAGATGTGGCAGATATCCTAAGAGATTCCCCCATCTGCTCATATGGAGTCCAGGGGATCTGTATCTATGCAGGTCTAATCCTGAAATATCCCTTCTATGATATGACTCAATTAACCCCACTTTCTTGGCCTACAGATGCCTCATTTTGTTCTGCCATCAAATTTGAATGAACACATCACGGGTTTAAATCAGGCCTGCCCTCATCACATTTCTTCTTCCTATAGGGCAGAAGGGAGTTAGGAAGTAAGTTATTTGCCAATAAAATGTGGAACAGGTTGCTAAAATTTCCATTAAAAAAGCAAAACGTTCAGATTACCCTGAAAGCCTGAACCCAAAAGCCTTCTTCTTCTGCCCATCAATGTCTGGAAGTCTGGTTAGTCACTTCATCCCCCCAGTCTCCACTATTCCTCTTCAGCTTTCCTCAAAAAGTTCTGGGACTAGTGACACCCACCACTCGGAGTCCTCCTCAACTTTTCTCTCTATAGCTAGACAAGATAGCTCCCAGTACTCTTCCCAGCATCATTAAATTCACTTTTAGAGGAACCTGTGAACTTTGGAAAGAAAGGCGTTCTATCATTTTATGTTCCCATGGAAATGCTATAATTATATTAATTTTTCAGGACTGGACAGCCTTCAATGATTTTTGCTTATTAATTTTAAACCTCAGTGATATAGAAACTATCATAATAAGTAATAAATATACTTCACACTCAGTGGAGATTTCCACAACTCTGTTTTGATGCCAGATTACAATATTTTAAAATCTGTGCTTTGCTATTGGAATATCATGGCTCATGCAAGGAGAAACCTGAGTGGGAGTTGGCTATTCAACCATCAACAGTATTCATAATAATTCAGAGATCTCTTTAACAAAATATGGCCCAGATGCTCATTTGTATGAAACAGTAAAGACTCTGGTAGAAATATAATGTCATTCATATGCTAACAAAATGGGAATTGTGACAACTACATTGATGTTTAACATTTCTACAGGTATTATTTTTAACCCTTACCTTTGGTCTTAGAATCAATACTAAGTATTGGTTCTAAGGCAGAAGAATGGTAAGGGTTAGGAATGGGGGTTAAGTGACTTGTCCAGGGTCACAGAGCTAAGAAATGTCTTGGACCAGATTTAAACCCAGGTCCTCCCGACTCCAAATTTGAGTCTCTATTCCTTGAGTCACCTAGCTGTCCCCTCAGGTATTTTTTTTAAACATTTTATTTGGTCATTTTCATACATTATTCATTGGAAACAGATCATTTTCTTTTCCTTCCCCCCTCCCCCCCCCCCACCCCTTCCCTAACCGACACACGATTCATCTGGGTATCACATGTGTCCTTTTCCTTGTTGTTGGTACTTGCATTAGGGTGCTCATTTAGCGTCTCTCCTCCATCATGTCCCCTCAACCTCTGTAGTCAAGCAGTTGCTTTTCCTCGGTGTTTTTACTCCCTCAGTTTGTCCTCTGCTTGAGGATAGTTTTTTTTCCCTCTCGTAGATCGCTACAGATTGTTCAGGGACATTGTAAAGCCATTACTGGAGAAGTCCATTATGTTCTCTTGTACCACAGTGTGTCAGTCTCTGTATACTCCTGGTTCTGCTCCTCTCACTCTGCATCACTTCCCGGAGGTTGTTCCAGTTCACATGGAATTCCTCCACTTTATTATTCCTTTGAGCACAATAGTATTCAATCACCAACATATACCACAATTTATTCAGCCATTCCCCAATTGAAGGGCATCCCCTCATTTTCCAAATTTTGGCCACCACAAAGAGCGCAGCTATGAATATTCTTGTACAAGTCTTTTTCCTTATTATCTCTTTGGAGTACAAACCCAGCAGTGCTATGGCTGGATCAAAGGGCAGACAGTCTTTTATCGCCCTTTGGGCATAGTTCCAAATTGCCCTCCAGAATGGTTGGATCAATTCACAACTCCACCAGCAATGCATTAATGTCCCTACTTTGCCATATCCCCTCCAGCATTCATTACTTTCCTTTGCTGTCATGTTGACCAATCTGCTAGGTGTGAGATGATACCTCAGAGTTGTTTTGATTTGCATGTCTCTGATTATAAGAGATTTAGAACACTTTTTCATGTGCTTATTAATAGTCTTGATTTCTTTCACTGAAAATTGCCTATTCATGTCCCTTGCCCATTTTTCAATTGGAGAATGGCTTGATTTTTTGTACAAATGGTTTAGCTCTTTATAGATTTGAGTAATTAGACCTTTTTCAGAGGTTTTTGTTATGAAGATTGTTTCCCAATTTGTTGCTTTCCTTCTAATTTTAGTTGCATTGTTTTTCTATCTGCCAAGACAAACACCGGAACTATATGAACACAACTACAAAACACTTTCCACACAACTAAAACTAGACTTGAACAATCGGAAGAACATTAACTGTTCATGGGTAGGATGAGCCAATATAATAAAAATGACCATCCTACCCAAACTCATCTATCTATTTAGTGCCATACCCATTGAACTACCAAAAAAATATTTTACTGAATTAGAGAAAATCATAACAAAGTTCATTTGGAAGAATAAAGGATCAAGGATATCCAGGGAAATAATGAAAAAAATACAAAGGAAGGTGGCCTTGCAGTCCCAGATCTCAAACTATATTACAAAGCAGCAGTCATCAAAACAATTTGGTACTGGCTAAGAGACAGAAAGGAGGATCAGTGGAATAGACTTGGGGTAAATGACCTCAGCAAGGCAGTCTATGACAAACCCAAAGACCCCAGCTTTTGGGACAAAAATCCAGTATTTGATAAAAACTGCTGGGAAAATTGGACAGTTGTGGGAGAAATTAGGTTTGGATCAACACCCCACACCCTACACCAAGATAAACTCAGAATGGGTGAATGACTTGAATATAAAGAAGGAAACTATAAGTAAATTAGGTGAACACAGAATAGTATACATGTCAGACCTTTGGGAAGGGAAAGATTTTAAAACCAAGCAAGACTTAGAAAGAGTCACAAAATGCAAAATAAATAATTTTGACTACATCAGGTATTTTAAAGAAAAATTTGAAAGGAAAAAAAATTTTTAAAGGAATAAAGTCTAAATTTCTTGATTACTGGCTAAATAGCCTTGCAGCAGAATTCTGGGCTCTTCTTCATCTTAGCACAGTCAAAGATTTATTAGATATCATTGTGGAATGTCCAAAGACAAAGCAAAGCTTTCTGCTGCCTCTTACTTTTGAATGAATAATTGATAAAGCATTTAGCACATGATTGCTCAGCCCTGTGTATTCAAAGAGAAAAGTAAGAATGTGTCTGATTTTAAGGAACTTATATGTAGGTATATATTTTTAATGAAAACCCATAACTCCTGTCTTGGAATTCATACTGTACATTGGTTCCAAGTCAGAAGAGTAGTAAGGGCTAGGCAATGAGGGGTAAATGACTTACCTAGGGCCACACAGCTAGGAAGTGTCTGAGGCCAGATTTGTCCTCCCATCTCTGGACCTGGCTCACTATCCACTGAGTCACCTACCTACCCCAGGAACTTATATTCTAATTGAAGAAGATAGCCTTCTATCTTGAGTTGGTATGACCAGAGAAATGTGCTTAGGAAATTTCTATTGAATGGAAAAATGAGGCAAGATACAATGTAAAAGCCTCTAGGAATCAGAGGATTTGGGTTCAAAAACTGCCTCTGAGACTTATTAACTACGTGAATCAGTGATCTCAAGAAATCAAAAGGATGGTCCAAAGGAGAAGAGACTGTTCACTTGAAGTGTGCCACCTAGAGGAACTATCATGGTATTGGGCACTTTCCTATTTTAACGAATTGTCCTTGCTAACTAAGTGCTAAGAGTGATTGATTCCCCACTAGCTGAAGGAATTTAAAATACTGTCACTGTCCTCAAATTCTGGCATCCCTTCTCTATGGCAAAACTCCCATTTGCCCCATCCTAGTTACAGTTCTGTCTAATATTATGTCCTTTCCTCACCTGACTTCTTTCCATATCCATCCTACACAACCATCATTACCACCACCACCCTTTCTGGTTCCTGCTCCATTCTTTTGGCTTCACAGGGAGTCCTGAATTCAGTTGGGAGTTTGAGGCAAGATTCTCATGAGGTAAATAAGGAGAATTTGAGGTGAAAAGCAAGGTGAGAAGGAAAGGAGGGAAAGAAGTCTTATGCTGCATAGCTTTGAGATGGTTGAATGTGCTTCTCCATCAGAGTCCCTAGCCCATACCTAAATGGAGAGGTCTTGGTGAATAGAGAGGGATTATTTTATTTAAAGGGGCCTTGTGAATATAGAAGGGTAGGATATATATATATATATATATATATATATATATATATTACTCTGTGAAATGCCTTATAGTAAGTGAAGTAACATTATTATTATTAGCCATACCAACCCATGAAATATTGCCTTCTGTTTCTGGAATAATGCTGGCAGAGTGGAAGGAAGGGGGAAGAAGGTGCTGAGATTCATGCCGTTTTTAGAATATTGACAAAAATTAATTTCACTTTGGATATTCAAAATTTGAGATCCTAGTTCGACATCCCAGGAATGGACACATTGTAAGGAAAATGAATCAAATCAGTTTTGATGTTCTGGATATGAATGAAACCAGAATAAATAAGGACTCTTGTCCACATTGTACCGCAGATTTTCCTGGAAAGAACAAAGAAGCTTTTCTATAGAGCATGCTTTCTTGTATGCCAGAGGCAGTAAGAAACACTATTTTATGGAATATTTGCCATCATAGAATGCAGTCCATGTTATTATAAAAACCATATTCAAAATAATTGAAGCTTATGCAATAACAGTGGTAGTTGAAAATGAAGAGTTAAAGATGGGAACTTTATAAGCCCAATAAGTTAAATCCACATATATTCTGATACTGGGACATTTCCATAGAGGGCTGAACAGGAGACTGGATCACAAAACTCTTTTAATGACACGAGCTTTTTTATTTTCCAGACTACATAGGAATATGATTTTAATAATCACTGACATTTTATGATCCATGTTCTCTTCCGCCTTCTCTCTCCTCCCTGAGACCCCATGTAATATGATATAGGTGGGACATGTGTTATGCAATGTATTTCTATGTTCATCATGCTATAAAAGAAGACACAAATTGCTTATGCTAGAGGGAAATTTATGGAGTAAATAAAGTGAAGAACGGTATGCTTCAATCTGCATTCAGACTGTCAGTTCCTTCTATGGCAGTTGACTGAGCCTTTTTTTATTGGAAACCCAAAACCTGTCTCTTCAATAATTATATTTAACTGGTGTTTCTATATGACACTGAAATGTAGACTGGCATCATGTCACACAGCAAGAAAGAAGCATGATAGGCAGCTAACTTAAATGCCTTCTTCCTATCATTTCAATATCTAGAAAAAGGAAGGGAGACCTTAAGTGAGTTAAATGACCTCCCTCTGTGGCTAACTTATGGTACAATGTGGACAAGAGTTACTTAATATGGTCAGAGATAGATGTGATCATTATTGGGAAAAAAGTCTTAAATATATATAAGACCAGAAAAAGCATTTGAATATTTACAGTGCTTATAATATAATCAAATCCTCCCATTTTGTAGATGAGGGACCTGAAGCCCAGGGAAGTTCAGAGAAGTGACTTCCCTGAGGTGTTATAGGTGGTAACAATGTCCAAACCCAGAATTTGAACCCAGGTCCTCTGACTCCAAAGCCAGCACATCTGATTACTGCCATTAATGATGACAGTTTTTTAGAAAAGAAAAAGAGAAAGAAGAAATTTGCTCTCTCCCCTGTTCATTCCCAGTTTGAACAAGTCATTGAATTTGAATTAGCATCTTCTGATATGAATGATAATAATCAGCTTCTATCTCAGGGAAAAATGCTAAAAATTAATTTCACAGAGATTTCTGTGATTTCCTGGAAAATCTAAAGATTCTTTTCTTACTCCTTCAGGACTCTGGGCTCTCCAATTATCTCCATTGCTAGCTAGTTATATACTAAAACTTTGGGGTATTTCTTGGCAGCCATGATTCATGGTCAAATTTCCTCCATTCTGTGATTCCTGATCAACTTCCCATTTATCCTAAAATCTCTCTGTTAATCTGTCACAAGGGAAATTCACTGAAATTCCCCAACCCAAAGTGCACAGAGAGCAGGCTCCAAAGTTGTAGACAAGATTCACATCTCAATTTGATGGAAGGACAATGCAAATGCTGATGCCTGGGAACCCTCCTAACTCATCCTGCAGGAATTAGTCAGTTATTATGGAGACAATGGGAAACAGTAAAATGAGCTCCTCTTTAGCTAAAATACCAAAGAGAAAACATGCAGGCACACCAACATGCAAACTACCACCTTCAAAATTCAATAGCGAATTTTCCAAAAATGATAGGGAATGAATTTCTGAGACCAGACAAGTTCATTGACATTATAGAAAACACCGACTTTGACATTCTCTTTAGAATTGGTAGGCCGTGTGATTCAGAATCATTCCAGTTTCTTTGCCTAATCCATCCACCTGTCAGCCAGCCAAGATGATCTCCACCCTCATTCTTTATTAGGATGAGGGGGAAATTATGCATCATTATAAATTGATAGAAGAGGGCATGAGTGAACAAAAAAGAAAATGATGCTCGGTGTATACTTGAAGGTGTTTTTTAGCAATATATTTAGCTTGTGCTTCTCTTTGAAGTTGTGTTGTCTAATTTCTCCTTGAAAGACTCAGATGCGGCTTATAGCTAATAATATAGTAAGATTCAAGCATCTCTGTCTTCTCCCTTTATGCTACAGAAGTATAAGAGAATCCTGTACATAGAATGAGCTGAGTCATGTTTTCCTTCCTGTTCAATAGAACAGTGGGGAGACTGCAGGCACTTGGAAGATATATAATCATAACATTCATCAGTGTCTCTCTTCCATGAGTTTCACTCATTTGAATAACATCTTTTGGGGAGACAGTGGTAGCAAATGCGGAGTCACACACAGGAACACCTGTTCTTATGAGTCCAAATATGTTAATTATGGTATATATTTATGGTATAGACATACCTTCCCACTCACACCCTTACTCTTCCACTTTCCCCTGCATATGTCACTTACAATAAAGCTTTTACATGGAATCTAGGGTAAGGGAAGAATTAAAAAAGCATCTGAATCAGAGTCAGTCTGAATAAAAGAAGGCTTACAGGTAAAAATGTAAATAGGATCCTAGTGTCATGGGAAGACTTGTTTTAAATAGAGATGCTCTGAGTAGGATTGCATTCACTCGGGAAGCAACTGGTCAAGATGGAGAAGGGAGAGAAGAAAGGAAGAAATGAGAAGGTGAAAGTGAGGGAAGGAAGAGAATGTGTCAGAGAAAGAGATAGGGACTGAGACTGAAACAGAGAGACAGAGATCAACAGAAAAAGGCAGAGACTAAGAGAAATAGACAGAGAAGTCCCAGATAAGACAAGAAGGCATGGAATCAAGGACTTAAGAGGAAGATTTTGCTGGGAGAAGGGTAACTTCATCTTTAGAAACTGGAGCTAAATGAATGCATGTGGGAGAGTTTAAAGGCATGGAATTTGGAATGTGAAGCTCATAAAGAATGGAGGATCTTTTGGTGACTACAGAGGTCAAGGTGAAGCCTTGAGAAGAGATGAAATAACTCCCTCATATCAATGAAGGTTTAATTCAAGTTTTGGTAGCATCTTTTTGGGGTGATCCCAGTTAGAATGGCTTTGTGACTTTATCCAACAGGGTTAAATGTCTCAGAAATAAGGGTGAAGAAGGAAGAAGAGAAGAAAGACACAAGATTGAAGATGAGCAAGATGAGGATAGTGACCAAGTATTGCACTGATGGAGGGAAGTACTCTTGCATTAAAGTCATGAAGGAGATATAAGTAAAACTAGAATAAAAGAGATAGGCTGGAAGATCAGGGAGAGCTTGAGCCATCATAGGTCACTGGAAGTGTAGGAAGCAGGATGAAAAAGAATAAGGCAGCATGAAAAAGGAAAGAACAAGAGATTAGCATGAAAAGATGGAAGTTCAGAACTCAGGACTTTGGAAGTAAAGCAACTTGGGCTGAGAGCAGGTTGAAAGGTATGACCAGACCAGTAAGTGACTGATCATAGATCATAAGGCACTTAATACTAAGGCAGCAAGGTACTGTAAGGGAGAGATAGGAGGCAGCAAGTTCCTTGGCAAATCAAACCACTACCACTACTACCTTGACCACTATCTCCCCTCTGACCCTGATGGAAACAGCTCAGGACTCGGAGCCCAAGAACTTGAGGAAGAATAATGTTTTTAGCCCAGTGTCCAAAGCTAACATCCCTTTGGATATGCAGCCTGCTAACTGTTCTCACAAGTGCTATATTGTGGAAAGGAAAACTTAATCAAGCTTTGGGATTTTCTGCCACTCAGATGGAACAGACAGCAGTTGGAATGTTGGAGTGAAGATATTGACAATGATAACAATTTGTGGGGGGAGTGGAGACTTGGAGAGTGACAGTTGCTCTAGAAAGGTCTCTTTCCTGGCTCTGGACTGGAAGAAGCACTCTCTCACTGTCTCTGGATAGAAGTACCTCTGTTCCTGAATTTTTCCCAACTGTGTGCTTTTCCTGGATTTCTGTGATTGTGTCATCAAACAAAAGGATTTAAGGGGAGCAGATTGAACTGTAAGGCTGGTCTTTAGGGACACTAGCCGAAAGAGACAGGCCCACCAGTTCTGAAGGTCAGAACCTTTTCTTTCTCTTGCTGTTTGCTGCTAAAAACTTTGAACTTATTAAAAGCTAGCACAGATTAGCATAGACAGTAATGTAAATGTAAATGTAAATATGTATATAGTTAGTTCCATAAGGTCTTAGGCAAATAGAAAGATCAATAGATATTTTTATTTGACTAAAATCAGGATGTGGGAAGAATTATTGTATATTATTGTATTATATGTAAATAAGCTCTGTAAATAATGCATATACTATAATTAGGTTAGTAACATAGTGATAGAGTCTGTAAATATGAAACAGCATATATATATATACATCAAACATAAGATTAGGTTATAGATTAGACTAGGGATTTAGAGAATAGTTATAATAAGTAGGGAATAGATTAGGAGTAAGTTAAGTTAAGCATATCATAGACAGTTAGTTATACTTAGGAATAGATTTAAGATGCATTTGCAGATAATAAACTTTTAATTTTTTATTGTAAAGCTGATGCTGAAATTTTGTTTAATGGAAATATATATAGATAAAATAGTTTGCAAATAATTATATATAAATAAAATAGGAAAGATGTTTGCATTATTTTAACATGGCAGGACTAAGTAGTATTAGCATTAAGATTCTAATTTCTTTATAATGGTTTTGTTCAAACATTTATTGTACTGAATTTATTGTAAAACCCCAAAACTACCCTTACCCAAAACTTTCCTGCAAAAAATTCCTTAGAGTAGATAAAGTTAGTATAGGATAGTGATTCAATAATTGAGGGAAGTTTATTATTTGGGGGGGAGTAGTTAAAAAGTAGATTTAGTAGCTTAGTAAGTATAATAAATATAAGTGACCTTGGGGAGGCCACAACAAAAAAAAAGGGGGGGAGATTGTGGAAAGGAAAACTGAATCAAGCTCCGGGATTTTCTGCCACTGAGGTGGAGCAAACAGCAGTTAGAATGTTAGAGTGAAGATTGATGGACAGTGATGACAGTTGGTGGGGGGAGTGGTGACTGGGAGAGTGACAGTTGCTCTAGAGAGGTCTCTTTCCTGGCCCTGGAACTGGAAGGAGCGTTCTCTCACTGTCTCTGGATAGAAGTACCTCTATTCCTGGATTTTTCCCAACTGTGTGCTCTACCCGGATTTCTGTGATTGTGTCATAAAGCAAAAGGTAAGGGGAGCAGTTTGAACTGTAAGGCTGGTCTTTAGGGACACTAGCCCAAATAGACAGGCCCACCAGTTCTGAAGGTCAGAACCTTTTCTTTCTCTTGCTGTTTGCTGCTAAAAACTTTGAACTTATTAAAAGCTAGCATAGATTAGCATAGTCAGTAATAAAAGAAACCCTCTACAAGCCAGTAAGGCCTGGTCTCAGCTCCAAAGCTGAAAGAGACTCAAACCCAATCTGGGGAAAAGTATAGGGAAATCCTTATTCCCTCTACCCTGATACTTTCCAAATCCAAACTTGTTATTAAATTAATCTTTAGTAAATAAACGCAATCAGATAAGAGAACTATCATTTCAGGGGGGCATAGAAGGAGCAGAACCTAAGGACAGCCATTCAACCATAAACAGTCCTTATTGGACCCCTGCTGGGCAACCTTGTTCTGGGGGGGGGGGTGGCTTGTCCCTCAGGAGGGTCCATGCTTACCTGCCCTGGGGTATCATCAACATCAATCAATAGAGAAGACATTCTCTCAGCCTATCATAGTTGGCCCATTTCTCGGGAACCCATTTTTCAAAGATAGCCTCTCAGCATGGGGTACCTCTCTCCTTTTACCTTACCAGCATCCATATTCCCTCTATCCCTTCAACTCCTCTATTCCCTGTTACAAAACCTTCCTCATCCCCTGTACCTCTTCAATCCTCAACAATTCCTTTAACTATTACAATATCCATAGATATCAAAAGAAAGTTCTTGCCCCCCAAATACTTGGCGTCAAATCTTTCACCATCATAATCTTATGAGATTTGGCCAATAAGACACTAAAGTAGAGGCATTAGCTTGGAAGATCTGAATTCAAATTCGATCTTAGCAATTTACTAACTCTGGACAAGAGACTTAGCCTCACTTTCTTCATCAGTAAAATAGGGATAATGTCTTCACCATCTTTCCATGGTTGTTGTGAGCAAATAATATATACAATGTTGTTGAGTCATTTTAAAAAAAAGAAAAAAGAGGAGGCATTTCTAACCTTTTTGCTGCTATCCCTAATGACCATATGACTTTCCATTTGACTTGCAGCTGAAAGATTTCACATGTGTTATCATTCTAATTAGAATGTAAATTCCTAAAGAGTAGAGACTTCTATTTTTATTTTTATCACCAGTGCTTAGGACAGTGCTTTGTACATACTAAGCATTTAATAAATATTTCGTTCATTCATGGGAGCTGAGAAGGTTGTTAGAAAGTGGTACACCCTGGAGTTAAGGAGTGTGATGTTTGAAGTTGAGAAGACTGGAAAGCTAAGCTAGGATCTTCAATCAATGAGAACATAAGGAGGGCAACCTGGAGGCTGAAAGATGAAGGGGACAGAGATTTGGACTGGAAGATATAATCTGCTGGTAGAACTTAGGAGAAAAATAGCTGTTGACTAATCATGGCTAACCAAATGCCTGGAAGTGTGATGGCCTCTAAAAACTTTTCCTCTTGGCCTTGTTAGCTACAAAGACCAATAGGAGGACTGGACAGAATTAAAGAGGAAATGCTCTTGCTTCAGAAGAATCTGGTCTCCTTTCACAATTCAGATGAAATATCTTAGATATTGCCACCTTCCTTTCTTCTAGTCTCTTCTGATATCCTTTCTTATGCCCTTATCCTTGTATGCCCCCTTTCAAATTTTTTTTTCCTCTAAGAAGTATGAAGTGAATGAAAAAGGAATACTATGTGCCAAGCACTGTGCAAAGTGTCGAAGATACAAAGGAAAAAGCAGAGATAGTTCCTGCACTACAGAAGCTTACTTTTTAAATGAAGAGAGGGCACATATTGGGGGGGGGGTGCCCAGGAAGGAGAATTTAAATGGAAGAATTATGTGGATGATGAGTAAGCCCACAGTAGATCAATTGGCACAGTTGATTTTTCTTATAGGAACAAGGACACAGTTGATTTAATCATTGTTCTGGAGGGATAAGTAGTGTAGGGGCAGGGCAAGGAAGGTACTGGCTAGAGGACATTAGGAATCTCTCCTCTGGAGTATCACCTTAGATTCAACATAAAGGAAATATCACTAACTATTGAATGAATGAAAAATATTTATTAACTATACTCTTTATATAACTATACTCTAAAGGGTTTATAATACTTTTAGAGATCAAGTGCCCACACTGCACCATCAAATTGCCTGTGAAGCCCCCACATTACCCCAGACAGTGGCAGAGGGACAGGGCATGTGGAAATTGGCTCCATGTTCAATGGAGAGGGGAGAACTAAGCAGCCCTTTCCAGCATGCTGAGTGCCACGTGCCACTCCTTCACCAACATAGCTCTATACTTTGCTAGATATTGACAGTACAAATATAAAAATAGCCAATCCCTGCTATCAAGGAAGTTATTTAATAGGGGGTTAGAACATACAAATGAGCCAAATAAGGGGGTTTGGGGAGTTTCAGAGATGGTGAATGGAGCCACAAGTCAGTTGATTTCTTTATCCTTTCTAGTAATAATAGTCATATTGATTTTATTTTTATTCCCAGAGAAAGAGCAAAATGTGCAGTGCAAAGGGGTAGAAGGTGGGAAGGAGGGGTCATTGCATTTGTTAGTAGGACAAGGTGCCAAGATGTCCATGCTGGGTAAACCTTCAGCATCACAGAATTATAAATTTAGAATTGTAAGGGATATTACGAGACTCTTTCATTCAACAAATAAGAAACTGAAGTCAAGAGAAGTTAGTTCATTTTCTCAGGGACACAGCTGGCAAGTGGCTCTGGCAAGATTTGTACCCAGCTCTTTCTGACTCCAAGACAAGTCTTCCATTCATCTTACTATGTTAATGAAAGATTAAAGATGCTTAAATGCAGAATGATCCATTTTATGAGATGGTATCTCACCTCCCCTGCATATGTTCACTGGACATGTAAGAGATATAAGGACATCCATATGATAGAAAAATAGGTGGTAGAGATGGTAGATAGACAGATAGATGGATAGATAAATAGAAAGAAAGAACATTATATCAAGTGCTAACTATGCTTCAGGCATTGTGCTAAGCATTAGGTTATAAATTAAACCAGGGTACAAAGTTTTTATCCTCAAGGAATATAAATTTACAAGAAGTAGTTAAGTGGTATGTGAGGATATATGAAGAAACCTAAAGACAAATTAGATCCACTGAGGAAAAGCAGCCATAAAGACATACTTATTAATTTGCCTGGGATTCCATGGCAGGGCCAGGATCTCAAAATAGCAGCTCAAAAAGTATTGTCTAGCTATAATCAAAATACAGACATCTCTTGGAAAGCTTCCTTCGTAATCATCCTTGAGTTGTTCATTATTTTGATGACCAAAGAAGCTTTTGTAATGTCATGACCAGATGACTCAAACTCTTTTCTCCTAGATTCCTGGAAATCACCAAGTTATTGTCATTTTTCCTCATTTACTTGGGTTTGTAGTAAGGTCTTAGAAATGTTTTGGTCAAAGTCTTTTTGCAAACAATTTTCTGTGAGAAAGATACATCCCAAAGAATGATGAAGTGCTTAAAATTCTATATTCTACAGAAGTCTTGCTCTTTGTCATAATAAATGGATAATCAGCTATAATCACCGTGCTGTGTGTTTTCTAGCTCGGTGGCTTTCCAGACACATAGGTATCTGTTCTTTCTGTTCCTATCATTTTCTCTCTTTCACTTTCCCTTGCTCGAGAGGATGTGGTCTCCTTAGTAAGCTTACTCTCTCTGCCCATGACTGAGTCAATGGGTTTATTACCCCTGATTATCTGGCCCTCACACACTCAAGAATTCAGCATTTGACAGTGGTACAGTAGATCTGTGGTTGGGAGGAGCTGAGTAAAAAGTCCAGCCTCAGGTATTTACTAGCTCTGTGACCCTGGGCAAGTTGATTAACCTCTCTGTGCCTCCATTTCCCCATCTGTAAAAGAGGGATCCTAATACCACCTACCATGTAGGATTGTCCTATTATTCAGTTTTTCAAGCATTTCCAACTCTCTGTGACTTTACTTCGAGTTTTTCTAGGCGAAGATACTGGAATAGTTTGCCATTTCCTTCTCCAGCCCATTTTACAGATGAGGAACAGAGGTAAGAAATGTTAAGTGACTCACCCAGCTCACCCAGCTAATATGTGTCTGAGGTCATATTTGAACTCATGAAGATGACTCTTCCTGATTCCAAGCCCAATGCTCTATCTACTGTGCCACCCAACTACCCTTTGTTCTAAGGATATACACTTAGAGAACATTTGTAAAGTACTTTGTACTCCTTAACATATTGCATAAATGCTAGAGAATATGATCTACATTCTAAGGGAGAAGTCAATACATAATAAGAAACTGGAAAGAGAATGAGGAGAGGGGTACACCCAGAATGGCCTGACTGGAGAGTCATAAGAAGTACTACGGAGGCTGGGAAGAGAGCCAGATTAAGCCATAGCTGTCCTAGCACAGTCAAAGGTAGTATCAATGGCAGAGTCCAAATTTAAGATGAGGAGGAAGTGGAAGTAATGAACTGAATCAAGATGGCATGTGTAGGAAGAGCTAGGGTAACACAGTGGATAGGACACCTGGCTTGGAGTTGGGAGGACCTGTGTTCAAATTTGACCTTAGACACTTCCTAGTTGTGTGACTGTGACCAAGTCACTTAACCCCATTTGCCCAACCCTTGCTTTCTATCTTGGAGTTGTTACTAAGACAGAAAGAGGTTTATTTTTTTTTTTAAAGATGGCAGATCTGGGGATGCACAGGAAAGAACTTGGACTTGTGGAAGAAATTACATCTACCATTGCAAGATTAGCCCCTTCTGGGCTAAGTGGCTGGACCAGAGTCACACAGCAGGATGCATGGGAGAAAGGAGGGGCCTGTAAGGCCAGCCAAGTAGAGCACACTGCCTCTTAGGCAGCTTAGAGGAAACTTCTGGTGAGGAACGGTTGAATTAGATGATGCTCTCTGAGGGTCTCTCCAGCTCTAAACGGGCTGGGAATCTGCCTGAAACTGGTTGCTTGTGCACCCTTCATGAGAAAGCCAGGCTCGGTGGTCCCCAAACGCGATGTCTGAGAACGGGAAACAAGCCCCAGATGAACGTTTTTCTTTGGGTAATTCCCAACCTCAGAAATCCAAGCTCTGATCATTAAAAATTGACTGCAGAAGGTGTGAAGTGCATTTGGAACTCAGCAGCCTAAGGAGGAAATGCCAGGAGTGACACCTAGCGGTCACAGGACAGTAGGACAGCCCAGATTAGATCTTAGATTCCCCCCACCCGGCGCCCTGAAGGCATCATTAAGTCTCAACAGATAGAAAACAAAAAGAAATGGAAAGTCTTTACAAATTGGAGCTGCTCTCCTCTTATTCCTGCCAGGCGCTAAGAAGAAAACAAACAATCCGGGTATCTCTTAGTTTCTTAAAGCAATTGATTCAATTATACTGGGTAGGAAAGCTTCTAATGGAGGGAGCATGGCAACTCAGGGAGCCTCCAGTGCTTACTCCCTGAGTAACCTGGGGCAATACTTCACCTCCCTGAGCCTCAGTTTGTTCAGCTATAAAATGAAAGGTTGTACCAGGTACCTTTAGGTTCCTTCTGTCTCTGAATCGCTGATTCCCTGCCCTTTTCGTCATTTCTGTTGGGTCTGATTCTTTGTGACCTAATATGGGATTTTCTTGGCAAAGATACTGGAATGATTTGTTCTTTGCTTTCCAGCTTATTTTACAGATGAGGAAAATGAAGTAAACAGGGTTAAGTGACTTGCCCAGGGTCACATAGCTAGTGTCTGAGGACTGATTTGAACTCAAGTCTTCCTGACTCCAGACCTGGCACTCAATCCACTGTGGCACCCCAGTTCCCTTTGAAATTTCTCAGAAAACTGAAATGACTTTAAAAGAAAAGGGTGTTTCATGGCAGGAAAACACTATTCAATTTATTGCCCTTGTGTGAGCCTTCAATTTCATTGGTATAAGTTTACTTCTAGTAAGGAAACGCTGCCTACAATATAGAGCTAACAACTAGCTAACCGCTTTAGACACTTGTCTGAGGATACTGAGAAGCTCCTTGGTGGATCAGTGGAAAAGTCCTGGAATGAAGTCTAGAAAGACTTACTGTCAGACCTGACCTTAAACACTTACAGGCTGTCTCCATTTCCTTATCTGTAAAATGGGGAGAATGTTTGGTTGTTTTGAGGATTAAATGAGATAGTATTTGTAAAGGAGTTTGCAAATGTTAAAAAAACTACACAAATTGACAACTACTACTACTACTGTTACTGCTGCTACTACTATTACTGATGCTGCTGCTGCTACTATTGACACTATTGCTACTATTATTACTGTAATAATTACTATCACTACTGCTACTACTGTTGCTGCTGCTGCTACTACTATTTCTACTACTGATACTACTAATATTGTTGCTGCTACTGCTACTACTATTACTGCTATTGCTACTACTACAACTACTATTACTATTGCTGTTGCTGCTGCTGCTACTACTACTACTATTACTACTACTACTACTACTACTACTACTTAATATTTTATTATATTAAGTGCCTTGCTATCATCTCAGAGTCAGTATATGTCAAAGGCAGGACTTGAACCCAAGTCAATGTCAGAGTAGATGGAGTGCTTAGCCTAGAGTCAGGAAGACTCATCTTCTTTAGGTAAAACCTGGCCTCAGACTTCTAGCTGGGCATCACGTAACCCTGTCTGCCTCAATTTCCTCATCTGTAAAATGAGCTGAAAAAGGAAATGCCCAACCATTCCAGCATCTTTTCCACAAAAATCCCAAATGGGGTCATGAAGAGTTGGATATGACTGAAAACAGAACCACTGCTGCTGCCACCATGACTCTTACTCTGCTATTTTTCAAATTGAAGTTGCTTTTGTAAAAGAATGTGTGAGATGATGGTGTTTTCAAAAATTGTTAATTAATCATTAAAATAAAGTTTAATGATTGAATCAATACTTTGATTAACTCTGATATTTTCAGCCTCAGACACTCATTAGCTGTATGACCATGCACAAATCACTAGGTGGGGAGACAAATTATTTTGATCAAAATGAAAATATATCATTCCTGATAAGTGAAGGAAAAAACCAAATCTTGCCCAGAATAATTACAAGTATAAACTTCTTTTATTTTTTTTTGTCACTACATTTGGTTGGCTGATGGAACAAAAATGCTCTCAGTTGATCCATCCCCCACATATTTGACTGGCTCATGACAACATGCATCTTACTAAGAACATCCTTTCATTTCAGATACTCTCAGGAAAGTGGGGGGAAGGAAGAGGAATAAGCATTTACATAGAAGATATTGTTCTAAGAGCTATATAAATACTCTCTCCTATAATTCTGACAGCAAACCTAAAAGGTAGGCACTGATATCCCCATTTTAAAATTGAGGCAGGTAGTGATCAAGTGACTTGCTCAAGGTCACACAACTAGGATTTGACTGAAACTGGATTTGCACTCATGTCTCCCTGGTCACTGTTCTACCTAGCTAATAAAGCTAACTTTGTTTTTATTTAGCCTAGCAAAGTGGCTGATGCATAGTAGATACTTAATAATTGTTTAGCAACAACTGGGACAACAACACCCCTGGATTCAAATCCTACCTCTTGGGCTTAGACAAGCCATGATGTCTGTAACCTTCAGTTCCCTCATTTGTAAAATGGCAATAATGTCTGTAACCTGCTTTAACAGAGTTATTTCAAGAGTCCAAAGGGACAGTATGTCTAAGGTCCTTTGCAAATGATTATGACACTTCAATCAGTTTTCTCTAATCATCAGAGTATGGACTTAGAGCTGAATCTAGAAGCCACAGGCACAGGTATTTGGTGGGTGGATAGAGTGCTGGGGTCAGGAAGACTCATCTTCCTAATTCAGATCTGGTCTCAAACACTTACTAGCTGTGTGACCCTGGGCAAGTCACTGAACCCTGTTTTCCTCCTCTGTGAATGAGCTGGAGAAGGAAATGGTCAACCACTCCAGCATCTCTGCCATGAAAACCCCAAATGGAGTCACAAAGAGTCAGACACACCTGAAAATGACTCAACAACAACCAACCTGGAAGCCATTTAGCCCATCTTCCTCATTTGGCATATGAGGAAACTGAGACCTAGAGGGGGTGAAGATTAGTCTGTCAACAAGCATTTATTAGATGCCTATTATGCTCTAGAGGTGTGAAGAGTGAGCCATTAAGTGCTTATAAATATCAAGTCCAGCTAGGATGCTAGGCTCAGAATAGAGGGAAGAGGGAACCGTGGCAAAAATGACATGGAAACACAGCCATGAAGGGGTACCCCCTGCCAAGAAGGCATTCTGACCCAGCAGAAAGGGCCATCCTACTGGGAGTTCTCCAGTCGAATGCCTCCTGCAATATGATCTGTAGACTCCCCATCTTTCCAAGTCCAGCAGGGGAGTTACTCGAAAAGCTGGACTTGTCATTTACTCTCCAATGGCCATGTTTGAAACCCAGACACTGACTTTACCATTGATCAGCAGCACTTGAAATCTCACTGATTCTGAAAATCTGAGGCTCAGCCCAGAACGGTGAAAACTCAGCATTCCGTAATTGTTCAGTTTTTGCAGTTTTAACTCTGGATTTATTGTAACTTTAAAAAAGTTCACTTGTCAGTAGCCCAGACTTGCAACTTTGATTTCATTCTGGACTCTTCATTCTCTTCCCTCCTAAATCCATTTTTCCCCCAAGCCTTTTAAAATTTCCCTTTATAACATTTCTCAAACATGCCACTCTCTCTCCCCTATTGGAATAATACCACCATGCTAAGGCAGGGCCTCTTCACCTCATGCCCACACATTGAAATAGCTCACTAGGTAGTTCAGTGGGATAGAGAGCCAGGCTTGGAGATAGGAAGTCCTAAATTCAAAGCTGGTCTTAGAGACTTCTTAGCTGTGTGACCTTGAGCAAGTCACAACCCCAATTGTCCAGCCCTGACTGTTCTTCCTTGGAGCCATTTCTAAGACAGAAGATAAGGGTTTAAAACAAAATTAAAAAAAAAAGAAAGAAAAGAAGAAATACTTTGCTGATTAGACTCCCTGTTTCCCAAATAATTTCCTCATTTGAATTCATCCTAAGCTGTCAAATTGACCCTTACTGAAGTATAGACCTGAACATATCACCTTCCACACACACTCCCATTCAATTCATCCCAGGGGCTCCCCTTCATTTGAAGCATCAAATATAAAATCTTTGTTTTGGCATTCAAAGCCCTTTAAAACCTGGTCCCCTCTTCCCTTTCCAGTCTTCTGACTTCTTACTCATCCCCACATATTCTACATTCCACTGATGACAGCCTCCTTGCTCTTAATCACATAAGACACTCACTACATTCCCCAATTGTGGTTATTTTCATTGGTTATTCCCCATGCTTGCAACTTCCTCCTTCCTCTTTTCAACTTCCTAGTTTCTCCATCTTCTCTAAATGCTCAGTGGAAATGCCAGGCTTTAAGAAACCTTTCCCAAAGTCTCTTTAATCTTAGTGCATTCTCTTTGAGATTATCCCTAATTTATACTGTAGAATGCTTGTCTGTACTGTTTTTTGTTTGCTTGCTTCATATTCTCTCTCCTGTTGGCCTGGGAGCTAAAGACAGGAATTCCTTTTGTCTTTCTTTGTATCCCCAGAACTTAGCAGAGTGCCTGACTTGTAAGAACTCAATAAATGCTTGTCCACTGACAACTCAAGGTTGTAATTATAAATTTGGGTTGAGAGGAAAGGCTCATAACTAAATATTACAGTGTCATAAGCAACTTAATCTGTCAGTTGCCAAGAAAACAAGAAAACACACACCTTTACTTGCTGCCAAGATGTTTGCACTATTTCCATCTCATCAAATCAAGTCTAGCCAACTCAGTTCAAATTTAACATGAGATTTAATCTCAGGAAAGGAAGCTCTACATATCAGAAACAAAGGCTCACCTACTCTTTTTTTCTGTTCCATAACATATATGTAAAATATTCATTTAATTTAGTGTGTAAATTCAGAAAAAAAACAAAATGGGAAAAAGCAATGAAACATACACACACATGTTTAATCTCAAGGTCATAGGTTCTAGTACCATAATGGGTCAATTCATGTCAACAACCACTTATTATTTGCCAGTTACTGTACTGAGTCCTGGAAATAGAAATAGAATCAATCAACTAATTGCTAAATAATTATTAAGAATCTACTATGTATCAGCCACTTTGCTAGGCACTAGGCAAAGGCAGTCCATGTCCTCAAGAAGCTTATATTCTTTTTTTTTAAGTTTATTTATTTACTTAATTAATTTAAATTATTTTCCATGGTTACATGAATCAAGTTCTTTCCCTCCCCTCCTCCTACTCCCCCCCATAGCCAATGCACAATTTCACTGGGTTTTATATGTGTCATTGATAAAGACCTATTTCTATATTATTAATATTTGCACTACACTAGGGTGATCATTTAGAGTCTACATCCCCAATCATATCCCCATGTGATCAAGCTGTTGTTTTTCTTCAAGGGACTTATGTTCTAATGGAGGAATACAAAACATAAAAGTAAGCTGAAAAGTATGGGGGACGTGAAGGAGAAAATCAAGTCAAGAATGGAGGCTCACCTGGGTACTTTCTTTAAAATGGGGATTCTGGGAAGAACCAACTAAACAGAGGAAGAGACTACAAGGTGAGGGTGAACTGTTCTTTAGTTTCTTTGTTTTGTTCGGTAATTTTTTCAGACACATCCAACTCTTGGTGACCCCATTTGGGGTTTTCTTGGCAAAGATACTGGAGAAGTTTGCCATTTCCTTCTCCAGCTCATGGTACAGATGAGGACCTGAGGCTTCAATGACTTGCCCAGGCCACATAGCTAACATCTATCTGAGGCAGAATTCTTAAGTATTAGTAAATTGTAAACTAATGGAAAGCAGAGACCAAGATTTGAGTTGAAACTCACTTAGAAGGCAGTAAAGAACTACTAAGGCCTCATCATTCATTTTTATTAACTAGGTAACTAAGACTTTACCTGAAGTCAGTGAAAAGCCTCAGATCACTAGCAAAGCACTTTTAGAAACTGAAAAAACTTTACATAGGATTGTTCAGAAACAGTTTGGTGTTTTTATTGTACTGCACATGATAAAACAATGAATAAATTGCTCTTCACCAGTGTATTCTTTCTTCTTGATTGTTGGGTAGGATAGTATTTGTCTCTACCCAGCAGACAAAAAGTTCTTACAGTGCTGATGATTTATTTCTTTTCTGATGACACATTGTACCTATATATTCAATAAAGCTAGAAGCAATGTAGGCAATCAATGCAAACAAGATGAAGTATGTCCTCAATTCAGTTATATAAGCCTATTTTAGTGTGCCCATCCATAAGGACAGTCAAAATATTTTTGCATTCCATTGGGGAGGATCTCAGATCTGTTTGGGGTGATTGCCCCAGGGATTTTCAGAGAGTGAATCTATTCTGTCAATTATTGAACAAGGATCTAGAACCTATCAAATTCAATAATTTGATAGGATGAAGCAAGTGTTTTTGGAGGGTCCAGCTCTATTACATCATAGAGTACTATAGGGTCACTAGGAAATTTTCATACAAATATAATCCTGAAACTTACTCTTTCAAAAACTTCCCTAAGATGTTGGAGAGGCAGGATGTGAACCTAGACCTTTTTGACTCCGAGATCAGATCTCTACCTACTACCTTAACTGTTTCTCAATTCATAATGGGAAAATAACATCTAACCTTGAGGAACCACTGATGGGCCCACTTGGACTTGGGTTCTGCATCTATTCTTTTTTTACGTGGCCAGGCTTTTAGATTATACTAAATTCAGTAATGAGGAGCCTAAGAAGGAACTGAACATCTTATTCTCATATTCTTTGACACATTAAATAAATATCTACCTTAGCATCCAAAGTAAGATTTCACTTATAGCTTAGATTATGGCATACATCTAAGGTTAACCCAAAAAGTGAAAAGTAAAAGAAATTCTGTGTGCAATATGAATTAATTATGGAATGTGTAACTTTTTTCTAGGTATAATAGAAATATCTAATTACATTTTAATACTTATATGAATAAAAATAAACATAAAAGATTCACACCAAGTATTATTAGAACAAATTTAATAGAATTCAGTCATTTAGCCTCTACCTTCTAATATCTACTAGGAACGTGATACTCAAACCTCATTAAAAAATTGAGTTGGCATGATTACTAGGCATTTTGTATTTCACCTTGGTTTTACACTCTCCAAATTCCCACTTCATGTCTGCTGATAAAACAACTGGATGTGAGTCAATTGGCTTGTGGTTGCTGTTTTCTCTCTGGACTCTGGAGTACTTGCCACAGATTTCTCCCTTGATACTGTTCAAGTTTGATCCAAAAGGATCCTCAGGTCTGTCTAACTCACAGGGTTAGCTCCATGCTTAGACATATCCAGGTAGTAATTCACCTAAGATCAGGAAAGAATAAATACAAAAAAGGTAATCCGAAATAATTATGGCCGTGGAGGGTAGGCGGCAGTGTGGAATAGAGTACTGGACCCAAAGGTAGGAAGACTCATCTTTTGGAGATCAAATCTGGCCTCAGACACTTACTAACTGTATGGCCCTGGGCAAGTCACTTAACCCTGTTTGCCTCAGTTTCTTCTTCTGTAAAATGAACTGGAGAAGGAAATGGCAAAGCACTCCAGTATCTTTGCCAAGAAAACCCCAAATGGGGTCACAGAGAATTGGACTTGACTGAAAAATGGCTTAACAACAATTATAGCCTCATGCTGGCTGGAAGGGGGAGAAAATAGAATAATTCACTTCTTTCCTCTTGGAAAATAGCCCAAAAAATCCATGATGCTATTCAGAGCTGAAAGAGAAGAGAGAGGCAGAAGGGGTGGTTTCTCCCTTTTCAATGTTCACTGAGCTATCAGATCTGCAAACAATAAGAGACTTTTTATTAACTCTATGTGCAAATCTCTGAACATGATTCATGGAATGGCCCATATAGGAGAATTCAACCTCACCACAATTATAAGAAATAGTTAAAACCAATTCAACTCAGGGTGGTATGGGCAAAGAATAACACTCAGAGAAAGACAAATAGCAGGATAGGATGAACCCCATCAAGGAGTTCCTGACCAGAATGGAGGCAGGTGGTGGGAGGCAGTTATGTGGATCTAGATTCAGTTTTTGGTTGTGCTGGAAAGGAGCTCACATGGCATCCAGGACTATGGGGTGGGGTAAAAGATACTGCAGTATCTTGCCAAGAAAACTCCAAATAGAGACAATTGGACTTGACTGAAAAATGGCTTAACAAACATCTGGTAGCTTCCATTTTCACTGCTCATTTTTGCTTACTAGGTGCTAAGATCAGTTATTTCTAGTTGCTGAAGGAAATGAGATGTTGTCAAAATGCAAATGTTAACTGATTTGAAGATTGCTCAGTCTTTTGAAAATCATTTTAAACCTTTTTACACTCTCAATTTTCGTACCCTGGGATAAAGCCCTAGTCACCTCAGACCAGTTTTATATTTTTCAGAACTCTCACTGTCTTAGGGAAGTCTAAAGGAGCTAAGAAAGCTAAAACTAGGCTTCCAGGAGACACAGTGGATAAAGTACTGAACCTCTCATTAGGAATGCCAGAGTTCCAAGCTCACCTCGCATACTTACTAGCCATAGGATTGTTAAATTTTTTATGGTTTGACTGAATTATTTAATTGTTGGTTGCCAGGGATTTAATTTCTAAATCCCAAAATGAATTACAAAAATAGAATGGAATTTATGATAGTTTGTTTACAATAGAGGGAAGAGATAAAAGGGGGAAGAGAGAGAGAGAGAGAGAGAGAGAGAGAGAGAGAGAGAGAGAGAGAGAGAGAGAGAGAGAGAGAGAGAGAGAGAGAGAGAGAGAGAGAGAGAGAGAGAGAGAGAGAGAGAGAGAGAGAGAGAGAGAGAGAGAGAGAGAGAGAGCCCTGGCTTCCTCTGAGCCAGGTAGAAATTCTAAGCCCCAGCCAGGGGAAAGGAGCCTCAAGAGGATGGGCCTTTCTCAGAGGTTCACACCTCCAGAAAGGCAAGGAAATTAAGTCAGCCTTTCCTCACCATGGTGACTGTCTAAAAGGAAAGCAGTCTGAGGTCTCTTGCACAAACAACTCCAGGGGTCCAGTTCCACAGTCTTCACTCCAAGTCTGAGTGTCTGACTTCTAGTCTCTCCTCAAGTGATTCTTCTTCATTCTTGATTGATCATTGTGTGCCTCTGTTTCCTTTATTTAAAGACCTTTTTCTTTTTTGTCACCTCCCCTAAATTTTACGTCTACCAAACACAGCAGACGCTCTTCTCCAGGACTTCCCATTCAAAGTATGAAATGGGTGTTCACACCTTTTTTAGTTAGTTATACCTTTTGTGGTTAATTCACCTTTTTTAGTTAGTTCACTTTTTGTAGTTAGTTAACACCTTTTTGTAGATAAAATAGGTAAAACTATTTTAAATACTGAGTTAACATTTTGGGCATTAAAATCTAAAGAAAGACAGAGGATTATAATTTTATCTTCACTGTCAAGGAAGAGCTAAGTACATTCATTGTTACAATCAGGGGAGAGCTAAATCCAATCTTCACAATCCCCCCTAATGATCATTGGTAGACTATTCTCCCTATTAATCATTTAACATAATCATCTTGTAGACCTAAAAAACTCCTAATTATAGATGTATATAACATTTACTTTCTAAGAGGAAATTACAATAGTTAGAGAGAAATAGAAAAGAGAGAAAGCAAAACCAATGTTTTGTTGGCACATTGACAAAAAACCAAATTAGGGGGCAGTCCACTTTGGCATAAAAGTATACATTTAAAATAAATTTTCAATCCCCTTTTGTTCAACTGCTTGCACCCAAAAGTTCAGTATCAATCTTCTTGATGCAGTGTAGGTTTCTGCAAGCATCTTTCTTCAAGGAGTTCACTCTCTGGGTTCAAGGAGTTATCAAATTTCTTTTCATGAAATTCTTCTCAAACAAAATTTTAAATCTTGGATTTTTTAAAATAAAAATACATACAATCTCCCCTGAAGAGGGTGTTCATCAATACCCAGATCAGCTCAAAATGATAGAGTTATGTATGAATCAATAATCAAAAGAAAAAACCAAAAACATAAAAGAAAAATAGAGGGAAAAATTAAGCTTTTGAGAGAAAAAAGTCAAAATCAGAATCAAAATATCAAAAACTATGTATATAAAATTCTGAATTAAAGAATAAATTCATAACAGGACCTTGTTATTAGGGTCCAATTAAAGTAATTTTTATCTTATCCCACAAGTCTGTAGGACAGAATACAGTAATATTTCACTTACCCATTTGCAGCCAAGATTACAGGAAGTTACTATACTATAAGAGAGAAAAAGGACTAGATTTTTTGTGTAAATTAAAAAAAAAAAGGGAAGTGCCATTTCCTGGTCTTATATTTCATCATTTCTAAGGAATAGGGGAGCCAGAATAGCTGATTGTTAGGTACTTTCAAAGAAAATATTTTACAAAGAGTGTGGTTCAAGGAGTACTGCGTCTTAACATATGTCAAGTGCCACAACCTTGAATCTCACACTAGGTTCAAGTCATTTCATATTGGCCAAATCCAATCTTCACAGGACCCTGAGCAAATCCTTTCATTTGTTTCAGCCTCAGTGTCCTCCACTGTGAAATGAGAAAAATAGCAGCACCTACTTCCTTCCCAGGATTAGTGTGATAAATAAGAAAATAATTTAAAGTGTTTTACAAACCTTATGACTGGGAAATTTTTATCTAATTATTTTCAATCTGGGAAGAGAAATTCTCCTAGAGCAAGAGTTCGTAGAAAAATTTCAAGGGAAGAAAGACTTCATTCTTTCTAAAAAAGAAAGATCAGAAATCATTTTTACATCACATCACAAATGGCAGTGAATAATCTCTTGTTTCAATGACATAAACAGTAAGGAGGAAGCTAGTCACCAGATTTGAAAGGAATGACTTCCAAGGGTAGAGTCATGCTTTAATGTGTTCAACTCCCAGCACTCCCTGTTCAGAAGCAAACACCTGCAACAGGATGACAGAAATGCTGGGAGGGAGCAGGGGGAGGGCATATAATGATACTGATGACATGCTCTGTTCAACATTTCAAGAATTAATTTACAGGGAAAATGAATCTTCACCCAGAGCAAGTAGATCATCACAGTGGGTAATTGACTTATAACTTACCAGCCATAAACTATGCTGGCCTGAGTAGGTCCGTGCGGAGGTGAGCATCATAGGCATTAATCGTTGCTATTTAGGATTCATAATTCACTTTTGAACTATTCTAAGCACCACCATATAGGCTTCTATAAATAAAAGCAAGAGAAAGACAGTGAGATGAGCTTACAGGGAAAGCACAATAGACAGCACAAAATCTTTCTGAGTCTCAACAAGCACATGTTTCAGGTAGCCCATAAGTCTATAAGGAGCACTCTGACTTCTATCTCTATTTCTATAAATCACTAGATGCACAAGGGTTTATTAAGCACCCATTATGCACCAGGCACTCTGCTTGATGCTGGGAATACAAATACAATCAGTGAAATAACTCCTGCTCAAAAGGGGCTTACCTTGGAAAGTAGAAAACAAGTTAATATTTGGTGTTTGATTGTTTTAGTTGTGTCTCACTCTTTATGGTCTCCTTTGGGGTTTTCTTGGAAAAGATGTTAGAATGGTTGGGCATTTCCTTCTCCAGCTCATTTTACAGATGAGGAAATTGAGGAAAACAGGGTTGAGTGACTTGCCCAGGGTCATACATCTAGTGTCTTATCTGAGTTAATATAATAATGTTAATATATAAGCATATAAAAGGGTGAAGAGAATATAATACTAAATACACTAATAGGAGTTGACATTAAATTATCACTGTAAGTTTTGTGAAGCACTTTACATATATTATATCATTTGGTCCCCTTAACAACTTTATGAAAGAGGTGCTATTAATATCTTCATTTAATTGACAAGAGTGCTGAGTCTAAAACAGGTTATATGATTTCTCTGGGACACAGATTAGGAAGGGTCTGAGGTCTTCTTGACTCTAACCTTAACACATAATCCATTGTATCATCTATGTAAAGAAAATAAATTCAAATAAGTATCAAGTCATTAAATATTACTCAGGTGGCAAAAAAAAAGCTAAATCAAGAATAACCCTGAGAATAGCCTACCCAACCATTCAATAAATTACTAATTTCCACCTATGTGTCAGACACTTTGCTAGGCACTGGGGATATAAAAAGAAGCAAAATCCAATCTCTGTCCTTAAGGAGTTTATAATCTGTGGTAGTTTGGGAGAAACATCACTAGCGGTTGGGAAGATTAGGAAAGGCTTCATTAGAAGGTGACCTCTGAGCTGTTCATTAAAGGAAGAAAGGCAGATAGGAGGGGGGAATTAATTGCAGGCACTAAGGATGGCTATCACAAAGACAAAAATTTGGGAAAGGTGTTCAAAGAACAGAGAAAAGGATTGTTTGTCTAGATTGCATATTGGGGAAGGAGGAATTAGGTAGAGTGATACTAAAAAGATGGGTTTGGTTCAGTGGATTGAGAGTCAGGCTTAGAGACAGGAGATCCTAGGTTCAAATCTGGCCTCAGACACTTCCCAGCCATGTGACCCTGGGCAAGTCACTTGACCCCCATTGCCTAGCCCTTACCACTCTTCTGCCTTGGAGCCAATACACAGTATTGACTCCACAATGGAAGGTGAGGGTTTTAAAAGAAAAGAAAAATATGGGTTTGGGCTAGGGAGAAGTGAAAAGGATATGTAAAAAATATTTTAGAGGCAATATGGAGTCACATGGTGAAAAATGCGAAACCATGCAATATAATACAGCAATACGTATTTATTAAATGTGTACAGAGGAACTTTTTTGGACACTGGAGAATGGAAGAGTAAAGAAGAGGAGAGTACAAATATGATTTTGACAATACTCCTGTCTTCAGTTAGTTCACAACTTGGGATATGGGCACTAATAGTAGATAATATAAAATAAGGGTTTTTTTTCAGATAGATTATAGATAATATAAAGTAAGGTTTTTTTTACCCTTACCTTCTGTCTTAGAATCAAAATTGTGTATTAGTCACAAGACAGAAGAGTGGTAAGGGCTAGGCAATGGTGGTTAAGGGACTTGCTGAGGGTCACCCAGCTAGGGAGTGTCTGAGGCCTGATTTGAACCCAGGACCTCTCATCTCTGGACCAGACTCTCAATCCACTGAGCCACCTAGCTGTCTCCATTAAGTTTTTTTTTTTTAAGTTTTACTTTATTACATAAATCAACACCTGAACCCTAGTCTCTGATTCCAAGTCCAGAATATTTTTCATCAAGTTGACACTATAGTAAGAGGCTACCATTGAAACCTTGTGTCTTTTGTACCAACTTTAGCAATGAGTACCACACCATTTTTCTATCCTTTTTCTTTCTAGTTATTCTGCCCACTATTTATGGTACCTTCTTCCCATTAAAAATAAAAGGTGCTGTAGCTTCACTAAAGCATATTCCCAAGTTTTTATGGAAAAATATGACATTTATATTCCTGTTACTTTTGCATAGTATGTGACATATATTCTAGTCAAGATTCATAAAAGTTGAAAAATACCTTATGTGTGTTTTGATGCATTCCTCTAGCTTCCCTACCTTAGTGTGGAAGGACTAGCACCTTTTAATGTTGGCAGTGAGGTGGGGTGATGGTTTGCCTTTAATAGGGAGGAGAAGCCAGTTTCAGGATCATTATTAATTTAGGTTTAACGCATGCGGAGTTCATGATAAGGCCTTTTTAATTTATTAAAATTTTCAAGTACATGTAGAAACAATTTTTTAATTTATTTTTTCCATATTGATCCTTTTTCTAAGTGAATAATCTTATGAAACCAAAACCCCTAAACATAAACCCAAATAAACAATTGACATGATCTTCTAGTAGTCCAATAATTCTTAAATTGTCTCTCCTGGATCTGTTGTCAATGTCTGATGTTTTGTCAATGAGGTGTTTCATATTTTCCTCAATTTTTTCATTCTTTTGATTTTGTTTTATAGATTCTTGCTGCCTTGGGCTTCTAGTTGTTGGATTCTAATTTTTAAAGACTCAATTTCATCCCTGGATTTTTGGTCATCCTTCTCCATTTGTTCTTATTTTCCTTGTAAGTCATCTTTCATCTTCTTTGCCTCATTTTCAAGCTGGTTAATTTTGACTTTCAAGCCACTGTTTTCTTGTTTTAGTTCATGTGCCTTTGTTTCCAGATGACTTATTTTGCTTTTTAAATTCTTTTCCCAGTTGTCTTCAGCCTCTCTTAATTGTTTTCCAAATTGTATTTTGAGTTTTTCCAAAGCTTGTGTCCAATTTGTTGGAGTTTCTGTGTTTTTTGATTGGTGTTCCTTGGTCCTTCTCTGTTCCATTTGCTCTTTGTTTATTACCTGGATTGAAACTATTGATTGTAATTTTTTCTTTTTTGTTGTTTACTCATTTTCCCCTATTCTTTCCCCCCTGGAATTGCTTGTAATCTTGCTCCTCTGATTATGTGCTGGATCTGTGGGTTTGGGCTATTCTGTCCTGAAAGGACTTCTTCTCTGCTCTGCTGATTGACCAGGTTAGGCTTGTAAAAATGGATATTTGAACCCCAGACTTCAATCCCCAGAAGTCCATGGCACTTCCCAGAATGCCCTATAATCTCATCTGAGATCCCCATCTGGGTTGAGAATAAAATTTGTATTTAAACTGACTCTCTGCCTACTTTGTGTCTCTCTGTTTCCCCTCCTAAACACTTGCGTCTCTCAAGATGTAGTGAGTGAAATTGAATGGGCTTATCAACCCTAGAAACATGGCTTATTGATTTGTATCTTTTATTTCTAGTAATCTTTAATAAACCTCTAAAATGTAATATTTTTTATTACTAGAGACTGATTTAACTGTTACAGTTAATGGCGACCAAATGGGAAAAACTCTCAATTTATACATACATATATAAATTATAAATGTATAAATTGATATATATATACATATATATATATATATATATATATCCTAGATAATGATTTTAAAACCACATTTCTCCAAGGCTTTTTAGCATGCCTCTTGACTTATCTCACTCATACCTGCAATCTGGACCCAGATTGTGCTCACCTGGTCCTGGCCCTGCCCACCCCAGCTCCTGGCTCCTGCTCCTGGTCTCTTTCTCACTCACCTGACCCAGCTGATCCCCAGCCCCAGCAACTCTGGCCTATGACCCAGATGGCTCATCACCCCAGGCCCAGCACCAGGACCCAGGCTGCTGGTAGCAGACCCAATTTCTTCAGGATCAAAAACCAGCTGGTAAAAATGGGGGTGATTTTTCCTAAGGCTACGATTAGCCTCCATGTGGCAAGGGGCATGGAGAACAGGTAGGGAGAAAGAGGAGAAGGAAGAGACTTTTCCAAACAGGAACTTACAAGCATGGTTACTTTAAGAGGATATATTTTGAGTGCACTGATACTTTTATTTATACCACCTGAGATTCAGGGGAAAAATTCAGCTCCCTGCAATTCTTTGGAAAATTTTGAGATTTCAAAAACCCACCGTCACTATGGGGAGGCAGCTCAGTGGCTCAGTGGATTGAGATCCAGGCCTAGAGACAAGAGGTCCTTGGTTGAAATCTGGCCTCAGACACTTCCTGGTGGTGTGGTCTTGGGCAGGTCATTTAACCCCTATTGCCTACCCCTTACCACTCTTCTGCCTTCTGACAATAGGCATCTAAATGGATAATTAAAAAAAAAAACAAGGAACTTTAAAGAGACTGGGGGTTATATTTTAAGGCATTTCAGACTCCATTGTTTTATAAAAATCTCTGTAATTCTATTGCATTTTACTGATTGTTTTGTTTAAGATTTAACTTTGTGATTTTAAGTTCATATATTAATGTATTCAGTACTATTCTGTTACACTGAATCATTTTAATGTACTGGGTTTTAACTACTGTTAAATTCTGTTGCTTTTCCCCTATAACTATACAAACATTATTGAATAAGCCCATATAAAAACAGCTTTTCTGTTTTGAATTTGTAAATTGTCACATAGAGGATAGATGGACTCCATCAGAACATTGTTACAATTGTATAACAATGTTTGGAAAATTGGATGAGCTAAATATCTCAAATTGATTTTAAGGGTTCTTTAGACATGATTTTTAGAATTTTTTAAAACAACATCTGGTCATTTTGCCTGCCCCTAAAGGAGATAAGGCCCGTTTTAGTAGCTGAAGTGAAATACAAATTTAATCCCCAACTCCCGCATTTATAAAACTGTGAATGGAAGCTGGGAAGTTAACCTCAGGGCATATAGTACCCCTGGAGCACTCCCAAAAGAGGAACAACTCTCATTTATAACTCTTCAGCTCACTTTACTTCCACCAAAATGATATCTAGAATTCTTGATGATGTTCAAAACCCAAAATAAGTTTTACTTTGTTTAAAAATATGTTTACCCAGGTTGAAAGATGTGCTACATTTGTAAAAATTGTGACAAATATCCTTCAGTTCATAGGCTTTTAAAAATGACATTCAGCAATTTATGTGAAATATTATAGTGGGTTTGTTTGTTATTGTCATTAATCGGGTTATTGAGAATTTTGGGGTTATTGATACCTACATATTTGTACTACTGTTCTTTATAAAAAAAACTGTTACCTTGTAAAATTCATTTGCTTGTACACATAGTGGATCATGGTCAAATATGAAGAGGAAATGGATCTCATTTTTGGTGAGAAAGCCTTGTATTCTATATTTCCTTAGCTGACACAGTGTGTCAATGATTATAAGCTATATTTTTATTTTTGGAACTTTAATTATTATATTTTTATTGCATGTACAATATGCTATTTCAGTTTTCTACTTTTCTCTCCTTTTTATATTTGAAGCATATGTCACCATTATTAAGATTTTCTTTAACTTTTTGATTTTGCAGTAATATAAGTTTAAAATACATTTGCTATAATGTCAATGCATGCCCCCAAAGCTTGAGACTATAAAAATGATGCCACTAGTTGTTTGAAAAAATTATGGGTATTTGCTTAATGAGTCTGTCTGATTTTAGGACAAGCTATACAAAAGAGCCATTGCACAGGGCCAAGGAAACCAATACAGGAAGGACTGATGCACTTCTGAGCCAATACAAAGGACTTGAAGCTAGTGTGAAGACTCAAGGTTGCAACGCTTAACAAACATTAAGATGTAGGCCTTCCTTGTATCCACACTCTTTGTGAAAATACTTAAAGACGAGTATCCCAAACTTGGCTCCTAACCTGGCTCCTATAATCCCTTTTCTGTCTTTCATAGTGTGGCAAACTTGTGTGTACTCCTGGCTACTGACTGGGTAAATGCTTACTTGCTTAGATCATTTTAATTGGGCCCTGATTCAAGGACCTGTTATAGATTTATTTTTCCTTTTCTTAGAATTTTTACACATAAGACTTTGATAGTCTATATTTCATCCAGAAATTATCTTTTTTAAATTGGATTTTTCTGATGTCTTTTTAATTTCTCTTGCCAATTGATTCATATACCTCATAACTCATCCATGCATCCCTAAATGATCCCTGTGTTTTTCAAACACCCTCTTCAAGGGGGAAATGCAAAAATATTATTATTTTAAATTGCAAAGTTTAAATTCCTTTTGAGAAGAATTTTAGGTTAAGAAACATGCCTCCTCTCCGAATCCAGAAACTGAACTGTTTGGAGAAGACACCATGAAGTTGCCTCCAGACCACAAGCTGCACGAGAAGATCAAGAATGAACTTTGGGTGTAGTTGATTGAACATGTATTTGTATGTATACTTGCATGCCAAAGGGGACTGCCCCCTAACTCGTTTTTTGTCAATGCATCTAGCAATTATTGGTTTTGTTCTTTTCCTCTTATCCTCAAATTATTGTAATCTTTATTATCTTGATTATGTTTTCATGATCCTTTTTGGGGAAACATTTTCCCAATAACAATCAAAGGGGGAAAATGTAAAAATGGAGATTTTAACCCCAGACTTCAATCCCCAGAAGTCCTTGGCACTTCCCAGAATGCCCTATAATATCAACTGAGATCCCACTCTCCACCTACTTTGGGTCGCTCTGCTTCCGCTTCTAAACACACACATATCTCAAGATGTACTGAGTGAAATTGAATGGGCTTATCAGCACTAGAAACATGGCTTATTGATTTGTATCTTTGATTTCTAATAATCTTTAATAAACCTCTAAAATATAATATTTTTATTACTAGACACTAATTTTACTGTTACAGACTGATGGTATTGATAAGCCCTGAGGTCAGGTCTTCCCCAGCTGGCAGCAGAAGCTGAAAAGGAGCTGGACTTCCCACACTATTATCAAGGTTGTAGTCTATAATGGTTGCAGCTCTCACTCTTGAAGCTTAGTCAGCAAGACTCTCAGAGCAGTCTATGGAGGAGGGGTGTTGGAGCTTGAGCTTCCCTGCCCTCTGAAGGCTTCAGTCTAAATTATTGATAAGTTTAAGCCAGGGCAGAGTTGATCTGCAGAGCTGGATGTGCCCTCAGGCTAAAACCTTGAAAAGGGGGAGGGCAAGATGGAGTGTTTTGACTGTGACTGGGCTTCCCTCTCTGTGCCTCTTCTCCAGTTGCCTCCCCGCCACCTGTGTTCAATGCCCTGAGTCTGGAACAGCTATGCCAGCAAGGCACTCCCTCTGGACTAGCTCCCTTTCCCGCCCAGAGATTCCAGCCACCACTGGAGGCTCAGCACAGTAGGTGGGGGAGGGATACTGAGATCTTCCTTCTTTCTTTCCCTTGAACCCAAGTGTTTAAGAATTCAGGCTTTTGGGGGGCATAACTTTTAAGTTGAATCCAGCAGGAGGGTTCCCTAACTGTGTCCTGTTGTTAGATTCGGTTTTCTGTCCCCTCAGAGCTCTGTGTTTTTGATTGGTGAGGAAGAGTTTTCAGAGGTCTGAACTTTTGCTGTGTCTAAGCCACCATCTTGACTCTGCTTCCCATCCAAATAAACAATTGCAAAATAATGTGCTTTCAGCTTCATTCTGGCTCTCTACAGTTCTTTCTGTGGAGGTGGATCACATTCTTTGTCACAAGTCCCTCAGAATTGTCCTGGATCATTGTTACTGAGAGTGGCTAAGTCTATCACAGTTGATAATCCCTCAATATTGCTGTTACTGTGTACACTGTTCTCCTGGTTCTGCTTACTTCGCTCTGCATCAGTTCACATAGGTCTTTCCTGCTCTTTCTGAAATCATCCTATTCCTCATTCCTTATAGCATAATAGTATTCCATCACTATCATATACCACAATTTGTCCAGTCATTCTCCAGTTGATGGACATCCCTTCAATTTCCAATTATTTGCCACCACAAAAAGAACAACTACAAATATTTTTGTCCAAGTAGATCTTTTCCCCTTACAATTTTTGACAATTGTTTTCTGACATTTTAGGACTCAGAATTTCTTCCTCCCTTCTTTGATTTCATCTTCCACAGAGGTAAATAGTCTAAATAGGTTATACCCATGCTTTCATACAATATATATTTCTCTATTGCTCAAGTCATGATAGAAGATACATATCACACCTACAATTAAAAAAAACAAACTCATGAGGGAAATAAAATAGAAGATGGCATACTTTGACCTGCAATTAGTGATAGACCTTTTAAACGTAAGTCCCACTATATAGAAATACCTTTCTGAACTAGTTACCACAGTGAATTCTGAAGAGGGTAGCATTTTATTTGAATCACTATCCCTTTTTAACTTTAGAAATTGTTACCTCTTTAATATCATTGTAAGTAAAGTTATTTTAATTGAATTTTATGGACTGAATGTGCCTCTTTGTTTACTGTTCCCAACCCTGAATCACTGAGTTGGCCCAAACTAGGCCTGGCTCAGAATACTCACATTTAGCAAAACTATTAGGACAGCTAGATAGTGTAGTGGATAAAGTATTTGGCCTGGAGTCAGAAAAACTCATCTTCCTGAGTTCAAATCTGACCTCAGTCAAAGCCAAACTCTTAAAGGCAAACCAACTCCTCCCACCCCCAATACACATACTAGCCTTGTGATTCTGGAAAAGCTGTTTAACCCTGGTTGCCTCAGTTTCCCCAATTGTAAAATGATCTAGAGAAGGAAATGGCAAACTATTCTAGTATCTTGGCCAAGAAAAAAAAAAACTCCAAGTAGAGTCATGAAGACTCGGATATGACTGAACAACAGCAAAGGAAAACCTATTAGAAGTCACTGCTATAGAGCCTACATTTGAATCAACAATGATGATAAATGAAATAAATGTGACAGCTACTGTGCTGTGGTGGGGTACAAAGCAAAAAGAATGAAAATGAAACAATCTCAGCTTTCAAGGATTCCTTTTTTTTTTTTTCTAGAGAGCTAGCCTACAATCTAGAGTTTTGGAACTAGAATTGGAAAGATCTGAGTTCAAATCTGACCTCAGTTATATACTAACTGTATGATCCCAGGCAAATAATAAAACCTCTTTTTGTATCAGTTTCTTCATCTCCAAAATGGGGGTGATAATAGAACCCACTTCTTAGGATTCTTATGAACATAAAATGAGATGCTATTTTTAAGTATTTGGCAAGCTTTATAGCATCACACTATAAATGGTAGCCATTGCTTATATTATTCTCATTTTTATTCTAAGATGGAGAACATGCATATGAAATATAAAATGAAGTTATGGCAGTCATGTGGAGGTGGGCCCTGAGTTGAGCTCTAAAGGAAGGCAGGGATGGAAAGGGATGGAAAGGGGAAATGAGTGGGCAGAGTTTATTTTATGCATGGGGATGGTATAAGCAAAGACAGAATGAGAATGAAAGATGACCAGAGTGCTGCCTGCGTTGGCATGTGGTTAGAACCAAATTATAGAGTTGCTTAAGTGTCGGGATTAGAGGCTTATCCTTCATTAAGTAGGCAATGGAAAGTCACTGTATTTGTTTTTGAGCAGAGGAGAGACATGATCCCAGATGTCAGGTGCTCCTGCAGAATGATTATGCTAAGATCTTTGTGTATGTGTGTGTGTAACATCACACACATGTATACCGTGGAGATGAATGCCATATGTGTGTCTTTATGTAATTTACAAATGTAAATTGTAGTAGAATTAAATGATTGAGTCCCAGTGTGTAAGCAGGTTACATGGGATAGAGGTCTCTCATTTGTGGTTCCCCCCTCAGCTAGCTACTGAGCTCATTCCTATATTTAACCTCATCATCCTAAATTCCAGAGTGATACAGAACCATACCTGGATATTTTTCCTGATTAATTATTAACATTTCAATACCTTTTTTCTTTAAAAAAATCAACTAAGTTCAACTTAATTCAACAATTATTATTCATTTATTGAACTGAAGTACCTCTTCTTACTCATAATTTCTTATAGCTCTCTCTAAATTAAATTTGCTAATCTTACAGAATTAAATATCAAAATGTCTGAATTACCATTCGTTAACAATTAAATCAATAACAAAGATGGAGGCAATTCTTTATTGTACTTGAGCTATGAGAAAGATCAGTCAGACACATTTCAAATTACTGTAACACAGTCTCACACCATTTAGTTCATTTAGGATTTTAAATAAAGTCTTCATAAGAATCCACTTCATCCTTTTCACCAAAGAAAGTTTATGAGAGTTTCATAAAGACATAAAATGTCTTCATGAAGTCAATTCTTTCTCTTTGTCTTTTCAAAGTTGTCTACAGCATGCCAGGAAAATAATCTCTTCATCTTCTCTCAAATCATCACTTTTACAGGTCGTTTGCTAAACTCGCTAATTATAAAGTTATCGTTGTTTCATCTTAATTAACAAGCATGGAAGGTTTTCTAAGGAGAATACATTTCTTCCTCATCCTGCTTCTCTCTGCCTTCTCTTTCTCTCGAACCATTTTCAGTAACTGTCTTTTCACTTTTCTCAAGAGGTTCCAACCCAACTGCCAAATCTTTCCCCTTGGCTCTTAAAGATAGAGTAATTGTGACCATACCGATTGTAAGAGAGCCTTTTGGAAAAGGATTACCTATGTGTTGCCCCTGTAGCTACAAGACGAAGGCATATGAATATTTCCTGTTGGTCACTCATTTTTCAATCAGGCACGCTTGAGGTTTTCTTGGCAAAGACTCTTGAACGTTTTGCCATTTCCTTCTCCATCTCATTTTATCGATGACAAACTGAAGCAAACAGGGTCAAGTGACTTGCCTTGTATCTAAAGTAAGTATCTACAGTCAGATTTAAACTTAGGAAGATGAGCTTTATTGACTCCATTGTCTGCACTCTATCACACCTAGCCTTTTCTGGATAATTTATAATCTCTAATACTAGAAGGATAACTAGGAAAAAATGTATTCAGTGAAGTACTGAAGAAATGAATCAGTCTCCCCCCACCAGTCACTCTCCTTTCCAATCCAAATGTCAAAATAATCTTCCTGAATTACAGGACTGACTGTGTCACTCCTAGATTCATACTCAACTCCTCCAAGTCCAACATCCTTTCTATTGCATCTTTCCCACTTTCCGTGAGCCTCCGTTATCTCAAGAGTAAAATGAGGAGGTTGGATTCAATGGCCTCTGAAATCTCTGACAGCTCTGAATCTATGACCCTAATGAGGTATAGAGCTCGCTGGATCTGGGCGACCTTTCCATCTGCAAAATTCACTCAGGCGCTGCTGTCTATTACTGATCATTTTCTGAGAGGTAACTACTCAGTATAGTCCTTATTCAGGGGAATCGTCTCCTCCGGTAAAGATCACTAACCAAAATAGAATGGATTTATGTGGCAAAAAATCATACAAAGTACTTCCAAGTGACATAGTTCCGTGCTGTCCTGCAAGAGTGAACATACCAGAGATTCTCAGCCCTTTTTGAGGGCACCCAAATGCTGTGATAAATATAACCCATGAAACCCAATAGCCACAATTTAAAGAGCAAAACTTTAGAGTGTCAGTATATTTCAGCCCCAGCAAGACTTAGAACAAAGTCAATGTGCCTCAGTTACAGTCTTTCCATTAATGAGGGAAGAGGAAGTCTTTCCTTCCAGAAATATTACAAATAGAAATCTGGGTGCTCTTCTTAAATCAAATGGGTCTCTAAAAACTGGAGCTGTGCTTAGAATCCTTGTGGGGATCCCAAGAACTATGGTTTTGAAATACAAGGTGTCCCCAAAATTTTAGTGCCATTTTAAGCTATTGGAACTTAAAATTACACACAGACTTGCAGCTCTTACAAGTTAAAACAGCACTAAGACTTTGGGGACAGCCTGTTTAATTCACTTTGGTCATAGTGCAAAGTGTCAGATGATCTGGATTCAAATGACAGCTCTACTAATTTACTAGCTATGTGAACTTTGAGGTCACTAAATTCCTCAGTTTTCTTTTTGTGTGTGAAAATTTTATTTAATTAATTAAGAAAAATTTTCCATGGTTACCTGATTCATGTTCTTTCCCTCCCCTCCTCCCATCCCCTCCCATAGATGATGCTCAATTCCACTGGGTTTTACATGTGTCATTGATCAAGACCTATTTCCATAATATTGATATTTGCACTGGGGTGATCATTTAGAGTCCCCAATCCTCAGTTTTCTAATCTGAAGAATGAGGAGGTAAGTTTAGGTGACCTCTAAGACCCTTTCCAGCTCTAAATTGATCATACTCACACTTTTCCTGCCAAGAATGCTATATTAAAAAATTCTTTCAAGAATCACTTCTAGGGGCAGCTGGGTGCCTCAGTGGACTGAGAGCCAGGCCTAGAGATGGGAGGTTCTAGGTTCAAATCTGGCCTTAATCACTTCCTAGCTGTGTGACCTTGGGCAAGTCACTTAGCCCCCATTGCCTAGTCCTTACCATTCTTCTGCCTTGGAACCAATACATAGTATTGGTTTTAATATAGAAGGTGAGGGTTTTTGTTTGTTTGTTTGTTTGTTTTTTAAGAATCACTTCTAGATTAAATAAGGTACCTGGTAACCAAGTGGATAAAACATTGGGCTTGGAGTCAGGAAGACCCAAGTTCAAATCTGGTCTCAGACACTTAATAGCTGTGCTACATTGGAAAAGTCACTTAATCTCTGTCTAATTCAGTCTCATCAAATATAAAATGAGGATAATAATATCATGCACTTCCCAGGCCAGTTGGCAAAATCAAATGAGGCCATATTTGTAAAATCTTTTTTTTCTTGAGAAAAATTATTTAATTAATGAATTTAGAATATTTTCCATAGCTACAAGATTCATATTCTCCCCCCCCCCCCAACCTCTCCCATAGCACAATTCCACCGGGATTTACAGGTGTCATTGATCAAGCCCTTTTCCTATATTATTAATATTTGCACTAGGGTGGTCATTTAGACTCTAAATTTTAGAGTCTACATGCCCAATCATATCCTCATTGACCCATGTGATCAGGCAGTTGTTTTTCTTCTGTGTTCTGCTCCCACAGTTATTTCTCTGGATGTGTATACATTCTTTTTCATAAGTCCTTCAGAATTGTCCTGGGTCATTGCATTGCTACTAGTAGAAAAGGCCATTACATTCAATTGTACCACAGTACCATGCCTGTCATAATGTGGGTGCTCTAGAAATGTTAGCATTATTAATAAAGGTCTAGTTAGGTGAGGGGCAGTAGATACAGCACAGTGATCTCAGAGACAAGAAATGCAGATGGATAAGGACAGGATCTGTGGTATGAGGACCTCCCAGATGGAGAGCTTCTCCACCAATGGGAACCCACTAGACCTGGGACCAAGAAGTAAAGTGGGAAGGAAAGAAAAAAATAGGGACTGAACTTGTGATGTCATTGATATTGAGAACTCCCAAATGAGGAAACTCCCTCTATAACACACCATTATTATCTTCTGCACAAGTTATAATTTGAGAAAGTTGTTTGGGGGGCACTGAGAGAACAAGTTGTGACTTTCTTAAGGTCATTCAGCCAGAATGGGCCAGAGGGGTCCATGAAGGCTACTGACCATTATTAACAAATGAGAGAATAGCTCTAAAGTGCTTTGCAAAACTTAAGCTTCTTCTGTAGGAGGTTTCCCCATTTTCCTTTCAGGACCTCCCTTCTAAGATTGCCTCTCCTCTACTCAGTATATATCTTGCATGGACCTAATGATTGACATGTGTTTCTCCCCCATTAAAATCTATATTCCTGAAAGGCAGGGAGTGCATTTTTGCCTTTCTTGATGTGTCCAGCATTTAGCAGAACCCCTGGCACATAGCAGGTACTTAATAAATGCTAGTTGACGGATTCTAAATGCTAGCTACTTTTGCTATTTAAAAAAAGAAGCTTTCTTCCTAGTCCAGGCTTTTTTCATCCTAAGATCTTAGACAGCAATCTAATTTGGGCAAACCCACTGTGCTGTCCTATTTTCATTGGGATGGATCATTTTCTCTGCATCCTGTTTGAAACTCTTGTGTGGTGGTGTTGCTATGCTGACCCAACCAGCTGTCACATTCCGGGCCAGAGGTGGGTAAAGTTATTCCTGTGGTTGTATCCTTCTGAAGGCACTTTGAGATTCTTTGGTTTGGCAATGTGTCAGAGCCCCAAACACTCATCCTCTGAATGCTGCAATGCTCCTGCAGCAGTCATGTGATCCTATAAAATAATGCTTTCTGCTCATCAGATTTTGAGGATACAGCTTGGTCTACTGCTCTTCCTAACTCATCGACTATGTCTGAAATTCTAGATAGACAGTTTATGGAATAATCTGGGTCATATATACAAAGAGCCATTTATGTCTAGCTAGTATCCTGCCACTATGAAAAAGATTACAAATTTTAAAACAGAGTGAGGTTGTCGGATCTAGACTTAGATATGGCAAGAAGTCCTCTAAAAGAGGCTACGTCTACCAGTGGAGAGTGAAGAAGAGAATAGAAACTATTCAGGCTCTGATCTCATTTTTGCTCAAAATAACTAAAAGAGAGAGGATAGTAGGACGGGGGCTTTGATTTATTCAGAGAATTTTCTTTTATGTGGATACCGCTCACTTTCCAAGTCCCTTTCTTTCATAGAACCCTATCTAGATAATCAAGAAATAGTTATCAAGGATTTCTGGCATGGAGTCCAGAACGAAGGGTGATTCCTTTCAGAAGGAAAAATCCTCTGAATTTTCCTGTTTGTAGTTAACTGCAAAATAATTATATCAAGCTTTGGAATATAGCGTAGCCTTGGGAGTGAAATCCATAATCATAAGAGTTTGACTCAACTATCCACATAGGGGAAAAAAAGCCAAGTGGATTAAAAAATGCTTTTAACAGCCACAGAATGCTTTGCAGGTAGATGAAGAGTTCATAGGGCCAATCCATAAATTCATAAATCTTGGGACAGAGTATGCGTGGAAACAGAAATTAATTATAGGGTGAAAGTAAGCTGTAGGCATTTGTAGAAATTGTATAGTCTTTATATCACAATAATATCTACCTTAAACAAATGTCTATTTTTTTAAACAATGCTTTTTCATTGATGCTGTTTGGCTTTAAATCAAGTAGTACTACATGCTCCAAAGAATTGAAGTTGAGGTCTGCCTGAAAGGCAAATGTTGAGCTACCACATTTTTCCAAGCAAGAATTGTACAAGGGAATCAGTATGAAGAACTTCATTGGTGGAAAAGTTTGACCGAAAAAGGTAGGCAAGGCAAAGGTTGAGGATAAGCAATAAATGATGGACAGCCCACATTGCTCTATTTGTATCCAATGTCAAGTTCCAGAAGAAGACTCCCAGAACACTGGGTGGACGTTCTCTGGAGTGTTGATGTGACATGGACAAGATGCATTGAGAATAAGGGGAAAATGCATATATCCATATATCGTAACCTGAATCCCTAGGTGGAGTATTCACATTGATAAAGTCCCAGGCTAATCAAAGAACCCATAGTTTAAAGCTGACAATATGATTTCCTCCCAACTTATTAGTTTTCTTCAAGGATCAACTCAAATCTCACCTTTTACATGAAGCCTTTCTTTTTTTTTTCAACCCTTACCTTCCGTCTTAGAATCAATACTGTGTATTGGTTCTAAGGCAGAAGAGCAGTAAGGGATAGACAGCAGGGAAGTAAGTGACTTGCCCAGGGTCACACAGCCAGGAAGTGTCTGAGGTCTAGGACCTCCCATCTGTAGACCTGGTTCTCCATTCACTGAGCCAACCAGCTGCGCCCCCCACCCCATGAAGCCTTTTTTTTTTTTTGATACTTCTGATGTTCCAGCATCAATTGCTTTTTATTTGCATTATCTATTTTTGCATTTATAGTGATACGTCTTATAAAGATAAGATAGTTTGGTGTAGGGGTTTGAACTCTGTACTTGAGGTCAGGAAGAACTTAGGTTTGAAATAGCTTTCAGATCCTAGCTGGGTGACCTTGGATACATGATTTAGTTCTCTGGTTATCAGTTTAATTGAGGCAATGAAGTGGCATAATTCATAGACCCCTGAAACTGGAGTCAGAAAGATCTAAATCTAAGTCCCACCCCAAATACTTATTAGTTCCCCTCAAGTCTCGACTCAAATGATACCCTTTACATGAAGTCTTTCTTCATCTGCCTAACTACTAGTGTCTTACTTTATATTTGATGACATATTTTTGCATTTAATGATACATTTATGTATTGTTTACTCTTATAGAATGTATGTTTCTTGAGAGCAGTAACTGTTTCATTTTTGTCTTTCTATCCTCAGTATCTGGTATGATGCTGAGCAAATAAGAAATGCATGTTATTTGACTGAATAGCTGCTTTTCTAAATTTCATTCATCTCAAATTTATACGTGTCCTTTTTTCAAACCAAGAAATACTTGCTGCAAGGCTCCAGAGTCCCTTAAATGTCCACTGCTTCTTTGCATGATCGTGTTTAAATGTTTGATTTATGTTTTAAAAAAGCATTACTATCACTTTCCAAAAATTCTTCACCAAGAGCTCCCTCTCCCAATACAAAGGCATATAGTTAAATAAACAGGCACACTGACATGATTGACAACATATGCAACATTCTGACTTTGAGAGATTTTATGGAAAAAATGTTTCAGTATTAAGTAATAATTAACTAATAATCCTCTGGTGTCATAGCATTAATCTGAGTCCTCATGTCCTTTGGCACTACTTTCTTTATATTATGAGACCACAGTATATATCCATCCTTCCCTTGGCTGCTTCCTTCATTCTGGATCAATAAACACATATTCTTGCATTTCTTCCCATCTTCCATCTTGTCTGGCCTATCGTGAATACTATGATTTCACTAAAATCCTACTCTGAGGCTTCAGTGTAGATTGTTCATGGTCCTGGGCTGTCAAAGACCGGGCCAGTGAAGCATAAGCTTTTATGGGTCCTACTGAGATGGACAGGCTTCAAGTCCAGTACTTATCTATAATTATAAGTGTGATGTCTGAGAACCAGATGAATTAGTTAGGTCTAGTAATGTTCATCATCAAATTGATCATGAAACACTGACATTTTTAATCAAAGAAATTATTAGAGACCTAAGTTAGAGAGGGGTTGATATCTGCAGTTGCAAAAGGAGTAATCATAGGAGATGGGAATAAACATTCACAAAGTACCTACTATGTGCCAGATACTGTGCTAAAAGCTTTACAAATAGTATTTCATTTGATGTTCACAACAACAATGGGAGGTAGGGGCTATTCTGATTTCCATTTAAAAGATGAAGAAATCAAGGCAGTCAGCAGTTAATTAGCATCATATAGTAAATGTCTAGAGGTAGGATTTGAATTCATGTCTTCTGGTCTCCAAATCCACATGCCATTTTGCTGCCCTAATTACAACAGTGAAATTCCTAACAATGGTTAAGGAAGAATCTCACCAATGCTTATTAATATTCTCTGAGGTTCTCCCTTTTTTTGGTAACAAAAAGGTTCAAGTTTTTTTTTTAAAGACTAGTGCTTTTCCTTCTGTCAGATAGTTTGAAAATATAACTATCTCAGAACCCACAAAATTGTGTTATCGGAACACAGACTTCCTCTGTCTATATTGGTTTAGTCTTTATTGGTTTTAGTTCTTTCTTTTCTTTACTATCATTTATACTGGCTCATGTGGCATTCTAGAACTGCAATATTAGCAATTCTGATGCAGAGATACTACTGTTACTGATGAGGAAAGCTTTTTAAAAATATCTATAGATCTTTTGCCATTTACATCTGCTTGTTATCCCTGTTCCAATTTTACCCTTAAATGCACAGTGGATGATTTTGTTTAATCAAATCTCTTGCTAAGATTCCTGTAAACTTATTTTCTCTTCAGTATTGCCCCATGCTCACAATATTATTCATCTTTCTTAAGAGTTTACAATTTTATATTTTAAACTGCCTTTACACATTTGGCAAGAATCATAGTTTTAGAGCTGGAAGTTATCTTAAAAACCATCTATCTACACCAGAGTTATCAATTATGGCCACCAGCCACCCAATACTTTCAACTGTTGCCCAAACCAGATTAAAATGGATCATGGAAATTATTTTTAAAATAATTAAAAAATAAAACAAAAACAAGGATGTTAATATATAGTTTTCTAAGTATGCAGCCTTCAGGGGATCATTATGTATGATTTAGTGGCGAGTTTAAAACAGACCAATCCCCTTATTGGTGACACAAGTAGTAGGTTAAAGAAATAGGGTTCTAGTCTCTTTGACTCCAAGTTCAGCATCCTTTGTACTTATAACACATTACCTTCTCAAAGAAATCAAATGTTTGCTGATTGAGGTGGTTTCCTGGACGTTTTGTTTTCTAGCTTTGGCAAGTGATATATATATATATATATATATATATATATATATATATATATATATATATCAGTTAAAACTTCCTTAGGAAATGGAAATAATATTGTCAATATCTGTCCTTTTATCCATTTCCCATTTTTCATTGCCAAGTATTTGTTTAAATAAATCAAACTAGAGTTGCTTCAATGTATACCATGACTTCTTATTTCTATTCTTGCCTCTTGTTAATATTTGTTCTTTGTTGTAACAATTTAATGTTTTAGATATATACAAAAGGCAGGTTTGGAAGTTACTTTCATCTCAGTAACGAATATTTTATAACTCTTAAAATAAATAATTTTATTTCTTAGGATGTTATTTGGCCTAGTGTTTCCTGAATCTCTTCTAGAAGAAGGCATTCAGGATATATAGGCATGAAGTTTTTGTGTTGTCTACAAATTTCTAATATCTCTAATTTCTTATTATTCTTTAAGCATATTTTCCAACATAACTTCCTTTTTCTATCTTCTGTCTACCTTTGTATTAAAATCATATATCTAAATGCTACAAAGATTATAGTTCTAGATATTGAGTTAGGAAAACCTGAGTTTAAATCCATGCCCAGATGCTATATGACTGTGGGAAAGTTACTTTACCACTGTCTTCCCTAGTTTCCTTGTCTATAATATAGAGATAATAATAATAATAATAATAATAATAATAATAATCCCCTCCCCACCCTGGGTTGTTGTGAAGACTGAATATAAAATATCAACTATTATTATATACTGATTTAATTTTAAGAGTCTTATGAGGTCAACTGTGCTTCAGAATTGCCTTTTCCTTCTTTCACACTAACTCAATAAAATATATATTGAAAAAATAAACTTGGTGAGCAGTTATGTAGAATTGACTAGGACAGACAGAATATTAAGAATAAAAGTATGTAGAATAGAACCATCTTAAAGTTTTCAATGGAATGTCGCTTCAATTATGCTCTCTTTTCCTGAGTTGTTCCTACTCAAACTTGATTGGAGAATGGAAGGGAGGGTAGGGTTCACTGGAGGCGAAAGTTGGGGATGGAGAAAGGCTTGGAAGTGGAAGGAAACTTTTGTTAATCCCCCCCCCCCCCCCTTAGTGACCTTTCAAGCTCACTGGGTTACATAAGGCTGTGGAGGAGGGCAGGCTTCAAGTACAACTGTACTTGTATCTGGCTTATCATCTGAAGACCAACTCAGATAAGTCTACAGAGACTCATTATGAAACAGTTTCTAAAATTCAGAAATGAATTTTTATTTTTTTCTAAAACAATCCCTGAAGATCATCTAGAAATGAATTGAAAAATCTGGTTGTGCATTGGTTTGAGAAGTTAGCAGACCAGGCAAGTCAAGAAGCCTAGGAGTATTGAAGAGGTGTTAAAGCATTAGCTTAGTAACAATACCCAAAGTAGACAGGACATTGAGGTTTCCCTTGGCCCCCGAGTCCCTGTCCAGCTAGCTTTCTTCAAAGCTATGGGGTATGAGTACTCTGGCAGAAGAGTTACTCTGATTACCCAGGTGCAGTCCATGAAACAGGATGGGGAGACCTGGACAGCTCCCCAGTTTACATTTTAAAAGAGCTGGGGCTAGCTCCAGCAAATCCTGTGAAGCCAATTATCCCTTGGCGTTGACGCTTGGTAATTCCTGCCTATGAACCTAGATGGGTGGATCTACTTGGTGACCACCAGCTGCTTCTGGCCCATAGCCTGATTTAACCTTTGCTCTCCCTGACAGATGGTTGGGCTGATTTACTGAGATGAGGTTCCCTACTCGGGCACATCCTTTGCCCCTGCCCCAGTGGGGTCGAACTCAGATAGAGACAGGGGCCACTGAGGTTGTACATAAAGATCCCTGAAGGCCCCATATTGACTTAGAAAATCACATATTCACACTCTCTATATTTTATTGTATTTTTGTTTCTTTTGTCAAATATTTCTCAGTTCCATTTTAATCTAGTGTAGACACACTAGACACACTAGTGTGGACACACTATATTATTTGCTAACTGGGTCCTGTATCTTCCACTGCATCTGAGAGACATGACTTTTGTTTTTAAGCTTGGTTATCTTATGTTTTTATCATTAAGAGACATTATAGTCCAGGGGTAATAGCACTAGACCAGAAATGAGGAAAAACCCAAGTACACATCCTGCTTCTGATACTGACTGGTTGTGTAGCATGGCCTTGGTAAAGTCGTATACCTTCTTAGGATTTTAGTTTTATCATTGACAAGTATGTTTAGTAAAACTTGTACTGCTTAACTTCACTTAGTATAAAAAGAAATTACTTGGTAAACCATAAGTGCTCTATACTTTCTTTCTTTCTTTGTATGGGCAGGCAACCTGTGATTTCATAGGTAAGAGAACTCCCACTAAGGAAACTCCCTCCACCAGTGTAGATCTTCAACTATTCTGTAATTTTTGTTACTGAGGGAGTAAGTGATTTCGGGTTATGAATCTAAAATATGAAACATAAATATTATATTTAATATAATTTTACTATAGCATGATATAATAATGATATATAAATAATAGATTATATATAAAATCTAGATTTTATACTGACATTTTCTAATAACTTGACTCATCCTATTGTGTACTGATAGCTGTGTCTCCCTTTCTATATTTTGTTTACCTAATGTAGCACCCCCCAACACACACACACACACATTGTTATTGTTCAGTCATTTTCCAGTCATGTCTGACTCTTTGCGACCTCATTTGGGGTTTTCCTGGCAAAGATACTTGAATGGTTTGCTATTTCCTTCTCCAGCTTAATTTATACATGAGGAAATTGAGGCAAACAGTGGCTTACCCAGAGTCATATAAGTGTCTGAGGCCAGATTTAAATTTAGAAAGAGGAGTTGACTCTCCCCCTCCTCCCTCCTCCTCTATCTCTCCCTCTCCCTCTCCCTCCCTCCTTTTCTCTCTCTCTCCCCTCCCTCCCTCTCTCTTTCTGTTCTCCCTCCATCTCTCTCTCCCTCCCTTCTTCTCTGTCTCTCCCTCTTCCTCCCTCCTTTTCTCTCTCTCTCCCCTCCCTCCCTCTCTCTCTTTCTGTTCTCCCTCCATCTCTCTCTCCCTCCCTTCTTCTCTCTCTCTCTCCCTCTCTCCCTCTCCCTCTCCCTCCCTCCTTTTCTCTCTCTCCCCTCCCAACCTCTCTCTCTTTCTGTTCTCCCTCCATCTCTCTCTCCCTCCTTTTCTCTCTCTCTCCCCTCCCTCCCTCTCTCTTTCTGTTCTCCCTCCATCTCTCTCTCCCTCCCTTCTTTTCTGTCTCTCCCTCTTCCTCCCTCCTTTTCTCTCTCTCTCCCCTCCCTCCCTCTCTCTCTTTCTGTTCTCCCTCCATCTCTCTCTCCCTCCCTTCTTCTCTCTCTCTCTCCCTCTCTCCCTCTCCCTCTCCCTCCCTCCTTTTCTCTCTCTCCCCTCCCAACCTCTCTCTCTTTCTGTTCTCCCTCCATCTCTCTCTCCCTCCCTCCTTCTGTCTCTCCCTCTTGCTCTCCCTCCCTCCTTTTCTCTCCCTCTCCCTACCTTCCTCACCCTCTCTCTCTTTCTCTCAATATATGTATGTATGCGTATACATAATCAGCTAGATCACAGAGTGGATAGAATGCCTGGCTTGGAGTCAAAAAGTCTCACCTTCATGAATTCAACTCTGGTCTAAGATGCTTACTAGCTATGAGATCCTGGGCAAGTCACTATCTCAGTTTCCTTATCTATAAAATGAGATAGAGAAGGAAATGGTAAACCTCTTCAGTATCTATGACAACAAGACCCCAAATAGTGTTGGACACAACTGAAAAACGACTGAACGAACATACAATTATATATGTATAAGTACATGCATGTGTATAGATACTAAATATATATAGCCATAGATCTCTATCTATAAATCTATACTATTTTCATACAAGCTCCTTGAGAGCAAGGATTGATTTTTGGCTTTGAGCTTTGTATCCTCAATGCCTCACCCAATGCTTGGCATCTAGTAGTTAATGCTTGTTGAGTGATTTTGTTGTTTTTTGTTTTTTGTTTTTTGGTCTCCAAACCAGCACAACCATGAAAATGAAGTGAATGTTAAAGAATTAGGGGAGAGAATGTGGTCAAGTATGTAGAGAAGGGGATACTGATTCATCAAAATGAAAACATACTTCCTTTTCTTTAAGCAGCTAGATTTCATGGATATAGCTAACTTCCTATCCTAATGCAGAAGGTGATAGATAACCTTTTCTGAAATATGTATTTGTCAGAGAGTTACCCAGAACATTGGGAGATTAAGACTTGCCCATGACTGATCAACCAATATGTGTTAGAAGTGTTACCTGCGCCCAGGTTTTCCTACTTTCAAGGCCAGCTCTCATGCTACTATACCAAATGGCTTTTCTTTAAAATGAAACAAAATTCAACAAATAACAAATAACCAAAATATATGGTTACAGCTTTTATCAGGGGTCTTCTGGGCTGGGCCTGACTTGGGTTGGTCCCCTGGCAATTTATCTTCATTATTGGGGCCAAATTCAATGCTTTTACACCACCTAATAGTTACATCATTCTAGCAGGAGAAGGATGTTCAACACGGATGTGCAGTAGAACACCCAGAGTTAGTTCAATTGAGGGAAGCACTCCTTCCCACATTTTCCCTCATTTTCTATCAGAGGAGCATCAGAGAGAGTACCTGCAAATCCTTGTGGTTGTTTTCTACTCAATCAGGGAATACTGTCAACAGCTGGTGCCTATAGTCACCCGAATCAATCAGATCTCAAGGATATTCTCAACATCTCTTAAGAAAAACATCTATCATAACTTATATAGGGATAGAGGCTAGGATCTGCTCTCATGAGGAAAGGGGATCGACCTATTATGCTGTTTCTTTTAACTGTGTTAGAGAAATATATCACACTTCCTGGCTTATTTGTGCATTTGTTCATGGTTGACTCCCGAGCCAAAACAAGATGTAATTTTTTGGTAAAAAAGATTCCTTTGATTGCTACAGGTTTTCTTACTTGGCAAGCAGTTCTCAGCTCATTTACTATCTTCTTACCCAAAGAAGGGAAAATACCTTTCCAGTGGAGGAAGAAAGATGGTTTCTCCTACATAGCACTGTTTTTTTTTTTTTAATATCTTACTAACAAAAGAAGGATTTTTCAAAAAAAACAAGTACTACATCTCTATCTCAGCAATAGAAACTGGGATTTTTCTTTCCCAAGTTACCCCGGGGAAATTTTTGCCTTTTATTACTACTTATCTGGGTCTTATAAGAACTGAAATTTATACTCACTCAATGGTAGTCTTATCACCTGGTAACTTTTGTAGCTTTCTTTCATTATGGTACTGCCATAGAAGCATAGATTTAGAACCTGGGTTAGAAATCAGACAATCTATCCCTCTCATTTTGCAGATGAGGAAACTGAGACCAGGTTGATATTATGACATATAATCTAAAAGGATGATGAGGATTACTTGCAGAATTAATTATTAATTTTTTGCATCCATTGAGATAAACATGTGATTCCAATTAGTTTGATTATTGATATGGTTACATATACAGATGTTTTTCCTAACATTATGAATTATTTTTAAGCAACTGTAGAACTAGCAATCCTTACCTCCCACATTCATGGATGCCCAAAAGCTTCTTCGAGGTCCAGAGATTTTATGACTCAACATCTTCTCAAAGCCTTATTGGCACCCAGTACTGTTTCCCTTTACTAAACAGCCAGACTACACGTTATTTTTTTCAAGTGCATTTAATGAAATGGACTAGCAAAATAAGTGACAAGACTATTCCTTTCTCTATACCTGTAGGGGCAGACTCTTGCCTAGATGACCAGATTGTTGGTAGGGGAAGGGATATGTCCACAGAAAGACAGAAATATAGCAAAGACATGTAGCTAAGGAGCAGAGGTCAAAGGGAACCCATAAAGATTACATATGACAAGGAAACATGTTGTTGGAATAATTGACTCTTTTGGTGCTGTTGAGTAGCTGCTGTTCTTAGAGGATATGATTGGCTCTTTCTTGGCTTCTCTGGGCTACAAGCTTTTGTTCAACAGCTTTTACTGCTGCTGCTCTATGCTGCCATCTGCTGGTCTTCAAACTCCATAGGGCATCTTCCATAGGGGAATGAATGCATGATGAATCTGAGGACTCATCATCATAATAGGACTTCATAGATTCAAGCCTATTTGAGAAGGCAAATCCCAAACAGCTATATCTGGTCATGTAGTTAGAGAGCCCTTTGAGTATTTTAAGTTTTTCTTATTTATTTTCTTAATAATTATGTATATAATTATTAAGAGAATTAATATATAATGCATATTCATATGTATGTAATTATTAAGATAATTAATAAGAATATATATTCTTGTTTATATTTAATAATATAGTTATTATATTATAAATTATAGTTATTGTATTATAAAATTATATTATACACATATAATAATAAATTATATATATTATAAATTATAGTTATATTATAAAAATAATATTTTCTTGTTGTCTCCCTCATTGGATTGTAATGTAAGCTCCTTGAGAGTAGGGACTGTCTTTTGCCTTTTTTGTATCCCAGAACTTAGCACAGTGCCTGGGGCATAGTAGGCAGTTAAGAAATGTTCATTGAATAAATGAATTTACTCCTTTGGGCCTTGGTTTCCTCATTCATTCTATGAGAGGAGCTTTTTGACTTTTAAGGCCACTTCCAACTCCAATTCTATAAATAGCCTTCTAATTGGTCTTCTTGTTTTCAGTCTCTTCTCTCCACATTCAATCCTCTTTACAGTGATCAAAAGAATCCTCCTAAGGCACAGATCATCCATCCCCCCTGCATGAAAACCCTCAGCCTCTGAAATAAAATACAAAGCCCTCAGCCTAATACCAAAGGATCTGCACATTTTGGCTCCATTTACCTTTCTGTCTACTTTTTCAAGTTACTTTTCTTCATGGACTCTACATTCTAGGCAGATCAAACTATCAGCTATTTCCTAAACTCAGTAATTTATTTGCTGTTTCTTTGTGTCCACAGGAGTCATCCCTAAATCTGGAATGCAATTCCTTTTCACCTGAGGGCCTCTGAACACTGATGGTCCTTTAGGTCCATCTCATATGCAGTCTCCTCAGTGAAACTGCCTCTGGACTTTCCCAGTTATAAGTAGTATTTCCCTCTTGAAGTAACCTTTTCTGATTTATCTCTCCCAGCAGCTTCTGTAAGAGATCAGGGAAGAAAAGTAGGTCAATATTTTATTTCTGATTTTATCTTTTCACTAACTAACATGGTATCTTACACAGAGTAGTTATTTAACTGTGGAATTGTTGAGCTGAGCTGAATGAATAATTGAATAAACAAGACATCATTATTTTGACCCACAAAAAGAAATCAGTAACTATGTGGTTGAGGACCTCATATGCCACATTCTCTTTTAGTGATATATGAATCAGTTGCTCTTTACACCCTACTTTCTTCAGATCCATCCCAAGGCAAAACATTTACCTCCCACAATACCTACAATGATTCTGAGCATCTGGGCAGTAGGTTTTCAATAAATGTTTGTTTAACTGAAAAGATATTAATAACCAACATTAATATGACACTTGATATATTTTTTTTCTTTTGGTTCCATGAGAAGTATTCACTACAAGAATTATTATCTCCATTTTATAGATGAGAAAACTATGAGTCAGACAAGTTAAACAACTTGCTCCTGGAAGTTTCAGAGCTGAGATTTAGATTTTGAACCCAAGTGTCTCATTATTTCCTGATCATCATTTTGAACTACATCTATATTTATCTACTTCAAGTGATATTAACATTTTTTCTCATATATATTTTTGTTAAACATCTAGTGGAATCTATCGACCCTTTCTCACAATAATTTTCTTCAATACATAAAATATACAAAAGCTTATAAAGAAAATCAATTATATTAAAATTAGTTATTAAAATATGAAAAGATTCAAATTCATAGGACCCCTGAAATCTATGCATGGACCCTCAAGCAATCTGTGGACTTCAAGTCAAGAGCCTCTGATCTACAATTAAGCCAAGAGTCAGAATGGCATGATGGAGACAAATCTGGCGTTGATATGAAGACTTTGGTTCAGGTTCTTCCTATGACATAAACTAACTATGTGATCCTAGACAAGTCACTCGAACTTTTCTAATTTTTTTGCTTTTAACTAAGATATAAAAGTGACAGAGAAGGTGCTGAGCTGCAATGATAGAGATAATTTTCTTACCTAACAGTTGTCTATATCAATGCATTCCTGCCTATCCCTATCAAATCCACAACATCTAATAGGCCACCATCTTCAGTCTGCCTTAGCATCTTGCCAATTGTCTTGGTGGTCATGTATTACTTTCCTGGAATTCCAATCAAATCAACTCTACTAAACAATGTGACTATCTATTGCCCAATGGCTCAACTTACATGACCTGTTACTCCCCAGACCAAAACTCCCTTCTCTACCCATCATTCCCCTTATATATGTTTTGTTTTCTCTCCCATTAACATATAAGCTCTTTGAAGTAACGGACTGATTATTATTTTTTAAACTTTTACCTTCTGTTTTAGAATCCATACCAGATATTGGTTCCAAGGTAGAAGAGAGGTAAGGGCTAGGCATTGGGGTTAAGTGGTTTGCCAGTGTCTGAGATTTGAATCCAGAATTTCCCATCTCTAGACTTGGCTTTCAATCCTTCAAACCTAGCTGTTCCTGGACTGAATACATTTTAAAAATGTTACCACAGTGCCTGGTACAGAGTAGGTGCTAAATAATTGCCTCGTCATTCATTCATTCACTCATCCATTCATTCATTCATTCATGCATGCATGTAAATCATACTTTGTATGTATGAATGGAACTGACATGACTTTAAGGAGATCCTGTTTTCCCCTTGATCAAGGAGCATTTCATAATTCTTTTCCTTGAAGAAGTTACTTATTTTTATTGGTAACAACAATATCATGAGTTGTTCTGTAATCCTTTCCCCAATTTGACAGATGAGGCAACTAAATTTAAAGAACAGACAGAGAACTAAATTAACAACAGAAGCACGACCAGACATTCCAAGTGTTCAATTTTCAACCCTGCTGCTTCAGCAAGGGAAGACAATTCCAGTAGTCAAATCACTCCTGAGATCCTCCAAGAAAAAGTGCTTTCAGGGGTCCTAAGATTTCTGTGTATCTGTGTGAAGATATGAGAGTGTTTGATTGTGAAATTTGCCTGGGGAACTCTTTGCCATCCAGGAGGGCTTATCTAAAGTCACAAATAGCTGTGCTACAATATCATTCCCAGAAATACCTCCTCCACAAGTCAGGGAATTAAGTTACCACTTTAGTCTTCTTACTTGCCTAACCCTGGAGAGTAAGCCCTGGGAAGTATCCATTTCTGAGTCACTGTTGGAATGCCACTTTGAACAGGACACTCCCTAGGATCTAGAAAGTGGCTTCTAATTTTAACTTAATTGTCCCTTTTAAAGAAGGGGAAAATAACAATAGGAATAATATACACAATTGTGGTGTCCTTTATGGAAGCAGCAGTTTGAAAGGTTCATCTCTCTCCAGCTCAGTTCTCCTCTAATAGCACTAAGAACCATAAACACTTCCCAGACTCCCATAAACACCACCAGGAGTTCCTTGGGGCTCTGTTGCTTGCTGGACTGTGTTTCCCATCAAATCCATACAGGTAAAGGAGAGACCCAAGAGCTGGCTTTATGACTGTCAAGTGCCCTTTGACAGTTAGAGGCTCTTCCTTGAGTGGTCCACCAGTCAGCAAGCATTTAATAAGGTTTTCCATTTGAACAAATACAGAGGCAGTTCAATGGTCTACCCTGGACTACTTGGGGGTACATGCTAATGCTTTATATTTTACATCCATTTTATCTACTTCTTCTGTGATGGGAATCAAAGTTGGTACTTGGTTTCTTTTTTAAAATTTTTTTAACCCTCACCTTTTGTCTTAGAATCAATACTATGTATTCCAAGGCAGAAGAGCAGTAAGGGCTAGGCAATGGGGATTAAGTGACTTGCCCAGGGTCACATAGCTAGAAAGTCTCTGAGGCCAAATTTGAACCCAGGACCTCTCGTCTCTAGTCCTGGCTCTCAAACCACTGAGCTACCCAGCTGCCCCCAGGATTTGTTTTCTTAAAGGATCAATGCTAGAAGACCCTGCCAAAAAAAAAAAAAGACTGTTGATTTGTTAGTGTTGAACAGCTTATAGACTAGTAGAAGGACTATCACCATTGTATATAGATTTAAAGCAAGGCAAAACCTTAAAAGCCATGTAGTCCAAACTCCTTATTTATAGAAGGATAAACTGAGGCTTGGGGCAACTAGGTGGTACAATGGATAGAACACTGGTCCTGGAGTCAGAAAGAATCATCTTCCTGAGTTCAAATCTGGACTCAAACACTTACCTGCTGTGTGACCCTAGGTAATTCACTTAATTCTTCCTCAGTTTCCTCATCAATAAAATGAGCTGGAGAAGGAAATAGCAAACCATGTTAGTATCTTTGCCAGGAAAATCCCAAACGAGGTTGCAAAGAGTCAAATACATCTATGAATGTTGGAACAATAACAACAACCTGAAGCCAAGAGAAATTAAAAAATTTTCCCCGTAGTCCCACAAATGGTAAGTGGCAGAACCAGGATTTGAACCAGTATCCTCAGACTCCAAACCCAGTAGTATTTCCACTCTACAATGCTGCAAATAGAGTACATTCAACCATGAATTTTGTTTTCATTAATTGCATTTGTCAACACATGAAATATGACATCCTTTTAATTAATATCTACATAATTATCTAATAATACAATAAACTACAATATAACAAATAATGAAAATAAATGGTGACACTTGCTTACAATGTTAACTGCTCATCACTTTTAAAGTACTAAATGAACATAACATAATTATTATCCTTATGAATGGAAATTTGAGATAAAGATAGCAATCTAATAGAAGGAAAGGAATTTCTATGCAGTAAAGGAATATATTGAATATCGAATAGATGACATTTCATTATTCCTTTGACTAGGATAACCAAAAAGTGCTAACATTTGTTTATTTAACCATTTTGCTTTATTATTTTTTTAAAAAGGAAAATTGTTATGAAAGAAGCCACAATGATGGAGTAAAAAGTGTTGGATTTGAAGTCAGAAGATCAAGGTTCAAATCTTAGTTTCCACTGCCTGTTATACATATGACCTTGGTTCCATCTCCCCAGGCCTTAGTTTCTTCTTCTGTAAAATCAAATTTCTGAAGTGTATTTCATCCACTTCTGAATCTTCTGTTTAACTCTGCAACTGAAGTATTGACAGAAGCATTGATGAAAAGATGTTTAAAGATGGAAGTTTTTTGCTTGTTTGTCAGTCATTTCTGACCCCACTTGGGGTCTTCTTGGCAAAGATGCTGGCATTTGCCATTCTCTTCTCCACTTATTTGAAAAATATGGAAATTGAGGCAAAGAGGTTTACCTAACTTGCTGAAGGTCACAGAGCTGGTAAGTATCACAGGTCAGATTTGAACTCAAGAACTTGAGTCTTTCTGATTTCAACCTGACACTCTATCCACTATGCCATCTAGCCACATGACCAGGGAAAAGCAAAATGAGGTTATCACCTTACTCCTAGAAAGTATGCCCCTCTTAATACAAACTAAAAATTCACTTAGTTTTTTTTTCTTGTTGCCTACAATATCAAACTGTTGACTCAATGATGAAGCATCTTAAGCAAATTTTATTTTGGTCTTAACAATTTAGAAATAAATTGGTATATATATATACATGTATATATATATATGTTATATATATATATATATATATATATAAAGCCTTAATATATGTGTAGCTATCATGAACAAGTTAACAGTCTTGAAAGAATATCTAGTTGTAGACAGAAAGGGAAAAAAAGTCGCAGAATCTCAGACTCAGAAGGGACTTCAGAGAATATTTTATTAGATACTTATTTGCTGTGTGACCTGGTATGTCACTAAGATTCTCTGTTTGGTGTCCTCCTATGTAAATTGAGGAAGTTGGTTTCCATGGCCTCTAAGTTTCCCCCAACTCAAAATCCATGATGGTTCGGTCTTACTCCAACCCATACTGAACAAGAATGACCCCAAAACACCTGGGAAATGGCCATTCAGCCTTTGTTTGAAGATCTATAATACAGGTAAACTCATTCCTTCTGGAGGCAGCCCATTCCACTTTGGGATAGTTCTGATTGCTGGCAAGTTTTTCCTTGCCTCAACCATCAATTCATTTCTTCCTAAACTTTCACACGTTGCTCCTAATTCTTCCTAAATTCTGTTTAGCTCATTTGCAAACAAAGCACATTGATGATATCTTGCATGCTTCAACCTTTCAAGGATAGCTAATATGTTCTGCTAAATCTTTCTTCCCCAGGTCAAATTTAAAGGATCCATTGTCATATGCTATCATCTCCAGGCTCTTTGCTGACCTGTATCTCTAGCAATAAATATCTAATTCATGCCTTAATAACCTTTCATAAACATTCCAATTCTATAAATTCTGTGGGTCCATTTAGATGCCATTAATACAAAATCACCTGCAGAACTCCATTTCCATAATGGAATTACTATTCCATATGAAATATCAAGTTAGAGAAAGGTATCCTTTAGCTATGAAAGACCTAACTGGTTTCACATTGGCATTTAACATTGTGAAGTAAACAGGGCTTAGAAGGGCCCTCAAAATGCCATCCACCTGGGCTAGTTTAATATTCTCATGTGTTATTATTGTCTAAGTGGAGCATTAAGGACTTTGTACAACCCCTTACTCTATTTTCCCTGGAAATTGTCCTATTGCTTCGAAGAATCAGACCAACATATTTCTGCGAGTAGACATTTTTATTTATAGTGGCACTTCCAAAGTTTCTCATATCTTGAAAATATCCACAAAAATACTGATTGATTCTTACACTAGAAAGATGCATTTTGCATATGAAAAGAGTAAAATATAGAATATTAGGCAGTACTTTTTATTTTATTTAATAGAACTGTCTTTAGGAGCAAGCAAAAGCGAATTGTGATTAAAGTCTCCTGTAACGGATCCTACCCATCATTTAAAGGAGAAAATAGAGTTCTAATAACCATGAATGTTTTTGGTAAGTGACATTTATGAAAATATAACTTAAGCACTTTGGTGAGTTCTCCCTCCCAACAACCTTTTGCCATGAATAATAACATTAAAAATATATATCAAAAGTACAAACAAAGCATTCATATGATGGTGAAATTTTAGTTAAATACATTTTCTTATAAAGTGGCAAATAATATTCACAAATATACAACATGAAATATTTATATACAGAATGTCTTAGCTTGGAATTTTGCACAGCCTCCTGCTTCATGGTCTAACAGGCTTTCCTGTTAATTCTGTACATGGAGGTAAAATCAGTGGGTGGAATTAATCTCAAGTCTCAGAGTTCATAGCACATGATAGATGAGCCTGGAATTAGGGGCCCCTGGTGTTTCTGGCTGGGAGTCAGTGCTGGCAACTGGAGAAAGAGAAGCAGGGTCCTGCAGAGTCAACACAAGTTGGTCTGATGATGAGATCCGATCCACTATGCTGGATAAGCAGTCCAAACTGGATAATGTGGAATTTTTGTCAGTGGAGTAAACTGAGGATGGGAGAGAAACCCATTATAAATTAGACATGGGTAGAAAGATTTGCTACTCTGCCCTCCCTTGTCTCTCTTGAGCCTTTCCTCCCACGCTCAAAAGTCAGGTGGCCATAGCAAAAGAGAAGCAGACATTGGAAGCAAATATCTGGGTGACTCAGGCTAAAGTAACAGCCTTTGATGGCTGAGGATAAGGGGAGTGGGTAGGGACTGGGATTTTTTTTCCCCCTGTTGGGTTGTTTTTGTCTGTCTATTTGCTTGTCCTAAACTCAAAGTATCACCAGCTTGTCAGCACCCAATAAAAACTGAAAGAAGTCACACCTGAAAAAGCTTAGATTTGCTTAGAGCGGGACTTTTTAAATTGTATTATGACGTATGTATTTATATATATATGTGTATATATACATGTACATATACCTGGTTTTCTTTGCCATCTTGTTGTGTACTTTATTTTATACCCTGAAAACCATTCTCTGGAGAAGAGGTCTGTAGACTGGCTTTACCAACCAAAGTGACAAAGGGATCCATCGGAGGCTAAGGACCCCTTGTCTAGAGAGGATCGTTCATTTGGCTAGGTCTGAAGCTTATCTATAATCATTAGCACTTACCATTTGGCATATCAGGGCAGTAGACACTGTCAAAACTGCTATTTCTTCTGGACCACACGGGGCTGTTGCACTCAGCCTAGAGCAAGCAAAGCACAAGGGAGAAAGGAGGGTTTAGTCTCTGACAAGCTGGGACTCTGAACAAGGGGTCAGACAACTCCTCAGGGGCTGACCCCTCTGAACCCATGGCTTCAGTTTTAGTTTTGAAATGGAGAGCTCTAGTGAAATTGCTAAGACACAGAGATGGAGGGAGAGGAGAAAGAAGAGGAAAAATAGAAAGAGGAGAGAGCGGCAGAGATACAGAGCCAACAGTCCGATCGGGAGACTGAGGCAGAAAGAGGAAGAGGAGAAAGGAGATAAAGGAGAGGAGACATGCTGATTTGAGGTGAGATTGCAATATCCATAGGTTTATCCATGAAGAATGGATGCAAGTAGGAGGAAGCTCCCCTAATTCTGTGAAAGAACACTTTCCCAGGGCAACAACACATTAAAAGCTGGCACAGATGGAGCAAACGTGCTCTGAAAAGAATGCATCAACAACTTCTCAGAGCCAGCTTCCTCAGGGGAGGGGTTATGGCTTGAGCAGTGCTTTTTTCTGTTTTCCCATTTCTTCATTAAGTCATTAAAAATATGGGCAATGTAAGCTTCAGCCTTTAGTTCTCTATGTGTGGCAAGGCAGACTTAAATTACATTTTTGGAAGTAGCCCGGACTACAGAAAGGTTTTCATTGCTTTCTCCCAAAGACCACTCTGTGATCTTCCTACCTGGCAGCAACCTTAGCACCTTTAGCACCTTGCTGAATGAGGTGCCCTCTGCTGCTGCCTTAGAAATACAAACAAGGTTGTGTCAATTACATGTCAGTCACATACCCTAACAGCTGATTCCCAGGGTCAGGTTAGAAGAACCCCTAGAGATCGTCTAGGTCAAGCCCCCCTCCACGCCATCCCCCTCATTTTGCAGATGAGAAAATTAGAGCCCAGAGCTGGCTAGCTTAAGGTCACATAGAGAGAGAGAGAGAGGAGCACCAGCTAGGAAGCAGCTTTTCTGAGTTAGTAAGCTCTGCACTAGGCTGGCTGCTTTCCCACTCCAGGGCCATTGGAAATCTTTACAAATCTGGGCCCATTCAATATTTCCAGTATTAAAAGTTACCCCTAGACAGCTCTGAATTAGAAAATCAGGCCACCTGATCTGTCCCTAAGCACGTTTTCATTTATTTTGAACAGTAATCAGAAAAGAAAGGAAGAGAGCCATCTCCGCATGAACTTCTTACCATCCCATCGGAGCAGTTGGAGGTGGGACTGGTGGGCTCAGAGCAGCTCTGCCCTGGCAGAGTGTAGTAGTTTTCGACCTGTTCCCTCAGCAGTTCTTGGAGGCTCTCGATGTATCTGATGGCATTCCTGAGGATTTCCACTTTGGGGAGTCTCTGGTTAGGATTGGCCGTAGTACACCTCTTAAGCGTCTCAAAAGCCTGGTTCACTTTCTTCAGCCTCCGCCTCTCGCGCATGGTGGCCGCCTTCCGCCTGTCCATGGTGGTGGACTTCCTCTTGCAGGCTTTGCAAGCCCACATGAGGCAGTGGCCCGCTTGGTGGTGACCCGTCGGGGCTCGCACATGCTCTTCTTCGTCCGAGCCTTGGAGGTCTGTTTTGTGGGCTCCAAAAGAGGTCATTCTGGGCTCAAACTCGTCCCCGAAGTCCCCCTCTGGAGAAGGGATGCAGGAGCTGTCGTAGAAGAATTCAGATGGGGAGAACTGGCAACTCTCCATCATTTCCATTCTGTCAGAGGAGAGAGGGTGGGATGCTGCACCTGGACCGCCGAGAGCGAGACTCCAGTGAAAGTCACCCTGGCGTTCCACTTGGTCAATTTCCTCAGCAATTAGCTAGGGGAGAGGCCAGTGTCCTTAACTGGGAGGCATGGCCTCTTTATATATTCATGGCGAGGGAGGCTGGTCCACAGTGGCTACTCATTATTAGCATATCCCACCACAACCCCTACTGGGGGCTGTCTGGGCAAACCTGCTTTCCCCAGGAGACAATTTGCTGTTTACAGCTCCCTTTGACTAGTTAATGATTTTACTGCATTTCTTTTTAATGGGGACTGGCTTCTCCACTCTCCCTCCCCTTTCCTCCACCTCCTCTCTTGCTCTCACTCACAACTTAACCAAACCAAGAGATTATTTCTAAACGTGATCCTAGCAACAACCGAAATTAAACGATGACATTTCCCACCTTCTTCAACTGTTCTCCTTTGAAACAACCTAGACCTGGGGCAAACGATCTCTTGAAGAGACAAAGAAAATCAAAGAAGAAGAGACAAAGAAAGAAGTTCTATGGACGGGAAAAGGCCCTATTGTTGAATCAGTTATTTCTCCTTTACATCAGTGAATCTTTAGACAAGTCTGCAAAACACGAGTTTCCAGAACTTGAAATCCAATTAGATTCCAAGTTTTCATCTTTTGATGGGCTAGGTTGAGAAATCTTCTTACTAAGACTTCAATAGACCAGTTTAAAGCATTTGCTTTAATGGAGTTTTTTTTTTTTTTTTAAAGAAAATCAGGCCTTTCTGAAATTCAAAACTTAAGATTCTTATAGCATTGCTCACCTAAAAAGAAGTGGCATAAAGGAGAGCAATCAAGTAAATGAATTAGGACTTGAATAATAATGGTATTTAGCCTTAGAAATCAAGGGACTCCAACAAGCCTCAGAAAGAAAGACAAGGCACAAAGAAAGAAGAGGGAGGGAGCAGGGAGAGAGGAAGAAAGGAAAGAAGAATGAAAGAGGAAGAAAGGAACAAGGGAAGGAAAAAAGGAAGGAAGGAAGGAAGGAAGGAAGGAAGGAAGGAAGGAAGGAAGGAAGGAAGGAAGGAAGGAAGGAAGGAAGGAAGGAAGGAAGGAAGGAAGGAAGGAAGGAAGGAAGGAAGGAAGGAAGGAAGGGAAGAAGGGAAAATTACATCTTAAGCTAATCTGTCTAACTTTACTTGGTCTCTAAGTCTGACCCCCTTGTTTCCACAGACATAACAGAGAAGCAGGACTTGGGGTTTGCTCATTTTCTGCTTTCAAGCAAACTTACACCGTTACAGATGCGTCCCAGCTGCTGGAGCCACAATCCCTCCTGCTAGTGTAAAATTTCTAACCCCACAATCCCTAAGTAACTTCACACAGACCGGTGACAAAAGCCTTCCAGAAAGCTTGCAGCAAGATCATTGTAACTCTGGGTGGGGAGGTGGGGGTGGGGGGTGAAGGAAGGGGATGGTAATTAAAGTGGTAATGAAACCATTAACAGACGGTTGCCAGAGCCCCAAGAACCAGCCCTTTGACCACATTCAGATTACTTGTGTTGTGTGTTCTTAATTTTAGGAAAATGGGTTACTCAAGGCACATGCATACATGTGATTATCTAGTTACTAGATTCTAGTTTGGGTTCTCTCTCTACTAGGACCACATACCTGCTCCTAGAGGAAGTGGCATTGCTTTAACCTCATTCTGCCAGTCTGTCCAGTAAGTGTTATAGCTTCCTGATACTCTTTTTTTTGTTTGTTTGGTGGTCTGGGGGGGGGGGGTTGCTTTGTTTTATTTACTTTCTGTAGCCCCTTTTCCTTAATGGGTCTTGAATGGGAGATCTTGTGTCATTAATAAGGGCAGTTTTCATCAGGGGTTCATTGAGGCAAAAGTGTTTGGAGTTGGGGGGGGGCATCACTGCAGATGGAGAGTGGCAATAGAGAGGTCTTTGCTGCTTCAAATCCTTCATGTTTCCACCCTTCCTAGGGACAGAGTTCTCTTTAAAATTTTGCCCAACCCCACACTGCTCACCCCAAAGGGTTCTTTAATTGTCTGGCCAGTTGGGAGTACATCTGCAGTTTATTTAGGGCTATAAACAGGACTCCCGCCTTTGAAATGAATCCCGTATTAAGAGCATAAACCTGATAAAGGAATAAAGTTACAGAAAAAAAAAATCAAGACTCTGAATGGGAGCAATCTTTGGCCAAGTAGCTGTAAACATTAAAATGTCCTCTATCTTTGAAGAAAACAGTATGCAACTCTCTTCTGATCCCCATCTCAATGGGAGTTTTAGGAGAAGAGATTGGACCTGTGACTTCACTGATAGAGGTAACTCTCTACAGGGATTCTTAATTTGTGTGTGTGTGTGTGTGTGTGTGTGTGTGTGTGATACACCTCTGAAAATCTGAGGAAGTCTATGGATCCTTTCTTAAAACGTTGTTAAAGGCATACAGTAGAATACATAGGCTTACAAAGGAACCCAATTATTTGGAAGTAAAACCAAGCACCTATTGATTCCCCACTATGTGCTAGGAACTGTATTAAATGTTGGAGATTTTCTTAAAAAGAAAAAAAAGGTCTCTTTTGTCAAAGAATTCAGTCTAGATGGGGAATCCCATGTGAACAACTAAGTGCAAAAAAGAGATGGGACAAATTGGAGATAATCACAAAGTAGAGAAACTGATTTTCTAAAGAAGATGGGATTTTAGCTGGTGCTGTAGATTCTGTTTGGAATTTGAAATAGTAATAAAAGAAGGAACTCTAGATTATTAGGAACTTCTGCTTTATATCACACAGGGTTTACACTTAAAGTCTTGGGGAATTGCCTAGAGCATGAGGCGTAAAGTGATTTGCCCAGGCTCATGAAGGCTGTAGAATTCAAAGCTGGGACTTGAACCCAAATCTTGCCACCTCGGGGGTCTGCCCTATATACACTATAAGCTAGCCTTTAGAGTCCAAACCGTAGGAGCTTCACAAATGCTCCTTGACGTAAAGCGAGTTGGAGTATTTCCCAAGTAGCCGTGGTTTGGGGTCAGCAGTAATCTGACTACCTTTATTGGTTGGTGGATCCCAGATATTCTGCCTCGAGCACACTGGGCAAGTGCTAAAATAGAGCTGTTTACAGATCTGTGCTCCGGTCACAAACAAACTTGATCTTTAAAGTTGTAGCTGGGTAGTAGGGGAGGGACTAGGGGAGAGGTGGGACGCTTCTGATCGCTTTTCACTGGATGCCTTTCTCTCAGGCACTTGAACAGGCAAGCCGAAGCCCAACTTCTTTCTTACAGACTTCTAGGGGGTTCTTTCGTTCTCTTTCAGCCCCAAACTTTCCAGCAGGTTCCCACAGCCTCTCCGGGTGAGGGTCGTTGGCCATGCGCGAGGTATCTCTGTCCTTCGCTCTGCCTGTACCCTAACGCACACGGGCTACTGCAGACCGCACAACGTTTTCATTCTTTCCCCTACTCCATCTGCCAGCTCTGTGCCGGGAAGGATGCTGTCACTCATGAGGCTCTGTCATTAGGCGAAGCCCTCCGAGGCTACAGTTCTCTTTGGTAAAGTGATCTCAAAACACATTTGCAAACGTGCAGAAGGCGAGTGGAACAGCAGAAATACCCAAACCCCAAGCGTCCCGGTTACTTAATGGGGCTTGCGAGGGGGGAGACTTAAACCGCTGGGCTCTAGGGATTGAGGTGCTGAAAATAGGATGCCAGGACACCAGAAAGAGCTAGACACAACTTTTAAACTGCACTAAGAAGCGAGGAGAGAAAGAGATCAGAAAGTGGGAGACAATCTTCAAAGGACGACAGAAGCCAGGGTTTCAAAAGCTTGGGGATTCTAGAGAGGTTTCGCCGCCCTTTCTTTAGGGGAGCCTCAAAATAGGGGAAATGGCAAATGTCAGGGTGGAGAAAAGAGCCTTTCCTAGAACTTGGGGAACGTTTTATATAAGATTTTATAATCTGTGTCTTTAAATATAATGTCACTTAAGAAGGAATTGAAATGGAGCCGGATTGAATTGATTTCCAGCTCTCGTCCCTGCCCCCCTTTGAGAGAATTTATCATTTACGACAAAGAAAATCAACGGCACCTTCAAGTATTTTTCTGACTAGTTGAATTCTAAGAATCATATACCACTTCCAGTATGGAAAAGCACAGTTAGAAAGGGTGTCCCCATTCACCTCTCCACCTTTGGCCTCCTTTACAGAAGTGAAAGGAGCACCAAAATGTTGGTTAGGTTTGCTGAACTGATTGTATTTCTCTTCCTCCCAAGTTAATTCTTTATTAAAAGAGATGGCTCTCTGAGGGAAAGAAGATGAAAGAAAATATTTATAAATAAAAACTGTGCAGAAACCAAAATGTCTATATGTATAGTCAATATGCATGCACAAACACAGACATATATAGCTCTGGATTTCTTCTAAATCATGTGCCCAATATATGCAGGAAAAAAAAAAAACTCTATCACAATCCCTTATTTTTGACTTGGGAAAGAGCAGTGTCCTGCACATCTTAAGCATTTATTAATGCTAGATCAAAACTAATCTTAACTAAGAGTACAGGATGCCCAAAGCCATAGGACAAAGCAATTGTATACTACAACCTGTTTTGGTTAGTCCATTTACTTTCTGAATAAATGATGCTTACACTATTTTTCTGTTTTTCTTTTTCTTTTTTTTAAAGAAGGTATTTACTTTTTATATAATTCTAGTAATTTGTGTCAGGGAGGTAAGACTGCAAATGAAAATGAGTCATTCTAAGAGGCTCCTTGATTTTTGCAGACACCTTTAAATCATTCTCACAACTTTTACTAATAGAGATTATTACAGTTAAAACAACGTGGATTTATGGGCCTCTAACTGCAGCCCTATACATAAATGAGTTTAGGACTGAGGTGTTCACCAGGAATTTCAGAACTCTGAGAAGTCGCCAAGAATTTGCTTAAGAAGTCAAATAGGAGGAGAAAGCAATTTCAAGAGCCTCTACTCTCTCTTCAGCCAGAGGTAGAGGCAAAGAGGGATTATTAATCAGTTTCAGGGAAGGGAGAGTCTTAACCACTTCCATTCGTATTAAAGGAGATTTTTGCAATGTGCTAAACTTTTGGCTACTTTCAGCTCTGGGAACCCTGCACACCTAAGTAAACACATTAGTACCTGACAGAGCTGCTGGAAGAATTTGTGGGGAAGACAGCTGAAGAAGACATTGGCCTCTGCTTGGATACTAGGACTCCCAGGAGAGATCAAAGGGATGAGGACTTGAGACTGGGGAGAAGGATGGTGCCTACAGCCACAGCTTGTTGGAGCACATGGCTCAGCTGCTCAGTCTTGCTTACTGAATCTGAAAGCCAGTACCAGATTGCTCTAAAAGCCAGAGGTAGATTTTTTAGGGTGAAAAAGGAATAACTAGATCTTTCTTCCTCCCTTCTTCCATCACTCCCATCTCTCCATCTCCCTCCTTCCCTTTCTCCCCCTCCCACACCTTCATTCTCTCATTGCATTTCTTTTGAATCACCAGGCCAAGAAATCATGGGGCCAAGAAATGAGGTGGTGCTGCTGAATAGAGAGGTGAGATACTTTTAATAGCCTGGCTTTGGGGGATGTACCCCATTACCTACCAACAAAATAGATTAACGAAATGAAACTACAGTGTTTAAAACAAAATATGCTGATCTCTCCTGCCCATCTCCAAGTTAGCCTTTTGGTGAGAAAAAGAGGGAATTGCTCCTGGCAGAGAACTCTTCATAGAGATAGGTAAATTCCAACACTAAGATTGCATTAATAAAGACAGAAGCTATTTCAGCAAGACATTTCTCAAAGTCCAGAGCTCTGAAGGGAGCTGTTTGTTTCTCACTCCCACCCCTTTCCAAACCTCTTCTCCCCTCCCAATCAGTATGGTACCGAGGAGAATCTGAGACTGATGCTGCTACTTTCCCTCTGCTTAACTTCAGGTTAACTTTCAACTCCTTCCAATCTCAGTACCTCGAGTATTGAAATTAAGTGAGTTGCATTAGATGGCCTCTACTATCCCTTCTGACTCTAAATCCATGACCTTATGTAAGGAATCAGGAATGGGTTACAACCTAGAAGTTCAGCAAATACACAGAGTGTGCAGGTTTGAAGTCTTATGGCTCAGGTGAGTTGAGTAGTCAGCAGTTTAGGAAGCTCTCATTTTAAGGTGCTCTCTTTCTTGATAATATCAGAAAAAATCCTGATCCTCTTCTAAACTTGATAACTTTGAAGCCAGTCTGCCTTTGGAAAGAGGTTAGGTTACAATTAAATCGCAAACCACTTATCTTTCCTGAGTTATTCCCTCCTGATTGGAGTTCCCAGAGACCTGTTTGCTTTGGCTTCTGACTTGGTAAAGATTATCATTATTAATATCAAACAAAAACATTTTAATTGCAAACACACAGAAGGTTTGCATTGGAAAGCCTTACATGTCAGCTACAGGCTTGAAGGTCATAGGGAGCCTTTGGGAAATATTTGCTTTATTTAATGAAGAACTTCTATAGGAAAACTTTACTCCAAACAATCTCTCAGGTTACACTGCTGTTAGGGATTGGGTAAATTCGGTATGTGAAGATGGAATAAAATCCAACAGCAAGTCTAGCCCATGAATTTAACTGGCAACCCTACTAAGCCATAGGCTTAGTAGCCTGACCAAAACATGAATTAATCTCTCTCTCTCTCACACACACACACACATGCTGCAGTTATGATTATTATTATTCTTTAAGTTCAGAAAAGTTTCATTTGTGAAAAGACAGTTTATCCCCAAAATGCATGTACACAAACACAAATGCATATATAACACTTATACATAGGAGCAGTATAAACATAGACAAAAACAAGCATGCTGCATATTATACTTCTTTCTGATATGATGCAATAGAGAATAGAGGTCGTTTTTTTGTTTTTTTTTTAGGTCATTTATTGCTCTATTTTGCAGATCACAAACATGCCACTAAAATAAAAAGTCCGACAAACACTTGTGACTATAAGATAAGCCTCAGCAAAATGAAAAAGAAAACAAGAAAGCAAGCAGATAAACAAGAAAGAAAGGAAGAAAAAAAGAAAGAAAAGAAAGATTAATATCTAGAGCTGTCTTTTGAGTTTTTCCTTATGGGGTAGGGGCAGAAGGGGAGATGATGAAAATGTAGCTTTGAAAGAATGCATTCTAATTTTATTTGTGAGCTTGGCATGATTGAAAGGGCTCTGGATTGAAGGCCAAAGTTTTTCGGTTGCAGTCCCCACTCTCCCACTTATTAATCTGCTTCCTTGCCCAAGTCATTTAATTTCTGAGTCTCAGTTTCCTTCTGTGTTAAATGAGTCTGTAGGATATCTCTGAGGTCATTTGCTGTTTTACCATTCTAAGATGTCAGGAGTATAGAAATCTTTGGAGAAAAAATGAAACATGTTTTTCAAAAGAATATGACCCAGGGGCAGCTCAGTGGATTGAGAGCCAGACCCAGGTCCTGGGTTGAAATCTGACCTCAGTCACTTCCTAGCTGTATGACCCTGGGCAAGTCACTTGACCCCCATTGCCTATCCCTTACCACTCTTCTGCCTTAGAACCAATACACAGTATTAATTCTAAGACAGAAGGTAAGAGTTTTAACAAATTAAAAGAAATGGAGCAAAGCTGATGGATAGGTTATTTAAAGAAGATTTGAGATTTCATGACTTTGACACCAGAATCTGGGGGAGCACGGAGTTGTAGTGCTCACTGTCTATGAAAGGGACTGGTAGAGGCTTGGAAGTCATAATATTGGGCTTCAATCACTTAGCTGATGCTTACTATTGAGAGGTTATGTTGCTTAAAAGTCCTCGGGCTTTGGTTTTCTCATCTTTAAAATGAGGAGGGAGCTTGTAATGACCTTTGAGGTCCTCTCCAGCTGAAGATCCTTGCTTCTGCTGCTTCTCCTCTCTGGGGATTTGTATTTTAGGAATGCCATCTTCTCTCCATGCAAAATATCCATGACAGACCTTTTGGGGATTGGGGAGCTAGTAGCAGAGACAAAGATTCAAGAAGGTTTATTTGTGATTTAGGGACCTTCTCTGATGGTGAGGCATAGAAGAAGGAGGCATCTTACCAGAAGAGGTCTAAAAAGGCCTCTTAACAAGACCAAAAAGAAAGACACCATGACCTCTTCCCCCCACCCCCCTCCCCAGTCCCCTTCCTAATGCAGTTTCTAGGTGGTCACCCCTTCCTGACATTACAGCATAAACAAAGCTGGCACACGTTGTAAAAAAAACCTCCTTGGGATCAACTCCTAGGGTATCTAGCCTCCCATTGGGCCTGGTAAGAGGCTTCATGTGTTGTTGTTGTTGTATTCCTCTTAGTCAGCTTTCAACCATTTAACCCTTTCCTCCTTGGGGGCAGAGGATACTCTCATCAAAGTGAACTCCCCTCCCCCAGCCCCAGGGCTGAAATTCCTCTCCTTTTATCCTACTAACTGGAAAAACAAACCCAAGCTAACTAGGCCTTGGAGTTAGTCAAGCTTTCTAGTGTCTGGCCTAGTTCAAGAAAGCCAGGGTCTTCACATAGCTCCCCTAATCTTCCCAGTAGCCCTAGCCCTGAGAGAGGGAAAGAAAGGGTGGCTCTGGGTGTCAAAGCAATTTGAGATCTTTGGTCATCTGATGATCAGGTAATGTCCTGAGACTCCTCTCAGGAGTCTTCTAGAAGACCATTAGCTAGCATTTATTTACTGGTTAACATGCACCAAGCACTGTACAAAGAAAAAGCACCAGAGAAAATGACAGGAGAGTAAGGGAGAAGGCAAGTGGGTGTGTGTGTGGATATGTGTATGTTTCTGTCTATTCAGTAGCAAACCCACATTCTCTCAAGTGGATGAAAAATGGTAAGGAGTGGGAGAAGGTGGAATGAGACACAGCACATTTGCTCTTTTGATTCGGAGCCCCAAAGCAAGAAGCAGCAACAGACCCTGCCTGTGAACAAAAGGAATCAATGGAGAGGAGGGAGGCAGTTATCCAGATAGATGATGTTGACAAATTTTCAGAAAACTTCTTGGCTGTCCAGCTCTGCCAAATCCTCACCCATAAATCCCTCCACACACATTCCATCTAATGCCTTCTTTTTTGCAGAGATAAATAAAACTGGAGAGAGGACAGACTGTTTTTGAAACAGAAAAATAAGATTTCCCCTCTGTACTCCATGTTAGCACACTAACACAACTTGGAGACCTCAGCCCTAAGCATCTGTTGAATAAAACGGAGATACTATTGCCAATTGTCTGTTCCCAACAGGCTGAGAATATAGAAAGGCCTTTTATTTATACAATCCTAGCGTCCTTGAACCACTTATATACAGTACTGCATTCCCCAGTTTACATACATTCTTGCATTTACATACAAAAAGAGAAAGTACTAAAAGTATTTACAAAAAAACAAACAAACCATGGAACACACATTAAATAAAAACTAACAACAAACCACAAGTTTCCCATTTAGTTTCAGATAGGAATGAACTTCTCTGGAGCAGGGTACAGTAGGCATCATCAGGATAAAAATCAATCTAATAAGTTAAAGCCCCAAACAAAAAGGTGAAAGGAAGGCCTATGCCAGTAGAGGTTCTGGAGACCAGAGGCAGAGCGTTTTCCATCCCAATGTGCATTACTGTTTTCATTTTGTTTTTGTTTTCTCTGAGAAGATACCACTTTATTTTCACCTTTCAGAAGATCATGGGCTAGGTTTCCAAAATATTAATGCAAGGTAACCTAATCTAAAGGTTAGGAATGGGGTTGGTGTGGAGGTGGGGGTGGAGCAGGGAATAATCTTCCAAGCCAAGTGAAGAACCCTCCAGAACCAGCAAAGAGGTCAGTTATTTCTCCACCACCTCCTCCACACTGATAAGCTTAGGGTCTTCAGAGGAGATACTGTCCACGATTGAAGAAAGGCACCGGAGGCTACTGGAGGCAGATGACTCGATTATGGGCCCTCCTACTGAAAGAAAGGAGTCAGAGGCAATGTTAAAATTAACTGCACAATCCAAATCCACCGCAAATGACAGTCCGCAGATTTTGCAAACTGTATTAGTTACTTCTAAGAATGCCAAGGAGGTATTGGGGGAGAAGACAGATTTCTCCCTTCCATATTCTTTTCAGCTCTTTGGTTTCCTATTGCCCCCTTCCTCCCGCTAAAGGGCATCCCACCCACTCCACTCCCCCCATCATACACAGGATGTCCAGACTCTAAGCTGTTTGTAGGAGTCTACTTTTGTGTACTTTACCTTCTCTGGGACTTATGGCTAGAGCCCTGGAATGATCAGAAACATTTTCCCAGTCAGAGCTGCAGGTGCTCAGGAAATCGGAACTGGGGAGCTGAAGTGAACACAAGAAAGATCACTAAGGCTAGATTAAGAAGCGGGATGCTGAATAGGACGGGGGTGGCTTGCTTCTTGGGCTGGAGAGGACAGGGGACTGGGGTGGTGGGTTAGGGCGTCTCTAGTCCAATTCACTCGCCAAGAACTCCAGCTGCTCTTTCCTGGGCTTCTTAAGTAGAAAGGGCGACCGGAGGGAGAAGGATGGGGGTGGGGACTGCAGGGAGGGAAGAGGGGATGGAGCTTGAGCAGCTGCACTTTTAAGTCTAGAAAGGATGGAACCAAGGCCGCCTGGTGCCCTTACATTTGCTTGTTTAGGGCTGTAGCTGAAGGGGTCTGCCCCCAGCTCTTGCATCTTCTCCTGCTGATCCAGCCGGTGCAGGAGATCCTGCAGCCGCTCGATGTAAGTAATGGCGCTCCTCAGGATCTCCACCTTGGGCAGCCTCTGGTTGGGGTTGGCCACTGTCCTGCGTTTCAGGGCCTCAAAGGCCTCATTGATCTTCTTAAGACGTCGCCTCTCGCGCAGGGTGGCGGCCTTGCGCCGATCTGTCGGGGCTGATTTCCTCTTGCAAGTCTTGCAGGCCCAGATGAGGCACTGCCCTGGGCAGTGAGGGGGCTGCAGGCCGGGGGGCGCCAGAACATGCTCCTCACCGCTGCTGTCGCTCCCCGCTTCGGGGGGCATTTGGTCCTGGCAGGGAGAAAGGGTCCCGTCGCTGCCCGGGTACAGAGGGGAGCCTTCGGCCATCTCCAGCTGCTGCAGGGCTCCATTCTCCCCGTCCAGGTAGAAGAAATAGGAGCCCGTTTCGAAAAGGTCCATCATTATGCTCTCTTCTTCGGCCTCTGGCTCTACCGGAGCTGGGTGATGGGCTCCCAACTCCGAGAGGAACCACCCAGATGGCATCTAATTAGTGCGGTGACATAAGTTGCCCCCTGCTTTATATATAGCAGAGGCTGAAACTCAATCCAACTTTTAGCTGTCGCGGTGCATCACCGGAGCAATGTGATTGCAGCTAGTCTCCATCCCTCCCCCGCCACCGCACCTCCCCAAGCTGTCCCTAGAACATCATCTCCTTAGAAAGACAACTCAGGTTACTACCCACTCCCAGGACCAGGAGACATCCGATTGTACGCGAGGAGGGAAAAAGGTCACAACGCAAACCTCCAACGGCCCAGAGCGAGCTCTCGGATGTGCCGCTGTTGGGCCAGCTTGCTTAGAGGGCAACAAGAGAGCAGCCAGGGTTTAGCTCGGCCATGAGTCCCCTCCCCCGCTGCCGCCCCTGGATTCTAAATATAGTTGTATGCGGAAAGATTTCAAAGACACTAGCTCTCCTCCAAATAGACCGGCTTAATATGTTCAGAAGGCATCGGACTCTAGCATTTCTCCTCATTGCCTACAAAGATGCTCTTCCTGTGGACCCAAACCCTTAGCGTTGTCTCAGATTTAGAACTTGGTGAGCAGACTTCCACCTCTGGGACTGTGGCTATGAACTGCTTCAAGGGGCTGCCCTGGGTCTTTTTCCTTAAGCATTTGCCACCGCCATGGAGCAAAACCATCGGAGAGGACAACTAGGGTTATGAACCGGCCAGCAGTTGTCAGTCTCATTAGCAGAAAGTTCTTCCTTCAATACTGGGGCTGGAAACGGAGTTTGTCCCCAAAAGAGAGACAGTGTGGTACAATGGGAAGCTGGATGGATTTGTAGTCAGAAAACCGGGCTATCTCACTTAGGTAATCTTGGTGACTTTGCCAGGCACTTAACATTCGATTTCTCACCTGTAAAGGGGGAGTAGTTTCTAAATGCCTTTCATCTATAATCTTACATCACTGGCTGCATAGATTTAAAGCTGGCAGGATAGATAGAGGTGATGTGATCTAACTTGCTTCAGAGAGAGAATGGGGGACAGAGGAAAGAGTACTGAATTCATATCTTTTCTAGCTGTGTGACTTTAGACATGTCATTTAACATATCTGGGCCTTATCTGTAAAATCAGGGAATTGGACTGTGTGTTCTGAGGCCTCTTTAAATTCTATTTTTATTATTTTGCTAATTTTACAGAAGAGAGCATTGTGACCCAGTGAGGAAATGATTCATTCCAGGGCATAAAGGTAGGAGGCAGTATTAAAATTCAGAGAAGCTGGGGACAGCTGAGTGGCTCAGTAGTTTGAGAGTCAGGCCTAGAGATGGAAGGTCCTGGGTTCAAATCTGTTATCAGATACTTTCTACATATGTGACCCTGGGCAAATCACAACTCCCATTGCCTAATCTTTACCCCTGCCTTGGAACCAAGAAATAGTAAAAAGAAAAGAAATTCAAAGCAGCATTCGTTCCAATGTGGCATACTCTCGTTTCACAGATCTTATATTTCAAGTCAGAAGGGGCCTTAGATATCATCTAGTCAAGGATTCTTAACCTTTCTTTCTCTCTCTCTCTCTCTCTCTCTCTCTCTTTTTCTTCCTTAACTTCCATCTTAGAATCAATACTGTACATTGGTTCTAAGGCAGAAGAAGAGTAAGGACTAGGCAATGGGGGTCAAGTGACTTGCCCAGGATCACACAGCTAGGAAGTGTCTGAGGCCAGATTTGAACCTAGGACCTCCCATCTTTAGGCCTGGCTCTCAACCCACTTGCTATTCCCTTCTTAACCTATTTAATGCACATGAGGGACCCCTTTGACAGTCTGAGAAAGTCAATGGATCTTTTCTTAGAATAATATTCCTAATGAAATAAAGTATAACACATAGGATTGCAAAGGAAACTAGTTATATTGAATTAAAAATATAATTTTCCTATCTAACTTCACAGGCCACTTGAAATCTGGCCATGGATCTCAGCTTAAGAATTGCTGATCTAGTCCAAAGCTTCTTTTTTTATGTTCGAGGCAAGTGAGAACCAGGAAACAAACTTGCCCTTATCCAATAAGAACTAAAGGCAGTTTGGGGCTCAGGACTGCTATTACATGACCTGTGTGCTGCAGAAAGAGTACCTTAGCAAGTTGGTCTCCAAGACCTCTTCTATTTAAACTCCTCCTGCATGTTGTTGTTATTGTTGTTGTTGTGTTGTTTTTTTTTTTGTTGTTGTTGTTGAGGCAGATAAAATGAATAAAAGAGCCAGGTCTGGAGTTGGGAGGACCTGGGTTCAAATTTGGCCTTAGGTTCTTCCTAGCTATGTGAACCTGGGCAAGTCACTGAGCCCTTATTTTCCTAGCCCTTGGACCCTTTTGGCTTAGAGTTATTTCTAAGAAAGTAAGGGTTAAAAAAAGAGTAAGGAAAGCTAGGTGGTGCAGTGGCTAGAGCACCTGGGTCAGGAAGACTTTGTTCAAATCAAGCTTCAGACCCTTGCTAGCTGTTTGACTGTGCAAGTCACTTAACCTCTGTTTGTCTCAGTTGCCTCACTGTAAAAGGATAATAATAGCACATACCTTGAAGGGTTGTTGTGAGGATAAAATGAGAAAATAATTGTAAAGTGCTTAGCACAATACTTGACATATAGCAAGTACTCTCTATATACATGCTAACTCCCATTAAAGGGAATAATTGCCAATTTAAAATAGCACAGTAAGGTTTATAAAATTGCTTTAGATACATTTCTTTTATTATTGCAAGAAGTCATTAAGATAGTGCCCTTTGATCCATTTTTGAGTGAGTTATTTTATGCAAGGACTTGTTTTTGGAGGCAAGTCCTATGGAGAAATGCAAAGAATAAGACCTCATCCTTTATGGTTCTTAGGAGAGCATATAGGTTAGAGCCAATCAATGAAAAAACATTCAATTAGCACTTTCAATATGCTAGGTACTGTACTAGACAAACTTGGCATAGCTCTTGTCCTCAAGCAGCTTACTTTCTATGAGACAAGAAAACACGCACACACAACTATATCAAAACAAATATGAGGTGATTTCAGATGGTCTAGGAAATCTAGGGGGATCAGTGAATAGAGGGATTCATTTTCCAGAGGTCAAATCTGGCCTCAAGCCATTAATAGCTATGTGATTCTGGGCAAGTCACTTAACTCGCTTGCCTCACTTTTCTCATCTAAAAAATGGGCTGGAGAAGAAAATGATGAACTACTTCAGTATCTTTGCCAAGAAAATCTCAAATGGGGTCATCAAGAGTCAAATGAAACTGCAAAATGATTCCACAAAGCTTTCTATTACCTCCAGTATAAAATTTGAAACCTTTGTTTGGCTATAAAAGTCTGACCAGGGAACTTCTGGTCAAGATGGCAGCTTAGAGAAAGCTAAAGTTTGGAGCTCCAGAAACCCTTCCTCACCGATCTCAAACGGAATGCTCCGAGGGCATCAAAATTCAAAACAAACAGCAGAATAGACCCCGGAAACACTCCTCCAGGACCTGGATCAAAAGGTACGGCCCCCCAAGAGTTGGAGCCCGAGATCACTCGGATCTAAGGGGAAGGCAAAGGGAAGGTCCCAGGACCCATCCCCCCCCAAGCCAGAGTGCTGAGTCCGAGGCAGCAGCAGGAACCTCAGGGCAGGCAGGGGGGCCTCGGGAGCCGGCTGTTCTGAGGGCCTCCCCCTGAAAACGACCTGAGCCAGTCGTGGGGGAACCCAGACAGCAGGGAGGCGGGGGGGGGGGGAGCCTGTAGCCCCCTGACCAGAACCTTCCATCTGGGTCTCACTGAAGGTCGCTGCCTGAGGTCATACTCAGTCTGAGGTTAATCCTATCACCAGCCCTCAGAGCTCCAGAAAGCCACAGCACTTCCCCCCTCAGAGTGCAGGGTCCTCTGAAACAACAGTAACCCTCAGGGCTGGCAAAAGGGTCTCGGAGCTGAAGGCCAAAATCTGAAAACAAACTGACCCAGTCCAGGGGGCACCCAGACAGCAGGGAAACAGAGAGAGACAGAAGGATCCTGTAGCCCCCTGACCAGATCCATCCATCTGAGTCTCACTGAAGGTCCTTACCTGAGGGCATACTCAGTCTGAGGTTAATCCTATCACCAACCCTCAGAGCTCCAGGAAGCCGGGGCCCCTCCCACCTCAGAGTGCTGGCTGAGGCACAGAAACAAGGGCCAAGCCATAGAACTGACAATCTTCCTAGGGATAAAACCTCTGAAGGCCAGACAGAGATAAGAAAAGAAAGTCCTCCCCACTCAGATAGAGATGGCAAACTCCACAGAAGCACAAAAACCCCAAAATTCCAAAAAAAAAAAAACAAGAAGAAGGGGGCAACTTTGGACACATTTTATGGAGCAAAAATACAAAACATAGAGGAGATAGAAGAAGAAACACAAGCAAATGCTCTGAAACCTTCCAAAGGAAATGGAAACTCTCCACAAACCCATGAAGAATATGAATCAGAAATGATCAAAAAGATGGAAGCCTTCTGGGAGGAAAAATAGGAAATAATGCAAAAGAAATTCATGTATCTACAAAACCAGTTAGACCAAACTGAAAAGGAAAACCAGGCTTTAAATCAAGAACTAATAAAGCAAAGCCAAAAGACCAAGAAATTAGCAGAGACATAAAATATCTCACTGACAAAGTGACAGATTTGGAAAATAGAGGAAGAAGAGATAATTTAAGAATAATTGGACTTCCAGAAAAGTCAGAAATAAACAGCAAACTCGACATGGTGATACAAGATATAATCAAAGAAAATTGCCCAGAGATTCTAGAACAAGGGGGCAATACAGCCACTGACAGAGCTCACAGAACACCCTCTACACTAAACCCCCAAAAGACAACTCCCAAGAATGTAATTGCCAAATTCCAAAACTCTCAAACAAAAGAAAAAATCCTACAAGAAGCCAGAAAAAGACAATTTAGATATAAAGGAATGCCAATCAGGGTCACCCAAGACCTTGCAAGTTCTACTCTGAATGATCGTAAGGCATGGAACATGATCTTCAGAAAGGCAAGAGAGCTGGGTCTCCAACCAAGAATCAGCTACCCAGCAAAACTGACTATATACTTCCAAGGGAAAGTATGAGCATTCAACAAAATAGAAGATTTCCAAGTTTTTGCAAAGAAAAGACCAGAACTCTGTAGAAAGTTCGACACTGAAAAACAAAGAGCATGGAATACCTGAAAAGGTAAATATGAAGGAAAGGGAAAGGAGAAAAATGTTATCTTCTTCTTTTACTCAAACTCTCTTCTATAAGGACTACATTTATATCAATCTATGTATACTAACATGTGTGGAAAATGTAATGTGTAAATAGGGGGTAAAGAAAGACCAAATAGAATAATCTTTCTCACACAAAGATTCACATGGGAAGGGGAGGGGAAGGAAACTCCTATAAGAAGGAGAGGAAGAGAATTTTTACTTAAACCTCAGGGAAATCAACTCTGAGAGGGAAGAACACCCAGATCCATAGGGATCTTGAATTCTATCTTACCCAACAAGGGTAGGGAGAAGGGAAAACCAAGGGGGGGAGGGTGAGAGGGAAAACAAAAGGGGAGGGAAAGAGAGGGGGAGGGGGAGGGAACAAAAAGGGAGGGAGTAAAAAAGGAAACATATTAAGGGTGTGGACAAGGGGGACTGACTTAAAGTAAATCACTGGACTAAAAGGTAGAGCCGAAGAAGAAAAGGTTAGAATTAGGGAAGGATATCATAATGCCAGGGAATCCACAAATGACAGTCATAACTTTGAACGTGAATGGGATGAACTCACCCATAAAATGTAGACAAATAGCAGAATGGATTAGAATCCAAAACCGTACCATATGTTGTCTTCAAGAAACACACAGGAGGCGGGTTTATACCCACAAGGTCAGAATTAAAGGATGGAGTAAGATCTTCTGGGCCTCAACTGACAGAAAGAAGGCAGGAGTGGCAATCATGATATCTGATAAAGCCAAAGCAAAAATAGACCTGATCAAAAGGGTTAGGGAAGGTAATTATATTTTGTTAAAAGAGACTTTAGATAATGAGGAAATATCACTAATCAACATGTATGCACCAAATAATATAGCACCCAAATTTCTAATGGAGAAACTAGGAGAATTGAAGGAAGAAATAGACAGTAAAACCATATTAGTGGGAGACTTAAACCAACCATTATCAAATTTAGATAAATCAAATCAAAAAATAAATAAGAAAGAGGTAAAAGAAGTGAATGAAATCTTAGAAAAATTAGAATTAATAGACATATGGAGAAAAATAAATAGGGATAAAAAGGAATACACCTTCTTCTCAGCACCACATGGCACATTCACAAAGATTGACCATACATTAGGTCACAGAAATATGGCACACAAATGCAGAAAAGCAGAAATAATAAATGCAGCCTTTTCAGATCACAAGGCAATAAAAATAATGTTCAGTAATGGTACATGGAAAACCAAATCAAAAACTAATTGGAAATTAAACAATATGATACTCCAAAATCGTTTAGTTAGAGAAGAAATCATAGAAACAATTAACAATTTCATCGAGGAAAATGACAATGGTGAGACATCCTTTCAAACCTTTTGGGATACAGCCAAAGAGGTAATCAGAGGTAAATTCATATCCCTGAGTGCATATGAACAAACTAGGGAGAGCAGAGATCAATGAATTAGAAATGCAAATAAAAAAACTCGAAAACGATCAAATTAAAAACCCCCAGCAGAAAACCAAACTAGAAATCCTAAAAATTAAGGGAGAAATTAATAAAATTGAAAGTGATAGAACTATTGATTTAATAAATAATACAAGAAGCTGGTACTTTGAAAAAACAAACAAAATAGACAAAGTACTGGTCAATCTAATTAAAAACAGGAAGAAAAGCAAATTAACAGCATCAAAGATGAAAAGGGGGACATCACCTCTGAGGAAGAGGAAATTAAGGCAATCATTAAAAATTACTTTGCCCCATTATATGGCAATAAATACACCAATTTAGGTGATATGGATGAATATATACAAAAATACAAACTGCCTAGACTAACAGAAGAAGAAATAGAATTCTTAAATAATCCCATATCAGAAAATGAAATCCAACAAGCCATCAAAGAACTTCCTAAGAAAAAATCCCCAGGGCCTGATGGATTCACTTGTGAATTCTATCAAACATTCAGAGAACAGTTAATCCCAATACTATACATACTATTTGACATAATAAACAAAGAGGGAGTTCTACCAAACTCCTTTTATGACACAAACATGGTACTGATTCCAAAACCAGGCAGGACAAAAACAGAGAAAGAAAACTATAGACCAATCTCCCTAATGAATAGAGATGCAAAAATCTTAAATAGGATACTAGCAAAAAGACTCCAACAAGTGATCAGAAGGGTCATCCACCATGATCAAGTAGGATTTATACCAGGGATGCAGGGCTGGTTCAATATTAGGAAAACCATCCACATAATTGACCACATCAACAAGCAAACCAACAAGAACCACATGATTATCTCAATAGATGCAGAAAAAGCCTTTAATAAAATACAACACCCATTCCTATTAAAAACACTAGAAAGCATAGGAATAGAAGGGTCATTCCTAAAAATAATAAACAGTATATATCTAAAACCATCAGCTAATATAATTTGCAATGGGGATAAACTAGATGCATTCCCAATAAGATCAGGAGTGAAACAAGGATGCCCATTATCACCTCTACTATTTGACATTGTACTAGAAACACTAGCAGTAGCAATTAGAGAAGAAAAAGAAATTGAAGGCATCAAAATAGGCAAAGAGGAGACCAAGTTATCACTCTTTGCAGATGACATGGTCTACTTAAAGAATCCTAGAGATTCAACCAAAAAGCTAATTGAAATAATCAACAACTTTAGCAAAGTTGCAGGATACAAAATAAACCCACATAAGTCATCAGCTTTTCTATATATCTCCAACACAGCTCAGCAGCAAAAACTAGAAAGAGAAATCCCATTCAAAATCACCTTAGACAAAATAAAATACCCAGGAATCTTTCTCCTGAGTCAAACACAGGAACTATATGAACACAACTACAAAACACTCTCCACACAACTAAAACTAGACTTGAACAATTGGCAAAACATTAACTGCTCATGGATAGGATGAGCCAATATAATAAAAATGACCATCCTACCCAAATTAATTTACTTATTTAGTGCCATACCCATGGAACTCCCAAAATATTTCTTTACTGATTTAGAAAAAACCATAACAAAATTCATCTGGAATAACAAAAGATCAAGTATGTCCAGGGAAATAATGAAAAAAACCTCATATGATGGGGGCCTTGCAGTCCCAGTCCTTAAACTATATTACAAAGCAGCAGTCATCAAAACAATTTGGTACTGGCTAAGAGACAGAAAGAAAGATCAGTGGAATAGACTGGGGGAAAGTGACCTCAGCAAGACAGTATATGATAAACCCAAAGATCCCAGCTTTTGGGACAAAAATCCACTATTCGATAAAAACTGCTGGGAAAACTGGAAGACAGTGTGGGAGAGATTAGGTTTGGATCAAAACCTCACACCCTACACCAAGATAAATTCAAAATGGGTGAGTGACTTAAACATAAAAAAGGAAACCATAAGTAAATTGGGTAAACACGGAATAGTATACATGTCAGACCTTTGGGAGGGCAAAGACTTTAAAACCAAACAAGACATAGAAAGAATCACAAAATGTAAAATAAATAATTTCGACTACATCAAATTAAAAGGCTTTAGTACAAACAAAACCAATGTAACTAAAATCAGAAGGAAAACAACAAATTGGGAAAAAATCTTCATAGAAACCTCTGACAAAGGGTTAATTACTCAAATTTATAAAGAGCTAAATCAATTGTACAAAAAATCAAGCCATTCTCCAATTGATAAATGGGCAAGGGACATGGATAGGCAGTTCTCAGATAAAGAAATCAAAACTATTAACAAGCACATGAAGAAGTGTTCTAAATCTCTTATAATCAGAGAGATGCAAATCAAAACAACTCTGAGATATCACCTCACACCTAGCAGATTGGCTAACATAACAGCAAAGGAAAGTAATGAATGCTGGAGGGGATGTGGCAAAGTAGGGACATTAATTCATTGCTGGTGGAGCTGTGAACTGATCCAACCATTCTGGAGGGCAATTTGGAACTATGCCCAAAGGGCGACAAAAGAATATCTACCCTTTGACCCAGCCATAGCACTGCTGGGTCTGTACCCCAAAGAGATAATGGACAAAAAGACTTGTACAAAAATATTCATAGCTGCACTCTTTGTGGTGGCCCAAAACTGGAAAACGAGGGGATGCCCATCAATTGGGGAATGGCTGAACAAACTGTGGTATATGTTGGTGATGGAATACTATTGTGCTAAAAGGAATAATAAAGTGGAGAAGTTCCATGGAGACTGGAACAACCTCCAGGAAGTGATGCAGAGCGAGAGGAGCAGAGCCAGGAGAACATTGTACACAGAGACTGACACACTGTGGTATAATCGAACGTAATGGACTTCTCCATTAGTGGCGGTGTAATGTCCCTGAACAACTTGCAGGGATCCAGGAGAAAAAAACACCATTCATAAGCAGAGGATAAACTGTGGGAGTGGAAACACCGAGAAAAAGCAACTGCCTGAATACAGAGGTTGAGGGGACATGACAGAGGATAGACTCTAAATGAACACTCTAATGCAAATACTATCAACAAAGCAATGGGTTCAAATCAAGAAAACATCTAATGCCCAGTGGACTTACGCGTCGGCTATGGGGGGTGGGGGGGAGGAAAAGAAAATGATCTATGTCTTTAACGAATAATGCTTGGAAATGATCAAATAAAATATATTTAAAAAATAATTTGAGGTAAAAAAAAGAGGGAAAAAAGTGGAAAATTTGGGAGGGTTTAGCACATTGTAATAGAGGGACAAATAGGCGACTTAGAGAAACACAAGAACACTGGAAGGCACCAGGATAGCTGAAGAAAGAGGTGCTGGGAGTTTGGAAAGGTGTGGTGTGAAAAGTGATGTGGGGAAGTTGCCGTAGTGGTGAAAATTATTTTAGTTTTGTCTATGACAGGAATATTTTTCCTTTTTCTTCTTTTTTTTCTCCCCTCCCTCCCATTTTTCTTTTATTATAGCCTATGGCCTCTTGATCCCAGGAATCAGAAATCATCCTGCCGCTGAAAAAACCCCAATTAGTTTTCATTGTGGCTTTTGTGGGTGAGCTTGGGAACATAATTATCATTTATCATGTTGTTTTTATGGGAAAATTCCAAGTTTCAAACAATTAACTTCTGAAGAAACTTTTGAAATATAGTTCATTCATAAATTTGTGGCTAACCATAATGACATGGTATTATTTCCTTTATAATTCAATGGAACTTGAAGACACAGATGTTTATAAGTGGTAGTGTTCAGATAAACTAAACAGTCAAATATTAATAAATAAAATCATCTTTGATTTTTAAAAATAATATAATTAAATTATCTAGTATGTCAACAATGCTAGGGATCATTAGTAAATCATTTATCTATTATCTAGATTTTACTTATGTCCTCATCAAAAGGCGATTCCTCAATGAAATTGGCAACTTTCTGGTTTTCAAGTATTGCTATAATTATGTGAATTTCATGTTTAATGTTTATTTTTTTTAGCAAGCCTGAGTTCAAATCTTGGTTCTATTTCTTGTTAGCTGTGAGACTTTGGGAAAATCACTTAAAGTCAGGGTGACTTAATTTAATTACCTGCAAAATGGTAGAGTTGGTCTTGGAAAGCAATTTAGATTTATTTTAGTACAGTCACCAAACAGTTGTTAATCTTTTGATCCAATGGTGAGCTTAATCCAGCTCATACCAGGTCTTAAAATCTGCTTGTTAGAATTTTCATTTGTGTGAATTTGCACCTAGAAAATTGGCAAACACCAAAAAAAGTACAGTTTGATTTTGTTGATTGTCTTGCCTTATAGAAGTGATGGAGGAAATGTCAAAAATGCATATTATATTCATAAATGAAATGCACACATTTCATACCAGCATCTGTGCTTAGTTTGATTCCACTCTCATTATTCCACATCCCATCCCAAAGTTCATCACCAGGAAACTCATCATCATAGAGATTTTTTGAGTTTTGGAACTAGTACCTCATCATTACTCTGCTCCTCTGATTGTAGGGTTGAGCAAAAAATTCCTTCCCAGGTCTCCTTTTTTAAAGAACTCAACCCCCAGCAAACTCTTTCTTTTATACTAGCTCTTCTGCCTGGTTTTATTTTCCTATAATCAAGCCGCTACACTGGATACTCACTGACAACACCTCTTCTTTTTCTTTTCAGCTTCCTTTTATATGTGGTCTTCCCCATTAGATTGAAAGTTCCTCAAGGGCAAGGTCTGTCTTTCTTTTTCCTATTTGTATCCTCAGCACTTAGCACAATGCCTAGTATATAGTAGCCACTTAATAAATGCTTAATGTATTATATTCTATTTTTCCAGAAATCTACTTATTACATGTTTGCCAACATACCCCTGCTTTGATCAGCTGATTCCACCATTATGCAAATACCTCAAAGAAAGGCTCTATTTATGCTAAATTATCCTTATCAAAATTTTTGGTTAGCAAAAAAAGAGGTTAAGTGACACAAGGAAAAACTGGTATATGAATAATAGAATATTATTGGATCATAAGAAACTTCAATTATGAGAAATAAAGAGAAACAAAGGAAGATATATGAGTTGATATAGAGTGAAATGGATAACTATTAAAACAGTATTTACAATGATGACAGAACAAAACCAGAGGAACATTAAAAAGAGACCAAAGCCTTAAAAACTATAATGAATAATAACTATCATCTTTTCTTCTTTTCTGAAATGTGGAATGCTGTGTACTCATTCACATAAGCTCCCTTGGTTAGCTGGTTTTCTTCAACTATTTTTTCTTTGTTATTTATAAGTGAAGATTGATTGGGGCGGGGCTGGGATGGTCATCTATCCAGTTATGACTGTGATATGAAGGCAAATACATCAACACAACTTACTTTTTAAACAATTTTAACAATAAATTAGAATTGGATTGAATAATCTCTGTGGTTTCCTCTAGCCCTAAAAATCTGGTCATAAGATCCATGGACTTGATTCTATTAGGGTAGGAACAAGACCTTGGACCTATATTTGAATGTGTCTGAATTCTCTTCAATACAGAACATAGTGAAAAGGAAAGGAGTAGTTCATTACATTATTTACTTTGCTTATATATAACAACAGTTTTTATTATTTATATAATATAATATAATCTATATAATATAATATAATAATATAATAACAGTTATTATGTATTATTAAACTTATTTATAATAGCTTATATTATTTATTAATTCTGTTATACATTTGTTTATTATAAGGGAGTAGAAATGTATTAATAATAATATTTAGCATTTATATAATGCTTTAGGGTTTGCAAAGTCCTTGATAAATAGAAGAGCTATTTGGTACAGTATATAACACAGTATAGTGTTAGAAGTCAGGAAGTCTTGAGTTCAAATCTAGATGCAGATATTTACTAAATGTGTGATCCTGAGCAAGTCACTTAAATTTGTTTACCTCAGTTTTCTCTTCTGTGAAATGGGGATAACAATAGCACCTACCACTCAGGTGTGAGTGTTGTGAGGAGCAAATGAGATATGTGCCAGGCATATAGTAAGCATTATATAACTATGAGTTATTATTACAAGTATCATCTCATTTTATCCATATGACAACTTGGGGAAGACTGTCATTATTATCCCCATTTTATAAACAGAAAATTGGAGTAGGCAGAGGTTAAAGGACTTGCCCAAAATTACATGCCTAGTTGTGTGTGAGCTGGGATTTGATGAGGTCTTCCTCACTGCTAGTCCTGTGTTTTACCACCCTGGACCATTTGCCAGCCTCTTGGTGGATTTAGTAGATTGAATACTGTACTTGGAGTTAGCAAATGTGATTTGGCATTCTAATTATATGACTTACTACCTGTGGAATCTTGAAAAAATGTCAGAATTCTTCTCAGTGAAAGAAGACTAACATCCTTCATTATCAATCTCACAGGGTTATTTTGAGAAAAAGAACTTTAAAGCTTCTCAATTGTTCAGTACAAACTAATAATAATAATAGTAATAGTAATAGTTGTCCTCCAGATTCAAAAAGGACAAAAATGTTATAATTAGTGATGTCTTTGGATGCAAGTAGAAATTGGATTTAAGTGAGGTAGAGTTGCACAAAGTTATCAACCTCATTTTCTCTTCCAGAGTCATCAGAAGTCCGGTGGCAAGACAATTAGACAGGACTGGTAATGACTCAGTTTACATTAAGTGACCTTGAAGTGTAAGGGCTATTCAGAGAAGATTCGTATCTCTGGTGTGATGACTTGCTGAGCCCTTTTCAGGGCTTCTCACCGCCTGCCACCCCATTCTCACCTGTGAGACTCCAAGAAGTTGTAGCCTGCCCAGTAGCCACATTCTAGGAAACCATATGGCCATATGGGCTAGACCAACTTGAGGGTAATCAACAGGAAATCTGTCAGTGAGCTAGGGACGTGGCTACTCCAGTCACATGAAGACTTCCCCTGGCAGAAGGGATAGATGAGGTAGATAAGAACTATTTGTCCTAGTGACCATGAAGAGGACTGAAGCAGAGGCTGTGTAGAGTGCTCAGAGCTTGGTTAGACAATGCATAATTAATAATAATAATTAGTAGTCTCTGGTAACCGAGGATGACGATTGTCTTTGTGCGCTTTCGTCTATGGTGTATAGATGAGTGTGCACAAAGACACTTGTGCGTGAAGGAGATTTAAGTGGAAAAGTCGATGCACAGAGACAGTCCCACTCTCTCGGCGTTGGAAGCCTGGGATTCATTGGCACCAAAAGTCATTACATCTGGAGACTTCCTCAGCTGCATTGGATGGCCATGTTGTCTTTTGTGCTCTAACACACCCTAAGCACTCCACAGTGCTTTGCTACGTCGCCATCTCAGCTGTTGAACCTTCTTATTGGTTTCTTCTGTCTGTTCAGCCAAAGCAGTCTTCACATGCTGGGTGAGCAAAGCCCTGGTTCACCAGGGGTCTACAACCCAGTGGCTACCCTCACAAGGTTTGGCCGGTCTGTCCAAGCCATTGCCCAGGATGTAGCCACTGCCACATGCTAGCAGCTACTGGGAGCCACAAGTGAGAGCTGGGTGTCAGGTGGGGGTCAGAGGCTGGAGAGCTGCCCTACGAGGGCACGACAAGCCCTCCATACCAGAGATACTACCCCTCCCTGAGCACCTCATACACCCCAATAATAATAATAATAATAATAACAACAACAACAACAATTACATGGAGTGTGTCCATATTGGAGGAAAAAAAGAAAATGTAACTATTATATGGTGTTTGATATCCATATTCCTGTGCTTTCTTAGCCATACAGAGACAAAAGCAAAATAATCCTTGCCTTCAGGGAGCAAGTCTATCAACAAATGAAACGTATACATATAAATATATAAAAATGAATACAAAGAAAATACAAAGACACTTTTATGTGTGCAACTATAGACTGGAGGTAACAAATGAACTCTGAAGGAAATGGGATTCTGAGATGTGGATGCAAGAAGAATGTCATCTAGGTATGAGGTTTGAATGTCATGAGTGGAGAAGAGCAAGAGAATAAACACTTCTCACTTTTTGCTTTGTATAAACTCTGGAAAAGATAGGTGTGTGTGTGTGTGTGTGTGTGTGTGTGTGTGTGTGTGTGTGTGTGTGTGTGTGTTCATTAGTTAATTAAATGAAGAAAATCCTAAGAAAAATCTCCTAAATCATTATAATTGGCTTTTAAAAATACATTCCAAATAACATCACTTCTGAATTTGAAAATAAGGAAGAGACACTTTTAGGCCAGCAGAGTATTCCCAGAAAACTATTTTTCACCTGTAAAAACATAGTAGAAACTTATGAGCATTCACTAATAATAATAGAAGAAACTGGCTATGATTCAGAGAGAGAAAATCTATTTACCTTCTAAATCTTAAATATGTTCAGCTGTTTGCAAATCTCATGCCTTTCACAATAAATGAACATTTTAAGCAGGAAAATATATAAAAGAGTTTCCATAATTATTAAAAAACCACATCATGTCAGTAGGATTGCGTGCATTTATAGGAATTTGGGGTTTGTTGGACATGGGTGTAGCTGTCAATAATATTTAAGAAACATTAAAGGAATTATGATCACTTTTCAAAATCCTATTTGACTCAATTGTAAGGAAAGTGAAAGAAATAACTTTGCTAAATAGGAAAGATAGAAGCAAACCATATTAGTCTTATTTCCTGTATGAGTTTTTCTTTTCATATATAAGACACATATAATGTGTCTTGTTTTACAACCTATCAGACAAACAGGGAAATATGTATTGTATGTATAAAACCTATTTTATATGATTTGCTGCCTTGGGGATGGAGGAGGTAAGAGAGGGAGAGAACATAGATAATGAAATGTCAGAAAATGATTATTAAAATTTGAATCTGCATGTAGTTGAGAAAAACAAAAAAATAAATAAATAGGAATGTTAGCTTTAGTCCAATTTTACCTTCTTTTCCTACCCTACTTTCTTCTATTCTATACTCTTTGAAGCTCTCTCTCTATATGTATAGTATATATACACATACTATATATAAATATTACCTAGAAAAACTTACTCTAAATTCTTCATATATGTGTATGTGTTTGTGAATGTGTATATGTATTGGACAAACCCCCTGAAAAATCTACTCTAAACTCTTCATCTTGATACATATGTGAGTGTGGTTATGCATATCTATATACATACATGTACAAATACATAAATATTATACTATATTACTCTCCAAAAAACCTACTCCAAACTCATCATATGATATACAAGTATGATATATATGTACACATACTCACACTAAATATTTATCTATTTATTTATTTTTTGATGCAAACTATATTTTACATTTTACTTTTTAAATTTAAATTAATTTATTTAGTCAATTTAGAACATTATTCCTTGTTAACAAGAATCATATTATTTCCCATCCTCCCCTCCCCCCACCCTTCCTGTAGCTGACATGCAATTTGACTGGGTATTACATGTGTCCTTAATCAGAGCCTATTTCCATGTTGTTGGTGTTTGCATTAGGATGTTCATTTAGAGTCTATATCCTCAGCCATATCCCTTCGACTCATGTATTCAAGCACCCATTCTGAGTTTATCTTGGTGTAGGGTGTGAGATGTTGATCCAAACCTAATCTTTCCCATACTGTCTTCCAATTTTCCCAACAGTTTTTATCTAGTGGGTTTTGGTCCCCAAAACTGGGATCTTTGGGCTTATCATAGACTGTCTTCCTGAGGTCACTTACCCCAAGGCTATTCCACTGATCCTCCTTTCTATCTCTTACCAGTATCAAATTGTTTTGATGACCACTGCTTTATAGTATAGTTTGAGATCTGGGACTGTGGGGCCTCCTTCCTTTGCATTTTTTTTTTCATGATTTCCCTGGATATCCTTGATCTTTTGTTCTTCCAAATGAACTTTGTTATGTTTTTTTCTAATTCAATAAAAAAAAGTTTTTTGGTAGTTCAATGAGTATGGCACTAAATAAATAAGTAAATTAATTTGGGTAGGATGTTCATTTTTATTATGTTAGCTCATCTTAGCCATGAGCAGTCAATATTTCTCCAATTGTTTAGATCTAGTTTTAATTGTATGGAGAGTGTTTTGTAGTTAAGTTCATATAGTTCCTGTGTTTGTCTCAACAGATAGATTCCTAAGTATTTTATATTGTCTAGGGTTATTTTAAATGGAATTTCTCTTTCTAATTCTTGCTGCTGAGATGTGTTGGAGATAAATAGAAATTCTGATGACTTATGTGTGTTTATTTTGTATTCTGCTAAAGTTATTGATTATTTCAACTAGCTTTTTGCTTGATTTTCTGGGATTATTTAAGTAGACCATCATGTCATCTGCAAAGAGTGATAGCTTGGTCTCCTCATTGCCTATTTTAATACCTTCATTTCTTTTTCATCTCTAATTGCTACAGCTAGTGTTTCTAGTACAATGTTTAACAATAGGGGTGATAATGGGCATCCTTGTTTTACTCCTGATCTTATTGGGAAGGCTTTAAGTTTTTCCCCATTGCAGATGATGTTTGCTGATGGTTTTAGATAGATACTGTTTATTATTTTTAGGAAAGGTCCTTCTATTCCTATACTTTCTAGTGTTTTTAATAGGAATGGGTGTTGTATTTTATCAAAGGCTTTTTCTGCATCTATTGAGATAATCATGTGATTTTTGTCAGTTTGTTTATTAATATGGTCAATTATGTGGATGGTTTTCCTAATATTGAACCATCCTTGCATTCCTGATATGAATCCTACATGGTCATAGTGAATAACCCTCGTGATCACATGCTGGAGTCTTTTTGCTAGTATCCTATTTAAGATTTTTGCATCTATATTCATTAAGGAGATTGGTCTATAGTTTTTTTTTTTCTCTCTGTTTCTGACCTGCCTGGCTTTGGAATCAGTACCATATTGGTGTTGTAAAAGGAATTTGGTAGAATACCTTCTTTGCTTATTCTGTCAAATAGTTTTTTAGCATTGGGGTTAATTGTTCTTTGAATGTTTGATAGAATTCATTTGTGAATCCATCTGGACCTGAGGATTTTTTCTTAGCAAGTTCTTTGATGGCTTGTTCAATTTCTTTTTCTGATATGGGGTTGTTTAGGTAGTCTATTTCTTCCGTTGTTAGTCTAGGTAATTTATATTTTTGTAAATATTCATCCATATCACCTAGATTGTCATATTTATTGCCATATAATTGGGCATAATAATTTTTAATGATTGCCTTAATTTCCTCTTCATTAGAGGTGAGGTCTCCCTTTTCATCTTGGATACTATCAATTTGGTTTTCTTCCTTCCTTTTTTAAATTAGATTGACCAGTACTTTGTCTATTTTATTTGTTTTTTCAAAGTACCAGCTTGTAGTCTACTTATTAAATTAGTAGTTCTTTGACTTTCAATTTTATTAATTTCTCTTTTGATTTTTAGAATCTCTAATTTATTCTTCATCTGAGGATTTTTAATTTGTTCACTTTCTAGTTTTTTTTAATTTGCATGCCCAATTCATTGACCTATTCCCTCTCTAATTTGTTAATATATGAACTCAAGTATATGTATTTCCCTCTGAGTACTGCTTTGGCTGCATCCCAGAGATTTTGAAAGGATGTCTCATCATTGTCATTTTCTTCAATACAGTTATTAATTGTTTCTATGATTTGTTCTTTAACTAACCAATTTTGGAGAATTATATTGTTTAATTTTCAATTAATTTTTGATTTGCCTCTCCATGTACCCTTACTAATTATTATTTTCATTGCATTGTGATCTGAGAAGGTCGCATTTATTATTTCTCCTTTTTGCAATTGTTTGCAATGTTTTTATGCCCTAATACATGGTCAATCATTGTGAATGTACCATGTGCTGCTAAAAAGAAAGTGTTTTCCTTTTTGTCCCTATTTATTTTTCTCCACTTATCTACCAACTCTAATTTTTCTAAGATTTCATTCACTTCTCTTACCTCTTTCTTATTTATTTTTTGGATTGATTTATCTAGTTCTGATAGAAGAAGGTTTAGGTCTCCCACTAGTTTAGTTTTTCTATCTATTTCATCTTTGAGGTCCACTAGTTTCTCCTTTAGAAATTTGGATGCTATGCCATTTGGTGCATACATGTTGAGTACTGATATTTCCTCATTGTCTATACTGCCTTTTATCAGGATGTAGTTACCTTTCCTATCTCTTTTAACTAGATCTATTTTTTACTTTGGCTTTGTTAGATATCATGATTAAGACTCCTGCCTTCTTTTTTATCAGTTGATGCCCAATAAACTTGGCTCCATCCTCTTACTTTGACCTTATGCAGAGCTACCTTCCACATGTGTGTTTCTTGTAGACAGCATATGGTTGGGTTTTGGATTCTAATCCACTCTTCTATTTGCTTGCATTTTATGGGTGAGTTCATTCCATTCACATTCAGAGTTATGATTACAAGCTGTGTATTTCCCAGCATTTTTATTTCTACTCCTAGTCCTGCCTTTTATTCTTTCACTATTTCCTTTACACCAATGTTTTGTTTTTAATCAGTCCCCCTAATTCTTACCCTTATTTTACTTCCCTTTCTACCCCCCCTTCTTATCCCCCCTTATTTTCTTTATAGTATTTTTACTACCCCCCACTCTCTCCCTCCCTTGTATTGCTTCCCTCCCCACCAGTCAGTTTGTTACCCTTCTACTTCCCCATATGGTGCAAATCAATTCTCTGCCCCAATGGATTGGATTGTTCTTCTGTCTTTGAGTCAATTTCAATGCATGTAAGAGTTGAGTATTTCTTATCTCCAACCTCTTTATCCTTCTGGTGTATAGATGTTCTCCCCCCTCCCACCATGAGCTTCTTTGTGACATATAAATTTACCCCCTTTTGTTTCTTTTCCCATTTATTTTAATATTAACCTCCTTTTTAGCTCCAGTTGAATATTTATATATATGCATACATATATACACACATAGATATCTATTTATGCATACATATATCTATATACATATTTATGTCTTGGCATTTCATCCTATATAGTTTGTCACTGTTCCCTCTATGTGTAATTCTTCTAGCTGCCCAGGTGATAATAACAAATTTTAAGAATTACCAATGATCTCTTTTCTTATAGGGATGCATATCATTTTAACTTATTGGGTCTCTTAAAAAAAGTTTTTTTTGTTTTTGTTTTTGTTTTCTTTTTTCCCTCTTTTCAATTACCTTTTGATTATTTTGAGTTCTGTGCTTTGGCATCAAATTTTCTGTTCAGGTCTGGTCTTTTCTTTACAAATGCTTGGAATTCTTCTATTTTGTTAAATGACCATATATATACACACATAGATATCTATTTATGCATACATAAATAAGAATATAGTCAGTTTTTCTGGGTACTTGATTCTTGGTTGTAGACCTAGTTCCCTTGCTTTCCAGAATATCATATTCCATGCCTTTCGGTCATTCAGTGTAGATGCAGCCAGATCCTGTGTTATCCTCACTGTGGTTCCATTGTGTCTGAATGAGTTCTTCTTAGCAGCTGGTAATATTTTTTCCTTGGTCTGATAGTTCTTGGATATGGCTATAACATTCCTGGTTGTTGTCAGTTGGGGATTAAGTACAGGAGTTGATCTGTGGATTCTTTCAATCTCTACTTTTTCCTCTTTTCCTAGACTATTGGGGTAGTTTTCTTGAATAATTTCCTGTAGTATGATGTCCAGGCTTTTCCTTTTGTCATAGTCTTCTGGTAGACCAATGATTCTTAAGTTGTCTCTCCTGGAACAATTTTCTAAATCTTCTGGTTTGTGAATGAGGTGTTTCATATTTTCCTCAATTTTTTCATTCTTTTGATTTCGTTTCATAATGTCCTGCTGCCTTGTGAGGTCTCTTGCTTCTAGTTGTTGTATTCTGGATTTTAAAGACTGGGTTTCCTCCCTGGCTTTTTGGTCATCCTTCTCCTTCTGGTCTGATTTTCTTTGGAGGTCATCTTTCATCTCATTTGCCTCATTTTCAAGCTGGTTAATTTTGACTTTCAAGACACTATTTTCTTGTTTTAGTTCAAGTGCCTCTGTTTCCAGATGACTTATCTTACTTTTTAAGTTCTTTTCCCAGTTGTCTTCAGCCTCTTTTAATTGTGTTTTGAATTGTATTTTGAGTCCTTCCAAAGCCTGTATCTAATTTGCTGGGCTTTCTGTTGTTTTGCTTGGTGTTCCCTCACCCTTCTCTTTTCCATTTACTCTTTGTTCATTGCCTGTATAGAAGTTGTCAATTACAATGTCTTTTTTCTTTTTCTGTTCTTTGCTCATATTTACCCCCACTTTACTCCCTGCAGTTATCTGACTCTTGCTCCTCTCTTTGTTGTTGTTGTTGTTGTTGTGGTTTTGGACTTTTCTGTCAGTCTTCACCCTTGGAGGTTTGTCAGCAAATCTCTCAGCAGTCTGTTGGGTTGTGGTGTTGGAGCTTGAGTTTCCCTGCCCTCTGAAGGCTTTGATGGGATTAAATTCAGATGGGTTGAGCTGGATGTGCCCTGAGGCCAAAACCTCAGGAAGGTGGGCACAGTATAGAGTGTCTCCACTGCTGCAAGTAGGCTGCCTACTCTGCACTCTGCGCTTCTTTTCTAACTGCTTACCCCACCACCTGTGTTCGATGCTCTAAGCCTGGCACAGCTTTGCCCTCATGGTACTCCCTCCATAGCAGCACCCTTGCCTGCCCAGAGGTTCCAGCTATTGCTTGAGGCTCAGCACTCTAGGTGGGGGAGGGGTCCTGGGACCTTCCTTCTTCCTTCCTGTTAAACCCTAGTGGTCTTGAATTCAGGCTTTTGGGGGTGTACCTTTTAGGTTGAGTCCAGTAGGAGGGTTCCTTGGCTTTTTCTTGTTGGATTTTCAGTTCCCAGGAGCATTTAGTTTGTAATTGGTAAGGAAGGGTTTTCAGAGGTCTGAACTTTCACTAACTCTATGACGCCATATTGACTCTGCCTCTCTCACACTAAATATTTATAATATATACTAGGTATTATATATATATATATATATATATATATATACCCCACACTATGTAATATACACATATATATTATGTATTAGACTATCTATAACCCCCCAAACCCTACTTTAAACTCATCATATAATATTTTAATTAATGGCATTTCCAATATATTTTGCCAACATTTTTAATGCTCAGTTTAATAACAAAGAGCTAAAACTTGCCTACAGTCTTTTACCACCTACCTAGTTCAACAGATGTCTTTGATTTAGAATGATTAATGAAATATTTCATTACTACCCATCCTCCAAGTCCTTGGTTAAGACATATAGTCCTGAATGGCTGGCCCTTTAATACCCATGTCAAGCTCAGAGATTACAAATAGTCATCTATGCACAAACACACTTATTCTATAAAGACCTTCTATGGGGCCAGAAATCTTACCCAATCAGACACAGAATACACCCAAGGCCCACTATTGCTGAGAGGAACAGACACTTTTGTCTTCACATTTGATCCCAGTAGGGGCAAGTGACAAGAAGACAACACAGATCATTCTCTGCTGGAAACTAGACAGCAACTGGAGATGATTAGGTTATGGATGATTTACCTTCACAACATATGTTGGGAGTGGGAAAGAAATATTGTCATTCTTAGTTTTTATCTTGATTGTCAGTTATATGTTGTGGGATGGACAGGGGTCAGGATTTTTATTATTCAATCAGGCTAAGAAATGTCTTTATTTGCAATTTCTTGAGAGATGCCTTTGCATGGTAGGTAGAAGACAGGCTTTGTCATCAGTGCAAGATCTGCTTTGGATGTATACTGGCTGTGAGAACTATGGAAAGTCACTGAAACTCTAACTGCTCTAAGACACTCTTCAAGGAGGTATTTTACAAAAGAGTGGCTAGTCTGTTTTTGGAGGAAGAGGTTTTTATACTGGGAGTGCCCTGCAGTGATAAAAGCATGGATTTGGACCTCAGTCATGACAGACAAAATTTAATTTCTTAGTTTTTGTGATGCTACATGCTTTCTGGGTCGATAACCTTCCAATCTCTTCTTGAAGAAAAAAAAAAAAGAAAAAATGGTCATTACATGTCCTTATAGTTTATGTCTTTGTCTTTTTTCATTTTTCCTCCCTGAAACATGTTTTTGCACACATTTTCATCCTCTTTTCCTTGGCCCACGTTTGTCTTTTTTTTTTTCAAATTTAAAACATCATCAAACATGAATATTTCAGTATCCAAAGTGGAACAAAACCAAAAATGATTGTATATTAAGCCATTCACATCTGTTTACTTTTTAATTGTTTAATGATTTGAACTGCCCCACTTGTCTGTATTTCCTTCTGAACTTCACTGTTTTCTTTTTTTTAATTTATTCATGCTTTTTCTTAGTTTCTCTTCCTCCTTCCCTCCCTCCTCCTCCCTCCCTTTTTCCTCCATTCTTCCCTCCCTTCCTCCCTCCCTCCCTTCCTCCCTCCCTTCCTTCCTTCCTTCCTTCCTTCCTTCCTTCCTTCCTTCCTTCCTTCCTTCCTTCCTTCCTTCCTTCCTTCCTCCCTCCCTTCCTTCCTTCCTTCCTCCCTTCCTCCCTCCCTCCCTTCCTTCCTTCCTTCCTTCCTTCCTTCCTTCCTTCCTTCCTTCCTTCCTTTCTCCCTCCCTTCCTTCCTTCCTTCCTTCCTTCCTTCCTTCCTTCCTTCCTTCCTTCCTTCCTTCCTTCCTTCCTTCCTTCCTTCCTTCCTTCCTTCCTTCCTTCCTTCCTTCCTTCCTTCCTTCCTTCCTTCCTTCCTTCCTTCCTTCCTTCCTTTCTTCCTTCCTTCCTTCCTCCCTCCCTCCCTCCCTCCCTCCTATTCTTTGTTTCTCACAGTCATTCTTCATGCTTTTGACCACAAATGGTCCCAAATCTAAAATAACATCCCATACAAATGTCCTTCTGAGTACCTTCCATAGGCAAGGCCTATCACTTACACCCAGGGGTATACTGCCTTGGAACTGCTAAAATTCCAGATCATGTTACAAAATGCTGATCTGATTTTCAGTTCACTAACATCCTTACATTTCCTTTAGCTTGTTCCCCTGTTCTTTATGTGTGGCATTTTTTATATCATATTTTTTTCTTTTACCAATTCATTCCTGTCCACTACATTTATGATTTATACAGTGTAGAGAATTCTCTTTGTGGAGGGAATTCCTGAGAGAGGGATTTCCTCTGCCATGGGAGGTTGATGCCTTCTCTTCAAATTATAGTGTTAGAGAGTTACTTAGAACACTGAGACCTTAAGTGACTTATCTGATCTCCTCCAGGCAGTCTGTGTCACAGACTGGACTTGAATTGTCTTTGGCTCCAAGGCCAGCTCTCTATCCACTGTGCCATAGTTTAAATATTGAATTGAGACAGGGTCCACCTGTTTCCCCATGCTACTCCTAACCCCAATGACTCATCTCTGAAGAATAAAATGTATGATTTAGAGATTGCTGAAAGCTAACATACATTTCAGCTCTAGATCAAAGTTCATAATACTTTCAGACATTTTTTATCTTTATCATAAAGAATTTTCATGGTAATGTATTTTAATACTAGTGATAATCAGTATTTTCATGGCTCCCTTGGGTTTACAAAGCATCTTACATATATTATCTCATTTGATCGTCATAACAACCCTATAAGTTAGGTTGTTATTATTCTACTTAAGTTATGAAGTGAGAGTAGATAAGTAACTGTCTCAGTCATTTAAGTGCTTGTAGAAGAACTTGATCTCTGGTCTTTCTTATATCAAATCCATTGCTTCGTGGACTACAAAGAGATATCAAGCAGTGGTCCACAAGACTCCAAAGTGTGACCTACACCAGATTCAAATATAATTTTGTATTATCTGTATCATATTATCTGCATCTTGAGGAGGGAGGAGAAGAGCGAGCATGGATCATAAGATTTCAGGGAATGATTTTTTAAAATTATGTCAATATATAATAATAGTAATAAATTAAAAATAATTGGCAAATATTTAGTGAAATAAATAAAACCATAACAAAAGACGGATAAAATTAATTGACTAACTGATCATTTAAAAACTAAATCAATATGCAGTCCATAGGAGCCCCATTAGTATTTATAGCATATATATTTATAGTATATAATATATATATTATAATATATGTATTATAATATATATACTACATATACTATATAGTATTTATAGTATATATAGCCCCCATTTCTATTTGAGTCTGATACTACTGCATTATGCCAACTCAACCAGATATGAGATGAATTTTCCTTTTTTTTCCACATGCAAATAGAAAAGTATGCTTAAAATAATGGGTGAGGGAGATAGTTTCCTATGGATAGTATGGACATGTCCAATGATCATTTGTTTTGAGGAGAAAGACAACTCCTGCTTGGTTTTCAAATTAAAGCATTCTCCAAGATGATTGGATGACTGGTCTATTTTTTTTAATGGCGCTAACAGACAAACTGAGCCTCTGACTATTAGCCCTTTCCTTATTCAGAAGGCAGGCGAACACAGTAGAACTGGATCTGCACTGTGTGCTTGGGGCTGTGTTGTAGGGGAGTTCATACACAGGCATCCTCTCCTCCCATAAGGAACTCATAATTGTTGCCTTGTCACCAAAGGCACATATGAATTGCATGTGTATGTCCAAGAGAGCTGAGAGCAAAGGTTAGTAGCTGGGGCACTGGGAAATTTCCTACAGAAGTGAAAGGCATGAGTTAAAATGCAGGTGTCCACTTAGTCCTAGAAGGTAATTAATGAATAGTACTAATTAACCTTCAAAAAACTGTGTAGAAGAGTAGGAATTTTGATTTGTCACTTAATTAACAAGAATTCACTATCTTCCAGGCACTGTATGCTTAAGTGACCGGGAAATGAAGAAAGGCAAAGACAATCCCTGCTGTCAGGAGTTTGCATTCTAATGGGGAATACAACATGTAAATAACTCAAAGCATACAAGAATTAGGTAGTGTAGTTAGAAAATGATCTCAGGGGGGAAGGCCCTGATATTTCCTTCTGTCTTCTTGTTTTGGCCACACTCATAAATCATCTCTGTCTTACTGGAAACTCAGACTTCACTCCTAGGTGAGTTTTTTGTCTATCGTGTCAGAAAACCAGACTTTACCACTGTGGTTTCCTTGATCTGATCCCATGCAGGTCCCCTCTTCCTCCTCAATTCCCCTTCATCCAGCTTCTCTTTATTCATGGACTTTCTTCTTTAAAATGTAAGCTTCTGGAGGTCAGAGATTTTATTTTGTTTCCTTGTATTCATATCCCCAGTATTTAGCACATAGTCTGGCACATAGAACTTAATAAATGATAAATCTGTCTTTCTATCTATGCATCTAATCCATGTCTACCTACTCTCATCTATCTACTATTATCTATAAACTCTCTATCTCCTATAATATATCTATTAACATTATCTATCTATCTATCTATCTATCTATCTATCTATCTATCTATCAGTCTGTCTGTCTGTCTTTCTGTCTATCTGGTTTTAGGAAGGTCTGTCATAGAAGGCTGCATTTGGGTCGAATCATGATGGAAGCCAAGAGGTGAGGTAAGCACTAGGATGGAGAACTTTCCAAGCAGGGGGCATAGCCAGCACAAAGGCATGGATTTGGAAGATGGAACATTGTGTGTAAGTAACAGTAAATAATGATTATAGTTCTAACTCGATGGTCAGAGGTGAAGGGCCAAAAGTGTAAGAAGGCTGGAAAGGTAGGAAGGGGCAAGTTTTTGAAAGGCTTTAAATTGGAAACAGAGGACTTTACATTTATACATTGAGGTAATAGGGAACCACTATAGTTTATTGAGTGGGGAATAATATGGTCAGACTTGTTGATTTTTTAAAAATTACCTTGGCAGTTGAATGGAGAACAGATTGGAGTGGGGGAAGACTTGCTTTATAAAGAGGAATTAAAAAAGCATTAGTCCAGGCAAGAGGTAAAAAGAGCCTTTGCATAAGTTATTCATAGAAGAATGGCAAGAAGAGAATGCTTATGAGAAATGTTGTAAAGGCCAAAACAGGTAGATCTGATGGTAGCTTTGATATATGGGATGAGTGTGAAGAATTGAGCATGGCACTGAAGTTGTAAGTGAGGATTACTGAGGGTGGTGGTGCCCTAAACAGTCATGAGAGGTAGGAAGAAACCAGAGTTTTGGAGAGAAAGATGAATTCTGTTTCAGACAAAGTGAATTTAAAATGCTTAAAAGTCATCTAATTCTAGAAGTCCAAAAAGCCATCACTGATGTCAATTGAGAGACTAAGCTAGATATCTGGGAATTATTTGTATATACATCATTATTGGACCATGAGAACCCATGAGAGTGAAATTACTGATTGAAATGTTAGAGGGAGAAAAGGGCAGAGCATTGAGGGATATGCAGTGTGAGTGGGAATTGTATGAATTAGGATCTAACAAAATAGACCAAGAGAAGTCAGACACATAGGAAGGAGGGGAACAGTGTTATAAAAACCTATAGGTATGAGAATATCCAGGAAGATGTAGTGATCAACGTTATTAAAGGTTACAGAGATCTAGAAGAATAAGAATTAAGGAAGGACATTAGCTTGGTCAATTTCTCCATAACTGAAAGTTGTCAGAGGGGAACATGTTCATACCCATACCTAAGGAAAATCACTTTGACAGATGAGTGGAGCATGGGATGCAATAATGAGGCCAGAGGCAAAGAGACCCACCAGAAGCCCATTGCAATAGTCCCAATCAAGATTTGATGAGTGCCTGAAGAGAAGTATGAGAGTTAAGGGGACATAAATAAGAGATATTATGAAGATAGAAAGAACAGATTTGGCAGTAGAAAAAAGGAGAGAAATTTACCAGTATATGAAAGAGTTGTCACTTGTGAGGGAAACTCTTGGGTTATTTCAGTAATTTCTGTGTCTGGGTTCCTAGGAGCACTTTGTATCTTCTAGGACAACCTACCCTTTCATTTTGGTACCTGAAATGATTGTCCCATCAAGTTGAGATTCTGTTATTTGGGGAAATCTAGACATATATTCCTCAGTCTTATGGAAATTTCACTATTGTAAGCACCACAGTGGGGAAAACAATAAGAAAAGGAAAATAATTGGTCCTTGTTAGGTTCAGTTGCCATAATCAGACCTCATAAGTCTTAGCCCAAAGTTTAGATCATTGTTACATAGGTTATATAGTTATGCTAGAGAAAAAGGGAGCCATTTCATCCAAGTTATTTTTCTCATTCAGAAATGAATTATGTAGAAGAGTTAACAGACCACTTTTCACAGTGCAAAGGAAATGTTTTTTTGTGAAAAAGAAAGACTCATGTTAAATTTCAATCAGCTTCTTTTCTATTTCAGTAGAACTAAGAACTGGAGCTGGGATTTCATTGGTACAGAGAACACTCAGGCAAAGAAAGTTCCTCAACCAATGTAGGACAGCTCTTTCTGTACAACAAAGAGACTCTGAGAATTATGAGTTCTTTCAGCACAGGGAATGTCTTTTTCTTCTTTTTGCATTCCCCTGAACTTAGCACGGATTTTGGTACATAGAGGCATTTAATAAATGTTCAATGATTCAGAAAGTACGGACAAGTTTAGTAAATTGCCCAAGGTCAGACATTTAGTATATATCATTGGCAGGCTGTAAGCCTGGGTCTTTTTGAGACCTTGAGCCCACATCTTTCTCACTTCAAGATCACCTCTTCCTTTACTACATTACATTGTCTCTTAGGTGAAACACCAACAGAGCCAACTGTGTCTTTGTAAGGGTGTGACCTATGCCTGGAATGCTCTCTTGTTTTTCTTTCTTCTTGGTTTCCTTCATGATTCAACTCAGAAACAATCTTCTACAAAAGACCTTTCTCAAGCCCTATGATGAAGAGAGAGACAGAGACAGAGACACACACACACACACAGATGATAGAGAAGGAAATAGAGAGGGAGATAGAGAGAGGAGAGAGGAGGGACAGAGAAATGGATAGATAGATAGATAATGTGAATAGAATGATAGGGAAACATGTAGACAGATAGATATTGCTGATCCCCTCTAAATTTTGTGTCTCAGTAAACATTTAAGAATTAGGAAAAATCTCAGAAACTGGGATCACTCCATTCCATTCCATCCCACAAGCTGGGGAGGCATTCTTAAAAAAATAGCTGAGATTTGAAATGCTTCCTTCCTTTTTCCTTCCTTCCTTCCTTCCTTCCTTCCTTCCTTCCTTCCTTCCTTCCTTCCTTCCTTCCTTCCTTCCTTCCTTCCTTCCTTCCTTCCTTCCTTCCTTCCTTCCTTCCTTCCTTCCTTCCTTCCTTCCTTCCTTCCTTCCTTCCTTCCTTCCTTCCTCCCTCCCTTCCTTCTCTCTCTCTCTCTCTCTCTCTCTCTCTCTCTCTCTCTCTCTCTCTCTCTCTCTCTCTTCTTTCTTTCTCTCTCTCTTTCTTTCTTTCTTTCTTTCTTTCTTTCTTTCTTTCTTTCTTTCTTTCTTTCTTTCTTTCTTTCTTTCTTTCTTTCTTTCTTTCTTTCTTTCTTTCTTTCTTTCTTTCTTTCTTTCTTTCTTTCTTTCTTTCTTTCTTTCTTTCTTTCTTTCTTTCTTTCTTTCTTTCTTTCTTTCTTTCTTTCTTTCTTTCTTTCTTTCTTTCTTTCCTTCCTTTCCTAAATGATGCATTTTGATCCAAGAATAAACCCTGCAGCTGAGGACAGAACAGTGCTATCCATTTGTTTCCAAGAAAATGAGCAACTCATATGCTTTTGGATCGCGCCAAAACAAGGTGCATGCCTGCCCACCCCATTAATGCAGCATTCTTCTCCACTAAGCACTCTAATGTGGACTGTGACAAGCATGACTTCTATGATGGATATTTCATGAAGTTCTTTTCCTACAAACAGTGGCTCTATTAACAGGGTTTCCTCAAGCCCTCATCTAACTTTCAAATCCTCTAGGAATTGACACCAACTGTCCTTTTTGACACTTGTTCATTATTTTTCTTTCAATGGGCCCATTCTCCTCTCAGCTGTTGCACCAATTTCACGTTGGACAAAACCTTCTGATAAGACCCTTTGTTGAACATTTTCTGGGCCTTCGTAGGGACACCTAACACCAGAGCCCAAAGTATTTCACAGATTCATTAGCGCCTTCTGACACTCCTTCCTGGCACACTCTCACTAAGGGATGCTTCAGCTTTGACCTTTTAGAGAAGTGAAAAAAAAAAGGTAAAATCAATTAGTTCTCTGGATTAAAACTTGCTGGTCGTGACCACCATAAATCCATGTCATGCTTCCTCTCCTAACCTACATCCAGCCACACCTGACCTGAGTGAATCAATAAGATTTCCAGGGTTAAGGCACTTATAAGAGGAGCCTTGTTTCACTGGGGATGGGTGTGTGCTCTAAGGGTGAGCTCATTTCATAGCTCTGATTGGAAGCACTAACAAAACCCAAGAAACAAAGGGTGGTTATTCTATCCATGTTTGAAATATGGTCAACCTTGCTAATTTGCACTCATGACTAGGAGGCCCCAGGCATTTGGAGGATTAAAAAGCGTGCAAATGGATCATGCCAGAAATGACCGTAAATGTACAGTGCTTTGTGTTTGTGTTTGTGCTTTTTTCTTTCTTTCTTTCTTTTTTTTTTTTGCCTGATGAGATAACCTGGAACTCTGAGCTGGAGAGTCATGTGAGGGCATAACAAAGCATTTTCTAAGAATTTGTGTGGAGTTCCTATTTGTGTTAGAGAGGATATTGAGGAATCCCATATTACAGAGGCAGGGAACAGAGACCGATTTGCATTTAAGTTTGTGTTTTATTAAATATTCTTTGGTGGGAAGTTTACTCAGTTTAGAGGGGATGAACTTCTTGTTTTGTGGTTAAATATTTTGTGTAATGGTATGTATGTATCACTATATGTGTAAAGACTGATCTGACCACTAAATCATAGAACCTGTCCAGTTCTTTTCAAGTCCTGTCTCTTTTACTTAGCTATGTGGTCTTGTTCAAGTCATTCCCTGGGCCTCAGTTTCCTCAACTGTAACAAAAGAGAAATATTGGTGAAAAAGTTTAGTGAATTGCCCAGAGTCACACAATTGGTATGTATCAGAGGTAGACCTTGAGCCTGGTGGTGTCAAACTCAAAATTGAAATGATCCCTATGGGTCACATATTGACTTAGAAAGCCATAAATTAAGATTTTTCTCTATTGTATTTTTATTTATTTTGTTAAATATTTCCCAAATATATATATATATATAATAAATAATTATAAATACTATTTTGTGATATTATAAGATATCACAATATATTTTATTTATTATTTATTATATTGTATAGTGTTATTATATTATAACATAATAATAAACAAAAATAATATAATATAAAATATGATATGAATAATATTAAAATATGGGGAAAATCTAGAAAATAAATAATAAAAATAAATTATAATATATATATGACATATTATACTTATGTATACCCTTATAGTCCATCTTAGAATCACTAATCAGAATACTACAGATTGGTTCCAAGGCAGAAGAACAGTTAGGGCTAGGCAATGAGGGTTAAGTGACTTGGGTAGGGCTACACAGCTAGGAAGTATCTGAGACCAGATTTGAACTTGGGACTTCTTATCTTCATGCCTGGCTCTCAATCCACTGAATCACCTACCTGATCCCTCTAATTATATTTTTATCTGATTTAGCCACACAGAGAGTTTTGTGACTGTATTCAACCTGCTAGCAATAAATTAGAGCATACCTTTGGTCAAAGTGATTTCTCAGGTCCCTTCCAACTTTAAATCCATTGTGAAGGAAGTTTTATTTCTGACATTGCTTGGAAGACCACAAGTAATTCATTTACTTTTTTGATTCTCCTGAAGTTGATGCAAAATTTCCTACCATCCTGTATCTCCAATAAATATGAGGCAAATTGTGGGGGGAGTGGGCAGAGAGGATGATTCATTTCTAAGAGTGATTTGGGGAGGTATGACAGTTATCACAAGGAATTGAGTCTAAAGTCATGAATTTAGAAAAGGCAGAGATATGTCTACATGTTGTAGAGAGATGGTTAGTAAAAAACACTTCACCACCTCTCCTCAGACATGATCATGACAGTCGAACATTCCAGGAAGATCCCTTTATTCAGAAACCATGTACCTATTTTGACCTTGCTATTTGAAGTGAGATGCTTGTTGGTCTGTACCTAGTTTCTGCCAAACCAATGTCCAATTTTCCCAGCAGTTTTTGGCAAAAAGTGAATTTTTGTCAGAAAATCTTAGATCTTTGGGTTTATCAAACACTAGATTATTATGATCATTTACTATGGTGTATTGTATACCAGATCTATTCAGTTGACCTATTTCTTAGCCATTACCAAATTGTTTTGATGATTATCAGTTCATAAGACAGTTTGGATTTTGGTATAGGTAAAACACCTTCTATCACATTTTTTAAAATTTATTTCCTTAATATTCTTGACTTTTTGTTCTTGTAGGGTAATTTTGCTATTATTTTTTCTGGCTCTATAAAGAATTAGTAGTATGGTTGGTATGTTGCTAAATAAGTAAATTAATTTAGATATACAATTGTCATGTTTATCACATTGGCTTGGCCTGCCCATGAGCAATTTGGATCTAAGAGAAGTCTGATGTTCACTGATATAGTTTTACTGTTTAACTCCTCTTTTAACTCATTTAACTTTTCTTTTAAGAATTTGGACGCCTAGACCATTTTGTGTATGTATTTTTAGTATACATATTACTTCATGGTTGATGGTACCTTTGAACAAAATATAGTTTCCATACTTATCTCTTTTAATTAGATTTATTTTTGCTTTTGCTTCATCTGAAATCATTATTGCTATCCCTGTTTTTTAACTTTAGCTGAAGCATAATAGATTTTGCTTTAGCCAAATAGATTTTGCTCTAGCCCCTTACCTTTAGTCTCTATACTTCATATGTTTCCTATAAACAACATATAATTCAATTGTTTTTTAATTTATTCTACTAGCAGATTCTGTTTTATCAGTGAGTTCTGTAACCATGAAAAATGTGGGTTTCAAGACTGTGAATTGTCCAAACTGTAATATGATTTTTAGTGTCTTGATTTAAATAAAAAATAAGTGGTCGCCATGGGAAAAATTCCCAAATATGAAAATACCCAAGTCAGCTGGGTTTTATGGAGATTTTAATTAATACAAATGAAGGAATTAAGGGAAGGGAGAGAGATGGAGTGAGAGGAAATAGTAGGAAAGGCCTAGGCCAAATGGCCTAGGCCTAAGCCTTAAGGGAGACTAGTCAGTCTTTTATCACTCACCACAAGATTTGTCCCAAGCAAAACTCCAGTCCTTCATTGAAATCCTCAACTCCTGAACTGAGTTCAGAGACCCAGCTACTCCAACTAGTCTGAACTCCAACTAGTCTGAACTCTCCCCTAAGTTCAGAGAGCCAGCTCCTTTTAAAGAGAAATTTCTCTTATGCCACCTCCCCTAAATTTTCACATCTACCAATCACAGTAGACGTTTTCCCCCAGGACTGACCATTCTTAGTTCACATCCTCTTTGGTTCTCACCTTTTCTGGGTAGACTAAAACTTCACACCTCTTGTTAAGCTTGCCTTTTGTAAGTTGCTTGACCTATTAGTGATTAATTTAAACTTTATAGGTACTTAGCACCCTTTTGTATTAGATCTAAAAACAGACCTAGCTTAAGGTTCTAGCTTTACTATAAATATGAGTTAGGGACTTTTTCATTGTTCCATCAGGAGTTTACAACTTTATTTTCCCCTAAGGCACTGTTTGAGCAGGGTGGAATAATTTTAAAGTTCTCAATACATTTCTGACCAAGTACCTCCATTGTAGAGAATGGGGAATAGCTTAATCAAATCTTCTGAAGTAGAGTCTGAGAAATTATAAGATTCACAGTTCATTTCCTTCACATTCAGTTATGATTACAATGTATTTTGCTCTGTGGTATTTTCCTTTTGCTTATCCTTCTCTCTCTGTTTCTGCTGTTTCTCTGTCTCTTTGTCTTTCTGTCTCTCTATCTCTGTCTGTCTCTCTCTCCCTACTTCCCTGTCCTTCCTCTGTTTTGCTTTTGACCACTGCCTCCCTTAATCCTTCCTCCCTTCTATAACCCCTATCCCCATCTCTTATGATTGCCTCCCTCTATTATATGAACTCATTAAAAGGAGTTTTCCTTTTCTATCTATATCTTCAGGACATAATAAAATGATTTCACATAATAAACACTTAATAAATGCTTTTTGCAATTATAACTTGTCCCTGTGGAGGAGTTGTCTATACTGGAAACTTCTTGTACTGTTTATATGATATTCTCTCATATGATATTCCCTCTCCTCCTCAAAACAATTCTTATCCCTTTATGTAACATTTTCTTTTTTATTTTATATCATTGTATTATGAAAAAACAATAATGACAGCATACATAATCTTTTTTTTTTTTACTCCGAGAAACCACATTGTTTAACTCAGCTCTGGATTAGAAACTTCTAACATGTTAGAACTGTATTTTTCTGTTTCTGAGGTCTTGGAATATTTAATAGTTTTGTACAAGTCTTGGAGCAGAGATTTTAACCTCAGCTCTATAAAAAGTGTCAAGGACACCAGAAGTCAAATTTCTTTGATTGAAATGATTCTCAATGGAGTAAATATTTTTAAATTCCAGGTGAATTTTAGATGGAAAACTCTTAAAGACAGCAATAAACCTGCTTGGAGCACTTGGGCAGGAAGCTTAAAAAGTTTTAGCATGACAATGTGGCAAGAACTTATTTTATAACTAGTAAAACTGAGATAGATGTAGTCTTCAGATATCAATACAATTTCCTTGGGGTTAGAATAATTTGATTTTGACTACAGAAGTCTGCATTAAAGGACTTTTAAATTGCTTCCATTGAATAAAGCAATGAAAAGGAACAGTTTTCTCCAAAATGAGAGAAGTAGGACTTTTTAAAAAAAGTATACAAAAGACAAAGATGTCAGAATGGCAGATAATTCTCCTGTTTTTTTTACATCAAGACTAGTCATTGGACTTTTCTCTCTCTTGTTGTGTGTAGTTAGGATATACTTGGAATTTTATACCCTAGACCCATGTTAGCAAAAATGTGGCAGACATGCCTCAGCATGCTGGAGTGGGCTGCTCTGTTTCCTCTCTCTGAGGATATTTTCTTATAACCTGCCCCCCGAGTCCAGCAGACCAATGCAAGCACTTCCTCCCTTTGCTCTCTGGGGTAATGCAGAGACCTCACAGGTGGCTTGAAGTTGCAGTTTTGGCACGTGATCGCTAAAAGGCTCACTAATACTGCCCTAGACCTTCTTCTCACTCTTCCCAAGCCCAAGTTACATGACATTTAGTTTGCATTTTTATATTGTTTAATTCTATGCATATATGCCATTTTCCCTGGCAGAAGATAAACTACTTGATAGATGGTACTGATGGAAAATTTTTGTCTTTGTATCCCTTTATCTTGGATATCAACATTCAGGGGTTGTATCTAATTACACTCCACTGATGGCCTGAAGAACTTCTAATAAAAGAAAAATTAAAACACATTGTATATAAATCCATTTAAGATTGCTCACTAAAGACCTGCAGGAATTGATGCAAAGTGAAAAGAGCAGAACCAGGAGAACATTTTACACAGAGGCAGATACATTATGGCACAATCAAATGTAACGAACTTCCCTACTAGCAGCAATGCAATGATCCAGGACAATTCTGAGGAACTTATGAGAAAGAACGCTATCCACATCCAAAGAAAGAACTTTGGGAGTAGAAATGCAGAAGAAAAACATGATTGATCACATGGTTCAATGGGGATATGATTGGGGATATTGACTTCAACTGATCACTCTGTTGAAAATATTAATAATATGGAAATAGATTTTGAATAATGATAGACATATAACCCAATGGAATTGCTCATCAGCTTAGGGAGGGAAGAAGGAAGAGGGAGAGAAAGAACATGAATAATGTAACCATGGAAAATATTCAAAATAAATTAATTAATTAAACAGAAAAGAATGCTCACTGTCAAACCCATCAAGTGAAAGTGATTGCAACAAAGGAAGTCTTTTAAAAAAATGTATCTTTTGGAGCAGCCTTGGTGTCTCAGTGGAAAGAAAGCCAAGCCTGGACATGGTAGATCTTGGATTAAAAATCTGGCCTCAGACATTTCCTAGTTGTGTGATACTGGACAAATAACTGAATCCCAATTGTCTAGTCTTTATTGCTTTTCTGCCTTGGAACCAATACACAAAATAAATTCTAAGATGGAAGGTAAGTGTTTTTTAAAACAGTAATGTTTCTTTGGAAATAAATTTGAGGAAAAGGTAAATGAATATTTATTAAGTCAGCACAGGCAAAATGGGTTTATCAGGACTTCTCAACCTTGGGATCTTCAAAATTGCTTTAAAATATTTTAATAATTTTTAAAAAATAAATTGTATTAGAGATAAACATTAAAAATGTAAAATCAATAATTTTGATTATATTAAATTTAAAAGGTTTTGTACAAACAAAACCAATGCAACCAAAATTAGAAGGGAAGCAAGAAACTGGGAAAATTTTATAACAAAATTCTCTGACAGAGGTCTAATTTTCTAAATACATAAGGAACTAAGTCAAATGTACAAGAAATCAAGCTATTTCACAATTGACAAATGGTCAAAGGATATGAATAGCTATTAAGGGATAATACATGTATAACCCAGTGGAATTGCTTGTCAACTCTGGGATGAGGGAGGTAAAAAGGGGTGGGAAAGAGCATGAATGATATAACCATGGAAAATACTTAAAAGATAAATTGTATTGATATCTTTTATGTTTATATTCTTAAACTTCCTCTTGTTTTCATCCTCTCTTTCCCTTTCAGAGAATTGTTCTATAAAAAGTTTTAAAAATAGATTTTTAAAATCAGAAAAACTAGTCAATATATTGAAAAAAAACATGAAAATGTAAGTAATATTCTATACTCATGAACCTTTCAAGTATTTGAGGAAGATGGAGGAGGTGTCCTCACATGTCTTCTATGGGGTCATACATATTCTTTGTAATTTCTATTGTTTTGTGATGGTCCTTTTCCCCACTGACATCATTGTTGTTGCTGTATATATTGTTTTTCTTGCTCTGCTGATTGTCGTCTTCCTTAATTCATGCAGGTCAGGTAAGTGTTGCTTTTTAGAATTGGTTTCCTTTATAATCTTATGGATTTTATTGTCTTCACTTAAAGACATTACTCTGAGAATGAGCCTATAGTCTTCACCAGTCTTCCAAAGGAGTAGATGACAGAAAACAAAAAAGTGAAGCATTTGGAAGTATCTGTTTTTATTTCCATGAGAATCAACCCGTTATAGTGAACAGAGAACTGGTCATGGTACTAGGGAGACCTGGATTCAAGTCTTGCCTTTGACACCTTCTGGCTCCATGATCCTGGACAAGTTATTTAACCACTGAGTGAGAAAAGGTTCAACCTACATTGGCATAGAGTTTCCTCTTATGGGAGTTCCTATGCCATTGAAATAGCAAATCCAACCCCTATCTCTGTTATTATCAAAACAGGCATTTGAAACATATTCTTCTTCCATAGTGTCATCTTTCAAAACTGTAGTATCTATTAAAATACTCTGAGAGAAGCTATATATAGGACCTGGATCATTCTGAATCTGCACGTCCAGACAAGTGTCTCTTCCCTACCAGATTTCACAACCTGCAGTTTCTGGCTACTGCAAACACTGCCAAATGTCCCAGCATTCCCCTCAGAAATGAATTAGCACTTTTTTCTTGCCCATTTGCCTGTTGGAGATACAGAATCCTAAATCTAATGTTGGAAGGAACCATAGAATATAACTAGTTCAGCTGAGACCAGGGGAGACTAAATGACTTGCTTGACAATGTAGGAAATAAGCATCAAAATTGGAAGTCATGTTCTCGGATACTAGAGGTTGTATTTTTGAATATAATCAGAATTTACCCTGAGAGGCTAGAGAAATAGAATGGACAGAGTGCTGGTGCTGGAGTTAGGAAAACCTAGATCCAAAGTTTGCTGTATTACCTTGGAAAAAATCACTTCTTCACTCTGGACTTTAGTCTGTGTAAAATGAGGAGGTTCAGCTAAATGATACAAAGATCCTTCTGTTTAATTAATTAATTTAGAATATTTTTCAATGGTTACAAGATTCATGTTCTTTCCCTTCCCTCTCCCTACCCCTTCCTGTAGATGATCGGCCATTCCACTGGGTTTTACATGTGTCATTGATCAAGACCTCCAATGATCATGCTGGATAAAAATCTATGACCCTTGCAAATATGAATTAAAATGTAGAAATAGGACAGAAAAATTGGTTGAATCTTTAGCTTTTTGGAGGCTCTATTTTACAAAGAGGAAGGAGAACAGTTGAATCACCTTGGTACTTTAAGAGAAGGAGCAAATTAGGCTCCTTCTGGCACAAATAATAGTATCTCTAGATTATTAGTAAATTTTTTTTTTTGCTCTCAATGGACTATTGAAGGAAATAATTTTAATGGTGTTGGAAATGAGTCACAAACTAGGAAATCTTGAATAGGATTGAGAATTTAAGAATTAGGAGGGACTCTAGCACTCAACTCATGCATAATTGGACTGGTCATAGGTGGAGGAACTTTCTTACACTCTAATGTGGGTGAGAGATTATGTACCATACTAGATTTGGAGTCATGAATACCTAGATTCCACTTCTAATACTTATTAATTGTGTAACCATAGAATCGTTTGTGTATATATATATATATGTATGTGTGTGTATATATCATTTGTATTTGAAGAGGGCCAAAATGTCATCACTGGTGATGTCTTTTGACTCAACATAAATTGGATTTGAATGAGGCAGTCTCACAAAAGTCATCAGTCTCTCTCTTACAGAATCATCAAAATTTAGTGCCAAGACAAAAATTGAGTCAACTGCTAATAGCCTGGGATGCAGTGGATGGCATCTTTAATATCTTTAATGTATGTGTATATATGCATATGTGTGTATATATGTAAATAAATATGTGTACAATTATATATAAGTATGTATAGTAGATAGGGCACTATACTTGGGAGTCAGGATAGATCCGTGTTCAAATCTCGCATTAGACATTTGTTACCTATATAATCATAGATAATAATTTAATTTCTTTGTGCCTCAGTCAATTATTATTTAATTTTTAATTTTACAGGCTTAAGAAAGCATTTACATTGATTAGATTTAAAAGTGTGTGTGTTACTCTGGAGAGGCAGGTCATTAAACATCTATCACCATACTCCAGTATTGCTCTATAAATATTGCTTGAAGTTAGTAGGAATATAGTAAAAGACTCATAGAATGAAGTCATCACCAGACTGGAGGCTAATATAACAATAACTGGCATCTATATAACCCTATAAGGTTTGTGATCTCATTTGAGCCTCACAATACCCCTGGATAAGAAGAGAAGACTCATACAGAGTAGAGGGAAGCAGATAGATAGTGTAGAGCAGCTCAAAATCAGAATGGATACTGGGTCACATATGCCAGCCACAGTTATGTCAACTGAATTCAACAGAGTCAAATTTCAAGTTTCAGAGTCAAAAAGATCCCTGATCTCAGCTTCTACTCTAGAAAAGTATAACTACATTGATTTGAATTCCATCTCTAACATTTATTGATTGTGTGGCCATACGATCAAAAACCTAGAGGTGAAAAGGACCTGACAATCTGTCTAGACCAACCCTTTTTTCATTTTTTTTTGGTATGAAAAACTTGAGTCCCAGGGAAAGGAAAGGACTTGTTCTAGGTTTATATAGGTAATCTGTGTCAGAGATTGGAATTCTGGTTCGCTGATTCCTGACTCACTGCCTTTCTAAGCTCCATGAGCCTCAATTTTCTTAGCCATAAAATGGAGATAAAAACTTCTAGAGGACAGGGAGCCAGACCTAGAGATGGGAGGTCCTGGGTTCGAATATGAATTCAGACAACCCCCAGCAGTCACTTAATCCCCATTGCCTAGCCCTTGCCACTCTTCTGCCTTGGAACCAATATACAGTATTGATTCTAAGATGGAAGATAGTTTTAAAAAAAAGTTTGTTGTGAGGCCTAATTGGGTGATATTTCAGGAATTTAGAAATTTTGTTAGTTATTAAGTATATATAAATAAATATATATTAAGTATAACTTTGTTAGTTATTAAATATAATGAATGAATAAATCTGTGATCTCATCCATCCAGAAGTTCCCTCCAAAAATGTAGATTTCAACATTCTAGGCATCTTTTGTCTGTGTTCACCTATCAGTTTGTCTTGGAGGTCCAGCCTCAGAACCTTTCTAATTAGTCCACAATATCTTAAAGGGTACTACTGGAATACTCTAATGAAGTACTTAGAGCTTGGTCAGACATGGAAGATGCCAAGGTCATCCTTGTCCTGGGTCATCACTGGTAGGTCTGACTTTTGTCTTGCCACTGGACTTCAATGACCCTGGAAGAAATAATGAGGCTGATGACTGTGCTACTCTACTTCACTTAACTTTAATTCATGTACAAGTCAAGACGCCATTCTGTGATATCATTGATTCTCTCTGAAAACCAATGATGAACAACTATTCTAAGTCTTTTTCTATGAGACCAGTTCAACACCTTAATCATAGAAATTTTAAAAATAATTTAATCCAAATTACATCATAATTTATATCATAATTCCTCATCAGTTATATTCTATGGACTGTTTACCTCCTTTCCTTTGGCCTTTGTGTGATATGCATCTTTAGTTCTTCAGAGAAAGGTATGGTATTACCATATCTCACTGCTATGGAATAGCAGTACTGGTAAAAATGTTGCCATAGATGGGAAGTGCCTGGGACTTGGACGTGTTTAATAAATGCCTGTAGATTGATTCAGTGATCTGTTCAAAGTTCAAAGTACAATTTGGTAAAGTGATTTAACAAGCAGGAATTTTCAAAACCAAAGAAAAAAATACATATCACAATTGGAAAGGGCTAAGTTCTATAACAACATTTGGGTCAATGTGGCTAACTTTTGTTTCTTTAAAATTCTAATTTTCTGAGTTAAAATTATAAGAGTAATTCTCTGTTATATGTCAATACTGTCCCTCAAATTCGCAGGTCCAAAATTAGTATCACCAATTTTATTTGTTTAAATAAATAATGAGAGTTTGCTGGGGGATACAGTTGGGACTAGTGGAGATTCCTGGCATGTATGTGATTTTGAAGAATATTCTATAAGATATATAAGCATAGTCATGATTAGAAGTGGAATTGGGATCCTTTTACTACAGGATTAACACCTGAATATTTAGGGTAGAAATGAGTAGTACTTTAAGAAAAATATATAACATATCACCTTAGGAATAAAAATTATTCCTTTCTTTAGTAAAGAATAATTCAGCTTTGAAAGTAAGATGACTAATGATCACTTGACTTTATAATTTGCTCATGTATCTCAAATTCTATTTTAATATTTCTTGGATCTCTTGGAAAAAGGAAGACAGCCTGACTTAGAGCCTAAAATAGTGAACCTGGAGTGAAAAGATCTAAACTTGAGTCTTGCCCCAGCAATTTACTAGCTGTGTGATTCTGGGAAAATCACTTAAACTTCCTGTGCCTCAGTTTCCTAATATATAAACTAAAGTAGTTGGATGTGATGACCTCTAGGTGCCCTTCTGCCTCTAGTATCTAATGACTATATCAGAATTCTTGCCTGGGAGATGACAAACCTCAATTAAGGACCCAGAAAAAGCTTAGCTGAAGAGGATTCTGTTGGTCCCAGGCTATAATGGATTCTATCCTTTGTTAAATAGCACAATAGTACTCCAGTTGAAAAGATCAATGGAAAAATTCTTAGGAGGACCAGAACAAACAACTGACCTGAGGATGTGGAGATTCCTTTGAGGAACTCCAGGAAGTTTAACTAAATCAGGTGCATAGTCAAGTGTCTGAGTATCCAGCCAGCAACAGATCCACTTTTTAGACAAAGATTCTATGCACTCTGAGCAACAAGTCTACCTGAGCCAGCCATCCAGCTGAGATGCTACCAGCCAAGTAGTGGATCAACCTGTCCATCACCATCAAAACCCTATGACCCACAGAGAACTTACTAAGAAATCTCTGGAGAAAGGTTGGTATTGTCAAAGTAGGGAATTGCCTTGGCTACATATATTCATCATAATTATGCCTTACTACATTTGTACTTTTTTTTATTTACAGCTTTACTTTCTATTTTAGAATCAATACTGTGTATTGATTCAAAAGCAGAAGAGTGACAATAAGGAGTAGGCAATGAGGGTTAAGTGACTTGCCCAGGGTCACATAGTGAGGAAGTGTCTGAATCTAGATTCAAACCTAGATGCTCCTGTCTCCATGCCTGGGTTTCAATCCACTGAACGACCTCGTTACTCCCTACAGTTGTACTTTAAATTTGTGTTCATTGTCCCAGACTCTCTGTTTATTTGGGGGAGAGTACATATTAGGATTTTTGGGGAAACCTTTGTAACTACTCTACAAATGCTATTTAAGTAAATGCATTTTTTAAGGGTTAAGACTACTCACGGATAGTGGAGTAAACACTGATTATTGGCTATAGTGAGCCCAGAGGGGGTGCTGCAATGAATTTGATTAATAAAGGTAAGATTAAACTAATAAATAAGCTCTCCTGAGTCATGATATTAAACTACATTTTTCAATGAGCGTAAATCCCATTCCATTTCAATGCATACATTTTCCAATAAACATTTCTAGATTATTACTTAAATATCAATAATACCTCAGTACCTCAGTGATTTGGGTATTTCAAGCAATTTAGAATACATTTGGTTGAAATGTTTTCATCCTGTGTAGCTATTAACATATTTTCCTCTAAATCTTTTGTCAAATATCTTCTCAACTTATTGGAAGGCTTTTATTGTTGTTGTCATTGAGTTGTTTTCAGTTATGGTTGACTCTTCATGACCCTAACTGAGGTTTTCTTGGCAAAGATACTGGAGTAGTTTGCCATTTTTTTTCCAACTCGTTTTACATATGAGGAGACCAAGGCAGGAAGCATTAAGTTACTTGGCCAACGTCACACAGCTATTAAGCATTTGAGGCCAGATTTGAACTCAGGAAGATGAGTTTTCCTGACTCTAGGCCTGACACTGCCCACTGTAATGTAGCTGTCCCATTGGAGGGATTACTTTAGATCATTTACCAGAGAGAGGGAAGGGGCAGTGAAACTCTTCAATTGATGATAAATATGCTGCAGTTTACTTACATTCTTCGTGAATCTCTTCATCAACTTTTAAATCATCTGAACCTTTTATACTTTGGAAATTTTAGCATTTAAGATTTGTAGCCAGAGAAGATATTAGTGTTAAAAGGTAGCCTTTTGTATAAAAGTCTAAGAAAAAAATTTGAGATCCTTGAAAGTACTGCACAGTTTTCCCAAACCAATCCAATATTTTCTTTTCTTCCTTTGTAAATTTTAGCCTAGGTTTTTGCCCACATATAGAGTTTGTCCAATATAAATGCAACAATAGATCAACCAAATGAATTATCTTCATCAGTACTGACATAGTTTGGACAATATGCACTTTTTACAATCGAAAATTTTTCCTTTGTGGATTTTTTTTATTCAACTCATCTTTTATACCTTCATATTCACCAATAGATGTTGGCGCATTAACTCAACTTGTTTTCATGGTGCTCTTTTTGCTCATGCATATCATGAGAAATGCAAGACAAGATGAGCAGGATCTCCATGAAATTAGATTTCTCACTGTCTTTGGGTATATATGAAATCAGCTTCATTAACTCCTTTATTTGCTTCTTCAAGGAGGATGTATAAGAAATCCATCTATTTTCAACTTCTTTATGGGTCTTGGTCTCATTTTTTTTAAGATTGTCAGTATTGATGTTTCATTTCTTCCAGTATTACACTGTAAACTCTTGAATCATGGGGCAGAGACCTCACAATTAGAGAACCAACATTTGAACTGATGTTTATAGATGATCTAAAAAAACCTTTGTAAACCTTAATACCCTCTTCCCTTTTTTCTGTCACCATATCATCACCATACGGAGGGAAAGGGTATATGGGGTGTTCAAGGACGTCTAAGATCTCTGGTGTGAGGGCTTGGTGAGCCCTTTTCAGAGCTGCTTTCTTCCTTTGTGCCTACTTGACACTCCATTCTCACTTATGACTATAAAAAGCTGTAGTGTGCCCCACCCTGGTAAACTACACCAGCTAAACTAGGCTAAGGGTTACTGACACAGAGGTCTCTCCCCAAGCATTCAAAGAGTTCCCCTGCTGGAAAGGTGGATGAGTACCATTTGTTCTAATGGCCATGAAGGTGATGGAAGTGGGTTCTGTGAAGCATTTAGAACCTAGTTAGACAGCTAATGTCATCCAAAAAGGATCCCAAGCCATAACCAGTTGCCTTAACTTTTGTCCTGCTAATGGACTTTGATGACTCTGGAAGGAAGTGAGGCTGGTTTTGTGCAACTTTGCCTCACTTAAATTCAATTAATGCCCACATCAAAAGACATCATCAACAGTGATGTCATCTTGGTTCTCTTTGAGTATGAAGGAAAATGACCATATAAAGGGAAGGATATTCTTATAGGATTTAAGAATATTTTGTATTTTATTCCATTTCATGGATCATCATGACCAAAGAATAATTGTGTAATGGTCAATCTTTCTATACACAGCTGGCATGGTACTCTGACAGCAGACACAGTCTGCTGCTGGGACTGCATTCAGAACCTTTCTAATCTAGCAGTGATTTGTTTATATGAATACAAAATCATTACTTTGAGAAGGGGTCCATGAGATTCACTAAATTGCCAAAAAGGTTCATGATACAAAGAATGGTAAAAACCAGGCACCAGAGAAAGACTTTTCTGAACATTGACAAAATAAATATTTTCTGAGTTAATTCTGTTGTATTAGTACATCTAGATGGCACAGTTGATAGAATGCTCATCTTGAAGTCAGGAAAACTCATGTTCCTGAGGTCAAATGTGGCTTCAGACACTTGGCCTCAGTTCATCATCTGTAAAATGACCTAGAGAAGGAAATGACAAATCACTCCAATACCTTTGCAAGGAAATCCTAAATAGGGTGAGAAAGAGTCAACCACAACTGAAACCAAAAACAACAGTGGACCCTGATTGGATTATTACTCCCAAGAAGTATTCATTTCAATATGAGGATTCTATTCTAAAATAATAAAGAAAAAAACCAGTAAACTACTTAATTCTATTCTAACATATTCCAGATTATTGTATGGTGTCAAATTTGTAATAAAAATATAAACATATTGAAAAGAAATGAAATTCTAATTTAAGGAAGGGTTATATAAAAGATAAATATCTGGCCTGGGATCCAAGAAGACTTTAATTTAAGTCCTACTTCTGCCAAATAGTAGCTGCGTGTCCTCAGGCAAGTCACAAGCATTTTAGACAAAAATACTCTAATACTCTAGGTTTAAAGAGGAGAAACTGGCCTGTTTTGATAAAGGGAGTTTTCTAATTTGGGTTTTGCCTTCTATATACCATTGAAATAACAGTTCAGTTCTCCATCTATCATCTCAGTCTCTGACTCTGTTTCTCCCTATTTGTCCATTTGTCTTTGTCTCTTTCTTTGTCTTTATGTGTGTCTTTGTTTCTGTGTATGCCAGTCTTACCTCTCTGTCTCTATCTCAGTATCTCTTTCGGGTACAAACCCAGCAGTGCTATGGCTGGATCAAAGGACAGACTTTCTTTTATCGCCCTTTGGGCATAGTTCCAAATTGCCCTCCAGAATGGTTGGATCAATTCACAACTCCACCAGCAAGGAATTAGTGTCCCAACTTTGTCACATCCCCTCCAGCATTCATTACTTTCCATAGCTGTCATGTTCGCCAATCTACTAGGTTTGAGGTGATACCTCAGAGTTGTTTTGATTTGCATCTCTCTGATTATAAGAGATTTAGAGCATTTTTTCATGTACTTATTAATGGTTTTGATTTCTTTGACTGAAAATTGCCTATTCATGTCCCTTGCCTATTTATCAGTTGGAGAATGGCTTGATTTTTGTACACTTGATTTAGCTCTTTATAAATTTGAGTAATTAGACCTTTGTCAGAGGTTTTTATTATGAAGACTGTTTCCCAGTTTGTTATTTCTTTCTAAGTCTTGCTTGGTTTTAAAATCTTTCCCTTCCCAAAGGTCTGACATGTACACTATTCTGTGTTCATATAGTTTACTTATAGTTTCCTTCTTTATGTTCAAGTCATTCACCCATTCTGAATTTATCTTGGTGTAGGGTGTGAGATGTTGATCCAAACCCCATCTCTCCCACACTGTTTTCCATTTTTCCCAGCAGTTTTTTTCAAATAGTGGATTTTTGTCCCAAAACCTGGGATTTTTGGGTTTATCATAGACTATCTTGCTGAGGTAACTTACCCCAGGTCTATTCCACTGATCCTTCCTTCTGTCTCTTAGCCAGTATCATATTGTTTTGATGACCACTGATTTATAGTATAGTTTAAGATCTGGTACTGCTAGGCCACCTTTCTTCACATTATTTTTTTCATTACTTCCCTTGATATTCTTGATCTTTTGTTCTTCCAAATGGACTTGGTTTTTTTTTTCTAATTCAGTAAAAAAGTTTTTTGGAACTTCGATGGGTATGGTATTAAATAAATAGATAAGTTTGGGTAGGATGGTCATTTTTATTATGTTAGCTTGTCCTACTCATGAGCAGTTAATGTTTTCCCAATTGTTTAGATCTAGTTTTAATTGTGTAGAGGGTGTTGTGGTTGTGTTCATGTAGTTCCCATGTTTGTCTCAGCAGATAGATTTCTAAGTATTTTATATTGTTTAGGGTGATTTTGAATGGAATTTCTCTTTCTAATTCCTGCTGCTGAGATGTGTTGGAGATATATAGAAATGCTTATGTGGGTTTATTTTATATCCTGCAACTTTGCTAAAGTTGTTGATTATTTCAACTAGCTTTTAGGTTGATTCTCTAGGATTCTTTAAGTTGACCATCATATCATTCACAAAGAGTGATAGCTCTTCATTGCCAGTTTTAACACCTTCAATTTCTTTTTCATCTCTAATTGCTACAGCTAGTGTTTCAAGTACAATGTTAAATAATAAAGGTGATAATGGGCATCCTTGTTTCATTCCTGATCATATTGGGAATGCATCTAGTTTATCCCCATTGCAGATGATATTAGCTGATGGTTTTAGATATATACTGTTTATTATTTTTAGGAAAGGCCCTTCTATTCCTATACTTTCTAGTGTTTTCAATAGGAATGAGTGTTGTATTTTGTCAATGGCTTTTTCTGCGTCTATTGAGATAATCATGTGATTTTTGTCAGTTTGCTTGTTAATATGGTCAATTATGTGGATGGTTTTCCTAATATTGAGCCATCCTTGCATTCCTGATATGAATCCTACATGGTCATAGTGAATAACCCTCATGATCACTTGCTGGAGTCTTTTTGCTAGTATCCTATTTAAGATTTTTGCATCTATGTTCATTAAGGAGATTGGTCTGTAGTTTTCTTTCTCTGTTTTTGTTCTGCCTGGCTTTGGAGTCAGTACCATATTGGTGTTGTAAAAGGAATTTGGTAGAACTCCCTCTTTGCTTATTATGTTAAATAGTTTGTATAGTATTGGGATTAGCTGTTCTTTGAATGTTTGATAGAATTCACTTGTGAATCCATCAGGCCCTGGGGATTTTTTCTTAGGGAGTTCTTTGATGGATATTTCAATTTATTTTTCTGATATGGAATTATTTAAGAATTCTTTTTCTTCTTCTATTAATCTAGGCAATTTATATTTTTGTAAAAATTCATCCATATCACCTAGATTGGCATATTTGTTGCCATATAATTGGGCAAAGTAGTTTTTAATGATTGCCTTAATTTCCTCTTCACTGAAGGTGAGGTCTACCTTTTCATCTATGATACTGTTAATTTGGTTTTCTTCTTTCCTTTTTTTATTAGATTGACCAGTACTTTGTCTATTTTGTTTGTTTTTGTTTTTTCAAAATACCAGCTTCTAGTCTTGTTTATTAGTTCAATAGTTCTTTTACTTTCAATTTTATCAATTTCTCCCTTCATTTGTAGGATCTCAAATTTAGTTTTCTTCTGGGGGTTTTTAATTTATTTGCTTTCAAGTTTTTTGATTTGCATGTCCAATTCATTGACTTCTGCCCTCCCTAATTTTTTAATATATGAGCTCAAGGATATAAATTTTCCCCTGAGTACTCCTTTGGCTTCATCCCATAGAGTTTGAAAGGATGTCTCATTATTCTCATTTTCTTCAGTGAAATTATTAATTGTTTCTATGATTTGTTCTCTAACTTACTGATTTTGGAGAATCACATTATTTAATTTCCAATTAATTTTTGATTTGGCTCTTCATGTACCTTTACTGATCATTACTTTTATTGCCTTATTATATGAAAAGGTTACATTTATTATTTCTGCTTTTCTGCATTTGTTTGCCATGTTTTTATGACCTAGTATATGGTCAATCTTTGTGAATGTACCATGTGCTGCTGAGAAGAAGGTGTATTTCTTTTTGTCCCTATTTATTTTTCTCCATATATGTATTAACTCTAATTTTTCTAAGGTTTCATTCACCTCTTTTACCTCTTTCTTATTTATTTTTTATTTTATTTATGTAAATTTGATAGTGGTAGGTTCAGGTCTCCCATTAGTATAATTTTACTATCTATTTCTTCCTTCAATTCTCCTAGTTTCTCCATTAGAAATTTGGGTGCTATACCATTTGGTCCATACATGTTGCTTAGTGATATTTCCTCATTGTCCATACTCCCTTTTATCAGGAAATATTTACCTTCCCTACACCTTTTAATCAGGTCTATTTTTGTTTTATCATGATTGCAATTCCTGCCTGCTTTCTATCAGTTGAGGTCCAATAGTTCTTGCTCCAACCTTTAATTCTGACCTCGTGAGTATCTACCCACCTCGGGTGTGTTTCTTATAGAAAACATATGGTAGGATTTTGGATTCTAATCTACTCTTCTATTCATTTATGTTTTATGGGTGAGTTCATCCCATTCATGTTCAAAGTTATGATTGTCACTTGTGAGTTCACTAGCATTTTGATATCCTCTCCTAGTTCTGTCATTTCTTCTTTTGCTATATCCTTTTAAACCAGTGGTTTCCTTTAATCAATCTCCCTAATCCCCTCCCTTAATATGGTTCCCTTTCTGGTCCCTCCCTTTTTGTTCCCTTCTTATTTTTTTAGAGTCTAAGTTCCCTCCCCTCTCTCCTTCCCTCCCTTTTTGTACTCCCTCCCCCCTACCCCCTTAGTTTTCCCTTCTCACTTACCCTGTAGGATAAGATATAATTCAAGATCCTAATGGATCTAGATGCTCTTCCCTCTCAGAACTGATTTCACTGAGAGTAAGGTTTAAGTATTACCTATTAGCACTCTCTTCCTCTCCTTCTTATAAGAATATTCTTCCCCTCCCCTTCCCATGTGCATCTTTATGTGATAAAGATTATCCTATTTATTTTATTTCTTCAAGTATCTCTTGGTACCATCTTCAATTTCCCCCCAACCTTTTTTCTTTTTTTGCATATCATATTATAGCCCTTAATGCCCAAATCTTTTCCTTGAGTGATTCTTCTAATTAGTATAATAATGAATACAATTTTTGAAAGTTACAAATAACACTTCCCCATATATAATTTGATCTAATTGTAACCCTTAAAGAAGAGAGTTTGAATAAAAAAATAAACATTTTCTCCTTTTCCCCTCTCTTATTTACCTTTTCATGTTTCTCTTGATCTTTGTGTTTGGATATCAAACTTAGTTCTGGTCTTTTCTTTACAAATACTTAGAAATCTTTTATTTTCTTGAATGCCCATACTTTCCCCTGGAGGTATGTAGTCAGTTTTGTTGGATAGGTGATCCTTGGTTGAAGACCCAGTTCTCTTGCCTTTCTGAAAATCATGTTCCAGGCCTTGTGGTCCTTTAGTGTGGAAGCTTCCAGGTCTTGTGTGATCCTGATTGGTGCTCCTTGGTATCTGAATTGTCTCTTTTTGGCTTCTTGTAGAATTTTCTCCTTAGCTTGAAAGCTTTGGAATTTGGCAATTACATTCATGGGAATTGTCTTTTGGGGATTTAGTGTAGAGGGTGTTCTATGAACTCTTTCAATGTCTATTTTTCCCTCTTGTTCAAGAACGTTAGGGCAGTTTTCTTGGATGATTTCTTGAAGTATGATGTCAAGATTTCGGTTTATTTCTGGGTTTTCAGGTAGACCAATGATTCTCAAATTGTCTCGTTATGATCTGTTTTCTTGATCTGTCATTTTGTCATTGAGATATTTTATGTTTTCTTCTATTTTGTCAACCTTTTGACTTTGCTCTATTAATTCTTGCTGTTTTGCAAGATCATTGTTTTCTAGTTGTCCAAATCTGTTCCTTAAGGCCTGGTTCTCTATCATAATCTTTTAGTTTTCTGCTTTAATCTTTTGAATTTCCTTTTTGGTTTGGCCTATCCTGCTTTTCGTGGCTTCCAGCTGTGTCTCCAATTGGGAGTTCTTATCCCTCACACTGTTATTTTCTCTTTGAACTATTTCCCACTTTTCTTGACAAAAGGCTTACATCTTTTCGATAATCTTCAATTTAAATGCTTCAAGAGCTTGTGGAGAATTTCCATTTTTTGAAGGTTTTGGCATTGTTTGAATTTCCTCCTGTATTTCCTCTGAAGCTTGGGGTTTTCCTCCATAAAAATTTTCAAGGGTTAATGCCTTTTTTTTTTTTGGTGGTGGATGGAGTTTGAGGCTCCTGGGCACAATTTGCCATTACTAAGGGAGGGGGGGTTTTCCTTCCTATTTTAGTCATAAATCTGAGTGTGATTGATAGGCTCTCTGTATATGGAGTCAAGGAGCAAGGATTTGGCCTGAGGCAAGCTCTTGAATCTCAGCAGCTTCTGCTGTTCACTGTCCTTTTCTGTGCCTCCTTGCCGAGAGCACCTATGGTCTGCGCTCCCCAGCCCGCCGGGGTTTCAGGTACAGCTTCTGCTGTTTGATACCCTCTGCACCTCCTTGCTGAGAGTGCCCATGGTCTGTGCTCCCCAGCCCACTGGGGTTTCAGGTCTAACTGCTCTCAGGGGTAGGTCCTCAGTATTTTTAGTCAGCTCCCAAAGACCTAGAGGTTCCCCTTGCTCACTCCAGAGGTGTCCCTCCCTCCCTCCCTGATTCTGGGGCTCACTGGCTCTTACTCTGATTCCATAGGTGGGGTCAGGTAGGGTAGATCAGCTCATGTTTGGGTGGGAGCTTTTTCACCCCCTTATAGTGTGGATATGTCCAAATCCCATGTACCTTCAATGCTGTGCTCTACTGTAGAGTCCCTTCGTTCTTATGTAAATGGTATTTTGGGTCTTTTGAGGTAGTCTATATCAGTGGGTCTGAGGAAAGGAAGCATCCCACATCTAGACTGCAACCATGCTTACCCGGAAGTCCCTCTGAGGTCTACTCATGATGGGAAAATGACCCATCAATGTCACAGTCTGTGCCAGTATTGTATGACTTGTCAAACTTCAGATATGGCCCCAGAGAAGAACTTTGTGTGCATCGATTGCTCAAGAACCAACTTGGCTAAGTTCACAGAGGCTCATCTTCAGGATGGCTAAAAGGTGATGATCCTTTACTTGAAGACCAACTACTAAGCCATAGAGAGACCATTATGAGCATTAATGAGAACATAATCATACATCATGGAAGTATTAAAATATCACATTGGATAAATCAGACATCCCTACTAACCTGTCAGGTCTATGAAGGTAGGTTCCATCTTATTCAGACTTCATGAATTCCCAGGAAGTTAGCCTGATACACTGCCCATAGCCAGCATGATCTACTTCAGAGGGCTGCTGGGAGTTTTAAATGAGATAATGAATGTAAAGTGCTTTCACAATCTAAACAGCTATAAATGCCATGATTTTGATAATCATGATAACAAACAGGATTATGGGACAGGTAGGTACCACAACAGGCAGAGTGCTAGAGCTGGAATCAAGAAGTCCTACATTCAAATATGCCTCAGATATCTGACTAGCTATATGACCCTGGGCAAATAACTGAATTTCTCAGTGCCTTCTCTGTGTTTTTTTTTTCAGATATAAAATGGGAATATAATAAAACTTCCTAGATCCTAGGGATGTTGGGAAGATAAAATGAGGTGATATATGTCAAATTGATTGCAAATTTTTAAAAGCTATATCAAGGTTTCTTTACTACTAACACCACCACTCTATTTCTTCCTTCTCTACTCCTTCTCCTCCTATTACAACAACAACTACTACAACTATTATTACTACTACTATTATACTACTACAACTACTATTATACTACTACTTCTACTACTACTATACTAACTACTAATATACTACAACTATTACTATTACTATTATACTACTACTTCTACTATTGCTAGTATAGTACTACTACTACACTACAACTATTACTATTACTACTACTATACTACTACTTCTACTACAACTATACTACAACTACAACTACTACTTCTTCTACTACTATACTAAAACTACTACTACTATTATACTACTACTTCTACTATACTACAACTACTACTACTACTACTATTATACTACTACTACTATATGACTACTACTATGCTACTACTACTATACTACAGATATTACTACTACTACTATTATACTACTACTTCTACTACTACTACTACTATACTACAACTATTATTACTACTACTATTATACTACTACTTCTACTTCTACTATACTACTATTACTTCTATTCTACTACTATTAGTATACTACTACAACTATTACTACTACTAATATTATATTGCTACTTCTACTACTACTATACTACTACACTATTACTATACTATTACTACTACTATACTACTACTACTATTGCTACCACTAATACTATCCTACTACTACTACTATGATCATTATTACTACTACTACTAAAATTTATACTTCCAATCTCTACTACCAAAGTCCTTTTGAGTAGCTGGCAGGATATACCATATAAGGAAATGTACCATAAAATCATAGGGAGATTTGAACTCAAGTTCTTGTGTCTCTAAGTCCAATGTTCTGTTTAATATTATAGGTGCCCTTCATCTTCAAAACATCATAGTAGTTTATATGACTAGCTATGCAGATTACTCAACTAGTTTATATGACTAGCTATGCAGATTACATAACTTCTAAAATTTTGGCTGAGCTGACACTTACATACAAAGAAAGGGTAAAATTAAGTTTGGTATTTATATAGCATGTTTTGCGACACATTATTATGTCATGTGAATTCGTTAACATTTATTAAGTGCCTTCTAGGTACAATGCGCTGTGCTAAGCACTAGTGAGTCTTACAATAACCTTATCTATATTACAGGCATTTCTACAGCCATTTTAAGTGACTTACCTATAATTAATAAAGGATAGGCTCATACTTGATTAGATTTTATTATGTAATTAACCTGCAAGTAATCCAACACTATCAACATGTCAAAAATTCAAAAAGAAAATCTCTTTAATTTGAGATTTTCTTCTAACAGTTAAATCTTAGTAAAGACAAAAAAAGAAACTGACCAAAAGACCCCATGAAGAGATACCGCTCATATATAATCTTCAAAAGTCACTCACTTTCTCACCTTCCACATGCAGGTCCATGTTCAGTTGTTTTCTATTTTTTTTCTGATTCTCTGTGGCTTCATTTGGAGTTTTCTTTGCAAAGACACTGGGATAGCTTGCCATTTCCTTCCTCAAGTCATTTTATAAGTGAGGAAACTTAAGCAAACTCAAGGTGAAGGGACTTGACCACAGTCACACAGCTGGTAAGTAACTGAAATCTGACTGAAAGATGAAGTATTTTCCAAATATCTACCACCTCCTCAATAATAAACTAAAATTAGGGGTAAATAGTAGGAACAATCTTTTATATTTCATCTGGGGTAATTTTTCAGATTATGGAAGGGAAGGTCATCCCTTTATATTTGTAAATTATATTTAATTTCAAACAGCCCATTCTTTTACAGCCAAAATATCTGCTAGTGAAGCCAGGGATCATGCCAACTTTATAGAACCTTTATATATAACTTCTAACATGCCTGTATATTTTCTCAACAACTTTAGCTCTGACCAAGCTAAATGGAAAAGACCTAAAACTTTTATTATTGATCAGAAAGTAAGACATTAGGTATAAAAGCTCTTCAATGTAGACTCTCAAGGCCAGTAGAAAAATAAGATACATTTTACCCAGCAAGGAACAATTAAGAAATGCAAATCAATCAACAGCCTTGACTTGAGTCTGTTGTGTTTCCACAGTCTAATTTTTTCCACTGAAATTCGAGTATGGAATCTGGAGAAACTCACCTACCGAGAAGAGAGATTTATGAAAGGCATACCGTAATCTATGAAGCACATGGCACCCACCCAGAGTACAAACTGTACCAGGTTCTTGATGAGCTCTATTAAAAAGGCTCTTCTTCCTTGGTGTGAAATCTCCTTGGGATTCCTCCTACCACTATGTGAAATATTTATGTCTTAGCAACAATTTACAAAAAAAGCTTGGTTTTCCAGAATCAGCTGCCCTTCCCTTTTGCCTAAAAGTTGGCTCCAAGGGAGTTTCTCGGACTGCTTTATAATTCCTACTGTTGCACTGTGCTAGAATATAGCCATGACCTCTGGTGCTATGGAACTGTGTAGGATTGAATTGATTATCCACACATTAAAGTCGAAGAAGGAAATTCTTTTCAGCTTGCTTTTTTCTGCTTTTGTTGTGGGTTAGTCATTTTTCAGTCTTCAGAGAGAACCACTGGAGTTTACTGAGTGGACAGGTGACATTTCCATGGAGACTTCAATGGAGATTTTATGGGAGGAAAGACATGTATTGATTAATGAAATAAAACTTTGAAATGGGGACAGTGTGATATAGAGGACCCACGAGATATGAATTTTGACTAGAATTACAAAATGGTCAGCCTTTTTTCTTTGTGGAGAATGCAAGGTGCAGCAAATGAACCAATGAGGATGCCATTGTGACCTTGGCTCTGCTCCCTATGTGACTCTGGACAAGCTTTACAATTTCTGGACCTCATTTTCCTCATCTGGGGTGACTTCAAACCTGGCCTCAGATTCTTCCTAGCTGTGTAACCCTAGACAATTCCCTTAACCCCTGCCTCAGTTTCTTCAACTACAAAATGAAGATATTAAAAGCACCTTCTTCCTAAGGTTGTGGCAAGGGTCAAATGCGATATTTGTAACGAGTTTAGCCGAGTCCCTAATACATAATAAATTCTATACAAATGTTAGCTATTATAATACTCTTATGTTTATTATCTCTAAAATTAGCCTTCAAGATCTCTTCCAATTTTGAACCTATGTCCACCATCAATCAATTAATTAATTGTTTCCTATATACCACTTCCTGAATTGTTTTAGTCCTTGGTGAGAAAAAAGAAAGAAAGGAGCTTCGAGAAGTTTGATTTAAATAGCCCATTAGGTGCAAATATAAAAGTACAAATAGTGTCAGAAATGTAGCCATCTTTCCTTCCACTGGGTGCAGTGGAGGATTGGCAGGGGGCGGGGAGGGGGGAGACTTAGAGACTACAGGTGATGAGATATCATTTACTCCCAGAAAATACCTTCATTCATACCATTCATACCCTGGTCAATAATGTCTATAAGCAAAAGCTGTGAAGTAGAATTTTCTAAAATAAATGGCATTGATTTAGCTGCTCAAATCAACACAATGATCCAAGACAATTTGGAGAGACTCATGATGAAAATGACTCTCCACCTCCAGAGAGAACTGATGAACTCCAACTTCAACCTGAAGTACCATTTTTTTCCACTATATTTTTCTAACTTTGGGGGGACAACATGGCTAATACGAAAATATGTTTTGCTTATTTTCATGTGCATAATGGGTATCATTTTGCTCCTCTTTTCAGTGGGTGGGGTTGGAACTGGAAGAAGGAAGAAAATTTGAAATTCAAAATGGAAATTTTGAATGAAATAAATAAGTAATAAACTGGGGGGAGGAAGGACTATATTAGCAAAAACTTCACCACAAGCAACAAATAATATGGCTGTATTGTCTCACACAATTTTCTAAGGTCAAGAAAAAAATACATCTCTTCCCTTTTATCCCTTTGGGTACTAAATGTCACTTACAAGGTTAACATCATCAAACAAAATGACTAGCAAGGTCAGTTTGTTCCTGTATATCTGACTAGTAATTTAAATAGTACCTAGAACGCTTCCACATCTCTTAAGTACAAACCATTTGCCCGCTCTTTGGAGGCCTGGCACTGCTTTGACTAAATTCCCTTTCTAGCTATGTATACATATGATATTTACTCTTATCTTGGAAATATTTGTTGACATGAATTCTTTTGTTCCTCCTACTCCATTCCTAGTTTCTCCACTTTAATTCCTGCATTCTCTTATTATCTCTTTGGTTATCTGCTTAATCATGTGGGGCCATTTTTTTTCTTTTTGTCATTAAGTTAGATTTGTTCATCTTGGATTCCAGATTTTTCTTGAACTTATTAGTTTTTTAATTTTGTGACTGTGACCATCCTTTCTTTGGATGCACAATAACTCAAAAAGTAGGTCTATTTAGCAGGGGGATAGATTTTAGTTGAAGAAACAAAAAGACATAAAGAGGAATGATAGGCACTCGTTTCTTTGAAATTTACAAATTTGTGTTAGGGTTCCAAATAATTTCTTTTAAAGAAAACATTCTATTTTCTCATTTGCAGCAATTAAGAGAAGATGGAAATCTCAGAAATATAAGCAGTTTAGTTGGACATAATGTAGGTAGCATTCAATCAAAAAGAAGAATGAAATTCCACTCCTTGAGGGCAGAGATATTTTAGTTTTTTATTTTTTTCTTTAATCTTTTTATCCTCAGCATCTAGCAAGGTATTTGGCATATAATAGACATTTAGTACATGCTTATTGAATGAATACATTTGCCTTCCTTTTTCAGAAAGAAAAAGAGCATAAAAGACAAAATGACCTATAGACATCAGTTCAAAACTTTTCTCCTCTATGCAAAATTAGTTAGGTTTCAAAGTTGTGATTAAATTTTTTTCCTTCCTCCTGTACTATAGATTTTTATTTCATTTAATTTTTAAAACCCTTCCCTTCCCTTTTAGAATCAATACTTTGTATTGGTTGTAAGGCAAAAGAGCAGCAAGGGGTAGTCAGTAGGGGTTAAGTGACTCACCTACCTAGGAAATCTGAGACCAAATTTGAACCCAGGACCTCCTGTGCCGAGGTCTGGATCTTAATCAATCCACTCAGCCACCTAGCTGCCTCCTAAATATTTTGATTGATTTTCAAAATCATTGACTTGCTTCCAGTTTCTTTAATTTCCCTTGCTTCTTGTATCTTTTTAGAATCAATAATAAAAATAATAATAATTAATATTTATCCAGCACTTACTATGTGCTAGGCACAGTGCTAAGTCCTTAAAATGATGATGTCATTTGCTTTTCAAAATGATCCTACAAGGTAGAATCTATTATTACTCTCTTCATTTTGAAGGAGAGGAAACTAAAGCAATAAGAGGTTAAATGATTTGCCTAATGTCATGCAGCCAGTAAGGTCCAGAGGCTAGATTTAAACTCCCGTCTCCCTGAATTCAGGCCCCGTGGTCTATCCACTGTGCCACATGCCCTATTCTAAAATATCTGTGACCTCATTGATTCCAAAGTTCTCTACAATAAAAACTGACTATCTTGTGTGGCTCTTGTCCATGTTCTCCCACAGTTTAAAACAGCAAATATTTTGTGGATAATAGGCAATTTTGTGGAATGTTATCCCTCTTTTTACGATAAGAGCAGCTAGTTCTTTTTATGTCCATATATTTCCCTGAAAAGTCCTTTAGTCTAGTTCCCTTAGGTTCCTCAAATTTTATATTTTGTAGCCTCATCCACCTAACAGGCAACTCTCCACTGCCCTCTGGGTGACATTCACTTTTAACTCTTCAGAGATATTTGTAAATCATGACTCATGATCATACAACAATCACACCCCCCTCCCAAGTATCCCTGATCTTTCCCATTCTTATTTCCTAGGGATTATCTACACTTATTCTGATATACTTATTATTTATCTTTTCTTTTTCCCTTACTCCATGAAAATATCACAAGGATTCAGAAAAATTTTCCTGGGTCCTTTTCCAAACAGACATTCTTTACTCTAGATAGCTGTTAGAAAGACTACCATGCTTTTTGCCTCAGTTTCTTCCTCTGTAAAATGAACTGAAGAAGGAAATGGCAAGACACTCCAGAATTTTTGTCAAGGGGAACCCAGATGGGGCCACAAAGAGTCAGACAACTGAAAAAAGACTGAACAAAAAGATGAGGATGGTAATAGTGCCTAACCAAAATGGGATGATCTTGGTAAAGTGCTTTGCAAACCTTAAAGCACTATATAAAGCACAGATATAAATATACAGCACTGTATAAATGCAAGCTATTATTGTCTATTAGGTTATGAATTTCATGATAGAGACTGTCATTTGCCTTTCTTTGTGTCACCAGCAGTTGGCAGAGCACCCAGAATATAGTTGGCTACATAAATATCCAATGACTTAATGATTATTCATGTGATCTTGGAAAATCCACCTCTTTGAGCCTCGATTCTCTCATATCTAATTTGGGGATGATAATAACTATAGCAACTATTACAGCAAAGAATTGTTGTAAGGCTCCAATAAATTAATAATGTAGTGTAAGATTCAAAGTCCCAGAATAAAACTCCTCGATTTCATTAATGAGAGTACTCTTTGTTATACAGATTGCAAGTCATTCATGCTGCCCATTTAATTTGACTCTTGTTTCTGTTCTTCAAAAATCTGCCACCGAGGAATCTACTAGCTAACATAAGCAAGAGATGAATAGGTAAGGATGGCATAGATGAATGAGATTCCATATCTGTTTGAGGGTTTGAGTTTTATAATAATAATACTTTACTTTAATATAGCTATGTCTTTTTTTAGCTCTCCTGACCTTGCATAAATATCAGTGGAATATACAAGCTATAATTGGTTATCCCTCTCTCTTGCTAAATAACTGACCCATCTTTTTTTATCATACATTTCTATGATGACATCCTTTATACCACTTAATTCGTCTAATTCTTCATTTAAATGTGCTGTGTATGTACATACACATATGTCTCTTCTGCCTTTTGGATGCTTCTTAACTTTAAATTTTTAGAGACTAGTATTCTGTGGCTCGGGGGAAAACAATATTGCTGGAAGAATATTATTCTTAATTAAAACGGATATTTATTTCAGGGGAAAAACCCCAACATGGAGCCATTAACATTGTAATTTTTCAAAAGCAACTAAGTCCACCTTTCCCCCCTTTGTCCTATTCAATTCTTAGCCCAGTTCATTTGCAGTATAGGATATACATAGTGATGTATGAGATCTATGGATTGTTCCATAAAGTGTTGCCCTACTGGATGCTTCATCATGTACTTACTTTTTACAGGTGATCCCGGGGTCTCAAGAGCTCTGTAAATGAGGGATAACAAATTCATAGATTTACTATTGGAAGAGATCCCAAAAGACAACTAACCTGACCCCAGAATTTTATGGATACGGAAACTGACCTACTGAAGCCACTTAAGTAGTAAGTAGGAGAGCTGGGATTTAGATCCAGCTCCTCTGTTTTCAGAGCTGACCTTTTCATTTCACTTTGTTACTATATTTTGACTTGATTGTATGATTTGTCACTAAATGACCAGTCTTTCAGTAGTGAGCTTTTTATTTCCTTGAGACTCTCCTAACTATAGAGTAAGAGATATGAAGTGAAGGAAGGAAATTCACATTTATTCAGCACCTACCATGTGCCAGGGACTGTGCTAAGTACTTTGGTGCTTTGTAAATTCTCCCATTTGTTCTTAACAACAACTGTAGGAGGTAGGAGCTATTATTATTCTCCTTTTACTATTGAAGAAACTGAAGAAGACAGATATGAAGTGACTTGCCCTGGGTCACGCTGTAAGTTTTTGAAGCAAAATCTGAATTTAGGACTTCCTTTCTCTAGGTCCACCATTCCTTCCACAGAGCCAACTAGTTGCTTCTGAAGCAGATTAACATATATGTTAGGGAGATGTTCTCCCTAAAGGTATCTTCCACTTTCATGGAGAATATCTGATTCAGAATACACATAGAAGATGGTTTCTCTGTAGAGGGTAAGAGCCTCTCCATATTCCTTTTTGCAGATAACATTGAAGTAGATTCCTTCAGGTGCTATAACATTAAAAAGCCCCCTAAGCTAAATCCTTCATTACTCAAGAGGGTTTGACCATACTATTTGCACAGGAAAAACTAAATTGATGAAAAATGTCCTTTATACAGTTGACACACAAGTTCATATATCTTGGACAGGCATAGATATACAATGAGTTGAGCACCAAATTTAGAGGAAGTGAATGGATCAGGTTGCATTTTGGATATTGTACAGTGCTTTTCCTGAACCCAATTTTTTCTCATTTAAAAAAATAGCATTATGGTTGTGAATTGCAGTATACTCCAGGAATTAAATAGATTAAATAAATTAGATCACCTGAAGGGCAGAGAGATAATCATGGTACAAGTGAGTAGCCTTGGACATTTAATCAAACAAGAATTGCACAGGACAACCTGCTAAAGGATTTCCTTAGGGAGATAAATGTATGAGAAGAAAAGGATGTGGGATAGTCATGTATAGACAGAAAACTATAACCAAGAGACTGGGTATATGTTCCATTATCATCCACACAATGCCAAGGCATATAAAAGAAGGCTCCAAGCACAATGGTAGATTGACTGCAGAATATTTGTAGGATGACATGAACAAGATGACATCGTGAAGATTGTATCAAGGACTGCAACACTGTAAAGCTTCCTTAATAAGATCCATAATTACAGAAAAAGTATTTGATTCAATTATCCACACAGGAAAAATCAAATGAATGAAAAATGTCTATTGTCCAGATGAGAAGTATCAACAGCAGTGGATGGATAGGGATCTATACCATAAACATAAATACATTCATTGATGAATTCAGAAATCTTTTGAAAAAAATTACAAAATAATACAGGTAAAAAGTTAAGGTTCTATTCTAATGCTCCACTGTGAGATGGAACTGACTTTGGGTTCTCAATCTTTGTGCTAATGTAGTCCAACTTTGACAGTGAATCCTAAATTCAAAAGCCTTCAAGTATACTTCATGGTTTTCAACCTAGCACCAGCCTTGCTCAGTTCTCATAAGCTTGTAACCAGAAGGTTGGATAGAAGGTAAAGATCACAATGGCTCACAAAGATCTACTAGGGTGTAGATAGTTTGATATCAGCATCAGGGGAGGGAGAACCAGTGAAAGCATGGATCTCTGAAATATTTAGGTAATGTGGCTATACTCAATATATGAAAACGTATATAAAGCATAAATATATCTATTCTAGATAACTGCAAAAAGATTCATGTGGATTTTCTACAAATTCTGCAAATGTCCTTTTAAAAGGATATGTGTGAGGACATCTAGATGGCTCAGTGGATTTAGATTCAAGTCTAGAGATGAGAGTTCTTGGGTTCAAATCTGGCCTCAGACACTTCCTAGCTGTGTGACCATGGCAAGTCACTTAACCTCCATTGTATATTCTTTGCCTCTCTTCTGTTTTGGGATGAATACACATTATTGATTCTAAGATAGAATCACACCATAAGATAGCATGAATCACATAGCATGAGTTTAAAAATAAAAGGATATATGTATTTTTTCTTATAGTTCCTCAAACAAATTGGATTTTCTTTTAATTTCCATGAAGTACTTATCTTGTAAAAATATCAAAATATAAAATACTTGAGCACAAAACATCATAGAGTGGACCCAAGAAGCCTTCTAGTCCATATAAGAATATGGAGTCCTGAAAAAGTTAAGTGACTTGACCAAGGTCATATAGATGTAAATAGCAAGTCTAAGATTCAAACACAGGTTCTCTGACTCCAAACCTAATTTTATTGTGCCTTTTCTAATTATCCTACCATTTTTTGCACCTGAGCAACATATCTATGTATATATATATATATATATATTTATACACACATGTATCTATATATAATAATAATGATAGATAACATTTATAAAGCTCTCCAAGACTTCCAAAATGATTTACAAATATTAAATCATTTTATTTTTATAATGACCCCAGGATGTAGGTGCTACTATCATCATCACTATTCTAGGAATGAGGGAACTGAGGCAAATTTCTTTGTCCAACTTATTTTACAGATGAGGAAACTGAGGCCAACACAGTTAAGTGACTTATTAGGGTCACACAGTTAGTACATGTCTGAGATGAGAATTGAACTCAGGTCTTCATCACTTCTGGTTCATTTCTATGATGCTCCTTCAAGATCTTCTGGTGAGGGAGCCTCTACCAATGCAGATTTTTCAACTGCTCTGAAATGTGTTGTTGCTGTTCAGTCATTTCAGTTATGTCCAACTCCTCATGACTTCATTTGGGGTTTTCTTGGTAAAGGTACTAGAGTGATTTTTTAGTGATTTAGAGTGATTTGAAGGAAACTTCTTCAGATCATTTTACAGATGAGAAGACTGAGGAAAATAGGGTTAAGTAACGTGCCCAGGATAATATAGTAAGTATCTAAGACTGGATTTGATCTCAGGAAGATGAATCTTCTTAGTGTTGGTGCAGCATTCTGTCTACTGTACCACCTAGCTGACCTCTCAAATTATAGACTTAGACAATTGCCTGGAGCACTGAGAAGTTAGGTGATTTGCTCAGGGTGACATAGACAACATGAATCAAAGGTCTTCTTCATTCTGAGATGGACTTTTTCTCTGCTATACTACTAATCAATTGGGGGGGGGGAGTCTCTGCCACGTCAATGTACAACTTGGTACTATTTTTCTTGTATTCGCTGCATAAATAGAATTGTGCAGAAGACTCTTCTCTGGTCAACTTGAAGTTTTAAGCCAGGGTTATGATCTGGGGTCTCTCCTTATGGCCAGGCAGTTGCATCAAATTGACCAACTACATTTTGCATCATTTGGAGATGGCAGTCTATCTGAGAAATCACTTAAACTAGATTTTTTAACAGAAAAAAACATTTCCTACAAGTATGACAAGGCATCATTCTGATGAATACAAATGGATTCATTAGCCAAAATGAAGTTGTTGGTGTGGGGCCATATTCTCTGTGTTTCTGACAAGAGCAAATAAAATGATGGCCAGCACCTGTAGAATCCTAATATAAGATTTGTCACAATATGTACATTAAATGAGCCACATGTGTTTCATAGGAACCCACTGAAATCGGAGCCATCCTTAATGGTTTTCCAGGGATCAGAACAGCTGTGGGCATCTCCTCTACTTGTGCTCTTCCTCAGGACCCATTTTTTCCTCTTTAGGTTTATAGATGAAATGCCCATTTTAAGGGGAGGAGGCATTTCCATTTTTTGAAAAGATGGAGCTACATAAATCCAAGGCATGATTAGGAGAGACAGTTTGAAAGAATCGATAGTGAGCTTGCCTCAGAACAGGAAAAAAATAATGAGTTCAAATTTCTCCCTTTGACCTGTCGGGGTGACCCTGGGTAAATCATTGAACTGTTCTGTGATAGAGGTAAGTTTGTAGGATTTTAAACTGCAGAGAAAGTACTAGCTACATAAGCAAATGGAAGGACTTAAGCAAGTATTAAAAACCTATCTGCTATTTTTCAGGCTAAGTCCTTCACAAATGTCTCCTTTCAACCTCTCAGCAATTCTGGAAGGTAGATATTACTATTATCCTTATTTTATAGATAATGGAGACAAGGGTTAAGTGACTTGCCCAGGGCACACACAGTAAGTAAGTTTCTGAGGTCAAATTTGAATTTGGTTCTTCCAAACTCTAGGTTCAGTACCCAAGACATTGCCCCACCTGACTGCCACCAAGAGGAGGGCATTTCCTTACTAACAAGTTTCTGATAACAATGAAATTGTTAATCTGGTCTCTATTCCTACTGTTGACATTTAGCTGTGAATTTTTTCCCCTGTCCCCTGCCCTATACCTCCCAATTAGGGTGTAGTATGAAATGCTCAGTTTAATGCACTCCTGAGAGTTAAAATATCAATATCAGCAATTATTAGATTTCATTCATTTAGTGGATTGCATTTACAATGGCATTTGTAATACATCAATAGGCATCAATCCATTGTTGATTTTCAAGTTCGAAAGGATCTTTAGGGTCCACCTACTTCTACCTCTTTGGTTTACATATGAGGAAACTGAAGTGTAGGGAAGCTAATTGAATTGTCAGAGTTTACATAATTGGTAGATGACAGATGACAAGATTCAAACATGGTTCCCTAATTGGTTCATGCAACAACCCAATGAGTAATACAGTTATTATGACCTAAATCTTATAGATTTGGAAAGAGATTTCCAGAGAACAAGTAGTCACCTGACTACTAAGTGTGAAAGTAGGATCTATGCCCAAATTTTTAGATTCTATTCTAGAGTTCCTAGTCTAGACACTTACTTGCTTTTCAATAGTATTGCATTGATGATGACACTAACTCATCTCTGAAAAAAAAATCACCATTCATTCTAGGTCATTTTTTGATGTGCACATGATTTATTTAGGGAAGCCAAGTAGGATGGTCTACATTTAGCCATTGGACTCTGAATGCAGGTAAATTTGAAATGAATTCATATTATATGGTGGTGTGATCTTGGGCAAGTCACTTAGTCTCTGCCTCAGTTTCCACATCTGTAAAATGGGGGGGGTGAATCAACTAGGTAGCCATTTGGTTCTTCAGTGGACTTGGAGTCAAGAGGACCTACCTGGATTCAAAGCCTGTATCAGACACTCCCTAACTTTTGATTCTGGGCAAGTTACTTCATCTCTTTTGACTTTATTTTCCTTCTAAGAAAAATCAGGCTGATAACACTTAATATCCCAGCATCATTGCTACGCTCGAACAAAATGAGATAAAATACACGAGTTTCCAAAAGACTTAGGGTAGCTTTAAGCTATAAAAGATTTCTGAGACACTCTGAATGTAATACACTTCTCAAACCTTCAAGCACTACATAAATATTAGTTATTGTCATTATTATTGGATAACCAAGCTCTCTGGAGATCCAGTAGTAAATCTTTGTTGACTAGCCCCACTTCCTCACGCAAAACAGGCAGGTCACTGGGCAATGGCTCTTGGTCAACTTCTACCTTGAGGGAAGTGTGGCCACAGCGGAGAGGTTGATGTAATTGTCACCTGCAGCAGCATCAGCAGTACATGAACGGGAACACATCAAATTAGGAACCAAAAGGAAGAGAACCTTAGATTGGTGCTGGAATATGGCATTGTCTGGTGTCCGCCATAGTCCCTTCATATAATGCCATTGAGATGATTTCACATTCACTTCAATGCACTGATTAGTCATTAAAAACGTAGTAAAAGCATTTATTTTGTTTTGCTTTTTTCTTTTTTAAGTTTGATTCAAATGATTTCATTAGGGTAGAGTATAGTGTAGTCTGAGTGATGATTCTCTTACTCTGGATACACATGCAGCCTCATGAGTTCAAGGTTCTTAACTTATGGCCTCTGAACTTATTTTAAATTAATTAAAATATATTCTGTTAATTGCATTTCAAAGTAACTGGTTTTCTTTATAGTCCTCTGTATTTGATTTTAGGCATTTGCAATCATTATTTTGTAAAGAGGTTACTTAGGCTTCTATGGATTGCCAAAGGGTTCTGTGACACCAGACCCCCCCCCCCCCAGCCTCACAAAAAAAGATAAGTACCATATACAATGCAATACTACAATAACTTAAAGTCTTACACTTTCCTGGGTGCATTAAGACATTAAGTAACTTGCTTAGAGCCACTCATCCAGCATTCATTCCAAAGACAACTATTTACACCTAGCTAGGTCAAGGCTGGCCTTCTCCCACAACAACTAGGTCATGCTACTTTGCCTCTCTTGGATAAAGATGAATCAATTTTTTTTTTTTGCATCATGAATTCCAGGTTTTGCGATTTCATATGTCACATTAATTGATTTAGTCTTGGGAAAAACAATGGACCAATTATAGTTTCCTATCTTATATGAAACTAACTATATTTATAGAGAAAGAGAAAATTTAAACTTCTGGTTGCAAATCACAAAATATATTTATTAGTCATCAAATAGTTATATATATTATATATTAAAGCACATGTGAAATCAATAATAGTTGTATTAACATTTTAAAAAATATTTTGGGTCTTACCATAATACTACAGTATCAACCTTCTTTCATTGGGCTTTCATCTGTATCAAGAATTATACCAATAGGGCAACCAAAAATATTTAATTACTATTAGATCTCTGACCACCAGGAGTTTAGACAAGTTGATACTATTTACTTTAAATACTTACAAGAAATATATGCATAGTAACACCATGATGAAGTTCAAAATCTAATCATTGCCTTTGTTTTTTCATTTCCTAATTAACTAAGGACATAAAGACAAAGCTTTTTCTTTCCAGATCTCTTTATGAATTGCTGTTGGGTTCCAGTTCTTCATTTCCGGGTATGACATTGAACAGCCCCCAAAGAATCGATAGTAGAAACTGAAATAAGGACCATGTTGTTCAAACTGATCTTAAGACCCTGTTGGCACCACATTAGTACAATAGACTACTTAATCTACACCATTAGTTTACAAGTTCGAATCACACTACAGTTATTCTTTTTTTTTTTAAATTAGTATTAACAGGTACAAGAATCCTTCAAAATATATATCATTATCAGATAGATATATTCCAAGATACAACACTCAGACAAACTGACTCTACATTGTACTTTAAAAATAGAACAAAATATTTCTGATGGAACATTTACAGAAGTTGTCCAGTTTGTGGGATGCATTGTTACTTTACAGACATCAAAGAACCACTTTTTCTCTTCACTTCTTTGTTTCCTTCTATTTTTTTTTAAACTTGAGATCACAAAGTAGCTTAAATAGCTCTAAGTGTCCCTGAAGAGCTACTTTGTGTTTTATAAAAGCTGAATAATTTCTGCAATGTCAGGGGGTGACTGTTCAGCTGTTCAGGATCATGAGTTGATATCCCAGCACTCATAAAATAGAAGATTCAAAACCCAGGAACATACATTGAGGCAGAGATCATCATGACAGTTCTGGAAGTAATCCACAAGAAATGTCAACACCCAGGAGGCCAGGAGGCCACCACTGCATCAACATTTACAGCACGGACTCAAAATCAGGGAGAACTCACAGTGAAGTATTCATGCTAAGGGGATGATAACTTCACATTATATTTGGCTCATTTAAAAAATGTGTTGATCTTCAAGATACTCTGGGATGTCTCAAAGGGCACATTTGTTTTAAAAGCAGATTACATAATTCTGTGCAAAATTTAAAAAAATTGAAGGAAATGTTGCCTAGACATTTTCATAAAATAATTATTACATTTTTGAGGCATAGTCAGAAAAAGGGCTTTTTTAACATTGCAAATTTTAATTCAGGTTAGTAGGGGAATACATTTGGCCCCTGGGGTGTGAAAAAATCCTCCAGATGTAATCTTTTGTTAGAATATTTACATGGTGGTTTCTTCCCATTCAAGCTCAACATCACCTACGAACATAAAAGGATAGGTTACAAGAGAGCAATCGTAGTTAAATCTGTGCAATTTCAAGAATTTCAGTGGAAGATGTAACATCCATAAATGGCCCTACTCTGACTTGAGTTACAGGGGAAGAGAGGGATGTGTGTTTACATTGACCAGCCACCTAAATACTTGTCAAAGTATGCTCACTGTTTAAATAATGCACCTGCTGGGTTAGGGGATCGGGGAGAAAATGAGTTGGGTACAACCTGTCTCTGTTTACCTTCCATGGCATCCAAAGAGTCCATCTTCTGAAGGGCTGAATAATTCACAAAACAGATGGGCTGATGACTTCCCTTACTTGACAAAAGATCCAAAATGCATTGGTGTAAAAAAATATATTGTGCCTGGACAGAAAAGAAATGCAAAGTGAGTAAAACTAGTTTTGAAGACTTATTTTGAGGAATAATATGGAACAACAAGGGCAGAAAACAAACAGGCAATTTTGGGGGGAAGATTATATTACATTTAAAAGAAAGGGTCTCCTAACATTTAACAAAGTGCCTGCTACAGAAAACACAGGTCACTTAACCGCAATTACTTAGCCCTTGTTGCTCTTCTGTCTTAGAATACATACTTAACAGGAGTTTAAAAATGTAAAGAAACATCAAATGTACACAAAATAAATGCAAAGTCATTTTCACCTTTGAAAAGCTGGAGTTGGAGGTGTCAAAAACCTTTCCAAGGGGCAATACACAGACACACATTTTAAAAATATTTAAGCCTTTACATCTGTGCCTACACCTATGGATTCATCCTGGATTCCAAGTTGGATTTAAGAGTTGTCGGCCACTTGGACACTTGGACTACCTTATTTCAAACATTTGAGAATTATTCATGAATAATTAAATATAACACTAACATAGTAGGATACTCAAAATAGCCTTGAAGGTAGTAAAGAATATTGTTCCCAACTGAAGCACCATGTAGTAAGTATTCAGCCTCCCAAGGAAATCATTTTGTAGGACAGCACTTAGTTGGGTGCATCAAGTCTTGTCTGTTTGTTAAATAGGGAGTCTCTATACTTTCTAGTTACACTTGATCTGATGGCTGTCTTCAGCCCCATCAACTCTTCTTCTGATTGGAGAGGGAAAAACAATGGCTGCCACAATTTGTAAATAGGCATGGCATGATACAACACGGTTGCTGTAGTAGCTCCTTGGTTAATTCTTAGAGTGCAGATCTCTGATTTCATCCATGTAGAAATGCCTTCCACAGGTATGGATTGGCAATTTAGGCATAATAAATAATAATAGCTAATATTTCTACAATACTTTAAGGCTTATATAGTTTTAGGCTTACAACAGTTTAATGAATAATGATAACCATAATGATGATTATAATTAACATTTATAGAACACTTTACAGTTTTAACAGTTTAATAGATAATGATAATTAGAATAGTAATAGCTAAATCTCATAGTACTCTAAACTTATAGAAACAGCTTCATAATCATAACCATAATAATTATAGTAATAACATATTATAAAATACTTTAAGGTTTACAAAACAGTTTCATATATAATGATAATCAGAATAATAATAATTTTAAATATTTATATAGCCCTATAATAAGCAGCTTAATAAATAATAATAGCTAACTTTTATTTAGTACTTTAAGGTTATGAAACAGTCTAATAAATAATAATAATTAGAATAATAGGTAATTTATATAGCACTTTAAAGTTATAAAATTCATAAATAAAATTCATAAATAATCACAACCATAATAACAACAACAAATATATAACAATTTAAGGTTTGTAAAACAGTTCAATATATAATGATTTCTATGATAATAATAAGAGCTAACATTTATAAAGCACTTTAAGGTTTGGAAAGCACTTTACATCATTATCTCAGCTGATCCATACAACTATCCTGAGATTAGGTGCAATTATTTTTCCCATTTTCCAGGTGCATGAGTCGAGGCTGAGAATTGTTATAATGATTCCTTAACTGGGACAGATTTGTTGTTAAGTCTACCTAACTCTAGGTCTAGTGCTCCATTCAGTATACCACCTATCTCTGTGTAGAGAATATTGATGAGGAAAATATAATAGCTATAATTCCAATAATTGTACAAAAACTTCAAGGGTCTTCTTCCACATATGGGATCTGGAAGGAAAACTCTTTCAGTGCTGTTCTGAATTTTCAGTTAGAGTTAAGAATAAGCCTATTTTCTGCAAGGTTCTTCTGAGTCTGGGGGACTATCTTGGAGAAGGTAGCATGGGGCAGTAGAAAGAAAGCTTGGAATCAAGAAAGACCTGTATTCAAGTCTTGAATCTGATAATTATTGGTTATCTGGCATTGGGTTACATACTGAATATTTCTGAGTTTCAATTTTGTCATTTCTAAAATCAGCACAAATACTATACAAATAAAATACATTTCTTGAGTTATTATTATTGAGGTTGTCAATGTGCCTCTAAACATGGGTGGAGAAGGGAGTCCTGAAGTCAAGGCACCATGCCATGTCCAGTAGAATAGTGCTTTTGGTGCCCATGCTGTCCAATCCATCCACAGAGGCTAATCATGATAGCATCGCACTGGGTGAAAGCAGAGGGCCACAGGAACCAACAGTATCCACAAGCCTAGAGTAGTTAGAGACATTTGATGGTAGCTCTGTTTCTTCTTGACAACGAGAAAAAGGCACTAAAGAACTCAAAGCTCCTTGAGGGAAGGAGGGATTGTTTCCCTTTTCAGCTTTGTATGCCCAGCACAATGCCTGCCACAGCACATAGTAGCCACGTAACAAATGTTTGTTGAATAAAATTGTTATTAGAATGTTAGGGAAAATGCCATGAAGCTCATTTTTCCTAATAAGGTTGTTTCATGTGATGGTATAAATCACTGTTATGGTGACATCAGATTTATAATGTATGAACGCACATGAATGGAAAGGGATGAGAGTCTTGTGATTTTCTACATATGCATATAGAATGTATTTTTCTTATATATTGCATTCTGTGCCCATGTGTATGTAAAGAGACAGTCATGGAATAGGGTATAGACAGCTGTCCACAGAGCCATGAAGGCCTGGGTTCAAATCTTGCCCTGGTCATATAATGGCTGTGTAACCTTGAGCAAGTCCTTTAATACTTCAGTTCTCTTGTCAACTCTCTAGAATTATAAATTTCAGTGAAGGTACCCACCTGCATTGGTAGAGAAAACCTTTTTTCCCCCCCAGAAAACCCATACCTACTTTCTTATAATCAATACTGTGTATTGGTTCCAAGGCAGAAGAGTAGTAAGGGCTAGGCAATGGGGGTTAAGTGACTTGTCCAGGGTCACACAGCTAGGAAGAATCTGAGGCCAGATTTAAACCCAGGACTTCCCATCTCTAGGCCTGACTATCAATCCACTGAGCCATCCAGTACCCCCTAGAACCTATTTTTTTTTAATCTTGGAGTTTTCTATACCAGTGAAATTACAAATTTAGTCTGGCTTTCTAAAATATAAATATGTAAATAAATCTATGAATGATTATGAAATTGAAATATTGAAATGAAGTATCATTTCTTCTTCATATATGCAAAAATATCTTCTCATGTTGGTAATATATATGTTCCATCACATTTCCAGATAATTGAATGAAGTAAAGAAAATATTCAAATGGAAAAAGGTTCTTTCTACATAATAGATTTTGTTTCTATTATTTCAATTTTGAACCAGAAATCAGGAAGAGACTTAATTTGCCATATAATGTCAATTATTCTTGTATACATGTGAATATATGTGAGTGTATACATGTACACACGTGCACATATGTGTACATGTATTATCTTTATGTATATATTGCACATATATACTTTGATACATATGTGTATATTCTATTGTGAGTAATATCAACTATCATTGTGTCCAAAATTCTACCAACAATTGACATATAGGGAGAATTTCCTCAAGCCAGTCTTGGTTCTTATTTTCCATGTTTTTTGAAAAGGAGTATTGCTTAGTGGTTAGAGAAATGGCATCAGAGGCATTAGGGACACTCAGCATTGAGTTCTACCTTTAATAGAGACTGTCTGTGTGACGTTGTTCAGGTTTCTTAACCACAGTGACTCTAAATTGTGAAATTACCAATGTTTGTTGGTAGAAGGACTTTTCAGGGAGTTCCAAAAACCAGTGAAATCATAGGTTTGTATCAAATAAAAGAAAAAATTAATCAGTATTGAATAGGAAAATGAATTGATGAATTTTACTTCCTCCTTCTTTCCTTCTATGTATAGAATTATTCTGAAAGAGAGGGGGTGGCAAATCTGGCAGCGAGACAATTAGCCTTCCAGTTGTCCAAGGCCAATCATTTATTTGTGTCAAAATTATATTTTTGTGAAAATAGAAATAGTAAAATTTTGTAAACTTTCAGAATCAACAAAACCTAAGTGCCATCTTTTATAAGGAGGAAGGGAGGGGAACCAGATTTTTTTATACAGTGCTTCATATGTGTCCTCACAACACTCTGAGAAGTAGGTATTGTTGTTATCCCCATTTTACAGTTGAGGAAACTGAGGCAAAGAGAACTTCAAGTGAAATGCCCAGAGTCCCACATCTATAACACATTATAAGTTATCCAATATGGATTTGAGATTGGATTTGAACCCAGATTTATCTGAATACAGGTCTACTAGCACTTCATTCATCACACCACCTAGATGCCTCAGAAATTTAATTCCAATTATCTCTTTTGCAGACTTCATGTGCTCAAAAATATTAAAGGGACATCAGCACTTCATGTGAATGATGGTTTTTCATGCACAAAGTGGGGGGTGAGTTCAGAGGACTCTTGGTAGTTTTTTGTCTTACCAGGTTCTGCACCATACACATTCTCTCACTTCTCAATTCTGCTACAAGTCCATAGATGTCCACAAAATCATGGTCGTTTATATGTTGTGTTAAGTGGTCCAGAGCAATAAAAACTCCAGTTCTTCCTACTCCAGCGCTATGAAGGAAACAGATAGCAGATTCTGAGTAATTTCCACAATAGCGTAAATATCATCCTGTTGTGCAAATGGAAAGAGTACCATATTGGATTGAGTGGTGGGCTTGGAGTGAGGAAGAACTAAATTCAAACATGGCCTCAGACGTAACTGTTGGACAAGTCACTTAAACCTTTTTGCCCCAGTTTCCTCATTGGAAAATGAGTGAGAGAAGGAAATGCCAAAAAACTCCAGTATCTTAGCCAAGAAAATCCCAAATGTGGTCATGAAGAGTCAAACATGACAACAGGGTTCAGCTCTGAATCTATAATTCTATGAAATGATCTTTGATAATGACAAAGAGGAAGAGAAAATCTGTTACTAAGAGAAATATCAATCATTTCAAATATAAAACAGCTTCATTATAGTGTTTAGCACGGAGTTTGGTTCACAGTTGTTCATCCTTCTCTTTTTTAAAACCTTTACCTTCTCCTTAGAATTGATACTAAATATTGGTTCCAAAGGAGGAGAGCAGTAAGGGCCAGGAAATGGGAGTTAAATGACTTGCTCAGGGTCACACAGCTAGGAAGTGTCTGAGGTCAGATTTGAACTCATGAAGATGAGTCTTTCTGACTCCAGACTCAGCACTCTAACCACTGAGTCACCATTTTTGTGGATCATAAAATCACTTCTAGGGCAGCATTATAGTGGAAAGTATGCTAATTAAAAAAATGGAGTCCATGACATTTTTTTTTTAATTTTGAGAACTGCATTATAATATAATTGGTTTCCTTTGTTATGTTTATTATTTTTATGCATTGAAAAACATGATTCTAACTAGGGACCCATAAGCTTTGCCAGATTGCCCAAAGGCTCCATTAATAAACAAATGTTAAGAATCCCTACTTTGAAGGCAGAGAACTTGGCTTTGGCTTTTCCATAAAACATTTCGTAATGACCTTGGATAAGTCCCTTATCTTCATTGGGTCTCATTTTCCTTTTTTTTTATTTAAGGGATTTGGACTAGATGAAGTCTTTGAGGATTCCTTCAGTTCTCAATGTGGTTATTAATGACTTCAAATGAGATAATGCATGTAAATCTCAAACTACTTAATAAACAACAGTTACTATCACTAGGGTAAATGGCGATGCATACCTTAAGAACTGGAAAAGGACTGTCTACTAAACAAAGAGCCCCTAAATGAAGAGGTTGGGTTAGCTGTGAGTTTGTCCTCATGAAAATAAGGAGCATCAATACAATGTGGAGGAGCCCCAGGAGGCAATTTGCCATCACTGGTTTTTTTAAGTCCCCCCCCCACCCCCAGAAGCCATTTTACAATCTCTCCCTGATTTGAGCGGCTCTCAGTGCTGGCCAAGCAAGCCAGGGGTAACATGATCTAAGCGGCTCATTCCAGGGATCAAGCATGAAGCCCAAACTGTCAGTGGCAAAAAGGGAATCACAATTATCTAGTGCCGAAGCCTCCAGGGCATGTGTTGTTGTTAGAAGGTTGTCATGGTATAAAACAAGGGTGTAGTCTGTGGAAATTATGTGGCTAAAAAAAAAACTTGCCACAAAAACCACATGCTTTTTTTATATGACCTGTCACTATGGGCCAAGGGGCAGGCAGAAATGACCACTGTCTTTTTACCTTAAAACACGCATTCTGAATGTTTACACTGCCAAGGCAAATACCATCGACAATATTTGATTAGTTGAAAAAATAGCATGAGTACATATACATATATGTCTACCTCTATCTAAATGGCAGAGAGAATTTAGTTTGCTACTTATATTGTAAGCTTCTTAGGAACAATGCCTTTTTTAAATCTTTTTATTCCTCTGATCTTGGCAAGAGAAAATGCATCCTGGACAACTAGATGGCCAAATGGATAGAGAACTGGACCAGGAGGCAGGAAGACTTATCTTCCTGAGTTCAAATCTGGCTTCACATACTTCCAAGTTGTGTGACTCTGGACAAGTCATTTAATCCCATTTTTATCAGTTTCCTCAACTGTAAAATGGGAAGAAATTGGCAAACCTGTCCAGAATCTTTGCCAAGAAAACACCAAATGGGGTTATAAAGAGTTGCATATGACTGAAAAATGGCTGAACAACAGCAACAACAAATCCATGTCAGTAAGGGACATCAGAAGTTATCTTGCCCATCCTGCTTATTTTACACTTAAGAAACTGAGGTCTAGGACAAGTGATTTGCCTATGGTCTTTAGAGGTAGTAAATAGTGGAGGCAGAATTTTACCCCTGGTCTTTTGACTCCTGAGCCAGTTTAAAATGAGCTGACATGTATTTGAACAAAGAAAAACAGTATGGTAGAACAGGTAAAGGGATGGACTTAGAGTCAGTTAGACCTGGATTTAGGTTCTGTCTCTGACACATAATGGCTATCTGAATTAATTTCTCCAAGTTCCAGTTAACTCTACAAGATTATGAGTGATAGAGTGGCAGAAGTTTCATTTTCCAAGGAAAAATGGGTTTAGACCACAAATACAGGTCCCTTAAAGTGCATGGGCATGGATATGCATATGTGTGAAGATGTTAGAGAAAAGGATCCTGGACCTGTGATTACATCTAATATGCAATATCCTTCCACTGCTACAACTCTGCTTCAACTCATATTCTTATCCAAAAGTCTCAACATTAAGAAGTTAATGGTCAAGGGCCTTGCCCAGAGTAAGTATCAGTGGCCAGACATGCAATCAAATTTTCTTGACACCAAGGCATACCCTTTAACCATTCTACCATGTTGCCTCTCCTCATCTATAATAAACACTGAATAAGTATTTACTGTTGTGAACAAAGACATCAATGAAAGGCATGATAATTATTTGCAAATTCCTACATGACCAAATGGTAATTTCCAAAACTGTGTTGGATATCAACATGTAGGAAGAGAGGCAAAGGAGGCAAAAATCATAAAATGGAAAGACAAGCCAAGCAAAGCATCCTCTTTGATGACATGAACAATGATTAATTGAATAATCAATGAAGTTTAGTACTTTTTTTGTACATAACAAAAATTGAATAGTAAACTTGGAAATATTGACCTGATTTGAAAGTATTTTAGGATATCAACAAGACAAATGAAAGGAAAAGGATAATGATCCAATGTAGAGTCTAGAAAAACAATTTTTAAGTACAAATTGGTCAATGAATCTCTAATACTATTCAGGGAAGAAGGTGCTTCTTGGATCATGGTCAATATTATCTTGCTCTATTTTATAGCTATAGCATCCCATTGAAGGTGATTAATTACAGGCAGCATCATATAGAGGAAATAGCAGTGGTTTGTAATAAAAAAAGACCTGGGTATATTAACTGGCTCAAAGATATTATGAGCTATATGTCATTCAGAAATACATCCAAGATCTATTGACCTCAGTTTTTTTTATTTGAAAATTGCAGATGATAACTCCCCACTATGTCCCTTACACAACCAATATGAAGAAAACACGTTGAAAAGTATAAGAGCTATATGACAGTATACTTTATTATAAGCACAAATTAATGAAAATCTTACTTGATCATTTAGCTTTTTTTGATATGTCATTTCATGCACAGTAAGCCCCATTTGTACATTTGGCCATATTTATCAAAAGAAAGAGACTCTACTGAGGGAATTTTAATATTGAACTATTCTAGAATAGCATATGAGAAAACTCAGGGGATATTTCAGCATGGTATATGATTTATTTCAATGGTCTAGGCTTAAGAAAGAATTACAGTCTTGATAAAGGTGATGATACAGGAAATGGAAAGATCTTATAAACATTAATTTGTCTTAGTGCTTCCTCCCCAGATATTTCCAAAATTATTACTATATTGATTCTTATGGCTAGTTTTCTTCTAATTTAAATGAAATGATCTTATATCAATTAATGTTCTTTCCCTGAATGTAGCTATTATACAGAGATACAGGCTTCTGACCACAAATTCTACAATAAGGTGAATAACTCTAAGTGAATAACCAATGGAATTTCCTGCTTTTATTGTACAAATCATACATTGAATAGCATATTTGGAAATAGTGACCTGATGTGAAAGGATTTAAGAGAATTTCTCTCTGTTGTTTGTATTACCAAAGTACCAATTCCTTATTTATCCAGCTGTGATCTCTGTAACTTCAATCACTGAAAGTCTATCGGTTGATGGAAAATTCAGAGATCTATACAGTTGAGGTTAAAGTTTATTCTTTCCTCAATAAGTACTTACTCTACTATTACCTAAAGAAACCCAGTTTCTCTGCCTTTTTCTACCAATCTCTGTGCCTAAAAATAGGAATTAAAATATTATATTGAGCAAATTCTAGGACTAAAGGGGGGAAATGTTTCAGAGTCAAGATGGTAGAGTAAAGCAGGGCACTCACCTGAGCTTTCCCAAATTCCCCTCCAAACAACATTAAAATAACTCCTCAAAGTGAATTCTGAAGTGGCAGAACCAACTAAAGGATGAGGTGAAAGAATTTTCTATCCAAAGACAATTTAGAATGTCAGTAGGAAAAGTCTCTCTCACTGGAGTGACAGGAATTTGGGCTGCACCAGTGCAGATTGGGCCCAACAAGTCATCCACAGACCTAGGGGTGACTGAGCCAAAAGTAGAGGCAGCTTCTGGAACTCTCAGACCACAGACATCTGAACAATTGTTCAGAAGGAGACTACAGGGGACCCTTTGCTATTACAGGGAGCAGGACTCTGTCATATTGCTCATACATAGGTCACAGTCCCAGAGTGAGGAGGAGCATTAACTGGTCACAGTTCCAAGACAAAATAGAATGCTTGTGGTCCCTCAAAAACCAGAATACAGACCAGGAGAGGAGCGACCACATCTTTCCTTAGACCATAGCATCTTGGAAGAACTGAAAATTTATAGATTCCCAAAACTAGTTTTAGAAACTATAGCATGAAAAATCTAACACTTGGAATACCACCAATAATATAAAAGCTATTATCAGGAGTTATTTCCCCAAATATATGCCAATAAATCTAACAATCTAAAATGAATGAATGAATATTTACAAAAATATAAATTGCCTAAATTAACAAAAAAAGGACATGGAATACTTAACTAAATCTATCTTAGAAAAAGAAATTGAAAAAAAACTTCAGCAAGATCCCCAAGAAATAATCACCAGCATCAGGTGGATTCACAAGTAAATTCTACCAAATAGTAAATAACAATTAATTCCAATACTAAATAACCTCTTTCAAAAAATATGCAAAGGAGTCCTACCAAATTCTTTTTAGTACACAAAAATGGGCTGATATATAAACCAGGAAGAGCCTAAACAGAGAAACAAAACTATAAACCAATTTTCCTAATGAACATTGATGAAAAATTTAATAAAATACTAATAAGGAGATTATATTAATATAACATAAAGATCATTTACTATGACTAGGTGGGATTTAAACCAAGAAAGCAGAGTCAATTCAACATTAGGAAAACTATCAGCATAATTAATCATATCAATAACATGAACAATAAAAATAAAAACATTATCTCAAAAGAGAAAATCTTTTGACAAAATACAACACTTGTTCCTATTAAAAATACCAGAAAGCAGAGGAATAAATGGGGCTTTCCTTAAAATAAGAAGAATCTACCTAAAGGCATGATTAAGCATTATCCAATTAAAAATTAACAATGATCCTCAAATCAGTACTAAGGTTGGATTTGGCTTCAGGTTTTCCTGATTTTAGTTGTATATATGTACATATATCCCTATATCCTAGGCAAAAATAATAACATCATTGCATATACTATCTCTTAGTGATGCAAAACAATAAAGCAGAAATAAATTATTGTTGTTCAGTTGTTTCAGCCATGTCAAACTCTCTGTGATCCTGTGGAGGATTTTCTTGGCAGATATACTAGAGCTATTTGTTTGCCCTTTCCAGCTCATTTTACAGATGAAGAGACTGAGGCAAACAGAGTAAAATGATTTGTGCAATGTCACACAGCTAGGAAGTGTCTGAGGCCAGGTTTGAACTAACAAAGATGAGTATTCTTGACTCCAGGCCTGACACTTTAATCACTGTGCTATCAATACATCTGCTATGAGAGAAATTGCTTCCAAAATCATTTTAAACTATGGATACAACCATGGACCACTCCCAAATTCCAGAAACAATTTTACCAGCAGTTAACTCCAGAAATCCATCATTATTTTTCTCAAGAAGTCTTTTCATTTTTTTTTTTATGGTAAAGGTTACATTCACTTCTTTCAGAATCTACAAACTCTGGGTCCCTTTTCTTTGTTCCCATTTAGCTATCAAAAGCAACAATCTTTCCAGAACTACCCTTAGTCAGGCTTGTTAAGGACTCTCATAAAATTACAGCTGAATTAGCATGATTCAAGATTTCATTGCCTCTTAAAGAAACAAGAATACTATCTAAAGCAGGGGTTCTGTTATGTTCTTCTTTGGCAATCTGGCAAAAGTTAGAGGATATAAAAATATACCTTTTTTCTATTCAAGTTATAGACCCCCTAAAATCTCCCTGGATTTCATGTTAAGAACATCTGATGTAATCTCTGCTGACGATGTTATCAAAACTGGTGTAAAACTGGTGTTATACCTTATATACTGAACATCCTCTAAATCATCAAATCCATTCCTTGCTTTTCAGTTTAATTGCCCTGTGATTCATATTATGACAAATTCCTTAATAAGCTTAAGATCATTATTTTCTTCCTCTTCCTTTTCTTCCTTTTTCTCCTCCTCCCCCTTTTCCTCCTCTTCCTCTTCTTCCCTTCCTCCTCCTCCAATAAGAATCTTTTATTATGGATGTGATCTTGACTAATAAAGAATAATTTATTTCCTAAGTAGAGGAGATGAGAATTAACTGCTTCCACAGTCAATTTCTTCAAGTTTTGGACAGCTTTAAACATTACTAGGTTTTCTACTACATACTAATATCAAGCTTTACACTGGAGTTTAACAAAACAAATTACAGAAATATAGTAGTTCATAATGTAATAATCTCAAGAAACTTAAATTATTTTAAATGTAATTAATTATAATGGAGTATCACAGGCTTTCTATTCTTATACAATGACATATCTAATTTGACAGGTTCAAGTCAGTAAGCATTTATTAACATTTACTACAAACAAGGCACTCTCACAGACACTGCATATACAAAGACAAAGACTAAAATCTTGCCTTCTATGAGCTTATATTCTGATACGATGGAAGCATAATTTATGTAGTAAAATTCAATAATTCTAGAAAGTTGCAGTATATCAAGAAGACTGATATGAGTGATATGAAGAGGACAAGACTACACTCCACCGGGAAATAACTTTTTTTTTTTTTAATCCTTACTTTCCATCTTAGAATCAATACTGTGTATTGGCTCTAAGGCAGAAGAGTGGTAAGGGCTGAGCAATGGGGGTTAAGTGACTTGCCCAGGGTCACACAGCTAGAAAATATCTGAATCCATATTTGACCCCAGGACCTCCCATCTCTGGGCCTGGCTCTCAATCCACGGAGTCACCTAGCTGCCCCCCCCCTTTTTTAAACCCTTACCTTCTGCCTTAGAACCAATACTGTGTTTTTTTTTTTGTTGTTCTAAGGCAGAAGAGGGGTAGGGAAATCACTATGTATTGACAAAAATCATCGAAAGACTATTATATTTTGTGTCCAAAGGAGATAATTATCTCTTGTTGAAAAATATTTGAAAATTCTTCTATTGATACCTATTCTGACAGGTAAAACCTGTAATATAATCAATATCTCCATTTCACCTCTCTGGACTTCAATTTAGAGTTAGTTTACATTTGCTGAGACTAGGGAAAGATTGATGAATACCATGGGAGTTCATAGGAAGCCTCATTATTATCATTGTCAAAGCATCATCCATATAACTATAGCCATCAAGTCATTACCACCATCCCTTAGGGAAGTATTATCCCCAAGGAACATGGACATAGTGATCAATGCAGCCTAGGCAAGGAAACCTCAGAAGCTATTTAAAACATCACTACAGGCTTTAAATAGTTTGCACCTACTGAATTTCTAGCAAGGTGTGGCATGATGGGTTTAATGATACATTAGAAACTAAGGATCTTTACTGGACAGGCAGATGACAAATCCTCATTATACAAATAGGAAAGTCAGACTGTCCTGGAGAGCCCAACAAATAACGTCTATCTGTACCATATCTACATCATTAGTATGGACCCATCTGTTCCTCAAGATCACCAAGACATCACACTGATTCACAAAAAAAGGAGAACAAACAAAAATCCCCTTAAGATCAATGATTCTAATAAATGTTATTGTACCAAAGCCTCTCTATCAACATATTACATACAATGAAAAACTTTTTAAGTTGTAGAGACTTGATGGAAGAAACCACAAATACGAGGTAATGAGTTGAACTACATTTCATTCTCCTCCTCTTGTCTGCTACTAGGCTTGGACTGAAGATGTTTGCCATGAATCTACAAAAATGGACTCGTAGTCCAATACTTTTATTCCCTTACAGAAAGAAGCCATTTTACCAACCTAAAAAATAATCTACAGAACATAAATTGGGAAAGGTAATTCCTTGTCTAGGTAATATTTCTATCTGACCACAAGCAAAGGAAGGAGAAGAATGATTTTTCAATGAGGATTAGGGATTGGATCTGTGAGTTCACTATTATAGAGAATTTTTAAAAGAGGAAGGGCTCTTCTGTAGCAGTAGTGGTAGCAGTAATAAATAGTAGTAGTCTTAGTAACTGCTAGTTGTATAGCATTCAAGGTTTACCAAGTATTTTCAATTTGTTGGCTCTTTTGAATATAAATGAAAATTCTGTAATATGGTTAATTATTTTCAGGATAATGAAAATAAGGTATCAATGTGAGCAAAAAGCATTTTTGTATTCATAAGAGTAGGATTTTTAATTCTGTTATCATGGAGGACTCCATGTGTGGGAATTCCTTTTCCTAATCTAGACAGCAATCTGTTTATGACCAAGCAGATAGGAAGTGTTTTAGGAACTTTTTAGGAAGTCATTTAAACCACAAAGCTTCAAAAGAAAGACTTAAACATTTGTTTTCTTGACTCAAAGCCCAGAATTCCAAACATAATATCTTCATTCTTTGATTATTAAAATTTCAAAGTCCATTTGACTATATTTAAAACCTACCTGCAATGAACAACCATTGGTGTGGTGTCATGAGCTCTGCTTGCTCGAATTAACTTCACAAAATGAATTAATGGTGCACTATTTTCAGGAACTCCATGTTCAGGCCAGGCAGTAAAATTACACTGTCGCACTGTCATACAATCCCCATGCTGGAATCAAGTCAGATTAAAGAAGTGTCATAAAAGTTGTCTTAGTTTAGTCACAAAGAATGGAAATAGCAAATCTAAAAGCATTTTGTAAGTGACGCTATGGAAAGAATTCGTTTAGTTTCTATGTGAGTCTATCAGTATGACAAATATTTCATTTTATAAAAGACTCAACACCAATATAGTAAACTCTGCTTTTAATAAAGCAAGAGACTGATAAGGATGTCTACAAATAGTCGTTTCCATAGCACTTTCATTCAACTTTATTACTATTATAATAGAATTCTGGATTTGTGTTCACAAAGTTAGATTTAGCAAAAGCAATTTTACACCAAAAATGTAAGCAAATTATATACAAATGGCTTGAGAATATGCAGAGCTTTGAACATAGATATAAATGATAGAGATGGATAAAGATTATACTTATGATTTGATTAGCTTATGGAAATCCCAAGTGAAGAAATTTCCTCTAAGAATACAGAGAGGCATATTCACTGTAATTTTATACTATTTGAGGAAGTAACGAGGTGGTCAGTGGATTGAGAGCCAGACTAGGAGATTGGAGGGTCCCTAGGTTCAAATCTGACCTCAACCACTTCCTAGCTGTGTGACCATGGGCAAGTCACTTAACCCCCATTGCCTAACCCTTACCACTATTCTGCTTTGGAACCAATACACAGTATTGATTCTAAGATGGAAGGTAAGGGTTTAAAAAGCAGTATTAGAGATATACCTTGAAAATTGAGAAGCTAATTGACTTGCTGTGAGTCATACAGTTAGCATGTGTCAGAGACCAGACTTGAACCTAAGTCTTCCTGGCTTTGTGACCAGTTCTCTATCCAATTATGCCATGCTTAAACATTGAATCAGATATAGACAGACATAGATATAAATATTGATGATAAAATATATGCATATTATATAGGTATATAAATATGAACACAAACTCAGGAATGGGACCATTTTGAAATATAAAACTCTAGATTCTCTGAATATCTCTCTTTGAAAATTATAGCAACCTACGCAGGTCCCTATTTCTTTGTATATAAGATAAAAGGGTTGGTTTCACTAGATATCTCTAAGGACCATTTTCTCCCTAAATCTAATACATTTTTTAATCTTCCTACTTTTTTTCTTCCACTTCTACTTTGATAAAGGGCTCTACTACCCATTTCCTCGCTGCCATAAATATCCCTTCCTCATTTTCTCTACAGCAATTATGCTTCCATTGTCCTGTGCCTTGGGATGTTCCCTTCCAGGCATGCCTTTGCTCTCCCCATTCCTTTTCTGTCTTTTATTTTCCCTAAAGGGCTCTGATATATCAAAGACCAAGGAGTGGCCGCAAGGAAGATGCCTAGATATGGTAGACTAGAGTAGAGTGAAACTGGCATGCTTAATTTGATTCGATTACTTTAGTATATAGATCCTACACTGAAATCCTCTTTAGACACTTAATGGTGATGGGGAGATGATGTTGGGTTCTAAAGCTCATCTATCTGTGGATAAACTCTGGCACAGTCCTGTCAAGTTACAAAGTCTAAGAACCATTTGCTTTATTCATTAAGGCTAATTGCAAAAGGGAGTACCTTGGGGAATTAAGTTTAAGAACATTGATTAAGCATGTACTATGTGCTCAGGACTATGTTGGCCAGTAGAGAGAGGAAGAGAAAACAGAAATAGCTTTTGCCTTCAAATTTCTGTTCTGTAGTGAAAAACAGATTAGGTTGTAACAACTCTAGAATATTGTCTGCTGATGTACAACGGGTCATAATCTCTGTCAATTGAAGGAGTAATCATGCCCCACTCCCATGCCCAATCATATATCCTAGAAATAGGAAATAAACAGAACAAAGAAATCAGTTTTTTTCTACCATGTTTTAATGCTTAAACAAGACTCTGAGTTTTACAATTTTTAAAAAATGTTAACTGTGGTAACTCCCTCAACCAATATAGGTCACAAGCTTTCTATAATTTATAATTTTAAATTATTGCTTGAGGCTCAGAAAAATTGTCCTGAGTCATATAACTCCTGTAGAAAGGGAGATTTCATTCCAGGACTTCCTGAATTCAAGTTCATCACACTCACAACATTGAATCTCTGAAGCTTGCGTTTGTACGTATAGGAATTTACTATCATTTCATCTACTCAATACAGAATTAAACATAAGGGTTTATTGTAATCCAGGCAACAAGTACTAACTCATGTCTCTGTGTTAATGACTAGGATATTCTCTCTTCACCTGAATTTCTTAGAATTCCTTCATTTTTTCAGGTTTTAGCTTGAATGTCAGTGACTACAGGAAGCCTATCTGGATTCCTCTGATTACTAATGCCCTCTTCATCAGAAATCATTCTGTATGAAATAGACATCTAATTTCCTACATAAACTACATGTTGTTTTTACCAATAGAAAGTAATCTTGAGAGCAACCCTATTTCATTTTGGTGCCTCTAGCCTTGAGAACAGTCCTGGAACATGTTAGGTACTTAGTGAATGCTCATCAAGTTGGATTAAAGGTCAAATGACTAGTTATGGATGTAAACATGCATTTTTCTCCAAAGTTTCCCCCCCATTTCCCAACTTTAATAACTTTTCCTTATTATTTTACCCTTTCAATTTTCAGATCTCTGATGGTCCAATCAATTTGAATGTCTTCTAATACTTTGGTAATCACTATATCTCCAAAAACAGTCACTGGTTTGTTGTCTTCTGGCCAATATTGATGGCATCGGATCTGCAATGAGAAAAAATAAAAAGTCAAGAGAATAATAATCTCTCATAATGACCTCTGATTAAATCAAATGTCTTATCACTATTAAAGCACTAAAATATTCTTAGAAAAACAATTCCCACAAATAATACAATTATAAAATACACATTTTATGAAATCATTTTCAAGTAACTCACGCGTCCTTTTTCAAAACACTGTGTTAGCATCACTAAAGTTTTTGCTCTGGTTTCCCAGACCATTCGCCAGAAATCCCCTACTGTTCCAGGTAACGGTCCTTGGGTAGCAATAAATTCATTTGGACATAGGTAACCCTAGAATAATAAGAAGAAATGAATATTTATTTCATCCATCGTCAGAAAGAGCTCTATTACTTTTGTTCGCCAGAAGTCTTTATACAATTACTAGAGCCTGGTTATCTCTTCTGGCTAAATATAACTATAACTATAAATATAACTTCTGGCTAAATATAACTTACATATAAATATAACTTAGTTACCTAAAATTTCTTAGTACAAGAAAATGATGTAAGGAATAGGCTATACATACATATGTTTAACTATTTAAATATAATTTATATACTTAATGACATATTTTAAAATTATATTTATAATACATAACTTAATGATGGATGATCAGAATGCACTTAGGAGTAACCATCACTAAGAGATAACAGAGATAACATGAGTGCCTCAAGAATAGGTCATTCCAGACTAACTTCAATGTGGAATGCCATCAGCATAGTATATACCTGGATTTAAACCAAGCTTCTCATTTCCTGGAATACAGGATAGAACAATGTAAGATCATATTGTAATAGATGTTTTGGAATTGGGAGAACCACTTAATCAAAGAATAGTCACTAATTTATCTGTACTAACCAGGTGGGGATTCTCTAGAATTGTGTTTCAGAGTGCTATCCACCATTTTTGTTAATAACTTGGATGAAAGCAGCATGGCATATATAATAGCTAGAGAGCTGGCTTTGGAATTAGCAAAACTTGGGTTCAAGTCTTGCCTTTAACATTAAACCTTGACTATATTACTCTGAGCAAAAGTAATTTAACTTCTTGGTTCTCTGAGCAACTCTCTAAGATTATATATTGCAGAGAAGGTATCATCATGCAGTGGTAGAAGGAATTGCTTCATCTAAGATGATTCCTGGCATTCAGAGGTCTTAGAAATCACAGGCCCAATTCTCATTCTTATCTTGAAGGCATAGATGAGATGTTTATTAAGTTTTTTATACAAATACAGATTTTTCAGTCAATTCACATTTTCCAAAATTTCTTATCTAACCAAACAATGGAATTTTAATTTATTTACTGGAGTGCTCACATTAAGAATGAGGACATTTGAAAGCTTTATTTCAATATCATTGATTTCCTTTGTAAGTCCTTGTATTTTATCTTTTGCATTCAAAAACATTTTTCAGAGAAGGAATCAATTAGTCTCACCTGATTTCTAACGGGATCCATGGCATAAAAAAGGTTAGGAAGCCTTGTTAAAAGAGGGATTGCTCATCATTTGAAACATCGCAAACAATCTATGACATATGATTGTAATGGAAACCTATTGTACTATAAGAAATGAGAAGGGTAATGGTTTCAGAAAAAAAAACAACAACATGATAAGACCTATATGAACTAGTGCAAAACAAAGTGAGAAGAACTTGGAGATCATTGAACACGTTAATAACAATGAGGTAATGATGATCAACTGTGAAAGACTTGGCTACTCTAATCAGACAATGATCCAAGACAATTCCAGAAAAAATGGTATTTGCCCTCAGAGAGGAAGAACTGATGAATTGTGTGAAAACTGAAATATAATTTTCTCATTTTCTTTCTGTGTTGTGTGTGATATGGCAAATAGGAAAATGGGTTTTATATGATTTTACAACTAAAATTGATGTAATATTGTTTACCTTTTCAATGGGTTGGAGGAGGGGTGGGAAAGAGGGAGAGAATTTAGAATTCAAGATTTTTTAAAATGTTAAAAATAAATTATAAATAGATAAATAAGCTTTAAAATAAAAAGTCTTATTATAGAGGGATTAGTCATTGTATAAAAGATTCAGAGGGCAGATACTAGTTTCAACGCATAAAAGAGAGAAGTAACAATTATAACTCTTCAAAAAGTGCCATAGCCTGCAGTGAAGAATCATGACTATGACCTTTCTGGGGCTTTCCATGTGAATTTGGAGGTATGGAAAATTTTCACCTATGTAGTTGTCATAATATGTTGTATTATATCTTCAACTATGGGAAGGAGCAGCCATCAATTTCAGTCAGGTAGATTTTGTAAATTTCTTTGGCTAGATTTATTTTATGTATTTTGCATATTTAAACTATTCCTTTAGGGATATATCTTCATAAAATGCCCCATAGAATTCAAGAGTGTGTAATAAAAAGGGAAATGTTCCTGGGAAAGCTGATGCTAGGGTTTGTCAGGGTCCATGTGGTGAATCCGATTATTCTAAATAGCAGCCTAAAAAATTATGCCTACATTGTTGATATTTAGAGGTTTTAGAGAGGAAACCAGTTAATGGATAATTTCTGCTTCAAGTGGTCCTAAAGAGTAGTAGTATAGTTTGCTAGCTAGTTCTGGAAATCAGAAACATTTGGGTCAACTTCTTTTATGATTGTTTCATCAAATAATGAGATACTAATGTGTTTAAGTGGAGAGTCGAAAGATCTATGTCAAGTATGATGTGTGTGTGTGTGTGTGTGTGTGTGTGTGTGTGTGTGGTGGGCAGTTCTTGAAAAGATATGAGGATGTTCCCTTCATTATGTTGTCTTCCCCTAATAGAAAGTACATTCCTTGATAAAGGGGATTGGTATACTTGCCTGTTTGTCTCTCCTCAGGAATTTGCTCAGTGCCTGGTTCAGTAAATATTTAATGAAATCACTCTCTCTGTCTCTCTTTGTCTCTGTCTCTGTCTCTCAGACTACTTTTCCTGAGTTCAATTTTTGACTCAGATATTCCCTAGCTGTGTAATTCTGTGCAAATCATTTAACCCTGTTGGCCTCAGTTTCCTCATCTATAAAATGAGGAGAAGGGAATGGCAATCTACTCCAGTATCTTTGCCAAGAGGACCCAAGATGAGGTCACAAAGAGTACAACTGAACAATAATGACCCGACCACAGAACAAGTCAATGGGAAATATGACCCGATACTCAAATTCTTCCTGTATATAAGCATTTATGTTGGACTTTGGCTGGACAATTGATCCCCTTGGCACAGGGAAATATACATCCCACTTTCCCATGAAAAAACTGCCACTATTATTGTAGATCATCAGCCTTTTTCACCTTGTGGTGTTAGAGAGAAGCCTGGCATGCTGCCCAGGGTCCCACAGTCAGCATCTGTCAAAGACAGGACTTGAATCCAGTTCTTATTGACCAATGCTATCTGTTCAATATTTCATGTTATTATATCTTGCAGGAAAATCAAATATAGGCTATAGGATCAGTATGGCTCTTTATGACCCCATTTAGCATTTTCTTGACAAAGATACTAGAATGATTTGCCATTTCCTTTTCTAGTTCATTTGCAGATGAGGAAACTGAGGCAAATAGGATTAAATGACTTGTCCAGGGTCACACAGCTAGGAAGTATCTGAGGTCAGAATCAAACTCAGGAAGATGAGGTTTCCTGATTCCCAGCATGACACCTGATCCACTGTGCCACCTAGCTGTCCTAAATCCTAGGTACATGTTACATTGTTTTACAAAGTAAACATTAATTTACAAACTATATAATTTTGCAACATGAAAATCACTAGAAGTTTCCATTAATCTGTTGCTTAAAATAAATTGGCATTGGCAAAGGGCTTTAATGCCTGCCCTTTCATCCAGCCATATCACTGCTGGGTTTGTACCCCAAAGAGATAATAAGGAAAAAGACTTGTACAAAAATATTCATTGCTATGCTCTTTGTGGTGGCCAAAAATTGGAAAATGAGGGGATGCCCTTCAAATGGGGAATGGCTGAACAAATTGTGGTATATGTTGGTGATGGAATACTATTGTGCTCAAAGGAATAATAAAGTGGAGGAATTCCATGGAGACTGGAACAACCTCCAGGAATTGATGCAGAGTGAGAGGAGTAGAACCAGGAGAACAATGTACACAGAGACTGATACACTGTGGCACAATCAAATGTAATGGACTTCTCTCCTAGCAGCAATGCAATGATCCGGGACAATCTAGAGGAACTTGTGAGAAAAATGCTATCCACATCCTGAGAAAGAACTGTGGGAGCAGAAATGCATTAGAAAATATATGATTGACCATGTAGTATGATAAGGATATGATTAGGGTTTTGATGTTCAAGGATTGCGCTACTGCAAATATTAATAACTTATGTTTTGAACAATGTTTGAAATATGTTTTGAACAATGATACATGTATAACCCAGTGGAACTGCTTGTTGGCTTTGGGAGGGGGAGAAGAGAGTGGGGGAGAGGGATTATGAATCACATAACCATGGAAAATATTCTAAATAAAAATAAAAAGAAAGAAATTGGCATAAGAATGTAGATACAGTCCTAGAAACAACACACAGAGTAACTTACAGACACATAGCTGGCATTGATGTAATCAGATCCTGGTACACTGGCATCTGCTATTAGTTTTACTCTGTTGTTATTATCTATAAAAAATAAACTTTGTCAGTATTGATACATAACTGGAAATGAGAAAGGATCTAACATACTAAGAACCATTACTCAATTACAGTAATTTTTAATGCTAAAGAGCTTTGAAAGTAACATGTTTCTACAGGCTTAAACATATATGCATTCAGTTGGTTACTTAATCTGATGTGTTTCTATCACTACAGTCAAAGGGACCAGAGTGAAGTGAATAGTCCTGGACTTTTAGGAAGTCTTGAGTTCAAATTCTACCTCCAACATTTATGGACTATATGATCATGGGCAAGTTATTGTGTATCGGTTTCCTCATCCATGAAATTATATTACTAAACCTTTTAGTTCCTAACTTAAGGATGGCACAAATATTAATTCTTGTGTGCAGTATCATGTCTCAAAAGTAGTAATGCATATAAAGTGCTTTGCAAACTTAATACACCCAATAGATGTCAGCAATTATTATGATAAAGATTCCACTTGACTGAAAAAGGCCTTTTTTGGATTCTTAGATAATAAAAACATCTTAATGGATTTCTGTTTAATACTATAATTACTGAAGAGAACACATCAAGTGTCTGGAATAAAACAAGAAATTAAGCCTTCATGGTATTGGAACGCTTTCACAGACTACTGTACACTGAAATCTTGCTTTCAAGGCTATGGGAAAATATTGTGTATTTCTTTTTTTTTAAACCCTTACCTTCAATCTTGTAATCATTACTGTGTATTGGTTCCAAGGCAGAAGAGTGGTAAGGGCTAGGCAACGGGGGTCAAGTGACTTGCCCAGGGTCACACAGCTAGGAAGTATCTGAGGCCAGATTTGAATATGTGCATTTCTAAGAGCAAAGTCTTATGGTTCAGTACCTCAAAGCAAGCATGTGAATTACATATGTTTGTTCTTAGTCTAATACTCTCAGATGATTTGGGAACATCATTTCCTGAGAGGTGATTTTCCTAGGGGTTCATAATTAATGTCAGTACCCTCTTAAACAGGATAGAAATTGGGCATCAAAATTCATGTGAAAAGTGTACCCCTAAATAATATGCTTGGGGTCAGTTTGGGAGGGAAAAAGTAATATTAATTGGTGGCAATATGATATTTTAGAAGGAGAAAGAATTTTTATTAGCACTTGAGGGAAGAATAAATTTAATGAGCCTGTCATGTATAGTGTGATGCCTTACAGAGATATGCAAATGTAATCAAAATGAAGAAGAGAGAACATTTGAGAAACCTGTTTTTGAACCTTGGGACTGCACCAACAGGGCAAATAAACAACTTTTCAGTTGAAGGTCAGGAGCTGTAGATGGAACGAACCTTTACTCTTTCATTTAAATAGGCACTTATATTGTTTTCATTTTATAACTAATATCATGGGATCACACTTAGAGAGTTAGAAGGGAAATTAGAGAACATTGAAGTGAAAATAAAGCAGACACTATTCCTAGGGTTTCTCTCAATGTAGGGAAGCACCTTCTTGGAAACTTATCTTACAGAGTTTCCTGATTATGTTAAAATTCAGTAACCTCAATAGGAATGCCATTAATATATGTGAGAGATTGTAGTAGAACTCAGTCAGATTTTGAAGACTAAAAAGCTCATTCTCTGACTACAATGCCATAGTTCCTTCTCAGAATAAATGGTAATTTAAAAAAATGAATGTAACTTCAGCAGTGTTTGGGTTACTTCAACAAAGTGGCTTACTCCCTTTGGCCTGCAAGAATTATCCTCCCCTTCCATGAACTAATTTGCTACTCTGAAATCTAAAACCTGATTCTCCAGTTCCACAGACTAGTATTTCAGCTCCATAGACTCTTATATATTTCAGCAGCTACTTACGCACAAACGTCACTTTGGCCGCTGTCTCTAAGAAGAAAGTGAAAAGACTAAAAGGCTCTCCTTTACAGGGATTACACTGCTTTCTACCATTAGCATGGACGTAGAAAGCATAACTATAATTTTTGAGAACATACAAAGCAACATGAAGATCTCAGGGGGTACAAGCGGAGCTTTTGTCACTTCCACTGCTGGAAGGCAACAATAACAATGATAATAATTACTACCAATGAGACTGTGCTTTAAGGCTTTCAGTTCTCTACAAATATTATCTCATTTTACATCACAATAATCCTGGGATATAGCGACTTTTATTATTCCTATTTTATGGTTGAGGCAGAGCCTTCTGAATATGAATTTGGGTTTTCCTAAGTCCATTGTATCACCTAGCTGAGTTTTAGGGCACTCAGAAGAGAAGGGTGGATTTGAAAAGTGAGCATTTGCCAAAGAAGATAGAATCTAAGAATAGGATTTATATTTCTGACCAGCGACTTGAAGTATAAAAATGACTGACCAAGGATGGAGTTCATGTAACAAGAGCCAGTTAAACAAATACATAAACAAGCAAATCATTTATTGTGATTCTAGAACATCTGATCAAGTGACACTTAAACAGAAACTTGTTGAATGACTGGACTCAAGATAGCGTCATGATGAGTCAATACCACTTTGTCCCCAGTGGTTGTGCTTTTTGCCCTCTGCTACTTAACATTTTTATCTACACCTTGAATGGATCAAATATTATTCCAAATAACATGAAATGAGGAAGAATTACAGATTTGGATCTGGAGAGGACACCAGAGATCATCTAGTCTGATCCTTTCATTTTACAGATCAAAAAACTAAGATCTGGAGGTTAAATGACTTGCCCAGAGTCAAATAGGTAGCAAGCAGATGAGTCATCATTTGAGCACATCTCCTGATTTATGATTCACTACTTTTTCCACTATACCATATTGTGACTAGAGAAATTTTGGGGAATCATGGAGGGGAGCTGAAGGAATTTGGACTTGATGATGAACTCAGTGAAGGAGTTTAAATCATAACACAATAAATTGTGATTGGCTTATTTGGGGGATGTAGTGAGATAGTGGAAATATCACAAGGTTTCAAGTAATAGGATAAAGGTGTGATTTCTGGCCATATAACCTTGGGTAATCTATATTTCTCAGGTAATAACCTCTTCATTTAATAGATGAGTAAACTGAAGCATAGATAGGAATAGTGACTAGCCAAGATTAGTAAGTATCTGACTTAAGATTCAAATTTAGCTTTTTGGATTCAACGTTTAGTGTGCTTTCTACTAAGTCCCTCTCAGAAGATAAAATGCGACAAGAATGGGAACCAGATCTGTGATTCCCTTGGAATAAGGAACTCTCAGGGGAGGAAACTATCTCTACTGGTACAAGTTAGCACTTTCTCTGCAATCCATATTCTTTAGAACATTGAGGTGTCAAGTGATTTGTCCAAGGTGTTAGCCAACATATGTCATATTCAGGATTTGCATCCCTGTTTTCCTGATTCCTAAGCTAATTCTTCATCCATTATTTTATCCTGTCTCTCATGAAAGGAAAGGACATATGTAGTTCCCCTTGCAAACCATGTAGTGCTACCAGAATTTAACACAGGAATAACTGTCTAGTCAAACTGATATGCATAAATATTCTCCCTGGAGGGGTGGGTGAACCCACTGGTGCCAGGGGATTAAGAGGCCATGGGATGGCTTCTGTTGGGTATCAGTGATTAGAGGTGTCCCTAAAATTAATAGCAAGGGCTTTGGGGAAAGATGGACTCATTTTGGAGGAGCCACCCTTCTGTATTGAACTATAAGAGGCTGAGATTGCTCTGGTTGTTTTCTTCTTCTGATCACATCCTAGTCAGAGGACCCTCCAGAGAGCAATAAAGTAGGTTTATTTGGGGAAACATACTCTTGTTCACCTTCTTCTCCATATATACCTTATCCTCTATTAATATCTACCTTTGGACTGAAACACATGGGGATTACATCAATGAACTATACATTTCCTGAGACAGTAACCATGGGCTAGAGACTTATCAATAGGCTTTCTATGTCCAGGAGATGGCAGCAATTGGGGCAACTACAGAAGCAACAGGCAGGGCTAGACATCTTGCCTATGTGCCATGAGAGAAAAGGTCCTGGAAAGTGTTCCTAACTCCTAACATTCTTTTCAGAAGGTGGATTTTCCCTTCATAGGCAATATGATAACACAATTTAGCTTTCTACCTGAAAGGGTAGATTTCTGGGCCAGTGTTAGACTGGGGGATTGCTTTGAGGGTAGCCCAAAGTTTGAGGAGTCAGAGATAGGATTTTATAATCAAAATAAGGATAGTTCTTGAATAGCATAACTCTTGAAGAAAGGAGAAGAATGGCCCTTAGCTAGAGAAGCAGCAAAGGTTAAAAAAATGTCAGGTAGAGAGAGGGTGATGGAGAGAAAGGGAAAAAAGTCCTAGACCTTGCTATCATTTACTATTATAGTGAGTTATTGGAGAGTCTGTGTTTAATGGGAAAGAGACTGGCTGCCTAACAACTCCAAATTATTTGTCTAGGCAAAGAAGAAGTCCAAATAACAGTAGAAAAATATGAATCCTGGAAGATTTCATATAGTCCTTTTAAAAATCTAGGAATTCACCAGAATGTCATCATGTTATTCTGATGGCAACTATGAGTTCAATTCCTTCCAAAAACGACTCTTATGGGAGATTCATGACTTTTCTGCTTCTACTGATTCATACACTCTTGTAAGTCTCTTACTGGTTTGTGTTTTCTGTGAGGGAAAATAAAGACTGTCCTTTATCCATGTTCATTTATTACCTTGAATGCTTATATTGGATCTGAGGATCATTTGACCCACATCTATGGAAAGAGACTCATCATAATTTGAAGATTTTCCCAGAAAGGTAGAGAAGAAGGAAAAGAGAGAGAGAGAGAGAGAGAGAGAGAGAGAGAGAGAGAGAGAGAGAGAGAGAGAGAGAGAGAGAGAATATTTAGATGTCTCATGTGAGTGGAGAGTGAACTGTCTTTCAATAAGAGAAGAATAGGATTGGCAAGGGGCAGCAAGCAAAGTTCAGTCCATCTTGAAGCAAATAGAGTATACATAGTTCTATTGCCAAACTTTTGTCATAAGGGGAGTGGGAGGCTCACATTTTTAAGTAAATCTATGAAGGTGTTATCTTAGGTAGGTTTATAAGTAAGAGAAAGTTAGGCTACTTATTTCCAAATTAAGAGTATTATGAGCTTGTGGATTGTTCTTGTTCATCTTGAAAACCAAGCAAGGATTTTAAAGATAACTATAAAATCTGACATTATTTAGTAGATCATTCTTTTTACTGAATAGCTATAATATATAGTTTATAAATCAAATGTGATAACAAATCCTTAATTGGGAATTCAAGGGAAAACATTGCTTTTTTTCCCTTTGAAAATCAGTCAGAAAGAGATTAGACCTGCTATTCTCTGAGGGAAACATAAGTTTTAGAAATTTTCCATGTTTTTACTTACAACTAGATGATTCAGAGAATAGAGGAGTGGATCTGGAGTCAAGAAGCCCTGAGTTCAAATTCTGTCTCACATTAACTATGTAGTCCTAGTCAAGTGACTTAACCTTTTGTGCTAAAATTCTTCATCTGTAAAAGTAGGGAAGAATAACAGTACTTTCTTTCTAGGGTTTTTGTGAGAATAAAATGAGATATTTATAAGGAATTTGTATACTACAAAGCATGATATAAATGTTAGATATTTTTATTGTTGCTATTATAATAATAATAATTATTATTGTTATAATGCCTAATGGATCAGCAGGGACTAAAGAGTGTATGTTAAACAGAGACGAAGTACTCTGGAAAGACTGAAGAACTTTGTAATATATATATTGCTTCTTCTAATACTTGACAACCTTTAAAATGATATATTCAATTATGTTCATTTGCAACATACTTTTTTTATCTTACTCAATAGATATTTCATCTAATATCACTTTATCTTTTCTTACCTGGGGATTCTACTCATCATTCTATCACTGGATGTTCTGAAGAAGTCATTGAGCCTCAATACTATACCCTTACTAATTATAACTCATAATAAACACAATAGCTCCCAGTTTAATAGCACTTCAAGGTATGCTATATATTTTCCTCACCACATTCCTATATTGTAGGCCATTAAAATCTTATTATCCCATTTTATAGGTCATTAAACTAAGGCTTAGAGAGACTATATTATGGAAATAGATAATAGTTGGAGGAAAGACTTTACATTTTTGATTTTGTGTTAAAATTTGATTCTAACATCTCAAAACCATAATATTAACATGTTGCATTAAATATTATGAATGTCCAAGTTATTCCTATGTCCATATCAAGTCTATTCTTATAAAACTGGTTTTATTATTTTAAGGCTATAACAGTATGTGAACACCAGGCAAATTACTTCTTCAAGTGAGGAAATTATTACTAGTGGCCTATATAGGGAAAAATAATAGAGCTTTCAAATAAATTAACTTTGAACTAGGTAGTTGTATAAACATGAGGTTAATAATCTCATTTTTCTTTGCAGTATCCCAGCCAAGAGAGAAGAAAGATGATATTAACAATAACAAAGCAACCTATATTTGATTCTTTCTCCCAATTTGTATTCTATGGACCAGTATCATTAAAATAATTTAGGTACACTTAAAATATAGAAAATATTTTAAAATAATTATTTGCTTTTACCATTCACTTTACTAAGTAAATTAAGATAGTTCTTCTGAATAAAATGAAAAATTTCCAAGCTTCACAAATAGGATTTTATGATTTGTACTTTACATTAGAGAATCTTTGACTAGAAACAGCTGTTATGAAGTTAATATCAGAGAATATAGCTATTATTAACTGAGGAATGTTCTGTTCTCCTTTCCACATCATTGCTAATTCTTAAAACAATAATGGAATTTCTTGTGTTATTAAGTGAAAAATGAAGATGTGTTGACTAGAGAACTACAAACCGCTGTCTCCTTTGATAAAAATCTTTCCTGGCTTTTTAAGTCCTTATACACTCTGATCTTCAATAAAAAAATCATGCGACACATATTAGAAAATCTATAGGAAAACAGTGCTATAATCCTAGGGGAAACCAATATGCAAACATGTCACATGAATTTTAATCTCAAGAAGGAAAAACATCAGCCTACAACCTCTTTTCGTTTGGAGAAAAATGTCTGGAAAAGAATGTTAAAGACGTTAGTTTCTTGGGGTCAATTACAAGGCTAAGAAACTACTACTTCTATAGTTTCTTGCACCTGCATAATAAATGTTCACGATGAACCAGTTGAAAATCATTTCAGTATATTAACTTTCACTTTAAAAAGATAGAAGTCAAAGATACGCCATTTAAAATCATTGATGGCGAAACATACTATTGCCAAATAAATAGCTCTCAAAGCACATATAACAAATCAACATGTATTAAGGAGAATGCTCAGAAAATTTACCTGAATTCTACAGTAGCCCTGTTTTAAAAACTGTTTAGGAGTAGCAAGGTAGCACAGTGGATAGAGCACTAGGACTGGAGTTTGCATAGATTTGGGTTCAAATGTGACCTCACATATCTACTTCCCACCTGTGTGACTCTGGACAGGTGAATTAACCTCCATTGCGTAGCCCTTGCTGCTCTTCTGTCTTAAAATTAATACTAAGACAGGAGGTTAGGGTTGTTTTATTATTTTTTTAAGAATATTTTAGAACAAAATTCAGGAACTTAACAAATGCACCTACATGGTTTTATGTTTGGGAAGCGGTTTTTTGCCCTGTTCCAAGGCAGGTCAGCATCAGTAGAAGAAAGATCCTGGAGGAATTTAGGGAGCTCCTGTAGAATATAATGATTACAAGTTTTTATTGATTTCATGAATGAATAAACAAGAAAACATCAAATACTTACCTGGTATCGGCTCACATTTTAAGTGGCATTTCTATAACGCTCTCTTTACAACCAAAGGACCTCATGTTCTCACTCTCTACTCCTGAAAGCATCCCCTAAAGATGCCTTCTTCCCTATTAACCCAAGTCACATTGTTAGTGGCAGAGACAAAGATGCAGTGATCACTGTCAGGTTGAACAATCTGAGCTTATGTGAACTTTCACCTTAACAATCATGGCTAAAGTCTGGCTAGCACTTTCTGGGAGCTTGTTTGGAGTCTCCATGAAGCCAAGTGATGAGGTACGTGTGTTAGCAAGTCCCACTTCATTGTGAATAATGTGCTTTTCCACTCTTATAGCTGCAAAGAGCCTTATTCCAGAGCCTGGTGATTACGAAGTATTTTATCAGATAAGAGACAAGCGACAATTATTTAAAACTCGAATGTCCACTCAGTGGGAGGGAAGGTAGTTGGTGATTTATTTTTGTTTTTTCTCCCAAGGCAGTCTGATTTCATGCCTGTTTGGTGGTAATACCATTGGTCAGTTAGAGAAGATGGCAAAGGTCACAGAGATTTTTTTTTTTGAGTTGCTGTTCAACAGGAGTTGCTGTGAAATGGTAAGTTTTTTAATCATTTCAGCAATGTTGACTTGGGATTGCAATTTTAATAATGGTTTTTGGGGAAAAAAAAGTGATGACAATTTATCAGGACCTTGTTTACTAAGTTTAACATAAAGACCTGAGAAAAGAAAGGTATCCAAAACTATAATTTATATGAAACAAGGCATTCTTTTCATAATTGAAAAGTAAGGAATATTTAAGAATTTTCAGACTTGCCACATGCCAAACCTACTGAACATTTTATGATTAACTGAGGCCATTGATGCACTTTCTTCTAATACAGATTTTTTTAATTTTGAAAATTTAATTTAATTAATTAATTTAGAATATTTTTACATGGTTACAAGATTCATGTTCTTTCCCTCCCTTCCTCCCCACCTCCTGTAGCTGACATGCAATTACACTGGGTCTTGCATGTGTCATTGATCAAGACCTGTTTCCATATTATTGATATTTGCAATAGGATGATCACTTAGAGTCTATATCCCCAATCATATCCCCATTGACCCATGTGATCAAGCAGTTGTTTTTCTTCTAATACAGATTTTTTAAAATGCTTCCAATGGAACAGTTTAAGTATCACAATCTTAAATTGATTGACTTAGGATTTTTTTGTCCTTTCTCATCATTATCATTAATTATCATTTATATTCACAAATCTTCCCTTCCTTGATCTTATACTAATATTCATTCATTCTTTCTTTCATTTATTCATTTGGCACTTATTGAGTTCCTACTGTGTATAAATAAGGATTAAGAAAGTAAAAAGAAGAGATGGGAAGTCCTAGCTTCAAATCTGGCCTCAGACACTTCCCAGCTGTGTGATCCTGGGCAAGTCACTCAACCACCATTGCCTAGCCCTTACCACTCTTCTGCCTTGGAACCAATACACAGTATTGATTCCAAGATGGAAGGAAAGGGTTTAAAAAAATAAAATAAAATAAAAAAGAAAGTAAAAAGAAAACATGTTTTTTGGGTGAATCTTAGATTCTAGTAGAAATGATAAGCATTCTATGAACAACTAAAGTACAAGACAAATTGTGTTACTTTTAGAGAGTAAAAGAGCAAATAAAAACCAAAGTATTTTGATACTTCAAAAATTGGAGATCTTACTTCTGGCTTAAAGGATCAGGGAAACATCATCAATTTGAACTAAGTTTTGCAGGATGGGTTCAGCAGGTAAAAATGGTGTAGGGAAATGAATGGGCAAAGAAAGAAGTTAGGAAACTGCAAGACGTAATATGGGTTCATCAAAGTTTTTAGGATAATTAAAATTTAAAGATAGATTGAAGTCATATTGTATGGGGACATGATTTCCAAGACTGAAATTTGACTTTTATTTATTAGAGAAATATGGGCCCATTGAATACTTTGTGGGCAGAGGTGTGCAATGATGATGTCTACCATAATAACTCACAGATATTTCGTACATTGGATGAATAAAACATTAGCCTTACAATACCCCCCAATAAGGCATGTCATTCTAGTATTATTCATCCCATTTTATAGATGAGGAAATTGAGTCTAAGAGCCATGCATTGTTTTATCCATGTTCAGATAACTGGTAAGTATCAGAGCTAGGAATTGAATCCAGATCTACTGAAAATAATTTTAGTGGTGGGGGTGGTTTCATAGCATCAGTTTTATTTATTTATGGAAAGATTATCTTGAAAATGGTGTGAAGGAAAAAAAGAGAGAAATGAAGCAGGTAGTCTAGTTAGGAAGATATCTTTATGGTCCTAGCATGATGTAATAACGTGAAGGAGGCAGTGAAAATGAAAGAAAGATTTAAGAAATATCATGACATTAAATAAAAGACTTAGAAATTAATTGGATTTAAGAAATAAGGATAGGAGTCAAAGACAATTCTAGGATTTGGGAGGAATTTCCTAGTAGAGATGAAGTAGGTAGCTCAGGAGAGATCATCTTTAGAGACATAGCCATGGCAGGTGAAGGGAATGCCAAGGAAGGAAATATAATGTATTGTGAAAACTTTAGTGTAGTTTTAAGTTAATAAAGATTGAAATTACACTAAGAATTTTGGGGCACACTGTATATAGTGCAAACCTTAAAATTTCTTAGACTTATAAATGTTGGAAATTTCACCATTGGGAAATTTAATACTTGAAAAATTTCCTACTGATAGTCTATTGGAATGTGAACCCCCTTGGCATGGGAGGGTCCTTCTCCTCCCTACTTAAGATTACTTTAGGACAGAAACCTTTTGCTGAACAATGGAAAGGGCTTTGACCTATGCTTAAGCATAGAACAGGAAGTTCTTTGAGTCATGATTGATTTTAGAATTGATACAATGGAGATACTTGGAATGACAGAACCAGGTCTTGGAACTTCCAATCTCCACCCTGCTCAGGGTAACAGGATTTAGGAAGGGCTGCAGCAAAGGATCAAGATTTAATTATTTGAGAATATGACCTTCAACAGACATGTGCAAAGCCACAGTCCTCTGGGCGGTCCTGGGTTAAGCTAGAGCCACCATTGGCACAGGGAAGACATGGAAAGTGATTGGTAGATGTGAGAACTGAGGGGAGGGAACTTGGATGTTTTCCTTAAAGATAGCAGGGTCTGAGGACTGGGGGGTGGTTGGAGAGGTTTTGCTCTGAGAGCTTGTGCTCTGAGAAGCTTGCTCTGAAGGAAGCTGGAGGTGGAGGCCCCTGAGACTGTTTCTCCATTTTGGTCACGTGAGTGATAGAGACTGATCTCTTTTCTTTGCCCCAGCTATCTAAGGGCTTGGGCCTTTTGGCCCAGCCTAAACAGAGGGGGTATTTAAGCCCTATTCCCTTCTCTCCCCTTTCTCTCTCTCTCTCTCTTTATCTCTAATACCTTTCTTCCTCCTGTTTGTAATTAAAAACTCCATAAAAGGTTGACTGCTGACTTGAGTTTCATTTAGGAATTACATAGCTGAATTCCTTGGCGACCTTAAATTAATATATATCAGTCTTTAAAGTGATTTCCTTGTCACAATAGGGAAAGAAGAGGACTAGAGGTAGGTCCTTGTGGGGATGCCAACACATTGTGGTGTCAGAATAAAGATAGACTAGCCAAGGAGATATTGAAAGAATAGTCAGTGAGGTAGGAGAAGAATAAGAAAGTACATTTGTATAGATGTCAGTGGAAAAAATCAACTAATAGGCAATTATAGTGTCAAATGCCACAAAAAGATTAGAACTGTGTGTGTGCGTGTGTGTAGGGGTGGAATTTTGAACCTTGAAATTAGTGGAGTGTGAGTAAGCTTTGCCATTCCACTTTAAATAGAACAGTCAACTCACATGAGACATGTGGAGAAACTGAAAAAAAGAAAAAAGGAAACATTGAGGTGAAGAGTCATTGAGGGTAGGTAATCTTTGGTTTGGTCATTGAAAGTAAGATACGGGAGGTAGAAGGTTGGAAAAAAGAAGAAGAAAAGGTTGACTTTCCCCCCTGTTGTTTCTATTCTCTTAGGATTTGGAATATCTGCCTCTTTGAAAGACCTACTTCTAACAAGCGGGAAGAAAAGGATTCAGATAAAGCAATCATTCTGAATTTCCCATTTGTGTTTTGCCAGAATCCAAAATATGGCCAAAAAAAATCAATGATGAAACAAAATAAAGGGGAAAAAATTGAAAAAAATATTTGAGCAATAACAGCAGTGCCAGCCCAGCATATTAAAAAATACTAAAAAAAAACCCTAAATAACCATGAAAAATAGAAAATGGACAAAATAGCTTAATTTCCACTACCATTATTTATCAGAAAAGATCAACTAATATAAAATGGTCTACACCAAAGGGGATGAAAATATTCCAGGTGATGCCATCATTTGGAAATGATACTTTACTCCCAAAGGTTGTACCTACAGAGGAAAAACTATTGCAGATTCTACTAAAATGGAAAGTCTAGTTTTAAGGTGAGTAGTAAGAGATTGGTTGTGTTATTTTTTTGCCCAGGGACTGGTTTAGCTAATTGTGGAGAGACTTATCAAATGACCCTGGCAATCCATGAGAGATATGATAATATAAAATAACCATCAGACTTGTATGGGTCCCTCCTGCTTTATAATGGTAGCAAATGTTGCAAGAAATTGAGTCAGAAGGTGCTAAGAATCACACAGTTTTTAGATTAATCAATAATTAAACTATTCTTCAAATGCAGGTCTGGCCATATCAATTCTTTGCTCAGTAAACTCCAGTGTTTTCTTTTTATATTTGGGATTATGACAAAATTTTCAGTTTGTCATTCAATAGCCTCCCCAATCTTGACCCCAGTCTATCTTTTCCAGGGTGATTAAATATTGTTGCTGTTGAATCATTTTAGTCATGTCTTATTCTTCATGACCCCATTTAGGATTTTCTTGGCAAAGAAACTGTAGTCATTTACCATTTCCTTCTCCAGTTCATTTTACAGATGAGAAAACTGAGGCAAAAATGGTTGGCTGACTTGGTAAAGGTTATACAATTAGTAAATGTCTAAAGACTGATTTGAACACAGTTCTTCCTCACCTCAGGCCAAGAACTTGATCTGCTGCACCACCCACCTTCTCCATTACAAGAACTTAATAAATACTTGTAGATGAATGCATCTCCCTGGTTTTTTGTAAGATCCTTTAGGTAAGGAATTGCCTCACTTTTTTATTATCCTTAATAATAACAATAGCTAAATTTTATATAGAACATAATGATTTTTCAATGGGCTATACATGTTATCTAGACTTCTATAACAGATGATTAGTTGATTAATTGATTAGTGATATTCTTAATATTCAATCTTTGCCCAAAAAGTAACGGTTATGAAGAAAGTGCAGCTAAATGGCACAAAAATTCCCCTTAGAGAGGTGGGATTAAGTTGGTTCATTGTATGCCCAAAGGCAATATGAAACCACCTTGGCTTGGTCTTCTTGGTCTTCTAAATTTACATTCTTCATGATGAGGTTAAGAAGAGAGAACAATGTGGCATTCATAGTCTATATACCAATGTCCTTTGCAGGGAACAAAGGAATTCATATATATATATATTTATGGAAAACTTTAAAAATTCTTCAAATTAGGTCAACATATATTTTTGACATTTAATAATCTCAGTGGGAGGACAAACAGGGAGTGCAATGAAAACTGTGATAAAGTAATAAGGTACAGAATGAAGAAACGAAAGACGTTAAAAGGTCATAATTACCCCAAACCTACATTATTCTTCAAGAAGTCAGAAGGTTCTAGACATGGCTAGCATTCAATATCACAATAATTAATTTGAATATATCTTTGGATCTCTAATTTCAAACCATCGAAAACTCAAGAGGTCATTGAATCTATGTTCCTCAGTGTATAGATGAAGAAAGAGAGGTTCTTTGAAATGGCCATTTGGCAAAGATCATGCAGATAATAACAGACAATTTGAAGTCAGCTCCCTTGTTTCTGCTTTATCTTCAATTTAATGCTTTATGCTTCCTGTGTTGCATCCATTAAAGCATACTGCCTCTCTTAACAAGTAGGAAAGACAAGGATTCAGTTAGAGTGGTCATTCTGAATTGACTACTTGTGTATTGTCAGTCTCCCAAAGAGGGTTATAAATCAAATATAAAAGATAAAGAAAATACAAAATAATGGTTAAAGTTGAGAAGATAAGCTTGTGCAATTATAGCAGTTATAACCCAACATATTTTAAAAAACACCTAAAAACTAATACCTTTAGGAAATCAGAAAATAATTTAATTTTCATTACCATTATTTATTAGATTTATTATTTATTAGATTATTAAATTTACCCAATTTGAAATGATCCCCACCAAGGAAGATGAAAAAATTCCAGATGATGCCTTAAATAACAAGCCCTTAAATCTCCTTACCAAGTGAAGAGAGATGGAAGTCAAGGAAAAACTGATGTTTAAAAATAAGCTCTTTTGAAAAAAAAGAAGAGAACTGATGTAGCATTTTGAGTAGTATCAGTGTAAAACACATACATACCTACAAACTGAAAAACAAAGTCTATGGAGAGTTTTGTGTGAGAGCCAGATCACCTCAAGAACATTCGTTCATAGATAAAACTATAAAGAGGGGAATTTCCATAGTGAAGCATCCTGTGTGGTCACAAATCCATGGAATATTTGCAGAATTAAAATTATAGGTGACCTAAAGAATGGTACACGTTGGATTTAAGTAGGTTGTTTCACATTGTGAATCATGATTTATGGGTGAGAAATAGAGTAAAAGTAGTAAAAAAATAGAGTAAAAAAAGAGCAAAAAAAGCAATGAGTCTGGTATAGAATATGAATGAAAGAGGATTGTCTTCACACTAGTTATTACATAGCTCGGTGGCAGAGTGGATAGAGTACGGAACCTGGATATTTACTAGCTATGTGATCAGGCAAATCATTTAACTTCTGCTTGTCTTGGTTTCCCCAATGGTAAAATGAAGATACTGATAGTATCTTTACCTTTCAGGTTATTGTGACTGTCAAATGATTTATATTTTTTATAAAGCCTTTAGTCCAATAACTAGCACACAGTGGTTGATTAATAAATACTTATTTCCTTCCTACATTGGTAACAATGAGATATTAAAAGGACAACAGGAGAGCTTTAGCATTATAGGTAGATGTCATATGGTTCAACATCAGAAATCAATGTATTTTTTTTTAACCTTTACCTTCTGTTGTATCTATTCTAAGGCAGAAGATTGATAAGGGCTAGGCAGTTGGGGTTAAGTAACTTGATGAGAGTTAGATTTGAACTCCGGTCCTTCTGATTCCAGGTCTGATGCTCTATCCATTGTGCTACCTAGCTGCCCCCACCAGTATGGTTTCATAGAAATTGCATTAAGAAAGATGTATTTCCATTTATGATGCTGGCATACACTAAGCCTTGTTGCTTAAACTTTCTCCATATATTGTATTCTCCATTAGATTGTAAATTCCTTAAAGTCAGGAACCTCACTTTTCAATTTGCATCCCTGGTACTTAGCAAAATGTTTTACATATAGTAAATGCTTAATAAATCATCCTTTCTCCCCAAACAAAAACCCTTTCCTTCCACCTTAGAATCAATATTGGGCATTGGTTCCAAGGCAGAAAAGTATTAAGGGCTAGGCAATAGGAGTTAAGTGACTTGCCCAGGGTTACACAGCTAGAAAGTGTCTGAAGTCAGATTTTTTTTAATTGTACAATCTATTTCTTTCATTAGCTGATGTGTGGACCCAGAGTACCATCACAGAATGTTTCATTGTCCTAAAACATCATTGGATTAAAAGAAATTTTAATAGAGGAACACAGTGCTGTCCTGAGAAACTTTCAAAGGGAAATACCTCCTGTCTCCAGGTCTGCCTCTCAATCCACTGAGACACCTTGCTACCCTCAATAATTGTATTCTTAATTAACTAGTTAATTCATCCTCTGGTGAATTTGCAGACAGACAAAGGCAATACTGACATCAAAAAATGATAAGGCCTGGAGATGTTTTCATTGGCCATAGAAAGAGACCCATGAGTAATAATCCTTAGTAGTCATCTTATCTAATCCCCCTCATTTTATAGTTGAATGAATGGAGGACCAGAAAGTTATGAGATTTAAGGTTCCACTCGGAGTGACAGTCCTGGAATATGTGGCAGTACTAATGTTGCTGCATATAAGTACTCACAAGTGCCAAAGTATTTAGAGCACCTCTTTTCATGGGAGCAAAGTATTGAAAATTTAGGGGATGCATGTCCACTGGTGAATGGCTGAACATGTGGTATATGATTGTGATGGAATACCAACCACTGTGCTATAAGAAATGATGAGCAGAATGGTTTCAAAATACCTGTGATAAGTTATATGAACAGATGCAAAGCAAAGTGACAGAACAGAACAGAACCAGAAGAGTATCATACACAGTAGCAACTTAATGAAATGATCTAAGATAATTCCAAAGGACCCACGATGAACAATGCTGCCCACTTCCAGAGAGAGAACTAATGAACTGAGTATAAATAAATATTTTTCCTTCCTTCCTTTTTAAAAAACCCTTACTTTCTGTCTTAGAATCAATCCTGTGTATTGGTTCCAATGCACAAGAGCAGTAAGGGCTAGGCAATTGACTTGCCCAGGATCACATGGCTAGGGAGTGTCTGAGACCAGATTTGGACCCAGGACCTCCTGTCTATAGGTCTGGCTCTCAATCCACTGAGCTACCCAGCTGCACACTTTATTTTTCTTGTTTTGTTGTGTGTGTCTTCTTTTGCCTAGTTCTAATATGGAAACATGTTTGCATGATTTTACATGTATTATCAATATCATATTGTTTGCCTTCTTAAGAGTGGAGGAGGGAAGAAAATTTAGAACTCTTTTGAAAAATTGTTAAAAATTTGTTTATAATCATTGGGATATGCTTAATGGAATAAAAATGTCTCTTTAAAAAGCCTTGTATAAATTGATACAAAAGTGAAGTGAACAGAACTAAGAGAGCAATTTATACATTAACAAACATATTGTAAAATAATCAACTTTTAAAGACAGGAACTCTGATTAACACAATGACCAACTATAATTGCAAGGGTATCATGGTGAAACATGCCATCTACCTCCACGTAGAGAATTGGATTCTGACCTCAGCTTGAAACTTATTTTCTTGTCTCTGTCTCTACCTCTGCCACTCTGTCTCTCTGTCTCTGTCTGTTTCTCTATCTTTGTCTGTCTCTCTGTCTCTGTCTCTCTGTTTCTCACTCTGTCTCTGTTTCTCTCTATCTCTGTCTCAGTCTCTGTCTGTCTCTCACTGTCTTTCTGTCTCTCTGTTTCTATATCTGTCTGCCTCTCTGTCTCTCTGTCTCTGTCTGTCTGTCTCTCTCCTTTCTTCCTATCTGCCTAATGTGAGAATTTATTTGTATCACTATACCTATTTATACTGTTCTTCATTTTTCTCGTCTTCTGAATGAAAGGGGGAGGGAGGAAGAAGAGAGAGAACGTAAAATTGAAAATTAAATAAAATTTTAAAAAACACTGAAGAGGAAAGCTAGTTGAATGATTTCTCTAAACTGAATTTATGGAGAGAATATAGAAAAAATAGTAAGAAGGTGTATGGAAGAGTTGAGATGTTCACTGATAGAGAAAAAGTGATGTCAGTAAAATCACAGATCAATTAATATACTAAGGTCTATTATTCTCACAATAACTTGGGCAATAGGATATCAAATACCATCATGTTGGTCTTGTAAATGGAGACCCTGAAGGACAGAGAAAGAGGGACCTGGAGCAAAGTAAGACATTAACAACTGCTTGTTGATTGCCTGCCTGCCTGAATTGTTCTTTTAGGTAGAAAATAGGTCTGAATTCTGAACACACAGCTTATCAGGCTGATTAAACCCAATTAAGTCAAATTAATATGTAAGATAATTTAATGTTCCTATGCTGACTTCTAACCATTCGATCCCCAAAGAAGATTTGTGGCAAATTAGATTTGTGGCAAACTTGTGAATGTAGAATAAATTTGGTTAATTATGATTTGTTTTGAGAAGGGATTGGTTTCCACCATTTTTGTCAAACAGGTTTATGGCTATGTCCTGATTAGTGCAAATAATGAATCCCTGAGTTTTGTGAAGCAGTCAATAATTCAAATTTTTCTTGAATATTTCCATTGCACTGGAACCAGTTACCATATTTTTACCTAATTATAACTTGAAATAGTACAATTTCAAATACACAGGGGTCACCTCATAGGAATTGTTATATGTACAAATTGGTACCTAATTATATAAATGCAATTCAATTGCTCAACATGATATGACCTCCTTATATCATATATGATCAATAAAACTATTAAATAAATTCATTATAATGAGAAAGTTTGGTTGTCTGTAATATCATTTTAGGTTCATGAATGTCTTTAATATGTTATTTTAAAAAGGAAGGCAATATAAAACTGCATTAATATAATTCAATTTTGTGTGCCACAAAATTTGTAACATAATTAAGAATGGTATCATTTATAAAAAATATAACAAATAAGGGATCATTTAAAAGAGGTCAATGTTGTGTACTTGTTTATCTTATAAAATCTGTGAAAATAAATGCTTGCTAAGAATTTAGAAATAAACCTTGCAAGTACATCATATCAGTGACCTACTCCAAGAAAATGTTTTGAAACATATAGTCCTTTAAAAAATAAGGTAAAACTAGAAACTTTCCCAATATGAAACACAAAATGTAAAACTTTATGGCGAGGTAATTTTTCCATCTACTCAGTCATGCATAATTTAATTATAATCGCTCCTGTTCTAGTGAAATTATACTTCTGCTCTTTAAAGAAAAAACGTCTTTCCTCCATTACTGCTCGGAAGAATTTTATGGTACCATTGGTTTTATTAAGTCCAGACCAATATTACTTAACTAGCATAACCAAAAAGCTGTAGGAAACATCATTAATCTTCTCACATTTTTGTTATTATTCCCTGAGAGACTGAAATATTATAATCTAGTCTATATAAGTACTTTGGTTCATATTTTCATAAGTTCAAACATCTGATAAATCAAAAATGAAGTTTTAGGGGAATGGATTGGAAAATTATTTCTGTCATATAAAACAAGCATGTATGTTAGAAAAAGCCTTTTAAAAGGCCAAATAACCAACAGATTAGACATCTAAATATACCCAAACACAGTCTCAATTTCAAAGTAGTTTAAGTGCAAAGGAGAATAAAAAATACACACAAGCTCTAAATGTATTAATAAGAAATGTCTAACAGTTTGTTGAATGAAACTTCTATGTTAACTTTGAAAAATATTTTTTCCTCCAAGTTGCTTTTTCTTTTTTCTTCTCCCCCTAAACTTTAAGTAAGGCCATGAATAAAATACAGAAAATTAAAACATAAAATTGAATTTGTACTATTTTGAGTTATAATTATGTAAAAGATGGTCATTGGTTCCAGAGTAATGGAAATATGCAGCACAAATTTGAATCATGTGACTACTTCACAGGTCTCAGGATTCATTATTTTCACTAATCAGAACATAGGATAAGCCTTTTAGTCGAATAGAACCATTGGAAACCAATTCCTTCTCAACACAAATTTGGATTAAATAATTCTACGTTCACCCATTTCTGAGAAAATGGTGTGTCAAATTGTGTTTTCTGGTGGACCTCTACTATCCTTACAAACTGCAAAGGCAAATAAAAAGCAGATTTTCTATGTCAAAGAGTCACTCTCTCAATTCCAAGGATTAAGCATAGAATTTAATTCAGAATTGTGAGCTCTACCCATGCTAGACCAAGATAGTGACCATGCGACTCAAGAATGGAGCCTTGATTTTGATGGAAGGAATGAGAAGAAGAGAAGGGAGCTTCTCCTTCCAGTGGAGGAAGATCCAAAGAAAATCACTTTTTTCCTGACACTAGGTGAAGAGTTCTGATCAGGTTGCATTAAAGCCCCCACGAACCAAATGAGTGTAGCATTACTATCTAAACAATCAACCTGGTAATTGGGTATTGATTATCAAGGCCAGAGTCCTTCATGGCCTTGCCTGTTTAAAATGGACATGAAATGTGACACATGAAACGACTGGAGGTCTCACAATGTTGTGACAACTGCTAGTAACATACCGAAAATTCTTCTTCAAACTTTAGGTTGTTGTTTGTGCAGAGCTCTTCGACATGTTGCAGGAAAGCTTTCTTGCTTATTGGCCTCAAAGCAGAAAAAGAGAGAACATGGAAGAATGTTAGGTTTTTAAAAATGCATTCTCCTTTAGGTACAGGCATGTGCATGCTGCTTGAGAATTTGAGAAAATAGACATTCAAAATCCAAGGTTTCTAAAGATCTCAAGCAGCCTGGACTTTTACATGCCATTCAATTCTCTTTACCAATAAAGAGCCTTTCATTTTCCTTTAATGATGGTCCAATTTCTGAGCTTTCATGGTATAAAACAAATGTCAGTGAGAGTTTGTTTGAAAGCGATTTGGGATTAACAATTTAATTTTCATTCCAATCTAAGTTTGGTAAGTCAGAAAAAGTGCATAAAGTTATCATTGCATTCTAAAGTACATAATACCTCTTTGTCACTCAGAAAACATTTTATATATTACAAGGTTTTAGAAGATATAAAATATTGCAGTGACCTCATTCTCATAATGACATGGATTTTAAACCCCAAGGAGTTTAAATAGCCCTGTATTACTTCCCAAGCTAAAACACAGACATGCAGACTTCACCCCAGAGAGAGAGAAAGCATTTCTCCAGTTACCATGCAATTAGTCATGCTTTTATGATTTATATCCAGCTTGGAGGTTTTTGTAATAAACATACAAAGAGGAACCACACATCAAGATTCATCAAGCCAGTTAATCTACAGTCAACATTAAAAAGAAAATCTTGAATCAACTTACTTGATGGATTTTCTATAACTAAGTAACCTGTAACAGAGATTGTGTTAGATGTATTGAACGTTAGATAACATGGTGCATCTTGACAGAGTTCTAGATGCCAACTGGAAACACACGAAGGATCCCAAATGTTGGTAGCATTTGAAAATGTAGAGTATTGTGCCTGACATTCTATCATATGATTCTTTTCCTTAATTCTCTTTCAAAATGTTCATGGAGTTATTTCCATTTCCTAATTATCACCTGAGGTTCTTAGGCCTTTAATAAATTTTTCTAGAATACTTCATTTAACAGTTTCACAGAATTATAGTATCTAGGGGCAAAAAGGAGACATTGTGGGCTTTTAAATGCCCTATTTTTATCTCAGGGAAAGTAGGCACTAGAAAGAATGTTTTCAAGAAAAATTCCATCATATGCCTTAATCCTATTTGATTTGTACATTGGACTTAATTTACTGGTTCAACAAATTCACACCCACACAAACACGCACAAGTAACTCACCATATTATGTTTGTCAAATGTGTTATACTTTCATACTTAAAAACTTAAAATTATAGCCAATATAAAATATGAACTTATACCATATACATCAAGGTTTCACTCATTAACACATTTAATCATGCATAATGTGTTGAACACTGCAAAGAACAACCAAAATCTAATGAAATAAAACAGATTACCATATAACTGTTTCTATTCTGCTAGAAGAAATGACAAGCAGGATGGTTTCAGAAAAACCTGAGAAGACTTATATGAACTGATACAAAGTGAAGTGAAGGGAACCAAGAAGGCATTGTTTACAGTATCAGCAATATTGTAATAATCATCATCAGAGAGACACTTGCTACTCTGACTAATATAATGATCCAAAATAATTCAGAAGATCTCATGATGAAAAATGAGAGATCTGATGAACTCATCAGGGCTGATTAAAACATTTTTTATTTCTTTATTTTATTTTATTTTGCTTTTTCTTCTTTTTTATGCAACATGGGTGGTAGGGAAATATGTTTTGGATGACTTCACATGTATAAATGACATCATATTGCTTGTCTTCTCAAAATAGTGGGGAGAAAGACATTGGGGAGAGAAATTGGAATTCGATTTTTAAAAAATAAATATTGAAAATAAATAAAAATATTGAGCTATTTCTTCATATTTTCCATTTTGAACATCTATGATTTTTTACTATGTTTCTTGACAATGCTTCATTGAGATTGGTTACCTGTGATTCAAGGTAATATTAATTTTGAGATATTTAAGCAAAAGAAAAAATGGTTTTCAAAAATGACATAATGAATGATGAAAAAAGGAGGGATAAGGGTGAGGTGTTAAAACAAAGGAGTTTATGAGTTCTATCTCCTTATATTAGAAAGATGAGTAAAACATATGTGGGGAGGGGAGTTGAAGTTGGTGATATAAATTATATAAATAAACTTAAAATCTTTGTTAGAAAATTCAGTGGGAATCTATAAGAACCCTTTGAAGAAGGGAGAACAAGAAAAAGTAACATGAGAAAGAACAGACTTTTCAATCAATTGGAACAAGGTAGATTTTATTTTGATAGTTTTCAGATTAATTAATATAAAGAACATACTTTAAAACAATTCAAGAAAATCTTTTTTGTTGTTGTTGTTTTTAGGGATTAAATTCATTACAACCTAGTATCTTGAAAAGACAAAGTATGGAAAAGTCCACATATGGATGGTGAAAGAAAAACAGAGGAAGGGGAAAGCATGGTGAAGTACTTAAATCCACTCACAAAAGCAGATTTTCTCTCTCTCTCTTTCTGTCTTTCTTTCTAAAAAGATGTGATCACACCTAAAGCAGGATCTTGTTGTTCTTGGTAGGAAGAACTCTCTAAAGTAATGTTAATATGCAACTTCCTTGATTTTCCTTACTCTCTTTTCTTTTTCTTTTGCAAATTCTTAAAGACACTATGCAATGTTTTCTACTATATGTAGCACAAATGATAATGGACTAATCACCATATTCCTTAACCATATAATAACTTTTAGGACTTTGCTGATGTTAACAATAAAACACACTATTAAATATTTTCCAACTTTGTTTTTTGGAAATTGAACTTACTATTGCTTGGCCACATAATTTCTGAACATGGAAGATATAAAGAAGCTAAGCTGAAGGAGGGAAATGAAGGACTAAACATTGAAGTACAATAAAATATAATCATAAGTAGAAGGGGCATTGATACAATGGTGGAAGGAAGGAATGCACATCCATTGATCACCTTAGCTTTTTTTGAACATTCAGAAGCTTCTGTTAAATAATTTAGTCCAATATGAGACTAAAAGAGGAAACTTACTAAGACTATCTTGTTATTGACAGTCAGATTGACAAAAGTAGGTGGTTAGCATGAAGACGAAACCAAAGACGAAACCAAATTGAATTCTAGAGGTTGCTTCTTGTCAAGACTTGTGACCAAATTAACAGCATCAAATTTCAGAACTGTTGACCTGGGAGCAAGCAAACACTTCTTTAAAAATTCACAGTATCCTCCATGTAAATTTATTTTTTTTCTATTAGTAATACCTTGAGAAATTAAATGAGTTGCATTCATTTTTATCACATTTGTCTCTGTCACAGAAACCTATATATCCTCTTCTTTGATATGTTATTTTTATCATGAAAGTGAGCATTAGCATGTTACTTAAGACCATTTAATTATATTTCATTTTCTGATCTTTATCATTCTTTCCATTACAACCAAAAAAAGAATAACACATGTACCACTTTGGATTCTTTTTTTTTCCTGGGGTCACAACTACAAATGTGCATTCTTCATATTGTCATGAAGGAATACCAAAAGGGAGGTAGTCCAGCCAGACATTTATAGTAAAGGGTAACAAATGGGCAGACCACAATCTTCCCTTTTACCCAGGTCAATATTTTTCAGTTTGGTCCCTCCTATCAGATCTTGGGTTACATTGGCATAACCTTTGAGGACCACACAAATCTTTCTGCCATGATTAGGAACCAAAACAAGATTTTAAAGTTAAAACATTAGTGGGAAGCTTTAGGTTACTGGTTTCATTCCACCTAGAAGAACTATCTAACTTTTGAGAGGCAACATAGTTCAGTGGAAGTAGTACCTGATTTGATGCCAGAAAACTTCAGCTCAATTCTCATTTCTTAGCCTTACTATCTATGGGTGTTGGGCAAATTAGTTAAATTAAAACTTCTTCAAACCTCAGTTTCTTTATCTGAAAAATGTAGGGTTGACCTAGGTGATTTCAAAATTCCAATTGAAATCTACATCTAGTATTCCTGGTACTAGAGACCAATTTTACAAGTTAGGCAGTGTGACCAACCCAAGGTCATCCAGGCAATACCCAAAAGATGGGACATAAGGTATGATACCACAAAAAAGCTCTACTCAGCATATTGCCCAGTTCCAGGAGAGTAACATGCTTCCCCTTCAATAAGAAAGTCAAATACCCGTTATGTCAATGACATTTCAAGTCATAAATAATTTACTACTTTCTGTGGGTGAAGAATTGTGATAAAATTATAAGTACATAGAATTGCAACTGGGACTACCAAAGCGATCTCCTCCCAGTCCTATATAAAGCATCTCATCTGACCCATGATCATTCAGCCTCTACTTGAAAGTGATGTGTTAGGCAACTTACTATCTCCCAAAGCAATGCATTTCATCTTCATATTTCTCTAATGGATCAACAAACATTTATTAAGAACATTCTTCATGCCAGGCATTGTATTAAGTATTGGAAATACAAAGAAAAGCAGAAAGACATCTCTGTCCTGCAGATGCTTATATTTTGATGGGAAGAGACAAATTATAAACAAATAGATACAAACATGATAAATCCAGAGTTAGTTGAACACAACCTTACAAGGGAAGTTTTCCTTACATTTAAATGTAATCTACCTCCTTGCAATTTTAGTAATTGTGTCTAATTTTATCCTCTGGGATCAATATTTGATGAATTAATGGAAAAATGAATATGATCTGAGACTATTAGGCTCTGAGAAATTTTGTAAAGAATTTCACATATTTTCTGGTAATTTCCAAATAATAAAAGCTCTGTTACCATATATTACTAATCCAGAATATTTGTGCTATGACTACAAGCATGGCAAAAGAATTTACAATAATTTCAACCATATCTTTCTCTCAAACTCAAAAAAGTCATCCATTTATAAAAAAGCTCAGCTGCTTCCACCAGAATATCTTATTACATTCATCAATTTGTCAAGTTCTAGAAAAAAGTAGCTTTTCTTCTTTTCTTTTGTATATATCTAAGGACTGAAGAGAAGACAGAAAGAAAGCAACTCAAAATTGCTAATGAAATTGAGACTATCATTAAAGCATGTTTCATTCCAATTGTTTATTGGACATTTCAAGTTGGTTATGCCATAAGCATCTAGAAAGTCAACGTGTTGGGGGCAGCTAAGTAGCTCAGTGGGAAAAAAGGAGGAAGGGAAGAAGGAGAAGGAGGAAGAAGAGGAGAAGGAGAAGGAAGAAGAGGAAGAGAACAAGAAGAACAAGAAGAAGAAGGAGAAGGAGGAGGTGGAGAATCAGTTGTCAAATTTTGTTTCTACATCCACAAAACTTCTTGTATCATGTCTATCTTGAATTTTTGCAATAGCCTCCTTTTTTATGTTCTACCTCATCTCTCCCCTTCCCACAGCCAAAATTATCATTCTAAAACATAGATCTAAACACATTCTCCCATTCAATAATTTCCAATGACTTCCAATTGCCTCTAGAATCAAAGAAAAAACTAGCTTTCCATACTTTAAGGCACATGTTATCTTTACAAAAAATAATTGCCTGCCTTACCATTTTCATGGGTTTTCTATTAAGTATCGAATGAGATAGCATATGCATATATATTAAGACAATTGTAGAGAACTTACAGATATAAGTATTATTTTTGTTAGGTTGTTTTACTTTACTTTGGGAAACCCTATGATGTTATAAGTAATGTGGTACAAAATAAAGAAGAACTTCATCTGGAGTCAGGATGCCAAGGTTTTAGTCATAGATTTGATAAATACTAGTTCTGTATGACCTTGGGTCAGTCACCTAAAATCTCTGAGACTCATTTTCTTCATTTATAAAATGAAGGGATGAAAGTGTAGGCTTTAATTTAAATTCTGCTAGTTTACCCTGTATAATTCAGAAGACTGTGAATACAATTGCTCTCAAGCATTAAAAAATAAAAAAAATACATAAAACTTTAGCTCTTCATGGATGAAATCCTTTCCTTTTTATGAATCTATTAACCTTAATCTCATTCAGAAATAGTAGGCAACATTGTCATCAATTGGATAGCAAACTTCCTGGTTGTACAGTCACCAAATGCCAGATTTCCATTCCTAGTTTGCTGCCAGAGATCCAAAAATAATTTCTAACATCATATCTGAACTTTGTTATAATTATTCTGAATGAACTAGCAAAAAAATAGGGAAGTAAGATATGGCATGAAAAGATAACAAAAGCAGCTTGGAATTATTGTTATTATTCAGTCATGTATGACGCTTTGTGACTCCATTAACCATATTGTTCATGGGGATCGGGGTCCTTGATAAAGATACTGGGGTCATTTGCCATTTGCTTTTCCAGGAGATTAAGGGAAATAGAGATGAAGCCTGGGATTGATCACACAGCTAATAAGTGTCTGAGACTAGATTTGAACTCAGAGCTTCCTGACTCCAGACCCAATGCTCTATCCACTGAGCCACCTATCTGCCTCAAATTCTTAGGATGCCCCAAATCCATAGTTGTGAACAATATTATTTAATAGATTAATTTCAATAAAGCACTTCAACAAAATTCTATTCCAAAGACTAGTTACAATAAAGAATCTGGTTCGCCATGTTGGAAAGTCTTCAAGCATGTGCTCAAATCATTAATTATAACAAGATAATTGTAAGAATCTTGACTCTTAGATAATGGTTTTAAGGGGAGGAGACATAGAGCCCTAAGATATATATATATATTTTGAAATAACATACAATTCTGGGCTAGCCATTTCAACCCTTTGCCTCAGTTTCCTCATCTAAAAAGTGAAAATTTTATACTTTAAATCTTAGTCTAAAAACTACAGATAATATAAGAAAAGAATCAAAAAGGGCCTGGGTATATTATATGTAACTTTCAGGAGGATTTTAGGAAAAGCATTAATAAAAATCACAAATGATGAGAAGACACACTGATGTGTTGGGATCTATCCCAGTGGAGAAAGTACAAATTCTGGTTGCTGAGATCATGGACTCATATGAGAGCAACTATTACTGATAATTCAGAGTCATCAACAGCAACAAACAATTCGATGAAAAGTAAAATCAGAACACATAACTCGAGAGTTTCTAAGTATTTGGAGGTCTAAAGCAGAAATAGAAATTTAAGATCTCTAAGCATAAATTGTGACTCTCTCCTACTCTTAATCTCTTTTTGGTGACCCAGATATCAACTATCAAAAAAGAATAAGAGATATGCTTCCCCTATCCAAGCCATATATCACTCTATTTAATGAAACCACTTACAATATAATGAAATCATTTATAGAATATATAAAGTACTTTCTCTTTGTGTTTTTTGTACTTAGTCCATTGAGATAAAAGAGTAAAGAATTTATTTTAAACTGGGGTCATTTAATTTCTTAGAAGGAACGTCAGAGACCATCTAATCTAACCCTCTCACAAATACAAAATAGGAAAACTGAGGCTCAGGGATGTTATGCGACTCATACAAAGTCACAGAGACATTCGTCATCAGCCATGGGATTTGAGAGGAGATCCTCTAATACCAGAATCAGCAACATTTCCACTGTATCACACTGTCCTTCCACTCTTCTTTCTTCCCCACATTTGTTTCATGTCCACAGGCACATTTCAGAAATGATACAATTATCGAGCATAAATTAAGTCAAAGCAATGCTATTTGCACCAGTTGTCTGCATCTTCAAGTGGAAGTGAAATCTGGGTCCAAATTGCTCGGCTAATTAATTAGCTCAGTTTTCAACTTCACATTATGGGAATAGTTTTAGCGGTCAGCTATGTTCTGAGGCTGTTATACTTCTTGGTGGTTTGAAAAAACTGGTTTGTCTGATGCATACACAGACTGCTTTGGATAATATACATCGGAGTTCAGGTGAAAAGGGAAACGCTTTATAGAGTTGGGAAAGTCACCTGAGGACACGGGCTATGATTAAGCATTGATGAGGTGATTATGTTTCTTGTAGGGACAATTGTCTGGTTAGACAGGCATAATAACCTGCAACCAAGATCAATTTACATGGAGATTAACAGAGCTATTTTGCAAGGACGGATATTTTTATCTCCTCACTAAGTGATGGACTTATTTTTAAAAACTGTCTCTCAAAATACAGCGTACACAGTAGGCATATAATAAATGTTTCGTGTAAGAAAGGTGAAAATATAACATCTTGTGGCACTAGTCTCATTTCATTGATTCATTCTGAATTATGGAGTTCATGTTATGAAGATAATAAAAATATTAATTTATGATGAGGGAAATTTCCCTCTCATAATGTGATTTCAACATTTCCTAATATGGAGCTGCTACTTTCTTTTTCTTTTTCCTTTCTTTTTTTAAACCTCTCCCTTTTGTCTTAGAATTGATACTGTCAGTTCCAAGGCAGAAAAGTGGTAAGGGCTAGGCTATGGGGGTTAATTGACTTGCCCAGGTCACACAGCTGGGAAGTGTCTGGGGTCAAATTTGAACCCAGGACCTCCCTTCTACAAGTCTGGCTCTCTATCCACTGGGTCACTTAGGTACCCTGAGGGACAACCTTAAACTACCAGATTCTGAGCTTCTTTAAATCCAAGGGCATTCCTCTAACCCCCTTCCCCCCCTTTTTTTTTGAGAGAAGGTATTATTTCACGTCTCGGGTTTTTTTTTTAAGTCTATCAAAAACCTAAATTCCACTCAGATTACTCCTGATAGATTCAGAAAGAAACCATTTATTTATGTTGGCAGTGGTGATTGAAGAGCATATTGTCACAGAGTCAGCTTACTCTCAAGGTCAGTCAGTTGAAATCTACAGGGAATTAAAATTTAGCCCAAATAGAAAGCCACAGATAATCCATAGACAGGAAGCTTAATCCAGCATTACCAATGATACTGGGGGAAAAGAGAAGAAATGTGTATTTAATCAACTATGTTACATTAAGGAGGCAAAATTAAAACCCTAGAAACTTTGCTTCCTTTATAGAATTAAATTAAATAGCAGATTTATAGAAAAACAATTTTGGTGACAGGAAAACAAAGCAGCTAGGTACTTCCTCCCAATTTGGACAAAAACCACAATGGGAAATTGCCGCTCTACCAAGATACCAATCGATTTTTATGGGGTTGTAGGCTTTAGAGTTGGAAGAGATCTTAGCAAGGACCTAGTCCAATCCCTTCTCTTTGCCAAGAAGGAAACTGAGGCTTAGAGATTGAAAAGGACATAGTTGGTGCTGCATAGGTAATATAGAGCAGTACCAGGTTTTGGATTCAGATGTTCTGGCTCCAAACCTGGTATCTATTGCACTCTTTAAGTTAGTATTTCAATTAGTGTTTCTACTTTTGGATTGATAATCAACCATCCAAGTCAATATTTGCAACTCTATTTTATTTCTTTTTCTTGACTTGTTTCCCTTTCTTCTATGCAGAAAGTTTAGAGCTTCCTGACAAGTCCCTTTAAAAATGTGCTTCTGCATCTCTGCATCATGCCCTGGACAGCTATTGCACTTAATTCAAGTTTTGATGTTGATGGCTAGCTCTCCCTATTTGACCATGAGCACCTTGTATAGCCAAAGCAATGTGATCTCCCCTTTCTTATTAGAATTAGAAAATGAACCACTAAATAAGCGGCATTGTTGGCTGCTGTGAGCAGAAGGACTGTCAGAAAAGCAGTGAGAGGAGACAAAGCAAGCTTGCCTGGCAGAGGGCAAAAGGCAGAAAAGTTATTCTCAAGGATGTCAAGAGGCCGAGTTCAGATTTCCAGAGCAACAAGGGCAGAAAATCTCCCATTTCACTGTGCTCCTCCCCTTTGGCATGACTATCTCCAAAGCTCCAACAGACATTTTGCTCACTGAACCATGCACACAGTTTCAATTTAAAACCCGGTACACAAATGCAAGCATCTCCAGGGACGATGGAGCAGAAGCTGATCCAGCAGTTGATGGACAGAATGATGCCTTTGCTGACAGCCCTGGTTCACCTACTGAATGTGAGCATGATGAAGGTGAAGGGGTAGACAAGAAGGTGCTCAGCTTGGACTTTAATGAAGATGGGATTGATGACATGTTACAACCAGAGAAGAAGTGTGTGTGTACAGCTTGAACCATCAACCAGGGTGGCAGGCAGGCAGCATTTTGGAGTCTTTTTCTCTGTGATTGAGATTGGAAATGAACCTCCTTTTCTAGAGCTGACTTGGATGGAGAGCAATCCAGAGTGGAAAAAAATAGGATGATTATCTTTATCCAGAATCCCTCAAATCAAAGAAAGTCACTCCCACTCAATTTATTATTCATTTTGTTTTGGTTTAGACTTGTGAAGGAGGGTGGTGTATATCCAGTATCAAACTCCATCTACTAATGCAAATCATAAAATGATAGGTCTAGAGGGGGAAAGGGACCCCAGAGACCATCTAGTCTAGCCTTTTTCTTTTAAACACGAGGAAACTAAAATTTAAAAAAAAATAGCTTAATGAGTTGCCCCATATCACACAACTAGTAAATAGAATAGGCAGGATTTGAAACTAGATCTTCCTGATTCCAGGTTCACATTGCCTTCCTTGCTATTGGCAAGTCCTATTTGGGCAACTCATCTGTAATTTATTGATTTAGTAAATTGCTCAAGATACTGAAAACTGAAGTGCTTCACACATGATCACACATTTGTTATGTGATATAAACATGGCTTGAACCTGGATTCTTCTGAGCCCAAAGCTGGCTCTGTCCTTTGCTATGGTGCCCTTTGAGATTTGTATATAAAGGACCAGAGAACCCAAACTATTCACTTAAGATAAGAAGAGATCTGAATCTTTGCAAGACATTAGTGGCTAAAAGTGATCAGGGCATCCATCACTCATTCTAAGAAGGAGAATCAAGTGGTGGGCTCCAAGAACAATGAGATTTCCTCTGAAACACATCATAAGAAGAGAAATATATATTTTTAAAAATTCTCTTATGTTGAAGAAGAGAAACATTTGAGAAAGTCAATCAATGAAATAGTATTTAGCCACTTGTTAGCCTGGAATACAGAGAGGTCACCTCTAAGTACTAGTTGGAAATGGATATTTCAATATCTAGATCTCTAGCTCAATAGCATCAACAATTTTTCTTTCATAACCGCAGATTCTTAGTGAAAAAATTATTTTCAGAAAACAATTTGAACTATACTAGTAGGAAATTTGATTATTATTTTAATTTAAAAGAAAAATGTACTAAATGTGATTATGCTAATCTCTCTAAATCTTTGAAAGTGAATAGATTTACTCAATTATGATTATCCTTAGGACTGAATATAGTGAGCTAATAAATTTAGGATCCTACTACTAGGATGGGCTAAGATTTAGTACATTTTCTACGGAGGAGTGCCAAGATCTGAATTTAAAGTGGACCATCAAGATCCGATATTCACTCAGAGAATATAGAATGTAAGTGAGGGCATTTTTTAATCTTTATAGTCTCTAGACAAGTAGGTAATCAATGGGTATATTCTTGTTGCATTGAAATGAAACTGACTCATTTGGGGTGGATTAGAAATTCAAGTCATAGGCTGTTTGATTCTCTCTCCACATCTTTTCATTGAGTGTGTTCTTTATTGAATTTGGGGTAAGCTGCAACTGGGCTGATTCCAACTCTGCCAGTTCTGACCCTTCTCTTTTTCCTTCCCTATGAAGATAGATCACTTTATGAGGGAAAACAAGATGGTGGTTCTCAACATGAGGAAAAATATGTAGAAGTTTTCACAGTTGGTCACATGCTTAAACAGTTTTTATAGCCAGAGGTTAAGGTGGCTACCCCCTGCCCCGCTCCTTTTTTAGATGCTCACAGAAAACTGTTATTTCTTTTTTCTCTTTTTTTGGGGGGGTCTAAGGGGAGGCATCTAATTTCCAACCTGTGGTTTAGATAAGCAAGTCCATAATTTGTGAAACTAATAGAATAATTAATTGGCACAGTCACTTTCATTTAAGGAGGATAATTCTTTAGAGATGAAAACGAACATAATTATGAGTCCCTGATAATGACTTTAAATATATGCAATATTAAGTTAATGAATGCACAGTCACTTACACATGCTAATAAAAAAACACAGAAAAAAGTAACACTGACATGCAATGATAAGAAAGAAAAAAGGGAAGCACATCATAACATAATTTTTCTTTTTCTTTTTTTCTTTGGAAAAATGGACACACATAACTAGAGTACAAATAATTGAATAATATAAAATGCAATAATATCACACCACCTGACAACACTGCAGTAATAGCACAGTGACTTACTGGATGACAAATATGTCCTTGCGTCTAAAGAAAAATGAAGAGTATCTGGAAGTAAAGATTCATTATTGATTTAGTAGATGAACACACACTCCATTGTTCTCAGGGTTGTTGTTTTTTTCTACTTTTAGAAAATGTGCACAGAATTTGTTAAGGTCTTCATTATCCTCCTACGACATTTATTGCCTGTTGGATTCAGACAATACGGATGGCTTGAGAGTGGACAGTAAGTCCTGGTTGAAAAGTCAAATCAGTGTCAGATTTCTGCCATGGAATTGACATCGATGAAAATCAAAACAGTAATTTTGCATATGAAGATTTTTTTTAGCATCAGTTCAAGCTCTAAGTCATGGCAACCTTATAGTTTTGTAAGAGTAGTACTAGATCTATAACTGTTCTCTCCCTAACACCTCTCCCTCTTCTCCCAATGCAACTCCTTCCCAGCCAGATGAACATTTAAAAGAAACAGATCAGGAGCCTTTTATCTTGGTGCCCTCCACAGTTTCCAGTGGCTGGCAGGCTCTTCTGATAGGATATTATAGGACATTTCCCATTTAAAGCCATCTACCTTTATTAATCTTAGCTAGATTACTGAAAGCAAAGCCAATGTATGAAAATTCAGCATTTAACAAGAGACAAATTAGTTTAACAGTCATTTTCCTTACAAAAGGTTTAATATAATATCCCTTTAGATCAGGAGTTCTTGGACTTTTCTGGGTGCCTTTTGATAGTCTGTTAAAGCCTCTGGTCCTCTTCTCAGAACCATGTTTTGAAATGCTTAAAATAAAACATATAGGATTACAAAGGAAACCAATTATAGTGAAATAGTTATTGAAATATGTTAAAAATGTTCACAGACCCCAGGTTAAGAACTCGGGCTTGACCTCCTCACATGCATATAACATTTATTATAATTCAATTCTAAAACATAAAAAATTCCTTTTTAGAAGATGTAACTATTACTTGGAACAAATTTAAACCAACACCCAACATAGGACCAGAGACTCAAGAAGGAGTTAGCAAGCTAGCTAGCGATTTCTACAAATGCTCTATTTTAACAACAATCCCTAAATTCTTGTTTTAAGGATTATGGTACATTTAATCTAAAACCATTTTTTTTCTGACTAGAAATGTATAGGATCTTGAGATCATTGATCTTAGAGTGGGAAGGGACCTTGGAAATCAATCTGTTTCATTCCACTTGTTTTCTAGGTGAGAAAACTGAAGCCCAGAGTGATTAAGTAATTTGATTCATTTCAAACATGTAGTTCATAAAAGACATAGTATTTGGACCCATTTGAATGAACTCCAAATCCAGTGTTCTTTCTGCTACATTGCTTTACGTTCATTAAGTTGAGTAGCAAGGGTGACTTTGAGGAGGGGATGCTAGAGGTGTTGTCTCTCAGCTTTCTTTTCTCATCTCTCCAAAATGGATGGTTTGTGCCTAGTGTAGATATCAATATTTCCCTTTATATAGCCTCCATTAATCATTGGATTCCAACTCTGATTTATATTGAGATGCAAGAAAATGGCATCTTGCTCAGCCTGATGTTATCAGATAGGTTGGAATAGGCTGTGGAATCATCAAAAATCTCACAGAAAATGTTCAGATCATGATGATATCCAATCTTTGTTCCTTATCTCTCTAGCCTCATTCAGGCTTCTTAGTGACTTTTTTCATAATTTTATGTTTAGTCCCACATTCTATCTCTCCCTGTCCATTCCCTCGTCACCCATTAAGAAAGCAAGAAATATGATACCCATTATACAGATTCAGTTATTCAAAACATACTTCTACATTAGAATGCCTTTTCCCCTCCAATGGAGAAATCTATTGACTTACTTTTCTTAGCTCCTACTAAGGAAACTGAAATACTAGCTGAAGTGGTCAGTTACTTCCTCATCCCTCATTTTCTTAATATATTGCATCAGCAGCACTGCAGAACTATGACTTCATTAGTATTGAGCCATGGTGGGTGGACAAAATCTCTTTTTCAATGCAGAAATTTGTCATCTTAGAGAATTGAAAGAGGGTACTTAGAAATAAAAAGATTTGTTGTTGAGTCACACAGGCAGTAGATGTTAAAAGCTGGGTCTTTTGGATTTGGAGACTGGCTCACTACCCTGGCTGGCACTCTCCCGTCTCATTCTCCATTTATACTAGATCTATGATTTTTCTGGCAAAGCTATGAAACTCCCTTTACCACTGGGGATCAGCAATTCATTCAGAGAGTTGCTTGGGGCAACACAGCCAGTATGGATAGGAGAAAGTTGTAGGTTTTCCTGTTCTCAAGGCTGGTTCTCTTGCATCAAATTGTTGAAGTTTTGCTCTTGAATCTTATGTATGAGAATCTTTTTGGATGGAACCCAAGATGGTTGTATCAAATATATTTTGGCTTTATACAAATTGCTCTTTAAAGAGGATCCAGTGAATTTATATAAGAAATTCTGGCTTGGGCAAATCACTTAGTCTTTCTGGGTCTTGATTTACTCATTTATATACTGAAGACATTAGTCTGATGCCCTTCTAGCTTTAGCTCTTTGATCCTATGAAGACCTATCAGTATTTAATGAGAAACATGCAGAAATCCTTTTCACTTTGCCTCAAGGATAAAAAACATCTTTATGGCATTGAATATATGGCAAAAGTGAGTTGTTTGTCACTTTCAAAAAAGAATATATCATATTAATTAATGACATATTTAATATAAACAAAAATGAATAGATTTAACATATATATATGTGTGATACATGTGATTGGTCTGAATTTTCCTTAAAATTACATTCTTTTCATGCCTCGTGTCTATTCAGCTATAATTGAGAGGCTACGGCAAAGAAAAGATGGAATCGTGATGAAAAATACCAAAAACCGCTGGTATTGAAATTAACAATAGAACTTTGTGGGGAATTGAATATTTCCAAAGAGTAATTGTTTTACTTGGGAACTGTGTCCATAGGGCTACTCAGGAACTGATTAAAGCTTCAGTCACTTAGGCAGAAAGACTTTGCCATAAATCTTTGTCCAGATTACACGGAAAGCTTCCTAATTAGTTTCTCTGTCTCCTATCTCTCTTCAGTCAGTTCTATACAGGATGTTTCAGAAATAAAAAACAAATCAAGAATTTTGAGACACTCTATAAATGGCCAGCAAAGTGACCCCCACTACGTCCATCATAGACCTAGATCTGACTTGGTAAACTCCAGTGGCTCCATATTGCCATATGATGAAATATCAACTCCTTTATTGACCCTTCAAAGCCCTTCACAATCTACTCCCAGCCAATCTTTCTAATCTCATTGTTCAATACTCCCCTTCTTCTCTCTAGGATCCAGGGAAACCAGCCGTCTCTATATTCTGTCTGTATGCCTTTGACCCAGCTATCCCCAGGTGTGGAATGTACTTCCTCCTCACCTCTACTTTTCAAGAAGCAGCTCTTTCTACAAAAGTGGCTTTCCTGGAGCCACCCAACTACTCATAATCTCCCTTTGAAATTTACTTGTATTTAACTCTTTTGTACTTACACTCTTTGTATTCTCCATAGAATTGTATACATGCTTTACATGCTTATTTCATTTTATTTTGAAAAAAAAAAAACCCTTACTGTCTGTGTTGGAATCAGTACTAAGCATCGGTTACTGATGTAAGGTCTCCACAGTTGGGGCTAAGTGACTTGCTCATGGTCACACAGTTAAGAAGCTTCTGAGGCTAGATTTTGACCCAGGACTTTCTCATCTCTAGGCTTGGCTTTCAATCCACTGAGCCTTCTAGCTGCCCTTCACACCCATATATATATATATATATATATATATATATATATATATATATATATATATATATATATATATGCGCGTATATATAATTTGTACCTCCCTCAGCACCTGAAGCCCCCTCATTTTGGAGTGTCCATTTGCCAAGCTAGTCCCTTCTCCAATTTCTGAGTTTGACCCAGACCTCCATTTTGGAGAGGGGTCCTGACAAAGCAACCTTTATTCTTCTCACAGTAACACTTTTGACTTCATCACCACACTCCAGCAGGAGTCCCGTCATTCTCCCTACTCTTCAACCCCCTTTTGTGTTTTGCCTCCCCCCGTTAGAATGTAAGCTCCCTGAAGGCAGAGATGATGCCATGCTGCCCAGCGGAATGATTGATCCAGTCCAGGATATCATTACAAAGGACTAAATGATTTACCCCCAGGATTTGAATTTGAGAAATATCCTAAAATTTCAAAGAATGTAAGGGCTTGCTGTCCTATGAGGCTTCTTACACTTTCCATAAAATTATCCCTAAAAAAGGGGTCCTTGGTTAGCCATTTAAACTAAAAAATAAGTTTAATTAGGAATTCTTTGCTTTCTTGTCTGAGTATTTGGAAACCTATGTGCATTCCATTGTGATATATCTATTCATGAAAAACTTTCCTCAGTGCGATTCATCTTTTATTGAACTAAATTAAGATAAAATGATGGATCACTTCAGTGTAATTGAATGATAAGAAATTGCTGTGGAAATAACAGTGCTACATCGCAAAAGGATGAAACCGGTAATGTAGAAAGACATTTGTAAATAGAGTGAGAGGTTGCTTTCTGTTCTCTTTGGGGTAAAAGCAAAGGCACTGATCTAAGGAAACATGATGTGAGGATAGACCTCAAAGTGCAAAGAACTATAGCAGAAGAGAACAAAATAGACAAAATAACTTTTTTAAAGCAATGCTTGAGAAAAATTTGGAACCTGGAATGCTAGTGATTCTCTACTTTCTAGATGATTCATTAACTGAGCCATCATTTATTAAATACCTATGAGGTATTTTGATTCTTCTGAAGCAGTAAAAATTTTACATTTTTCTTTTATTCGGGAGACAGCATGGCATAATAAATAGAGAACCAGCCTTCAAAACCAATAGGAATTGACAGACTTACCTCTGATACATGTAGGATGTGTGATCCTAGGCAAGTCACTTTCTCTTGAACTGTTCTAGGCATTTCTCTAAGATTCTAAGTTGAAGAGAAGGGGCCACTCTTGGAGCTCCCTATACCAATGAAACCCCAGGTTCAGACCTTATTCCTATTCTATTCTTGGTAAATCATTTTCATTTTATCACTATCCATCTTTCCTTTACCTGAAAATCTCATTTATTCTCTTGGTTTTGTCTATAACTTCTAGTTAGACCATTCTCAGATCTCTAGGTCTAACTCTGACAATCCTTGTGAGATCCAGACCCTTCTCTCCAAGCACCTATAGATAATCTCTATCAGGATTTTTCCCTGACACTTACAACTCCACATGTCCACCAACTGAGAGCATTATTGTTTCCTTCTCAGGTTATTCTAATTTCTGATAAAAACAGTAAGATTTGGTAATTAGATCTGCAGGGAGAGTGGGAGTGAAGGGGCAAGGATCCCAAGAATATTATGAATCTGCTTGACTGGAAAGCAGGTAACAAAAACAGGGAAATATAGAAAAGGATTCTTTTGTTGGGGTTTCCTTTCTTTGCTTTTATGGGGAAGAGAATTAGTTCTAATTTGGACATGTGGAGCTTGAGCTTCTATGGAACACCTGTTTAACAATGTCTAACAAGTAGTTGGTGAAGAGATAGAAGGCTGGGCTTGGACTCAGGAAGACCTGAGTTGTGTGACTTGGAGGAGTCACTTTTAATCTTTTTGGATCTCAGTTTCCTGAAAATATGGATAATAATAGCTGCTCCCTTGCAGAATTATCATGAGAATCAAATGAGATAACATATTTAAGTGCTTTTCAAATTGTAGCACTATAATAATATGAGTTGTGATTAGCAATAATAGCACACATATATTATCTCATTTGGAATGTGTGTGGTAATTGCCATAGGTATTATTATCCTCATTTTTGCCTTTGATGAAACGGAGGTTTAGAGATCAGAAATGACTTACCCAGAATCACATAGCTAGTAACTACCAGAAACAGGATTTGAACCCCAATCCTCTTGACTTGAAATTTATGACTCTCTATTATGTCACACAGCTCACCTTACCAAGTCCCATTGATACTACTTCTGTAATATCTCACATATCTGTACCTTCCTTTTTATTACTGCCATTATCACCCACTTCAGTCACAGCAATAGCCTCTTACCATATCTTCTGATTTGTCCCCCTCTAATCCATCCTTCATCTTTTTTATGCAAACATCTGTGGTTTTTTATTTCCTCTTTGCTCAAAAACTTTAAATAGTTCTCTGTCATCTACTGGGTCAAGTTTAAATTTCTTTCTCAGCATTCAAATCTTTAATTTTTGATATCTTACCCTTTTTGTGTTGGCTTCTATTCCCTTCCATGTGTTTATGATACCTTCAAAATTCTTTATGTTCCCAGAACACACTCTGCATTTCCCCACCTCCATACGTTTGCCATACTATTCCCTATTCCTGTAATATCCCCTCTCTTTCAATCTTCCAGAGGTTGACTTCTCCTTTAAACCTCCACTTAAATGCCATTACCTCTAGCAAGCTTTCCTTGACTTGTCCCTAGTTGGTAACAGATCCTTCCCTTCCTCATTGCCTTTTTATGACTTGTTAGATGGACTACTGTGTCCTGTAGTGATTGGCATGTGGCTATTTGCCAATGAGAGACATCATTTTGTCAGAAAGATCATAAAATTTTAGCATCTCACTCATTTTTGATAGATCTGCATCTTATCATCTGAATGTCAATTTTTATTGACCTGTTATTGAAGTCATTTTCTGAAATCCTAGTAGCTTGTAGTGCATCTAAGTACAAAGATTATCAGTAACATCATTAACCATCTGTAGTAACGCACCAAATTCTAACTTCCTTGACTTTTTTGCCTCTTTTTGGATTCCCAGTGCCCTAGCACAGGGTTGGTACTCAATAAATGTTTATTCATTGATCAACTAATAGGAGTACTCAAGGACATTGACAACTGGCCATTGCTTTGATAAGTTCCAATGGGGAATCCAATAATAGAACCTGGGGGACAGTCATGCATCACATACGAATTATATAATGTATATGTGTACACAAATATTTGTCTATTAAGGATAGAGAGGCAGTATAATACAGTGGACTGAGTGCTAGTTTTCAAGCCAGGAGGAATTGGGCTTCCACCCCTTCTGTCTCCTGGCTGTGTGATTCTGGGTCAGTCAAGGTATGGACTAGCATTGATAAAGGTGATTTTCTATAACAATGGAATCAAAGGTCAAATCCCCATCCCATTTTTGGATTTTAAAAATGGAAGCGTAAGCAATGAATATTGAAAAGACAACCAATCAAATAAATCAAATTAGTGGCTATGCTACTGCATTCCTGAAAATTTCTAAAGCAATATTTAGGAATTTCTTAGCACAAAGTAACCTCAAATGGAAAAAGTCACCCTTATATGAATTAAGTATACAGGTAAAATGATAGTAATTAAATGATAATTAAGTGAAAATCAACTTATCTTCAGTTCTCCAGTGTTTTGTTTGTTTTTCGACTTAATAACAGTGAATAAACTTCACTTTGTCACAGTTGGAGAGATAGCTTGTCAGATGACATTTCTTTTCACAGCATGGATCAGATATATTTAGATTTATTAGAAATATCTACACAAAGTCAGCCTATAATTTACACCCTCAGCTTCTGCTTATTACAATCACAGTTAATTATCTTCTTTCCTTGTCCTGACTTCCCATGTCGTCACCTTAGAGACCATAATAATTGCGTGTTTGAGTCTTATATAAATTCAGTTTTCCCCATGTCTACTGAAGAATCATTCTCTAGTCTATGTCCCAGGACTCCCCCAAAGTCCCATGATTTCAGGTCTTAACAAGACCTGAAACAATTTCTGTCAGGTCAGTAAAGATTCATTTTTTAATCCCCTACCTTCTATCTCAGAGTCAATACTAAGTATTGGTTCCAGGGCAAAAGAGTGGGAGGGTTAGGCAATGGGGGTTAAGTGACTTGTCCAGGGTCACACAGTTAGAATGTGTCTGGGGTCAAATTTGAAGCCAGGATCTCCCATTTCTAGGTCCAACTCTTTCTCCACTGAGCCATCAGGCTGCACTGAGATGAATTGTTAAAATAGCACCTTTGATTATGAAAACATTTTCATCTTGGAATACATATTTGAGGGATGACAAATTATTACAAGTAGTTCTTTTTTAATCACCAAGAATTTTAGAATTTAATGCAGTATATGCATTTTATTATTATGTATTTTTATATTTTAACTTTGTATTTTGTTTTAAAATATTTTAACTTCTTTTTATATAGTTTCTAATTCATTTTTAGAATCCTGATAAAACTGAACATTAAAATATGTATTTTTAAGCAAGACTTTCATATTATAGAAATGATTCAATTGCTGGAAAGAGCAATGAGTTAAATTTAGTGATGATTAGACCCTCTTAAGAATGTGGGTATTTTTGCATACTTTGATGGACAACATCTACCCAATATAATCCGCTTCTTGACATTATTTGTAAATCTTCATCAAGCAAGCATTTTTTTAAAAGCTTCTTTGTCGCTGGAAGTGATATTTTATATTTCTTTTTGCCTACGTCTTTACTGCTAAAAATAAGAAAGATTAAGTGATTCTCTGAACACTAGTGAGAAGAGTGTGGAAGAGGGAGGTCACCCTTTGAAAGATGATCTGAGTGACCTGTGTAAATAAGAGTACCACAAACACTTCCAACAAGCATAGGTCAGAATGGGGTCATGGCTACAGACCCTTCAGACTACTGTTCTACCAAAGGAGTGTGTGCTTACCGAGTTAATCTCTCGTCCTTCAGCTCCAGGTCCGCCACTGTGATAAACTGATCTAGCTTGAATTTGGTATCAATAATCTCGGCATCCCGGGGAGAGTATGTGCCCCCCTCTTTCTGCTTCTGTCGAATTCTAGAAGAAGCACGGTAGAAGATAAACTAAGTGAAATTAGAAAAATTGCTGCTGTTTTGCAAGGAGTCTATCTATTACTTGAGAGACTTTGTAAAATGAGGATGTCTAGGAAAATGAGAAAATTGTTAAGTTGATGGATTCAATTTCCTGACCCCTGAAGTCAAACAAGGAAGTTTCAGGATAACGTACAGCAGACATAGGTAAAACAGAAATATTTTTTTTAAATGCTTTTCTAACCCCACTAGGGTCTATTCCATTATCATGTCAATGACCTGTTTTGTTTAGTCTCAATGGCAAAATGCTTCATCAAAAAGAATATAATAACTCTAATGGAATGAATGTCCACCCTTTTACATAGGCATCCCCTAGCATTGTGTCAGGCACATAGTAGGTACCTAAATAATACCAGTTGATTAATTGATTCCTCAAGCTATGGGACATTGATTTAGTCAGAGGGGTCAGAGCATTGGGGTTAATGGAACAAGGTGTATAGTTCATAGGAATAGAAATTTAGAGCTGAAAGAGTGCTTTTAAAAAAAATAGAAATTCTTACCTTCCATCTTAGAATCAATACTGTATATTGGTTCTAAGGAAGAAGAGCAATAAGGGCTAGTCTACTGAGTTATGGGATTACCCTGAGTCACATAGATAGGAAGCATTGGAGATTAGAAATGAACCCAGGTTCCCCTCCCCCCCAACTCCAGGTGTGGTGCTCTATCCACTAAGCTATGTAGATGCCCCAATAGATCCTATTTTAATACTACTAAGTGAATATTAATTAATTAATTAATTAATTATTAATATTTATTGATATTTATTTTCATCTGCCATGAGTAGACTTTGGGAGATAGTAGAAGGCAGAAGAGCCTGATGATCTCTGGTCTATTGGTTCATGAAGAATCAGACACTCTGAACAACTGAACAGTAGCACTGTCCTACACATGGTGCTGAGTACTTTTACAAATACTATGCCATTTTATCACCACATCAACCCCTTGAGGTAAATCCTATTATTATTTCCATTTTACAGTTGAGGAAACTGAGGTAGACAGCAATTAAATATCTTCCCAGAGTCATACAGCTGGTATGTATCTGAGGATGGATTTGAACTCTAGTTTTCTTGACTCAAGGTACAACAGTCTATCCACTAAGCCACTTAGGTGTTTCAGAAGTGCAATGCATCATACTACATAGGCACTATGAAGGGATACAAAGGAATGAAAGACCTAGTTCATGTCCTCAAAGAATTTAGCTCTCCTTAAGGACAAAAGGACTCAAATTCCTTTATATAAATCAAATGCATATTTGAAAACATAAATTACCAAGAAAGATCAAGTTTTCAGTTCTAGACAACAAAGGAAGGGATGATGTGACTAAGGTTTACTGGATTTGGAACCAGAAGACTTGAGTGTGACTCATGGATTTTCCATTGTTTTAGCTGTGTGACTTTGGGTGAGAAAGTTTTATCTCTGGGTTTCCATTTACTTATTTTTAAAATGAAGTTATTGGACTAGGGGGTTCCTTTAAGTTCCTGATGGGTCTAGATCCTGTGAATCTGAGTCAAAAGATGATATAAGGTAATAACTGATCAAATATTAAATTAATTGTCTGGAGAGTAATTGATGGAATTTCAAGATGAGGATAGTCAAAGAAGACTTTTGAGGGGAGGTAGGATTTGAACTTTGTCCTGAAAAATATAGGCTTGGGCTAGATTTACTGTGTGAGGAGATGAGAGGTAGGAAAGAATGGGTAGTGTTTGTTCCAGGGCAGTTGAATGGGCATGAGAAAAACTATAGAAAGGGAAAGAGGGAAGAATATTCAGGTAACCCATGACTTCTTTCATAGAATCAATATTAAATATCAGTTCCAAGGCAGAAGAGCAGTAAAGCCTAGTCAAACAGGGTTAAATGACTTGCCCAGGGTCAGATAGGTAGGAAAATCTGAGATCAAATCTGAACCCAGATCTCCCCTTTTCCAGGCTTGTCACCACTCTGTATGACCCAGCTGTCCCTTCAGCTGACATTTTGCTAGAAGAGAGAATGTAAAGGAACAATTCATGATAAGGTATATTGAGTCTGGATTAATCAAAGCCTAGAATATATTAGCCTAATGACTGCTGGTAGTAAGAAATAAAGATGATTTTAAAGGGGAGGAGGGGAAAGACAAATCAGTTGTAAGCAAGTTCCTTTAGGGTAGGGACACTGTAATTTATACATCCTAGAATCTTTCTGGCATCTAAGTCAGTATCTTGCATCTAATAATTAATAAATATCTCTGGACTGAATGAATAGCACCCTGGTGACTGTGTAGACTATATTTTTAATCTTCATTCTAAGTCATTTTATTGAATAAAAATTTATTCAGTGTAAGAGAGAAAATATATAGTCAATTCCTAAATTTTAAGAAATTTCTACTCTTCTGAGAGGATGGATCAGGATGATGCACAGATAAGTAAATCTTCTCTTTAAAAGTCTTTTTTAAAAATTTATTTAATTAGATGATTTAGAATAGTTTTCCATGGTTACAAGATTCATGTTCTTTCTCTCCCCTCACCCCACCCCATCCCGTAGATGATGTGCAATTCCATTGGGTTTTACATGTGTCATTTGTCAAGACCTATTTCCATATTATTGATAATTGCACTGGGGTGATCATTTAGAGTCTCCATCCCCAATCATTGCCCCGTCAACCCATGTGATCAATAAAAAGTCTTAACCTTAAAAAGTACCTGTATACATCTATATGTATAGAAGATGCACATGTAATTATTTTTCATGTATGTATGTATATTTATATGTAGAGGGATAACAAATGTACAGAGAAGTAAATTATATATATATATATGTATATATATCTACGTGTGCATATATTTGTACAAATATGCATGGAGCAGTAAATCTATCTGTCACATGTATATAAAATTATTTGCATGTATGTATATACATGCACAAAATAATTTCAAGAGGGAAAGAGCAGAGAGGACCAATGATGACTAGGAAGAAATGAATTGGAAGGAGTTGATCTTTAAAGGAGTTGTGCTTTGAAAAAAAGCTATTATTCTGGATGGCTGAGGTGCAGAGAGGGCATTTTCCAGATATAGAGGACAGCCCGAGACCTTAAATGACAAAACAAATTTATTAATATATTCCTTTTAGAGTTGAGGAAACTGAGGATTTGGGAGTTTAAGCAGCTTGTCCATAGTCGAACTATAGATCCATTCTCAGAATGCATCATAGAAAATATGAAGGATTAGGAAGAAAATCACTAATATTGAAATATAGCTATGTAAACATGGATATTTGTTTTTCTTTTTCAAGTTCACAGACACCCAGGTTACGAATGCCTGCTTTAGAAGAATGCAGAAACAAGGGAAGAATTTGGTGCTTTTATTTTTGTTTTTTAATATAAGGGAGATCTTCACAAATGAAGGCAATGGTAGAGGATGAGATTGGAAGTGAGAGAAGGTGTGATCTGTGCATTGAAGTCCAGGGGGACAGAGGAGTAGATGGAGGCAGTCTCTCAAAAGAAGGAAGAAGATTTGCCATCTATGTAACACTGTAAGATTTCTGAGAGTTTCTTGGACAGCAAGGTGATCAAATCGGTCAACAATGGAAGGTCAAGTACTGAAGCTGAACTTTAAACCTTTTGGCCATATAATACTAAGGATCTATTAGAAAAGACAGTGCCTGAGACACCTAAACATTTGGACACCGATTTTACTTTTAAGCACCATAGACCCACGCTGGAGAGTATGATGCTGCTTCTACATGATTGGAAAGGTAGAGGTGATAGTACAGTGGATAGAGTTTCAGACTTGGAGAAGAAGGATCTAGGTTCAATTCTGGTCTCAAACACTTCTTAGCTGTGTGACCCTGGGAAAATCACTTAATTGCATTTGACTAGCCCTTGCCTTTATCTCTTAGAGTTGTTAAGACAGAACGTAAGGGTTAAAAAAGAAATTTTAAAAGTGTGTTCTTATACTCAGAGGTATCATGTTTTTCCTTTATAAATGAGGAGGGGCCCCCTTACCCAGGAGTGCAGTGGTTTTATACTTAAATCCTCAGGGAGGAAAATGTACTTATGAAACATACTTTTAAGTCTAATCTACATTATTAATATATTTTTCATCACTTTCCTAAGTCTAGACAATCAACAAAACAATAAGTTAAACTCAAATGTTTACACTGAAAATCTAACAATTCCAAATGAAATGTCCACATTACACTCCTGTGTATAGGGGACTTCTGGTGAGGAAATTCCCTCTACCAATGCAGATAAGCAACTGATAGTCTTAAAGAAATGGACTTAGTCCTTTTAGTAATAATAATTATATAATAAATAATAATAATTAATAAGTCCTTAGGGACTTATTTAGGGACTTAGTCCCTAAATAGTCTTAAATGGACTTGTCCAATGCCAAATATAGAGGGTGTTTCCTAATACCATATTCCTATACTAACTAGTAGCATAAAATCTCATGAGCTAATTTTCTTAGAGCTAGAAGGGACTTTAGCAGGAATCTTGTCATCCCCTCATTTTACAGGTGAGGAAAATGTAAAGTTATATATGCAAAGTCCAAGGTACCTGAAGTCTGGACGACAGGAGTTCAAATTCCACCTTAGATGTGCCCTAGCGGTGTAACTAGAGAAGTCAATTAACCTCTATTTACTTAGTTTTCTTGAGCATGAAATAGGGATAATAGTAGCATGTATTTCCCAAAATGGTTGTGAAGATCAAATGAGATATTTGGAAAAGTGCTTGGCACATAGTAGATTCTATCTCCCCAACAAGGTCACATAGATACACTAGCAATACATGTATGAGTGTGTGTGTGTGTGTGTGTGTGTGTGTGTGTGTGTGTGTGTGTGCTTCAAGCACTGTACCAGGGTCTCCAAATGGGAGTGTAACATCCACTAGGTAGGAAATAACTTCAGGATTTAGAAAAACTTCAGTGAATTAGAGATTTCCCCCTATTTTTTCGCATTTCGTCTTTTAACAAGAAAAGGATAAATTATAAGGAAACAGGTTTCTAATGAGGATTTAAAAAACCCATAGAAGGGTTAGCAGAGGACTATTGCAATGTGTAATACGTTTTTTGCAAACCAACAGGACTATCCGATTACAATCACAAGACATGTTTCTAAAGATTGTCTTCAAGGAAAATTCAGTTATTTTTCTCTTACTGCTGCTCAGGCAAGGAAATTGTCTTTGTAGTTTTGAATTTTCAGTAACAAGTTCCAAAACAAAATGAGAATTATTTGCTTAGCCTTCATTTAGCCAGAAAATCAAATTAAGTGGAGACAGATATGTACAATGGAATGCAGACTGGTTCTGGAGTCATTTGGAGCTACCCACACTCTCCTCCACTTGCTAGCTGTGCCATTCTAGGCAAGTCACTTGACTCTTCTGTGACAAGAGGATGTAAAGGAAGGGGGTGGAAGGTAGTATAAGACTAGAGGGCTTTTGAGGTCCCCTCCAGCTTCAAATCTATGAACCTTGATCTGTCAAAACAGAATTGATTCTCAAGTTTTCTGGCTGATGAGACCCTTTTTGTACTTTCCCTTACTGTGTCTGGCTGGTGCTCCACAATTTTGCAGCTATGAATAACCTGGGAGAAGCAATTAAGATATGAGGGATATGATTTCAGTGGAACACACGACTAGCAGGTGAGAAAACTACGACTACCAGCGCAGGTCAACATCTTGTCCATAATTGACAGTCTTAGATATGTGTCCAGAGCACTACACTCAGCCAGTGTGAGTCAGAGAATGGACACGAACTCTGATGTGCCTGGTTCTAGGTTAAGTCTCTATCCACTAGACCATCCCACCTTTCAGAAAATTACATAAAGAGAATTTTTAAAGAGGAGTTGAATGTGGAATAATCAAGGAAAGCCAACGAAAGTTGAACTATAGAGCGTGAAGGACAAACGGCCATTGGGAGAGTTATCATCAGAAGGTGAGCATATGATGGGAATCTTGACCAGCTGCCATCCATGCCCACTAAGTAGACCATAGACCCAGTTGTAATAAAATAGCAGCATCCACTTAGAGTCTAAGAACATTGAGTCAGAGGACTCCACTGCCTCGAAAGGGGGTGGTGAGGCCAATATGCAGTCCAATTTGACATTCACTCAAATTCTTACACCAGCATGTGTGCATGATTGCATTTGTATAATATCTACTTTATCTAGAGGTTATGAGGCTCAGACGTGTACAGTCATATATGCCGAAAATATTATTATAAGCTCATCTTACCTTGCAAATGCAAAAATAGCTGCCACCAGAAGAACTATGGAGAGGATACACAAGGTAACAGAGAGGATGATTTCTACAGTTCTTTCTGACAGTCCTTCACCTGAAGGAAAAAAAAAGAGGAAATATTGAAAGAATTATTGTTTTGAATATTGAATAATTCATCATGGAATTAATGGATATAGCAACATATTCAATATTAATACTATATAATAAAATAGGAAATATTGAAATGGTTATTATATTAAATCATTATTATTTGGACTTTGTTTAAGTCAGAAAAAATAATTTGTTGGTATTTGATTTCAGAGTTATGGCAAAACTGTGTCTAACACAATGACTTTTGAAATAAATACTGTAAGTCTTTTCATTAAGAAATCTAAGTCATGGGGTCAGCTGGGTGGCTCAGTGGATGGAGAGCGAACTTAGAGAGGGGAGGTTCTGGGTTCAAATCTGGCCTCAGACACTTCCCAGCTGTGTGACCTTGGGCAAGTCACTTAACCCCCATTGCCTAGCCCTTACCACTCTTCTGTCTTAGAACCAATTGGTTCTAAGACAGAAGGTGAGGGTTTTTTTATTTAAAAAAGAAGTCTAAGTCATGGTGTGAATAGGATGAGAAAACAAATGATCACTGTTATCATGGAAAGATTCATTTGAATCTTTGTAAATATTGCCCTATCATTGTAGCTATGTATCTACTATATAAGAGATGATTATATGTAGCTAGAGTTAGATCTGTTTCATGAATTAGGGTTGGGTGGTGGTGCAACAAAAGATCTAAATTTGGAGTCAAAGGACCAAGTTTCAGATCCTTGACACTGTGTCACTTTGGGCAAGTGAAAACATTTCTTGGTCTCGGTTTCCCCAAAGAGTCATTGGTTTAGCACTAAAAGGTAACTCAAAGTCCTTCTTGCTCAACCCTCTCATTTTACAAATAAGGAAACAGAGTCAGGGAGATACAAAGGTAACAATCATCACAGATGGTATTACAACTCAGATCTGATGACTTCTGAATTCTTTTGAACCAAATGCTTGATGGGAGTCTAAATTCCCTTGCTACTTTAGATTTATGATATTATGGCATGATGAAAAGAACATGTATAGAACTTATACTGAAGAGAAACTATTCAAATATTTAGTAACTATGTGACCAGAGAGGAATTAATTCTCTGAGACTCAATTTTTATAGCTGCAAAATGGGAATAATACTATTTGTTCCACCCCCACTACCCCACAGAATTTCTACCAGGCAAGTACTAAAAGGGCTACATAAATACATGCTCCTGTTCTTCAGTCATTTTCCAGTCTTGTCTGACTTTTCATTATCTCATTTAGGAGTTTCTTGGCAAAGATTCTAGAGTGCTTTGTATTCATTTTCTCGGTGACTTAAAGCAAATAAAGCTTAAGTAACTTGCCCAATCAGGGTTGCATAGCTAATACGTTTCTGAGGAGATTTGAACTCAGGTCTCCTTGACTCCCTGTCTAGTCTTCTATCTAATGAACTATTTATCCAAAGATCTTGGAATGGTCTACTATTTCCTCCTCCAGTTCATTTTACAGATAAGGAAATTAAGGTAAATAGGGCTGAATGACTTGTCCAGGGGTCACCCAGCTAGTAAATATCTGGGTTAGGATTTGAACTCAGGTCCAGGGCTTGATCATATTTATAATTGCCCTTTTGACAAGTTATAGTAATTGGTTGATATTGGCTATGTTTCTAGGATTTGTAACTTTGGGAAGTTGGATAGTCTTTCAAAAGATGAGATCTTAACTGCTTCCAAAATAGGTGTTTATTCAAAGTAGCTGTGGATAAAGGTCATCGGGTTGCAGCCAATATAGTGATGGAACTCAGAACCAAGCCAGCTTCAGATCCTCAGATTATGAGTATATTATGCATCACTTCAGCTGGGCTGGGTTCTTGCTAGCTCAGAAGATCCTACCAGACTTTCACTCTGCTGTCTCTGTCTTAGAAAACCCAGAGTCAAGTCAATACCTACCACGGGGGCATCAAGAGAAAGACTTTATTGGAGGTATTGGCAAAAGGAAAAGAATTAGGATGGGCAAAATGATGAAGTTAGAACCAATGTGTTTCCTTTGCTCCGGGAACCTGTGCTTACAAAAGAACTTTATTGTTGGACAGGAGTCCAGACTCCCCCTTTTTTCTGTTGCTTGGCATTTGGGGATGGGGTTCAGAACTGTGATTTCATCAGTCAGATTTCCCCTAGGAATGTATATTCGCAATGACAACTTATTAGAGTCTTGGAGGGGTTTCTGGGACCACGAGAGATTAAATGATTTGTCCAAGATTTCAGAATCAGTATGTACAACTCGCTATCTACTACCCTACACTGCCTTTCTTTGTATAAGCAGGCAAATATTGAGCTTTCAAAATCACCCAACCTTTCTAGCCTTCAAGTTGAAAAATGATTGATCTTATATTATAACTCATAAAAATAGTTTGAGGTGAATTTTAATGCATTTCAAAACATGAATGATGTCTGCTTTTATACAGCTGTATTTTCCACATTTCATTTTTCATATGCTGGCTATTGTTTAGATTAAACTTGGAACAGAAATATCGAGATAAGCAGAAGGATACTGCTGTGGCAATCAATATTCTATAGATTTGCAGAATTTTACAGGAGAGAAGGAAACTAAGAAATCAAATATGCAGTAGAATAGGAAAGTGCTAATAAGCCACAAAATTAGTTGAATTTATTAATGCTTTTCAAAGAAGAAGGAATGGATTAGTGAAATGAGAACCTGAAATGTATAATTAATCTGTTTTAGAAATGAACCCCTTTATCACTCTCTGGGCACACAAAAGTAGAACAAGGCAATGGACGATTGTGTGTTTTTTTGTCATGTATAAATTGCTGGGTTCTTAACTTTACTGGTGATCTCAATAGGAGAGAAAGAAAGAAAGAAATAGAAAGAGGGAGAGAGGGAAGGAAGGAGAGAGGGAGGAAGGGAGAAAGGAAGGTAGGAAGGAAGAAAGGAAGGAAGAAAGGAAGGAAGGAAGGAAGGAAGGAAGGAAGGAAGGAAGGAAGGAAGGAAGGGAGGGAGGGAGGGAAGGAGGGAGGGAGGAAGGAAGGAAGAGAGGGAGGGAGGGAGGGAGGGAAGGAGGGAGGGAGGAAGGAAGGAAGGGAGGGAGGGAGGGAGGGAGGGAGGGAGGAAGGAAGGAAGGAAGGAAGGAAGGAAGGGAGGGAGGGAGGGAGGGAGGGAGGGAGGCAGGGAGGAAGGAAGGGAGGAAGGAAGGGAGGAAGGAAGGAAGGAAGGAAGGAAGGAAGGAAGGAAGGAAGGAAGGAAGGAAGGAAGGAAGGAAGGAAGGAAGGAAGGAAGGAAGGAAGGAAGGAAGGAAGGGAGGGAGGGAGGGAGGGAGGGAGGAAGGGAGGAAGGGAGGAAGGGAGGAAGGGAGGAAGGGAGGAAGGGAGGAAGGAAGAAAGAAAAGTCATTTCCTCGCCAAATCTAAAGCTCTTTGTTAAAGCAAATCAAATCCAGTGTGTTTTACCATTCCAGAAAGTATGCTATTAAAATTCAGGAAATCAGAGTTTTGAAGTATCTTTTAATTTCCACAAGGAACTCAGGGCTTATAATTAAAAATAATCATCATTCATTGACTTCTTTGCTTAACATGCCTCAGCTGTCTATATGCATTCTATGGAAGAGTAGAAAGGCATATAAGGGGAACTAATTATATTTCTTAGAATAAGTACTCAGTTTCCCCTGGGGGAAAATCAATTTATTGAATATATGTCTTCAGTCTTGGGGTAGAGGAAAATTATACTCTCCCAAATGGCCCCAAAACTCTCTCTAGTGCCCCATCCTTGTGGGTATGATCAATCTGGAAAATTTTAAGAAGAAGCTGGAAAAATGGCAGCCTACCTGTGATGGTAGGACCAGCATAGAGAAATGTGAAGATGTGTGTGTCTTTGTGACTAAAGCACCTCTTCAGCATCACCTACATTTTGGAAGATATTTTCTAATCCATCTGCTTCTAGTAGACCAAGACTCCTCTGGAAGACTATTTGTCAAAGGGGACTCTGATTTCCATTTTTGGAGGGAGTGCCAAATACAATATAGAAGCTTGACATATTTAAGAAATGAAGCAATTTGGTCTCAAACACTATGTAGCTCTGTGACCCATAGCAAGTCACTTAATCCTGTTTGCCTCAGTTTCCTCACCAGTAAAATGAGCTAGAGCAGAAAATGGCAAATGTTATCTTTGCCAAGAAAATGCCAAACAGGGTCATAAAGAGTCAGACAAGACTCAACAAGAGGAAGTGCTGTGGCTCAGTGGTTAAAAAAAAAAAAGCCCTGGAAATGGAAAGTCCTGGATTCAAATTTGGCCTCAGATACTTCCAACCTCTGTGACCCTGGGCAGCTCACTTTACCCCCACAGCCTAGCCTTTACAGTTCTTCTGCCATGAAACTAATACATAGTACTGATTCTAAACTGGAAGGTTTTTAATGTTTGAACAGCAAAAACCTTTACCCTAGTTGTTTCTTATGGATTTGATGTGCTTTCTCCAACCTCTTGGAACTATGGCTCTAAGATTCAACTAAAATGCAACCTTTGATATGACACTTTCCTTGGTTCTTCCTAGTTTTTGATTCTTTGCTTCCCTAAAGTGACCTTTTATGTGCTTTGCACATATATGCATATATGCATGTTATCTCTGTATACCTCTCCATAGTCAGAATATCTAGCTTTTACCTAGCCCTTTATAATTTGCAAAGTGCTTTTTCTCATTTCATTCTCACAATAATCTAATTAGGTAGGAGCTTTTTATTCTTATTCCTATTTCATAGATGAGGAAATTGAGGCTAAGGGGTCAAATGACTGGCTCAGGATCACACAGTTAAGTATCTAAGGCTGGATTAGAGCTTCATTCTTCTTGACTCCAAATCTAACATTCTATCCATTATGACATTTAGTTTCTCTGGCTCACTGGGGCAGGGAATCTCTTCCTTCTCAATTTATCATATTTGTTTATCCGCCTCACAAAAATATAACCTCTTTAGAGGCAGGGACAATTCATTTTATCTTTCTAGTCTGTAGGACCTAATACAACACCTTGCATATAATGGGTATTTAATAAATGTGTTTGGGATCAGAAGATGTGGGAGTGCGACTCTTAACGCCAATTCCCTAGCCTTTGCTGCTCTTCTGTCTTAAAAGCGATATTAAGACAGAAAGAAGGTCAGAGTTTTTTTAAAAAGCCTAGCTCCGACAGGAAAGGGTTTCTCAAACAAAAATAAAATAAAATTGGAACCTTCATTAAAAAAAATTACTAGGGCTATAAAGACAAAAACAAACAAGCAAATCAATATTCTTTGTCCTCAAAGAACTTACACTTCCCTGGAGGATTCAAAAAGATATTTTGAAGATAAAGAACACTATCAACTTGGGAAGGGGTGTAAATCCTGAAAGACTTCCCATAGGAAGCAGCACCTATACCATGACTTGAAATCTACTAAGGCATCCAAGAAGTGGAGAGGAGGAAGAATGCTTTTGATTAGAAGGTATGCTTAGCTCTCCCTGATAACTTTATTGAACTAGAGCAGGAGAAGGCAAAAGAGTATGGAGACATTTCATAATGAAATAAAAATGTGAAATAATAGATGAGAGAAATGATAAAGTAGATGGTAGAAAACATGGAGGAAAGCCTCAACAAAATGGATCAGGCTTTCTTTGGGTCTCCATCTCCCTTTCAGGTTCAAGAACCATACTGGACCAGATGCAAATTGTAATTTGCTAGTAAGTTTCCTGTTTCTCTCTAAGCACACATCAAGGCTTTTCGGTGTTGGAAAAGTAGTTAAAGCAAGAGGTGTTATGGCAAAAGAAAACAATCACGGAGTACCCTGGCCACAGGGGATAGGATTTCATCTTGTTCAGATTTAATGAGAGTACTGTAAGGTACAGAAGGGTCTGTCTGGTTTTCCAATCACAGGAACCCTCTATATCGAGGTCTTGCAACCAAAACAACACCTAAGAGGAACAGCTATAAACTTAAGTGCCTAATGAAGATTCTAAATGAGAGTTGCAGAGGGAAAGGAAAGAAAAATCTAAAATTCACACTTCCTCTTAGAGTTGAAAGAGAAAATCAAAGAATTATTTTGGATTTGAAATAGTACTAAGAACAATGTAATTTCATACCTTCGTTGGAAGATAATATGAGAGGGGAAGCTAGATTGCATCCTGAATAGAATGCCAAGCCTGGTATCCAGAGGACCTGAGTTCAAATCTGAACTGAGACAGTTCCTAGATGTTTGACCCTGGGCAAGTCACTTAACTTCATTTGCCTAGCCCTCACTGCTCTTCTATCTTAGAACTGATTCTAAGACAGAAGATAAGGGTTTATTATTTTTTATTTAAAAAAGAGGATAATTGGTAAGTGAATATTTTTTTAGGAATTAGTGATCAGTGATAGGTTGATTGATTAGAAATAATTTTACTCCTAAATTCTGGTTAGCATATGATTAATTTATATACTACTCAATTCCTTCTAATTCTAGGCTTTGGAATCTATTAATTAGGGAGTATTTAGTGACTTTGGAAAATAGTTTCAGTAGAATGCTAGGGATGAAAATCTGACTGCAGAGGGGTAATAAAGCATGAAAATCAGGAAGAGCATACTTTCTAGAGGTAAGCCAGAGACATGGAAATGAAGGGAATGAATTTGTAGAGATTGGGGGATTCATTTGAGAGATTGGCAGAATGGAGAGTCAAGTTTTCTGTTTGTTTTCCTTTCGTTTTTAGGACAGCAGAGAACTGCACATGTTTCTCTGTACAAGGATACCATCCACTAGAGATGAAAGAATTGGATCTAAAGAGGTCTTAATAGGAGCAAAGCTTCTAGAAGGAGAGAGAATCAGAATCTCAGAATTTGGGAGTGTGGAAGGACCTAAATGGTCAACCACTCCAACTCAAGTACCAAAGGATTTCCCACTATAACCTATCTAACAGTGGTTTCCATCCAATCTCTGCTTCAAGACTCTCCTGGAAGAACTCATTATCCCTCAAGGAAGCCTATTCCACTTTTAGATAGCTCTGATTATTAGGAAGTTTTCCCTAACATCCAGCCTAAACTGGTCTCATTTTTGAAGTTTATTTATTTAATTAAATGATTTAGAATAGTTTTCCATAGTTACATGATTCATGTTCTTTCCCTCCCCTCCTCCTACCCCCCCATAGCCAATGCACAGTTTCACTGGGTTTTCCATGTGTCACTGATCAAGACCTATTTCCATATTATTAGTATTTGCACTAGGGTCATTGCTAAACTGGTCTTTTTTGCAACATCTATTCATTGCTCCTGGTCCTGCCTTCTGGAGCCAAATGGAAGAAATCCTGTATCCCAAGTTGGACATGACAGATCACTTTTGGGGGACTATGTTCATTCCAGGGTACCACATTTTAGGAAGGGTGCTGACAAGATGGAGGGTGACCAAGGATTTGGGAGACAGAGATAAAGAGAAACAGAGATAGAGATACAGCTCCAACCACTGCGGAATTGAGAGTTAATAGAATCTAGTGGCTGAAGTGCTGGACTTGGGGTTAGGATAAAATTTGCTTCGAGCCTGGGGGACTCAGAATTTACTGCTTTTATATACCCATCTCCCCAAGCTTCGTTTTCTTCAGTAGTAAAACAAAGATAATGATGCCTATGCTAATTACTTCTCAAGATTGCTATTAGCTTCAAATGGCATAATGTATAAAAATGTTTTTGCAAGCCTGAAAGCACTATAAATATCAACAATCAGTTATGTGTACTATTTTGTAAAATACTATTGTTGAATGTATTAAAATGTATTCCCTCACCCCAGAATGTCTGTCTCTCTCTGTCTCTCTGTCTCCATCTCTGTCTGTCTTTCTTTCTCTCTCCCTCTCATTTTATAGATAAGGAACTGGGACTTAGAGAGGTTACGCCATTTGCCAAAGGTAACATCAGTGATAAAGAGGAGAGTCTGTTCCTCTGACTCTAAATCCCACATTATGCCACACACCCTAAGACCATGAGGTTTAGCCACCTTTTCCATTTTCTGAATGGTGTCTGAGGACAGGGTACCCACCCCCCCATTTGCCAAGGCTCTTTCCACTGCCAATAATAAATGAAGTTCATGAAGGTGCTAAAGCGATCTCAGAAAAGTACATCACAGTATAGACTGGTGACCAGAAGTAAGCCTGAGAAACTTACAAAAGTGGAATGATAAGGTCTTTCTTGGAAAATTTGATTATTCTTCCTTGACAGGTAAAAACCACTTATGATAGTGTGAATCTTGGCATCCTAGGATAATTTGTTTGGGCCACACTACTATGAGATTCCAGCTTCTAAAAGGAGATGATAATTCCAATTTGAACCCAGGTCAAGTAAATTCACAATGTCGGATTCTGCATCATGGATTATATGTATGGGGGGTGGAGGGTGTCTTTCCTTTATAAGATAAGAGATCCAGATGGAAGAGACCATCTAGTTGAATCCCCTCATTTTATAAAGGACAAGTGTGAGGTCCTGAGTCGTTAGTGGCAGAATCTACATTTGAACTCAGTCTCTGTGGCTACATATTTAGTTTAATTTCCATCACATCCAATTATACTCCATTGAAAAAGGCTAAATATCCCTTCTTATCTTAGGGATGCATATTCACTAAAAGGCAAATTAAGACTTTTTCCATAGCATTTTACTTATTAAAAATGTTTAGCAATAAATATTATGTATTCAAAGCAAGATGCTTAAGATAGGGTTTGGTTGTATGGCTTCACTGGTATGTAGAGCCCTTGGGTGAAGAAACTCCCTCTACCAACCCATGTCTTTGCTACTTACTGTCTCAGCTTCCTAGAGGGCTGAAGTGACTTGTGCAGTCATACAACCAAGACTTAGCAAAGGCAGGATTTGATCCCAGATCATCTGGGCTGTGAGGCTGCCTCACTTTTGACTACACTCCATTGCATTTTAGCATGTTTCAGAAAATAATTTAAATGAAATTGTCATTTCTGTCAAACACTTGTCAATCTAGCCTTTTTTTTTAACTGATGGCTTAATGAATTTTATCATCAAGCTTGCTAGAAATGAAAGTTTGAAATCTCCATGAGGTCTGAGCAAATATTTTTCTTCTTCAAATGAATGGTAAAATTAGAACAAAATATGGCACAGTACCTTTTCTGAGTCAGTGATGATTTATTGTGGAAATAATTTCATACTTTCCAACATCCAGAAGTTGACTGATAAATATTCTCTTCAGTCATTTTAAACTCTTTTACATTTTAATATTTCAACTTTGATTACTTTCTAAGATTCTAAATCAATTAAAATGACAAATTCAGAATTCAAGAGACACCTCCAACTTCTCACTCTTTCACTTCCAAGATTCTTCAGAGTAAAATATGGAGGTAAGTAAAATATGGAATAATTTTTTGTCTGCTAGTTAATTTACACCATAAACTAAACCTAGTAGTGAGTCAATATATCACAATTAAGTTTTTGGATATTCTAGTAACTTTTAGAACTGAATTATATTATTAAATTTGCCTTTAGAATTTTAAACTTTCTTACCTAATGTCTTTACGGGGTCAGAATAATCAGAGTCAGTAAATTGTCCATAATATTTGTTGCCCTAAATTTAAATCTGTAAAAAAGAAGGAAATTAAATGTCAACGTTTCATTTCACATAAATTTTATAACATACACATATATTTATTTAATAGTAAAAATGAAAACCACTTTTTTATTTCCAAGGGAATCAGTTTACAAGCTTTAATTTAAATGCCATACACCAGCATGACAATTATGTGCCATCAATACATTTATTATGCAAAAGGAACCCTAGAATTTAAGGAAAAAACAACTTTAAAATGTGCCCAAAGTTTTAATCGCCTGCTAAACCCGAGCACTTAAGAACATAAAGTTTCTCTATGCCACTCCCAGCTTCCCATGTACTGTGTTAAATCCAGTCTGTACCTATGAAATGTGTAGCTTAAAATGATGTGTGTTATATGTAATCAGCTTTCTGCACTCTGCATAACCAATGGAAGTGATCGTGATCTACAAAACCTTAAATAGGGGAAAGTGTAAAAGCATTATGACATCAGGCATTTTGACAATGCTGACATTCAGGACACCTCTGTTCTAATCCTAACTCCATTACTAGATTTTGTAGGATTAAAAATGGATTGGAACTAAAAATTCTGATCAAGGTATTGACCCAGCATGACTCGCTAGAAGACTGATGATAAATTATGTTTTCCCTTCTCTTGGCAGAAATGTGCAGAATGAGTTGTACTAAAGCTCACTAATTGAAGACTTTGTAGCTAAGTACAACCTTGTTATTTCATTGTTTAGGAAATTTAGGTCCACTGAAGTTAAGAGATATATCTGTGGGCATATAAGCTTTCCTTGTCTGGAAATTTGCAGATTTATTTTGTGTGGAGTCAGAGGAGTTGAAGGGGGGCAGTCAGTGGGTAGGGATAGAGAAGCACAAAAAAAGAAGAAAAGAAGGAGGGAAGAAAGAAAGAAAGAAAGAAAGAAAGAGAGAGGGAGAAGAAAGAAAGAAAGAAAGAAAGAAAGAAAGAAAGAAAGAGAGAGAGAGAGAAGAGAGAGAGAGAGAGAGAGAGAAAGAAAGAAAGAAAGAAAGAAAGAAAGAGAAAGAAAGAAAGAAAGAAAGAAAGAAAGAAAGAAAGAAAGAAAGAAAGAAAGAAAGAAAGAAAGAAAGAAAGAAAGAAAGAAAGAAAGAAAGAAAGAAAGAAAGAGAGAGAGAGAGAAAGAAAGAGAGAAAGAGAGAGAGAGAAAGAGAGAGAGAGAAAGAAAGAGAGAGAGAGAGAGAGAGAAAGAGAGAAAAGAGAGAGAAAGAGAGAAAGAGAGAAAGAGAGAGAAAGAGAGAAAGAGAGAAAGAGAGAAAGAGAGAAAGAGAGAAAGAGAGAAAGAGAGAAAGAGAGAAAGAGAGAAAGAGAGAAAGAAAGAAAGAAAGAAAGAAAGAAAGAAAGAAAGAAAGAAAGAAAGAAAGAAAGAAAGAAAGAAAGAAAGAAAGAAAGAAAGAAAGAAAGAAAGAAAGAAAGAAAGAAAGAAAGAAAAAGAAAGAAAGAAAGGAAGAAAGGAAGGAGGGAAGGAAGGAGGGAAGGAAGGAAGGAAGGAAGGAAGGAAGGAAGGAAGGAAGGAAGGAAGGAAGGAAGCTCAATGGCTTCCACTTAGCTTCCTGATTTCAATTTAGTTTACTGATTTCAGCAATTACTGATTTCAACAATGAAAATCCTTTTCTGTTTAAATAAATAAAGATTAACATATTTATGGTAAGATAGTATGACAGCTCATGGAGTATGTTAGTCCACTGTGTTGTAACATCACCACTTGTCCTCCATTCTGTGAATTTCAAAACTACTCAACCCTGTTCAAACCATTCTTTAGAGGATGGGATTTGGCTATTTCCTGATCAATAACAATAGAGATACTTGGAATGACAGAATCAGGTCTTGGAAACTACAATCTCCACCCTACTAAAGGTAACAGGATTTAGGAAGGGCTGCAGCAAAGCTCAAGATTTAATAATTTGAGAATGTGGCCTTCAACAGACATGTGCAAAGGGGACAGACCCCTGGGCAGTCCTGGGTGAAGCTAGAGCCACCATTGGCACAGGTGAGACACAGGAAGTGAGATAGAGGAGAGCTGAGGAGGCTGGGACTTCCTGTGTGGAGGGAGAGTGTGGTAGTGGGAGCCTGGTGCTTGGAGTGGAGGCCCTCAGACTGTTTCTCCATTTTGGTCACATGAGTGATAGGGACTGATCTCTTTTCTTTGCCTCGGCTATCCAGGGCCTTGGGCCTTTGGCCCAGCCTAAGCAGAGTGGGTATTTAAGCCCTATTCCCTTCTCTACCCCGCCCCCCTCATACCTTTCTTCCTCCTGTTAGTAATTAAAAACTCCATAAAAGGTTGACGGCTGACTTGAGTTTTCATTTAGGAATTACATAGCTGAATTCCTTGGCGACCTTAAATTAATATATATCAGTCTTTTAAAGTGATTTCCATGTCACAATTCCTAAGGGGAACAAATATCTACATAGTGTTGCAGTGCATTAAGCATATCCTGTAGGCAGCACCATCTGAAGGCTATGGCCATAATGTGAAGTGGAATAAGTCCTGAAATGGAATCAGAGGACCTAGATGTACACCTTGATTTGGTTATTTATGATCTCTTGACATTGGGCCAATCACTCTTATTTCTTTGAACTTAATTATTCTCATCTGCAAGATGAAGAGGCTGAACTAGATGGTTACTACGAGGTCCTTTCTAGCTAGGTGGAACAATGGGTATTAGATTTGGTGTCAGGAAGACCCGAGTTCATATTCTGTCTCAAATATTATCTGTCAGCCAATTAGTAGCTTTTAAGCTTTAGCAAGGCCAGTGCTGAGCATGGAAAGAACTCTGCTCTCAAGGGATAGAACATGTAACCAGATATGAACAAATAAGACATATAAAGGAAAATTTGAAGATAATCTCAGATGGAAGGCGTTAGCAGCATTAAGGGGGGACCAAAAAAAGCTTCTCGCAAATGAGAATTTGGCTATGACTTGAGGGAAGACGCAGAAGGTTGGAAGTGGCTTTGAAGAAAAAGAGTTACAGTCAAGGAGCCAATGAACTAACTCGGGGTTAAGAAACATAGTGATGTTGGTTAGGAACAGTAAGGAGGTGAGAGTCACTGGATTGCAGAGTAAATAAAGGAGAGTATGTGACAGTGGGCAAATCACTTAAACTCTCAGTATATCCATTTCCACATTTGTGCAGAAGAGATAATAATGGCATCCACTTCACAGGGTTATTTTGGGGGTCAAATGTGATAACATATATAAAGTGCTTTACAAACCTTAAAATACAACATCAATGCCAGCCATTATTAAATCTCTGAACATTTGTAATCTCCAAATAAGCTAGATGAACCCCTGATTACAATATTTAAGAAAAAAAAAGTTCATGGCAAGAAGACCCCGAGAATTCAGCTTTCCCTACAGGGAGTCTAGAACATAGAATGCAAAGCACACTAAAGTAGAAATTAAGAGGTTTTTTTAAGTGAACTATTAATTCCCACGTTTCTCACAGTCATAAAAGTCCACGTCTTTTTACAATAATTTTCTCCTGCTGATTCACTGTGGCTGTGAATCACAGAACACCAAAATCTGTGAAGAATGAAAATCTCAAGTGACTTAAAGGGCAATACAAACCTCATGCTGGAGTCATGGATGTTGTAGTGTATTATGCATGAGTGGGGCAAGAGAAATTGCACTGGTGACTATTTATGACACAGAGAGATGAGCTGGTGAGATGGTTACATATTTCAGAAGGCAGGCAACAGATGGACAAAGCCACTGCTGCCCTCCTACCCACAGGAGATCTAAAGAGAGTGACTCTGGTGCACGGAAAAGCTACTCTATGGGGAAATTCATGGAAAGAGATATTAATTACACAGGACATCAGGGAGTGAAACTGTTATGATCTGCCCCTGTTATCTACATCTCCCTCCTTTTCATTCCTTATGGAATCCCAAATTTCCTTGAAAGTTCAGTACAAGTACCAACTTCTGTATAAGACCTTTCCTGATTCCTTCTCATATTTTGCTAGTGACTCCCCTCAAATTAATTACCTTACATTTATTTTGTATATTTTTTGTGTGGGTATCTTTACTCCCAATCAGCTCATTACAGGCAGGGATTACCCTTTTTTCTTTTTTTCTCTGTTACTTTTATCTTTGAATTCTCGGCACATAGTAGGTGCTTAATAAATGTTAGTTGAGGCTATCGATTATATCAGTGCTCACACCGATGAGTCTCACATGCCCTCAGTCATCTAAGGAATTATCAACCTGGAAGGCAGAAGAGCAGAGATTCTACTTACACATACTGTTTTCTTGGTTTCAGGGGACCATTGCAAATCTTGTCTTCATTGCCTGGTATCAGACATGTATTATCAGCACCTATGACATACACGTCGTCAAGGCTGCTAAGCTGTAGCTTTCCATCTGTGCAGGGTGGGTTGGGAAAACCTTCATTGGCAAAATATGGCCTCGGTTTCTTGTAGTATGCATCGTACCACTTTGTAATATTTATATCATGCTGAGCTAATTTCAGAGTGGAAGAAGAGGCACAGATAATGACTTTGATCAGTACACAAATATATTTTCAAAGAGGCAATAACTTGGTGAATCAGAAGGATGCTGACTCTAGTATGCTAAAAACGGGAAATTTCTTGTGACCAACAAAATATTTAAAACATCATTTTTGCCCATGGCATCATTATTCGGTTGGTAGCATCATGCATTCAGACCTAAATATGATGACTGGTACCATTTGATGTTGTTTTTAATACGCGTAAAATCAAGCTATGGCATGACATCTGAGTCACACCTAAGCCAGAGAGGTGTCTGTTCTGGTACTAAATGTTCTTTACTCAGCAATTCAGACTCAACTAATGCATTTCTAATGCATGTTTTTCAGTGACAGTTATGGTACCTCCTGTTTCTGAAACCAGCACTTGAACATTTTTGATGGGTCCATGGTCATCATTATAATAACAAATTGGCATTCTGATTGTAATAGTTTTTGAAGTAACAAGCACAGCTCCAGTGGCATCATAGACTGGGATTGGCTTATTTTTAGGTCTTGCTGGTGCTGTAATAAAAGAAAAATATTTTAAAATTTAATATTCTTTGTTTTACATAATTGTATGCATAAAATCTATATTAGATTATATACAGTTTCAAGAAGGAGGGAGGGATGAGAGTGAGGAGGCAGATAATATGAAATTCAAATTTTTTTAAATGCTAAAAATTGTTTTTGTATGTAATTGGATAAAAATAAAATGCTATTTTAAAATCATAATGTTTTTGTTAATGAAAAATGACAAGACAACTTCCATTCCTATTTTTCTGAGTATTCAGGAAACATTTATCAAACATTATCTCCTTTGATCTCTATTTGAAATCTATCTTATTTGATCTCTAAATGATCTATAAGGATCATTTAAGGTAGTAAGTGTAACAATATCTACATTTTACAGAGAAGAAAATTGATTCCCAGAGAACACAGATGATTTTCCTAGGGTCACAAAGCTCTGTGTCAATGTCAGGGCAATATCGTCCTCAATTCTGAGGACCCAGAAGATATATTGATTATTGTTATTATCTTTTAAGATCTATCGTGAATTTATCTGGCTCAGTCAGAACTCAATCTTTGTTTACATCTGGGTTTGCTTTCTCATGTTTTTGTTTTATTATAAAATTAATTTCTTTCAAAAATAGTATAAAATAAAACATAAGCAATTCAATTCAACAAATATTCATTAAGCCTCTACTGTGTACTTGCCTCTTATTTTTTTAGAACTAATTATATAGGAGACAGCTAATTGGTTCAGTAGATTGAGAATCAGGCTTAGAGATGGGTTAAAATGTGATTTTGGGTTAAAATGTGACCTTATCTGGCTTGGGAAATCATTTAACCCTCATTTTCTATACCTTATTATTCTTCTGCCTTTGGAACCAACATACATCATTGATTTAAGACAAAAGGTAAGGGTTTAAAAATGAACTAATTATATAAATTGAGAGATATTATAGCATAATGTAAGAAGACTGGTCTTGGAGTCAGGATGCTCTGAGTTAAATTTATCTCTCTCTTTCTCTCTCTCTCTCTCTCCACACGCACACACACACACACACACACACACACATATACATACATACATACATACATATATATATACATACATACATATATATATATATATATATATATATATATATATATATATATATATATATATATATACTTAAAATGTAGGTGACTCTGGGGAAATCACTTACCCTCTCACTGAAAGGAATTCCCTCCTCAAATAGTCCTTAAGCATTTTTTTTCTGACATTGCATTGTATTTGATTACATCATGTGCCTTATATTATATAGATGTTATTATATTATATATATATATATATATATATATATACCTTATATTAACTAGATGTTACAGTGTATAGAGTATAGAGATTACAGTCAGGAAGACCTGAGTTCAAATCCCATCTTGAACACTTTCTTGTTGTATAACCCTGAACTTACCTCTTAAGCTCTGCCTACTTTGTATTTCTCATCTATAAAATGGGCATAACGAAGAGTCTCTATGAAGAACAAGTAAGATAATGTATGTATATATATATATATATATATATATATATATATATATAACAAAAAGTATCTAAAAGTCTTCTTGACTTTAAGACCAGCATACTGTCCATGACCACCTAGCTGCTCCTAGCAGCCAATATATTATTGTTGAAAGAGGGCTAGCCTTGGGGCCACAAAGACCTGAATTCAAGTCCTAACTGATACAAACTGACCAGGGAGAGTCACTTAAATTTTCAGAATTCTAGGAAAATCAGACTAGAAGTGGAAGATAAGATGTCTTTGATTGAGGAAATGATTTTATTAGGAATTCCCTACACCAATGAAATTGTAGTCCATTCCTTATCAATTATTTTTGTATTATTATTGATATTATCATTATTATCATTATTATCATTATTAGTATTGTTATTATTACCATTTAAAAATTTTTTTGAGACAATGTGGAAAGAGGGGCAGAGTTCTGGGCTTGGAGTAAGGCTCAAATCCTCCTTCTTATATTAATTAGCTATATGACCCTGTCAATGGGGTATGGTGGGAGAAGCCTTGAGTTTTATTCATAAAAGCTGGAAATGTGTGATAGAGCCTGATCTATGCCACTCACTACCCATATGACCTTGGACAAATCACTTAATTTCTATGGGTCTCAGTCCCCCCAAGTGCAAAAGGAGATTAGCCTAGGTGACTTCTTGAGTCCACTGTGAAATGATATGGGGATGGTAGTTTCGAGTTCGGTTCCTGCTACTTCCCTTTTGACCACAGACAAGGGACTTCCAGCTCCTCCAGCAAACTTAATGCTCTTTTTCCTATAATCTTTTATTTCTAATAGATACCAGACAAATGGGCTAGGGAAAAAATATCAATTCATTTCTAGGAGTGGTTCTGGTGATTCGCCAGTCATTATGGGGAACAGAGTTTGAAATTGGTGAAACCAAACAAGGCAATGACATCTGTCTGGATCTTTGAGGTCCTTTCAAGTGTTTCATCCATGAATCTCTTGGCTTCTTTGTCTCTCAGGCAACTCTCAGCATTTATGTAAGAAGCTTTAGATAGATAGGAGGGAGCTCTCTATGTCTAGGAAATCACAGGTCTTTCCCTAAAATGAATGACATGTTTAATTCCCCGAGGAAAGGTGGAATTAATTTGTTCTTTTTTCAGAGGTAAGATGAACCTTCTTATACTTACCCTTAATGTCCATCGTTATTCTCATCTGAGCTTTGGGCCCTGCACCTGCACCATTAACAGCATACACCTGAAAAAAGGAGATGATACCTGAATATTTTCAAACAGTGATTATCTTCATTCTTTTTGTATCCTTCATTTCATCTGTTTTATTCAGTCCATTCCTCCATTTAATGGCATAGGCAGATATAGAAATGAAGGGCATAATAACCATTCATAATTACCCATTATCTATTTCCAATATCTATTCCATTATTTATCAAGACTGGCATTCTACTGAGGATACAGATCCTCGATACAGATCCCTGAGAATAAAGTGCAAGTAGTTGAATCTGTTCTTTTACCAGAAACAGATAGTGAAATGTGGTCTTTGTTTGGGATCATGAAAGATAAAAAATAGGTGTTCTTAACTCAAGGGCTCTATGAACATATTTTTAGGGGATTAATGGGAAAATTAATGGAAATTTTAATTTTTTCATGTGTGATTGCCTGGGAAAATTCCATTTTATTTTCACTAAATCTAATAGAAACAAAGCATTTCTTTCAATTATAAATTTTTAAAAATATCCTAAGGGGCCCAAAAGGTTTTATTGGACTGCCAAAGGGGTTCATGATACAAAAAAGGATAAGAACCCCTGATATAGGGTTTAATCAAATACTGAGAATGGTGCAATTAATTTAAGCAAAGGCACCCAAATCTCTAGTCTTACACTTTCTCCATGTGCTTTCTTTATCGCCTTAAACATCTGGTTCAGCCTCTCTGTAGCTAAGTAACTCCATGGTTTTCTTTAAATCCATATTCAAGATCCTCTTTTCTCTCTGCTCTGTGATGAAACTCTATTCCTCTAGCCTCCTAGTTTTCCTGTATTAAATCATTCCCCTGAAAGTTACCCTTTATACCCTTCTTCACCCCTGCCCTAAGAGATCTACAGACATAACCTGCATAATAGAGCATATACACATAAAACATTTCTGCTTGTATGCAGAGTGTGTGATCAAATGTGAATTCTTTCTATTAACTTTGCTTTTAAGGAATTGCACATGCAAGAGATATTTTATCTGGCTGTTTTTTTCTACCTCAATAAACAAATATTAGGTTTGCAAGCTATTTTCTTTAAACTTGACAAAAAAATTTAGTATTACCAAAAAAAAAATAAGTAGCAATATGTTTTAGACTTATTCTTTGAACTGTTCATGGGGAATGCAAGTAATATATTGCAATGAGATCATACATATGAAATTTGATATAAATTGGCATAAAAAGCATTTCATAGCAGGAAGACCACCATTCTTAAGAAAAATGAACAACTAAAATGATTAGTATGGGAAATATTCTTTAATGGCATTGTTCAAACCAGTCACAAGATTCTGAAAGAAAAATATCCAGTGTGGAAATTGTCATCATATTTTTTTTTTTTGCTTTACAACCCAATATTCAAATGAACTTGTAAATCAAAAAGTCATGGATTTAAGAGACTTTTCACTGTAATCAGTCGGTCAATAGCACTCATTAATTGCCCACAAGTTGCTAGAAAGAGGTGAGTTAGATAAGAATTAAATATAATTGCTTGATTTCATTCTGCACCCCATGATATAATGTTATCCTCAAGATAAATAAGAGGGTGAGAAAACTAGTTTTGAAGTCAGGTAGACCATTCTCTGACATGCTAATGATGTGATCCTGTTCAAGCCACTTAACTACTGAGTATGCCAGGAAACTCTCTCAAAGTATATATTATATATTATGTATAAGTTTCCCATCTGCTTCAGTAGATGTTTCCATTCCATTGAGCTTCTCACACCAATGAAATCTTAGGTTTGGACAAAGACATTAATCATAAAAATAATTAATGACAAAAATAAACATCACAACCAACTCTAGGTAAAGAATGATTATTCCAAGTTCATAAGTGCCATTTAGTAGGAAGGATCATTCAAATGATAATAGAAAGCATGATAGAGTGGGAAACAATGCTTGCCTTGGACTTAAGGATACCTGGATTTAAGTTCTGCCCTTAGACTGAGAAGCTGTATCACTATTGGCAAGTCCCCTAACTTCTGTAACCCTTAGGATATTCCTCTATAACATGAGTATATTAAAAATTTCTACCTTCAAAGAAAGGAGTAATGCATGCCCCAGATGAATCTGAGTGTGTTGAAAAACCCTAGCAACACACACAGCCCATGTTCCTTACCTTAGAGTGGTACTATATTTAAAGAAATGGTATCTGTGTCTATATGTCATATATGTATATAAGAAACACGATTATTAGTTGTTGTCACTTTTAGTCATATTTACTCTTTTTGACCCCATCTAGAATCTTCTTTGCAAAGATATTGGAGTAGTTTGCCATTTCCTTCTGGATCTCATTTTACAGATGAGGAAATTGAGTCAAACAGGGGTAAGTGACTTTCCCAGGGTCCTACAGTCTGAGGTCAGATATGAACTCAGGAAGATGAGCCTTCTAGACTTCAGGGTCTGTACTTTATCCACTATACCACCAAACTACCCTAGGTCTATTATTATAGGAATTGAAAATAGATATGTGTACTCTAGTGACCAAGTTAGGGGAGATCTAGAAGGTTATTTACTGTTGAATTGGTATTAAAATAAGAAAGGAAATAGAAAGAGATTAGGTGTGAGTCACGAACATCTTAAATAAAGGAAAGAGAACTTCATAGATGCCTAAAGAACCGTCACTGAATATTCTTGATTGTTTCGGTAATGTAGTAGAGAAAAGAGAAAAAAAAAAGACATAGCTAGTTAATATAAGTTTGAAAGGCTGTTGATCTTGAATTTTAACATGATTTAATTTTAATTATTTAAAGAGCTAAGAGGAGCCACAATCAGATTTATAGGAAAGTGATATGATTCAAACAATAAGATTTTTTTTTTGCTAGGATGGGAAGACAGCTAGAATGCAATATCAGTAGATGGAGGCTATCAAGTAAACAATAATGATGTCTAGTTATTGTATTGTTAAGATCTGATCCAACATGACAGCAAAGGAAAGTAATGAATGCTGGAGGGGATGTGGCAAAGTTGGGATATTAATGCACTGCTGGTGGAGCTGTGAATTGATCCAACCATTCTGGGGGGCAATTGTGAACTATGCCCAAAGAGCATCAAAAGAGTGTCTGCCCTTTGATCCAGCCATAGCACTGCTGGGTTTGTACCCCAAAGGTATAATAAGGAAAAATACATGTACAAGAATATTTATAGCTGCGCTCTTTGTGGTGGCCAAAAATTGGAAAATGAGGGGATGCCCTTCAATTGGGGAATGGCTGAACAAATTGTGGTATATGTTGGTGATGGAATACTATTGTGCTCAAAGGAATAATAAAGTGGAGGAATTCCATGGAGACTGGAACAACCTCCAGGAAGTGATGCAGAGTGAGAGGAGCAGAACCAGGAGAACATTGTACAGAGACTGATACACTGTGGTACAATCGAACATAATGGACATCTCCATTAGTAGCAATGCAGTGACCTTGAACAACTTGGAGGGATCTATGAGAAAGAACATGATCCACATTCAGAGGAAACACTGTGGGAGTAAAAACACCAAAGAAAAAGAACTGCTTGATTACATGGGTCAAGGAGATATGGCTGGGGGTGTAGACTATAAATGATCATCCTAGTGCAAATGTCAAAAAGATGGAAATAGGTTCTGATCAAGGACACATGTAAAACCCAATGAAATTGTGCGTTGGCTATGGGAACGGGTGGGGGAGGTGAGGGGAAGAATGTGATTCTTATAAACAAGGAATAATGTTCTAAATTGACAAATTAAATAAAATTTTCAAAAAAAATTAAGATCTGAGCTAGAACTAGGAATATAAAGAAAGTAAAAGGGAACCCAGTGATTTTCAACTGTTTATCATTTCTTTTTATGTGTGGAATTTCTCTGTGGACCAGAGATCATAAAACCCCTACTGAATTCATGAGAAAACATATCTCTGAATTTCCAGAGGCAATTTCTAATTTATTACTCAACTTCACTAGGCTTTGTTTCCATCCAATCTTCCCTCTTTAGAATTCCCTCCATGTAACAGAGTTCTGTTGAAGAAATATAGCAGGAATTCCAGAAAGAAACATGATATATAGAAAATAAGAGAAGAAAATAAGTATTGCACTCAGGTTAACATAGAATCACTTGGGTCATATAAAATATACATAATTGTTGCCTTGGGCTTATACTGTAAGTTATTATAACGACTTCACAGGATCACAGATAGAATTGGAAGGTACCAGAAATATCACCAATTTCAATGCCTTCATTTTACAGATGATGAAGCTGAAGTCAAGAGAGTCAAGGGACATCTTTGCTCAATGTCACTCACTAGCCAGTATCTGAGGCTGAACCTGAATTCAGGTCTTGACTCCAAGTCCACTCCTTGTTTTCTATCTACTACATCACACTGCCTTTCAGAGATGTACGCATCTCCCCTTCATGATGAACTGTATGAGTCTGGTATGGTTTAGGTACAGAGCTTCCTATAGGCAGGTAAATGGGCTTTGTCATTGTTCAGACATTTTTAGACCTTTCTGATTCTTTATGACACCATTTAGGATTTTCTTGGCAAAAATACTATGTGGTTTTCCTTTTCCTTCCCCAGTTAGTTCATTTTACAGATGAGGAAACTGAGGCAAACAAGTAAGTGAATTACCCATGATCACACAGCTAATAAGTGTCTGAGACCATATTTGAACTTAGGAAGATGAGTCCTCCTGACTTCAGGTTTGGCACTCTATCTACTGCACTACCTAGAAATCCCACATAGGGAATGGGCTACATGCCCCCTTAGAAGGATGGTCTGCTCAGTGATTCTACATTCAAGGTGTAATAAGGAAACAATGATAGAATAGGAAAATACAAGGAGTGAACATCTAAAAGAGTTTGGGAAAGAACATTAAGGTTGTCATGATCTGGTTACAATTTTCTGGCAAGCTATTTACTGATAAATTCTAATAAAGTTAAATGTAGTTTAAGTCTTAAAAGGTATTTTCACTTTTGGTATTATATTTGATCCCATCGATACTTGTGGCCACACAGGATTTCAAAATCTCCTTTTTTATAATTGATTATCCCAAGCCTTAACTTTTACTTTACATAAATGTTTGTCCTTGAGCAGTTCTCTCTTTCTGTCTCCTTAATTCTTTGTTTCCAGGACTCATTATAATCACTTACTTGGCATTCTCTATTTTTAATAATACTGGACCATGACAGGAAAATCACAAAGCTCTTAGATCTAGAGTTGGAAAGGACCTATGGAGCCATCTATTATAAACCTTTTACTTAACAGATGAAGACATTTTAAACCTAAAAGTTAAAAAAAAAATTGTAGAAACAGAAGTGAGATTTGAACCCAGAACCTTTGTAGAACCAGTATTCTCACCACTTAGACCTTCATTACACCCATCCCTCAACTACAAATCACAAACAATATCAGAAAGTGATTTCATATTTAAAACCATGAATTTTAGAGACTTCCGCTTAATTGTTTGATTTAGCTTCACCAGTTGCAAATGATCGAGCCTTACACTTATATTATATGTGTGGCCTCCTTTTAGTCCTTCTAACATCGCAATGACTGATGTGTCTGTTTTCTGAATGATACTCAGGTTGTGAATCTGGAAGGCAGTTGGATCGTCTTCTCTGTACACCAAAGCTTGATATACTCGGATATTCCCATTAGGTTCTGATGGAGGAAGGAAAGTAAGCTGGAATTTTGTGACTTCATCAGGAATCTTCTGAAATGTCATGTTGTTTGGTGGATCTTTAGGTACTAGAAATCAAACATATTACTTTTAGTTGGCTTCGGTTTTTCCCTCTAGGTCAATTTCTACACCACTTTTAAATTGCAATGTTTTCATTTGAACTTTGTCTTTGTGAATATACATATACCCACATATATTTTCTGATTTTTTTTACCAGTCCTTCCCAGTGCAGCTATGGTGAGCACCTTCTTTTTAATTCAGTCCTAGAGATTTGACTAGAGAACAGAGAAGGCACATGACTTGCCCAGGGTCTCACTTCCAGGATATATCTGAGGCAAGACTTGAGCCCAGTTCTCAAAGACCCTGAGGCTGGCCCTTTGTCTCCAAAACCTAGATGTTCTTCACAGATTTGTAACACCTTTATTTTAAGAGATGTGCTAGAAGTACGTATTTATATATTTTTATTTATATTTTTAAAATGTTTCTGTGGATTGACTCCAAGGAGAAAATCAACTGGGAAATTTAATTCAAAGAACACTTCAATTGTCTTACCTGATTCTAACGTGGTAACGATCACTTGAGCACTTGCTTTGCCATCTACATAGGCTGAACTGATGTTTCCAGTAAATGCAGTGATTATTACAGAATACCTCGTAAATACTTTTAAATCTGTAATCTCTATAGTTTTGTTTTCCTCATTTGCCTTGATGAAAGAAATATTATATTCATCGCTATCTACCTATAAGGGGAAAAGGAATAATGAAAAGAAAAGCCCTGTGAAATTCATATGAGTAATCTGCAAGCATCCAGATTCTATGTGAATTGAATTCTGATCATTTATATTTATTTCTGCAATGGATAATTCTGGACAATTCCTCTAGCTAGCGGTCTTTTGTTTAGTGGGGAAGTGAATATTGCAATGTATAAAAATGAGAAAAATAGCAGTATAATCAATGTAATGGCTACTCTCTATCCCAAGTTTACAGCACAGACATGCACATATATCTACAAAGAAATAGATATATACATGGATGGTTATTTTAAGACATGATCAGGTAGCAATACAGTAGTTTCCCCAATGGGTCAGATTTGTATAAAATACAGCTGCTAAAGTATTAGGTTAGTTCAAGCATCCTCTTCCTTTGACAGATGTGCCTTTCCAGTCCCGCTGAGAATTAACCTTAACTAAAGTTCTGATGTACTAAGCAGACATTCATTTCCGGAGATGACCATCAAGAGACAAAGTATGATACTGTGTCTTGCTTAGGAACATGGCATTGAATCACAAGAAGGCTATAAATGCCAATGGCTACCACCACCCTCACCCAAGTTTTCAAAGCAATTTATGTTGTGTTTGATTTACTCTTCAAAATCTTGTTCTTTTCTAACTGCCTTTGTTTCACAGGTTAAAATCTAAATCCACTGCAGGAGAAAACATAGCAAAAATTGTGTTAGTAATTTCCTAGGAGAAAAGTGACAAATAGGTCTTTTGAGATTGAGATTTTGAGATGAGACTAATTGACTAATAATTGACTAATGACAGGGGCTTGTAATTCCTGGTGGCAAGATGCTCGTAATCTCTCTCTTTCTCTCTTTTTTTTTTTCTTAGAAGGAGGAAAGATATCTACATATGTATAAGAAATAAATCTGAGATTTCATTGATACAGGAAACTCCCAGGTAAGAAAACTCCTTCTACCAATTCAAGTTGACACTTTCTGTTGAACTCAAAATCTGAGAGTTGCTTAGATAATTGAGAAATTGGCACATCCAGGATCACAAATCCAGTATGTGTCAGAGATTTGAACTTAAGTTTTCCTAGCTTCAAAACCAGTTCTCTCTCCAATAAATAAAATTCTTCTTTGCCTCTGCCTGTCTCTCTCTCCCCCCATACTTCCTATCATAGCTTTGCACTGCCCCCCCATCCAGTGTTCTTTTCTTTTATTTTTGTCTTAAAATCTTTATTTATTTATTTACATGATTCATGTTCTTTCTCTCCCCTTTTCCCACCTCCTCTCATATCCAATGTGCAATTCCACTGGGTTTTATATGTGTCATTGATCAAGACCTATTTCCCTATTATTAATATTTGCACTAAGATGATCATTTAGAGTCTATATCCCTGATCATACCCCCATGGATCCATGTGATCAAGCAGTTGTTTTTCTTCTATGTTTCTGCTCCCACAATTCTGTCTCTGGATGTGGATAGCATCTTTCTCATAAATCCCTCAGAATGTCCTGGGTCACTGCATTGCTGCTAGTAGCAAAGTCCATTACATTCGATTGTGCCACAGTGTATCAGTCTCTGTGTACAATGTTCTCCTGGTTCTGCTCCTTTCACTCTGCATCACTTCCTGGAGATCATTCCAGTTCACATGGAATTCCTCCAGTTCATTATTTCTTTTAGCCCAATAGTATTCCATCACCAACAGATACCACAATTCTATCATAGCTTTTAATGAGAAATAATGAGAAGACTCTAAAGCTAAGCATGTGCTAACTTAAAAGAGTTTTGAAAGTAGGAAAACAAACTTTATCTTGGAGTTTGCTTGCTAATCATCTGTCAACCCTCTTCAATGGAAGAATGTTTTTTTATTGATCTCCATTTCTTACCAGTCCTGTTGTAGTCTTCTCCTGACATCTAGGATTCTCTCCCATGATCCAAAACTATTAAGCTCAGATTTAAGCCTTTTCCTCTAGGTTACTTTTATCATCATCCTCAGGGACATCAGTATTTAAGTTAATGTTTTTAAAACCCTACTTCCTATTTCCTTAAACCCCAAATCTATAATATCGGTTCATCCCTATCTAGGAACTTCTTGAAGGCAGGGATCTGGGGTCACTTGGCATAAAGTAAGGGCTTAATAAATTCTTGTTAACTTCATATGATGTCTACTTATCAATCACTCTAAATTGCTCAGGAATTCAAATTTTTGACACTTGAAATACCAGTATTTGACCATAACTTATCATTTTAGAATTCCACATCCTCAGGCAAGCAGCTTTTTAACTTCACTTTGACCTTCATTCAACCATCCTATCAATAAGTCTGTCAACAAGCATTTATTAAGTGCCAAGCACTATGCGAAATGCTAGAGCTACAAAGAAAGGCAGAAAAAAGTGTTTATTCTTAAGGAATTTAGAGTCTTTGGGGGAATACAAACAACTATGTACAAACAACATATATGGAGGATAATTGGAGAGCTTAGAGGGTGGGCAGTAAAATTAACAAGGACAGGAAAGGGCTTCTTTTAAGGGGTGGATACATAGAGGAGTCTTGATGGAAGACAAAAAGATAAAGACATAGATGAGGAGGGAGAGACTTCTAAGCATAAAGAACATCCAGTGAAAATAGCCTTAGTTTGGTGAAGGCTGGTGTGTGAGTAGTAGCAAGGAGGCTAGTGCCAATAGATCATATGTTATAGAGAAGGGAGTAAGAAAGAAAAATAAACTGGAAAGGTAGGAAGGAGCCAAGTCAGGAAGGACCTTACAAGTCAGACAGAGGTTCTTATATTTAATCCAGGAAGTAATAGGGAGCCATTGGAATTCATTGAATGGGAAGATTTCAGGGTTAGATTTGTGTTTTGGGAAGACTTGTATGATAGCTGATTGGAAGATGGTTTACAATGGGGAGATACTTGAGGCAGGGAGAGAAACCAGATGGTTACTGCACTAGTGAAAGTATGAGGCAGGGAGTTCTCACCAGGTTGTTGGCAATGTCAGAGGAAAGAAGGAGATATATACAAGAGATGCTCTGAAGGTAAAAATGACAGTACTTGGCAACAGATTGGACATTGACAGTGAGAGAGAATGACAAGTCAAGGATGACACACCTGAAATATTATATATATATATATATATATGTTTCTCTCTATAAAGACAGATAGAAATACACACACATACACACACACACAGAAATATCCCATGAGCTAAAATTATGCAGTGAAAGTTAGATTTGAAAATTAATAGGAACTAAAGAAGTTTTTGGAGGAAATCTATTCCCAAAAATTATTTAAAGAAAATCAACAATATTTCAAAAATAATACTTTGTTTGAATTAACAATTTTATAAAATATCCAAGTTAAAGAAAAAGTGGAATGCATTCAACCATAATTATAAATCCTAATCTAGGTTGAATCATTCAGAATTTGAATTGGGCACGTTTTTATTTGACCATGTTCATCCTTTTGCCACTAATTTGAGAATTATGAATGGGTAATAGGGCATAATCTTGACTTAAGGTCTCCCCCTTTTAAATCTAATGTCTGAATGTTGATTCCATTTGGCTGATGGGCAAAGTGTCTTTGTCATTGCCTTAAGGCTTTAGGGTGTTTGTGTACTGATTTTTTTTCTTTAAGTTATGTTTCATCCTTAAGATTCTACAGAAAATGGAGTGCTGGGAACTAGTAAGCATTCATTCACCCAGACTGTTGCCAGTAGGAAAAAATAAACAGCCCAAGGAATGAGAGGACCTATGTGTAAATTCTGTCTCTGAAGCTTATTACTTATTTGATCTTAGGCAAGTCACTTAATATCTTTGATATTCTATACAATGAAAGGGTTGGGCTAGGTGACCTCTGAGGTCCCTTCCAGGTCTAGATCTATGATTCTATGATTTTAGTGGTTTGGGGACTATTTGCTATTTGGGCAATTTACATTTTCTATATTGCACCACAAGTCCCTCATACCTAAAATAAATTCAGTAGTATTACTTAGAAAATGAACTTATTCCCAATGTGCTTAATTATTTTTCTTCTTTAAACCCTATCAGATCCTAGAAGATGCAAAATATTTTCAAGTGAAGTAGTACTTTCCTTTTGCTTGTCTTCAGTTCAGGGCCTCCTGCTTGGGTAGAAGTAATCATACATTCTTGAAGGTGATCCCCATGAAAGACAAGCTGTGGCTGGTCCTACTAAAGGGACAGACTTACTCTAGGTCTTGTCTAGTTAAGGTCAAGGGAGATCTGTACATCAGATGAGTAAGTTTTTCAGCTAAAGCAGCTCAATTCAACCTGCACTGATTAGATACCTAACAGAGAGAATTAAGTCTATTTTACCAGATGCTACAACTCAAATAAAGAACTCATAAATGTGTAATTAAGTACTCCAAGTACTTAAAAGTACCTTCGAAGCATTCATGTTACAGGCTCTAACTTGCTTCATTGGTCACCAAGAAAAGATCAGTGAATTCATCACCTACAGGTCAACCTGCCTTTCTACACTTAGCCAAGCAGGCACAGTTCGCTGCTAAATCCATGCTTCAAGATTTTCCACCATCACAGAGGTGGAAATCGTTTATTTTGATGACATTTCCAAACACATGTGAGTTCTTCTCCGTACTATATAACAAGATTTCAGACTTTTCATTGATATTAATTATTTTAGCTTACTTTAGAAATGTTTACAGTAAGAAAAGAATCAGGCACTAAAAGCAATGAATGAAAACATATTATTCTAGCAAGATATTCATTTGCCATTAGAATGGTGATTGGACAATATTATCCTTTTAGAAAAATGGTATTATCAGCATGTTTTGAAATGAACAGAGAAATAAAATAAAGTCTATACAAGATGATAGAAAGGGAATAATGAGGATGATAACATAAAATGCATTTTTATTCATTAGTTGAACATTTACTCATAGAATATAAATCTAATGGATGCCTTTATGTACATTAGTACCATCCAGAAAATCAAGAAAATTCTTACCGATTTAATGTCTATAAGATAGAAGGTTGGTCCAGTGATAGCGGCAGGTTCATTCCAGCTGATATTAATACTGTAAGGTGAGGTAGCTACTACATTTACATTTTCAGGAGGACCATCTGGAGCTATAAAAATGGAAACAGTCTCAGTCTCTCATGTTCTGAATAAAGGATTTTAATATGTAAAATAAGAGACAAGAGAAATTACATTTTTATTTTGTGTTTCAAAGACATCGAAAGATCAACTCCAACTCATCAAAAATTGTTATACTGCATTCTGAAATACATCTGCTTCTCTCATGAGAACTTAATTGTTAGATATGCATCTTAAAAACACTTTGAAAATGTACCTTTTCATGCATAAGCCAAGCCTGCTGCTGAGTTCTTGTTTTTTGTTTTGTTTTGTTTTTCAGAAAGAATTCTGACCCTCCCCCTCAAAAAGGTATAACGAAAAGACTTGGAAATGTTTATTCACAAAGCATATATAGATCCATATTTAATTTGAAAAAAGAATACTGGGAAAAAAATTAAAAAGTGCAAAATTATACTAGTTCATATTTGCTAAAGGCAGTAAAGGAAGAGATTAGACTTCTAATTTCATTCATGTAAGACACAACTGGGTGAGAAAAGTCTCTCTACTAAGATAGATTGGTATCTCCTCTCAAATGTACAGTTTTATAGAGCCAGTCTTGAGGGGCAGCTAGATGGTCCAATGGATAGAGCACCAGGCCTGAAGTCAGGAAGACCTGAGTTCAAATACAGCCTCAAATAATAGTTGGATGACCCTGGACAAATCATTTAATCCTATTTGCCCCAATTTCCTCATCTGTAAAATGAGGTGGAAGAGGAAATTGCAAGCCCCTCCAGTACTTTTGCTGAGAAAATATCAAATGGTGTCATGAAGAGTCTGACATGACTGAAATGACTGAACCAATAAAAGAGAGCTTTGAGAGGTTAAGTGCCTTTTTCCAGGTAACACAGATAGAAAGGATCAGAGAGGGGACTGAAACTGAGGGGTTCCTGTATGCTTCACCTTCTCTCTTCTTATTTACTGCCTTCTTCATATGAATTGAGCTAAACATATTGCTTTTACTCTGGAGGTGGGAAATTAATTATAAGTCCTTTGTTTTACTAAAGACTTGTCAGAGAATTGCAGAGTAGAATTGGAGCAAGCAATTTCAGTGACTGGGGCAAGAAGCAAGACAGATTCCTGGAGCAAGTATTGTTGAGAATACATGGATGATCCATTAAAATCATGTTTGTAATTCGTGATGTGAAAATAATGTGAAGTTAATTAAAATGAATTTAGTTGAGTGGGATGGATAATTAGTTATTATGGAAGATTCCATGGTACTTTAAGAGTGCCTATATTAAAATTGTATACTCTAGATTTGTCCTAGAGTAAGAGTTCCTATTGCCCCATACTTTATTATAGCTTTGCTTATAAGGTCTAAGTGAAAGAGGTTGGTTCAAAGTGGAGAAAGTGAGAAGGAGCCTTCCTCATTGAATTTTTATGGCAAAAAATTTAGAAGGATCTTTATACCTTTCCGATTTCCCCTCTTATGTTTGTCTATTATTTGGGGTTTTGCTTCAAATCTATGATTTTATTAGTATAGGGATAAGCAAATTCCCTCAAATAATGAAGATTAGTGACTGCTTTGCAAATTATGGTCTTGGAGAGTTTCTGGGGCAACTATTCATTCTGACTTTAGAGCCATTTATCCACTATCTCGCCACCATCCCACTCTTGCCTACTGTGGCTAACAGCAAAAACCCTTAGAAAAAAACTTCAAATGGTATGTATTCTTGCTTCAGGAACCAAGATTAAGTAAAGGCAAAAGTTTCATCATGTGTCATTCTTGATGGGAGAATAGAAACCCATGTTGGAAACAGCATGTGGTGGGATAGGGATGGAAGGTAGGTGAGAAATGTGGAGAGGTCTTAGAAGAAACTAAAGTAGAGGACAGGAAAGTTGGTGGAGCCAGGCAGGTCAGTTCCCTTAGCCCTCTAACTCACTAGAGGTTCTATCTCTTTCCTTCACCTTTATTATTCCCCTTCATTCTCATCCTACTTCGTGACTGCTAGAGCACCTAAAACATCTACCATTTGGTGGCTGGGTAAAAGAATTGCCATCAGTTACTTGCTATTGGGTAACTCCTAGATCAGAGATGGGTAAGGTAAAGGGACAGAGATGATTTGATCCTGCTATAGTTGGTAGATATCCCACCACATAACTGAATATATTTTCCTCAGAAATATTGTATATATGTACATATGTGTGTATACATATATAACAAACACATATAATATATATATACATGTAAATATATGTATATATCTTCTCTAATGTAAAGCACACATGGTTTGGGGTTCAGACATGCCTCTGGCATTTATTAGTTTTCTCAGTCAATCAATAAGCATTTATTAAGTGCCTACTGTGTGCCAAACACTGTGGAAAGTGCTAGGTAACAATAGACAAGCCATGTATCATCTCTGGGTCTCATTTTCTTCACTAGGAAAAAAAAAAACTGGAATAATGAATATACCATCTTCTTCAAAGGATTTTCATCAGGAAGATGGAAAAATGGAAGAGATCTACAAAAAACATTTCTACAAAGTACTTCTTCCATCAAGGTAATGAAACCATTGAACTTGGATCCTAGCATTAGAGTCTTCAAAGTGCTTATAGAGGAGTTAGAAATGGCATTAGAAAAAAAGAAAGCTCAAAAAGCCAGCCAAATTGGGTCACATATTTATAGAGTATGTCTATGCTGGAAGTGATGTAATTGTGAAGACCCTGAGAGATTGATGTACAAGGTATCTGAAAGAAAGGAAGAGAACAAAAGTATGGACATTACTATGCATCCTATTTCAGAGAAAAATGACCAAGAGAACATCATTAATTGCCAAAGTATTTGCTTAATCTCCCTTCTATACAAGATCCTGACTAGGTTTTTATAGTCTCCACAATAAGATCCCATATAAATCAAGTCCATTATGTCCTTAAAGTACAACATTAAATTGTTACTCAAATTCTCAAATCAGTTTATGATCTCATCAATTTGAGATTTGTCTCCAACAGTGAAATCAACTTAGAAATTATAATATCTTTTTGCTATTATGGTTTGTTGATTACAAAAATATTGACCTGGGAATCTGAAGGCAAATTTTGGTAAATGGTATTATGATATGTGAATCGAATGGACTAATATTGTATCATGAGAAATCATGAAATGAAAGGTTTCAGAGGAAACAGTAAGCACAATTAGAAGAACAATTTATACAGTGTTAGCAACATTGTACAGGAAAATAACTTTAAAAGACTTTAGAACTTTGATCAATGCAATCATAAGCCATGATTCTAGAGGACCAAAGAAAAACAGCATAATGCCTCCTGTGACAGAGGTAATAGACAAGGCACAGACTAAGACATATTTTTGGACACGAGTATGTTAGGAATGTTTTGCTTGATTATGTATATTTGTTAGATGTTTTTATTGTTAAATTGTGGGGCAGATGTAGTAGTGAGAGTTGCTTGTTAATTGAAAAATAGATCAGATAATATTTTAAAGCATTTGATTCAGTAGAAGAAAATGTTACCTTGAAAGCCTTCCCATCCATTTGACAGTTTACTCCACAGGAGAAATAACAATGAGAAAAAACCCTGCTCAGTGGCATTAAGAGAGGCATATAACAGCATTAGGCATAGAATAAACTTGTATATAGTGGTATTCACTATAATGATAGAGGTGATCCACAGAAGAGTCTATGTAGAGGAGAGATTCCCTGTGGATGATGAGACACTACAGATGCTGATTTTTGTGGATCACATTGTTTTGTTTTTTATTATATTAAGCTCTAAGGTACTGCAGAGACTCCTGTGAAAGATGTGCAATCACTCATGGGAGCTTGGCTAGTCCATCCACACAAGAAAGACCAAGTGGATAAAGAATGCCTATTGTCCAAATTTCATCGTTCATTTGGATGTAGTTCCTATTGTACAATAGTATGTACATCTTGGACAGATAATATAGATGGTCAATGAGCTAGACCCAGAATTGAAAATAAAGGAGAGTGAAATAATTTCCTTTGAGGAATTTGCAAAGTTCTTTAGTGATTCCAAGCTTCCTATGAAGATAAAGACTCATTTTTTTTGGAAGTAACATTTAATTGATATAACTACATGGTAGAAAGACATGGAACACCACTGCTTCTTAAGAACATAAGACTAGTATGATACAGAAGGCAATGGGAAAAATATGGTAGGTTTTAGAAGATTGCAAAAAAAATAAAGAATGAGGAATACCCAAGAACAGGAGTAAAGGATGTCACTAAGGGATCATGTGAGAGGAAGAGAAAATGGAATAGTCACCCACCAAGCCTAAGCCAAGCTTCAGAGCTTCACTGGTACCTCCACAAAGGCAAGGGAAATCAAAGAAGTCATCTAGCATTTTGAATGTATACTCTGTGATGAACTTTTTTGAGAAAACATGGATAGAAGTTGCACAGCATGAACAAGTATAGATGGATTATAGTCTTCTCTGTTGGAGTAAAATCTCCAGTTATTGAGATCCCAGGCTAATTTAAGTTTTTGAGTATCAATTCAATGTTGGACTTTAAAAGACATAATGTGCCTGGGTTATATGGTGTTTTATTGTCTGGGCTGAGAACCTAAATGTTATTTTATGAACTAGAGCCTGTGGAATGAGGTACCCTGGGGCTCCCAACAATTGTTTTACAAATAAAATTTGTGGAATATCCTACTTATAAACTCAGGACTGCCTGTATGTCTATATCTTTATATCTTTATATTTTACCAGTTTGAAAAAATAATGAAAAATGTAAGTATTTTAAATGAAATATTATCTCATAGAAATAGTATGAAAAAATTTGCAGTCTAAAATGTCTGAGTTACAAAATGAAATTAATAGCTATTTATTTCACTTGATTTCCTGTCAAAACAATAATTTACTCATTTAGAGAAACAAAATTTTACGTGTCTTTCAGATACATATCCTTTAGAATCCATGAAATATGTCTATACACAGATACAATATGATCATCATTTCCTTTTCTTTCATCAGAGTGTACATGAAAAGATAATTAGCAAATTAAATAAGGGTAAGAAGTTGAAATCATGGTAGCTATTATACCAGAAAAGGAAGTGAACTATGATAATAGGATGGGAAATTGAAAATATGCCAATTTTTCTGCTTTGGAACTAATAAACATTTTGGAAGACTTTGTTTGTCTCTCTAGAAACTGTCACATATTGATTTAGGATTGTTTGTGAAATGAGTCTAGTCAGTAATGGGCCAAGATATCACTATACCCTTTCTCTTATAAATCACAGCAATTTACTCAGTAGGAATGACCTATCCTTATTCTCTCATTCCCCTATAATCCAATCACTTCCTCTCATAAGCACTTTTCTCCTGGTTTTCACAATAATGCATTTTCTGTAACTAATAACCATCATTTCCTGATTATCATGCTTCTATCCTTGCACAGGAATGTGGATCTTATGTGGGTCAGGGTCAGCTTTCCCATCCATCTGTGTCCTGATGCTAAGGCAGCAGTTAAGTGTGTCAGCTGAAAGGTGAGTCTGGATTGCCCATCATTTAACATAGTTCTTACACAAAGTTCAAATACCCCAAGTCTATATCACTTTGACTGAGAATTGCCAAATCGTGAAAACTGTAGGTCGATGGCACTTTTCGATTCAGTAGATTCCAAGTCTTAGAGCCATTTTTCCTTGTGAGAATTTCTGGAATCTAATCTAAAGTTCATAAATAAGACATTGTTGGTCTCATAGTTGAAGGGATGAGAAAAAAATAATAGTGGTGGTGGTGGTGGTAGTAGTAGTAGTAGCAGTGATAGTAAACATGACAGCAATGACAGTAACAGAACAGAGACTTGCCCCACGACTATTTCTATATCAACCAAAGAAAAGTAGAAAAATACTATTGAAATTATCTTACATGTATATAGTACTTTGCCATTTACAAAATGCTTTCATCAACATTATCTTAGTTGATCCAGTGAGGTAAATAGGGAGGGAGTGGTGTGCAAGTAAATATTTAACAACCAACTTCAGGGGTGTATGCATGATACATTTTTGAGTAAAATCTACTTTATTAACATTTTCTCCATAACTTTCTCGAGCTTAGACAATCAATAAAACAATAAATTGAGCCCTGATTTATAACCAGGTTTTGGAGATATATATATATAAATATAATATGCTCACACTGGTGAAAATTTAATTTTTTAACTGATTTTTGACAGTCAGTTCAAGCTGGCACCAACTTAGATCACCATCCCCATCTCCATCAGAAAAGAAACACCCACGTTTCAGAGTGGCAAAATTATCTGTTCAAGATTTCTGAGGTGATAAGTGGAAAACCCAGGATACGAGACCTGAAGCCAATCTTGTCACTGGAGAGTTGGGAAAGGGTGAATCTCTTGCCTTGTTCAAAGACTCTGTAACTTTTTGAATTAAATTACTTGAAAGCAAATCAGTATAGAATCCTGATTTCCATTCAAGTGCTCATGTGTCACCTCTTACGTCTTTTCAGATCCTTCCCATTGTTAGTGAGCCTCTCCTTTGAAAATCTTTTATGTTTATTTTCTATATATTTTGTATTTAATTGTCTGTTTATATGTCCATTTTCTCTAGCAGAATATAACATTCTTTTAAGGCAGTGACTGTTGTGTTATTGTTTTTCTGTTTGAGCATGTCGGACCCATGTCCAACGGTCAACCAATAGCATTTATTAAGCAATTACTATGTGCCAAGCACTGTGCTAAGTTCTGGAAATACAAAAAGAAAAAAAATAAAGAGTAACATCACAAAAGCATCAAAATCACTTAATCAAATACTTGTTGCATGGATTTGTAGATGGGTTTTAGCTTCCTGTAGCTCTAGAAATGAAAGTTCACTTATGTCTCTAACAATGGTGACTCCTTAGGGGAATCTAAGAGAGCTTGTTTTTGGTGTATTTTTGGATTCATTAAAACGAAGTGCAAATGGGGCATCTAGGTAGATTAGAGGATAGAATAGGAAGGCTATAAGCAGAGGACCTAGGTTCAAATTTGGTCTCAGAAGCTTCCTAGGTATGGGATCCTAGGCAACTCACTTAAGCCTGATTGCCTAGCCCTTGCCACTCTTCTGTTTTAGAGTTAATACTAAGATACAAATGAAGGTGTTTTTTTGTTTTTTTTTTAACTAAATGTGGACTTCTTAGATTGCAGATTTCAGACTTCACTGAAATATAGGATTCCACTGGCCTTCATTTCTTCTTGTCATGTAATCTCCGGGGGTTCTGGCTCATTTTTATAAAGTATGCTTCAGCTGAGATGACGCTTTGGATAGAGGACATATCAGTGGATAGAATGATTAGGGAGAGTATAATGTCTCAAAGTGTTCCCTGGAGTTCCAATGCCCCTAAGAATTTCAGCAATTTGATCTACCCTGATAGTATCAGCTAATGGTCTCATTCTCAATAAACTTGAGTTGATATAGTGGAAAGTGAGCTGAATTTGCAGACAGAAGACTTGAGTTCAAATCCTTGGCCTGTCACTTGATGCCTGTGTGACCTCCCTTGGCCTCAGTGTTCTCATCTGTAAAATGAAGAAATTGGACTAGGTGACCTAAGGTCCCTTTTAGCATTAAATCTCTGATCCTATGATCTCATGACCTCTAAGGTCCCATTAAGCTTTAAATCTATGAACCTAGGAAAACCATGGTGATCAGGTATCCCCTCCCTTTGGACATTGTTTCCAAAGTTAATATAAGGGTTACATTTTGTTATGCAAAGACTCCACATTTCCAATCATTAAAATTCCAATTAAATTGCATTAATGCCTGATTTCTCAGCAGCAAGTTAATATCACAGATTAGAAATGGAATCAGTGATAGTGTGTGTTGGCCAAGATTATTTAATGAGTACCAAGAATAATTACAGTTTCCCATTAGCATTGAATGATTTAAATAGTTGCCTTTTTTGAGGTTAATCTGAAGCCTGTTACTTTATTGACTGAAGTAAAAACTTTCTCTGCTGATACTGCCTGGTGTCAAATGAGCACTTTCCCGCATCATATATAATTGGATAGCCAATGACCAGTCTCTTATTTCTAGAATCTGAAGAATAATTTGTTCCTAACACAGAATAAAAGACTACTAGAGGTATAACGTGACTTCAGTTCTCAAATGAAAGAGAAAATGGGCATGAGCATCCAATTTGCACGTAGCACAGAACTGAAAGGGATAGTTAATATCCTGGGTGACAGAACCAAAATCCAAAAATCTCAGCATACTAGAATGATGGGCTGAATGCAACCGAACTAAATGTAGTATGTATAGATGGAAAATCTTGCAATGAAGTCCAAACAAAAACTACTACTCAAATATAAGGGAAGGCAGATGCAACTAGATAGCAATTTGCATCAAGAGACCTTGGAGTTTGGGTGAGTCTGGAAGTTCCAAGTGTACTCTGGGAAAAAAGCTACAGTGATTAAGTATAATATCCAGAAAAGGAGAGGTGCTGGTCCTACTGCATTCTATTCTGACTAGTCTATAGTTGGACTATTATGTTGAGTTCTAGTTGCAACATTTTAGGCTACACATGTGCAAACTAGACCATCTCTACAGGATGATAATCATTAAAATAAGAGGGGCAAGGTAATACAAAACTGTGCCATGTGAAGATTGGTTGATGAAAGAGTGTTTTAGTCTCAAATGGCAAAAACAAAGGACAGTTCCATGGCTGCAAACTTCAAACATTTGAAGGACCATCACATGGAAGAAGAGTGGCTTACTCTGTTTGGTCTCAGGAGACTGAGTTTAGGCCAAAAGATGAAATTTACAGTGAGATAGATTTTAGCTCAATAATTTGTACTGTCCCAAAACAGAGAAAATTTTTAAGCCTAGTGAGTTCCCTTGCCACTATTGTTAAATGATCTTTAATGAGGGAAAAGGAGAAGATTCATGCTTCAGGAGGGAGCTAGAAAAGATCTCTAAAATCCCTGAAAATTAGATTAGATGCCTTTTAAAGGAACTCTTTTCTTCTTTTCTTCCTTCCCTCTCATCCTTCTTCATTCCATCTCTTATTATATCCTCTTTCTACTTCTCTCCTCTTCCTTTCTCCTCCTTTCTTCTTCTGCCCTCTCCTTTCCATCTTCCTCATCCTGAAATTTCATTCATACAGAAAATTCTTGGTAAGGGAACTCTACCCTCTACCAATGCATATTAGCATCTACTCTGCATTTTATAATCTGAGAGAATTGCTTAGCAACATTTTGAGATTAAGTAACTCATCCAGTGTCATATGACCAAAATATGTCAGAAACAAGACTTGAACCCTCATTTTCCTGACTTTGACTCTAGAGTCACTAAACCACCTTCCTTCTTACTTGGGACATCTTTTTGTTACACCTGGAAAAGGGATTTCACTCTTCAGATGACTTATGGAAGATGTTAAATTCTAGTTAGAAAAGATAGGGGGAGAGTTATAATAGGTGCTTCTTGGAAGGAATGATTTAGCAACAGTAGAAATTCTAGAGTTACCAGTTAGTGATATCCTATAGGATGGTTCAATTACCCTCTTCCCTTAAAGTTTACATTGGGATGGCATATTCTCAGGATGATGTTTCCATTCATAGTAAAGCCAAATCGCCTGAATAATGTTAACTTCCTATTGCTGCCTTTAAGCTTTTGCTGTTTAGTGGATCTGGAAAGATCCTGGGTGGATCTAGTACTCATACAAAAATGGTTCTCCAAGGGAGGTTTGGAGCTGGAGATCATGTGTAGATAGTGAAACTGGTTTGATTAAGGTGTGTTTAAAGTTCCCTTTTCTGTTCCACATTGACCAAATGTTTACTGGAGGGGCTGGGAACTTGAAGATGATACGGCAATAAAGGAAAGAAGAAGGGCTCAGTGATATTTTTAAAAAGGAGTGACTCTGCCTCTGGTTCTTTTTCTTCAAGTCTTCTTGTGGCATCGGATAGCTACAGTACTCCCTGCATAGTAAAGGCAACAATAGACTTCCTTGTCCCCTAACTTGTCAGGCAGCCATGAGCATATGGGTGGTCTCATCTTGGACTTGGGAATATCTCTTCTGTATTTATGCTTTGCTGATCTAAACTGAATGAGAATTGGTCCCGCTATAGAGATATACAGATTTTTGTGCCACTTTGTAGAATGAAATGCAAACTGTCAACAAGGAGAATCAGAGCAAATGATCCTTTGAAGGTAAAAGAGTCCATGATTTTGCTAGGATTAGCAGAAGACATGAAAGAGGAGTTATTTGGACATTGCAAAGCCAAGGTTAAACGAACAGCGCCAATGTAGGCATTTAACATTCTTTTTGATTGGTTAACATGACTACAATTTATTTATTTGAGTACAATTAGGTGGATCAGTAGATGGAAAGCCAGGATTGGAGATGGGAAGTCCTGGGTTCAAATCTGACCTAAAATACTTCCTAGCTATACAACCTTGGGCAAGTCATTTAATCCCAGCTACCAAGCCCTTATCACTCTTCTGCCTTGGAATCAATACTTAGTATCAATTCTAAGACAAAAGGTAAGAGATTAATTTTTTTATTGTCCTACAATTTGGTCCACATTCTAATATTCATGGCTCAACTTCCCTATAGATTTTATCAGTAGTTATAAAAATGTTTCTATTTAATTCTTGTCAATGTATTTTATTAGTCTTTTTATATGTTTAGCATTTCTTTTATGTGTCAGAAATAAATAAATGCCTGCCCTACAGCTGATTCACATTGTTCACTGAGTACCCTTTTCTTCCCTTCTTTTAGTAATCCTTAAACATGGGGAAAACTGAAAATCCTCCCCAGGGGTACTGTGATGAGTTTATAAAGAGCCAAAGAGTGGGGGGGGGAAGCTCCAAATCTTCTCTAGGTGGTAATGCTTCCCCCCAGAACTGAGCCTAGTCTGGACTGTGTGGTGAGTTCTGGAGCAGAAAAGTCCTTCAGTGATGGGAGAGGGGAGTGCTACCTGTTGGTCTAACACTGGTTGTTGACCTTAAAGTGGGATACAGGGACAAAATCAACCATACTTTGAACTGTTTTCTTTCTTAATATTTTTCTATAGTTGAAAAAAGGGTAAAACTGGCATCATAGAGAGCTTCAAAAAAGAAAATAAGTAAAAGAACAAAGCCTGAAGTTCTTATGGATAGGTTTTGCTTTGGTCACAATGAGGGAGTGGTAAAGGTTGTTACAGGATAATTACCTATTGAAGAACTTCAGATTTTTCTTAACACTACGTCAGAGAACCTGGGTTCCAATTCTGGATTCTACATGGATTAGATATGTTTTGCCATACTAGTCCTTTAACCTCTCAGTGTCTCACAAAATATGGAGGTTAGACCTGATGGCCTTGAAGTTCCTTTGCAAAACTAAATCTACAAATCTATCATCCTATGATCTGAGCCAAAGAAAGAACATTCCCAGAAGAATCAAAGTGAACTTGAATGAAGCATGAGAGATGAAATATGACACTGGAAGGTTAGAGGGTCCACCTGACCCTAAGGAAATATAATGCAAACTGAGTTACAATTTATGTGTGTTCTTTCCCCAAACTAAAAGCAAGTTAGTTAACACCTTTTTCTGACCTAGTGACCATCCTTAAGATGCTTTTGAACAATGGGAAATTCTGGTTTGAGTTTTTCATTCTTTCACTGAGAAAAAAATTTTGCTCAATAAGAGCAGGTAAAATCATGTATTCCTGATCTAATTTTACCCATATCTTTAAAAATGTGATTCATGAAATAGTTGAGTGGTTTCTAATAATGACCCAATTAGCTTCCCATACAAATTAATATTAGTTCATATTTATATATCTCTTAAAGGTTTGCAAAGTACTTTCCATGCTATACCTCATTTGATATCTCTGTATTATTATTATTATTATTATTATGGACAAGAAAAATTAGACTCTGACTTGTTGGAGTCATGTTGCTAGAAAATATTGAAAGAAATTTGAGTACAGGCTTCCCTGACCCCAAATTCCATACTCTATCCACTATTTCACCCAGTCTGTCTAAATGGGAAATTTTTATCTGTATTTTACTTCTCTTCCTGTAATATGATTATAATTGAATAGTGCCCTGGATTTGGAAATTGTTCTTCCTAATTGCTCAGTCCTCAGTTCATCTGGGAATTTTGATGCTGCATAATTATGTAAATTTATGTCCAGTATTTTTTACTTCACTTTATTTGTTCATGCTGATTTTTGTGAGGCTGCTGAGGCAAATTTAAGAAATATTTATTATTTATTCCTTCCAGTGCTCTCAATAATTCTTGAGCTATTATGCACAAATTACATTATTATATACTTTACCCCAGGTTTTTCAGATCATTAATTTAAAAGACGACAATATAATTAGCAAAATATATAGGCTTATAGGAAATTTTAAAAGCTAGAAATGTAGACATTGAATGGGAAAGAACTCATAAGCCTTATTTTGGCTCCCACAGTTCAATTATCTGGATGGCTCCAGATTCAGGAAAAATTAAATTAAAAATGCCTTTTTCCATCATGCATGTAATTTTTTTAAATGACAAAGGGAAAATATGACGATGTGTGAAGATAAGGAGACTTTTTGACATCCTTTTCCCTTCTTAAAGGCTTTGACAGGGAGTGGAAAGGAAGAGCATGTATGGGAACCCAGTTATGAGACCTCCCAGCTCTACCAATGTGGAAGTCATTTAACAGTTTTCAAATAAGTTAATCATGGTACAGCAGGGTTCCCAGGGTAAACTATTTCCATATCCAGGGGGGAGTAAGTAGACTCTTCTGGCGATCTGGCATCACATACTGAACTTCACTGATGCTAAGACTCTCTTTCCCTGTCTCTGATTATGCACTTGCTGAACTAGATTGTTCATTGTGTTTTAGCTTCTCCAGAAAAGGGCAAATTTCACCTGTATCATTTAAAGATCTCATCACAGTCAAAGTATATAACAGTCTTCAGTTTTCAAACAAAATAAGAATATTGACTAATAATAAAAGTAACCTCATCAAGAATTTCATATTTCTTTCCCCAAATAAAATCATTTCTGAGAGGAATTCTCTCTCTTTTGAGATTTTCTCCATTTTTAAATCATAAAGCCACATTCCTTAGAAACTTCTTTGATGAGGAATGTTTGGTTGAATTTTTTTTTTACCCAACAGATGTTTGGGTAGTTAAAATTCCTCATGAGTATGGTATCCTGTGGTTTTCACAACCTAAGTGCTGCCCCAGGAGTTTCACTGCTTGCTGTCTCCCAATCCTGGTGGTCTATAGGAGACGCATATTAGATTTGTCCTTTCTTTCCATACTTATTTTAAACCCATGCTCTTTGGGGAGTTGTGCAGTTCCTTGGCATTACATATAACTATTTCATGTGTTAGACAGATTGCTTAAATTCTACTTGGTTATACCATCCTCCATAAGAAATTGCTTTTATATATGGTGGCAAGTCATTAAAATGGGTCTAAAAATTAAATTGCATAAAATTTGCTAGCCTTTGTTATTTGTGATAGGGACTTTCTATCATGTTATTCTTGGGTTGGGGGGTGGTTAGGGCATGGAGGATAAATGATCCCTATAGAGAGTTTGTCTCAATATATCACAAAAAGAAAAAAAGATAATTACCTAGATAACGGGAAAAAATCCATCTTAAGTCCACTTATCTGGATTGTATAATGGAGAAAATAGTTTTCACTTCAACTAAATAATGCTTCCGTTATCTATTCCATTTTGAAACTGTAGAGGCAGGCTGGATGGGAGAATACTGGGACCTCTGCACTAGATGGAGAGTCAGATAATATATATTCGAGTTCTGATTTCCCCACTTAATGATTACAGGTTCTTAGGAAAATCAATTAATATCTCCAACTTTAGTTTCCCCATCTCTAAAATGTGTCTAATGGCAATAATACTATATACCTCATAGTGTTGTTGTGGAGTATAAGGAAAGTACTATATAATCAGCTGTTTTTATTGAAATTTGTTATCAGAATTTGTTAAATAGATATTTTAATAGTATTTCCCCCTGAATTCATTGATAGTAATATGTAAATCTTTAAAAATAGGCTTTTTTTCTGAATTTGTACAATGTACAATGTTGACTTTGTTTTGTACAATGATGACTTTAGCATTAAAAGTGAATAGCTATGCAGTAGTGATGCAAACATTTTTTTCTCAATTAGTTTTTACTAATTTCTAATTACTAAAAATAGTTTTTACTAATTTCCCAAGCAGAACCTTAGTTCGCAAGCTATATAGAAACAGATTGTTCCAAATTCCAAATTTCTGCTATAATCAGAAAGGTTATGTACTGCACACACACCATCTAAGAGCTGGCCATACACTTGACCTTGACATTACCAAGAAGTTTAATTTCCATTTTTAGAAACTCCCAAATTTCTGTGTTTTAACATTACATCTCTACCTACATCTACATCTCCCCATTCTCAAACATTCACTTTATCTTTAGCATGACCTCCAATTCTTCCATTTCTTAGGTCTTTCCCAGACCACAACCCCCACTCTAACTATTCTTTCCTCCCTCTCAATCTTGACCATTTGATGAATTAAACCAACTTCCCCCTATCCATTCTCTCAACTGCCTTTCCCCCTTGTCTTATTGTTCCTCTTGTGGGATCAATGATCTCTTCTTTGCTAATGACTCCCAGATCTATAAATTCAACCCTACTCTCACTTTTCAGTTCCAATTGTACTTCAACAACTTAATATACATTATGAACTACATTTCTCAAACTCGGTATTGCCAAAATAGAATTTATTTTTTTTCCCATGAAACCATACCTTTTCTGTATTTTCAAAGTATATTTTCAAAGGCACTTCCCAACCTTCTAGTCAACCAGGTGTGACATTTCAAATTATTCATTCTCATTTACCCCTTTTCTCCTATACTAATTTAGTTGCCAAACCTCTGAAATACATCTCTAGCTCTTCATTCAAACAGCCACAACCCTAATGCAGGCCCTCATAAGTTATTAACTATGTTATTGCAATAGCCTCTGAATTGGTTTCTCTTTCTCAAGTCTTCCTCCTCTCTAATCCATCATCCAAAATTGCTAAAGTAATTTTCCTAAAGTGTATTTCTGACCATGTCATTCAGTAAACTACAGTGGCTCCCTATATCTTTAGAATAAAATAGAAATCCTTCTCTTTGTCATTAAAGGTCTTCACAAGCTAACTCCTTTCTGTCTTTCCAGTCTTTATATATACTTACATTACTCCTCTCAACATACTCTATGATGCAGTCACAGTGGCTTCCCAGATGTACCTAGTATGTCACCACTGACATAACACTTCATTTCCCATTTTCATGCTTTTACATTGGCCTTTCCCCATGCCTGGAATACTCTCCCTTTTCAGTTCTCCCTGTTAGAATTCCAAACTTCCTAAAAGTAAGGTGAAACATTACTTTTACAAGACGCTTTCCCTGGTTCTTCACCCTGCCCCACTTCATTCCTCAACTTCTCTTGACTTTCATTCAATACTCAACTCCTGGACACAATATATGCATGTTTTATATACCTAATTACGTAAACATTGCTGATCTCATTAGAATGTAAGTTTCTTGAGAGAAGGGATTGCCTGCTCCTTTTTGTTGTTGCATAGTCCATGGCCAATACTAAAAACTCAGTCAATGCTTATTGATTTTGAATCAGTGGAAGCTAGAATACGTTTTTTAACTTTTGATTCTATTGTACCTCATTCTGTACCATCAGAATTTCTTCATTGATGGTTTTTGCCTTTGCCTAGGGATTTCTTCTATCAATATTATTTTCTTTTAGAGATTCTAGGTGTTTTTCTTCTGCTGTATTTCTTAGTTTGACTGTTACATTTTCTTATTTCCCCTATATCTTTTTTTTAAACAGCATTACAATTGAATCATAGATTTAGAATGTAAAGGAAACTTGGGGACCTTCATTTTAGTAGTAGTATCTTTGCTAGAAACAAAGAACTTGCAAGTCACAAAGGAGGGATTTGAACTAGTCTTTGTTCTTTAAAAAAATCAGTGCTTTATTCTACTGTGTCACTCTCAGAGGGAGAACATTAGGAGAATATTCTTTGTGTTTCTGGTTCACTTATTTAATTTAAATTGATACCTTCCCATGGTTCTTTGAAATATCTAAACTTTACATTAATACACAGTTATGGAATTTAGGGTTCCCAATGGATGCAGTAATAGCTAAATTCTTCCTAATCACTGCAGAGCATAGAATACAATCCAAATAGTATTTATTACGCCATTCATGAAACACTTTAAAAGTATTTTATCAGTAATGCCCTAGAAAAGGACATCCTTTTAAGCAGGGTGCATATTTATTACTTACTTTTCCCTATCCCCTTATGACAACTCTGCTATTAGCAATAAAGAAATTCACTTAGAGCAAGGACCATGCAAGCCTTCATGTATCTGTCATATTTAGGTTCAAAGAGATCTCCCCCCCATCTCTATCTATTACTCTCTTTTTGTCTGTCTGTCTCTCTCCTGTGTTATTCCTGTCTCTGTCCATGGTATAAAGTGTTAAGATGGAACAAGAGAGGTTTGGAATTCTGAGGATGACTGACAGGAGTGGAGTGGCAGTTTGAAGAGCAGAGGCTTGTGGGACAAGAACAGTTGGCTGAGAGAATTCCAGAGAGAGGGTCTTGGTCTTCTGCCTAGGGACCTGAAGCTGGAAAGTCCAGTTTTCTGAAGGCTGAAGGATTTCTGACTCCACAAGTGAAGATCCTGTTTCCTTCCTGAAATCATCATCTGTTCTCTCACCTGAGATCCAACCATACATTCCCTCTCCTGCAGTGAACATCTCAGACCCTTGAAGGGAGCTGAGTGGACTCTCTCTAACCAGAGCCTTGACTCTCCTGACCCTCCTTGTCACCCTGAACTGTTCCTTAATTGTTTAAGTAACTGGTGTCCCCAGTTAATTGAAGCTTCCTTCCTTTAAAGCTATGAAGTCAGTTCTGAGATCTGACTGCTATTAAAGGTTTTATTAACAAGGTTAGGAAAAGGAGTTGAGGGGGGTGGATGGAGGATGCCCTGCCCATTTCCTATGCAGTCCTTAATTCAATAGGACAGTAACTGTGCCCACAAACGTCTCTGCCCCTTTTACCAACTAATAACCCCTTCTACTGACTTAAATACTAATATATCCCAAATAAGCAATTAAGGAACAGTTTAAGAGGGAAAGACTGGCAATAGATAGTATTCAGTGACAGAGAGCAAAAAATTTAAAAAAAATGAGCCAAAGAAGGAAATGGCAAACCACTCCAGTATCTTTGCCTAGAAAACCCCAGATATGAGCACGAAGAATTAGCTATGACTGAAATGACTAAACAATGCCAAAAAATCTGGATGAAGTCATTTAGCTTCTTTAGACAGACATCATTATGTAAAGATTAACTAATGTTACTTCTTCACAAAATGCTTCTGAATATATACCCCAAGAAGCTTCATATTACTTTGGTTTCTCTTTTCTTTCCTGCATATAAGTAGGGAAAGTTTAACCCAGCCACTATTTAGTTTGTTTTCTACCACATTTGAAGTCAATAAATAATAATATGTAGGACCTCCAGACCCTGTCTTGGAGCAAGTTGGAAACCAATCAAGTGCTACCTTTTGTTAAGATGGGACAAGAGTGGTCTGGAATTCTGAGGATGACTGATAGGAGTGGAGTGGCAGTTTAAGGAGCATTTTTAAGGCTCATTTTTAAACAAGAAGAAACTGAGGCAAACAGGATTAAGTGATTTGCCCTGGGTGACACTGCTTGTAAATGTCTGAGGTCAAATTTGAACTCAAGTCCTCCTGGCTCCATAGCTGATTCTCTATCCACCAAGCCATCTAACTGCCCCCTCATACCTCTTACTGAATGTCTGAAGTAGCATTTGAACTTGGGTTTTCCTGACCCCCTCTCCAACATTCTATTCACTAGACCAATGATATCCAACTCAAATAGAAGCAGACCATTATTGCTGCATATTGACTTAGAAAACCCAAAATCAATATTCTCTATGTTGTCTTTTTATTTTAATTCATCATTTCCCAATTACATTTTAATCTAGGTTTAAGAGTACTTCTCAGTTTGGCCAGCTAAGAGTTGACAAACCTCTCTACTACAATCTTCATGCTTCCTCTTCCAGTTTATACTATGCATAAACACATAGACAATCTGAATTGTGATGAATGATCACGGTTCTGGATGTAATCAATTTCTTAGAAATAATGTACTATGGGTATATTGAACTATAAGGGCTTCTCCTTGAAGAATGTGTAGATATTTCCTGCCTGGCTTTAGTTCAAGAAAGAACAAGGGTGACTCACTGATGTGTTATGATCAAAAGACTTCTATTAGGCATCAGAACTGGAACAACTCATGACTCAAATTACTGAACAAGAATTATGAGGAAATACAAACTGGATGCATTTGAGGAGGCAGAACCACGTAATGTTTAAGAGTACTTTAAAAAAGCACCACCAGCAGACATCTTCTTAATGCTTTTGCTTTAAACTGAAGATGTGCTCAGTGTCTTTATGTAACTGTCTAAAATAAAGACCAACATGAAAATACCATAGCATTACCCAAGCCTTTACTTACGACCAGGGAGAGTTTTTGTGGAAATCCAATTTGAAGTATTGCCATAGCCGGCATTGGTACTAGCAGCTACCTGGAATCGATACCATCGGAATTTCTTCAATCCATGTATGGTCTCCTCTAGAAGGTCAGGTTCATACAGGTAGTGGTTTTGGTTTTGTTCGATGCATTCCTCCGGATCCCAGCTGCTGCACTGTGGAGACCTTAGTTGCATGGTAATCTTGTAGTTTTGAAAGTAGCCAAGAATAGCATCTGGTATTGCCCATGTCAAAGTTACACTGGTTGATTGGACATCAGATAAAGTAATATTTCTGGGAGCACTGGGAACTAAGAAATCAAAGGGGGGGAAGAGTTATGAAATCGTCAAACATTTTTAAAGTAACATGTCAAAATCAGTTTTTAAAAATTCAAAGGATTATTAAAATTAAAAATTATTATTTATTACTATCATTATATTATTAAAATATTAAAAATTAAAATGAAGTGTCATGCTTAGGAAACAGATTCAAAGAGACTATGCCCTAACTTTATTAGTTAGTACTTTAATGGTTATTAATGTGGCCGTCCATTTCAAAGGAATTGATCACAATTCATCAACATCTTTCTCTTTGAGAGAATGCATTTTATCTGACTTCAAATTGACTAAGTATTCCTTATTCAACATTTTTCTTAAGAGGATAAAGTTCTTAGACAAAAGAAACAAAAAAAGGAGCAACAACCCAAAGAAAGGGTTGGCTACTGAAACTAAAGTGAGTTCTTCATTTATATTGTACCAGAAATGAGTCAGACTCAGAATGAGAGAATTCATCAAACTACTTCCAAATGTTACTAAGAGTTATCATTGTGTTAAATTATTAAGAGAACTAAGTTTATGATGAAGAGTTTTCAAGAGACCCTTCAGGAGGTAGGTAGAAAAAAGAGTAGAAAATGAAGACTCTGCAAATTGAACCATTACTTTAAACACTTGGAAATGATCTGCTTCATGGAAAAAAGTTTGAAGGATTTCATAACCAAATATATCTCTCCAAGCAACAAATGAAAGATGACACAAATTTTCATTTTTCTGAGAAAGATCATTCGTATATTTCAATGTAGTGATAGATATAAACACATTTCATCAAATGTGTATAGGAAATATATCCCTCCTTTAAGTATAGTAAATGTGATTTAAAATAAGAAAAAGCTACAAGAGCATGATTACTAAGTGAATTTAAGACAAATTTTTATCACTATACTCATGCTGATGTGCAAGTAAATCAATATGGCTAGGAATATATGGTAATTTTGCATCTCATCTAAAGTCTCTAGAATCCTCTTCAATCCTGCAAACATGCAGTTTTATTCCTTATCAAACATTTTCACTTAGAACATGGAAATATATTCAAAACCAGAAACTGATTCCATTCTGCCTATTTAAATTGTTCAGTTAGTTCACCTGTTTTTCAAAACAATTTTACCGTATTTTTTTTTTGGTTTTGCTTTACCTTTAATTTCCCAACACCTATTTCTCTCCTTTTCTAATCAAAGTCCCTGTTATTTCTATAACAAAGAGTAAAAAAGCAAGAGGGGGGATTGGGGGTTAGTCTTATCTCAACTACTACTTGGATAATGTATTTCAGCATATGCATGTTTTTATCCATAGTCCCTGACCTTTTCAATAAAACAGAAGGAGGGCTTTTTAAAAATCTCTTTGTGTGTGTGTGTGTGTGTGTGTTTTTGGGTGATGTTTTCATTTATATTGTTGCAGTCATGGATATCGTGTTCCTACTTTTCCTTATTTCATTTTGAATCAGTTCATATAAGACTTCCTGGGGTTCTCTGTATGCTTAACATTCCTGCCTTCTTATGTCACAGAAATATTCCATTACATTTGCATACAATAATAATATTTCATTACTCTCATCTGTCATAATTTAACTATCCTCCAATTGAATATCTGCTTTTTTCCTGCATTCCTTTGCTACTACAAAAATTGCTTGTAGAGATAATTTGTTGGACAGTCTTATTGCTATCTTTGATCTTCCAATCAAAGGCTACTCTCTCACAAATTCCCCTCTTCAAATAAATTAATATTAATTTAGGGTTAGAGTTAATTAATATCACAGGTTTATGTCATTAGGAAAACTAAAAAAAATAAATAGTAAATGCATCCACTCACCTGTTACTAATTGATAAATTCTGTGGGGATTACAAAGGTACCAACTATGGTCATCATAAGAGTATTGTCATTAAATGCAATGTAACAAAATATAAAGAGTATTTTTTCTGCGAGATTCTTTGTTCTCCAGGACTCACCTAACATAGAACCTTGCACATATAACCAATTCTCAACATTGCAACTTTTACCCATCATTCATAGCTTCTCACCCTAGAGTCAAATAGACAAAGTTTATTTTTTCTTCTTCTCTATTATAGCCTCTCATATGTTTAAACCTCATTATTGTGTCCCTAGAGTCTTTTTCTTATAATGGTTAACTTCAAATCCAGCCTAATATATTTACTAGCAGTGTGACCCTGGGCAAGTCACTTAACTGCCATCTGTCTCAGTTTCCTCCTCTGTAAAATGAGGATAATCTAACATATACCTCCTAGAATTCTTGTGAGGGAAAAAAATGAGAAAACATTTGTAAAGAGCTTTGCAAATCTTAAAGTACTATTTCAATGCTAGCTATTTTTATCAATATTATGTGATTGCTCTCTATATAGAGAACAAAATCAGATTTGTCTCTCTGACTGCCATATCAAACTGTTGACTTCTATTGAGCTGGCACTAATCTATCCAGGTATTTTTTACACAAAATCAGTTATTAGCCATGATGGATATTTAATGATTTTCCCCATCTACTACTTGTGAAGTCTGTTATTGAACTTTTGTAAAGCATTACATGAACTCCTATTAGATTTACTCTTATTAAATATTGCACAACATTCTAGCTTGTCCAAACATTTTGGTATCCTGATTCATTAGAAGTGTAAGTTTTACAGAGTTATTTCAAGATCAAAGTGAATTTCCTGTAGTCAAAGTGCTAACATGTCAGACGTGAGATATGACTCCAAGCATGGCTTTCTATCTACTATAGAAGAGACTTGTAAATGCCAAAACTGTAAGGATAATTTTGGGAAATTCCCAAATGTGAAAATACCCAATTCAGTTGGGGATTTATGGAGATTTTAATTAATAAAGAGAGAAGGAATTAAGGGAAGGAGAGAAAGAGAGAGAGAGAGAGAGAGAGAGAGAGAGAGAGAGAGAGAGAGAGAGAGAGAGAGAGAGAGAGAGAGAGAGAGAGAGAGAATTAATTTAAACTGCTCTGGCTCAGGCTCAGGCTGAGTCAAGAAGTAGTTAAAAACCTTTTGGCCAAAGTGGCCTCCCTGAGCCTAAGGGAGAGGGAGTCAGTCTTATCACTCACCACAAGACCGTCTCCAAGCAAGCTCCAGTCCTCCACTGAATCTCCTGAACTGAGTTCAGAATCTAACTCCACCCCGAACGGAATTGCCCTCAACTGACTTTTTACCCCTTCCTTTTAAAGAATTTTTCTCTTATGTCACCTCCCCTAAATTTTTACATCTACCAATCACATTAGACACTTTTTTCCAGGACTGCCCATTCTTAGTTCTCACCTTCTTTGACTCTCACCTTCTCTGGTTAGATTATATCATCTGAGTACTTCACACCTCTTTGTTAAGCTTGCCTTTTATAAGTTACTTGACCTTTTTAGGTACTAATTTAACCTTTACAGGTACTTAACACCTTTATGTATTAGATCTAAAAATAGACCTATCTTAAGGTTCTATCTTTACTATAAGGTATGAGTTAGGGATTTTCATTGTTCAATCAACTTTATCTTCCCCTAAGGCACTGTCTGAGTAGGGTGGAATAATTTTAAAGGTTCCCAATACATTCCTGATTCTTGTTAGACCAAGTATCTCCATTGTTACAATAAGGGAATAGCTAAACCAAATCTTCTAAGGTACAGTCTGAGTATTTTTTTAAGATTCACAGACTTCTAATAAATTGAAAATATAGATATATAGTACTTCATAATGATGAAGTATTTTAATAACCACTCTTTCATCTGAGTCTCCGTAAAAAGCAGATAGGTAGGTAGGTAGACAGCTAGACAGACAAACAGACAGACAGACAGACAGATGTATAGGTTAAAAAGATAGATGATAGATTCAAATATGCATAGAATTATAGATAGATACATACATAAATAGATAGGAAGATGGATAAAGATACAAACATATATAGATGCATAAATGGAAAGAGAGATGAATCTATACATATATGTATAGATTAAAAAAGATACAAATATATATAGATGCCTAGATAGATAGATACATGCCTACATGCATAGATAGTAGGTAGCTAGATGATAGATAGATAGATAGATAGATAGATAGATAGATAGATAGATAGATAGATAGATAGATAGATAGATAAGACAGGCAGGCAGATAGATAGACATAGACATAGATAGATAGATAGATAGATAGATAGATAGATAGATAGATAGATAGATAGATAGATAGATAGATAGATAGATAGATAGATGGAAAAGATAATGCATATGGCATTTGTCTTGGGCTTACTGTCAGGCACTATGCTAAGCCCTGACAAATACAAACTCACTAAAAATACAGTTTCAGTCCTCCAGGAGTTTATGTGCTAATGAAGAAAAAAAATAAAATAAAAGGAAGCTGAAAAAAGCCTTAGAAGAGAAGACAAAGGACTCATGTATGGAAAAGAAATCCAAGATGTCATGGACTGAGTCTGTTTGAAGTGAACTTGGCTTTCTTAAGTGATTATTCAAATGGAGGTTCTAGGACAGTGTTGGCAAACCTTGTAGAGACCAGATGCCCAAACTGCAACCCTCATGAAGCATGTGAATGACCCGCCCCATCCCTCCCACTTCAGCCAAGAAAAGAGAGGGAGGAAGTGCTCCCACTGAGTTGCTAGGCAGAAGTATGGGTCATGTGAGAAATGTCCATCAGGCATGTGTGGAGAGTGGGAGGGGCAAAGAACCCTCCTGCGTGCATAACATAGGTTCACCAACATGGTTCTAGGGGAAGAACTTACAAACAGAAGGAGAAGTCTGTAGGGATGTTGAAGTTCCCAGAGTGATAAAGCCAATGAGGAAGAAGAAGGTAGAGAAGTTATTCCAGTAGTCATGGAATAAACCAGGTTATAAGTGAAACTAGTACTATAATTAGAATTTTACAGTTAAGGAAATTAAGGAACAGGGAGGTTGGAGTGATTAACACACTGCTACAGAGTTAATAGGTGATAAGCCTTAAGTGTCATATTCTCTATCTTCTACCTCTGTTAGTGATAGCCTTTATGTTAGTACCCCAATAATTCAGGTTCACTATTGGGCAAAATGAGGAACTTACAAATCATTGAATAGTTAAGAGAAGGAAGCTTACTTCATTCATTCAAATTAATGTTTTTGTTGTTTATTTAGTTGTTTTTGTAGTGTCCAACTCTTCATAACCCTAGTTGGGGTTTTCTTGGCAAAGAGATTGGAGTGGCTTGACATTTCCTTCTCCAACTCCTTTTACAGAAGAGGAGACTGAAGCAAACAACATTAAGTGATTTGCCCAAGTCCCACAGTAAGTAAGTGTCTGAGGCCAGATTTGAGATAATGAACATGAGTCTTCCTAACTTCAGGTCCTATCCACTGTACCACTTATTGAGAAAGATCCTAAACAGAGAAAGGATATATAGTAGCTCTTAGTTCAGGTATATATGGACCCCTTCATCTCTATATGGAAATATATCTGATCAAGAGGGAAGGCTATGGCAACTTTAATGTTCTTAGAATATCTAAATGCTCTGAAGAGGCTAAGTGATGCAGTAGATAAAATGCTAAATGTTCCATCAGGAAGACCAGTGTCCAAGTCTACCTCACACATTACCTGTGTGAACCTAGAAAAGTCACTAAACTTGTCTCAGTTTCTTCACTTATAGTAGTAGTCTCTCGGTAACCAAGGATGATGTTTGTCTTTGTGCGTTTTCATCTATGATAGATGAGTGTGCACAAAGACACTTGTGTGTGAAGATTTAAGTGGAAAAGTCGATGCACAGAGATAGTCCCACTCTCTCGGCATTGGAAGCCTGGGTCCAGTGGCACGAAAAGTCGTTACACCTGGAGACTTCCTCAGCTGCATTGGATGGCCCTGTTGTCTTTTGTGCTCCAACATGCCCTAAGCACTCCACAGTGCTTTGCTGCGTCGCCATCTCAGCCGTTGAACCTTCTTATTGGTTTCTTCCATCTGTTCAGCCAAAGCAGTCTTCACATGCTGGGTGAGCAAAGCCTTGGTTCACCAGGGGTCTACGACCGAATGGCTACCCTCACAATGTTTAGCCAGCCTGTCGAAGCCGTTGCCAGGGGTGTGGCCACTGCCGCATGCTAGCAGCTACTAGGAGCCTACCTCAAGTGTTGTAAAGATCAAAATGATATAGTGTTTGTAAATGCTCTGCACATCTAGATGCACTATAAAAATGCTAGCTTCTACAATCATTATTATCCTTGCAGGTAGGACATTTAGTGACCTGAGGTGACTAGGAAGTCTCTTCAATACAACCAAAGACCACAAGAAAACAGCCAAGAGAAGCTCAGTTTGAGTCTTGCTCCATCCTGGGGCCAATCAAGTATTGGTTCTGTTGTATTTTAAGAATAATCTAGCCTAACATTTGAGTATGTGTTGAGGGGAGGGCACCTATTACACTAGTCCTGTTCTACCTTAACTTCAATTCTCTTTCCAAATCACCACTCAATTATTACCTTCAAGAGGTCTATAATCTAATGAAAAAAAAATATGACTATACACATAAAACTCAAGAATGATCCAACCATTGCTATGTGAGTTGGGAAATGGAAGCAATCCCTACTGTGTCAATCAGAGAAGGTTTCATGGAGGAGTGGAGAAAGGAGTATGGGTAGAATTTCAGATAGATGGACTGGTCAAAGAGAACATTCCCGGACATCTCATCTTATTGGTTTTTTTTTTTAAATTAACTTAACCATTTATGAGAAAGAACACTATCTACATTGAGAGGAAAAACTGTGTGAGTAGAATCACAGAAGAAAAAGAACTCCTTGATTACATGGGTCAATGGGGATATTATTGGGGATGTAGACTCTAAATGATCTAGTGCAAACATCAATAATATGGAGATAGGCTTTGATCAAGGACACATGTAAAACCCAGTGTAATTGCGTGTTGGCTATGGAAGGGGGTAGGAAGAGTGGAGGAAAAGAACACAATTCTTATAACCAAGGAAAAATATTCTAAATTGACTAAATAAAATTATCAAAAAAATAAAAATTAAAAATAAAAACTAATTTAGCCAAGCTAATTTGCAGAGTAATATTTTAGAAAGAAACATCCCTTAGGATATTCTGGGCTATTAAGTTAATGTAATATAACTTTTCATGAATTTTAGAAAAATCACATTATAAATAAATATAATGAATTAAGATTGGTATAGTGTCATGTGCACTAATATTGCTCAGTGAGTTAGATTCTTACAGATCCTACCCTATGTTGCTACTTGCCTGTGATCTGGAAAGTTCTTTTGTAATGGCCTCTGAGGATTAAGGAAGCTATTTTAGAGAGAGGAAATGTTGTAGGCATTCATGCAACCTTCCCTTTGTTTCACTCATGTGGTTCTTTATAAATATTGCCTTGTCATGTACCTTTTTCTGCATAAGGCTTACTTTTCCCTCTTTTGATTAAATGCTCATTGAGGTCATGTGATCATGAAACCATAAAATATCAGATGCAGAGTTAGAGGAGACATCAGATCATACAGTCCAATTCCATTTTTGTGGAGTTGTTGGAGCTTACATTTAGAAGCATGGTACTTCCTTTGTAAATTAAAAAAAAAATATTTCCGATTTAAAGTACTTTTACCACCAGCATTTAGGAGAATTTTCTAAGTATTGTCTTGATTAGCTACCAATAAATCTGATTCCTACCTTGAACATTGACTTTTATTGTAAATGTTCCCTTTCACCTTTGTTCCTTAGAATATGATCTTCCTCTAAGGCTCATCTTAGTTACCAGTTCAGTTCTTAGTCCATATCCTGTCCTGTCTCGATGTTTTCCTAGAGAACTTTGGATATCCCTTTTATCCCATCATACTTCACTTCATAATATGCTTACTGTGCTCATGTATGCCCACATCTCCAGATTTCCCAGATTAATGCAAATTTCAGTTTTAATTCAATATTCCAAGCATATAGCACAGTCCTTGTGGTTTTACAACTGTTTGATGAATTTGGAATTTAATTCCTTGCTCACTGAGAGGAGAAAAACAATGATCTGACTAGAGTTGTATGTCTTTAATTGACCCATCTATTTAAGAAAAGTAAAATGGGATTGAATGCCTGTGTAATTCAGGGTGTTGTATTCATACACGGACATCTGGGAGAAAGCATTTATTTTGCTTCAATTATGTCAATAAAATTTTTTGAAGATGGTTAGGGTGGGCATTGATTTTACCAGTCTAGGAAACTGTGTATTATAAGGGCTTTTTTTTTTTAAAGAAAGTTGCTCTTTGTAGGAGGTGGTATAGAGATGAAGAGATATTATAACTTTGGTTAACTGGTAAAAAATAAGGGACAGCTGGGTAGCTCAGTGAATTGAAGATGGGAGTTCCTGAGTTCAAATCTTGTCTCAGATACTTCCTAGCCATGTGACCCTGGGCAAGTAACTTAGCCCCCATTGCCTAGCCTTTACTGCTCTTATGCCTTGGAACCAATATATAGTATTGATTCTAAGATGGAAGGTAAAGGTTAAAAAACACCCAAAGAAAAACAAAAAAATAAAAATAAAAAGATTGATATATGCTAACAGAAAATTAAAAATAAATAAAGAGGAACAAGAAAAGGAGGGGGGAAAAAACCAAATACATTATATCAATAACAAAGCAGTTTATTAGCACAATGGATATAGCTGCAAGCATTGCATTAGGAAGACCTGAATTCAAATCCAGATTTAAACATATTACTATTTGGTGACCCTGGGCAAGTCACACAGCCTTATTTGCCTCAGTTTCCTCATCTGTAAAATGGGCAGGAAAATAAGATGGCAAATCATTCTACTACTTTTGCCAAGAAAACCCCATAAGGAGTCAGGTAGAATCAGATTCAAATGAAACAATTGAATAACAAAAACAATGTCAATAAGACCCCAAATAATAGGATTATAAATTTAGAGCTAGAAGTAATCCTATAGATAATTTTATTCAATATCCTAAGTTTATAAGGAAACTGAGTCCAATTAAAGTAGGCAATGAGGAGACTAAACTATCACTCTTTGCAGGTGATATGATGGTCTACTTAAGGAATCCTAGAGAATCAACTAAAAAGCTAGTGCAAATAATCAACAATTTTGGTAAAGTTGCAGGATACAAAATGAACTCAAATAAATCACCAGAATTTCTATATATGTCCAACACAACTCAGCAGCAAGAGCTAGAAAGAGAAATTCCATTTAAAATCACTCTAGACAATATAAAATACTTAGGAATCTATCTGCTGCGACAAACACAGGAACTATATGAACACAACTACAAAACACTCTCCACACAACTAAAACTAGATCTAAATAATTTGGAAAAACATTAGGTACTCATGGGTAAGGGGAGCTAATATAATAAAAATGACAATCCTACCCAAATTGTTCAGTGCCATACCTATCAAACTACCAAGAAACTTTTTATTGAATTAGAAAAAAAATTATAGCAAAGTTCATTTGGAAGAACAAAAGATCAAGAATATCAAGGGAACTAATAAAAAAAATGTGAAGGATGAAGGCCTAGCAGTACTGGATCTTCAATTGTACTATAAAGCAGTGGTCATCAAAACAATATGATACTGGCTAAGAGATAGAAGGGAGGATCAATGGTATAGACTTGGGGTAAATGATCTCAGCAAGATAGTGTAGGATATACCCAAAGATTTCAGCTTTTGGGACAAGAATCCACTATTTGGCAAAAACTGCAGACAACATTAGAAAAAAGTATGGGAGAGATTAGGTTTAGATCAACATCTCACAACCTATATATACCAAGGTAAATTCAGAATTGGTAAATTACTTAAATATAAAGAAGGAAACTATAAGTAAATTAGGTGAACATAGAATAGTATAGCTGTCATATCTATTTGAAAGGAAAGAATTTAAGACCAAGCAAGAAATAGAGAATATTACAAAATGTAAAATGAATAATTTTGATTACATTAAATTAAAAAGATTTTGTACAAACAAAACCAATGCAACCAAAATTAGAAGGGAAGCAAAAAATTGGGAAAAATCTTATAACAAAAACCTTTGACAAAGGTCTAATTACTCAAATTTATAAAGAGTTAAGTCAATTGTACAAAAAATTAAGCCATTCTCCAATTGATAAATGGGCAAGGGACATGAACAGGCAATTTTCAGATGAAGAAATCAAAACTATTACTAAACACAAGAAAAAGTGTTCTAAATATTTTATAATCAGAGATGCAAATCAAAACAACTCTGAGCTACAACCTTACACCTAGTAGATTATCTAATATGACAGCAAAAGAAAGTCATGAATGTTGGAGAGTATGTGGCAAAATCAGGACACTAATGCATTATTGGTGGAATGGTGAATTAATTCAACCATTCTGGAAGGCATCTTGGAACTATGCGCAAAGGTCTTTAAAAGACTGTCTGCCCTTTGATCCAGACATAGCACTATTGGGTTTGTACCCCAAAGAGATGAGGGAAAAATACGTGCAAAAAATATTTATAGCTGCGCTCTTTGTGGTGGCAAAAAATTGGAAAAAGGGGATACCCTTCGATTGGGGAATGGCTGAACAAATTGTGGTATACGTTGGTGATGGAATACTATTGTGCTCAAAAGAATAATGAACTGGAGGATTTCTATGTGAACTGGAATGACCTCCAGGAAGTGATGCAGAGTGAAAGGACCAGAACCAGGAGAACATTGTACACAGAGACTGATACACTGTGGCACAATCAAATGTAATGGACTTCTATACTAGCAACAATGCAATGATCCAAGACAATCCAGAGGAACTTTCCAGAGAAAGAACACTATCCACATCCAGAGAAAGAGCTGTGGGAGTAGAAATGCAGAAGAAAAATAACTGCTCAATTACAGGGGATGATGGAGATATGATTGGGGATGTTGACTTTGAATAATCACTCTATTGCAAATATTAATGTGGAAATCGGTTTTGAACAATAATACATGTAAAAGCCAGTGTAACTGCTCATTAGTTCCAGGAGAGGGGAGGAAAGAGTGGAGGAAAAGAACATGAATAATGTAACCATAGAAAAATATTCTAAATTAAATTAATTAATTTTAAAAAAAGAAACCGAGTCCAAGGGAGATGAAGAGATTTGCCCAAGGACACAAAGGTACTAAATGGCAGACCCAGGATTTGATCCTTTGACTTCAAATACAGTATAGTTTTTCTCTTCCTTCTTCAGATTGCATAGGCACATTTTAATTTAAAGTACTCTTTCCATCTTTGAGTTGGTTAATGTATAATTCATGTATTCTGGGTGAATATGTTTAAATAAATTAAGCAGAAATGAATTTTGGGACAAAATAATATCGCTATAACAAGGGCAATTATAAGTGACTAGCAGTAACCTCCCTTTATACATCTTCCACTTTGATGAACTGCATGTTAAGTCAGCCTATTTCAAGACAACTGCCCTATTGGGTTACAGATACAAACAGGATTATACTCACTTTAGCATGGAGAATCAGATTTCCATTCTTCAAGAATGACTAAAAAACCCGAACTTTTTCTCCCCACAGATGGTCCTAATTTGAACACATCATTCCATGCTTCCTTGAGTAATCATGCAGCTTGCATAGATTCTCTAAACATGACTGGGCTATGATGAAGTGATCACCATTCACTGCTAAGGCATTCAGCAATCTTTTTATTCATAAATTATTCTTTTGGATGAACCACTTTCATCCCAATTGAGATGAAGATCTGTATTGTGATCTACAAAGGACTAACTGAGTTTTTCATTTTATATGGATCATTTTGTAACTATTCAATGGTTTCATCAAATTCTTAAGCCAGGAGTTCTAATTCTATTTATTTTTTGGCATAACCCCCTCTGGTTGTCTAATAAAAACCTATGAGACCCTTCTCAGACTTAGGTTTTTAGTCCATAGAATTAAAAATTAAGAATTAAAAATCAATTATATTGAAACATAGTGAGAGAGAGAGAGAGAGAGAGAGAAAGAGAGAGAGAGAGAGAGAGAGAGAGAGAGAGAGAGAGAGAGAGAGAGAGAGAGAGAGAGAGAGAGAGAGAGAGAGAGAGAGAGAGAGAGAGAGAGAGAGAGAGAGAGAGAGAGAGAGAGAGAGAGAAGGACAGGGAGACACAGAGAGAGCTAGAGATTTCATGGATCTCAGATTAAGAACTTCAATTTTAGGGAAAGGAAAATTGTGTAAAATATGATTATATTCCATTTCTAGTTCCAAAGGGCATCTAGCATCTACTCTGTACTTGCTGGAGACTCAGGGACAAAAATCAAAAAGTTCTTGCTCTCTAAGAACTTACACTTGATTTGTAGAAATTAAAAATTATTTTTTGGAATATAGATATTTTATGAGTAAGATATCATATAAGAACTTGTTAATATTATGTGAGTATTAATAGTATATGATTAAGAATATTAATAATTATTGTAACAGTATTATATGAGCATTATGTTGTTAAGATCTTTCAGTTATGTCTGACTTCATGATCCCATTTGGGTCTTTCTTGGCAGAGATACTCACCATTTCCTTCTCCAGCTCATTTTATAGATGAGGACCTAAGACAAACAGGGTCAAGTGATTTGCCCTGGGTTACCCAACTAGTAAGTATCTGAGGCAAGATTTGAATCAGGTGGATGTCTTCCTAATTTCAGACCTGGAACTCTATCTATTGTGCCACCCATATGCATAATATGAGAATACACAAAGTAAAATATACATCCTTTGTCATATGTAGAATGAATTTTATAAAACTTGTAAAGCAACTTCAGCATGTAAAATTATTTTTTGCTGATTATAAAAAAGAGTGGACTAAGTTAGGCAAAGATATTTGCATGGATGGCCTCTTTTGATTTTCACAACAAACATATAACATAGATACGACAGGTGTTATCATTACTATTTTTTAAATGAGAAAACTGAGGTTTAAAAAGTTTCAAAATGATTAAACTCTGAGAGTCACAAGCACATGAGTGGCAAATAAAGTCTGGTGGTAGGATTTGAACTCAATCTTCCCAACTCCAGTGCATATTGCTGTCTTTTTGAAATGTCAGTAACCTAATCAGTTTTTTTCCATATTTATTCTACTGATATTTATGAAAAATACAAAAGAAACAGAAATATTTCTCCTCTCAAGAAGCTTGAGCATCATATCTCCCCAAGTGTTGCTATTACTCCATGATGATTGGGACTGGATCCAAGGATCTATCTGTTACTTCAAACAGGCTATCCAGGCAGGAGGGGCTACCTCTGCACAGTACTAGAATTCACTCTCTATGCATTCAACATGAATTATTTGTAAAGATCTGGCTTTGTGTGCCCCCTTTTCACTCAAAAAATCTAATACCTTTGAGGATCTGCATTCAGATGCTCTTCCTTCCTTATGCCAAGTTTCCAGTATTCATTAATTTTAATTGACATTACTAACTTAAAAATTGGGTTTCATACTTGGTCATGGACACATCTTGAAACCAGATCTTGACTTTAATCCCAACTGTTCTTGATCACCCTTAGTCTTGAGGACAACATAATGCTTCCTTGTAGTTCAAGATGACAATAAATTCCACATCTTCCCCAGATAGCTGGTTAATTTCCATTGGAACTTTTGACTTTTAACAACCATCTTATTTCTTGCCTCCTCAAGAAAGGAATAGAGGGACCCTGTGGCATCTCATCCTTGGCTGTACCAGAAATTTAGGGGGTTTATATGAAATTATGTGATAATTAATGATGTTCCTCTTGAGCAAACAATGTCTTTTGGGGACATATAATAACACATATAAGAAAAGCATTACCTAACCAGAGTCATTAGGGTCTGGAGAAATGGTAATGATGAAGGTGAATGGGTGTTAAGACATGTCAAAGAAAGAATACAACCAGGGAGGAACCTCATACATGACAGTCTTCAGGTCATAGCTAAAGGGGAAAAGATCAAAGTCAATATTTGTCTATGGGAGATGTTGCTTTTGCATGCAACACACTCAACTTCATTAGATCTCTGTCTTTCCTCCTGGTGAATACAGGAACCAGTTGCAATCCTCTCTCCTTGACTTAGGAGAAGCTAATAGAGTCAGAGAAAGGCAATGGAATTGGGGGGGGGTCAAGAGGGAGCAGGGCAGATACTTCCTCACTCTGCCAATCTGATTTCCTTTCTTTGATATTACAGGCAGGGGTATGCTAGGTTGTACTAATAACATTGAGGCTCCAGTTGTACAAATATAGGGTTTGGGAATTTATGGTATAATAGAATGGGATAGGTTCAGCGTAGAATAGAGATTTTAAGTACTGTAAGGGGGGCAGATTTAACAGAGGCATCCTGCTACAAACTGAGTGTATGGAACCTTCAAATGGAGGTTAAATGACTTGCCCTGGTAATTAATGACTAAGGCCAGATTTGAACCTAGGACCTCCCATCTCTGGGCCTGGCTCTCAATCCACTGAGCCAAGTAGCTACCTTTAGGCTTCATTTTTTTCTTCATCATTGTTATGACTTCTTTCCTTTCTCCTCTCCCTAAACCGTTTATATCCTTAAAAACTCATCCATATTCTGCTCTGCTGCCTTCTACTTAGAATGAACTTTCTTTACCAAATAGTCTACCTCCAGCTCTCATAATTCTTCTTCTGGAGGTGGCTGAACAAAAGTTCAGACTTTTATTAATCCATGCCCTCTCCCAAGATCCATTTGGCATCACCACCTTGATATTCTGGGTTATAAATCCCTGCTAGGATTTTGAGCCAATCTTTTCTCTTCTAAGATTTCAGTATGGACAGCTTGGCATGACATCAAAAGCACTGGACCTAGATTCAGTTCTTTTCTATATCTACTATGTGTGTGAACTTTGGCAAATTATTTAACCATCTTGCACCTCAGTTTCCTGATATGTAAAATAAGAGGGTTAGAACAAGTGATTTCTGTCAGCAGTAGATTCGTGATGTTATAGAATCACAGCTTCCTTTCTCTGATATGCTAGAGATGGACAACTAAGAGAGTTGAGAGATGAATATCCTACCATAGAAGACAGAGTCTCAAGGAAAAGAAAACAATCTCTAGTGTTTGTTATGGAATTGATTCTTCCATACTGTTCAAAAATATTTTAAAGTCAAGTTGCATTTTGGAAAAATGAGAATTTTTGACTCAGAAGGGAAATCACTGATCATTTATGCCAAACCAAACCTAAATAAAAATCTTTTCTATGAGATTTCTAACATATACTTCTCTAACATCCTCTTGAAGGCTTCCAGAAATATTCAAAATAAGTCACAAAAATATGAAGTTGAAGGTGCCATAAGCAGTGCTGATAACCAATGTGTGAGATGATGCTGTGCAATATGGGAGGAAGTGGTATGCTCCCAACAATAGTGGAAGTAAGCAAGGGCCATTGGTTTGTATCCTAGAAACATGGATCCATCTAGAGCTGAAATTGATTTTAGAGGCCATTCAATCCAACTTTATCATTTATAGATGAGGAGAGTGAGGTCCAGGGAAGTTCAATGATATACCCAAGGCCACACATGTAGTCATTCAGAGGTGAGAAAGGAACTCAAGTCCTTAGAATCTAGAGGCAATATTTTTTTCCATTGTATTCCATCGTGGGTATTGAATTGAAGTCAGAGGATTTCAGAAAACCACCCTACAATACATCTTTAGAATGTAAGAGATGGAGGATTTATTATTTTTTTAAGTCATACATTATAGACCATCCATGACATGCCTGCAGCTGAGCTCCAAGCTCTGGGAAAGAGCACAAAACAAACCGCTCTCGATAGTTAATTGTGTGCTCAAATTCCTTAACTCTCTCAGGAGAAACAAAAAATGCTAGCTCTATAAAGGAGTGACATTTATAAGTTCAGCCACTGCTTTCTAGGGTAAGGATGATTAACAAAGGGCTACACCTGTACCCAGTCATTTCTGAAAGCAGTTATGAGACAAGGGGGGACTTCTTATGGCAGTTGTTTCAGAGTAGAAGGGAGCCAAAAAAATACCAACAAACCTGGTGAACATGCTGGAAGCTAGCCTGCCTCATGATGCCTCAGTGTTTTTGATATAACACCTGCAAGGCCTTGTCTGCCCTAGACCACTGTTTCATGTAATTCAGGTATTATAGTTATCTGGTATTATTATTATGAAGAGAGACAGAGACAGACAGAGAAAGAAAAAGACAAATAGACAAAGAAAGTGAGTGAATATGAGAGAAAAAGAGAAAGAATAAAAGAGAGAGAGAGAGAGAGAGAGAGAGAGAGAGAGAGAGAGAGAGAGAGAGAGAGAGAGAGAGAGAGAGAGAGAGAGAGGAGGAAGGGATGGAGGGAGAGACAGAGATAGAGGGAGAGAGAGAGAGATGGAAGGAGGGAGGAAGGGAGGGAGAGACAGAGAGACAGAGATAGAAAGAGATCTGCCCGATATCAGTTTTCATTCCATCTTAATGGAAGCTAGTGCACAATTCTCTATCAAAGAAGAAAAGGGAGTTTATATAATGTTACTTGTTCAAAGAACATTGGCTCTTGGAGTCAGGTAGAGGACTAGGGTTCAGTATCTGCCTCCAATAATACCTTTGTGATCTATGGCTTCTCCATATATTCGTTTCCTCACCAGTTAACTGATGATATTAGAATAGTCTTGGAGTTACCTGCCATCTATGAATAAATGAAAAAGCGTTCAGGGTTTACTATGTGTTAAAAATATGCTAAGCACTGGGAATAAAAATACAAAAGCAAGACCATTCCAGCCTTAATATGGGGAGACAGAATATTTATGGGGGTGGTGGACAGGGAGGAAAGTTCTGAACTGGAAAGTGATAAGCATGTGAAGTCATGAACCATAGAGGAATAGAATGATGTACGAGAGTCGATTTGATGGTGGTTCCAGAATTGAAAATGGCTGAGAGTTCAGGACAGGAGGCAGAGGGTACGCATATGAAAGTATGTGCTCTCTATTGAGATAGCCAGTAAAGAGAAGTATGGCTGAAAGCTGGGCATAGCAGGGTGAGGGACTGAAGCAATTATGAATCAGGTCAGAGGAGTCAGCGATCAGAAGTTAGAGGTACAAAAGATTTACGTTCTGTAGGACTTGGTTTCTTATCTGAGTGACAGTAACTGTTAAAGAAAAGGCAGGAGGTGAAGATAGATCTGCAGTTTTGTGACCTATGAAGGCTTCTGATGATGATTTCCTTTTTATCTGCCTCTTGAAGTCATCTATTTAATGACATGTTTTATTGGTGCATCCAGAAATGACATATAGGTAAACAATCAATCAATAAATATTTATTAAATGTCTACTGTGGGCCAGGCACTGTGCTAAGTGCTGGAAATATAAAACAAGGAAAATGATTATGCTAGAAGAAGCTTCTAATCTTATTTGGGAAGACAACATGAAAACATATTTTCAAAGCAAGCTACATACAGCATAATTAGGAAATAATTAAGAGAAAGAAAGCACTGGAATTGAGAGGGAATAGGGAAGGCTTCCTGTAGAAGGAAGGATTTTAGTTGGAATTTAAAGGAAGTCAGGAAGAAATGTGTGACCACTAAGATCACTGTGAAATTTCAAAAAGATATCCCCCTCTCTTCAGTAGAGTTCTAGTCATTGTATATTTTAATATTTATCATAGATTTAAGTCTTGATGGACCAGCTCTATGGGTTAGCTATTCAACTGAATACTACTCTTGAAAACAAGTATTTTGTATCTAACTGGATTTTCTGGTATAGAAAAATAGAACTCTTTATTTTGACTGATTATTGATTTTATTTAAAACACTCTCCCATGTATCAGAGTGTGAAATATTAGCACAATAACATTTGGAAACAGGAACACCTGGACGATTTCCTATCTATAGAAAATCCTCTTTACTTTGAAATTTATTTTGGACCTGGTAATGGCAAGTACCTCTGGTAACAATATGTTCTATACATTGATTGGTATTATTAACTGGATCACAACCATTCTGGATGGCAATTTGGAACTATGCCCAAAGGGCACTAAAAGATTGTCTGCTATTTGATCCAGCCATAGTCCTGCTGGGCTTGTACCCCAAAGAGATAATAAGGAAAAAGATTGAATTCTTTGTGGTGGGAAAAATTGGAAAATGAGGGGATGCCCTTCGATTGGGGAATGGTTGATCAAATTGTGGTATCTGTTGGAGATGGAATACTATTGTGCTAAAAGGAATAATGAACTGGAGGAATTCCATGTGAACTGGAATGATCTCCAGGAAGTGATGCAGAGTGAGAGGAGCAGAACCAGGAGAACATTGTATGCAGAGATGGTACATTGTGGCCCAATCGAATGCGTTGGACTTCTCTACTAGCAGCAATACAATGACCCAGGACAATTCTGAGGGATTTATGAGAAAGAACACTATCCACATTCAGAGGAAGAACTGTGGGAGCAGATACACAGAAGAAAAACAAGTGCTTGATTACATGGGTCGATGGGGATATGACTAGGGATGTAGACTCTAAATGATCACCCTAGTGCAAATATCAATAATATGAAAATAGGTCTTGATCAATGATATACAAGTAAAACCAAATGGAATTGCTGATGGGCTATGAGAGGGGTGATAAAAGGAGGGGAGTGAAAGAACATGAATCATGAAACCATGGAAAAATTTTCTGAATTAATTAATTAAATTTCATTTTTAAAAAATTCATTGGATCATCACTGAACAAAGTTACAATTTTTAAGGAATCTCATATAAATTTGAAATTTGGAAATGTGACACTTTAATAATAATAATTACTAAAATAAAATAGTGATCAATTGTATTAAACTTTAAATATGCCAACTTTAAAGTTGGCAAATATTATCTCATTTGATTTTCACAACAAGCCTGGGAGATAGGTATTATTATTATTCCCATTTTATAGATGAGAAAATGGAGACCAACAGAGGTTAAGTGTTTGGGTTTTTTTTCCGGGTCATACAATTACTAAGTATCTGAGGCCAGATTTGGACTTAAATCTCCCTAATTGTAGGTTCATCAGCCTTTTCACTGTGCCACCTAGGTGATTTGACAGAAGACAGATTTTTAAGATGACATTTTATTTAATAGAATAACTTTTTTATCATCAACAAGCCATTAACACAATAGGATTCTATATAGTCTATACCTATGGTCCACTGGGTAATTATAAAGTTGCAATCTGCCATTTAAAGGCACTGGCAAAGAGTTGTATAAATTCTTACACCTTCAAGAGGAAGGCCTTGATTTATGTGTAAATGACTCTCATGAAGATTTTGAAAAGAGAAAGAAAACAAGTGGATCAGTAATCATTAATATTTTTTAGTTGCCTTGTTTAGGTAGTAATCTACCATCCCTGACCCTCCCCAACATTTTACAAATGGAACTGGATGGAGTCTAACAACCATTGCCTTTGCCTCTTATGTGTTTCCATTTGGCAAGGAGACCAAGTGTCTACTTGCTGAGGTAGTTCCTGGGGTCTTTTTTTAATCTCCTTGTTGTGATGACTGACTTGCATAAGTTAATTTACTCTAGGAAATGATAGTATGTGTCAATGTTTAATTTATAACCTTTTCTCATTTTCAGTACTTTTTGCTGATTTAACTATGTCACAATTGTACAATTTTCTCTCTTTTTTATTCATTCTTCTACTAGCGTGTAGATTTTGATTTTTAATAAGTTAATGCTCCTAATGGACACAAATTACTTCTATCAAAATGATTCCCACTATGAAAACAGTAATTTATGTTAAAATAAAATCAGTTTCTTGTGTGTGTGTGTGTATATGTGATATTATTAGGTGTTTTTTTTGTGTCCAATATATACTGATTTAATTTGGAAGGTTTTTATCAAATTCTCCACTGAATTCTGAAGCTACTTATCCTTTGTGACAGTAATAACTCTTCAATGCTATTATCTTCATAGTTACCTTTTTGCAAATGCTTATCATGAGCACTGAGATACAAGATGATCGAAGGATCAAAGGAAAAATCATTTTCATAACACGTCTTCTTGCCTTTAGACTCCCACTAATTCTTGTATGTGTATGTCATGGGAAAGCTTTGACCAGTCTTTTAAAAATGCTATAATTTCCTCCAGTCCCCTAGTTTCACAAAAATAGCAAAACTGACATGTATCAATTCCTCTACAAGTATATCTATTCTTAGTCATTGAATAAGCATCTCATATTTAGAAGACCAATAATTAAATTAATCTCAATAAACAGCCTAGAAGTATGTGATTCATAGAATCTTCTGTCCTCTTTCTGTCTCCTCCCATTAGTGCAGATATAATAGGACTATGGTCCATTCTGTATTATTATTTGTTTCATACGTTAACATAGCCAAAGAATTCATCACCAAATCATCAGGCTGTTTATAATGTGTTCCTCCATATTTATGGTGGTTTTCAGAGTGCAAATAATCTGTTTCTGAAAGTACAATTCAAATTTTTCTACTGTGATATAATCTGAGAAGATTGGCACTCAACTAGCTGAGGTTAAAAAAAATAGTCACACCAATGTGACACATAAATACAAAAGTATGAGTATGTGTAAATATATTTAATAAATGTATATAATGTTATAATCTAGTTATACATTTATAAATAATAGTAAAATATAACTATTATGGAAATGTATATTATTATATTTTAATATTCTAATTTTATTGTTGATTTCTCTCTTTCTCTGTCTCCATCTCTGTCATTGTCTCTGCATCAATAAGAAAAGGTTCCATAAAAGGTATGCAGGAAACAGCTTGTACCAGACTTTAATTTCTTTTTGTAAAAATTTATTTTAAAACTTTGATTTAAAAATTTCCAACAAGAGCACATACACATCAGAAATTAGTAAATGCTACAGGTCAGGATTTAATTTAATGTTTTGTGGCTATTTTTAGACTTAAGAAAGTGAAGAATAAAATGATAATAATGCAAAATAAACTTTAAAGTGTGTGGCATACACATTGCTTTTCTAGAGAACCAATTATTAAATGATTAGCACACCCGGGGTTCTGATGCCAATGGGATTATAGATCCCTCATTGAATCAAAGTAAATGTCCAAAAAGAGGAGGTGGCAGTTCCACTATGTTTTATCCTGGTGAGGTCATTTCTGGAAATTGTGTTTAGTCTTGAACATCACAGTTTAGAAGAGTCTTTGATAATCCAGAAGGATTCAGGGAAAACAACCAGGAAGGGAAGTGAAAGAACTCAACAAGAATTGGCAGAAAGAACTATTTATTTTAGAAAAGAGAAGATTTAAGGGAACATAATTTCTCCCAAATGTCATTGCACATTTATTTTTATTGGAAGCTTTCAGCCTTAAAATTCCTGCTACTTCTCTGCATGTCATAGAATAGGGACTAGAAATATTACTCGAAATATTAAGTAGCTTATATTGATATAGGGAAATCTAAAGTGAATATCATGGTTATATATCATTAAGTTAGTAGATGGAGCACTCCCTCTTTGCTATTCCCCTGCCATGTGTTTGGGCTTTCTGATTAGGTCTTTGGAGGGGCTGCTACATTGCTCAATATAATTTTTATTATTGAAATACAAGTGATTTTTTAAAATACTACAACAATTTTTCCTCTTCACATCTTATACATGTGATAAAATCTGTTAAAACTTGGACTTCACTTTTGCTTTAAGCTTATACTTTTCACTTTAAGCTTATACTTAATTTGAATTATCAACTCATTGACTATTCATTTTCTCATCTCCCTAATTTCATATTTCATTGTTGGTGTGCTCCGTATCGCAAACTAATGTGGAGTTTTAGTCAAAATTCTAAACTTGGGTCAATTAAAATTGATTGGGTAATTTTGTCATCGACTTATTTATTAATATTCTTTAATAATACACCACTATTTTATATTTCAGTCTTCATTAATTCAGAAAGGGGATTTCCACTATTATTGTAAATTGTAAGGTCTTATAATCTCTTTACTAATAATGCCAGATTCTGGCTCTGTCCTAGGATATCTCAGAATGAAGAATCTAAAGACCAAAAAGGGGGGGATTCCAAGTACAGAGAGAAGAGGGAAGGAACGAGGAAGGGTGAGAGGGGGAGAGAAAGAGAGACTGACAGTCAGACATAGAATTAAAATAAAATGAGAAAAAAACTGAGAAAGGGGAAAAAAACTCGTTGATGTGTGAAGGCTGTTATGGAAAGTGTTGGCTGCAGCTGCGCAGGACAGGAATGGAAGAGAAGGTAATATGATATGCCCCAGTTCCTAAATAAGTTAATAAAAAAAGCAGCCTCCAGAACAGCTGGTTTTAGCTGGAGTTGAGATGAAGAGAACAGTGGCAGCCTATGAGTCTGGTTAGTGGTATTACAGCATCAGTTGGGGTCAAAAGAAGAATTATGCTGAAGAACTTAAAATTACCATTTAAAAAATGAGAAGTACTTGGCATTCATAATTTTGAGTTTAGATACCAAAGAAATTTTTTAAATAAATGTCTTGCATTTTTCTAAGTTGATGCAAACCTTTCTATTATTTTCATTTGTATATTTTGGCTTTGTAAATTGTGTTATTTTTCAGTAGTAATAGTAGTAGTATATTTATGAAGCAATTTGAGATTTACAAAACACTTTCCTCACGAAAACACAGTCCTTTTAGTAAAAAAATAAGACTTTCTAAACTTTAAATAGGTGATTTGTATGAAATATGTATTAAAATATACTCATATAAATTAGTTAGAATAATCTCAGAGAAACTGATTTTTTGCTCTCCTCCCAGTATATCTTTTATTATGAAACAGTAGTCCAAAAGGTATGAAAAAGTCTCTAAAATTAATAGAAATGTGTGTGTGTGTGTTTCCAAGAAGAATTGTACCCAGTAATATTAACAAAGTGTTTGGTCTGTTCCAAACATCTAACAAAAAAAATGAGATTAAATAGTCTGCTAAAATATGAACAACCAAAAAGGGGAGTTGGGAGCATTTCATATGAATCAACATTCACTTATTGAGTGGCTAATATGTGGTTGTAGTGTGATGATCACTATTTGGAAACAAGACTTGGCCTCACTTCCTGACTCTTCTATTTTACTTTCTGAGTACCTTAGGTGACTCATTTGCTTTATTTTGGTCCCATTCTCCTGATCTATTAAAAATGGTTGGACTTGATCATACCTAAAGTCTTTTCCAGCTATAATTTCCTGCTATGATCTATGACTTCAGTACTATATATTCAGCAGCATAGAGTATGCAGAAGTATAAGATGTCCTTTTACCAAATTATAAAGAAAAATTAGCTTAAGCAATATGGCTAACAATAATATCTAAACAGTATAAGATATTGCCCAAAGAAGAAATAATACCCTTTTCCTTTTGATGAGCAGATTAAAATTAATTCATATTATGCTAACATACACCTTGGAAAGAAATACATATGAATATACATCTTTCAGTGCTGGTTGGAATTTTAATGAGATGGCTACTTTGATATTCTATGGTTTTTTCCTAGAGTAATTCAAGAAAAGAAATATTTTCTTTCGTGTATCATCATTCAAATAATTGTTCAAATTATATATATTTAATTTCCAAGACAATCTTCTTTCCTAAATTGGCCCACATCATTACCTCACTTAGAAAGTTTATAAAAGTTTCTGTTTCCTATTGGTTTCACTTCAAGAATTCATAGCCTGTCATAATAAACTCCACCTAAGTATTTAACCTTAGTCCCTTCTCTGGCTCTGACCAGATGGGTTGTCATCTTGCTCTTATCTCCATATCCCACATTCATTTCTGTGTCTGTGACATTTTCTTTCTTTTCCCATGTCTGTACTTCCTCCCTATTCTTCCTCTACTATTCATATCCAATCTTTTTTTCCCAAGACTAACTCAAAATCCAAAATTTTTAGTGATTTTTTTTCAGATCGGATTTTACCTTAGTATTTCCTCAATCCCTTTGGAATTTGCTGTATAATTTAGGGCATTATCATAAAAGTCATATTCTCTAGTTGTTTCAGGTGAAACTCAGAACCCAATGTTAGATGAAATATTGGAGATATAATCTAAACTCCTCATTTTACAGATGAAGAAATTAAGGTTCAGATCTGAACTGATTTGCCCAAGGTCAATCACATGACTATTTAATGAACTAGTCCCAAGTCCCTTGTAGTTTTCCACTTCAATATATTATTTCATTTTGGATGTGTTTTTTCTTTATATTAAATATTATATTAATTTAATTAATATTGTTGGTCCTTGAAGGTCATTATGACTTACTTCTACAATCATGATGTCTCTCACATCTTACACCTTCTTTCTGTTTAGATATCCTATCTCTAGTTCAAGCACTCATCATCTCCCAATTTCTAAATTTCTAAAATCTCTCCCTTTCCAATCCATCTTTCACAAACCTGTGAAACTGATTTTCCTAACGTGTGAAGATGACCATGCCATTCTCTTATTTAATCAGCTATAGGTTGCAGTGACTTCCTATTTCTTCAGAGTCAAATATAAACTCCTCTGTTTGACCTTTGCCAACTGGCTCTAACCTAGATTTTCCACTTCACTGTCTTCTATGCACAATGAAATCCACTCATAGTGGTTTTGATTTTTCTCATCCATTGTACCCGATTTCCAACTTACTTTTCTTTTAACTTACTGTCCCCCATTCCTGGAATACATTTCTGCCTTTTAGAATCACTGTTGCCATCTTTCAAATCGTATCTCCTATGCCTATGTGAGAACTTTCTGACACCCACCACGTAACACCTTCTATCTATTTCATATATACCCATAAATGCACACTTTGTTTCCTCAGACTAGACAACAAAGTCTATGTAGGCAGAGACAATTTCTATTTTGGTCTTTATCTTCCCAGTGCTCTTCATGGTCGCTGGAACCTAGAAAGCATCTAACAAATGTCTAGTGGTTGTCTGATTTCCAATTCTTATTTATTGATTGATTGACTAATTTTCTTCTTACCCCATTTAGGGTAATCTATTAATTGTCCATCTGACTTACTATAGGACAAAATTCTAATTTTGAGTTTTCCACAAGGGGGAAATGGAGATTTGATCATGATGCCAGTGTAACATCTTTAGTAAAGTGCTTAAATGAGTGTTGAGATATCATCCTCTAATTTGAGATGGACAGCTATATATAATGGTGTTTTGAGTTCTGGCATTTTACATAAGACACCCCACACCCTTTGTAGGGAACTGAATCATAGCCCAATTATACACCTTTGACTTATCACCTCAACCTGGGTCAAGGCAAAAGGAGAAGATGAGGTTTAAAATACTGTATTGGTTTGGTTTTGACAATAAGAAAAAAAAAACTTTGTATTATACCTGCTCAGTGACTTAGACTGCTTAACTTGATGATAAAAATAGCATTGTGAATTTTATTTCCAATCTATTACATAAAATAAAAAAGAAAATTTAAAGAGGGAAAAGGGTAGAGATTTTTGTTATACTTTTTGTAGTTTGGGATCCACAAAGAGAATTTCACCAAAGTAGATAGTAAGTCCCATTGAACAGAAGAGGAGGAGACATAGCATGGGCTTTTTGGTCTATGTTTTACAATTTTGCATACTGATTAAGAATCCCAATATCTCCTTTTTGTTTTTGTAACTCTATTGCCCAGAACTGTTCTTGAAACAATGAATGACTCTTAATTGACTTTTTGATTTCCATAACACCTTGCCACCTCTCCTTCTCTATCAATATTTGATTCTCTTAATCATGATATTTTGAGAAGAAATGAAAAGGAAATTAAGCTCCTGGAACACATTTTTTTCATTTATAAAAGGGGGCTATGCTAAGTGATCTCTAAAGTCCCTTCTATTTGTGACAGAACATCAATATTTAGATATTGACATATTAGAAATCAATATACTAGGAGGTTATTGAACAAATCAATTAGAAAATAAATAACCTATGACCTATTAACATAAACCAATTTAATACCATTAAACATTTGCATATTGATGGGTTTGTAGATAGCATGATGTGGTAGAATTTGCTGAACTTGGAATCTGAGTTAGTTTGCTGGATCAGATCCTTAGTAGTTATGAGTCCATGAAAAAGTAACAATCTCACTATTTCTACCTTTAAAATGGAGATAATAATTTTGATGGAGAAGGAAAATTGGAAGCATGGCTCTTAGACCTGGAACAAATCCTAGGGGCCATCTAGTTCAACTCCTTTAGTTACACATTAGGAAATTGAGGCATGACTTGCTAGGTCATGACTAGGAGGCAAGAACAGAACTTTTCACTCAAAGCAGATGCCACTAGCTGTGTGATCCTAGGCAAGTAACTTAACCTCTATTTGCCTGAACCCAATGGAGAAGAAAATGACAAACCACTCCAGTATCTTGGCCAAGAAAATCCATGGACAGTATGGTCCATGGAGTCCCCAAAAGAAGGACAGGCTAGTTACTCCATGAGAGTGTTATAAGAAAAGTGCTTTAGGAAGCCAAATAAAAAATCCATTGAAGTGAGCACAAAATAGAGACTTAGTGTGGTATAACGGATGGACAGTCAGCTTCAAAATCAGGTAGACCTGGGTTCAAATTATTTCTCTGACACACACTGGCCATGTAACCCAGGCAGCTTGGTTGTACAGTGGATAGAAAGAGGATAGAGTCTGATGACCTGAGTTGGATTCTTCTTTTTTATATTGATCTGTCTAAACCTCTTTTCCCTTATCTATAAAATGAAGAAATTGGACTCCATAACCTCTCATTTTCCTTCCAGTTCGAAATCTGTGATTCTATCATAGATGGATAGATGTACAAGTGTGAATATATAAATTAGAATTATGATCATGGCTATTGAGAAATGCTGTGGCATAGTGCAAAGAGAACTTATCTCAAAACTAAGAAAACCATGACTCAAATCTTACCTCTGCCATTTAATCGATGTGCTTTAGGACAAGTCACAACCTCTCAGAGCTACAGATAACACTAACCCCTTTTGCAGAGAAGATTCTGATGTGTTTTAGATGAGGGAGTTGTTTCATCAGTTGCTTCCTTCCATGAAAGCCCAGGTCTAGTCTCTTTCCCTGTTACATCTACCATTGCAGTAAGCTGATGGTGAACAACCTATTAGTTCAAAAACCAACTTTTGTAGTCTTGCTTGTTCACCTTACTTTGCTTAACAAGGGGAAACCTGAAGAAAGCAGCTAAGTTCCTGTTTTAGTTTGTTCTAAAATGCTAAAACCTGGAAGCATTTTGTGGGAAGATGGATTTTGAGATAAAACTTATTTCTAGAGGAAGGAGGAGATTAAAAAATCAATTTGAAAACATGCCACTTTTTCTGATCTTGATTGCAACTTGCATTATTACAGTCTTTGCATCTCCTCTGGCCTTGTTCCAAGACCTAAAAGTATAAAGCTAGCATGCACGTATCCTTGCTGTATTATCTTTATTGGGACATATGATCTATTTGGACATAAAGCACTGCTGTAACTATCAAGTAGTTCTTCGTTTCTTGGGTCATAATCTAAACTTCCTTGTTCAAAAAGGTTTTACTGTAGCAATGGAACTGGCTCTGACACCAAACCCTAATCTCCTCATCGATTTAATGTTCATGATCCATGTTTCATTGTATCCAGATATGACTAAGTTTACATTAAAAAAATCAAATAATCCCTTGAAGAAATGTTAAGGTCAGACACTAGGCAATGAGACAGTGAACCAAATTTGATTTCACTTTATGTCAAAAATAAATGCACTGTCAGTGACTCAGTACTGGCTGCTTACCCTGTGACTAATTTGGACCACCATAAATTAAAAGTTGACAAGCTATAAAACTGCTTCTGTTCCCAACAGTGAAGCTCTGATTCCTACCCACAGCTCATCAGCAAACAATTCATGTGAACATAGAAAACAGAAATGAGTAGTCGTAAGAAAAACCATGATCCCAATAAAGGTAACCAAGTGCCAGCATTAGGGCTCTATTTCAATGAAAATAAAGTGGTTTGTGGGGATATTAAAATCATGATTAAAAATCAACAAGTCCGCTAAAAGTTCTGCTAGAAGTCTTTGACTATTTACATATTAAGTTTGCTTGATGGAAATTTTGAAGTGGAAAATTTTAATGGCATGAAGTTAATGAAAATCGTGATGTTGGAAATTAAAATGTAAAAACTACTCACTTCATGTACATTTTAAAATACATGGAGATTTTACACACATGGAAAACATGTATGTATGTATGAACATATATACCTATAGGAACATATATATGTATATATGTGGGTATTTTTTGTTGCTACTCGTTTTCAGTCATGTCTGACTTTTCATGACCCAGTTTGGTGTGTTTATATTTTTCAGCAAAGATCCTGGAGTAGGCTGCCATTTCCTTCTCCAGCTCATTTTACAGATGAGGAAACTGAAGCAAGGTTAAGTAATTTGCCCAACAAACTAGTAACTGTCTGAGGCCAGATTTGAACTCAGGAAGATGTCTACACACACACACACAATTGAGACTTGGTGTGGTATAATGCATGAACAGCCAGCCTCAAAATCAAGTAGACTTGGGTTCAAATCCCTTCTCTGACACATACTGGCTTTGTGACCTAGGCAGCTTGGTTGTATAATGGATAGAGAGAATAGAGTCAGATGACCAGAGTTGGAATCTTCTTTTATGTATTGATCTGTGTGACTGTGGGCAAGCCAAACTTTTCTAAACCCTTTTTTCCTTATCTATAAAATGAAGAAATTGGACTCCATGACCTCTAATATTCCTTCCAGTTCTAAATCTATAATTCCATTATTTGTGGGTAAGACACCATCTCTCCATTCTTAAAGCAATTTTCTTTAAGTTGAAGAAATAATAATATAAACAATTTAATATAATATCAGTAAAAAGGAGTGTCCTCATCAGAGAGTACTCTCAATGACATCACAAATCTGGTCTCTAGCTCTATGTACAATATAGAAATGGGTAATTTGCTGTTTATATTTGTACTCCAACAAATTATAAATGTTATGATCTATTAAAAAAGAATGAAAATATTCTGCAGAAATGGTTATCATAAAATACATTCCACCAAAAAAACAAAAAGTGAGTTTTGGAGGGAATGATGTAATCACTCCCTCAGTTTTCAAGATTAATCCCTATATAGTCATGAAATTAATTGGATTTATCTGAAATGGAACGGGAAAATTGTCATTTTCTAGTTAACTGAATAAGCATGGAAATATCCTCCCTTCATCAAGGCTGAAAGAATGGTGGAGCAAAGAGAAATGTTCTTCTCAGAGGAACTCCAGACAAAAGATAAATGTTCTGGGATTATTTGATAATGTTGAAAAAAGTTAAAAAGAAAACTCCTCCTCACTCAGATGTTTCTAAAGCTTTATTTAAACAAAAACAACCAGTTTCCCCAGGCTGAAATTAACTCACCACTTCACTTCTCCTACTAACCCCATTCATTATATAGACCAATGCCATCCATGGAAGTGTGTGTGTGGGGAAGCTCCCTAGCACAGGATTGGTCCAATTCAAGACCAATCCCATGCCAGAAAGTAGGGGGCGTGGTCCCCCCAACATGGGATTGGTCCATTCAAGACCAATCCCATGTCAGGAAGTAGGAGGGACCCCCGAGGCACGCTGGAGCATGCAATTCACCTTGATCACATTTTGAAACTCACAATACTACTACTTTATATATAGAGATCTAGTATATTGATTTCTCTCACTTAAACTTGTCTATGATAAGGGTATTGAAAGAGAGCAAAGTGTTGAGGATGACTATGTATTTGGCGGCATAACTGACATCTGGCTTCAGATCCCTTCTTGTACATTCTTATTAGATACATACTTATACATAGTAGCATGGCATTTGGGAATGGAAAGAGAGCCTCTCTTCCACTATTATCCTCCTCCCAAACAGAAAAGCAAATCGAATAAATAATTCCTTGCCAAATATGCCATCTTGAGTGTGTCACAGATTCTTCAATTTGGGCAATTTGAAGCTTAAAAAAAACTTAAGTGACATTATCTACAACCAAACTAACATTGATGCTTGAGTTAGCTGTATTACTAGTGTAATGGAGGAGGGAAAAGGGGGTGAAAATAGAGGGGAAAAAAGCAGGCGGAAAAAGAGAGCAATCCACTTTCTATACCTACTCTAATAGTCCTACACTAATAAGACCAAAGTTGGATTGAAGTAGGGAAATTTTTTCATTTTTTTTTAAATGTGCGGAGGCAAATTTAAATACTTTCCACTACTATATGCCTGGGAATATATGTACATATACATATATATACATATATATAATTATAGTGCTCAATTCTTACTCTTTTCTATTATTTTGACACCTTTCCTAGCTATCCTTCCCATCCCCACTTTGCCTTATTATTATCGGAGGAGACTGGGAACTTGCATAACTTACATATTTAGTGGTGAGTATATGAGGAAGTGGAGAATACGTTATCGCATCCAAAGGCTTCCATATAAAATGGGGTGGGGATGACTAATACACAACAGAGAGATATTAAAGTAATTTTTTTAAATTGTGAGTTATATTCATTCAGAAAATCATTACCTGTTTCATGTAATGTACTAACATTGCATATTTCCTCTTCTCCTTCCCCTGCAGATGTAGAGGCTTGTATTTTAAACACATAAGATGTATTTGATACAAGTTCTTTGAAATAATGCGTATGTTCTTGTGAAGCTATTTTTGTCGAATTCCTTTCAATTGTTATGGTATAATGTGTAATTATTCCATTTGCCTTTTTGGGGGGATCCCACTTGAGTACAATTGACTGCCAACTGGTGGCAGTACAATGAAGATTCTGAACAACATCTGGAACTTAATAGAGAAATGTCAACATTAGCATTCACACATAAAGAAGAAGGGTGATCACATTACATTATACTTCAGTCTCCATATACAATACTTAGGTTATGGTTAGAACACACTGTAATGGAAAAAAACTTTCAGTACATTCTCAGGTTTGGGGTCCATTTGCTTGATATGATTATAGGTGACAGTAAATGCCTCTAAAACCCTTGGTTCAATTGGAAGAAGCTCAAGTATATATCTTGGGGCAGCTTTATCCAGCACAGTGGATGAGTGCCAGGCCTGAATTTGGGAGGACCTGGGTCCAAATTTGGCCTTAGACACTTCCTAGCTATATGACCCTGGGCAAGTCACTTCACCCCAATTGGCTAGACCCTGCCACTCTTCTGTCTTAGAGTTGATACTAGGCAGAAGATAAGGGTTTAAACCCCCCCTAACATATCTCAAGTCACTTCTAGACAGGGCATAGATGAAAGGCATCTCAACCCATCTTGATTCATGTAGAAAACCATGATGTAACAGACAAATGATAAATTAAATAAACTGAGTTCTATAGTTCTTTCTGAATGTAGCAACTGGTAAGAAATGGAAAACTGGAATGCTAACATAAATTATGGAATTTTTTTCAAACATCATCATTTAAGACAACCCCTTCTCTTTGTCCCCCCACCCTAAAAGGGCATATGCATATGCTGCTATTTTTAAATAATTCAGATTATTAAAAATGACTGCTAGAATGACTTCCTTTCTTTCTCATCTAGCAGCCTTTACTGATTCTATGATTTAACTACTTCCAAAGTGATCTAGTAGCTAACTTTGTTCCTAAACAAATTCCTAATTTTAACCATCTCATTTCAAAAGGGAGAATAAAAGTTATTTCTAACATCCAACAAGAGCTGACTTATCTTGAAGTGCTAAAACTCTCAACAGACTAGAGAATATAGATGCTTTGTCATACCAGCTGAAGAAAGAAAATGGGTTAAAATAAAATAAAACATCTGTAGGTTCAGAAATTGTGTCTAACCTGATTCTTGCGTCATGAATAGTACAATATTACTAAAATGGTTGCCATTTCCGACTCTTGTAAATGCTGATACACTAACTGAATAGGCAGTGATTGGTTCCAATCCAATGATTTTAGCTTCTGTTTGAAAACCTGAAATATTCTGAGAAGAAAAAATAAAAGTCTACTGCTTAATAAGTGTTTACTATGGAAATAAACTTCATATGTGCTCTAGGAAGCTTATCTACAAATTAAATAATATTAAATAAATATAATAAATAAATAAATAAATAAAATAAATAAAATTAAACATATAATTCAAAAGTTCAGTGTTTTAAAATCAGAAAAAACTTTCATTAAGAGGTAAGAGTTGGATATTTTGGACTCACTGTTTCTGTGTGTTTCTTCTTCAAGCTATAGGAAAGAAATGATTCTGGCAAACACTAGCTTCCCTAAATTTGATTTGTCTTTACCACCTATATCTAATCTCAAAAAGGAATAGGAATATTTGCCTTCTCTGTCTTCCATTATCATTATTTACTCTACAATTCATGATACGTTTGATACTTATATCTAGACATTTACTTAGCAGTCATTATTTGCCAAGAGTGGACATTAGAGAGAAAACACAAAAAAAGTGGCCAAAAGTACTTGAAAAAAGATAAATCCAGTGATGTGCTAGTGCGAGCTCATAAAAGCCGTCAGAGTTGATTGTTCTGCATTTCATTATAAGCCATTTCTATCTTGGAAATTGGCAAACCCTACCAAGCAGTGCTTGACTTATTCTCTTGTTGATTTTCTAGACCTTAGCAAGTGATGGAAAAATGTTCATGGAGATGAAATTTATAAGTAGGTCAGGAGTAACATTTTCTTACTTTTTTCCCATCCATTGATCTACAAATAGAGATCTGATTATTACTAAATGCTTGTGATATTAATAGAACCAAATAAATCCTGAAATTATTTATTAAACATCCTACTACAGCAATGTATTACACTAGAGAGACAAAGGAAAAACAAACAAACAATAAAACAAGATAAACACCCTATTTTGCCTCCTCAAGGAGTGGTTCACTACAGAGACTTTTCTCAAAGAGTAAAGATAATTGTCCAAGTATCTAGAGGTGAGAGAATTTTAAATCTTATTGTTTATAGATATATATTTTTCATGATGATACAGATATGACCTAGTTCAAATCACCTGACAGTTCTAGAAGGGGTGAGGAAAAAGAAGGAGGGAGACAATTTGGAATATATAACTTCTGAAAACTTATGTGAAAATGTGCTATTACATGTAATTGGTAAAATAAAATATCTTTACCAAAAAGGGCTTTTTTTAATATCCTGTATACTAGTAGAAGAGTAAGTCAAACAATCAATCAATAAACTTTTATTAAGCACCCCCTGTATACCAGAGGATATTCTAGGGATTAAAAAAAAAAAGCAAAAGACAACCTCTGTCTTCAAGGAATTTACAAACCTCTTACATGGAATATTTTTAAGGGCTTCAGAAATTATTATTTGTCTGACATATCAATTATTTTAGCTTGTCCCCAAAGTAAAGTCTCACCGTGAAAATGTATTCTTTTACCAATCATTAATAACACAGCAGATATTCATGTGATTTTTAAATTTAATTTTATTTATTTAAAATATTGTTCCATGATTATATGATTCATGTTCTTTCCCTCCCCTCTGCCTCCCATCTCCAGGAGCAGATAAGAAATTCCACAGGATGATACATATATCATTGTTCAAAACCTATTTCCATATCATTAATATCTGCAATAGAGTGATCTTTTAACATCAAAACCCTAATCATATTCTCATAGAACCATGTGATCAATAATATGTTTCATGAAATTTTTGCCCTAAATGTTTTTATTCAGTCAATAAATATTTACTATGGTCATACTATGTGCAAGACATTGTGTTGGTTGTTGTGGGGAGTACAAAAATGAATAAGAAAAAATCTTTGTCCTCAAAGAATTTACATTTCAATTAAGAAAAGACCTATACTTGAAAAATAGCTCAATGAGGAAGAATGCTAAATATGACAGGTAAGTTATGATAAGAGAGAGGGAATTCGGTGCCTTAGGTAAGGAGGACAAAAGATAATACCTAGAGGAGAAGCTATGAAGAAAGAAAAAGGTTGAGAGGGATCCAAAGCTGAAATGACCTTTGGCTTTCCTTTTCATATTAAGGGAACATTTAGACTAACTAATATTTGTTATGAGACTAGGATTGCATCTTAATTGGATTTCTTAAGGTCTAACTGGTTAGCATGTGACACCTATTATTTTATCTTGAAGTCTATTAATGAATGAGCCCCAAAGGCTCAAGGAAAGGATTGTTGGTTTTTTGTTACATTCATAAAAGGAAAGATCCTGTCTTACAAATAAAAGAGGACTAAAAGCTTTAGGATGACATTGAACCTAGAGATAAAAGACAGGTCAATGAAGGGATCTAAGTAATAGGTCTATGGGGCAGCCCAGACCCAAAGATCACTTCATGTACCTACTTTGAGCATTGCCAGATAGCATTGTGCACACTTTCAATTAGAAGAATTTTTTTTGGTAGTCTTTTTCTTTAAATTATTAAATTCCCCACAACAAATTATTACAGAAATATAGCAACTTTTTTCAACAGTGGTGAGAGTTTAATCATTTATACCCAAGCTGTGATTTTTTTTTAAAATTCTATTTCAGATTTATGCATTTTTTCAGACTTTGCATGAACTTATTTTCTGCCTAAAAGTAAGAACTACTGGAGATTAATGAATCTTTTTTTTTTATTTTTGCTTTTTTATTTCTTATCATCATTAACTCGTTTGTAAGGTACCCCCTCCTTCCTATTTCCTCATTTGTTTACCTCACAAGTCATACTACAATATATATTGACTTTGAAGCTAATATCAGCAAACTGCATTATTTTTAAGTTACAAAACTGAGATTTACAGAAGCTAAATTTATAGCAGATGGGGTAGAACATTTTCAAAGAAAAATCTCTCTCTCTCTCTCTCTCTCTCTCTCTCTCTCTCTCTCTCTCTCTCTCTCTCACTTTCTTCCCTCCCTCCCCTCTCCACTTTTTAGTGGAGTAGCTGGTCTTCCTGTTTGGTGATGACACATAATACTACATAGACTTAGCCCAAGGCTTTTTCAGTTTTGTCTTCCATCCCAGAGCTTAGCTGACTAAATAGTGATGTTTAGATAGATATGTCCAGTCTTAGAGGAAACCTTATGAATCCAAAAGGTCTTATGTCCCTGGGTCCCATTGCTGAAGCTGATTGCCTACAGTAATATGCAGCACCTCTAACCTTGGAAAAGATGATCACCAGCAAGAGCTGGTCGGAGTATTCAGAGGATATAAATTGTTTGGACAGTGAAAAATCAAGTTGACATTTGAAATGCTAATTCAACAATTCAATGAACTGCTTCATGTTTTGATAGGGCAGTCTTGACCTCCTGGTGGAATGTGTAACAGTAGTTATAAATTACTGTTGCTTATTTGTCTCTCATAAATGTTTCTAAATCTTCTATATTAAGCATTTCTTTTGAGTGAAGAAGGTAAACTTCTGTCCTCCTCTTAATTTTCAGAGTATACTGATTACCTTTCAACTCTCTACTTTTTGAGGAAACTCTACCCCTGATTCAAATCTAAATTTAAGTGATTTTTCCTAAAGCTCTTGGATGGGGTGTGAAGATCCAGGGAGAATCAAATAAAGAGCCTGATCCTTTACTTTATGGTACAGAGGACAATCCTATGGGGGACCTAGCCCAAATTTTTCAAGATTGCAGAATGCAAGAAAAGGTATTGTCAGAAAATCAATGATATACAAACTGTGGCCTATAGGAATGGCAGTTAAATATTTCCAATAATTATTCTGAACAAAAATTTTAGCCAATTAAGCAAAGTCTTTCTATACACCAGAAAAATTAGAGTATTTGGTAATCCTGATCTTTGGTGAGTCCTTTGTGCCAATGAGTCAAATTAATTGATTTAGATGAAAATGACATCTGAGCTGGTTCTGGAAATATTTTGCTTCATATAAATGGAACTTGAAAACATGAAAAATTTGAAAAAAATTGGAAAAAAGAAGAAAATGCTGAAACCAAGTGTTGGATGGATTGGGATGAACAAAATAAAAGGAGATAAAAGATAATAACAACAAACTAAAATTTGGGAGAGAAAAAAGAAAGCTGAAAATATGCTATTGATGAAGGAAAGAAGATTTATACTGGCTATCTTGGAAATTAAGAAGGTAAAAGAATAAATTTAAAAGTCAATGAAAGCCACTTAAAATAACTATAAACAATATAAAATATTCAGTTTACTTATCAAAACAAAACCAACAACTATATGAATACAATTGAAAAACACTTTTTACATAAATAGTCAACCCTAAATAATTGGAAAAAATTACTAATTGCTCATGGATAGACTGAGCCAATATAATAAAAATGATAGTCCTAATTAAAGTAATTTATCTGTTCAGTGCCATACTAATCAAACTACCAAAAAATAGTTTCTGGAACTAGGAAAAAACTTACCAAAATTCATCTGGAAGAATAAAAGGTCAAGAATTCAAGGAAACTGGTGAAAAAAATATATGAAGGAAGGCAGTCTATCAATACCAAATTTCAAATCATTCTACAAAATGCTAATCATCAAAACAAATTTGGTACTGGCTAAGAGAAGTGGATCAGTGAGATATGTTAACCTATCAACTCACATTGGTTAATAGCCATAGTAACTTAGTGCTTGATAAACCCAAATATCCAAGTTATTTGGAAAAGAACTCTTTATTTGAAAAAAAAACTGCTGAGAAAACTGCAAAGTAATATGGCAGAAATTAGGCATAGACCAACATCTCACACCAGACACCAAGATAAAGTCAAAATGGAGCACCAACCTAGAAATAAAGGGGTACACCTTAAACAAATTATGCAGGGAAAAGTTTACCTGTCTGACTTATGGATAAGGAAACAATTTGTGATCAAACAAAGGGAACATTTCAAAAATTGAAGTGTATAATTTTGATTATATTAAATAAAAAGCTTCTGTACAAACAAAACCAATGTGACCAAAATTAGAAGAGAAAAAACAAATTGGGGAGAAAAATTTATAGCAACTGTCTCTGACAAAGGCCTCATTTCTCAAATATATAGAGAACTGAAGTGAACCAAATTTATAAGAATACAAAGCATTTCTCAAATGATAAATGGTCAAAGGATATGAATAATAAGTTCTCAGATAAAAAAATTAAAACTATCTGTAATCATATGAGGAAATGCTCCAAATCAATATTGATTAGAGAAATACAAATTAAAGCAACTCTGAGATGCCACGTCACACCTATTAAAATGAATAATAATAAAAAAAATGAAAGTGGCAAATGTTGGAAAGGATGTGGAAAAATTAGACACTAATGTTCTGTTGGTGGAAATGATGATGGAGAGTAATATGGAATCACATACAAAGAAGCATGAAATTATACATACTTTTTGACCCATCAATACCACTAGAAAAAGACCTGCTTGTACAAAAATATTTTAGCAGTTCTTTTTGTAGTGGCAAAGAATGGAAACTGAAGGGATTCCATCTAATGGGGAATGGCTGAACAAGCTGTGGTATATGTTATAATGGAAAACAATTGGACCATAAGAAATGATGAACAAGATAAATTCAGAAAAACCTGGACTTATATGAACTGATGCAAAGTGAAGTGAGCAGAACGAGGAAAACACTATATATGGTAACAGAAACACTGTACATTGGTCTACTGTGAAGGACTAAACTATTATCTGCAAGACAAGATTATAAAATAACACCAAAGGTTTCATGAGAGAAAAATGCTAATCAAAATCAAAGAAAGAACTCCTGGAAACTGATCACAGATCAAAGCATGGCATCTTTCACTTTATTTCCTTCATAAGATTTTTTTATTATATATGTGATATGTCTTCAGTCACAACATGCAGAATAAGGAAATATGTATTGCATGATGATGTTCTTATAAACTATATCAGACTATTTACTGACTTAAGGAAGTGAGGGTAGGGAGAGAGAATATTAATTGCAAAATATCAGAAAACTGCCAAAAATTGTTTCCATATAATTTAAAAAAGTAATTTAAAAATTAATGAAATAAAAACCAATGAAAGGATCAAAGGATTATAAACCAAGTGCTCAAAGGGATAGAAGCCATTTAGTTAAACCTCATCATTTTACAGATGAAAAATTGAGACCAGAGAGGTTAAATAACTTGCCTAGTGCAACACAGGTAGTAAGTAACAGAAGTAGGATTCAAAACTAGGTCTCCTAACTCCAAATCTAAAAAGAAATGATGGAAAAATAGTGAACACCAAGGAAATGCTTTAACTAGCCTTTCTTTGTTTAAAATTATTTGTTATAATCTATGGTTTCAAAACAGAGAGAGAAATGTGCAATATATTTATTTGAATAAAATAGTTATTAATTAAAATAATATCATTATTTTATTATTTATTTATTATTTAATATAAAGGACAGCTAGGTGACACAGTGGATAGAGTGAGTGCCAGGCCCGGACTCAGGAAGACTCATCTTCTTGAATTACAATCTGGCCTCAGATATTAACAAGCTGTATGATGCTTGGTGAGTCACTTAATCTTATTTGCCTCAGTTTTTTCATCCATAAAATGACCTGGAGAAGGAAATGGCAAACTACTCCATTATCTTTGCCAAGAAAGCTCCACATGAGGTCATGAAAAGTTGGGACATGACTGAAATATGAATGAAAACTACAATAAGATAAATTAAAATAGAAATGGATTTTAATATTGGACAAGGGGAAAACTAGTATCCCAGAGATCATGCTTATCATTTTTTAGTATTTTACTAGATACGGTTCTTTTTCTCTGTTAAAGAAACAAATTCTCATTCCTGTAAAATGAGTTACTCTCAACCTCCAGCTGAATTGTATTGATGAAATCCTACTTTGTAATGCAAACCTTCAATAATTTGGAGCACCTTCCTTCTGCCCTTTCTCCCTTCATTCCCAAATCACCTGCATGCATTTGAATACGTAGAACTGACAAATTATAGTAAAATTCTCCAGTTTTAAGAAAGTTATACAATATCACAAGAGTTCAAAGTCATTACACAAAGAGATAATACCTCTAAATAGTCCAAGCCCCTTTTCAGCAGTAAGAGGCAAGAAGTGAAACAGTACAGATTGCTTCCCTGGGAACAATTAAAAGTAGGAAGTAGCTTAAGGAAACAGTATTCTACCATCCTACAGAAGAGTATCACCAAGCTAGTCTCACCATGGAAACTGATGCTTACTGCAAAGAGGATGGTTCCAGGTTCCGAATTGCCCTTTCTCTATACTATCATGTCCCTGGCTTCCAAGGTTCCTCCCCAACCCATCAAAGAGAATGTGACTGCTCAACCTCATAAGGGGAAAAGCCAGAAAATTTTGGCTAAGGTCCCATTTCCTTATTGTTCTCTACCCAATAAAAATGTTTCTCCCTTTTGGGGATGGAGGAAGTAATGAACTTCATTAGTCTCCCACAATCATCAGGAATTAGAAGATACTTCACAGGAAAGACCTCTGACTTGCAAACCTCAATATCTTCCAGGAGGACAGCTACCCAAATAGTTGTGTATTCAAGACATCTAAAAAGCGAGTAGAAGTAATCTTGTATGGAAACTCAAAAGCAAGTAGGGTGATGATGAATGGCTCTCTAAAGAAGGAAGAGCACTTGGGTTGATTCTTGAAGGAAACCAGACATTCCAGCAGACAGAGGCACAAAAGGAGAGAACTGCAGGAGGAGGGACTGGAAATGGAACTTTATGAGTAAGATTTAATAAACCTGTCACTATGGCTGAACTATAAAGTATATGGATGGGGGGTAAGGTACAATAAGACCATGGCCAGAAGATTCTATTCCCCCTCCCACTCTCCTGACTACTGACCTCTCTCTAGCTTTCTTTAAGTTTGATAAAAATCTCCCATATAGAAGGTCTTCCCTAAGCCTTTTAATCCAGTGTCTTCCCTCTGTTAATTTTTTCCTATTTATTTAATAAGTGTTTATTGATTAATCAAAAGGTAGGAAAGGACCAGATTGTGAAAATTTCATATTGGGTTATAATTAATTCTAGAAGTAAAAGGCAGCTACTAGAACTTATTAAATAAGGGAATAAGGGAGATGACCCTAATGGGAAAAACAACAAACTATATTAGTTTATATATATTATATTAGTGGAGTTTACTGGGAAGAACTCTGTAGTGTGGTTTAGGTGAGGTTTAGTGGAGTTTACTGGGAAGAACTCTGTAGTGTGGTTTAGGTGAGGCATTTCCCCTGGATGGCCACTTGGTGAGTGATAAGGCTGACTCCCCTTTTCCTTGACCTTCTGAAGGTACTATCCTCCAAGGAGGCCTCTCATCTTGGAGGAGGTCTCCTGGCTGGGAGCCCAACTAGGTTCAATTTTCTGGGAAGGCCCCTTGGTGGAGGCCTCTGAACTCCCCTTGGCTTAGGCCATGCCAGAGCAGATCTATCCTTTCCCTCTTTTCCTTCTTCTTAATTTCTTTCTTCTATTGTAAATAAACCACCATAAATCCCATCCTGACTTGAGTATTTCATTGGGATTGAATTTAAATCCCTGGTGACCACTAATATAACATATTCAGTCTCAACCCCTAAAATTTATCCTTAACAATGTGTTGTCTCCTGCCATTTGACTTTAAACTCTTTGGGAACAAGAATTGTCTTTTCTTATTCTTTCTTTCTCTTTTTGGGACCCCCAGCACTTAGTACAGTGCCTAGAACACAGCAGGGGCTTAATGTTGATTGACTATTGACTATTGTCCATCTGATTGGAAGCTTTTTTAGTTGTTCGTAATTATGGAACCAGGAATAGAAAGGCCTTAAAAAAACCTTGGACAGCCTCAATCATGCCCTTCATTGCTTTCTTTTGGTTTCATTCTTTTGCAGAGAGAAGCTTTGGAGAAACAATGGGTAAGGAGAGAAACTTTAGACCTTCTTCACTCTGAGACCAACATGGCCCCATGACACAGACTTTAATCATTTGTCTCTGTGTTTGTTCATCTCCGTTTTAAATGAAGGGCTTGGAGACTGACCTTGTGACTTTTGAAAGATTAAGGAAAATGGTTCTCTGAATGTTTCAACATTCTGGCATCCTAACAATTAGGTTTGGTAGCCAGCTCAGTATTCCATCCCAAAGAGGGACTAGTGATCATTGGGATACGGTCCAGTGGTGGCTGAGTCAAGGACTTATCTGTCATTCATGGGCATCTGGAAATGAGCTTGGTCAGAACAACACTGTAGTAGCTAAGCTAAATTTGAACCTACTTTATCTAGAGACTGAAAGGAGATAGATATCCCCAGTCTCCCAATTAGGTTGGGAAGGTTATAATTTTATATTTATTTTATTTATATATACATATTTTTATTTATATTTATATTTACATATATATTATATATTTAAGATATATAATAAATATATGTATATCTTATGTATACATTTATTTTATTCTTAGTATATCTTTGAAGTAAATATGCCTCTATAAAAGCTAATTAATAGGGCAGCTAGGTGTTGGGCTTGAAGTCAGAAAGACTCATTTCCCTGTATTCAAATCTGGGTTCAGATACTTACTAGCTGACCTTGGGCAAATCACTTAACCTTTTGCCTCAGTTTCCTCATCTGTAAAAGTAGCTAGAGAAGGAAATGGCAAACTGCTCCAGTAATGCAACCAAGAAAACTCCCAATAGTGTCACAGAATCTGAATTGACTGAATAACAACAAATGCTAATTGATACTAAGTGATTAAAAGAAATTGAATTGGAGGACATCTAGGTAGCTCAGTGGATTGAGCATAAGACCTAGAGATGGAAGGTTCTGGCCTCAGATACTGCCTAGCTGTGTGACCCTGGGCAAGCAACCTCACTGCCTCACCCTTACAGCTCTTCTGCCTTGGAACCAATACACAGTATTGATTCTAAGATGGAAGGGAAGGGTTTTAAAAAAAGAATTTGAGTTGCTAGTCATAGCCACCTAATAATAGGGGGTGGAGGGCACAAAGATATGCTGAAGGAAGCTCCCAGCATGTGGTTAAAATTTTAATGTCAGCCTTTCTGTCTCTGAAATCAGCAAATATTAACCTAAGGGCTTGAGTTTTTATTGTGCTTGTTGATAACCTAGGCTGAAGAAAGTGATGGAGACAATGTTAACAATTGAGATTAAATTTAAATGTGTATCCTGAGTACATTTTCCCTCTGGAGATCAGATTGTGAAATATCTATCAGCCAATCCTTAGAGATCCACAAATAGCAATAGTCAGGATTCTAGTCAATAGTATTAGAAAAGACACTCCAATCCTCTGAGGGTAGCCCTACAACTCTGAGGGATAGAGGGAGGGAGCCAGATTTGCTCTGGAAGGATGAGGCCACAGCCACTTGCTATGTGTTCTTTTGGAATCTCCTCATTTGAGCTAAAAAAAAATGTTTCAAGAGATTTTTTCAAAATTACACCCCACCCAGCACAGTTTTCTTCTATTACATAAATATGGTCAAGTCCAGCTGCCTTTTTTGAGTTTAGGGGCCATTGCTGCTTCCTTCTCTAATATATTAGCTCCAGCCCCTTTACTTTATTTTATTTTATTTCATTTTTTAAACAGTTACCTTCCACATTGGAATCAATTAATTCCAAGGCAGAAGAGCATTAAGGGCTAAGCAATGGGGATTGTGACTAGGCTTCACACAGCTAGGAAGTGTTGAAGCAAATTCAAACCCAGAATCTGTTGTCTCTAGACCTAGTTCTTGATCCACTGAGCCACCTAGCTTCTTCCCCTCTGCCCCTTCATTTTATAGATGAAACAGATATTCTTTTCTGTATATTTCCTTGTCTCTAAAATGGGGATAATAAAACCTGCACTTGGGTTTTGTGATGAAAATATCTTGTAAACCTTAAAGTGTTATATAAATGTCAGCAATTTGGAGTTTCATCTTTTCTTATAATTTGATTTTGATTTTTGACCTTTGCTTTAAAGAGGTAATAATATGAATTCACAGATGGCTGATAATGAAATAAAATGATTGTGACATCTGGAACCAGTTGGTAAAATATCCTGCATGCATTCTCTCCCTCTCTCATTCTCTATCCTTCTATGTCTCTCTGTCTCTGTTTCTCTCTATTTCTGTCTTTGTCTCTCTGTGTCTCTTTCTGTTTCTCTTTGTCTCTTTCTCTCTCTTTCTTTCTCTGTCTCTCTAATTATCTCTCTGTGTCTCTGTTTCTCTTTCTTTCTCTGTCTCTCTATCTGTGTCTCTGTTTCTCTCTCTGTCTCTTTCTCTCTCTCATTCTCTCTCTTTGTCTCTGTTTCTGTCTCTCTGTCTCTGTGCCTTTGTTTCTATCTCTCTCCCTTTCTCTGTGTGTCTCTGTCTCACCTCTCTCTGTCTCTCTCTGATTCGGTCTCTGTCTCTCTCTGTGTTGGTCTGTCTCTATCTCTCTGTCTGTCTTTGTGTGTGTCTCTGTTTCTCTCTGTGTATGTCTATCTGTCTCTATCTCTCTGTCTGTCTCACATCTCTCTTTCTATCTGTCTCTCTGTCTCTATCTCTCTGTATATCTGTCTCTCTCTCTGTCTCTGTCTCTCTGCAACTGTCTTTCTTTCTGTCTCTGTGTCATTGCCTCTGTCTGATCCTGTTTCACTCTCGCTCTTTGTCTCACTGTCTCTATCTCTCTATTTCTCCCTCCCCTTCTCTCTACACTGTTCATCACTCATTCAGTTCAATACTTTCTAATCCTACTTTTAAGAAAGTGTCCATCATAGACAGGCAAGAGGCTTCTAATGAATGAACATCTAACTTCTGGATTAATTTATTTTTGATATCATTTTGTATTTTCCAATATATATTTTTACTTAACTGTATCTACCTTCACACTGAAGGCTTAAATTGAATGAAAGAAAATTACAGTATATATTGACTTCTGTTAGAAGATCTTACCAAATTCTTTTTTTTTCTTTTTAAATCCTTATTTTTGGTCTTAGTAACAACTCTAAGATAGAAGGGTAAGGGGTGAGCAATAAGGCTGAGCAATAAGGGTTAGGTGACATGCCCAGCTGAGGAAATGTGTGAGGCCAGATTTAACTCCAGACCCAAGACACTATCCACTGTGCCACCTAGCTGGCTTATTCTACCAACTTCTCGCTGGGATTTTTCTTCCTCTGGATTTTCTGCACAAATAATAGCTAGAATTTGCACAGCACTTTAGAGCTGGCAAAGCATTTTGTAATCCCCATTTAACTGATGAAGAAACTGAGATAATCAGACACTAAGTTATTTGCCAAGAGTCACCCAGCTAGCAAGTACCTGAGGTCAAATTTGAACTCAGATTTTCCTGACTCCAGGTCCAGCACCCTATCCACTTTACCACCTACAGCAACTCTCAATGGCCAAGTTAGTTATTTGTCGGTCCTAATGCTCATACTCCTTATGAGCCATGAAAACCAAAATGTCCAAGTCTTCCTTGCAATGTTGATTGTGTGCATAATACAGTCATTTTGTTTACCTAGAGGTCTTTTCATTTATTGGTGATGTCTTTGTGTCTTCTAGTTATATCTATAGCAACAATGTCAATTTGGATAGACTGAAGTCTCTCCAGCAGTTCATTACCTCGCTGGTCATTGGACAGCAGTTAATGTTACGATAACCTACAGTTCAATTTTATTTTTAGACCCATCGTATTTATGGATCGTTCTAAGAATTGAGTGATTCTTAGTGTTGTGGACTCCTTTTTCTACCACTCCATCACTGTCACTGTAAAATTAGAAGGATGAGTGGCTTAAAGCCATTAAAGAAAAGGAAATACTCAAAATCATCCTACATCTCTAAAAAATCAGCATCGGGTAGTGAAGCCTTTGGTGACAAGTCCCACAGACAAATCATTCACCAAACCCATATTGTAAGTGTTCCCTTGTATATTTTGAGCAAGACTAAAGAGCATTTGGTACAACCATAAAATTGTATGGATGAAGAAACTGAGGACCCAATGAGAGTAAGTAGCAGAAATCATATTTTAACTGAATCTAATACTTCCTATGTTGATGCCGAGCAGCTTCTAATTTTCTGACAAAGCCTTCAAGAACTGAGATGTATTTCCATTCCCCGGGTAAGCATTAAAGCACATGGGAATTCCATGTATATGAAGTTCTATCTCGCAATATGACTACCCTAAAACCTAATACTTTCTCTCCCTTCTGCTATCCATTTCCTATTATTCTTGCTGTAGCTTAGAGAGAAAAACCTTAGTAAAAGCAGACACATATAAAAGACATGGAAGAAAATTAAGATTAGACAGGGGAAAAAGAGAGAGCCAGAGGCTTAGTGTCATTAATCTAATTTCACACTTCTGGGAAACAGATTCCGCATTTATTGAGTAATGTAATTCAAATTCCACCCAGCCTATCAGATTCTATAGCAATATCTTGGTTTCAGAAAGAAAGTCCCTGTTGCTGATAATAGACTTTTAACTACTCTTTTTGATTATTTCTATTCACTTTGCAAGCTAATAGTGTTATTAAAGTGATTTGTCATCAGTAATAAATTGTAATGCCCTGCAGAAGTGAATAAAATATTTGTAACAGATTGTTCTCACTACTCTTGATGTAATTAAACAAACATTCCAGTGTTTTATTTTTCTTGTAAAAAAAAAAGATGAGGAGATATTTCTTAAGGAAAGATGAATATGAACGGCATGAATTTTTTTTCCTAATTAAAAATGTTAATCATTTTAATGTATTCAAGACACTGTCTGACAGTAATACATGCATGTTTCATAATACTCTCGATTTTTAAAAATCTAGAATTGAAATTGGGTTGATGTTTAGATAAAGAGAATATTTAAAATCCAAATACCAATTAGAAGGCTTTACAGTACTTTAGAAATAGAAGGCATTATCATGCCACTTTTAAAGGAGAAAAAAAAGAGCCACATGCAACTCCTACTTGAAAAAATAGATTAAGATAACATTCAGTTTTAAACAAGTGAGCAAAAAATGCACTGAAATGTTTCCCAAAATTGAGTAAATTAAACATTAATAAAAGTCTAATGTAAACAATATAGGGCTTGTTTCACAACATGATGACCAGGGAAATATGTGTTAATATGATAATATATATATAACCTATATCATACTTCCTGCCTTCTATCTGGGAGGGAGACAAAGGAAGTGGGAAAAGAATGAGAGATTTTGGACATAGTATGAGAACTTGTTTTTTTATAAGCATATTAATCACAATTTATTATATATTTATAACAAATCACAGGAATAATATTATTGTCATATTACATATTATATGTAATATATTTTTAAAAATTCAAAATAAATGGTAACACCCCCCACCCCTTAAAAATAAGCCTGAAACCTCTCAGTGATTCAAGATTATACCAATCTACATTATAGTCTATCCAATGCCTAGGTCAATATCAAATAGAAACTAAGTCACACATATTCCCCTTTCTCAATTTTAAATAACAAAAAAAACTTTTTTCTTTTTGTTTAAGGTAGGGGAGGAAGATAATAAATGGGCTGGTGAAATTAAAGAAATCAAAGAAGGCTTTTTCCACTACTTTATATTTTAAATTCTGCTTTAAAAACATTTATTATGTACCTACTATATACAGAGCACTGTGCTAGGCACTCAGGGAGATCTAAGGTTTAAATAAAACACAATAATGCCCTTATGAAACTCAAATAGTATTTCAAAGGTACTAAAATAAAATAAGCCTACCTGATAAAATATAGAATCTGTTCCATTCTCATGAATTTTAATATTATAGACTTTAATAACACCACTTGGAAGAGGACTTGGGTTCCATGTTAGCCACACTGAATCAGAAGTGCAATTGATTATGCTTAAATTCTGCGGTGGTGCTAATGGGGCTGTGGGAAAAGACATTAAATGATTTATATTTAAAGAACTTAACAACATAAAAATCATACTCTAGTTTTATTTGGCCAGGGCATGAATCCATAGAGATTTATAGCACAAATGTGTTTTAATTTGAAAAAGATTGAAACAAAACAAATACCACAACTGCTTATGTCTTGGCAAAAAGCAAGCCAAGAGTTTCCAAAGTAGATTAAAACCCAACTTTTAGTCCTGGCACTTCATTATTAGAGGAGATCAGAAAAGCAGCTCTGTAGTTGTGATCCTGTTTCAAAAAGACTGTCAAATATGCATTAATTTTCCTTGCTCTTCTTGTTTCTAGAATAAAGGTCCTGAAAGCAGAGAGAAGGCATTATTATGATGAGCTCTTACCTGCCTCATCTGTGTAAAAAAAGAGTGTAGAAGAAGGACCAAGTCCTTTTATGGTTCTTGCGGCAGCAAAAAAGCTATATAATGTAAATGGTGAGAGCTCGTCCAGTGTGACAGAGTTTTCAGAGGTAGTAAAAGAATAGCTTTCATTTGGTCCATCTAAAGTTAAATCATAACTTATTATAGCACCATTTGGCTGTACTGGGGGATCCCAGGATATAAAAACTGAGGTAGAAGAAAGGTTTTTAAAAGTGTTGATTACTGGTGAAGAGTCTGGGACTATAAAAGAAAAAAAAAGAATAGAAAACAAAATGAAGTTGAATTATCATTGTTAAATAATTGGACTTTAGTAACAAATGGAAACTGAGTGTTTATTATTAACAAAGAATCTAGCATCTTACAATAAAAGCTATAGAAAAATTAAATTATAATTATTTTTAGAGTCTAATATTTAGAAGCAAACAAAAAAATACAAAGTAAAAGGATTGTCCTACAAGAAAATGACATAAAAAGATTTCAAACAAAACAGAGCCTTGATAAACAAAATAATTATCCTAAGCCTACCATCTTCTTCAGTTTTGATGTGGAGTTGGGCTGTGTACAAGTCAGAGAATCCCTTTTCTGTTGCTGGCGTGACTTTGAATATATAATCAGTGTATTTTTTCAGATTGTCAAAAACCAGGCTTCTCTCATAAGTTTTCAGAGGTGGTCTTGTTCTACGTGGGTTTCCTTGCAAGCTCAGTGAAACATAGTAGAAGACTAGACCGTTTGGCTGAGATGGTGGGAACCAGCTGACATTTATTGAAGTTGAAGAAAGAGGTTCATAAGTCAGGTTTTCAACAATCCCTTCTGGTACTATGATATATAACAAGCAAAATATAAGAGTCATGAACTATTGCAATTAAAATACAAGTGAGTACACACAGTGTGAATATTTTCTAAATATTTTCTAAATACTTCTAGATATTTGATTTTTTTTATAACTGATTTTGGAAAAGAGCAGTTACTACAATATATCTTTCTAATTGCCTTTGTTCATTGAACCAGATAAGTTGAGGTCTCTTGACAGTATGAAGTAATCTTCTTTTTATAAGAAATTATTCTCAAATTATTGCTCCTGCCCACTCATTGCCCTTTGAACAAATATTTACAAGTCCAATGAATTCATCTATCCTCTAAAAACAGTTTTGTTTCTGTTTCTTCTATTTTGCTACTCTGTACTATGATAGGAGGGGGGGAAAGAGGAGAACCACAGGATTAGGGACCATTTTGTATTTTTTTTTCCTTACTTTCACATATTGTGATAATGAAACAAAAACATTACAAGCTGACTACTTATTAGTGAGGAATCTCAACTTACTCAGCCAAACAGGTCTTTGGACAGAAGTCTGTCACCAAAGCCATAAACTAGACCATTACTTGTTGATGGAATGACTGAAATATGGTGATTTTTAAATATACTTAACTTTCATTTTTGTCCATTTAACAATAGGTAGCAAATACCTTTATATTTATAATAACCTCTCTGTGTTTCCATATCTCCACCAAAGAGAAAGTGGGGAAAAAGGCAAAAATTATTGAGTAACTGATTTCCCAGCTATTTTAGTAGCCTTGAAGGACAGCTATAGTTTTGTAGTCAGCAGATTCACTCTTCTTAGAAAGTATCAGATAGATGGTACTTGCAGCAGTATAGCCCTTGAGTTGCTATGGCGATGAGAGATGTTAGTAACATTTTTAACTTGGACTTCTGAGATAGGTACTGCTTAGTCTCATCTCCATGACAACTCAAGTGTGTAGTGGGGAGAAGGGCAACAGGATGTTACCATGATACAAGCCACAAAAGTAGAAGCAAATTCTCTAATAGGTGAAATATTAGATTAATTTGCAATGATTGGACAATTACAGTTGTGCAGATCATAAACAAGGCCACTTTGATCCTAGCAGAAATGGAAGAAAAGTTCATATCATCAGAACCATTCAGGAACAGGATAAATTAAGCAGAAGCATGGAAATTATGAGAAATTTATCCTTGCTTTTGTGGGAGAGACGCACACTGGATTAATCACAGGTCTGGATCAAAAAGTTCATCTATTTATTTTCAATATAAAATGTTTAATTTTTATTTTAAAATCTTAAAACAATGATAGAACTACCAAAAGTCAAAACATCCAGTTAAAAGCATTTCTTTTAAAAAATCAGGTATATAAAGATTTTAATCAAATCTTATTCCATGCTTTGAAAAGTTTATGTTCATCACTTTGAGAGCTATTGGAAATTAAGACCTGCCTGTACCACCTAGGTTTCTGATGACATGTACCACTGGGCTGAAAAATAAATAAATATTGATGAGTTTGATTTATAGGGCAGGCTTAGGACAATACCATTTCACAATAATGATAAAAACAATAACAATAATAATACTATCATTAGAAGAGTACGGAAGATGGTTTTGTGAATATGGCACTGCAATCTTAAATATGAATCCTAAAAAAATAATGGGGTGTGAAAAATGACAAGGTACAGAATGATCTTTCTGGGATATTGTAGAAGTAGTAGATGAGCAACTGTGGAGAAAAAAATTAAGATTTTGTAAACATCAATTAAAAAAAGAATTTTTTTAAAGTTAACATCAATAAAGTTTAAGATAATTCTCCTAGAATCTCCAAAACTGAAAAGGTCAAGATTATATATGGACATACTTTGTATATAAATATACTTCATTAGAATGTTATTTATAATTTATATGTGATTTTTAAATTATTAAAATAAATTTTCTCAAGAAAACCAGTGTTGAAGGAAATTATTAATTAATTTAATGATCATATACAGAGTACCAATGTTTTTGAAGAAAAAAATTCTTCATTTAGAGAGCATTTCCAGAGAATGAAAAATGAACAGAATAGCACTTTCCCAGTAATAGAAGATATAATTAAAATATTTTTTTCTAATTAGTGAACTATAAGATTACTTGTTACTTGAAAAAAAGTATTCAAAAAACTTAAAAACTAGTAGAGATAATAAAAGCTATTGAAATCATTTTAAAGTTATATATTTTAAATTAATATATATATATTAATGTATAACTCAGGTTACATACTGTCTTGATCTGTGTATACTTGGATTATGTCACTGGTTTTGTTCCCATTTCCAATTGAAGTACTTGCTGTTACCCAGACTATATAGTAGCTGAATATTGCCAAATTTTCTATGACTGCAGATATGGTCATATTGTCAGAAAAACTGACTATATCGTGAAGAGTAAAATTCTGAAATACAAACAAAATGTTTATGATTATTTAGGCTTAGTTCTTAAGTATATATATATATATATATATATATATATATATGCATTTTTCAAAATAATTGTCCATAGTATCAAATGTATTATAGTCTAAAATGCACCATAAGTCAATATTTACTTTATCCTAGGAATTCATAACAAAAAAAAGACTGGAATTTAAAATAAAATACTTTGTATAATTATCATATAATTGATACAAAATTAGGTGGAATAATACCATTGACTCCTATTTTATTGTTTTAAGGTTTAGAAAGTACTTGATATATAAAGTATCTCATTTGATCCTCACAACATTCCTGGGAAGTATTATATCTTTTCTTTTTACAGTCAAGTTACTATGTCTACCTTAATTTGCCTCTGATCGGTGCTGGAGGGAGGATTTGCAGAAGGAGCTCCCGATTCCAAGTTTACCAGTTCGAACGGTACCAAGCAGGATTTCTCGTATACCTCATATACACTGGCATAAACCATGAAAATGTTTCCTTCCCCCCACCAGAGAGTCAAATAAAGGCAGAAGGAAGCCCTAGTGGACAAAGATTAGTTTTGGAGTAAGGAAACCTGGTACAGCCTCTGACACCTGCTAGATATGTAACCCTGGGCAAAGTCACTTCACTGGGCAGAGTGGTACGGTCAACTGTCTAAAAGTATAAGTTGGAGGGAAGGGGCAGATCTGTCCTGGTACCTGTATCTATAAATGTAATATAATTTGTTAATTAAGATAATCATGTAAAACTGAGAGGGCTATACTTGCGGTTACATTTTAAATGATTACATTTTATTTTATATTATAAATATTATTGTATTATAATATTTATATTATATTTTAGGTGCTCATAATCATTCTGTGAAGTAGGTGGAGCTGATATGGCCCATCTCTTCTGTAGACTAAGTGATAGAGACTGATAAATTAAAATATACAAGTCCATATAATTATTGGTGAAACTATTTTCCCAAGGACAAGTTTGATCATTTCATGTGCCTGTTTAGAAATTGCCACTGGCTCTTTATTATTTTTATGGTAACTATGAACTTAGCTTTCCATAATATGGTTATAATCTATTTTTCTAGAACTTTACGTTATTTCCCCTTCCTACTTTCTATAGCCTAGCCAAACGAAACTACTGTTTCTTGAACTTGACAAGCCATGTCCCATTTCTCTATTTTTTTGGCTAGGCTACCCTCATGCCTGGAAACCCCTCTCAACTGCACTAATTATTACCTGTATGATCAAGCCACCTAGCTCCTCAGTTTTTCCATCTATAAAATAAAAATTCTTGGCCACACATTATATGAATGAATATTGATGAAGGGTGCAGACAGTGAAGATTAGAACTCTAAAAAGTGTGGTGTCATCATGGGCTTTAAAGTGATCTAATAAGGCCAGAAATGCAAACTGTGGACATGATACTCTTATAGTTGTCATCAATTGTTTGGGTCAATCTTATTCACTGTTCAAACTATGTGTCACTTCTGGATTATCATTCTAAAATTTTACAAATAGATAATGCATGCATTTGTAGTATTATTCCTGAAGGGGGGAAATGGACAGATGAACCTTGAGAAATATGAGGCTATCTATATATCCTGTGACCTTTTAGTATGACCACCCTGTGCAATCCAGTGGTAGTCATGCATTTCAAATCATTCTTAAAATTACTTAGTAAAAGCTAATTGAGTAAAAACTGGATGAATAGCAATTAACAAAATATTAATTGCCCCTCAAAGGAGTTTATCCATGTTGACATTAAGAACCTTCAATGAACACCTTTATATCTTTTTTAGACAGTCATTTCATAGAAAATATACCCCTTACTTTTAATCATTTAAATTGAAGGCTGAAGACATTGGTGTGGACAACTAATTCAGGAAACAATTCAGATTTTTTAAAACACTTGTAAAATACTATATTAACAAACACGTATTGGTTGATTTAAAAATACAATATTTTGGAAGCATTTTTGTTCAATATACTAAAGTGACAAATTGGTTCAAACTAAGTCATAATAAATAACATGGGGATATGTGTCTAAATTCCAAATTTTATTTTATGTCAAGAATAAATGTGAATGAATGGAATTTTATAAGGATAAGCCCAAATAATTTTCTTTAGTAGAGATCACTGATGGGAATTTAAGGAGTGCAAAGAGAGTTAAGAGAAAGATGAAGTCTTACCTGCATAAAAGTACCTGAATTATTTTGATAATAAACAGAATAGTATTGTATAATTCCATTGGGCTTTGAAGGAGGATCCCAAAAAAGAATTATTGATGAAGAAGTAAGGTTTGCATAATGCACATCTTTTGGTGGATCACTTGGAGCTAGAGAAACACAAAAGTATTTATCAATGACTAGAGTAATAAAGTCATTTTTTAAAAATATTTGGTTATGTTAAAATGATAGAAACATCTTGACCAAGTCTACTAAAGGAGAGGAATAAACTTGACAAAGCTCCTTTTGAGCTTTTTATGGGAGGAGGGGGCCAGCAGAACTAAAGATCTTGGAGTTGGGGCACTATAATAATAATACAGTAAAGATTTCACTGTAAACCAGATCACATATCTGGGTAATAGAACTGGGATTTTCTACAACTAGTACTAGAACAAACTCATCAAACACTGTTTCCTTGAATATAGCCATTGCCTAGGACCCACAGGGCAACATTTTAGCAAGGCTGCCATGTGGAGACCTAATTAAGTAAGGAATTATGGGGTTATACAATATACAAATAAGTGAAATATATAGTAGATCTGAATATAATTCATTGTTATATAGTTTTGTCAGTGCTGGTTAGGGGGCATCAGAGCCACTTAAAAAATCTTATTTTAGGATTTAATATATGATATGTCATGTTTTTTTTTTGAATACAATTAAATTTTTCATTAGCTCATTTCCATGAGAACTTACCTCCCTCTGGCGTTCTAAAGCTAATGAGGTTACTTTTCATTTTTCCATCACCAAATCTTGTGCTTGCTGTGACGTAGGCATTATACTTAATATTATTTTCCAAATTTGCATATTCTAATGATGTTTCAGTTACATTTATAGCTTTTAGTGATGATTTATCCCTAGAGAGAAAGATGATAGACACACATGTAATTACACTTCTGTTGTAAGTGACAAATATAGAAATCACATACACAAACCCTGAGTTTAACAATTGGAAGTTACCAAAATATACAAACCCACTAACATAGAGAAAACTCTAATAAGAAATAATAAAAATCATGTATGATACAATATTTTGTAAGACATTTAACCCTATTATTTTCTGTTCTTAAAATTAAGGAAATGAGTTCAAATCTTGCCTCAGAATACTTAATTAATTTCTTTCAGCCTCAATTTCCTTACCTGCAAAATAAAGTGTTGAATTAGTGGACTTCTGTATTTTACTTTTCTTTAACCTAATGCTTATGAGCACTGAGAAAAGCTTATAATTAAATAAAAGAAAGAAAACAGGCTGAATACCATTGCTAGAAAAGAGGCAACTTGAAGGCAGTGAATGTTTCAGGGTTGTGAGTAACTGTACAGTACTGTGTAATATAGCATCAGAGAGATGCAGAACCCTGAAAGGACATAAGAAGAGCACTAAAAGTGATTACTAAAAGAATTGATCTCAAATACAGTCTCCCATTCATTTAGTAAATATTTATTAAGAAATTACTCTTTGCATAGGCATTATACCGGATGACAAATGAAATAGGACATATTCTCTGCTCTAAATGGGTTTGTAGTCTAACAGAGGGGTTTTCACACTCTTAAGGTTTTCTTTTGTTTCCACAAAAGTAAATAAGGCTCTTTAACAAATGAGAATTTTACCTGAAACATAGTTGGAAAGTTTATCATAATGAAAAAAAATATTGAATCAGTGCATGAGATTGTAGACAGACTGGATCAGCCAAGTATAAGGTCCAACTGTCAACAGTTTCACTAGGCATAATCTTACAGATACAGTGGTGACAGCTTTCTTTACAATCACTTTTGTCATACTATGAGATCTTTAAATAATTTTTTATGCTGCGTTTATCACTCTCAAGGAAAAATGAGCTGATCCAGTAACTCTACCCAATTCTACACTCTTTTCATTTGTCACAGGTCATCAAAATACTATGGAATAGCCAATCAAATGTAACTCTATAAAACACTGATTAGTGCCCTAAAATAAACTAATTGAGATATATTCATATTGAAAAAAAAACATTCTAAGATATTTTTAATATAAATCTTTGTGCTTGAAACATTTACTAGAGCACAAAATTTATTGTCCCATGCATTAAATATTCGTCTGTCATCCCTATCTTTTTCCTTTCACTCAGAATAAATATACTCGCATATTTCTAAACACACAAGATTAGAGAATAGAGAGAATTATCCAACATTTTTGCCCTAATTTCATATTTCATAAGAGTGTTTGAATTTAATATGCTGATTTTTCCCTAAGCCATCTGTTTTTTTTCTCTTCTACCTAGATCCCAAAAGTTCTTATGGTTTTAATAAAGAATGCGAAAAAAGATGAAAAGTTTTTGTTATTATTATTGTTGCTGCTGATGACATTTTAGAAACTACAGGCAGATATCAACATAAGTTAATTTTTTGGAGCATATGATAATAGGCTGGGATAATACTTAATACTAAGCTCTTACAAAGCATATCAGATAATAAGTTGGTCTGGTACAAATCTGGTGGTTCTAAACACACTATGATGAATATTATTAACAAAGATAGTCAAAAGGTACAAGATGTGTCAAACACCAATTAATACAAAACAATGAAATGGAAAATATAACACATTTGATACATCTAGTTACTGATATTGAAATTATTTACAGAATCCATTGTCTATTTTTAATGAGATCATTCAATAGTTAGAACAAGCTTTTAAAATGTTTACATTAGAAGAAAGGAAAAAGACAGGAAGAAATAAACAATGTGTGATTATAGACCTGCTAATCCAGCCTGTTTAAACAAGCTAATAAAAAAAAGAGAAAGGAAGGAAGGAGGAAGGGAGGGAGGGAAGAAAGGAGAGAGGAAGGGAGAGAAGAAATGAATAATGACTATCATAAAGACCCAGTTATGGTCCTGAATGGAAACTCTATAGAGTTCATCAATGGCAGGGATGTGCCGATAAATATTTAAAACTGATTTCTTCCCCCCAAAAGATAAATGACACACTTTTAATCTGCATTATTAAAATTTTCCCATCATTTTCTGAAGTCTAGACAATAAAAGAATAAATTAAGTCTTTATTTGTAGAATTTTTCAGTTTCTAAGATAAATGCTTACAATGGAATTTTAACAATTGATTCTTGAGAGTTGGAATAAACTAGCTCCACAAATCTGTTCTTTCTTCTTACCTCCCTCCCTCCTTCTCTTCCTTTCTTCTTTCCTTCCTTCCTTCCTCCCTCTCGCTCTCTCTCTGTCTCTGTCTGTCTGTCTGTCTGTCTGTCTGTCTGTCTGTCTCTCTCTCTCTCTCTCTCTCTCTCTCTCTCTCTCTCTCTCTCTCTTTGATTCTATCAATATTTTTGGTTCCAAAGACACATATAACTAGAAAATGAGGTAAAGGGATCATGTAAGGGAGAGTGAGGAAATCACATTCTATATGTGATACTGGAACCAGGAATTATTGAAAGGAAGCTGAGAATACCAGAAGCATGATTTCCCCCCAAAATCATGACCCTCTAGATTAAAAACAACAACAACAATCAAAGGAGATAGCATTTATATTGCACTTAAAGGTTTTGTTTTATGTATTTAAAACATCATCTCATTTGATCCTCACAACTGTAGGAGGTAGGGGCTATTATTATCCTCATTTAAAAAAATCAATCTATGAAGGGGATAGAACTAAAAAGATGAACTTTAGGAGCAATCAATGCAAAGTTTTATATTTAGATTAAAAAACCACTTCATAAGTAAAGAATTAGGGATTCTTGGTTAGGCAAAAGTTTATCTGAAAAAGGTCCAGGAGGGTTTATTGATTTGCAAACTATAAGTCAGCAGGATGAAGTGGTATCCAAAAAGTTAAAGTAATCTTGGGCAATATTAAGCCTAGGATAACTTTGTGGAATCAGGATTAATAGTCCCAAAAAGAAGGCTTGGGGGAACCAGTTAGTTCTCTTTCATTTTTCTTTCTTCAACACCGTTTAGTAATGCAATGGATAGAGTGCTGGACTAGGAGTCAAGAAGATCTGTATTCAAATCCAGCCTCAAACACTTGTTAGCTTTATTACCTTTGGAAAATCAAATCTCTACTTCACTTTTGCATTTGCAAAATGGGATTGTTATAGCATGTAATTCAAAGGTATGCCATGAGGATCAAATGAGCTAATATTTGTAAAGCATTTTACAAACCTTAAAGCACTATATAAATGTTTATTATTTTTATTTTTCTCATTTTTACTATTTATCCTTAATTTTCAAAAGGGACTGATGATATCATAGTGATGTTTTGACTTGGACATGAATTGGATTTAAGTGAGTCAGAGCTACAATGTCATAATTATTAAAAAAGAATTAGATTTAGTCTGTTTGACTCAAAGGGCAGGACTAGATATAGCCCTGCTTTTGGGAAATATTTCCTAAAAATTGGAGGTATACAAAAACAGAATGGGCTTCTTTGAGAGGTACCAGCTTCCCCTTTCTTGGAAGTCTTCAAACAGAGGGTTCATGATCCCTTTTCAGGTATACTATAGTGGGGATTCCTTCTGGGATATGGTTTCAATCACATGGCCTTTGAGGTCCTTTCCATCACTCAAATTCTGTTTATTTTGTGAATATCTCCAGTTCAGTGAAAAGGTCCTTCCTCCTAAGAGATTTTACCAAAGACATGGACAAGATTTATTCAAGTTAAGAAGGTATGAAAAGACTGTGATCTATACCCATCCATAAAGTATAAGCATCAAGAGGGTCATACATTAATCAAAATAAGCTTATGGTCCCTACTTTCTTATTTGGGATATCTAAGTAATAAATAATAACCAGTTCTGAGAATGACAGTAGAAGTACTTAAGAAGTCAGTTTGGGGGGCAGCTAGATGACTTGGTGGATGGCAAGCCAGACCTAAAGATGGGAGGTCCTGAATTTAAATTTGGCCTCAGACATTTCCTAGTGGGGTGGTCCTTGGCAAGTCACTTAACCCCCATTACCTAGCCCTTACCACTCTTCTGCCTTGGAACTGATACTTAGTTGTAGAAAAAAGCTAAAAACAACAACAACAAAAAAAAACCCCTCCTCTCTCATTCTAATCTTTTAAACACTTTATTTAAACAAAAGGGAACCTGAGTTTTCCTGGCTGAAATTAACTAATCACTATTTCTAGAAGGAGGGAGAGCCCCTCCCCAGGCGCAGGATTGGTCTATATTAGAACCAATCCTGTGCCTGGAAGTACAGGGCGTGGCCCAAATCTAGCAAGGGAATAGTCCAATTCAGGACCAATTTCAAGCCAAAATATGAGGCGTGGTCCCTCCTTCAGCATGTGATTGGCCCATTCAAGACTAATCCAATGCCAGGAAGTAGTAGTGAGGGACCCCTGTGGCAGCCTGGGGGAGGCAGTTCCCCAGGCCATGACATTTCAAAACCCAGGTAGTATTGATTCTAAGATGGAAGGTAAAGGTTAAAAAAAAAAGAAAGAACTCAGTATTGCCCTGATATGAGCTAACTGATAAAATTTGGGGGATAACGACAAAGGAAGGGGAAATGATATTTATTTTCCTTCCTCTAGTATATAGGGTGTCCCAAAAGTCTCAGTACAGTCTTAAGCTACTAGAAGTATTAAAGATGAAAGCTGCTCTAAGACTTTCAGGATAGCTTAGATAGGATCAGATCCATAGTCCTACTCTGCCCTATGGCAAAAGGGGGCAGTTTAATAATTCCTAACAATCTGTCCCATTATCTTATGGGGAGCCTGTCTGGCTGCTGTTGGCTCTGGGATATCAATCGTCTCTGTGAAGCCAAGGATAAGCCGAGCCATGGGAGATGGTGCGGGGGCGGCTCTTTCCTCCTCTCAGTTTAATAATGTGCATTCCTTCATATGCAACGGGAGAATCAGGCATAACATTTGATATTTTGGAGGGTGTATTCGTGGAATAATTAAGAACTAGAATGAACCAGAGGAGATCTCAATTTGGTGGAAAACAATAAAATCCCCAAGCCAAAAAACAATCAATGTTTTGAAAGTACTAGACTGACATGCATTGAGTTGAGATGAGATCACAGAAATGATGCTTGCTGCTGGGAAATGAAGAAACATCTTTCTATCAATATAATCCATTAAGCTCCCTCCTCAAATATTTGTTAAAATGATTGTGCACAATTCACTCACCTCACAACTTCAGTTTTCTCCTTTTAAAATGGAGGTAATAACATTATTTATTGTATGGGTCAAATGAGAAAACACATGAAAAATGCTTGGTCAGCTTGAAAGCACTATAAAAATACTAGCTATTATTAATTAAAATACTCACAGCTCTCTCATAATGTCTTCATAAAATTTACTTACCCTTCAACCTTCTAGTCTCCAGATGGAACAAATACTATAGAATATTCTTATGATTTTAGGAACTGGTAATAGAATTAGATTAATATTATTAACAGTTCCATTGGAAATGATCTAAATTGAAAAGTTCTTTTGAACTTTAGCAAATTGATTAAAATGCTGTAGGAAAAAAGGGGGAACAATTGAAAACAAAATAAATGAGAAATGACTAAAAATTGTGGGATGTCTATGATTAAATTCTACTATATTTTAAGAAACAATTTAATTACGAAATTCAGAGAAACATGGAGATTTGCATGAACTGATGCACAGTAAAAAGAAACTAATTCTATAAAACAATATACACAATCATTACCCCTCTCTCAAAGTCTTATTCTTTCAACTTCTTTAATAATGTCTAGGATTTGTCCCTTTCTATCCACCCTCATAGGTATCATTCTAGCTTAGATCCTTGTTACTCCTTATGTAGACTACTGTGATCACATTGGTCTATATAACTATATAACTCCTGTCCATTATTTCTTAAAGCAAAATAGTACTCCATCACAACCATATACACCATTATAACATAACTGGTAATTTCCCAATTTATGAACATACTTCCAATTTCCAATTTTTTGCCACCACAAAAAGAGTTACTAAATATCTTTGAGCATGTTGACCTTTTTTTTCCTTTTCTTTGATCTCTTTGGGATACAGACCTAGTAGTAGTATTGCTGGGTAAAAGGTTAGGCAATTTTATAATCCTTTGGGCACAGTTTGCTTTCCAGGAAGGTTGGATTAGTTCACTACTCCATCAGAAGTTCATTTGTGTATCTAATTTTCCTTCATCTCCTCTAGCATTTGTCCTTTCTGATGTGTAAGAGTGGTATGTCAGAGTTCTTTTAATTTGAATTTTGCTAATCAAGAATGATTTAAAACATTTTTTCATGATTATAGTTTTTATTGCTTCTTCTGAAAATCGACTTTTCACATCATTTGACCATTTTCAACTGAAGAATGGTTCTTATTTTTATGATTTGGTTCAATTTTATTCTTAGTATAGATAGGCAATTTGCAAAATGAAACCTTTATCAGAGAAACTTGCTGTAAAATTTTTATATTACTTTATTGTCTAGGTCAATTTTTAATTTTTAATTATAAATGGGCTGTTTTTTCTTTTGCCTTGTCTGAGATCATGACTGCTACCCAAGTCTTTTTAACTTCAGCTGAAGCATATAAAATTCTGCTCTAGGCTTTATTTTAACTTAGTAAATATTTCTGTTTCAGGAGAATCTCTTATAATGATCATATTCTTAAATTCTGGTTTCTAATCCATTTTGCTCTCTGCTTCTATTCTCTGATTGAGTTAATCCCATTCTCTTTCATAGTTAAATTTACTAATTGTGTATTCCCTCCATCCCATTTCCTTCTGTTTCTTCTCCCCTCTCCCCTCCTCAAAAGTCTATTGTCTATTTTTCTTCTAATCATGTCCTCGCTTTCTCTGCCTTTCCTTTAGTCATTCATCTCCTTTTCTTATCCTTTTCCTCTCCTAATTTCTTATTGTGTAAGTTACATTTCTATATACAACTTAATGTGTATATGTGTATTCTTCCTTCTTTGACTCAATTCCAATGAGAGTAAAATTGAAATGCTCTCCATTCCCCATTTCCCTCTCCACTATAAAAACTGTTCCTTACATGCATATCTTATGTGAAAACATTTCCCTCATTTTACCTCTCCCTTCCTCCTTCTCTTACATTATTCTTTCACATACCTTTTCCTTTCCTTTTGAAGCTCATTCCAAAAGAATCAATTCACATTCATGCCTTCTGACAATGTAAACTTTTAACTGCCCTAATAATGATAAAGTTCTTTTGAGTTACATATATCATCTTCCCATATTGGAATGTAAACAGTTTAACTTTATTGAGTCCCTTGTAATTACATTTTCATGTTTATTTCTTTATGCTTTTCTTGAGTCTTCTCTTTGAATATTACATCTTCCCTTCATCTATGATTTTTTTTTTAAATCAGATATGCTTGAAAGTCCTCTATTTCAATAAATATCAAATTTTCCCTGAAGAATTATACTCAGTTCCCTGGGTAGTTGTCTCTTGGTTGTAATCCTACCTCCTTTGCCTTCCAGAACATCATATTGTAAGCCCTCTTAATGTGGAAACTGCTAAAACTTGTGTGATTCTAATAGTGGCTTCACAAATTTAAATTGTTTCTTTTTGGCTGTTGGAAGCATTTCTCTTTGACCTGGGAGTTTGGGAATTTGACTATACTTTTTATAGGAGTTTTTATTTTGTATCTCTTTCAGGAGTGATAAGTTGATCCCTTTGATTTCTATTATACCTTATGGATCTAAGATATTGGGGCAGTTTTCCTTCATAATTTCTGGAAATATGATGTTGTAGGCTTTTTTTGATAGTGGCTTTCAGGTAGTCCAATAATTATTATGCTGTCTCTCCTCAATCTATTTTCCAAGTCAGTTGTTTTACTGATGAAATATTTTATACTTTCTTTTAATTTTTCATTCTTTTTACTCTATTTTATTGTTTCTTGATTGAGTTGATAGGTTAGACTTCCATAATTCTAATTTTTAAAGAACCATATTCTTCAATGAGCTTTTATACTTCTTTTATCATTTGGGCAATTCTGCTTTTAAAGATGTCATTTTTCTTCAGTAAATTTTTGTGTCTCCTTTTCCATTTGGCCTGTTTGATTTATTTTAAGAAGCTTTTTTTTAATGTTTATTTTTTTGTGACTCTTTTCACCATTCAGCCAATTCTGTTTTTCCGTTATTAATTCTCTTTTTATAATTTCCTTCCATCACTCTCATTTTCCTCGGTTTTCCTCTGCCAGGCTCAACTCTTTATTTAACCCTTCTAGGAATTCTTGTTGGGTTTGGGTCCAATTAGCATTTTTTGAGACTTTCTAAAGCCTCACCTTACTGTGTTTTTCACATTATTGTCTTCTTCTGAGTTTGTCTTGCAAATATAGTAGTTTTGATTGTCAAATTACTTTTGTTGCTGATTTTTTATTTTTCTAGCCCATTTCATGGCTGAATTTTATGTTAACATTGGGCTTTGCTTACTGGGATTAAGCTAACACTGTCCCAAGCTTTCAGGCATTTTTCATGCTACTGTTTTCAGAACCAGTTCTGGGAGTTTGCAAGTTTTTGGTGCTTCCGAACTAGTGTGATCCTGGGAGAGTTATGGTCACTGTTTTCCTGGTCTGCCCTCTGGTCTTTATCAAGGAAATATCTCTAGTTCCATATATCTACAGGTACTAATGCTCCTCTTTGCCCTTGAATGATAATCAGTCCTTGGGACTACACACAAAATTCCTATCTGTCCTTGAGCTACTCTTCAGAACTGAGTATGAGCAATAGAGTCACCGGTCAGTGCCAGCTGTATCCAGTGGCACCAAAGGGCCCTATGTAATATTTCTCTGACCCCCTTATTGTGTCTGAGTTGAGATCTCCCAAACCTGCTGAAGCAGCTACTGCTGCTTCATGTGTGGGCTTAGACAAAACTTGCACTACACTTCTATACTGGTACTACAGATTTCTCTTGCTGATGTCTTAAATTTTTAAGACCCAAAAAATGTCCCTCCTGGGCTTTTAAAAAAAAAAAAACCTTACCTTCTGTCTTAGAGTATTAGAAGAGTGGTAAAGGCTAGGCAATGGGGGTTAAGTGATTTGCCCAGGGTCACAAAGCTAGGAAGTATCTGAGGCCAGATTTGAACCCAGGACCTCCTGTCTCTGGGTCGGGCTCTCGATCCACTGAACTGCCCATTTGCCCCTCTCCTTGACTTTTTGTTAGTTCTGCTGCCCCAAAATTTGAATTAAAAATTATTTTATTCTAAACCCTTATGTTCCATCTTGGAATCAATACTGTATATTGGTTCCAAAGCAAAAGAACAGTAAGGGCTAGGAAATGGGGAGTAAGTGATTTGTCTAGGGTCACACATCTAGGAAGTATTGGAGGCCACATTTCAACCTAGAATCATCCAGTCTTTAGGCATAACTTTCAATTCATTAAGCTACCTAGCTTCTCCCAAGGCATTATTTTAAACTTGTATAGATGGAAATGATAAGAGAGTTCAACTGTTTGACTGCCCCCTTATCCACCATCTTGCCATTTTCTCCATTTTAGCCCAACCTAGCTTTCTAATTGAATGATACATTATTACCTTTTATGCATACCATGTTTCCACTATGGTTGTTTTTTTGCAGTTCTTTAGATATGTTTTCTTCTTTCTCCTCTCCAGACCTTTGTACTGGCTCTCCCTCATTCCTAGAACACACTGTCATTTCAACTCTATATCTTAGAATCCCCAGTTTACTTAAATTTTATTATTTTAGTGTCTTCTCAGTGAAAACTTTCCCAATACCTCCTAGTTGGTAGTGGTTTCCCAATAACACAAACAAACAAACGATAACAAGTCCTTATATTTATTTGTAGATGCCAATTTATGTACATGCTGTAGTCTCAATAGAATTTAAGATGTGATTGAAGATATGTACTGCTTCACTTTTGGTTTTGTATCTTCTATTCACCAATTAGTGATTTATTAATCTTGTTTATATCATTATTAGAAATCTAGTCTTACTCTTTGTAAAGAATTCCCTTTTTTCTTCCAAGAACTGACCATTTTGAGTCTTTTAAAAGTGATTTTTTTTGTCTAGAACCATTTTTTTCTCTCAGCCATACATTGATGCTTCTCAAAATAAAGGTTGTCAAATAATTTTTCAAAATTTCATTTGAAAATCCAGGGTAGCAGATCCAACAAATGTCATCTAACTTAATGACATACCCGAGGCAATTGTAGAATTAACCAGAGTCAGAAAATAATTCAAGTCTCCTGTCTCCAAATATAGTAATTTGTCAATTTTCTTCTACTTCTTCATCTTTTATTCTCCCAATATATTTCCTTCTTTAATGCAAGTCCCTGCACACAAGTCACTCATGCTCTCTATACCTTTGTATTTGCCATTCTGTCAAGTGAAATTTCTCATCTACCTTCCCCATCCATCATCCATCTTTTCAAATTCCTGTCTATCATGCATCCTTTAAAAAAATTTAAATTCACTTCTTCTAGGGAGTCTTCTAAATTGCCTCATTCGCATGTAATTATTCATTCACTGTCCTCTCAGTATAATATACTTAATTTAAGCAAATGCTTAAGCTACATAGTGATGGGAAACATGGTTTTTACTTGCTCATAGGATCACTCATACCCCCCAATTCAAATTTTGTTTTTCCATCTAGATTATACAATCCTGTTCCAAAACCTCATTGAGGCAAAAAAGTATTCGTGGTTTCTTCATGCCAGCAGAATGTTCAAGTTCTGTCAGACCTTATAAAGCTCAAAAAGCAACATAAGCTTAGACATGGAAATGACCTCAGAATTCATCTAATTTAACTCTCTCATTTTACAGATTTGGAAACTGAGGCCTAGCAAATAATTGATTTCACTATGATCTCTCAGGTCATAGCTGAGATTTGAAAGCACATTCTCTGCCCCCAGATACACTGCTTTTGCAAATATCTTATGCTGAGATCTCAATCACTAAATAAAAGCTTATGAAGTACTGAAATATATAGTAAATGATTTTTAAAAAATAATCAATATTGGGTACTGGTTCTAAGGCAAACATAAGGGCAAACAATGTGAGGAAAGTGACTTGCAGAAGGTTAAATAGCTATGAAGTATCTGAGGCCATATTTGAATCCAGAATCTCCCCTCTTTAGGCCTGGCTCTAAATCTACTTAGCCACCTAGTTGCTGCCTTAACTGATTATTTATGAAGTGTTTTGCATACCCTATCTCATGTGTACTTCACAGTGCCTATTATGTGTTCAAATCCCGGGTCTTTTTCCATTTGAGTGATCTTTCTCTCATAATTTTCTTGATATTCTTGCATGACTCTTTTTTTTTCCAGATTTTTCTTCCACCTCTGTCATTGGGTTTTAAGGACTTTTTAAAACTCTTCCAAAAGCTTTTTTTTTTTTTTTTTTGAGTATGTGGCCATTTATTACCTTTCTTTGCTAATTTTGCAGTAGGTGTTTTTACTTTACTTTCCTCTGAGTTTGATGCAAGATTTGCTCTTTCCTCAAAATAGTTATCAATAATTGAGTTCTTTCTCCTTTGCTTATTTAGTTTTATTTATTTAATTTTAGTGGCCAGGCCAAAATATTTAATTATAGGTACCCCCCCACCCTGAGTCCCAGTATTCCCATTTTGTTGATATGTTATCTCAGGTTTCAAGATTGTCTGTGTGTGTGTCTGTGTTTTCTCTTTCTTGGGTTCTATTTGTTTGTTGCAGTTTTTGTAGTCAAGAGTTAAATTAACTCCTGTTCCTCTTCTCAAGTCCCACTAGGTGATTGATCTCAGGTGCTCCAACCAGAATTCGAAGGCAGTTCTGTTACTGCAAATGCAAGCAGCCAGTCTGTCACCCCTTGTGGCAACAAGCAGGGACTCCACTCTCCTGAGGCTGACCACAGCCACTGGGGCTCCAAACAGAGCAAGTGTCCAGTCTGCATTTAGGGCGGGGAAGAGGCTCTGAAGCCCCTCAGATTCAGTGATCTCTAAGGTCGCTTAGTTCTAAATCTCTCCTATGGGTCCTAGACCTTTCTGGATCTCAGTTTCCTCAATTTACAGTGAAGGGATTGGATTAGATGACCTTTAAGGTCCCTTCCTATTCTACATCTATGATCATTAATCTCAATATGCAGCTAAGCAAACTAAAACTCAGATAAAGTTAAATGATTCTTATAAATGTCAGAGATGATAGATTTTAATGTCAGGTCTTCTTGATATGAGGCTCATAACTTTGCTACAAAATGTCCCAACAATAATATTGTATTATGATATCCTTAGGGAACTCTATATCTTTCATGATTTTCTTCAAGGGAAATTATAATAAAAAGATGTGGTCCCTTCTGCCTTGCCATTAAGTCCTAAGGACTATGAGGCCTCTCCATCCCTTTGTAGCTGAAAATTCTTCTCCTGTTGTCTTCCCCCATTAGACCTGGGACCCCAGCAAGCTGAACAGCACAGACCTTGGGAGATAGCATAGAGAAGGGCAGCAAACAGTAGAAGCTCCAGAGATTGGAGAGGTGGCCTCAGGCAAAAACCACTCTCCTTAGCTCCATACCCAGAGAGCCAGCCCTCTTCACTCAGACTTCTGACTGGAAAGGGACAGAAAAACCAGCATAATGATGGCAAACAATGCCCAGAAAAAACAGGAAGACATTGACCCTAGATAACTTTTATAAAGGAAAATCCAGACTATAGAAGAAATAGCAGAAGAGGACATACAAACAAATGCATCCAAACCTTCCAAAAAATGGACATTGGCCACAAGCTCTTGAAGAATTTAAATTGGAGCTCATGAAAAAGATGGAAGAATTTTGGCAAGAAAAGTGGGAAATAGTTCAAAAAAAGAAAATAACAGTTTAAAGGACAAGAACTCCGAATTGGAGCCCAAAATTAAACAGTTGGAAGCCATAAAAGTAAGATAAACCAAACTGAAAAGGAAAATCAAAAGATTATAGTGGAAAATCTGTCTTTAAAGACCAGAATTATGTGATTGGAAGCCACTGATCTAGCAAAAGATCAAGAATTAATAAAACAGTCAAAAGACTGACAAAATAGAAGAAAACATAAAATAACACACTGGCAAGATGATAGACTATGAAACTGGCCTCAAGGAGACAATTTGAGAATCATTGGTCTACCTGAAAACCCAGAAATAAACAGAAATATTGACATCATATTACAAGAAATTATCCAAGAAAAATGCCCTGATGTTCCTGAATAAAAGAGCAAAATAGACATTGAAAGAGTTCATAGAAAACCCTCTACACTAAATCCTCAAAAGAAAACCCCCAGGAAAGTAATTGCCAAGTTCAAGAGCTTCCAAGCTAAGGAGAAAATTTTATAAGAAGCCAAAAAGAGACAATGCAGATATCAAAGAGCACCAATCAGGATTACACAAGATCTGGCAGCTTCCACACTAAAGGACCCCAATGTATGGAATATGATATTCAGAAAGGCAAGAGAATTGAGTCTTCAACCAAGGATCACCTACCCATCAAAATTGACTATATACTTCCTGGGGAAAGTATGGGCATTCAACAAAATAGAAGATTTTCAAGTATTTGTAAGGAAAAGACCAGAACTAAGTGGAAACTTTGATATTCAAACACAAAAATCAAGAGAAACATGAAAAGGTAAATAAGAAAGAGGGGAAAGGGAAAATGTTTTTTTTATTTAAATTTCCTTTTTTAAGGGCTTCAATAAGAACAAATTGTTTATATTAATATATGGAACCATTATTTGTAAACTCTCAAAAATTATATTCACTATTATAGTAATAAGAAGAATCATTCATAGGTAGAGATTAGGGTAATAAGTGGTCTAAGATGACATGCAAAAAAAAAAGAAAAGGGAGGGGGGAATAGACAATGGTACCAAGAGAAACTAGAAGGAACCTTGTGAGTATCTACCCACCTCATGAGTATTTCTTGTAGACAACATATGGTAGTATTTTTGGTTTCTAATCCATTCTGCTATTTTCTTTCATTATATATGGGTGAGTTCATCCCATTCACAAATACAGAACACTTTCCACACAATTAAAACTAGACCTAAATAATTTGAAAAACATCAATTGCTCATGGGTAGGATGAGCTAATATAATAAAAATAACCATCTTACACAAACTTATTTACTTACTTAGTGCCATACTCGTCAAACTACCAAAAAACTTTTTTATTAAATTAGGAAAAAAATAGCAAAGTTCATTTAGAAGGTCAAAAGATCAAGGATATCCAGGGAAATAATAAAAAAAAAACACAAAGGAAGGGGGCCAAGCAGTACCAGATTTCAAACTATATTATAAAGCAATGGTCATCAAAACAATATGGTACTGGCTAAGAGACAGAAAGGAGGATCAGTGGAATAGATTTGGGCTAAATGACCTCAGCAAGACAGTTTATGATAAACTCAAAGATCCCAGATTTGGAGACAAAAAATCCACTATTTGACAAAAACTGCTGGGAAAATTAGAAGAACATATGGGAGTGATTGGGTTTGGATTAACAACTCACACCCTACATCAAGATAAGCTCAGAATGGGTGAATGACTTGAATATAAAGAAGGAAACTATAAGTAAAATAGGTGAACACAGAATAGTATATTTGTCAGATCTTTGAGAAAGGAAAGATTTTAAGACTGAGCAAGAGTTAGAAAAAATTACAAAATGTAAAATAAATCATTTTGATTACATTAAATTAAAAAGGTTTTGTGCAAACAAAACCAATGCAAACAAAATAAGAAGGGAAGCAACAAATTGGGAAAAATCTTCACAACAAAAACTTCTGACAAGAGTCTAATTACTCAAATTTATAAAGAGCTAAATCAATTGTACAAAAAAAATCAAGCCATTCCCCAATTGATAAATGGGCAAGGTATATGAACAGGTAATTTTCAGATAACAAAATCAAAACTATTGATAAGCACATGAAAAAGTGTTCTAAATCTCTTATAATCAGAGAAATGCAAATCAAAACAACTCTGAGGTACCACCTTACACCTAAAAGATTGGCTAATATGACAGCAAAGGAAAGTAATGAATATTGTAGGGTATGTGGCAAGATTGGGACATTAATGCCTTGCTGGTGTAGTTGTGAATTGATCTAACCATGCTGGAGGGAAATTTGGAACTATGCCCAAAGGGTGTTAAAAGACTGTCTGTCCTTTGATCCAGCCATAGCACTGCTGGGTTCATACCCCAAAGAAATGATAAGGAAAAAGACTTGTACAAGAATATTCATAGCTGTGCTCTTTGTGGGGGCAAAAAATTAGAAAAATGAAGGGATGCCCTTCAACTAGGGAATAGCTGAACAAATTGTGGTATATGTTGGTGATGGAATACTATTGTGCCCAAAGAAATAATGAACTGGATGAATTCCATGTGAACTGGAACAACCTCCAGGAATTGATGCAGAGTGAAAGGAGCAGAACTAGGAGAACATTGTACACAGAGATGGCCCAATTGAATGTAATGGACTTCTCTATTAGTAGCAATGCAATGATTCAGAACAATTTGGAGGGATTTATGTGAAAGAACACTATCCATATTCAGTGGAAAAATTGTGGGAGTAGAAACACTGAAGCAAAACAACTGCTTGATCACATGGGTCAATGGAGATATGATTGGGGATATAGACTCTAAATGAGCATTCTAGTGCAAACATCAACAACATGGAAATATGTTTTGATCTAGGACACATGTAAAACCCAGTGGAACTTCTCATCAGCTACAGGAGGGGGTTGGTGGAGGGGACAGAAAGGACATGTTTCTTGTAACCAAGGAAGAATATGCTAAAAGGACTAATTAAATAAAAATTTTTTTAAAGAATGTAGGTTGCCAGGAGGCAGAAACTAGGTTGCTTATTTATTTTTATTCCCAACACTTAGCCTCATGCTTGGCACCAAGTAAGGATTTAGTCATTGCTTTTTGCTTCTGCTGTCCTTTATCTCTCCTTTCTCTTATTCATTCATTCATCTGTCCTAAAGAGTTTACTGAGAATTTAGGGATCAACTGGCAGCTTTCATTTTGCTTTTTGCCCCAAAGGAAATGACAAAATCAATTCTTTAGCAGTCCATCCTATCAAACAACTGGAGATCTTTTACCCCATTTCCTTTTCATTCAGAGAATTTGATATTGTCACTCAGTTGTTCAATTGTATCTGATTCTTCATTCTCCAATGAACCATAGTACACCAATACTCTCTATGGGATTTTATTGCAAAAAATACTGGAATGGTTTATCATTTCCTTTTCCAGTAGGTTAACACAAACAGAGGTTAACTGATTTGCCCAGCACAACCCATCTCCTAAACCTCTGAGACCAGATTTCAACTCAGGTATTCCCAATTCCAGGCATAGCATTGTATCCACTGAGCCATCTCACCACCTTCAGTCAGAGAATTAGAAGATATTTTATGTTTCATAATTAGATTAAATGTAATCCCAAATAAATATAATAGATATAAATATAAGAACAAATACTTCTTGATATAGAGAATATTAGTAATTAAATACAAGGTAAGAGTGAGAGACACAAATAACACCAGAGACAGCTATGTGATACAGTGGTTACAACACTGGGCCTGGACTTGGAAAGATCTGTATTCAAATCCAGTCATAAATATAAATACTACTTGTGCAACCCTGGGCAAGTCACTTACCTATTATCTGCCTCAGTTTCCTTTATTATAAAATAGGCAAACTTAATAGCATTTGCCTCCCAGGGTTGTTGTGAACAGCAATAAAACATAAAATTTGTAAATCACTTAGCACTGTGCATAGCACATATATAGCATTTAACAAATATCTGATCCTTTTCCATGATCATATATATAAGCAAATTAACATAAGGTTGAAATTCATTGTAATCCAAGTAAACTAAAAACAAAATGCAACAGAATTGAATAAGCACATTTGTAATTGAGAAGAAAAAAAAACTATATATTTTTCAAGGGAAAAGAGTTCTAGTCAGTATGGCTACACTACAATAATAATAACAATAGTACTACTAATAATATAGTTACGATATCCAACATCTGTATGGTACCTTTAGGTTTCTAAAGAACTTCATATAATTATCTCATTAGCAGCCTCATAACAACATTATGAGGTAGGAAATTTGGGGATTATTACTTCTCTTTTAAAGAGAACAAAACTGAGTTTCAGAGAAATTAGTTTTTCTATAGTCACACAACTACTAAACATTTGAGGGAGGATTTCAACTTAAGGTCATCCTGCCTCTACATCTGATCATTTTCCACTATACATATTACCTCTCAATGAATGAAGAAATGGGAAAAACCCACATTAATTAAGTATTTATTAAATGCCAAGCATTAGGGCTATAACTTAAAAAGTGGGACAGTGCCTGTCCTCAGGGGGCTTACATTTTAATAGCAAAAGATGACACATGCAGGGCAGTGGCTAATGACCAGACATGGGTGTTTTGGTTTGCAAAGTCTGAAAGATGTTGAGTAGAACAGTAGGGTAGTGGATTGGCATACTCCTTCCAGACCCAATGGTAGGAATGATTTAATTATGGCTCCTGAATCACTTCCTAAAACTTCAATCAAATGCTTATCTTCATATAGCAATAAAATAAAATGTTATAGTAAATTTCTAAAATTTTAACTTGAGAACCAAAAGTATAGATGAATATTTACTTCATATTTATTTCTCATATAACAAAAATTGGGCAAACAATGATCATTTTCCATTTGATCCCCCGCCTTGGATTCATTTTACCCTTAATGCAAAATACTACAAATACTTCCTCCTAAGAAATATATTATATATACTCCACCTGTGCTGCCAACTTCTTGAGTGTCAGAAAGCCGAGGAGGCTTCTAGTAATTGTAGATTGTCAGGACTGGAAGGGTGTTTGGGAGTCATCTAGTCCTCCTTATTTATGCCTAAATAAAAATCTCCTCTATAACATCTCTGAATAGTTATTCAATGTCTGCCTGAAAACATCCAATAATGTGGCAACCCATTACCAACGTTCTTCCTGAGGCAGCAAGGATGGAGTAGACCTATGATTTCATCAGTTTAGTCAACTTTCCAGTGGAAAGTTTCCTTATCAGTGCGTGCAGGCATCTTCTCACTGATTTGCAGCCTTAGAGAGTCATGGAGCATCATCAGAGATTAAGTTACTTGTCCCAAGGTAACATAATTTCTATGTGCTAAGAGCAAGTTTTGAACCTAGATCTATGCTTCCTAGGCTGGCTTTCTATCTTAACCAGCAGTCCATTGTAAATTTGTTAGCTCTGCAACTAAGAGTTGGGACTTTCTCCTCAAAGAAACCCTCAGTTTTCCTCTTTTTAACTTCTATCCATTGGTTCTTATTCTGACTTCTAAGGCCAAACAGAACCAAGCTAGTACCTTGACATGAGGCCTTTCTAGGTGAGGTAATATTCCTTTTCCTTGTGCTATGCATGCCTTATCCATTATGCAAACCATGGAAGCATGACTCTATGGGTCCCTAGCTCCAAATCCATGACTCTATTTGATAAACACTGTAAAGCTCTCTATTAGAATTCCTTCCTTCCTGACATTTTCACTTAAACAAGTTAAATGACTTCTCGTTCTTGATGACACAAAAGGAAGTATTTTTTCTTTCAAATATATGTCACTTTAAGCAATTGATGCAAGTCTAAAGAAAGTATTTCATAACTCATTAAAAACCATATTTTAAATTCACTAGGGAAACAAGGGTCAGTGTTACAAGGTAGATTCATGATGACTTTGGTTCAAATATATAGTCGTGTAGCATCCCTCGGCTCTAGGTAACTCAAGAATTAATTACACAGATTTGCTGATCAGCATCCTAGGAATTAATTTCCATATTCATATTTCTCTACAATGATAAATCTTAGGACCAGGCCGAGAGAGAGAGAGAGAGAGAGAGAGAGAGAGAGAGAGAGAGAGAGAGAGAGACAGAGAGAGAGACAGAGAGAGAGACAGAGACAGAGACAGAGAGACAGACAGAGAGACAGACAGAGACAGAGACAGAGACAGAGAGACAGAGAGAGACAGAGACAGACAGAGACAGATAGAGACAGAGAGACTTGCTATTTAAATGGTCTAAAAGATGAATCCTATAATAAATTGATTTTTTGTTATTGTTTAGAAATTACAATTTTCTATTTTTTTGGTCTATCTATCCTGCTTCCTAAAGACAGTGAGGAGGCATAGTGAATAAAATTACAGATCTGGAATCAAAAAAATGCATATCCAACTTCATACATTTACTATCTGTGTGACCCTGGGCTAGTTACTTCACTTCCATTTGCCTCTGTTTCCTCATCTATAAAACGGAGGTAATAATAGCATTTCCCTCCCAAAGATGCTGTGAGGATCAAAAGATAATATTTGAAAGTAATTTAGCATAATGCCTGGCATATAGTAAGAGCACTATAAATATTAGCAATTAGTATTGCCTAATTTTCTTAAAGTATGATACAGTAACGCAGTGAAATTGCTTGTCAGCTCCGGGAATGGGGAGGGAGAAAACATGAATCCTGTACCTATGGAAAAATAACCTAAATAAATTTAAAAAAATAAAATATGATACAGGAACCTAGTCATTACTTTTGTTGTTTTGTTGGCAATTTGTGTTGATCTAGATACTTTCCAGTCCCACAATTTCTTCCTCAGGAACTGTTCTATAACATGAAGGATGCTACATCTGGACCTGGAAGAGATCTCAGAGGTTGGCTAGTCCTAATCCCTTACTTTACAGATGAGGAAACCAAGGTCTAGGGAAATGATCAAGTCACACAAGTAACTATTTGAGGTGTAAGATTAAAACTAATATCCAATAGCTCTGAGTATTATATTTTATAAGGTTTATTGATAATCACTTGAAATAAAAGAAAATAGAAGAACAAAAGTAAAAGTCTGAGTAAAGAAAGTTTTCCCAGTTGAGTTTGTGGGAAAAGGGCCTGAGAGGACGGAGCTACACAATACACATAACATGAAAGGGAACATGGGAAGCTGAGAAAGAGAGTTTTGGGGTACAAAATTCTAATTATACAGAGGCACCCTTCGAGTCTTTCTGAGTGTGAGATTGGCTTTCCTTCTAACACATTCCCCAGAATACATTGTTGTATTTTAGCATTTTAGATACTGTATTTGGACTACATGGACCCAAAGATCCCTTCCAGATCTAAATCTAGATTTCTTGAGACTATTTATAAAAAATAATATAAAGATTAAGGGATATAGTTATTTCTATTAAAAATTGAAAATTCATTTTATGGAAACAAACTAACTCAGATTAATAACCTTTTTCCTAATGTATTATCCAAGAGGTACTGAAAGGAAAGGAAAAATAAAACCATGCATTCCTATTGTGTTACAGATTAATATTTGCTCTTAGAACTGTTTCCAAAAAAAAAAAAGGAAGAACTAGTAGAAGGGAAAAAAAGAGGTTTTACCAGACATAAACTGTGTAATAGAGGATAATTCCATTTGGCTCCAGGGGTGGTTGCCATGACAACTTCACAGTGACACCAGACAACTGTTTTACAGAGAAGTCTCGCGGAGGAGACCCAGGAGCTGAAAAGAAGAAGCAGAGGATACAATGTGGAATTAAGCATCAAGATTTGGAAGATGAGGTTAAAATGGAAATCTTTGATTTCTTTTTAACTCCCTCTGTGTACTATGTTAAGCAAACCTTCCATATCAGTTCAGTCCAAGGGTATGGAAGACAGGCTTGTTTACTTTTAAAATAAGATGATAAAGCAAGATTTTGCATGGTGGTGTTAAAACATCTGTTTCTATGATTCAATGGAAAAAAAGATTTCATGAGCAAAGAGAGTAATGGGCTTGTCACAGTGATTCACTCACTGTTCGAGTACATTGGGTAACTTTTTGGACATCCAGTAAATGCAGAAATCGTTAGAGCTGTGAATGAATGTAAAAGATAGAGAGATGCTTGCTTCGCCTATGAAAAAGCTGTACAAAATGAAGTCCCCAAAGTGGCAAACAGAGAACCATGGCTCTATCCCATCACTAAATCTACAAAGAGTAAATACATTAATTTGCCAATTGTCAGTGACATTATGAAGTAGTATGAAAACCCATTTATTAAATACATGAATTACAGAGATAATCAAATAAAATGAATCAAAGAGTTAAAGCCGAGATTTTCTTTTCTTTCAGATAACTAACAAAGACTTGGGTCACTTTAGAGATTTTCTGCATTACGTATTTTGAATAAATATGGCAATGCACTGTGGGTATTACATCGTTACTTTTTGCTAAAAATGTTCAAACCATATTTAAATGAGTATAGTTGTTGATTACTAACAATATATCAGCAGAGTAACAAAGGTTATTTTTCTTAATTACTATAAACCAACATGATGTTGACCTCCAGTATCAAAATATCATCTTGATTTTTCACATTTGAAGATAAAAGAATGACACTAGTTTTCATTTCAGGCCGTGCTAGCATTCAGACATAGAAATTGGCAATGGAAGACTTGCTTTGAGAAAATCTACAGAGCATTTGTTCTGATCTCAGAACAGAGATAAGACTTCTCTGCACAGTATTCCCACCAGTCAGATGGAACTGTTACCTGATTTATTTTCTATTTATTTTTAGCTTTATTGCATTTTGTTTCTCTGAACAGTCTCAGATGTATGTGTTTCCATCATGTTAGTAATGACAGATTTTTCTGAACAGGGATTTATTGAATTAAGAATACTAACTAAAGAAAAATGGTGACAGCTGTATTTAGTACTTTCGATTTGTTATTCTCAGCGGCAGGCGCTACAATCAAACTGCTATCAAATATTGAATGTCACAAGAATCCATATATCATTCTGAGATATCAGGTTTCCAAGATATTAATTGCTTTCAACGGAGAATTCTCTCTATGTCAATACAATAGGATAGGAATACTTGGTTCCACTGACATTTGCAAGAATTTAATGAAATCATGCTCATCAATGAAACCAAAGGACCAGTCAAATGCAATTATTTGTTTAGGTTATTTTGGTTGGTAATTATGTTATGTTATTTTATAATATATGTTCTTACTTATCTGGATAATAAAAAGTGCTTTTTAAAAAATAATACTAAAGGCAATGAGAATAAGGCTAGAGTTTAAATGAAGAAGATATGAATTTAAATCCTGCTTTAGACTCTCACAGTATGATTCTTAACCACTCAGTCTCAGGTTTCTCATCTGGAAAAAGGCAATTAATGACACTTATGCTATGTTGAGGATAAAATAAAATAATGTATGTACAAGTGCTTTGCAAACCTTAATGTACTATAAAATGGAATTATTTTGTTTGCAATTGCAATTGTCTTCTATGATGCCTTATCATGGTAGAGCGTTGACCCTGGGTTCTTGAAGTTTATGCCAGCACAATATAAACTCAGGAAGTTTAAAACAGGAAGAACTTCCTTTGTGAACCTGGTATCAGACTCTTTCCCTTTTAGCAGGCCTAGGATGGCAATAGAGTAACACTGTTCGAACATATAGATTCTTAGACTATAGAAAGGTTACAATCTGCATCAGTGGAAAATGTATCCCCACCCACTAAATAAGAGATCCTTGAAATCAAAAGATAATTTTGTTTCATTTCTGCTACCCAAATTAGGCAGATACAGCCTTTAGTTAATAGAGTGAATCCTTTGGCTCATTCAATCCATAATAGACATTCATGTGTCTTAAAATTAGGAAACCCATTCATGGGCAATAGAAATATGTGTAATGGGCCAAAATTGACTGTACATTAAGAACTAAGACTTGCACTGAAAGGTACTCTAGAGAGGTACCAGAAAAGGAAGCAGAATAATCATGTAATAATACTTTAATTTTATTATTATATATAATATAATATAATTTTTATTTTTAATTCATTAATAATATTACATGAATTTATTATATAACATATAAAATTAGTATCAATAATTAATGCCCTGGAGTAATTTGCTATTTTCTTCTCTAGTGCATTTTACTGGTGAGGAAACTAAAGTAAAAGGCTGGGTCCTATTTCTACAAAAACAGTTCCTTATGCATTGCATTGTGTATCCACTCTTTACTAATTAATTTGGATTTTTCTGTGCTAAAGCATAAAATAAAGGTTAAATTAGAAGAGAACTTTTTAAAAAATTTCATATGCTTATATATCTTGAAGAGAGTTTATGCTCTTAAAGCTGAATATTGCATAAAGATTTTTAGTATTCCCTACATTGTTACTACAAATATATTTTTGAAAAATTAGAAATAGAGGCAGTTAGAGATAGTCAAGTCTAAATGTCCTTAACATGCTGAGTCTCTTTTATTATATATGTTTATATATACTATTATTTTATTTGCATTTTAAACATTTTATATATTATATTTTTTAAATTTTATATCTATTTTATACATATATTATATATGTTTTGAATGGATGAATGAATTTTTATATATGGTTTGAATAACTAGTACAGTAAAATTGGTTTTCTTATAATCCTTTGTACTTTATTATATCCCTTTAAAACTGTTCTGAAAAGAGGTTCACAAGCTTTACCAGATTGCTAACGGGTCTGTTGTACAAAAGATAAAAGTTAAGAATCTCTCTCATTTCTCCTGCTATCCTCCCTGGCCATTATTACATCATTGAGACCACTGCCCCTCATCATTAGCACTGTAGCCTCACCCTTTTGGGAAATGTGGCCCTCTCAAGCTTTTGAACTTCTACCTGGGAACCCAAACAGTCCTCACTGTTGAGTGTGTATACACACACACACACACACACAGACATGTATATAAATATACTCATGCATACATATATGTATTTATATGCTATATATGGCACTATTTCTTGAGTCTTCCTACATATAAATCTGCCTTCACTATCCTTTTTCACACTCTACTTCTCTGACATCCTTTGACAAATCTTGTGTCGGAACAAGATTTATACAAACTTATAGGCTAATAATGTCAGATTCTATTAAGATAAAGCCTTTCCCATAGGGTATATGTGTTTTGCCAAGATCATGGTGGACTTACCATCTTCTTCAGTAAGTATGGTTACTGGTGTGCTTCGGACTCCTTCTCCTTTAAGGGTACTTGCAGACACCTCAACTGTGTAATGAGTATATTTCTTCAGTCCTAAATAGGGACAAGGCAGATAATTCACCATAGTGAGTCACAGGGGACTGGATCATATAGAGTAGAGCGATCTTTCAATATTAAAACCAAAGAAATATTAGAAGTTTTGAAGTACCCTATCTCCTACAATGAAGGCAAAATTGAAGGGAATTTCAAGGGAAAATAGAAGAAACCACCAGCATGTCCTGGGTGTCCGGGATGAAATTTCAAATGGAATACTCTAAATTCCAGTTGAGAAGCAACTTGGTCAGATCCTGACAAGTATAGCAAGGAGTCAAATAATATGGAAGCATATGTGGACTGGATGACTCTAGAAAAGTCATGTCTTTCTTTCAACTCTAATTTGCAGAGAAGTTGTTGCCATGCACCGATGTAAGGATATTCTCTTCTCCATGAAATCATAGGTCTAATCTCTGTTGCTATCATACTATTTGTTAAACTTTGATCTACATACGATTTTGTAGAAGTTTGCTGCCAAAAATGAAGAAGAATTCTGAGTCTTTATAAAACTTTCCATTTTCTTTGATTGTTGGTATTAAATGAAAATCATGTTAAATACCCACTGGAAAGTGGCTAGGTTTAAAACCAATTTAATAACTATCAACCATAAATATTCAGTTTCTTTTGTACTCACCTCTAATACTCTGTGAGAGCTTTGTTGTGTTTATAGTTCTTTCCTCATATCCATTATTCCTTCTAAGATAGATGGTATATTTCTGTATGATCCCATTGGGAATTGTTGGAGGAAGAAATGAGAGCTCAATTTCTCCAGAAGAAACATTTCGATAGGTGATGTTTTCAGGTGCACTGTCAGGAACTTAAAGGAGGACAAATAAAATGCAACAACAACAAAAAATGCAATTTGCAGACATTTTTTGGTGGATTTACACTTTTATCGGCATAGCTAAATTCAATTCAGTATGACTGAAGACAGACCTTTTTTCCTGTTTTTTGGTCAAATTGTGTAGGATCAAATGAGACTTAGCTCAGTGCTAGATATATAGTTGGTGCTCAATAAATGTTTATTTCCTTTATCCTCCCCTAGTAGGAAAAAATTATCTTCTGTGTTCCAAACTCCTTAATTTTTAGTTTCTCTTCCCCTCAATGGCACCTCTTCATGGCTCCCCTTAATAGATATATTCCTTGAGAAGCTAATGCTCTCCTGCTTTCTACCTATTTAAAATCCTGTTCTCAGTAATAGAGTTTAACCTAATTGGAACTAAATTGTAAATGAAAAATATTTTAACTTTTACTATTGGAGAGACTACCAGCTATGTCTAGAACTAGCCATAATTTTTCATGGTTTCATGCATTTGAATAGTTCCTTCCATGAGCATAGAATGCATTCCCTCTTCATCTCAGTATTGAAAGTCCAAGATAATATGCCTCTAGTTTCCTTCTCCAAACTTATTACACATCCTTTCACATCCTCTACTGCCCTTCCAGGATAGACTTCTTGCTGTTATTCACATATGAGTTTCCATCTCCCATCTTCATGACTTTGTATAGGTACATGCCTAGAACATACCTTCTCCTCAAAGCAATCTCTTGAATCCTGGCACTATGGGGAAAGTACCATCTCTCAAGTCAGAGAACATGACTTCAAATCATGTCTCTGATTTTTAATATTTGCATGACTGTGGACAAATCACAATCTCCCCAGAACTCCATTTCCTTATGTGGAAAATGAGGTGTTTAGACTCAGGTGTCTCTTCCAGGTGTAGATGTGTGATTTTTTTGGTGGTCTTTGTGGCTTTACTATCCTCCATCTCATGACTTTGTTTCTCTTTTGCTTTTACTTGCAAGTATACATGTTATTTTCCTTAGTAGAATATAAGCTCCTTGAGGGTAAGATATATTTATTTTTATTTCTTTGTATCTTTAGGACTTGGCACAAAGTAGGCACTTAAGAGATGCTTTTATGATTGACTGATTGATAAACTGATCCTTAGGTCCTCTTATCTGCTCACATTCCTTTTAAGGTCAGCTCAGATGCTACTCTTTTTCTGAAGCTTTTATTGATTCTCCCAGTTGAACCTGTCTTAAATATATAGAGAGTACTTTCTCTGAATCCCTCTCTAATTTGTTCCCTCCTTTCATACTTTGTATAATATGTAATTGTATACATACTGTGCTTTCTCTTCCCACTCTGAGAATAGAAACCCAAAGCACCTAGTAAGCACACAAATGCCATACATATAGTAGGCATTTCATAAGTGCTTGTTGAATTAAATGAAATTATTCCTCTCAGGGAGACATGCAATTTGTTGTTTTTAACCCTTACCTTCCATATTAGAATCAATACTGTGTATTGGTTTCAAGGCAGAAGAGCAATAAGGGCTAGGCAATGGGAGGGTCAAGTGACTTGCCCAGGGTCACACAGCTAGGAAGTGTCTGAGGCCAGAATTGAACCTATGGTCTCCCATCTCTAGGCCTGGTTCTCAATCCTGAGTCATCTATCTGCTGCCCCCAAAATATGCATTTTAAAAGGACCAAAGTATACTCATGATAAATTTTCAGGCTTCAAGAAGGTAGAAGGGGCATTTAACAGGCCACAAACTCCCCCAAATCTATGAGCTTTCACCATGGAGATCACTTAATCTAGAAATATGGGATGAAACAATGAGGTTCCCCATCAATCCCACTCTCTTATCCATTTGGAGTGCAAGGAAAGAATAAAAATAAAGATGCAAAAAAATATGTTAGCAGGTCCCCAAACTAAGTCCCTTAAGCATGGGGGAACAGTGATTGACATTTGCATTAGGCAATGAATCAAGCAGTTTTAGCCCAAAGCACAATAAATGACATGCAACTATGTTTATCTAATGAATCCAAATTAAAGATGCTGGTGATTTTGTAGAGAATTTCAGACTGAGTGCAGGAAGAAACATGCAGATTCAGAAAAAATGAAGACAAAAGAAGGCAATGAGAGGAAGAGAAAAGTGAATAGTAAGAAGTAGGGGAGGAGGAAGGAACAAAAAATCAGTTAACTAAAAGAATTGGAGAATTGAACTATTGGATCATTGATTAAGAACTAGAAAGGTTATATTAGAAGTCAACTAGCCCAACCCCCTCATTTTATGGCTGAAGAAACAAAGATCTAGGAGATCCTGGTTAAATGAGCAGAGACATTCAATATTTCCCTATTGGTCTGCACAATCTTTGTTTTCTGTTATCTGAGATGGATTTAAGACAAACGATTTTCATGATATAAGGTGCAGAGAAAATGTTTAGTTGCATTGAGAGAGGGAATTCTCTAAATCAATGAAATCACAGATTCATTCCCTATCTCTCTCTTTGTCTCTGTTTCTATGGAATACCATGGCAGTCCACTGTGACTTAGCAAACATAATAAGATTAATTGAAATGAAGAAGTATTTTCCAATTCATAGAAGTCAAAGTCACAAGTCAGATTCCTCTCAAAAGGAAACTGTTCTGATCTGAAAATCATGGGAATGTCTTGGCACTCATAAAAGGCATTGATGAAATGCATTTTTTCTAAACCAACTTAGAGTCAAGTTTTATGGAATAATTCCACTTAGATAAATCTATCACCTCTCTGGATTGGTTCATTGGAAAGAACTGTATATTTGAATTCACAGTATTTGATTATGAATCCCAGTTTGACCAATTACTATCTGCCTATGGAAAGTTCCATCACTTCTCATGGCCTTGAATGTCCTATCTATATAATTAGAGGTTTCCTCTAGCTTTGTATCTTTGCCATATGAAATTCATTACCCTCCTTAACTAAGGAGAGAAACTGAGACCAAAATTTGACCTGGATTCTGTGTGTTTTTAGAACAATAGGACTTAAATAGATAAAGATACACTAAGAAAATATTCTAGGACAAGCTCTCCCACTCATTATTCCATGGTCTTTATCAGAACTTCACAGATGTTCCAAAGAACCTAGAAATGAGACATCTGATGTCTCATTAACCAATGACCTTTTAAAATATTTTGTTACAGAGATCCATATATGGCATGAAACATTAGCTCATTAGTGGTAAAAATATTCAGTTTGGTAGAGTATATATCACTACCTCTCTAATAAATGAATAAAAATAATGGAACTTTTTTTTAAGGGAATTGGGAGGAGGAGGAGGAGGAGGAATGGGATGGAATGTTCAGCTTACTTGCCTTTTAAATTAAGACCAAGAAACATAAAAACACTTTTTCAACACAATATTAAAATAAACTATGCTTTAGTTTTATAGTGTGATCATGTAAAAGAGGGAAACAGTAAGATAAACTACATGTAACAACAAAGGTGATTTAAAAAATAAAGAAAAGAGGTAAAAGAGACAAGGAGGAGAGCTAAGGAACATGAGAGGTAGATATAAGAGGAAAAGGGAGAGAGAGGGGAAGAGGAAAGAAAGAGAGAAACAAAATGGAGAGAGTGATAAGGGAGGACAAAGAGAGAGAAAGGGGAGAGAGATTGGAAAGATAGAGCTAAGTAGATTGAGAGGGGAAAGGAAAGTATTTAGAAAAGAGACACATTGGAGGGAGGAGGCAGAGAGAGACAGAAAGACAGCAGAGAAAGAATGGAAAGAGAAATGGAAGTAGTTAGAAAAGTATGAGGGTAGCTAGGAAAGATAATGAAGAGATAAAGGGAGAGAAAAGGAAAAAGGGATACAGAGAGAAACAGGGAGAGGGAAGGGAGGGAGAGACAAAGACAGAGAGAAAGATGGAGAAAGAACAGAGGAAGGGAGAAAAGGGGAGTCAGAAAGGAGAGAAGGAGGAAGGGAGGTGATTGAGAAGATGAAGAGAAAGTGTAAGAAAACCAAACAGAAGGGAAAAAACCCCAGGAAGCTTATGGTCAGCAGCCTGTAAGGTAATTATGTTAGAGATAAACTATCCTTATCATTTCCTGCTGTTCATTTGGCCTATGAACATCAAAGTTATAATCTCTTATCATTACATTTTGTAATGCAAAGTCATTCTCCAGCAGCTTAGAACTGTAGGTTCTACACTTGGAAAGAATGGGTCTGGTTTTAATTTAAAACTTCAAAGTTTACTCTTTAGATGAAGTTTATTTCCCCATGGAATTCTGAAGGTCTTGTATGTGAGTGAAGCAATTACATACTTAAGTTTTGGACATTTACTTTGTAACACTATTGGTGGTGTCTGAGAGTTCCTTTGACATTAAAAACCCACAAGATTATCTTTGTGGTTGAGGGAAATTGGGGGCTCATTCCATTGCCTAAGGGTTACATTTGGAGCTAACATTGATTAATTTCCCTGAGGGGGTATATATACCTGCATGCGTGTGCATGAGAGAGAGAGAGAGAGAGAGAGAGAGAGAGAGAGAGAGAGAGAGAGAGAGAGAGAGAGAGAGAGAGAGAAGAGAGGGAGAGAGAGAGAGAGAGAGAAAGAGAGATGAGAGAGAGAGATGAGAGAGAGAGAGGGAGAGAGAGATGAGAGAGAGAGATGAGAGAGAGAAGAGAGAGAGAGAGAGAGAGAGAGAGAGAGAGAGAGAGAGAGAGAGAGAGAGAGGGAGGGAGAGAGAGAGGGAGAGAGAGAGGGAGAGAGATGAGAGAGAGAGATGAGAGAGAGAGATGAGAGAGAGAGGGAGAGAGAGGGAGAAATGAGAGAGAGAGAGATGAGAGAGAGAGATGAGAGAGAGAGGGAGAGAGAGGGAGAAATGAGAGAGAGATGAGATGAGAGAGAGAGAGATGAGAGAGAGAGAGATGAGAGAAAGAGATGAGAGAGAGAGGGAGAGAGAGATGAGAGAGAGAGAGAGAGAGAGAGAGAGAGAGAGAGAGAGAGGGAGAGAGAGATGAGAGAGAGAGAGAGAGAGAGAGAGATGAGAGAGAGAGAGAGAGAGAGAGAGAGAGAGAGAGAGAGAGAGAGGGAGATGAGAGAGAGAGGGAGAGAGAGAGAGAGAGAGGGCTATGGGGCTGTAATTATTTATTTGATTCTAAACTTGGAGTTTTGAAAGAGACCAGGGCAAATGTTGAGAAAAGCAGACAATGGATGGAGCCAGGAGACACATGTTTTAGCTCTGAAACAAGCTTCTGGGTGTTGCAAGTTTGGTTCCAGGTACCAAGTGTTCACTCATGACAGAAGGGTGTGGTTAGAATGGATGGAAGATGCTAATAGTAGTTGTGTCTTATAACCAATGCAAGTATAGTGAAGATTAACCTTTTTTCCCTGGTTCTTTCAGTAGAATCAGTACCAATTACCTTGAAATTATCTCATTTCTATCCTACTATTTGAATTAGAACAAATTATGAACACTTGGGATCTTTAATGACATGATAACCTCAAGGCTCCACCAGGTCTTTGATGAAATATATGTGTGCACACATATACATACACATATATTGTACATAAAATATACAAACATATATACACACAAATACACATATACACAGAGATATATACATACTTGGTGAGCATATATAAGCATACATGTATAAATATAAATTTTCTACATGTATGTATAAATACAAATATGTATAAAATATACATATGTATGTGTTAGCCCTCCAGACTAAGTGCTGTGTCCACCTACCCCCACCTCTGTCTAGCCCCCATCCCCCTTACCCCTGACAGGGAAGGGAGGAACCTCTTTTATTCAGCTGCTGGGCAGAGAGGCAGATGATGAGAGACACCTGTGGAGAGGAGGAAAGTGGCCAAGAGCTCTGCTCCCCTCCATCTGTGAGCTCTGCTCACCTCAAACCTAGCTCCTCTCCTATCCCACCATGGGAATCAACTTCACCACAGACTCAACAGGCTGTCATCTCCAGTACACCCTCATGCAACATGTGAGCCCCTCTCCCTCCTTATCACCCTTCCCAGACAGGGGAGGGAGGAAGCACTCCCATTGGCTGCTGGGCAGAGGGGCGGGTGAAGTGAGGAATGTCCTGAGGCTCGGAGAGGAGTGGGGGAACAGCTCTTCTCCCAGTCCCTCTGACTTTCTAATAATAAAATTCTGCAGTCAACTGCAGGTGTGCCCAAAGAGAGGGCTCTGTGTGCCCTTTTTGGCACACGTGTCATAGATTCACCATACTGGATACCTACCATATATACATACCTACAACTATATGTATTTTGTTGTTATTGTTGAGTATTTTCAGTCATGTCTGATTTTTTGTAACCCTATTTGGAGTTTTCTTGGCAAAGGTACTGGAGTGGTTGACCATTTCCTTCTCCAGTTCATTTGACAGATGAGGAAACTGAGGCAAACAGGATAGAGTAACTTGGCCAGGATCACAAAGCTAGGAAGTGTCTGAGGCCAGATATGAACTCAGGAACACGAGTCTTCCCAAATCCAGGACTGGTACTCTACCCACTGTGCCACCTGGCTACCCAAATACATATATATGTTTATGCATATGTATGCGTGTATACATATGTGTGTTATACACGTATGTAAATACACATGTGCGTGCATATGCCATACTTATTATATGTATAGAAAAATATTATTACAAATTATTGTGAAAAACACTCACCAGTTTCTGAAGTCCTTACAGACAGTAAAGATGACAACTGATTGCCGTGACCAATTCTAGTATATGACCTAATAGAAATGTTGTAGAGGGTAAAAGGTTTCAAGTCGTTCAGAATGATATTTGTCGTTGAAGCATTTTTATAGAACAAATGGTTTGTATTTCTGTAAATTACTTCATAGGACATGATGATTCCATTAGGTTTTTCTGGTGGCAACCATTTCAGTTTTATTTCTGTAGGAGTCACATCCATAATCTCAACACCTCGGGGTGGTGATTCTGGTTCTGTAAGAAGGAAATTGTGTTTTAAAAATACAGTCTTTCCTGGGTTCAAACCTAGCCCCAGACACTTCCTCACTGTGTGATCCTGGGCACATCACTTAACCTTAATTGCTTAGCCTTTACCACTTTTCTGATGTGGAAACAGGACTTAATATTGATTCTAAGACAGAAGGTAAAGGTTTTAAATAAATAGATAAATAGAATATGCAGGTTAGGTATCTTTTGTAAGCAGTTTTCTTAAATATTAGCAAGATTTATTACATTATGTATCATTTAAGCCATGGCAGCCTTTTGTTTGACAATAAAATGAAACGGGTTATATTCAGTGGGTGGCATAGCCACATTGGCGAAATCATGGATCCCTACAGTGGTGAAGAATATATCATTGAAGGATACATATAATCTTAATCATTAGGTGACATGGACATATACTATCTCATTTCCTAACTATGTGTCTACTGACTACCTCCCCTCCCCTCCCAATATTCTCTATTCTTTAATAATGAATAATCAATCAACAAGCACTTATAAGCACAGGTAGGTGGGTTGGTGCGTAGAGTGCCAGACCTGGAGTCAGGAGGTCCTGGGTTCAATTCTGGCCTCAGATATTTCCTACTTCTGTGACCCTTGTCGTTAAATCACTTAACTCCAGTTGCCTACCCTATACCTGCTCTTCTTTCTTGAAACCAATTCTTAAGAATTAAAAAAAAAAGACATTTATATAGCATCTACTTATATGACACACAACATGATAGGTTAGAGAACACGAAGGCAGTTTTTGTCTTCAATGAATTTATATTCGATTAGGAAAACAGGACTGAGGGCTCAAAACTATCATTTTTTTCACCTGCAGGAATTTATCATTACTAACCTTAAAAATTCATATTGTTCCATAGGAATTGGCCTGGCAGCCAAGGTCCACAACTGTACACGATGCTATAATTCTGGGTCAATATATACAGACCTGACCTTGGAACCCAGTTCCCAAGCATCGCATGGGAAACCAGTTCCAACAATTAGCATTCAAACCCTCTTATTTCCCCAGGATCAGAGATCACACATGGGCAGCTAGGTAACACAGTGGATACAGTTCTAGACCTGAATTGCCCTCTTATACCCTGAGCGAAACATTTAATACAATAGACGACTCTTACCATCTTCTGGTGTTCGGACAAACACATCATTTTCTTCAGACAAAGAACTTTCCCCAACATTGGTTGAAGCAGCCACTCGCATTTTATACCTTGTATATTTCTTTAAACCTGTTAGAATAACCCACAAAAGATTATTCTTATTCAATATTATTCAATATTCTCTTACTAGATGCCCATCGCACAGGGTATGTGCTATGTTGTGTGTGTGTGTCTATGTGGGGAGAAGAATTGATTGAGGAGTGTACATACAATCAATCTAATCAACTCCAGCTCACCAGAACTACAAGCTCCCACTAAGTGTGTTTCAGAAACTTGCACAGTGGACATGATCTTAGTTGTTCCCAAACAGTCCTGGGACGGAAAGGTTCTAAAGTTCAAAATAAATATTTGGCACTCAGAAGAAGACTTGGCACAAATGTAAGCTCTAAGTTGGTCTGAATTCAGATGGGATATTATTTCTTTGTCTTCAGAACATGGACTCACTGCTCAGACATGTTATTCCAATTGATTTTTATTTTGAAGGGTTAGATTATATCTTCATTAAGTCTTTTTTTTAAATTTTCTCCTGTTTTGGGAGGTTGTAAAGAACTCCAGGTGGAAAAACTCCAGGAACATATGCAGATAAGAAACTCCTCTGTAACTTAGAGCTGTAGAGAAGTGCTTATGGAGGCTTGAAAGAATAATTGATGGGTCCTTAGTCCTATTGTTAGCATGTGCCAAAGAAAGAATTGAACTTGGGACTTCCTGACTCAAAGATTCACCCTCTAGCCCCTCTACTACATTGCCTTTCATTTAAGTATCAGTCATCTTGACTTTGGTCTTGTCCCTAGTCTTCAAGGACTCTGGAAAAACGAGGTAGATGACTTTGCACAAATCTGTCTCACTTAAATGCAATTTATGTGCTAGTCAAAAAATATCACCAGTGATATAATTTTGGTCCTCTTTGAATAGGAAAGACAGCAACCAACCAACCAACCATTTAAATATATTTTCATTAAAATAGTGACCAATTGGAGGCAGCTAGGTTCCTCACTGCATTGAGAGCCATTGAGAGCCAAGTCCAGAGACAGGAAGTCCTGGGTTCAAATCTGATACTTTCTGGCTGTCTGACCCTGAACAAGTCACTTAAACCCCACTGCCTCACCCTTACCACTCTTCTGCCTTAGAACCAATTCACAGTATTAATTTTTAGATGGAAAGTAAGGGTTAATAAAAATAGTGACCAATTTTTATTGTCAAAGAAAATGCATTGAATTCCATGTTCTCCTTAGGTCTTTTTTGTAGGATATTCTTTAAAATTAAATGAAGACAAAAATTATTGTGACATGATACAGTAAGTCCCTAGAACAATAAAGATCTGTAGGTTAATTCACATAGAGCTGTCAATATTCTTTCTGCAAAATAACATCATTTTAATAAATATGTGGTTCTACCTGTGATAAGAAAGCTGTTATCTACAGTAGTCATCTGGAATGCTCTGTTTGTATCCAATTCCATGGCATAAATCGTATAATGGGTTATTTTTCCATTGGGATATTCTGGTGGATCCCAATATAGCAAAATAGATGAAGAGCTAATATTTTTATAGTTTATCGTTTGTATGGAGCTTGGCACTTAAAAAAAAAGAGGGAACAGTTAATGATGATTGGAGAAGTAGCAAAAGCATTTAAAAATCATCATACAGACAGATCATTTACATGTAACTCATTCAGAGGAAATACACTTTACCTTGCTCACTTGTCCTGGCATTGAGAACGGTTGGTGGTCCTTCTCCCATAATTGTGAAAGCAGACACACTGATCGTATATTCGGTGAAAGGTACAAGCCTCTTTACAACATAGGACAGCTGTTCAGCTGAAATGTCAGTGAAATACTGATCACTTGCTGTTCCTGTTTGGAATAAGGAATAAAAGAAAGAATAAGCTTTCGATCTCGTAAATAAAATTATTTCTATTCACCCACTGAAAGTTTTAAGCCCGAGTGCACATATTTGTTATTCTATCTTTGCTCCAGTTTTATCGCCTGTGTAATAGGAATACTGGGAAGACTAATTACTAAAATGATCACTGAAATAGCGTGAATAAGAACCCAGCGATTATAGATTATCCATTGTTGAATGCTGTTCCATAGAATTGGATGACATAAGGTGTGAATCCATAAGAATCAAAGTTGTCCATACCAAGAAATCTGCATGCAAGTTCATGAAGGTTGTTCATAAAATTACTACTTTGATCTATACAGAGAATGTTGCCCAGCTGAAAAGCTGGTCCAAAATGGTTTTGCAGTGGGAAAATCCAAATGAAAACTGGCATTTATAGAGTTCTTTTAAGTTTTACATACTGTTTTATAGCTTGCTCTGATTTTAGTCTTACAAAAACCTGAGGAAGTAGATAGTGATTATTCTGTCCCTGTAGTATAGAAACTCCTTGGAGGCCAAAAAACAAAACAAAACAAAACAAAAACCCTTTTTCTTTTGTATTTGTTTCCATCATGCCTGGCAGATAATAATAAATACTTGACTCATGATTGCTTGGTCAATCTCCATTGTACAGATAAAGAAAATGAGTACCAAAGAAATGAACGGAAACATCCAAATCAAAGTGTCAGAAGCAGAATTTGAATGCAAGTCTTTCTGACTCTAAAGTCCAGCATTCCATCTAAGAAAAATAATCCCTCCTTAACACAATTTTCTGAATGACTCTGCTGAATTATTAGTTCTCTACTGAATATAAAAAAGGGAACAGTGAGAACCAATTCTGGGTTGAAAATGTTGAATATATTTGAATCAGATCTCTGTGGCCTTTAATGGTCATCATGGAGTCACTCATAAGATGCAATTAAAAAATAAATCCTATTCTTCACAGTTACACTGTGCAGTGACTTAAGCGAACCGTTATGGTTTAACAGTTGATAGTCTGCATGCAGCTTTTTACAATTCTGTCTTGTTTAAGGGCTTACAAACATGCCCATTCTTTTTTCAGGAACAGTAGGATCCATCCCAGTCCTAGAAACAGGAAATCTCAAGTCCATATTTTACAAATCAAATTAAATTATTAACATGAATTAGATTTGGAAAACTAGTGGTGGAATGGCCACATGAATATTTCAGAGGCAGATTACAAGGAAGCACAGTGGGACCAGAAGCTAGGATGATGTGAGTTCAAATCCAGGTGTAGACATTTACTAGCTATGTGACCCTAAACAAATCACTTATCCATTTCCTCATCTATAAAATGGAGATAATAACAACATCTAGTTCATGGGTTTGTGAGGATTAAATAAGATAACAAATGTAAAGGACTTCTTCACCAACTTTAAAGCATTAAGTAAATTCTGGGCATTGTGATTAAATGAATAGTGAAGAGGTGATATGGTGACAGGCAGCCTTTAATGTCTGGAAAACAAGGGTTCAAGTTCTGTTCTACCACTGACAAATAGACTTGATGTGTGCTTTCCTACTAAAAAACCAAGCAAACAAACTTGGCATAATCAAAATTTTAGTATGTCAAATGTCATATAGAAGAATTCAAGATTTTACAGGTATCCCATAGCTTGAGATTCTGAGTTTCTAGTTTTATTCAAAAACTATTTTTCCTTTGCAAAGGACATGAATTACTGAATTAAAGAAAATAATCACACTCATTCTTGTGGTTGAAGAAAATTAAACTGTACACAATTAATTTTGGATGGGTAAAGCTAAAAAGAGTGGTGACTGTATTATATATTTTCTTTAGCTAGTCTTAAAAAAATAACAGGGAGCTATGACAAGGATGTGTCCTCCATGTCCTTTTTAATGGTCACAAGCATGCCCATTCTTCTTTCAGAAAGAGTAGGGTCCTTTGACACCCCAGAGCAAGTGTATACACTAATGACATCACCGTGTCATAGAGGTCACCTCCACCTGTTTGTCACCCCACACTCTAGAGTTGTAACTTTTTGACCTATTTACCTTCAGTGATGGCTGAAAACCTATTAGTCAAAAGCTGCAAAGAGAAGGAGGTCTGTAAAGGATTGGAAGATATGTTAATCCTCCACAATCACACCTGCTTTGGCAACTGTAATAACTGATTGTCTATGCAGCTTGGCTGATGACTCTGGGGTGCTAGTTTTTCTGGGAGTAAGGTCAGCTGGGTGAGGAAGGGGCTCCCTCCTGCCTGTGTGGCATTCCCATTTACTGCATGAAGTTATCTGACAGTTAAAAAAAGTCCAAAAAAGTTTGACTCCACTCCATGACCCATTAATAATCTGATTGAACTCTGGACTAAAGTAGCCTAGGCGAGCCAGCAATATGGATGGTTGGGATAGATGTTACAGAAAAATAAAAATTGTATATACCAGTTGTTGAATAAAGATCTTCATTTCCATTTGCTTGGGAAATGCTGTTTTGAGAAAGACTGGAAAAGAGAACTGGAGATTCTGCTGCCGTGTTGGAAAACAACTCTGCGGAGCCTTCATATGATGTTGTCACTGCATTTATTAGAACTTCCTTTTCTGGAGCCATGGAGTCACTCATAAGCTGCAATTAAAAAAAATAGAAATCCTGTTCTTCACAGTTATATTGAGCAGTGATTTAAGTGAACTCTTAGCTTAACTGTTGATGGTTTGCATATAGCTTTTTAAAATCAATGCAGGATTGTTTTTCTGCCATGATTTATTCTTGTCAATTATTTTTACGACATTCCACTCACTAGCTACTAAGAATTAGCTGTAACATAACACTCCCACCACATTTACAAGAGGCTATTTGAAGAATGGATTTGTGTGTGTGTGTCTGTTTGTGTGTATTGACTCTACTTGGTTTCTTAAAGAATGAAAATGGATCTCTTCAGCAAGACATTACAACCAACATACTTCAAGTGGTCATCTAATGTAGTAGATAATTTAATTGTTGTATGGAAAAGGGCATAATAGCTAGAAAGCTGACTTCTGAGTCCAGAAGACTTGTTTACATGGCCTGCCTCCATAATAATAATCATCATAATTGTTGTTGTTCAGTCATTTCAGTGGTGTCCAACTCTTTGTGACTAGATTTGGGGTTTTCTTGGCAAAGGTATTAGAGTGATATATCATTCCCTTCTTAAGCTCATTTTACAGAAAGGGACTTGAGGCAAATAGAGGTAAGTGATTTACCCAGGGTCTTCCAGCCAGTAAGTGTCCAAGTCCACATTTGAACTCAGGTCTCCCTGGTGCCATTTGCATTGACCATTGGCAAGTAATTCACTTAAGTTATCAATTTGTAGGCAACTCTCTTAAGATTTGCAAATGATGTGGATAGAGGAAATTTACCTACTGGGAACTCCTAACCTGATGAAACCACAAGTTTAGGGAGAAGGAAAATGGGGCTTTGTAGAGAAACTCTTTCCACCAGTCATTCCTCTACAACTTATAGACAAAGAGATCATTGAGAACTTCAGTGACTTTTTCATGGTCAGCAAAGGTAGTATAGTATATATAAGAGGGAGGACTCTAACATAGTTCTTCCAAACTCCAAGATCATTACGCTGTCTGCTATGGCACACAGAGATTCCTATCACCTCATAATATTACTTTACGTTTAATTAGTAACTTACTGCACAATGTAGTTGTCCCAGTATAATTTCAGCTGATCCATATCATTCTAGAATTAATCAGGGTAATTGTTTCAACTCCACTTCAGAAAGGAGGAAAGTCAGGCTTGGGAAAGCTAAAACACTTCATCAAGGGGAGCTGCTGAACTTGAACCTATAACTTCTAATCATGTTTAATGTTCTTTCCACTATCTACAAGTCTAACAGAGAAAAAATTTCTGGAAAAAGTATTTTTTTCAATTCACTTGAATTTATACATGAAAAAATATTTATAATAGCTCTTTTTTTTTTTGACATGGCAAAGAACTAGAAATTGAGAGAATGGATGTCCATTGGGAATGGTGGAACAAGTTGTGGCATATGATTGTGATGGAATATTATTGTGCTGTAAGAAATGACAAGTAGAATGGTTTTGAAAAAACCCAGGAAGACATATGAACTGATGTAAAATGGAGTAGAACAGAACTAGGAGAACATTGTACACAATAGTAAAACAATGCGTGATAACTGGGGGACAGTTAGATGGCTCAGTATCTAGAGATGAGAGGTCCTGGGTTCAATTCTGCCCTCAGATACTTCCTAGCTCTGTGACCCTGGGCAAGTCACTTAACTCCCATTACCTAGCCCTTATCACTCTTCTGCCATGGAAGTAAAGATTTGAGGTTTTTACAATGTATTTGTGATAACCGACTATGAATGACTTGACTATCTGCAGCAGTACACAAGTCCAAAGAATCTATGATTTAAAAGCTATCTACCTCCTCTCTAAATGAACATCCTAATGCAAACATCAACAACATGGAAATAGATTCTGATCAAGGACACATGTAATACCCAGTGAAATTGCGCATGGGCTACGGGAAGGGTGGGTGGAGGGGAGGGAGGGAAATAATGTGATTATTGTAACCAAGGAATAAAGGTTTAAATTGACTGAATTAATTAATTTTAAAAATAAAAATAAAAGCTATCTAACTCCAGAGAAAGAAGTAATAAAGTCTGAACACAGATCAAAGCAAACCTTTTGTTTTTATTTATCTTGCTATTTTAATCTGTTTTCTTTGTAATGTGACTAATATGGAAATACGTTTTACATGACTTCACATTTACAATTTATATTTATATCAAATTCTTATCTCCTCAAGAAAAGAAAGAAAGAGGGGAGAATATGGAATACACAATTTAAAAAAATAAATGTTGAAATTTTTTACATGTCATTGAGAAGAAAAGAAAAAAAGAAAAAAGAAAAAAGTCAATTTGGTAAGAATATTTCTTGTTTCGTTGTACACGTTTCTGTCAGGCTATCATTTCCTAATTAAGTGGTTTTCTGATGTCTTAGAAATACACATCTAGTTCAATTCAATACATTCCAATTCCAAAAACTCTAAGCACTTTCTATGTACAAAGCATCATGGAAGGTGGAGATAAGAAAGAGTACATCGTCCTTGCTTGGAAGAAAGCTGAGGCTCCCACTATTATGGAGCTAGGATTCTTGAACGAATCAATAAAACCAAAGTTATCGTTTGACAGTAACAGAGGAAAGATTCAGATTAAGGGCTCTGAGAGAATTCCAGAAGGGAAATATTATCAATTTCTGAAAGTCTTGAAGGGGCAGAGAACACCACAGCTGGACTTTAATGACAGGATTTCAGGAGCTGAAGCCAATTATATGATTTTCACGTATTGCAGAATGCCTTACATGAATGTAAATCCAGAAGCAAGAGTGATGAACGGTAGTTTCAGTTAGCTGAAACATAAATAGTTATGTGGAATGAATCTCCAAAGGTACATTGGAAGCTTTTGCAGAAGGTTTTAAATGTCTGCTGAAGGTGTTTGAGTTTCAAACAATAGGCAACAGAGAACTAAAAAAGGTTGTTGAGCAGAAGGGAGACAAGGTAAGATATAGTCACTTTTTACATGTGTTAAGGAAGATTTAAGGCACATAGGTTGCACAGTGGATAGAGCACTGGGCTTGGAATGACTAAGACTCATTTTAATGAGTTCAAATCCGGTCTCAGACATATTGGCTGTGTGACTCTGGGCAAGTCACTTTACCTTATTTACCTCAGTTTCTCATCTGTTGATTGAGCTATAGAAGGAGAGGGCAAACCACTCCAGTATCTTTGCCATGAAAACCCAAATAGGGACAGAGAAGTTGAATATGATTGAAATGATTCAACAACATTGAAGAAGAATTGGAAAGAGGAAATATATGCAGGAAGCAGGAAGAGTGGTTCAGAGGCAACTAAAATCGTCCAGGAAATAGGTGATAAGTTCTAGGTTAGAAACAGTGGCATTGTGAGTTGAGAGGAGGTGAGTAGGCAAGAGACAATGTTTGAGTAGAATTGATAGGACTTGGCAAGTGACTGATATGAACTATGATAAATAAGGATGTTCAAAGAGGTATAATTTTCGGAAGCCAATTAATTGAGAAAATTACACTATGATAAGCAAAAGGAGAGAAGCAAGAGACTTGGCACAAAGATAATATGTGTTCATTTTGGACCAACTCCAAGAACTTGTTTCTAGGTGTGCCTGCACTGCTAATTGGTGAGTAACTCATTTGTAGCCCATTATATCAGGTCAGCTGACCCAAGTGTATTTTACCCTACCCCTTTATCATTTCCTTACTGACTACCTTGTCACTTCAGAAATGCCCTCTGTGCCCACAATCTTACCCCTATTTTCAAACCCATGACTATGGAGGAAAGATGTTTCAATCTACTTCCTTATAAGGCTCTTTTTATTATTCCTGTAAGCCACCAGTCTCATATCTATTGCTTCCTTCTATTAGAATGAAAGCTCCTTAAGGAAAAGAAATATTTTTGTTTTGTGTCTCACAAGCTTGGAACACTACTCAGACCATAGTAAGTGCCTAATGTGTTTCATATTATATTTGCTAGTTCATTCATTCTTTAAATGTGTTGATGGGGTAGCCAAGTTGAGATTTCCATCAGATTGTTGGAATTATATAACTGAGTGCATGAGAAGAAATGAGATAGGATGTATAATTTGGGAATTGTTGGAATAATAAATAATAGAAACTATGGGAATAGTTGATATACACAAAGCAAGGAAGAAGAAATACAACAGAAAGGGACAAGGATAGAACTTTGGGGAACACCATGCTTAAATCAAAGAGGACATTTAACCAGTGAAAAAGCCTAAGGAGTTATCAACCAGTTGTGATGGCTTAGAGGAACGAATGATTATTCTGGAGTCAAGAGGACCTGGGTGCAAAATCCTGCCCTGTGTTGTGTCCTCCCTATATGACCTTGGTTAAGTCTCCTTAGACCTCAATTTCTTTTATATAAAATGAGGGTACTGAACTAGATCTTCTCTGAGTCAAGGACAGCTCCAGATCTACTACTCTAGGGAGAGAAACAAGAAAGAAGAGTGTCACAAAAGTCACAGGAGGGATGGACAATATCAAGCACTCTGCGTATGAAGTTTACATAACTCTCTATTATCCTTTGGGTAAAATGCACATCCTTTGTTTAGCATGTGAAATTCTTCACAATATAGATCCAACATATATTTCATATTTTCAGACTTTTATTGCATTATTCTCTCTCATTCACTTTATGTTCCAACCACACTGACATCTTAGCTGCTCTCCATAAACAACATTCCATCTCCTCTCTCCCTTCCTCTCTCTCTATGTCTCTGTCTGTCTCTGTCTCTCTGTCTCTCTGTCTGTTTGTCTGTCTGTCTGTCTCTCTCTCTCTCCCTCTCTCTCTTCACAGACTATTATTCATGCTAAAAATGCTCTTTGCCCTCACCTCTGCCCTTGGATCCTCTAATTCTCAACACATTTTGGCTCAAATGATACTTCTTATAAGAGATCCTTGACAGCAAGGACTATATTTTGCGCACACACACATGTATTTGCTCATATTTGGAACACAACTGAACAAGATTTTCTGAGCAATCTGAACTGAACAATATTTCTGGGAAATCAGAATCAGAAAAATAATGTCATTATGAATTGATAGGCTGATTCCCATAGGTATGAGTGCTACATCACTGAAACTACTTTCTCTATGTACCATCTTATCTATGTACCATCACTCCCACTCCGAAATAGTAGGATGTAAGCTTTTTAAGGATTTATGTAGTAAACCATTTAATTAGTGATTAAGTATTGTGGTTCAGTACAAAGAATAAAGGTTCTAGAGTCAAAGAAATGGAGTTGAAATCTTTCCCTCGATGCTTACTATCTGTGTGTTGTCATGTTTTTCGATCATTTCAGTCATGACTGACTCTTTGTGACTATATTTTGGAGCTTTCTTGGCCAACATACTGGCATCATTTACCATTTCCTTCTCCAGCTCATTTTACAGATGAAAAGAATGAGGCAGCATTAAGTGACCTGCACACAGTCACATAACTGTAAGTTATGTGTAAGTAAGTAAGTATCTAAGGGCAGATTTAAACTCATATCTTCCTGACTCCAGGTCTGGCACTCTATCCACTTAGCCATCTCGCTGTCCTATGTGATGTTATACAAGTCAGTTAATTTCCATTGACTTTAGTTTCTTCATGTATAAAATAAAAGAATTGGACTAGATGATCTTTAGAGTTCCTTCAGCTCTGATTCTTTGATACTAAGCAATGATTTACTCAAAAAGAAGATACAAGATTTCAAAAAGTCCATAGAAAAGAGAGGAACAAAACTGATGATCAAGAGGCCAGAAAATGATGATGATTATCATTATCTTTATTATTATTTTTTGAATTTGAATTTGAATAAATATATTATTTAATGATAATAATTGTCATATTATCATTAAAGATGAACTATGGCCAAAAAAATAATGGAAAAACACTGAACCTGGAGCCTGAAGACCTGGGCCAAAGTTCTAGACTACTTGTGTGATATTGAGTAACTCCTTTAACCTCTCTAAGTCCCAAGATGCTCATTTATATAATTGTACTTCCAACTTCACAATGTTATTAGTGTGAAATAAACAAGTTAGAATATGTAAAATGCTTTGAAGTTGTGAAGACCAAATAAATGTCACCTTTTATTATATTTATTTATTTTATTTTTTAAATATATTTTATTTGATCATTTCCAAGCATTATTCGTTAAAGACATAGATCATTTTCTTTTCCTCCCCCCCACCCCCCATAGCTGACGCATAAGTCCACTGGGCATCAGATGTTTTCTTGATTTGAACCCATTGCTTTGTTGATAGTATTTTCATTAGAGTGTTCATTTAGAGTCTATCCTCTGTCATGTCCCCTCAACCTCTGTATTCAGGCAGTTGCTTTTTCTCGGTGTTTCCACTCCCATAGTTTATCCTTTGCTTATGAATGGTGTTTTTTTCTCCTGGATCCCTGCAAGTTGTTCAGGGACATTACACCACCACTAATGGAGACTTTTATTATATTTAACCAGAAAAATTTGGAGATAAATCTCATTTATATGATTTATCCATAGTTTTGGGGCACCAAATAAAAGTCACCTATTTTTTCATTTATCCAAAAAAAGGGGATTAACCTCCTTTATATAACGTATCCATTATTATAAGATTATAGGAAAAGAATGAAGTTAGAAAACATTACAGACAGACAGAGTACTTGGAGGTCTTCCCCTTTTCTAGTTTCTGCCATGCCTCTACAGGCAAATCAGAGCAGCCTGAGTCACAAACACATAACTCAGAGATGCTCTGGCATTCCTGTCTCTATGGCCAATATATTATGTCTGCACTACACAGCTGTGTCCACTATCAATCAATCAACAATAGAGTGCAAGCACTCTGCTAGGGGCTATGAAGCAAAGAAGGACTTTTTCCCTGAATTCAGGCTTTGCATGAAAATTCATCATGATTTTTCCTCCAAAGTAGTCAATACTGGGAGCCAAATTCTGGCAGTCCATTGTGTCAACCAAGTTAAACATCCCTTAATGGCCAATTTATGAACAACCAAGTTGTGAAGTAGGTAGAGTGACAGGAAGACTCATTTTTGTGAGTTCAAATGTGGCTTCTGATACTTCCTAGTTATGTCATCTTAGCCAAGTCACTTGTCATCTATAAAATGAGGTAGAGAAGGAAATAGCAAACCACTCTAGTATCTTTGCCAATTTGGGTCAGGAAAAGTCAGACATGACTGAAATAACCTTTTTAACCCAACGGTTGCTTTAAATGTTTTCAATTTCCTCTGTTCCCCAATGTATTGCTCTACAGTGAAAAGGTTCTCTCGGTAACTAAGGTGTTGAATCTAAACCTTAATTTCACCAGAACTCAGAATGTCATTCACTTACTTTTAGGGTCATCATGAAATTTTCACTAACTATTCTCCACATTTTCATTTGTTTCTTTAATAAGAATCTGTATTCCAAGTTCTGCTATCCAAATTAGCCCAAATAGTTTTGAAGGATTATAAAAAATAATTTTAAAAGGAAAACAGATTTTAGGGTTAGAAAGAAAAGGATAAGGATAAGAGTTCTTGGCATGATGGAAAATGGTCGACTCTATGAAACTATAAACTAGGGATAGGAGAATTCCAAAGTCAAAAAATTAACTGAAAGAGAAGCTCTTAAAAAGATTTCCGTGATTTTATTTCATCTATTGATTTATTTATAATTTAATATATTTATATTAATTATTTATATTATATAATATAATAATATATTTATATTATTCAATTATTTATAACTGGTTTCTTTTGTAACCTTTTTTGCTTTATTTTAAAACATTAGTCTGAGAAAGGGTCCACAGTTTTCACCAAACCTTAAAAGAGTTCATACACAAAAAAGACTAAGAACTCCAGAATTAAAGAAAATATGTTAATACCTACCATTTGGGGAATTGCTTCGCTAAGTTTAAGGACAGCATCCCTGTGATAATTCTTGTTATATTTGACCATAGTAAATCTTATTACTATAATTATGATTATTAATCTTTAGATTCTTTTATCATTGTTTAAAGGGACTTTTTTTCCAATAAGACTTGCAATTTCAATAGTATAGAGAACAACCTATTAGGAAATTTACTTCCAATGAAGATAGTCACTTCAGCTGCAATTTATTATCTTCTAGAGTTTCTAAGGGCACTGAGATGTTAAACAACTTGCCCAGAGTCACAAAGTCAGTAAATGTCAGAGGTATGCCTTGAACCTGGTTCTTCCTGAGCAAAAGGCTAGCTTTTCATACTCTACATCATGTAGCTTCTCTGATTCTACGCTCTTTAAAGCTTTGGCAGGATCTACCAAGCTAGAATGTTCTCAACTATAGCCTAGAAACAGACTTTGCTATACAAAAACTATTCTAGTTAAGTACAAAAGAACTGATTGCCAGGATGTTGGCTATGAGATGATGAATTATTTCATCCATTGAGAATCACAAAACATAAAAATAGAGGAAAAAGGAAACAATCCAGTATGGATCCTTTTTATAAAATATTGATAGTAGTAGTAAAATGGGAACCAAAAGGTTCCAAGAATTATACAGTTTTAAGAATGAATGAATAAAAATGCATTGTAATAATTACAGAAAATACAAAACACCAAACCAAGGCATTCCTAGCCTAAATGAACTTACATTCTAATATGAGAAAATCATGTATATATATATATATATACACACATATGTATATGTGTGTATATATATATATATATATATATATATATACATATATATACATAAGAATGATGGTTAGGAGGTTGTGGTTTAATCAGGGAGAGCAAAGGACTGTACCGGGATATATAAAAGCAATGATCCAAGGTGAATGTTTTAATGCATTAGATGATCAAGGTGAAAAACTTCCAGCACTGTCTCATAAAAATCTCCTAGTTAATGAAGTAATTCAGTAGTATTTGGAATTCAACTAGCATAAATATTCAGCATTTGTCCTTACAGCTGAATATGGGCAACTGGTAATGCTATTGAAGACACAATTTCTTGTTAAAGAATTTAATATATTTGAAGACTAAACTGTAAAAATAGTACCTATTTTAAGTGAAATTATATCTCATTTCTTACATGCATGGAAAGAGGGCATCCAAATCACTTTCATGCAAAGATTTTACTCCAGTTTCCAGAATGAAATTTTGTTAGGCAACACAATTTTAGAAGTGTATGACATGTGTATGGCCATTTAGAAAAATGGAGTATAACAAAGAAGTAATTCAGAAGTTGACCATGTTTCTCAATCTGTGGAGAAATGATAGCTTTCATTTGATGCAAATATACATCTTTTAATTTCCCTATATATTGTATATATATATATATATTATATATAGTATATATTAAATTGATATTTATCTTGATATAATATATAATATGTATTTTTTGAGGCTGAGTGTAATTATAAACAATTCATTAACATGTCCTTTATGAAAATGGTAGTATTGATTTGATTATTGTTTTCAGATCAAGAAATGGAAAACAAAGGTTAGAATTAAAGGTTGGAGTAAGACCTTCTGGGCCTCAGCTGACAGAAAGAAGGCAGGAGTTGCAATCATGATATCTGACAAAACCAAAGCAAAAATAGACCTGATCAAAAGGGGTAGGGAAGGTAAATATATTCTGTTAAAAGGGAGTATAGACAATGAGGAAATATCACTAATCAACATGTATGCACCAAATGGTATAGCATCCAAATTTTTAATAGAGAAACTAGGAGAATTGAAGGAGGAAATATACAGTAAAACCATATTAGTGGGAGACTTGAACCAACCACTATCAAATTTAGATAAATCAAACCAAAAAATAAACAAGAAAGAGGTAAAAGAGGTGAATGAAATCTTAGAAAAATTAGAGTTAATAGACATATGGAGAAAAATGAATAGGGACAAAAAGGAATACACCTTCTTTTCAGCACCACATGGCACATTCAGAAAAATAGATCATACACTAGATCACAGAAACATGGCACTCAAATGCAGAAAAGCAGAAATAATAAATGCAACCTTTTCAGATCACAAGGCAATAAAAATATTGATCGGTAAGGGTAGATGGAGAGCCAAATCAAAAATTAATTGGAAATTAAATAATAAGATACTCCAAAATCGGTTAGTTAGAAAAGAAATCATAGAAACAATTAATAATTTCGTTGAGGAAAATGACAACGGCGAGACATCCTTTCAAACCTTATGGGATGCAGACAAGGCAGTACTTAGAGGAAAATTAATATCCCTGAGTGCATATATTAACAAATTAGGGAGGACAGAGATCAAGGAATTGGAAATGCAAATCAAAAAACTTGAGAATGAACAACTTAAACCCCCCCAGAAGAAAACCAAACTAGAGATCCTAAAAATTAAGGGAGAAATTAATAAAATCAAAAGTGACAGAACTATTGAGCTAATAAACAAGACTAGAAGCTGGTACTTTGAAAAAACAGACAAAATAGACAAAGTACTGGTCAATCTAATTAAAAAAAGGAAAAAAGAAAGGCAAATTAACAGCATCAAGGATGAAAAGGGGGATCTCACCTCCAATGAAGAGGAAATTAAGGCAATCATTAAAAACTACTTTGCCCAACTATATGGCAATAAATATATCAACCTCGGTGATATGGATGAATATTTACAAAAATATAAATTGCCTAGACTAACAGAAGAAGAAATAGATTTTGTAAATAATTCCATATCAGAAAAAGAAATCCAACAGGCCATCAAAGAACTCCCTAAGAAAAAAACCCCAGGGCCTGATGGATTCACCAGTGAATTCTATCAAACATTCAAAGAACAGCTAACTCCAATACTATACAAACTATTTGACATAATAAGCAAAGAGGGAGTTCTACCAAACTCCTTTAATGACACAAACATGGTACTAATTCCAAAGCCAGGCAGGACAAAAACAGAGAAAGAAAATTATATACCAATCTCCCTAATGAATATAGATGCAAAAATCTTAAATAGGATACTAGCAAAAAGACTCCAGCAAGTCATCACAAGGGTCATCCACCATGATCAAGTAGGATTTATACCAGGGATGCAGGGCTGGTTCAATATTAGGAAAACTATCCACATAATTGACCACATCAACAAGCAAACCAACCAGAACCACATGATTATATCAATAGATGCAGAAAAAGCCTTTGATAAAATACAACACCCATTCCTACTAAAAACACTAGAAAGCATAGGAATAGAAGGGTCATTCCAAAAATAATAAACAGTATATATCTAAAACCATCAACTAATATCATCTGCAATGCGGATAAACTAAATCCATTCCCATTAAGATCAGGAGTGAAACAAGGATGCCCATTATCACCTCTATTATTTGACATTGTATTAGAAACACTGGCAATAGCAATTAGAGAAGAAAAAGAAATTGAAGGCATTAAAATAGGCAAGGAGGAGACCAAATTATCACTTTTTGCAGATGACATGATGGTCTACTTAAAGAATCCTAGAGATTCAACCAAAAAGCTAATCAAAATAATCAACAACTTTAGCAAAGTTGCAGGATACAAAATAAACCCATATAAGTCATCAGCATTTCTATATAATTCCAACACAGCTCAGCAGCAAGAACTAGAAAGAGAAATCCCATTCAAAATTACCTTAGACAAAATAAAATACTTAGGAATCTATCTCCTGAGACAAACACAGGAACTATATGAACACAACTACAAAACACTTTCCACACAACTAAAACTAGACTTGAACAATTGGAAGAACATTAACTCCTCATGGGTAGGACGAGCCAATATAATAAAAATGACCATCCTACCCAAACTCATCTATCTATTTAGTGCCATACCCATGGAACTTCCAAAAATTTTTTTTTACTGATTTAGAAAATACCATAACAAAGTTCATTTGAAAGAACAAAAGATCAAGGATATCCAGGGAAATAATGAAAAAAAATACAAAGGAAGGGGTCCTTGCAGTCCCATATCTCAGACTATATTATAAAGCAGTGGTCACCAAAACAATCTGGTACTGGCTAAGAGACAGAAAGGAGGATCAGTGGAATAGACTGGGGGCAAGCGACCTCAGCAAGACAGTATATGACAAACCCAAAGATCCCAGCTTTTGGGACAAAAATCCACCATTTCATAAAAACTGCTGGGAAAATTGGAGGACAGTGTGGGAAAGATTAGGTTTAGATCAACACCTCACACCCTACACCAAGATAAATTCAAAATGGGTGAATGACTTGAACATAAAGAAGGAAATTATAAGAAAATTAGGTGAACACAGAATAGCATACATGTCAGACCTTTGGGAAGGGAAAGACTTCAAAACCAAGCAAGAATTAGAAAGAGTTACAAAATGCAAAATAAATAATCTGGAATACATTAAATTAAAAAGTTTTTGTACAAACAAAGCCAATGTAACCAAACCCAGAAGGGTTGCAACAAATTGGGAAACAATCTTCATAAAAACCTCTGACAAAGATTTAATTACTCAAATTTACAAAGAACTAAATCAATTGTATAAAAAAGCAAGCCATTCTCCAATTGATAAATGGGCAAGGGACAGGAACAGGCAGTTCTCAGCCAAAGAAATCAAAACTATTAATAAGCACATGAAAAAGTGCTCTACCTCTCTTATAATCAGAGAGATGCAAATCAAAACAACTCTGAGGTATCACCTCACACCTAGCAGATTGGCTAACATGACAGCTATGGAAAGTAATGAATGCTGGAGGGGATGTGGCAAAGTGGGGACACTAATTCATTGCTGGTGGAGTTGTGAATTGATCCAGCCATTCTGGAGGGCAATTTGGAACTATGCCCAAAGGGTGATAAAAGACTGTCTGCCCTTTGATCCAGCTATAGCACTGCTGGGTTTGTATCCCAAAGAGATAATAAGGAAAAAGACTTGTACAAGAATATTCATAGCTGCGCTCTTTGTGGTGGCCAAAAATTGGAAAATGAGGGGATGCCCTTCAATTGGGGAATGGCTGAACAAATTGTGGTATATGTTGGTGATGGAATACTATTGTGCTAAAAGGAATAATAAAGTAGAGGAATTCCATGGAGACTGGAACAACCTCCAGGAAGTGATGCAGAACGAAAGGAGCAGAACCAGGAAAACATTGTACACAGAGACTGATACCCTGTGGTACAATCTAATGTAATGGACTCCTCCATTAGTGTCAGTGCAATGTCTCTGAATAATCTGCAGGGATCTAAAAAATACTATCCACAAGCAGAGGATAAACTGTGGGAGTAAAAACACCAATGGAAAGCAACTGCTTGACTATAGGAGTTGAGGGGATATGACTGAGGAGAGACTCTAAATGAACACTCTAATGCAAATACCAACAACAGGGAAGTGAGTTCGAGTCAAGAACATATGTGATAACCAGTGGAATCGTGCATTGGCTATGGGAGAGGGAAAGGTGCTGGGAGGGGGGGCAGAGAGGAAAAGAAAATGATCTTTGTTTCTAGTGAATAATGTTTGGAAATGACCAAATAAAATAATGTTTAAAAATTAAAAAAAAAAAAGAAATGGAAAACAGTGTGTATTTGTGGAGAAACATATTCATCAGGATGCCATAAGATAGCCAGATTAGCTGTGGGGTAGGTCCACATAGGGCCAGAAATGGCAAAATATCACTAATCAAAAGCATATGATCCAACAATATCACTACTGGGTTTGTACCCCAAAGAGATAATAGGGGGAAATACTTTTATAAAAATATTCATGGCTGCACTCTTTGTGGTGGCAAAAAAAAATGGAAAATTAAGGGGATGCCCTTTAATTGGAGAATGTCTGAACAAATTGTGGTATATGATGGTGATGAAATATTATTGTATTTAAAGTAATGATGAACTTGAGGATTTCTATATGTATTGGAAGAACCTCCAGGAACTGATGCAGAATGAAATAAGGAGAACCAAGAGAAGATTATACATGGAAAGTGAAACATTGTGGAACAATCCAATGTATTTGACTTTGCTACTAGTAGCAATGCAACAAGCCAGGACATTCCTGGAGGACTTATGGGAAAGTATGAGAACTGCATTGAGAGAAAGAACTCTGGGAGTAGAAATGCGAAAGAAAAATATATGGCATCACTTGTCACATGTATGTATGGGGATGTGATTTGGGGTTTTGGCTTTAAAATTGCTCTATAGCAAAAATAAGTATCAAGTAATAACATTTGTACAACTCATTGAAATTGCTTGTTGGCTCTGGGAGGGGAGAGGAGAGAGGAGAGAGAAAATTAATCATGTAAACATGGAAAAATATTTTAAAATAATTTTTTAAAAGCCTATTGCCCTTGGCCAATTACTAGAGTGCTGGGTTGGAAGTACTGGCTAAGAAAGAAATGGCCCATTTAAAGCATTAATGTAACTGTTAGGTCTCTGAATTTGGAATTATTCCATCTGATGATCAATGAAGTCAAACATCACTGCAAGAACTGAACTCTATCCATATTGGCATTATTGCTATAAATGAAACCAGGAGAGATTAAATCTCAGCTGAATCAAAGTAGTGCTTTTTGGGCTTTCTTTGGAAAGATGAACAAAGGAGCTTTCCAATGAAAGAACAGCTACATCAATCCAAAAAGTCCCATAGTTCTTGAGGAGCAATGAGGGAACAGATGGAAATGCATCTCATTAACGATTATTTCCATGGATAAAAACATCCATTTCTAATGCAATGGTGCCTTGGACCTTGGCAGTAAGAACTTTCTTTTCCATGTATTCAGTAGCTGTGGTTGCTGAAAAGTTAGGGGTTGAAGCATTGCAGAGACAGTTTCAGTTCCATGAGAGTTGTTCACCTGAAGGAAAACTGTGGGGTCACATGGATTGAGGGGCCCTGTTATTGGAGTCTCATAGGTGTAGGTTTGGGGCTTGTTTCTCCCAGAATCTGAGGAGAGATGTTGGTACTGGTTTAACTTCATTGACATATGCCACCATAATCTCTCCCTCAGGATACCTTGCTGCTCCAGCTAGGTTAGCTTGGGCTGCCCCAATAGTGAGATTCTTGTTGATGGAGGATAGAGGTCCTCTTTGGCACAAGGGTTACAAAAATTGTATTCCTCAGCACACACACATATGAATACATATATGTACATATCTATATGTACATAGATCCACAGATACATACATTTATATAATATACACATATATACATTATACATAAACTAATAACATACCTAACAGGTAACTAAGTTTAAGTCTCCATTAAAAGGGAACATGGGGTGGGGGATGCTAGGTGGCTCAGGGGATTGAGAGCCATGCCTAGAAATGGTAGGTATTGGATTCAAATGTGGCCTCAGAAACTTCTCAGCTGTGTGACTCTGGACAAATCAATTAAACTCCATTGCCTAGCCCTTACTGTTCTTCCACCTTGACTTCAAAATGGAAGGTAACAATAAAAAAAAAATCAAAAGAAAGAAAGAAAAGGAAGATGCTATCTCCAGAGGTAGCTCATTCCACTTTTGAACAGCTTTTATAGTAAGGATGTTTTTTTCCCTAATGTTGAGTCTAAATTTGCTTCTTTGGAATTTCCACCCTTGTTCAGGATTGTGTCCTTCCTGGTCCTCAAATCCCTGATTCTTAGGATAAGAGTAATTTATTCTTATTTAGCTATTTTAAAATTGTTACTATTCTCTTGTTTCAATACATAAAATATCTTATGACATCCAAAGAAATATCAATGGAAGTTTAAAAGTAAAAATGTTAGGGTGTGAAGACCTCTTAGACACTCCATCTATCTATAAACAAAAAATCAAACTCCTGATTTAATTAATATTAGTATTTATTATTATTAATATTTTATCATTAATGTATTGAAATTAATATGTCCAAGACACATGCCCACCAGTTTGTATTCTTCCCTTGCTGATAGACTATAGGTCCTCGGTGCCTTTATAGATGTGATTCATTTGAGTTTCTGTGAAGATTCACTACCCTCAACTTCGCCATCCCCTAAAAAGTAAATGACATCCATCAATTGATGGCCATCCATCTCAGGCTGCCATCGTAAGAGTGATACCTTTGTTAGGCTCCACTCACAGCTCAGATCACATGCTACCTTCATTCCATTATCCCTCCAGTTATTAGCATTTCCATGTCCCAAAGTTCCTCTGTATATATTTTGCATTTTCTTGTCCGTATGGCTATTGCTTTCTCTTGTGGAATATAAACTCCTTGGGGAGAGACTGTCTCCATTTTTGTCTTTGAATCCCTTTAATCTGCTGTCATGACTAATACATACCATGCTTTTAATAATCACTTATTTTGTTGCTTTATCTTTAATGGAATTGAACCACACTGGTGGGATTTGTTTGGACTTGCTAGGGTTTGTACTCCATTGACAAATCCAGAAGCGCTTCTATACCATGATAGGCATCAGTGTTATACTTCAGGAGAGGTACTGTGGTGTGGTGCATACATCATTGGACTTGGAGTCACCGTTAACTAGGTTTGAATCCCAACTCATACTAGTTGTGTAACCTGGACCAAATCGACCATTCTAGGTCTTTAGGAAAAGCACATAGCTATGGCAGAGATTCCTCAGCTCTGAGCCCTTGGATAACTCCATGTTCCAGTTCCACAGTCAGTATGAACTTCTAATACCACAGACAATTTTTCATTTTTGTGGGCAAACTGAATTGTATGAGATAAACAGATATGGATATTTTACAATCTGCATTTCAGATCACATTACATTATGTTTCCTTCTTTTGAACTTGCTATTACTGGGGAATATGTCCTCCTCTTTCCAATCACCTCAACGCATAGCCTGTGTCATCCTCAATTCTTCACTATCACCAATATGACATATCCAATCTGTTACTAAATATTGTTGATTCTCCCTTATAATATCTCTCCTATATGCCCCTTCTTCTTCAGTCACACAGCCACCACCCTATTCAGACCCATATCATTTCTCTCTCTCCCTGGTCTATTACAATAGGCTCCTTTTTACACTCTTCCTTTCCATCTTTGAATCAATACTGTGTATTCTTTCCAAGTCAGAAGAATGGTAAGGGCTAGGCAATGGGGATAGGTGACTTGACCAGGGTCACCAAATTAGGATATGTCTGAGGCCAGAGTTGAATCAAAGATCTCTCATCTTTAAGCTTGACTCTCTAACCACTGTTACAACCTACCTGCCTCCACCATAGACTCTGAACTAGCCTCTCTTTCTCAAATCTCTCTTTTTTCAATATAATCTCTCACCAGGATTCAAAGTGATTTTCCTAAAATGCAAGTCTCACTCTATCACTGTTCTATCAATAAATTAGTGACTCCATTTTAATTCTAAGATTACATTAAATTTTAAATGCATATATTATTAGTCTTTTCATATATAGGCATACATGTAAATTAATAAATATACATAAAGATGTGATCACATTTTCATTTTTTTACTGATAAAGGTATATGATATAAAAAGCTCAGAGAGCAATGGCCAACAATATCCAAATGGATTTCATGAGTTTAGGGAAGCTGTTTCCCTAAGCTCATGAAAAAAGAATATGATCAGGGATGCTGACTTTAAATGGTCACTCAATTGCAAATAGTAATGATATGGAAATGAGTTTCGAGTAATGATACATGTAAAACCCAGTGGAATTGCTCATCAGCTCCAGGAGGGGAGAGGGAGGAGGGGAGGGAAAAGAACATGAATCATGTAACCATGGGAAAATATTATAAATTAATTAAATAAATAAAATGCTAAAAAGGAAATATCAGGGACCTGAAATTGGAGGACTTGAATTCAAATCCTGCTATATCATATTTTCTGCCTATTACATACCTCAATGTTCTCAATGGTAAAAGAGAGAGGTGGGCTAAATAGTTTTTGGAGTCCCTTTAAACAAATATCTGAAGCTGGAAAGCTCTTCAAGGTCATTTGGTCTTTTATTTCCCTCATTTTAAAGAGAGGTGAAATTTATATAGCATTTTATATTCATAACCTCATGGCTGTCTTATGGAGTAGTATTATAATTATTCTTATTCTTGTTTTCCAAATAAAAAACCCAAGAGAGGTTAGATAACTCGCTCACATGTAAGCTATACAAGTAAGTAACAAAGCTGGCATTTGAATTCAGCAATTTCTGTTATGAAGTCTATCACTATATACTATGGATTCTTATTTATTTTTGTGTCTGATCTCCTTTGGAAATCTAGTGGAATCAATGAACCCCTTTTCCAAATAATGCTTTTATATCCAAAAAAATAAATTAGATTGCAAATAAATATAATTATATTTAAAAGTAAAAAGTTATCAAAATGTTAAAAAAAGAAAAAGGCCACTGACCCTAAGTTATATCCACTAAACCACGTGAATAGTGCTTCCATGCTGTGGGAAGCTGCATTAGATGTACTCCCGAATGTGGACAACAGAAAACACCCTTAACAATACCAAGGGTAAAACCATCCAAATATCAAAAAACAAGTAAATAAAAATCAGTACCTCGTCTTTTCCCATGAGCAAGGTATCTTCCAAAATAATTCCTGTCTCTGAAATGAACACTTGCACCCTATATTGACTAATGATTCCATTGGGTTGTCGTGGCTTCTTCCAAGTAATGCTGATTAGCGTGGCTTCAACTTCTAAAAGTTGTAAGTCAAATACTGCACTTGGAACTAAAATGAAAAAGAAAGAAAGGAGGAAAGGTTAGAAGGATATTCTATAAAAGACTCAGGATCTCATGGAGAAATCTCATTGGGCTACACCTTTAAGGTTTTATTGATTCGTGACTGAACAGAAAAAACCAGGAAATGTTAGTTTGTGGATCTCTAAAACATAATGTGTAAAGGTATAAAGTTCTTCAAATAAAATCGTACTTGGAAATTAATTTCAATGAGTTTTGGCAGAAGAATTAAAGAAGGAATATGATGATATCTGGAAGTCTGTAAACATAAGCCCATTGTTCTCTTTCTGTCTCTGTTTTCTTGGTCTCTGTCTCTGATTGTCCCTTTCTATATGTGTACACATATGTTTGTGTATGGGGAGTATATGCATTTTTACACACACAAATATATTTGGTGAGGAAACTAGGTGGCACATTGGATAAAGTTTTAGACTTGGAATAAGGAAGACTTGAGTTCAAATCCACTCTCAGATACGGTGTACCTTTGTGTTACCCTGGGCTAGTCACATAACTTTCTTTGGTCTCATTTTCTCCCTTTTTTTTAAACCCTTCTCTTCCATCTTAGAATCAATACTGTGTATTGGTTACAAGGCAGAAAAGTGGTAAAGGCTGAGCAATGAGAATTAAGTGACTTGCCCAGGGTCACAAACTAGGAAGGGTCAGAGACCAGATTTGAAACTAGGACCTCCCCTCTCTAGACCTGACTCTCCATCCTCTGAGCCACCCTGCTGCGACCAATTTTCCCCTTTGTAAAATGGAGATGATAATAGCACCAACATTACAGTGTTGTGTGAGATAATATTCACAAACATTAAAGCTCTACATAAATGCTAATTATATATATACAAACTTACAGTATATGTAAGTTACATATATACCTCTATTTACATTTGTATACGTATGTATGTATATGTATATCTGTATCTATCTGTGTATTCAGGAATTGTCTAACTCTAACTTTTCATTTCAGAATTCTCAGCAAAAATGTGACTTACCCAAATTATAATAATCTTAATGAAGTTGTTAATTAAAGGTTTTTGGCTCTCACACTCACACTGAAAACCCTGGTTTTCAAGGAGTCTTTCAGCATTATCATTTCTTTACAAATAAATATGATGTCTACATTACAAAGAGCATGCATATATGAGATAGACCTCAAAGGTGACGGGCAGAAAATACACAAGCGTATTGGGGAAAAGTCTCCTCTGAGGAAGGAAAAATGAATATTTTACAAAGGACGAAGGAGAGGAAAAATGGGTATGAATGGACTATGATGCAAGAGGAGTGAGGGGTTTGGGGGTAAAAGATGTCCTTAGGTGTGGGAGATGGAGGAGACAGGTTCATCATGTGAGGAGGATCGAGGACAGGTTGGTAAGCAGCATTCTCTGCTGGTGTCTTCACCAAGTCAGGGGAAAAGAAGGAAGGTGACTAGCAAGTTGGGTAGACTCCTTGCGGCAAACTTTTCAGATTATCTGAATAAGATGCTCGTAGAATGGGCAAGCGTGGCTGGGTGGTCACACACTGTTGGAGGCAAGTTTCAAATCAAGAAGTTCACAGATAAACTTGAGTATTTTAGTAATAGAATACTGGGAGAGAAACACTTGGCTATACATAGCTGGGTGGTGCAGTGGATAGAATTCTGGGTGGTACAGTGGATAGAGTGCTGGACGTGGAGTAAGGAAGATTTACCCTCTTGAGTTTAAATCTGGCCTCAGGCACTTACTGGCAGTGTGACTCTGGACAAGTCACTTAACATTGTTTGCCTCAGTTTCCTCATCTGTAAAATGAGCTGCAGAAGGAGATTTCAAACCACTCCAATACATCCACCAAGAAAATTTCAAATGGGGTCACAAAGAGTCAGACAACAAGTCGACAATAACAGTATTTAGTTTGCAGTCCTGGGGTCTCAACCTAATTCTGTCACTTGCTGATGAAGTGATGCTGGATGAATCCACTGAACTCCATAGGGCCCCTGCCTATGAGATTTATTAATACCCTTTCTATCTACTTCATTGAACTGTTTCAAGGTTGAAATGTTGTTTATTTCTGGGAGAAAGTTGAGCCTTCTGGGAAGATGGAAATGATAGCAGCAGGGGCAACAAAAAAAGAAGGGACAAGATCAGTCAGTCCTGAGATGTAAGAGGTAGAAGTCAGGGAATACATGAAGTAGGCACAAAGAATATAGAAACTTGTGGGGAGAGGAAAACGTTTAAAGCAACAGAAACTGAGCTGTGAGGGTTGAGCTATGCAGAGCCATGAGTATTTTCCAGGGAATGTTGAGGATCAGCTATCAGCCACAAAGGGAAACTGCAAGGAAAGAAGGCAGCAAAACACTTAAAAATTCAGGCAAACTAGAAAAAGGGAAGAAAAGAGAGTGAGGAATTAGAAAAGCAAAAAGTAGGGATGGCAAATGCTATTTTCATGTTATCGTTTTCTCTTTCCTAGGTAGGAGGAAGATGGGACATTGTGAACGAAAGAAAACCCCTGCAGTTTATGGGATGGAAGGAGAATGGCAGAAGACCCTTGTAAGAGAAGATTTGCTTCAGAAGGGATGAGAGCAGCTGCCCAGCAAGAGATTATGTGGTGGTAGGGACTCTGGTTATTAATTCAACTGAGATGAACCCAAGGGACATATTTGCAGTAATTCAAATCCCTCAGAGTAAGGCTTTTGATGTGAGCTTCAGATCCACAGAGACTTGGATTTACTTTTAAAGAACAGAGTAGAAGTAAATGGGCCAAGGCAGCTGGAAGAATTTTGTGGTAATTCTGGTAAGAGGCCAAGGCCAAAGTCTCTGTTCCCTGTCTTCAAGAATGAAATAGTGGAGCAAAAGAGAGATCATTATAACCAAGTCACGGACAGAAAGATACTAATTGGGCCATCAAAAGTAACAGGCACATTTGAGGTTTGGACTGAGCAATAGTAATTAATCCACAAATATTTATAAAATACTTAGAGTGTAAGGCATTTGGGATGCTCTGGGAATGCAAAAAAGGGGGGAAGCCCTGCCCACAAGGAGCTTACAGTCTAATACCTATATAGGAAGCAAAATGGTATGTAGTGGAGGATGGGATCAGAGATCTGGAATCAAATATTTAAAACTTGAAAGGCACTTCGAGGTGATCTAGTCTGATCTCCTCACTAGACAGATGAGGCATCGAGGTCCAGGGAAGTTCCAGGACTTTAGCCCAAGGTCCCAGAGGCTAAAAGCAGCAGAAGTCAAATGTGTGAGCCCCAGATTTTGTCTGGGTGCAAATTCTGCACTTTTGGTTCACCATCTCTCTGTCAGAAGCTTTTAAATTCAGAACAGAGAAGGCTTATGGCTATAATAGGGAATCAAGGATTCTTATAAGCACTACTCGAGAAGTCATGGGAAGACTGAGTACACAGCACAGCCATCTATAAGAGAAAGGCAGGCAGAGGGAAAGAGAGACAGAGAGGAGTGGGGAGGAGAGGGAGAGGAGATGAGGAGGGAGGTGAGAGACAGAGAGAGCAAGAGTGAGAGACAGACAGACAGACAGAGGCAGACACAGAGAGGCAGAGAGCTGAGAAAGTGAGAGAGAGAGACGGACAGACAGAGAGACAGAGACAGAGAGAATCTAATGCACATTCTGTGCAAAGAACGTATCTGTGCAAACTGAACAAGGCTATGATTTAATAAGAAGTCTTCTAATCCACTTTGGGTTCTGAGGGCTCAGAAACATCTGGAAGCATCTAAATAATAATGTTTCTTATAATTTATAATGATTTACATGCATTTTAAAGTTTTTAAAGTGCTTTATAAATATTATTTCATTTAATCTCACAACAACCTGGGGTGGTAGGTGCTATTTTTTTTTTATTTTACAGATGAGGAAATTGAGGTAGATAGAAGTAAGTGATTTGTCCAGTTTTTCATAGCTAAAAAGTATCTGAGGCAGGATTTGAACTCAGGTATTCCTGACTCCAAAAACAGACCCCTGTCTACTGCACAATGACAATTTAGGTTTATAAAAAAGAATAAAAAATATTAAGAGCTAACTTCAGAAAAAGATGAGGGAAAAGATAGGGATGAGCTCTGTGTTGTCATACGCATAAAAAAATTCCAATGTGTGAAAACTCCCTCTAACAATACAAGTTAGCAACTTCTTTTCAATTTAAGAGTCTTAGACATCTGTCTAGAGTCAGGTTGGTGAACCTATGACATGGCGCATGCTGGAGGGGGTTGCTCCCTTTCCCTTGGCGCATGGATCTGATAACATTTCTCACATCACTTGCCCCTCTGCCCATCAGCCCAATGGAAGCACTTCCTCTCTCCCCTGTCTGGGGTAAGGCAGGGGACTCACATGCAGCATGAGGGTTACAGTTTGGGCACTCGGTCTCTAAAAGGTTCACCATTACTAGGCTAGAGCAATGAGGCATTAAGTGACTTGCCTAACAACACACAGGCAGGATAGGATACAGGATGTACATTCTAGACAAGGATTAACAATGATCCTTCTTCTCAGGAGAAAGGTCTTATAATAGCAATCCTGCCTACCTTGTTTATTCTTGATGCCTACCAATAGAGGGGGATTCCATTTTGGATATCTTAGATGGCCACTGTCCCCTTACAAAGGACCAGAGAAAGTTGGTGTTTGAGTGAATAGAGGGCTGGGCTTGGGGGTCAAGTAAACCTGAGTTTAATTCTAGCCTCCCACACTTACCAGCTATGTGACTCTGAGTAGGTCCCTTAGCCTCTGTTAGACTCAGTTTCCTTGATTGCAAAGACGGATATAATAACTGCACTTATCTCAAGTTATTTTGAGGATTAAATGAGGTTAACATGTGGAAAGGACTTAGCACAATGCCCAGCACATAATAGGCATGATATAAATACTTATTCTCTCCCCTTTCCAACTTGAAATTCTATGAGTCTGTGATGGGATTAAAGATCCATTATCAATGGAACCTTTGGGGGTTAGGGGTTATTTTGAAATAAATTTCAAAAGCAAGATTATACTCAGAAATATGAAATAGTGATAGAAAGAACACTGGATTTGATTCAGGGCTTAAGGACCCCTGACTACAATTTATCAAAGTGAAACACATATATTCAGTCTTGAAAGAGAATTGTATGTGCACGCTCATTCCTGGCAATGCTGCCATTAGCTAGGAAATTGATATGTACAAGAATTTCACTGACTTGGGAAGGGTGGGTGGTTTGGTGTATAGAGAGTCAGACCTGGAGTTTGGAGGACCTGGATTCAAATTTAGTCACAGATACTTCCAAGCTATGTGACCTTGGGCAAGTAATAACCCCAATTGCCTATCCATTACTATTCTTCTGCCTTGGAACCAATACTTAGTATTAATTCAAAATCATAAGGTAAGAGTTTTAAAAAAAGAATTACAATGACAAACCCAAAGGAGGGTAGTGAAATGAACAGGAAAATATGTTTAGTCTATTTTTATCAAATATCTCCTCACCATATTAAAGGGGAAGCTTCTTGAGAATAGGGATATTTTTATGTATTGTATTTGTATCCCCAATGTCTAACATAATGCATGGTTCATAGTAAACACTTAATAAACAATTGTTGACTGAAGCCACACATTTCCAGAAAATGGAAAAGCAACTGGGGATGTGCAATTGTCCCAGTGGGGGAAAACATAGTCAAATGAATTTTATCCTAAAAGGCATGAAGAAGGATTTATTTTGTTGTTGTTGTTTACCTAATGGATTTATCATGATCAAAAGGATCATTTGTAACTAATTGGACCATGGATAACTCTTGATATTGTACAATGTCAATTGTACAATAATAAAAGCTCAAACAGCACTGCTGAGAAAACCATTCCAGGAGGAAATGCTGGCCGACACATTGAAAGCCACAGGGCTTTAGGCTCAAAGAGGAAAAATCTTTAAGAGTTTAATGAAGCATCATCAAAAAGCTACTCTCTGCAGCTGAAAATTGAGTAAAACTTCCTGCCAGCCCAGAGAACGCAAATCAGAGAAGAAAGCAAACCAGGACATGGAAGGAAGGACACAGCTTGAGACAGAAGAAAAGTCTAGAATGAATGGTTACAAAAGGCTATGTCAAGAAATTGGGGTGAGTCCATGTAAAGACTGAAAAAGTGGGAAGATGACCTCAAAGAAGCAGTCAAAAATAATCAGAGCCTGAAGAAGGTAGAATGGGCTGGCTGGCTGACTGGTGGTGTGGATGACGAGTGACAAAGGATAAAATGGAAATTTATAACACATACTGCCAGCCAAGGAATACCACCTGTGAAAAATTCCAGTGATCTCTATGTCTCTTATAAAACAGCAACAGCCACAAGTCAACAGTCATTTGTCAACAATCAATAATTCCACAAATTATACAGAATGAAGAGTTAGCAGAGGTTAAATGAATATAAAATGGAAAATGCCCAAGAAAGAGGAGAATTCATCCTATGAACCTTGAGGCAGGTGATGATGATCATGACAACCATGATTAATTATTATTGCTTCATAGGATCTAGAGCTGGAAGTGGCTTTAGAGATCACTCTAAGACCAATACCTTCATTTTACAAGTTAGCAAATTGAGGTCTAGAGAGGTGAAGGGACTTTCACAGAATTGTATCACTAGTCAGAGTAGGTGGTGAGACTCAGACCTAGATTTTCATGATTCCAAATCAAGAGAAAGAGAGAGAGAGAAAGAGAGAGACAGACAGACAGACACAGAGAGACAGAGATATACAGAGAGAGATACAGAGATAGACAGAGACAGAGAGAGAGATAGAGAGAGTCAGAAAGAGAGCACAAAAGAGATAGAGATGTAAAGAAAGAGACAGAGAGAAAAACAGAGGTAGGTAGATAGGTAGGTAGATGGGGCAGTTAGGTGTTGCAGTGGATTGAGTGTATAGCCTGTTCTTAGGAAGATTTGAGTATCCTAAATTCAAATCTGACCTAAGTCACTTCCTAGCTATTTGATACTGGAAAAATCACTTAACCCTGTTTATCTCAGTTCCCTCACCTGTAAATGAGCTGGAGAAGGAAATGGCAAACCTTATTAGTGGTTCTGCCAAGAAAACCCCCAAATGGAGTCAAGAAGAGTCAATACCACTGAAATAACTGAATAACAATGAGAGGGAGAAAGGGGGGGGGGGAGAGAGAGACAGAGAAATGCGTGGATAAATAGATTTATTAAGCACCAGGGATATAAAAAGGAGCTAGGGAATCAGTCCTTGCAAGAACTGGAAGGGGGAAGGAGTTAAGATTTTGAAATGGCCTGGAAGTGAGGAGAAGGTTTTTATCCAGACAACAGAACATAAGGTGGGTCCAGTGATGTAGATCAAGGTTCCAGTGGGAAGGATGTGGAGATAATTGATAGGGTAGAGAGAAAATGACAAGAATACAGTCTACATCTAAGCTACAAAAAGGCAAAGTTTTATGTACCACTTTTTTTACTTAAGTCTCTCCTTACAAATGGTCAGGAACCAATATGGTAGGATGCTATCTTGTGCCTAGAAGAAGGCTGCTGAGAAAGGCCAGTTATCAATCCCCCCCCACCCCAGTTTCCTTTAATGAATCCAACAGATCTTTTCATTTTCATCCTGCTATCACACATGGAAGAAAGACCTAGGAACCATTAGCAATCACCAACAAGCTGGAAGGCTTTGGCTTTTCAACTCAAGAATCATCAGGAAATGTTAAAGAAAACTGCAGAGACTACGAAGTCCTCTCTGGGCATTTGTGTGGTTTAAGGAAACATTTGAGTTAGTAGATGCATTATATGAAAATGGGATAAATCTAATATATGTTGATATCTTTGAAGATATTAACACAGGATGCAGAACTGAAATTAAGCTGTCTGCAAAACCACATCAGATTAACATCTGCAAAGGGATTTTGCAAAGAGATCCATCTCCTAAAAACTAATTTCAAGTACCTTGGAGATATTACTCTAGTTATTTGATTTGGAAAAGTGAAATTATGATGAAAATTGAACTTGAACATCTGCTTTTTGCCCATGGTTGGGTTTTGCTCACAAAGTCCCTCCTAGAGCTCCAAAGAAAGCTACGATAGCTGCCTTGGACATCTGGGCTGATCAGCCTATAAATGCCCCTTGTAAAGACAATGCCAATGTGTACTGAGCACCGCTTACAAGGCACAGTGGACATGGGCAGATCAAAGATCAAAGAGGCATGAGAAGAAGTTTGTTTCAATTGGCTCCAACTTTGACAGGCTAATGGACAAAAGACTGCAAAGTGGCCCAGATTCCTTTCAGCCACATCCATGAAGTGCTGATACTAATATGTATATCCAAATCAGAGCAAGAAGATTTGACTCTATAGGACTACTTGCTATGACTTATGCATAAGAATGCTGCTCCAATCAATCCATCCATCCATCCATCAATCAATCATTAGCCATAGTAGCACAACTACTTTAGCCATTTATGAAGCACCTCCTTTTATGCTAGCCAGTAGGCTAAGTGCTAGGCATACAAAGGCAAGATTAAAATAATTCCTGCCCCAAGGATCTTAAAGAAGACAAATAAGCTTGTTTTCACTTACTCACAAATGAAGGGCTAATGACCAAATTCCTTTTTTTTTCTGATAACATGGCAGAAGAACCTTTGGTAGAAGATCAGAGGGGCAGACTGCTAGAGCCAAGTTAATTAAAAACAGTGGAACAGTCATATAACAAAGATGGCAGATAATTCATAGGCTTTTCAAGTAATAGATTGAAATGAACAATGTCATAAATCTACTTGAAATCCAAAAATTTAGTGGTATGTGCCAATGATTTGGTTAGTTAGACAGAAATAGGAAAAATAAACAGGAGTAGCTAGGTGGCTCATTGAATAGACAGCAAGACCTGGAGAGTGGAGGTCCTTGGTTTGAATCTCACCTTAGATACTTCCTAATTGTGTGACCCTGGGAAAGTCACTTAATCCCAGTTGCCTAGCCCTTCCCACTCTTCTGCTCTGGAATACATATATATATAGTATGGATTTTAAGAAAGAAGATTTTTTAATGTGAAAAAAAGAGGCAAGGGATTATCAGTCAGTTCTGGTATCCTGTGAATGTTTTTGTCCTATTGAAAGTTGATTGGATAATGGGATCATAGATTAAGATCTGCTAGGAATCTTGGAGACCAATGAGTTGGAGACTAATTGAGTCACAGAGAAGTTAAGTAATTTATACAGGGTTAAATGTCTTCTAGGAAATATATGGAATAGGACTTGAATCCATATCACCCTGACTCCAAGTACTATGCCCTATACATTTACCTTGTGAAGTAATATAGTTAGATCTTTGCTTCAGGAAAATACTTTGGGCACTGCAGTGGAGGTTTGATTGGCATAGAAAATTGTGAAAATATACAGCCTTTAATTTAATTATTTGGATGATGTCTCTACATGATTATCCTTTTTTTCAGTAATCCAATTGTAAATTTAAAAAGTTATAGTTAGGTTACCATTAAAAGGAAATGTTTACAAGATTTTTTTAAAGGAAAAGAGTAAGAACCAAAAAAAAAATACGACAATATTAGAATAGAGGAAGATAAACTATATTGGATGGAAGAAATACTGAATGTCTATGCATATGTAAAAAGGTCAGAAGAGTAGACTGGAAAAGTTAAACATGCCATGGATAAAAAGATTAATAAAGGGAAAGAAATTGAAATTTGAACATAAAGTTAGTGTGCTACATATAAACTTTGGGAAATCCTGTTAATTTGGTGCTGCAAAAGGAATCATAGCTGTTCCGTTATGGACATGGCCACATGATTATTAAATAAGTCTATCATTTCTCCACTAGAAAAATGAGAGAATTAATCCTGAAGATCATTTCTATATCTAATACCATGATTCCGGAGTCAAATGAGATATTGAATGCTAATCAATTTGATATGTGTTTTTCAGTATATATATTCAGTATATATATATATATTTCAGTATATATATATATATTTGTATATTTCAATATACAAATGAGTTGTGTTCTAAACATATGATTTCAAATTGGATAATCCCAACCTGGAACATATGTTCCCCTCAATAAAAGCAGGGGTAAGAAATAGGTGATGGGTCAGTCCACAAAATGGGTTTAGGGAATAGTTGGTGAGTAAGAAGCCATGGACATCCAAGACCACAGTTAACTTGTCTATTCCTGTATTATAAGGAAGTAACATAATTCCAGAACTAGTTGTCCCCTGCCTATCCATGATTTTAATGTCACTAGATCCCCTCTGGTCTCTGTAAATTATAGTGGATATAATCCACTAATCCCTAAAGTCCTTTTCAGCTCTATGGCTTATGACTATCTCTACAGATCATGCCAAGGTAAATCAATCCCCAGGTACCCCAAATTGGGAAACAGTCAGTTACCCTCCATTTGCAATTGAGACGTGGTCGGTTCTGAATCTAAAACACTCTTTCCCCCTGTCTATAACTGGGAAGCAGAAGTTTTTGAGAAGTAGTTGTCTAGGCAGTTCTCATTTTATGGTAATTATAAAAATAAAGCTAGAATGCAGTGGGTCAAAGCTTTCCAGCCAATGGAGCAATGAGATTGAGCCAGTAAGTTGTTGCTACATGCCCAGCCAGGGCAATATAAGAAGATTTAAGCTTGACATAAGTAAGAACTACCTAATAATTAGATGATGCCTCTAAATCCACTCCACCTTCTAGCACGTCTACAATGTCATAAACCAAAATGATAGTGCATTCTCTATTAATAGAAAGGTTTTTTTAATAGAAAGAGCAGATGATAGAGTACTGAGTCTCAAATTAGGAAAAACAAAATTCAAATACAGACTTAGACCTCAGTTTCCTCAACTGTAAAAGTGGGATAATATCAGTACCTACCTTTTAAGGTTGGTGTGAAAATCAAATGAAATAATAATTATAAAGCATCTAACATAATGCCAATAGTAGGTATTATTATGTAAATGCAAAGTTATTATTCTGATCATTATAGCCATATGACTATTTCTTTCTCATTAAGCAGGGCTTTTTTTTTACTTCCAGAAACCTGAGCTTGAATGAGTCTCAACACTTACCATTCATAACCTCCCTGAGACTCAGTTTCCTTATCTATAAAATAAGAATAACTGGCTACCTTACTCATTTGGATTATTTTGAGGAAAACACTAAAAAATCGAAGCACCACATAAATAGGTTATTAGGACGTTACATTGCTTCAAATGGAGAATGGACTAGGCAGAGATCTCTTTCATCTCTAAGATTCAATGATTATTATTTCTAATTTCCTCTATAAATTACAATGCCAGTAGGGTTTGCAGTTGTGGCCCCACATCTGCCACTAAGTTTTAGTCACTTGCCAGCTATGTGGCATGTACAGTTACACTGGCCCTAGAAGTAAAATAAAACCGTCAAGTTGGTTTAGTTGCCTTACTGTAAATGTATGGACCTTAATGAAAATATTTGGGGCATAGTACACACTAAATCATCCACTTCACCTTCCAGGCCATCTGCAAAAAATGCTTAGGACTAACAAAGGGGACTTAAACAGTATCAACTTTCTCTTTTATTCCAACCATTCAGTTCAACAGATATTAAGCATCTTCCGGCTAGCCCAATGTCATTGTATTTCTGCTTGTCTTTGATTCAGAAGGTGCATGCTCAAGTTGCATTTCTCACTCTGCTTGTAAGATCCTGGACAAATCACTTCATCTACACAGCCAGGTATGATGGTACCCAGTTGTGGTTCCTGATGCTGGGAACTGTAAGACGGATTAATAACTTGAACTTGGGAATTCTGAGCTGTGGTGAGCTAAAAAGATCAAGTGTCTGCCAAAAATACATCCCCAATATGGTTAGCCATTGGAATGGAAGGACTACAAAGCTGTCCAAGGAGGAACAAACCAGACCAGGGCAGAATAATGGAGCAAACTGCTGAATCGGTTTTGAGACGAGAACTATAAATGCTCAGTGCACTCTAATCTGGGAAAGAGAATGCCATCCAGTACCAGAAAACCCAAACCCAAGCCACTGTTACTTTCAAATAATGGGATACGATAACAAATAAGTGAAATGAGCTCAAAGTACATGAAAAATGCTAATATTTCAAATTATTCTTCTTGTGAGATCCTACATAGAAGTACGATAGGCTACTTTTATGATCTGCATTATATATCTCTTTCAGGCCACTAGGATAACATAGGAAAAATTAGCTGAAATAAACAGTATGGTACAAGTTGGGCAGCTAGGAAAGACAGTGGCTAAAACACTGGGCCTGGATTCAGGAAAACCAGAGTTTGAAGCTGGCCTCAGACTGTGTGACCCTGGACAAGTCCCTTCAACCTGTTTGCCTCAGTTTCTTCATCTATTAAATGAGCTGGGGAAGATAATGACAAACCATTCCAGTATCTTTGCAAAGAAAATCTCAAATGGGGTCACAGAGAATTGGACAGAACTGAAAATGGCTAAACAGCAACAACCACAACACAAAACAAATATGTTCAAGCTTCTATTCTACTACTTTGTGTGCAGGAGAACCCTGCTTTTTTATTTTTTTCCATTTCCTAATTCACTTAGCACCTTTTAAGAAATCTAAAACATTAATTGGAAAAACATTGATTGCTCATTGGTTGGATGAGCTAAAATAATAAAAATGACAATCCTACCCAAATTTATTTATTTATTTAGTGCCATACCCATTGAACTACCAAAAAAACTTCTTTAAGAAATTAGGAAAAAACATAACAAAGTTCATTTGGAAGAACAAAAGATCAAGGATATCCAGGGAAATCATGAAAAAAAAAATGCAAAGGAAGGAGGACTTGCAGTCCCAGGTCTCAAACTATACTATAAAGCAGTGGTTATCAAAACAATTTTGGTACTGGCTAAGAGACAGAAAGGAGGATCAGTGGAATAGACTTGGGGTAAGGGACCTCAGCAAGACCGACTATGATAAACCCAAAGATCCCAGTTCTTGGGACCAAAACCCACTTTTTTGATAAAAAAAAAATGCTGGGAAAATTGGAAGGCAGTATGGGAGAGATTAGGTTTGGATCAACATCTCACACCCTACACCAAGATAAACTCAGAATGGGTGAATGACCTGAATATAAAGAAGGAAACTATGAGCAAATTATGTGAACACAGAATAGTATACTTGTCAGATCTTTGGGAAAGGAAAGACTTTAAAACCAAGCAAGAGCTAGAAAAAAAATAACAAAATGTAAAATCAATAATATTGATTACGTTAAATTAAAAAGTTTTTGTAGAAACAAAACTAATGCAACCAAAATTAGAAGGGAAGCAACAAATTGGGAAACAATCTTCATTACAAAAACCACTGGCAAAGGACTAATTACTCAAATTTATAAAGAGCTAAACCAGTTGTACAAAAAATCAAGCCATTCTCCAATTGAAAAATGGGCAACATACATTAATAGGCTATTTTCAGTTAACGAAATCAAAACTATTAACAAACACATGAAAAAGTGTTCTAAATCTCTTATAATCAGAGAGATCCAAATCAAAACAACTCTGAGGTATCACCTCACACCTAGCAGATTGGCTAACATGACAGCAAAGGAAAGTAATGAATGCTGGAGGGGATGTGGCAAAATTGGGACATTAATTCATTGCTGGTGGAGCTATGAATTGATCCAACCATTCTGGAGGTCAATTTGGAACTATGCCCAAAGGGCGATAAAAGACTGTCTGCCCTTTGATCCAGCCATAGCACTGCTGGGTTTGTACCCCAAAGACATAATAAGGAAAAAGACATGTACAAGAATATTCATAGCTGTGCTCTTCGTGGCGGCAAAAAATTAGACTATAAGGGGATGCCCTTCGATTGGGGAATGGCTGGACAAATTGTGGTATATGTTGGTGATTGAATACTATTGTGCTCAAAGGAATAATAAAGTGGAGGAATTCCATGGGGACTGGAACAACCTCTAGGAAGTGATGCAGAGTGAGAGGAGCAGAACCAGGAAAACATTATACACAGAGACAGATACACTGTGGTACAATTGATTGTAATGGACTTCTCCATTAGTGGCAATGCAATGACCCTGAACAACTTGGAGGAATCTACGAGAACAACCACTATCCACATCCAGAGAAAACACAGTGGGAATAAAAACAACGAAGAAAAACAACTGCTTGAATACATGGGTCAAAGGGATATGATTGGGGATGTAGACTCTAAATCAACATCCTAGTGTAAACAACAACATGGAAATAGGTGCTGATCAAGAACACAAGTACCCAATGAAATTGCATGTTGGCTGCATGTGGATGGAGGGGAGGGAGGGAAATAAAATGTGATTGTTGTAACCAAGGAATAATGTTCTAAATTGACTAAATACATTTATTCAAATGGAAAAAAATGAAAAAAAGAAAATAAATCAGAGATATTAAAACAGCTTTTCAAATGCACAAAAGGTAATTTAAATGGAGGAATAAACATGATGAATAATTTGATAAGTTGAATATATAGATAAGAGAGATATAGAAGATAAATTAAATAATATCATTATCTTCATATGTATATCTACTATATATTAGAACTATGTCAAAATAGCCATATGTATACCCATATTCACAGGAGAACAAAAAAAAAGATTGTAGATAAAACTATTAATTTTGATGCCACATTTCTTGCTATATATGTTTATATAATCTAACTACATTATTTTACTATTAGAAGTAGGAATTATAAAATAGAGAATAATAGTTTCATATACAATTATTTTGTGCTTTCTTTTATGTATATTATGAAGCTTAAGTTTAAGTTTGGAATTTATTTGGAATTTTTAAAAATATAATTTAAATAAAATGGAAGAAAATACTTGAAAGAAAGGATCAATAAGGTGGTTATTTACCATCCAAGAGTAGTCACCATAACTCTACTTTAAAGAGCAAGTATTCTCACCAATGCATATCAAAGAAAATTCTATATTTTTAAATTTTGATTAATATATAATATTAGAGAAAAGCATTACTTGGGGAAACTAAAGTACATGTGTTGAGTTTTCATGGATTTACTGAGAAAGATTCCATTGAGAAATTGATTTTTATTTTGTTATATTTTCCTTTTGAATAAAAACAAAAGGTTTTGATTTTTTCCATTTCCTAATTCACTTACCACCTATTAAAAAATCTGAAACACTAAGTAAATCTGATAGTGTTATGTAAATATAAATTATTATTATTTTTCTTAATTCATGAACCAGTCCAGTATCTTTGCCAAGAAAGAGTTGTACCTAATGGAATCAACTGTACTACAGCAACAATTTTACATTTAGAAAGAAGGAGGTTGAAGGCAGAAATCAAAATATAATAACATATGGAAACTTCCAGGTAAACCTGGCCACAGTCTAGACACAGGACTCTTCCTCTCCTCAACACCTACCAATATGGACTACCTCAAAGGACCAAAATAACCAAATTCATATGAACAAAGGGACTCTACAGTAGGACACAGGGGATAAAAAAGCTTCCAACAAAATGCGAGCTGATCTAACCTCCCCCACCCCACCTACAGAGCCAGAGCCAGAGCCAGCACATGCTAGAATCAGTGAGTGATTGAGGAGCACCTCTAGGTCCTAGGTAGTTGACTGAGACCAGCAAAGACTTACCCGCTGAGAGCAGCTAGACCTGACACCCCAGCAGGATGAAGAGGACAGGGAGGTAGCACAAAGAAGGGCAGCAAACAGTAGAAGCTACAGAGATTTGAGAGCTCGTCTCAGTCAAAATCCATGCTCCTTATCTCCATACATAGAAAGTCTGACTCCTCACTCATATTTCTGACTGGAAAGGGAAGGGAAAATAACCATAGTGATGGCAAACAGTTCCCAGGAGAAATTTCCCAACACCAAGAAAAACAAGAAGAAGGGATTGACTCTGTATAATTTTTATGGAGGAAGAACTCAGGATACAGAAGAACTAGAAGAGGAAATACAAATAAATGCATCAAAACCTTCCCTCAAAATAGAAATTGGCCACCAGCTCTTGAAAAACTTAAATTGGAGCTTATCAAAATCTTGCAAGAAAGGTGGGAAATAATTCAAAAAGAAAACAACAGTTTAAAAGGCCAAGAACTCCCAATTGGAAAAATAGCTGGAAGCCACGAAAAGCAGAATAGACCAAACTGAAAAGGAAAATAATAAATTTTATTTATATTTAAAAATAAAAAATAAATAAAAATATAAAAATAAAATATTATAGCAGAAAACCAGGCCTTAAAGACTAGAATTGGGCAATTGGAAGCCAATAATCTTGCAAAACAGCAAGAATTAATAAAGCAAAGTCAAAAGACTCACAAAATAGAAGAAAACATAAAATATCTCACTGAAAGATGATGGATCAGGAAAACAGATCACAAAGAGACAATTTGAGAATAATTGGTCTACCTGAAAACCCAGAAATAAACAGAAATCTTGACATCACACTACAAGAAATTTTCCATGAAAACTGCCATGATGTTCTTGAACAAGGAGTCAAAATAGACATTGAAAGAGTTTATAGAACACCCACTATACTAAATCCTCAAAAGACAACTCCTAGGAATGTAATTGCCAAATTTAAGAGCTTCCAAGCTAGAGAATTTTTTACAAGAAACCAAAAAGAGACAATTCAGATATCAAGGAGCACCATTTAGGATTACATAATATCTGGCAGCTTCCACACTAAAGGAATGCAAGGCTTGGAATATGATATTCAGAAAGGCAAGAGAATTGGGTCTTCAACCAAGGATCACCTACCCATCAAAACTGACTATATAATTCCAGGGGAAAGTATGAGCATTCAACAAAATAGAAAATTTCCAAGTATTTGTAAAGAAAAGACCAGAACTAAGTGGAAAGTTTGACATCCAAACACAAAGATTAAGAGAAACATGAAAAGGTAAATAAGAAAGAGAGAGAAAGGGGGGAAATGTTTTTTGATTAAAACTTTCTTTTTTAAGGGCTTCAAAAAGATCAAACTGTTTATATTTATATATGGGGAAAATGTTATTTGTAACTCTCAAAAATTATATTCACTATTATAGTAATTAGAAGAATCATTCACAGGAAGAGATTGGGGTAATAAGTGGTATAAGATGATATGAAAAAAAGAAAAAGGGAGGGGGGAAATGAAGATGGCAAGAAAACTTGAACAAATAAGATAAATAGGATAATCTATATCACACAAAGAGACACATGGGAAAGGTAGGGGAAGAATACTCTTATAAGAAGGAGAAGAAGAGAGTACTAATAGGTAATACTTAAACCTTAGTCTCAGTGAAATTAATACTGAGAGGGAAGAGCATCTAGATCCATTGGGGTATTGAATTCTATCTTATCCTACAGGGAAAGTGAGAAGGGAAAACTAAGAGGGGTAGGGAATCAAGGAGTACAAAAAGGGAGGGAAAGAAATGGGGGGAACTTAACAGGCACCCCCAAAATAAGAAGAGAACAAAAAGGGAGGGGGAAGAAAGGGAAGCATATTAAGGGTGGTGATTAGGGGGCCTGATGAAAATCAAACCATTGGTTTAAAAGGATAAAGCAAAAGAAGAAAGGACAGAACTAGGAGAGGATATCAAAATGCTTCAGAATACACAAGTGGCAATCATAACTTTGAACTTAAATAGGATGAACTGACCCATAAAACAAAAACAAATAGCAGAGTAGATTAGAAACCAAAATCCTACCATATATTGTCTGCAAGAAACACACATGAGGCGGGTAGACACTCGCAAGATTAGAATTAAAGGTTGGAGCAAAACCTCTAGGTCCTCAACTGAGAGAAGAAAGGCAGAAGTTGCAATCATGATATCTGACAAAGCCAAAGTAAAAATACATCAGATTAAAAGGGATAGGGAAGGTAACTACATCCTGATAAAAGGCAGTATACACAATGATGAAATATCAGTAATCAACATGTATGCACCAAATGGTATAGCATCCAAATTTCTAAAGGAGAAACTAGTGGAGTTGAATGAGGAAAATAGATAGTAAAACTATATTAATAGGAGACCTGAACTTACCACTATCAAATTTAGATAAATCAAATCACAAAAAAATAAGAAAGAGGTAAGAAATGTGAGTGAAATCTTAGAAAAATTAGAGTTAAAAGATATATGGAGAAAGTAAATAGTGACAAAAATGAATACACTTTCTTTTCAGTAGCATAAGGTACATTCACAAAGATTGACCATGTACTAGGGCATAAAAACATGGCAAACAATTGCAGAAAAGTAAAAATAATAAATACTACCTTTTCAGATCATAATGCAATAAAAATAATAATCAGTAGGGGTACATGGAGAGGCAAGTCAAAAATTATTTGGAAATTAAAGGATATGATTCTCCAAAATCAGTTAAAGAAAAAAATCATACAATTATGAATGATTAAAAATTAATAAAAAAGAATTAATAATTTCATTGAAGAAAATGACAATGATGAGACATTCATTCAAAATCTCAAGGATGCAGCCAAAGCAGTACTCAGGGGGAAATATATATCCTTGAATTCATATATTAACAAATTAGGGAGGGCAGAGGTCAATAAATTGGACATTCAAATCAAAAAACTTGAAAGTGAACAAATTAAAAACTCCCAGATGAAAACTAAATTAGAGATCCTAACAAGGTAGAAATTAATAAAATCAAAGGTGAAAGAACTATTGAATTTATAAATAAGACTAGAAACTGGTATTTTGAAAAAAATAAACAAAATAGACAAAGTACTGGTCAATCTAATAAAAAGAGGAAAGAAGAAAATCTAATTAACAGTATCATAGAGGAAAATGGAGACCTCATCTCTAATGAAGAGAAAATTAAGGCAACCATTAAAAACTATTTTGCCCAACTATATGGCAATAAATATACCAACCTAGGTGATATGGATGAATACTTAAAAATATATAAATTGCCTAGATTAACAGAAGAAGAAATAGTATTCTTTAATAATCCCATATCAGAAAAGGAAATTGAACAAGTCGAAATTGAACAAGAACTCCCTAAGAAAATATCCCCAGGGCCTGATAGATTCACAAGTGAATTTTATCAAGCATTCAAAGAACAACTAATCCCAATTTTATACAAACTATTTTACATAATAAGCAAAGAGCGAGTTCTAACAAATTTCTTTTATGACACAAAGATGGTACTGATTCCAAAGCCAGCAATGTCAAAAACAGAAAAAGAAAGCTATAGACCAATCTCCTTAATAAACATAGATGGAAAAATCTTAAATGGAACACTAGCAAAAAGACTCCACCAAGTGATCACGAGGATTATTCACTAAGGATCAGGTGGGATTTATACCAGGAATACAAGGATGATTCAGTATTAGAAAACCATCCACATCATTGACCATATCAATAAGCAAACCAACAAAAATCACACGATTATCTCAACAGACACAGAAAAAGCCTTTGACAAAATATAACACTCATTCCTATTGAAAACACTAGAAAGTATAGGAATAGAAGGCCCTTTCTTAAAAATAATAAAGAGTATTTATCTAAAACCATCAGCAAACATCATCTGCAATGGGGATAAACTAGATGCATTCCCAATAAGATCAGGAATTAAACAAAGATGCCCGTTATCACCTCTATTATTTAACATTGTACTAGAAACACTAGAAGTAGCAATTAGAGAAGAAAAAGAAATTGAAGGAGTTAAAATTGGTAGTGAAGAGACCAAGTTATCACTCTTTGCAGATGATATGATGATCTACTTAAAGAATCCTAGAGATTCAACCAAAAAGCTAATTGAAATAATCAATAACTTTAGCAAAGTTGCAGGATACAAAATGAACCCACATATGACATCATCATTTCTATATATCTCCAACACATCTCAGCAGTGTGAATTTTAGATTTTTCTCCACCCTGATTAGTCTTTAAAATCCTAACAACCTTGAATGTATACACCTCTACTTAAGGATTAATTGTTGAGGAGGATGGCCTATGAGATGTGCTAGCAAGTGACAAATAAGAAACAACTGACAGACCCCCTGGGCTGTCCTAAGTCAAGCTTAAGCTACTTAAGTACATGTGAGATGCAGGAAGTGATGTAAAGAATGGTCTATATATTTCACATCACTTCCTCTCTCCAGCCTCATCACTTCCTCGCTCCAGCTTCACTCATGGAGACATGGCTCTTGCTCTCACTCTCGCTCAAGGAGACATTGGTCTCTGTTTGCTGTGTGGGGAGTGCTGGGTGGAGTTTGGCATACTTGCAGCTTTGGCATTTTCTGGCTTGCTTGTGAGGTGCCTGGAGAAGTTCTTAGGGTGCTTGGTGAGTGCTTTAGGCTGATTCCTTTGCCATTACTTCCTAAAATGCTATCCTCCTAGGAGACCCCTCATCTTGGAGGTGGCCTTGTGCCTGGTAGCCAAGCTAGATTGAGAAGGCCCCTTGGCCTAGGCCTCAGAACTTCTGTCTGGCTCAGCCCCAGCTTGAACAGTTTAAAGTCTCTATCCTCTCTCTCTTCTTCTTAATTTCTTCCCTCTATTGTAATTAAACCACCATAAAATCCCAAACTGACTTGAATATTTTATTGGGATTGAATTAATCCCTGGTGACCACTAGTATAATATATTAAGTCAATAACCCCTACATTTTACCCCTTACAGCACCAAGAATTAGAAAGTGAAATTCCATTTAAAATCACCCTAGACAATATAAAATACCTAGGAATCTATCTGCCAAGACAAACACAGAAACTATATGAACACAACTACAAAACACTCTCCACACAATTGAAACTAGATCTAAACAATTGGAAAAATATTAACTGCTCATGGGTAGGACAAGCTAACATAATAAAAATGACCATCCTACCCAAACATATTTACTTATTTAGTGCCATACCCATTGAACTACCAAAAAAACTTTACCTGAATTAGAAAAAAGCCATAACAAAGTTCATTTGGAAGAAAAAAAAAGATCAAGGATATCCAGGAAAATCATGGGAAAAATGCAAAGGAAAAAGGCCTTGCATTCCCAGATCTCAAACTATACTATAAAGCAGAGGTCATCAAAACAATATGGTACTGGCTAAGAGACAGAAATGAAGGATGAATGGAATAGACTTGGGGTAAGTGACCTCAGCAAGACAGTCTATGATAACCCCAAAGATCCCAGCTCTTGGGACAAAAATCCACTATTTGATAAAACCTGCTGGAAAAATTGGAAGATAGTGTGGGAGAGATCAAGTTTGGATCAACATCTCACACCCTACACCAAGATAAACTCAGAATGGGTGATTGACTTGAACATAATAAAGGAAACTATAAGAAATTTAGGCAAACACAGAATAGTATATATGTCAGACCTTTGGGAAGGGAAAAATTTTAAAACCAAGCAAGACTTAGAAAGAGTCACAAAATGTAAAATAAATAATTTTGATTACATCAAATTAAAAAAGGTTTTGTACAAACAAAACCAATGCAACCAAAATTAGAAGGGAAGCAACAAATTGGGAAACTATCTTTATAAAAAAAAAACCTCTGATAAAGGTCTAATTACTCAAATTTATAAAGACCTAAATCAATTGTTCAAAAAATCAAGGCATTCTCCAATTGATAAATGGGCAAGGTACATTAATAGGCAATTTTCAGTTAACAAAATCAAAACTATTAACAAACACATGAAAAAGTGTTCTAAATCTCTTATAATCAGAAAGATCCAAATCAAAACAACTCTGAGCTATCATCTCATACCTAGCAGATTGGCTAACATGACAGCAAAGGAAAGTAATGAATATTGGAGGGGATTTGGCAAAATTGGGACATTAATGCATTGCTGTGGGAGTTGGGAGTTGATCCAACCATTCTGGAGGGCAATTTAGAACTATGCCCAAAGAGCGCTAAAAGACTGTCTACCCTTTGATCCAGCCATAGCACTGCGGGGCTTGTACCCCAAAGAGATAATAAGGAAAAAGACATGTACAAGAATATTCATAGCTGCGCTCTTTGTGGTGGCAAAAAAATTGGAAATGAAGGGATGCCCTTCAATTGGAGAATGGCTGAACAAATTGTGGCATATGTTGGTGATGGAATACTATTGTGTTAAAAGGAATAATAAAGTGGAGGAATTCCATGTGAACTGGAATGACCTCCAGGAATTGATGCAGAGTGAAAGGAGCAGAACCAGGAAAACATTGTACACAGAGGCTGTTTTACTGTGGTACAATCAAATGTAATGGTCATTATTATTAGTAGTATTATATATATTATGCAATGCAGTGATCCTGAACAACCCAGAGGGATCTATGGGAAAGAACACTATCCATATTCAGAGGAAAAACTGTGGGAGTAGAAACACCGAAGAGAAACAACTGCTTGATCACAGGGGTCATGGGGATATGGTTGGAGCTGTAGACTCTGAATGATCATCCTAGTACAAATATCAACAACATGGAAATAGGTTTTGATCAAGGACACATGTTATACCGAGTGGAATTGCGCATTGGCTACGGGAAGGGTGGGGGAAGTGAGGGAGGGAAAGGATATGATTCTAGTAAACAAGGAATAATGTTCTAAATTGACTAAATAAATTTTTTAAAAATAAAGGAAATAATAAAAAACATAATAACCTATTAGTATGAAACATAGTAGCTTATAATGTACTTACCCATTAACTACTATGTGAGATATGTATTTCAAGTATTACTATCCTCATTCATAGGTGAAGAAACTGAGGCACAGGAAGGAGAAGGTACTTCCAACTCCAGTATTCTCTCCCCTACAACACTGCTCCTCTGTTTCAGTGTGTGAGAAATTGGGCACTTTTTAAATGTTCCCTCTATAATGAGTTACTAATGGAGTTACTAACTATAATGAGTTACTAACTACCCTACCACCTCTGTAAAGGTATCCACAAAGAAAGACAGACACAGGAATGAGACCTATGATTCTCAATGATATACTGTATCCCCAAATGGAGAAATTCCTTCTGCCAATGCAGATTGGCCTTTCTTTCTTTGCAATTTATAGTCATAGAGAGTTGCCTAGGTACTAAGAATCTGAGCAACCTACATGGGTTTGCACAATCACCATGTGTCAGAAGCAGGATTTGAACTTAATTTTCTATTACTTTAATCCAGCTTTCAATCCACTGCACAAAGGGGCAGAGATAAATAAAAGACAATTCTGTTTTACTCCCATCCAAGAGAGTTTAGTTCCCCAAGCACCAAAAGAGCTTCTCCTTATGAGCTAGTTCTCTGGCATAAGCCCAAAGTTAGCATTATCAGGAAAATTTAATGTAGTCTTGCCATTGACCTAGTGGCTTAAAACATTTGGGAAATTACTTTCATTTTTCATCAATCAGAATTTATTAAGTGCCTACTATGTGCCAAGTGAATGAACATTTACAATAAAAAAATACTTGTGTACAAAATTGATCTTTAGTCTCAATGACTTGGTCTAGAACTTAATAGAGTTGTTTCTGAAACTTCTACTTCAATCAGCATTAACATCTAAAATGCTCACTGTAACAGTATATATGGCAAGGGTTCTCAACTTTTTTTTGTATCAAGGACATGTTGCACAGTCCACAGTGTGCACTGTGAATGCCTTCCCAAAATGACATTTTTAAATGTATATAACGCAGATTTAAACTTTCCCAATATACATTCACTGACCCCTTAAAATCAATTCTCAGACCTCTTGGGGACCCATAGGCTCCAGATTAAGAGCCCCATCTATAGGGTGAAGTAGTTTAGAAATCCCTAGAAATTCATCCTTTAGGTTCTTCAAGAAAAAAGTTATAAACAAATAACCATTTTCTATGGTAGAAGAAAAAGCTTACTTGAAAAGGGAAATAAAGCAGACAGCTTGTATCTCATCTTTAGCAAGACACTTGATCTGGTTACACAACACATTCTTATATGGAAACCAGAGAACTATGGATTAGATCAAACTACTTTAATATTGATACAAAATTAACTAAAGAAAATCAAACACACAGGGTAATTATTCATGGCTCGGTATCAAGTTTGAAAGCAGTATCAGTAGGGAAACCTCCAAAAATTATTTTTATGTCAATCCTATGTGTTTTCAGGTTGATTATATTAGGCTTTCCCCCCAATAATGGGAGAAACCAGTAAACACATCTAAAGACACAAGTAGAAAAAATCCTAGGGAGACTAATTTATATAACTAAATAAAACACAGGAGAGAAAAGAAAATGATGACAAACAACATTTGAAGTAAGACTAGCCCCTTTAATTATCTTACATTATCCAGAGAAATCTCACTTCCATTAGTGATGTATTTTGAAAACACATTCAGAAGGAAAAGGCTGCTGGGAATCAATTCTGAAAACAAAGACACTGACTGCTTGGGATTCATTGTGCTAGGCTGGGTTTCATTACCATCACACAAAGACATGGGCCAGAAATCACCAGGGACAGAAATTATCCTTTCCATGTTACAGTCATTCAGAAACAAATATGAATTTGAATAGTTCTTGTTCTCTTGCTCCATAACCTACATGGAACTAGCATCAGACATTGAAGATCTCACAAATAATTCACATTTCAGTTTTTGTACCCTATATAAATTTGTTTAGAAAATCTGGTGCTATTCTTAAACTCATCAAACTAGGCCAGAATTTTATGACTGTCTAGAAGTCAACCTCTGCAATAGCAGAGGCTGAAGTATCACTTTCTTCTTCATTTGTTCATTCACTTGTTCTTTCCTTCCTTTCTCTTCTTCCTTCTTTCCTTTCTTTTTCTTTCCCCCTTCCCCTCTTCCTCTCTGTTTTCCTTTCCTTTCTCTCTCTCTCTCTCTCTCTCTCTCTCTCTCTCTCTCTCTCTCTCTCTCTCTCTCTCTCTCTCTCTCTCTCTCTCTCTCTCTCTCTCACAGGCACATATAGACACACACATGCCCTGTACTAAGTAGCACATCATATTTAACCAGTTCTTCTGTTTTCTGCAACAATTCTTTTTCTGAGACAATTCACTACTCCTTAGGCAACCAAGTGGCCCTCAGCCCCTGGAGCTCATCCTATTGGAACCAGACACAGCACAGACACCCAAAGAACTGTCTTAGCAATTCAGAACTCCTGACAAGCTTCCTCCTGAAACAGTCTAGTGATGTATCACTACATCTAAACGGAAGTCCTATTTTTACAAACATCTCTGCAACATAGCCTCTTCAACTGAAAGGGGAAATGTGAGATATTCTTTATGTGGAAATATGGTATAGGGCAAGGAAGAAATGATAAAAAGAAAGAAAAAAATGTTCACAAACCCTGTACTCAAGCAACCTTTAATACTGTAGGACATAAAAGAAAAGAGATAACAACAATACTAAAGAAAGCAGAAATTTCCTAGCTATGACTCCAAGAAAATATTGGATTTCTTGTGGCAATTACCTGTAGACTAATAGCATTACTGTTTTCTAAAATAAAATTCCCCATCATTCTCTACAAAGGTCTGATTCACCTTAAAAACATCCTTTAACCACCCCGCACCCCAATAAATTCGGTTTTGATTCTTCAGGTGCATTGAAATCGTGGTGCAACCTTATCAATTGTGTATAAAATTCAAGCATCTCTCATTAAATACCAATAAGGTCCTGGGGAAAGAAGTGGCAACCCATCCATTATCTTTGCCAAGAAAACCCCAAACAGGGTCACAGAGTCACACACAAACAAAAAATAACTTAACAATATGGATAATGAGCACACAGCTAGGTGGCACAGTGGAGAGAGGCCAAAGCCTGGAGTCAGGAAGACTTGAGTTCAAATTAGATGATGGGCATTTACTAGCTGTGTGACCCTGGAAAAATCACTTAACCCTGATTGCCTCAATTTCCTTATATGTAAAATGAGCTGGAGAAGGAAATGGCACTCTAGTATCTTTGCCAAGAAAATCTATGAAAAACTGGACATGATGAAAAATGACAAATAATAACATATATAAGGAAGTAAAGAGTTCATGCAGCTATGGTGTAAAGGAACTTTTGCAATCATCTAGTCCAATTCTCTTATTTTACAAAAGGGAAAACTGAGATTCAGAAAAATTAAAGGTCTGAGGTCACACAGGAAATAAATGGTATAGCTGAGATCTAATCTTAGATTCCCTGACTACAAGTTAAATACTTTTTTCCCACTAAATCATGAAGTTTTCCACTCCTTCTAAAGATAAAATAGCAGAGTAGCCTAGACTATCAATAATAATATAGAATTATAGAGCATTAAAACAAAACCTAAAGTGTTATTATTTTTAGTATGATTGAAAATGAAGTCGCATAACAAATTGGAGAGGAGGAGGACAGTGAGTTCTGTCTTGAAAAATAGTTAAGTGGGTATAATTATCTTATCAATTTTTACACATAAATAAGCACATTTAAAGCACAGAAAAGAGCTTATTCTCTACTTTCAATATTATCATAAAACACATTCAAAAGATTTGGCCATATATAAAAAGTTATATACAATAACAAAATCCACTGTGATTCCAAAAAGTACCTACAAGCGGGGTGACCAAAATGCTCTGAAAAATCAACTTACTTTTTTCTTCTGTTAAAAGAAAATGGTAGAAATCCTGCGTCAAAGGGTATGGCGTATGATTGTTATGGAATACTACTGTACCATAAGAGATAATGAATAGATTAATTAAAAAACATGGAAATATCTACATGGAATTATGTCCATAGGCTTGGTTCTCAACCCATTGAGCTTCTACATGAAAGTATGATGGGTGAAACAAGTAGAACTAAGAGAACACTCTAGAGAGGGGACTCCAGAGAAAGAGCTGAAAAATAGAAATAAGTAAGAGACATAGTTTTATAAATGCATTGATCTTTTCCTCAAATGATGCCTTCTCTAGTGTGGAGAATGGAGGGGAAGAGATATATTTGTGTATTTTAATGTAACAAATTAAAATTTTAAAAGACAATGAAATGATTTTTAAAAAGAAATTGATGGTAAAGTTGAGCAAAGGAGAGATAATGGGTCCATTTGTTTCTAGATTTAGAGCTGGAAAGAAACTAGGTAGATATCAGATTTAACTTTTTCATTTTACTGATAAGGAAATCAAGGCTCATAGAGGTTAAATAACTTGCCCCCAGAGTCACACATCTAGTAGTAGGTGCCACCTAGGAAGCTGGGTGATACAAATATCTAGGTGAGGACAGTGCTGGAACTGGAGTCAGAAAAACAGCTCAAATTCAATCTCAGTCATTTACTGGACTCAGTTTCCTCAGCTATACAATGGAGATAGTAAAAGCATTCATCTCCCAGAGTGTTTGTGAAAATCAAATGAGATTATATTTTAAAATTATTTTGTTGGGGGCAGCTGGGTAGCTCAGTGGATGGAGAGCCAGGACTAGAGATGGGAGGTCCTGGGTTCAAATTTGATATGGGTTTTAAAAAAGGGATTTGTTAATAGTAGCGATGAGTTCATTTGTCCAATGCTTGCAAGAATCAAATGGGATACTAGTTGTAAAATGGTTAGCTCAGAGTAGGCAGTATTCATTAAGTGTGTAAGGTACCAGGAATTCTCACCTCTAAATAATGGCATAAAAGAAAAACAGTTGGGGAAGATGCTTTACTCACAGGATAATTCTATTTAGAGTTGGAAGGGACCATAGAGATAGTACAGTCCAACCACCTCATTTTTCAGATAAGGGAAAAATGATTGACTTCCTTCAAATCACACAGAAAATAACAAAGTCTGGACACAAGACTAAGGCATCCCACTCTAACTCCAACATTCCCTGACCTCTGTGTCATTACATTTGTCCCCTGTGTTCAGCATGGCTAGTTTAGCTGAGCTGCTTAAATACTAAAATATCACAATCTGACTCCACTTTTAAGAGGGGCCATTGAATTGTAACTTGTTCAAGTCAAGGCATGATAGTCTTTTCCTTAATATGTGGCACTAATAGTAAAGTTATTATTATTTCTTTTAAAATTTTATTGATTTGAGGGCAGTTAGTTGGCTCAGTGGATTGAGAGTCAAGCCTAGAAACAGGAGGTCCTGGGTTCAAATTAGCCTCAGATACATTGTAGCTGTGTAACCCTGGGCAAGTCATTTAACCCCCCATTGCCTAGCCCTTACCACTATTCTGCCTCGGGGACAATGTGCAGTAGTAATTCTGAGAGGAAGCTAAGGACTTTTAAAATAAAAGTTTAATGAATTTTAAAAAATGATCATTGGCTAATTATTTCAGGTAGGTAATGCTAATGAGACTTAGACTGTGACTTCATTTCCTTAGTATGAGTATTCCTTTTACTTTTCAAGAACAGATATCCTATTAAGCCATCTTGGGCGACTTACAAATAAATATATGAAGGGAGGACTGGATAAAGCACAAAATAAATATGTGTTAGGGAAAATCCTTAACAAGTAGAGAAGCAGCCCCCTCCTCCAATCTTCACCCCTTTAGGCTGTAGTACCACTCTTAAATAAAAACAAGGCAAAGAAATCGAATTCACATGTGTATGAAGTATTAAGGTGTATACAATTGTTTACATCTCTCCTATTAGATTTTGAGCTTCTTTAGCATAGGGGCAGATTTGTGGGGTTTCTTTGTATCCCCAGTGTCTGGTACATAGTAGGCATTTTAGTCAATGTGAATTGAGTCATTAAAAAATTCTAGGTGATTGACTATAAAACATGGATCTCATCTTTCCAGTGTAGTAAATGTACTTTAAATATCTCTCTTTCTTGAAAGAAAAAAAAAAGCCTTAAGATTTTTCAAGTTCTTACAGGGCAAATAATATACACACACATACACATACACACATACAGATATATATATATATATATATATAGATATAGATATATATGTATATCTATAGATATATATAGATATATCATGTACACACAAAATATATGTATACTGTGTATTTTATATATATATATATATATATATATATACATACATTGTGTGTGTGTGTGTGTAGGTAAAGATCGAAGGAAAAAATGTCTACTTCCAAATATTTGCTGCCATCTAATGGTCAAATATATACAATTTTCTTCTGGTTAAATGTCCATTATTTTTCTCTGTCGTCCCACCAAATGGAAATAATTTTCTCATTTTGTTATATGTTAGCAATTATGTAGTATCTGAAAGCTTTTGAAATCAAGTCATTTTCCCAAATCTGAAAATTCCTAGAGAAAAAAAACCTCTTCTGTAGGTTTTAAATCATGAAGGGGCTATAGAGCTCACCGCATCTAACTCTTACTTTAATATATGAGGAAACTGATAGCCAAGCAGATGAATGACTTGCCCAGGATCCTAGGAGTAGTAAGTAACAAAGCCAGAATCAAATTCAGGGACTTTGAATCTGGTTCTGACTCGCTAATGAAGTGGGACTTGCATGATTATCCCCAAGAAGACAAGAAATTCAGTTCAATACTTGAGCATGTCTCTAAGTTTATTAGTAAATCTCTGGAGTGAAGAAGGAAATGGAAAATCATTTACCATCTTTATTTATGAATATGTGGCTTCTTTTGATATTTTTTGTTTAATATCCCTCATGCTTGTTGCACCCAACTATTTTTAAACAGCTATTTGGTATGCCATTCACACAGTCAACACCTACCTTTTTAGAGGAAGTATTATTTTATCTTATAATTGAGAGTGCCAATTTTTGTTGTAATAGGCAACGTATTTATAGAGTTTTTGCATTGTACAAAAATGTACATATATTTTCTAAAGATATACTAGATACTCTAGTTATTCTTTCCTGTTTAAAAATTGTGACTGTGTGTGTGTGTGTGTGTGTGTGTGTTTGCTCTAGATTTATGATCTCAAGGTATCGAGAGTACTTTGATGAGGGAACTCCTTCTGCTCATGCAGAGTCAAACTTCCTCTGCATCTACTAGTACTATAATGTGTCAGAGGGCACTCTGGCACTAAGCATTTGCTATGGTATAATTATATTATATTTAGAGATTTGGCATAAATAGCCAAATTGCAGATATCTGTGGCAACTGAATAATGAGAGAATAAAATATCTTTTCTTTAGTGTTTTAAGATTTTCAAAGCAGGGGGCAGCTTGGTAGCTCTGTAGATTGAGAGTCAGGCGTAGAGATGGGAGGTCCTAGGTTCAAATCTGGCCTCAGCCACCTCCTAGCTGTGTGACCCTGGACAAGTCACTTAACCCCCATTGCCTAGCCCTTACCACTCTTCTGCCTTGGAGCCAATACACAGTATTGACTCCAAGAAGGAAGGTAAGGGTTTAAAAAAAAAAAGATTTTCAAAGCAGTCATAGTCACCACAGTTACACAGAACAAATGTTCTGTTTTATAGATGAAGAACCCGAGGCTCTGAAAAGCGGACTATCTTGTCAATAATCATATAGGTGTAAAGACTTAGGGACAGTGAGGTAGCTGGGGATAGAAAGCCCAGCCTGGAGATGACATGCCCTTAGTTCAAATCTGACCTCAGACACTTCCTAGCTGTGTGACCCTGGGCCAGTCTCTTAACTACAATTGCCTAGCCCTTACCACTCTTCTGTCTTGGACTCAATACTTGGTTTAGATTCTAAGACAGAAGGGAAGGGTTTTTTTTTTTAATTTTGAGACAGAGACAGAGACAGAGATAGAGACAGAGAGAGACAGAGTGACAGAGAGAGACAGAGTGACAGAGGGAGAGAAAGAAAGAGACAGAGAAAGTAAGAGAGAGAAAGAGAGAGAAAGAGAAAGAGAGAAAGAGTGACAGAAGGAGAGAAAGAAAGAGACAGAGAGAGAAAGTAAGAGAGAGAAAGAGAGAGAGAGAGAGTGACAGAGAGAGACAGAGTGACAGAGGGAGAGAAAGAAAGAGACAGAGAAAGTAAGAGTGAGAAAGAGAAAGAGAAAGAGTGACAGAAGGAGAGAAAGAGACAGAGAGAGAAAGTAAGAGAGAGAGAGAGAGAGAGAGACAGACAGACAGAGACAGAGTGACAGAGAGAGACAGAGTGACAGAGGGAGAGAAAGAAAGAGACAGAGAAAGAGAGAGAATGAGAGAGAGAGAGAGATGGGGGGGGGGGCTGAAAACCAGGTTTCCTGACCCCAGATGTTTTTTGTATAATACCATGCTGACTCTATTAAATTAGTAAATGGGATATATTTTATATCACATATGTCAAAACACTAACATTGATCTCAAACTCTCAAGTGCAGCCTGAACCAGATTAAGATTGTAGTTGGGAAATATTTTTAAATAAATAAAACTATAATAAAACAGAGATAATGTTAATTTGTGGCTTTCTAAGTCTATAAATAAACTACAGGGATCTGTTTCTATTTGATTTAGACATCACTGCTTTACACAAGTTTCCAATAAATAATATTTAGCTATACATTCTATATTTTACTCACTACCCCAAAAGTTTCACATGTAACTTTTTAGAAATCTCATTTAAAAATGAACATTGTTCTTACCATCTGGAGGAGTGAAAATAGAAAGATTCGACTTGGGTCCCATTCCTGCACTGGTCTCAGCACCAACATATGTATAATATGTTGTATATGGTGTAAGATTAGTAAATGTAAACTTGAGGTCTTTGGTGCTATTATTCAAAATCAAACCTAAAAATAAGAAAAGTCGCATATTAAAAGCTTATGAAGTCAGTTCTACAATGAACAAGGTCATTATGACTTTGAATGCTAGACTCAGGTGGAGTGATGAAAATGCTAATTCATTTTCTATTAATCAAATACATATATATATCTATAACAAATGCCTATATATTGATTTTACAACCTACTTAAGTATAATAAATAATAACAGCTAATTATTTTTAAAAATATTATACCATTATTTTAAAACAATACAATATGGTCAATAATCTGACCTAATATACAATTATACACGTTTTGTTTTTATACCAATACTCCTACTGATAATTGGCAATGTTAAAAGTCCCAGATTATATTGTGGTTATATGATAAATTTGAAATTAAACTGTCCAGTGCTTCTGCTGGCTGGTGGAGTTGTGAATTGATCAACCATTCTGGAGGGCAATTTGGAACTATGCCCAAAGGGTGATAAAAGACTGTCTGCCCTTTGATCCAGCTCTAGCACTGCTGGGTTTGTACCCCAAAGAGATAATAAGGAAAAAGACTTGTACAAAAATATTCATAGCTGCACTCTTTGTGGTGGCCAAAAATTGGAAAATGAGGGGATGCTCTCCAATTGGGCTGAACAAATGGTGGTATATGTTGGTGATGGAATACTATTGTGCTAAAAGGAATAATAAAGTAGAGGAATTCCATGTGAACTGGAATGACCTCCAGGAATTGATGCAGAGTTAAAGGAACAGAACCAGGAAAACATTGTACACAGAGACCAAAATACTGTGGTACAATTCAATGTAATGGATGTCTCTACTAGCAGCAATGCAATGATCCAGGACAATTCTGAGGGATTTTTGAAAAAGAACGCTATATACATACTGAGAAAGAACTGTGGGAGTAGAAACATAGAAGAAAAACAAGTGCTTGATCACATGGGTCGATGGGGACATGTTTGGGGATGTAGACTCTAAACAATTACCCTAGTGCAAATATTAATAATATGAAAATAGGTCTTGATCAATGACACATGTAAAACCCAGTGGAATTGTGTGTTGGCTACAGGAGGGGGGTGGAGGAAGGAAGCGAAAGAACATGATTCATGTAACCATAGAAAATTATTCAAAATTAATTAATTAAATAAATAAACTTAAATTCTTCAAACTAAAAACTGTCCAGTGCTAGACCAATGTTCTAGTTTTATTGGAAGAGGGGTAGTAATAAGGAGCAATTAACCAAAGGAGAGGTAAAAATATAATGTTATCTTTTTTCTTTCTATACAATGTAAACAAACTATCTCATTGGATATAACCACTTGAGTCCTAATGGTATGTACAAATATCTTTTACATATACAATAATCTCTTTTCTATGACATATAAATAAAATATTAAAAATACACTGTATTTCTGGAAATTTGTGCTAGATATTAATTAGCTGTCATCCAAGTTGGTTATCCTATGTAAGAGAAGCCCTCCCGAACTAACAGCAACTATAGAAATATCAGCTGGCTAGTGTAGGAATTCATTTTGCTTGAGGTTACATATTTGTAACAAGTTTGGATTTTTCTGCCTTTTTTAATCAATGAAGGAGAAGAAAGTGTAAGGGAAAGATTTGGGAACTGAAACTAAACTAAACTAAACTAAAATAAAATAGGATTTTAAAAAATAATGCCAGGAGGAAATGTTGAAGCATTGTTTTCTCTTTCTATTTGTCACTATGTTGATATTCCTAATTGTAAAGCTAAATGTCTTTACATTTTCCCTTTTCCAAATTCATTTCACAGTCTTTTCTTTGGTATAGTACAGTTGTTACTAAGTTTTCAATTATCTTCTCTGTGGTTTCATGGTACTTGAATGTTTTCTTGCTGGCTGCTTATAATATTTTTTCTTTACTTAACACCACTGGATTTTGACTATAATATTTCTAGACAGTTTTAAATTTTTTGAGAATCTATTTTTATTTTATTCTCAAGTTCTAAAAACTCTATGAAGTTTCCTTGCAAATTCTTGAACTATGATCTCAAGGTTTTTTTGTTTGCTTGGTCATGGTCCTGAAGAAATCTAATAATTTTTCATTTGATTACAAAGTTGGTTGTTCTATAATAACTGTCTTGTATTTTCTTCTATTTGTCAATATTTTAGTTTGTTGTAATAATTTCTATATCTCATAGAATCATTGAGTTCTGTCAGTTCCATTTTACATTTTTTGGAGACCAATACCAGAGCCAGATACCCCCCTCCCCCTTCTCCTTTAAACTTTCTATTCTCATTTGCATTTTTCTTCCTTAACTCTAATTTAGGTATATTTCATTTTAAATTTTTCCCTTTTTTCCCACCACTCTTACACTTCCTGTGGCTAAAGCGTTCGTTTCTTTGTTATAGTCACTGTTTTCTCTTATTTATTCATATTTTAAGCCTTCATTTTGCCCTGATATTTTAAATTGACTGGAGCTACTCTTAATAGAATATCACAGACATGGAATTACCAGACCAGAAGTGTAAAAAAAGCAGACCATCAATGAGAAAGACAAAGAATGGGAATTAATATAGGAAAATAATCAATGTGTTGCCCTTACAAAAAGAAAGGATGATGTGAATGTATGAGATTGGAAGGTAGTCATAAAATAAATAATGTCTAACATTTATAACATGCTTTAATGCTTATAAAGCACTTTCCAAAGATTACCTCATTTTATCCTCACAATTCCTCTAGGAAGAAGGGGCTATTATATTCACAATTTATAGATGAGGAAATTCAGGCAAAGAATAAGTGAATTTCTCGTCACCACACATATAGTAAGTAGCTGCCTTGGTCTGGATTTGAACTCAGGTTCTTTCTTGACCATATATCCCATGTAATACACAATGTACCATTTTTAGGCACCTCTGAATATATAGCAAATACACAAAAAAGTCACAAATGTCTGGGAAGCAAAATAGGTTCAGCCAATCAACTTTCCAATAATATAAAATCCATCCATTATTAAGTACCAATAATTTGTCCCCTCTGCCCTTTTTTGTTTTTCATTTATTAAAGTTTAAAAGCAACCTCAAAATATAGGCATTGCCTTAAGACTAAATGAATTTATAGCAAATGAGCAATCCAACTAGAAAGATTTTAGGAAATAGGAGTCTCTCCATTGTTCCTAATAATGAACAACTGTATTAAAAGCTATACTACCTCATTACTGAATGAATTAAACAGATTATATTTTGCACAGCATGGCTAGCTACATTCTCTTTGCAATAAAACATTTTAAAAAGTCTCAAATTTCCTTATTATGTTTCAAGTCCATGCTTTGTATAGAACAGTCCTGAGTAAGTCACAGAAACCTAGCTGCCTCGTATCATGATCCTTCCCCCAAAAGGTGACCATAAAAGTGTTTTGGACTTACCAGCTGGGCCATAGAGTTCAACTCTATAGCTAAATTTTCCTGTTACTATACTTGGTGGATCCCAGGAAAGAGAGAAAGAGTTCTCTGTTATGTTGCCTGTTGCCAAATTCTGTGGTGGATCTTCAGGGACTACCAAAAAAAAAAAAAAACCACACACACACACATTAACATATTATTGTTATTTATTTATATTAATTAGCTTTACATAATAAATAAGAATTGAGTATGGAATTTCATTGTGGGGACAGAGATAGAGACAGAGAATGAAAGAGACAGATATTTTAAATTAGAAATATATATATATATTTTTTTTTAAAAGAGAAAAATAACCATATCAACCTGAAAAGTCTGAAGGTAAAATATGTACATTGATCATTTTCATCTAGCTATACTCTTCTGGACTTTTCCAACATGGCCAGAATTTTCAAACTATAAGATCACTTCTGCCCTGAACTTCACACTTCCTCAGTGTCTTCTACTTCTGGGGTCCTTCTCTACCTCTCCTTGGAGGGTAGACAGTGAAGAGTTCCTCAAATGGTTTTCATTTAAGAAGAGGGTCTGGGGGCCAGCTAGGTGGTTCAATGAATTGAGAGGCAGGCTTAGAGACAGGAAACCTAGGATTCAAATATGGCCTGAGACACTTCCTAGCTTGGTGATCCTGTGCAAGTCACTTAACCCCCATTGCCTAGGCGTTATTGCTTTTCTGCCTTGGAATCAAAACACAGTATTAATTCTAAGACAGGAAGTAAAGGAGGAAGAGGAGGAGGAGGAGGAGGAGGAGAGGAGGAGGAGGAGGAGGAGGAGGAGGAGGAGGAGAGGAGGAGGAGGAGGAAGAGGAGGAGGAGGAGGAGAGGAGGAGGAGGAGGAAGAGGAGGAGGAGGAGGAGAGGAGGAGGAGGAGGAAGAGGAGGAGGAAGAAGAAGAAGAAGAAGAAGAAGAAGAAGAAGAAGAAGAAGAAGAAGAAGAAGAAGAAGAAGAAGAAGAAGAAGAAGAAGAAGAAGAAGAAGAAGAAGAAGAAGAAGAAGAAGAAGAAGAAGAAGAAGAAGAAGAAGAAGAAGAAGAAGAAGAAGAAGAAGAAGAAGAAGAAGAAGAAGAAGAAGAAGAAGAAGAAGAAGAAGAAGAAGAAGAAGAAGAAGAAGAAGAAGAAGAAGAAGAAGAAGAAGAAGAAGAAGAAAGAAGTTAAGAAAAAAAGAAAGAAGAAAGGGCTGATTTCTCCAAGGGGCTCCCTCCTCAATTTCCTTTCCCACTTTTCAGCTTCCTCTGGTGTACTGTCTTTGTTCTGATTGTTATACACTTGTTGAGTGCAGGAACTCTCTTTTGCCTTTGTATTCCTAGCACTGAGCACATAAAAGTCATTAATAAATGTATGTTAACTGACTGATCAGACTAATTTGTCATTAATGTTGATTATGGTAGATATTTTAACATGGTACATGTTATTTACTTATGAATTGTCTTATGATTCAATTTTACTGAGATTTTTATCTCTGTAGTAATTTTAGATAAATTTCAACCAGATGACACGTGGTTTGTTGCATCATCTCTGAAAAGCAGCCAATGGCTTGAACACACTTTTAAAACCATTGATGCCATGTTTACTGGTGGATCTATTAACAACCATAGCAGAAATGTGGACCGAGCTCCTGGTTACCACTGGCAGGTTTATTTATATCTTATATTAATATTTGGTATTTCAAAATTAGAGGAATGTTTACTTTAGTTATCTAAATCAATACTACTTATTTTTCATATTGCTTAATCTATGCTTCTTGTCAAACATTTTATGCATAAAGACTTTTAACTGAAAAAGGTAGTTAAATTGATCTAAATAAGATTTCTCAAAATATTTCCAGCGTAACACTTTTTTTAAATCTAACATTAATAAAAGTATTTCTAACTTTGATGAATAAGAAAGATGATGGGGGAGATAATATCATTCAAAGATGACTCACACAACCAAAAATCCAAAATAAAATACTTTATGAAGCTAAATGTCAAATACAAATGATTAATCACCATAGGGGAAAAATGATTTGTTACTTGAACCATTTTTAGGAATTAAAATCGAATTGGTTCATCAAATATTTTTCCTTTTGACTCTAATACTATTAGAGCTAAAATGTCTAGTGTTTGGTACACAGGACACAGGGATTATAATAACTTTCGTTTCATAACTACTTTGGTTACAAAATATATAAATCTGAAGTGTACCCACCTGAATAGGCATGTAAATCTTAGACAAAATATTTTTGCATCAAGAAGAGAATGGGTAGCATTTAAAAATTTATATTGAAATCCATAAGACTTTATTAGTGTTGGGATTTCCAGGAGTACTGCTGGCCTTAAAGAGAGCAAAATTAATGATAAAGGCTAACATCAAAGGATTTAGGGTTGTAAGGATCCATCCATGAAAGACAGCATGGCATGATGAATTCTGAGCTTGTCTTTAAATCCTGCTTCAGAAAATATACTGGCAGAGTGATCCTGAGGAACTCACTTGCACTTTCAGTGGCTCAGACACTTGCAAAAATTATAATTTGGAGAGAAGTTGACAACCTTCACTGATAAAGGGAGTTTCCTCTTTGGAAATTCCTTATACTCATTAATTCATAGAGTCAACAAAAAATAAATTAGGAATGTAAGGGGTCATTGAATTCAATTCTCTTTTTTACAAAAAAGGATTTAGAGCAGGGTTCTTCAAATATTTGTGGGTCTGGTAATCTGAAAAACCTGTGTACCTCTTCTCAAAGTAAATGTAATAAGCAGTAAATGTTTTTGTAAAATTAATAAATGACAATATATAAGATTACAAAAGCAAACAAATATATTGAAACCCAGTTATCAAAATATATTTTGAAAAAAATATCACAGAACCTAGATTGACTCCTTAATTAACAAATGAATTACTAATATACTATTTATATAATGAAAGGAAAGGAAGGAAGGAAAGGAAAGAATGAAGGAATGATTAAAAATGGTAAGAGTTATATTCAAAGGAACTAGACTAAAGAAACCTATTTTCAATTTCTTTCTCTCTTTTTTGGTTTTGTTTTTGATATCATCTTTACTTCCTCTGTCCTTACTAGGACATGAAAAGATTCTCAGAGATTTGAAGTTGCTTTATCAGATGTTATTAATGATTTTTGTTGTTTTAAAGAAAGACCTCCAAAAGAAAAACAACCAATAAAGAAAACCTAAATAAAAGTATTATGAGATCATTTTGATTCATTTAAAATATGCATTGGCTTTTTTCATAGTTTAAGTCCTCTCCCTCTCCCTTTCTTCTTCCCATTCCCCAATCCCCACAAAAAATACACACCTGATTCAGGTGTTCTGACGATGGTACTGTCGATGTAACCTGCTTCTGTAGTAACAGCAGAGACTTCAAACAGATATGTGGTATATGGCCTTAGGTGAGTTACTACAAAACTGATTGGTTCATTCCACACAGAACTTTTTCGACTCATTGCCAGAGCATTGGGCATATATGTGACACGGGGAGGAGATGTAGCTCTACCAGAAGTTGGTGAAGGTCTGGTCGTACTCCACAAAAAAGACTCACTGTTCTCCTATTGAACAAAATGATTTGATGTGAATGGAAAAGCAAACAAATAAACAATGCAATGGTGTGTCTACTATAATCTGATGCTCACTGAAAGTCAATCAATCAGTCAGTCCATAAATATTTCTTTATTAAGCACTTAGTATGTACAACAGGAATTGTGCTAAGGGCTGTGGACAAAGTAATATAGTGAAAAGCACTTCTCTAAGATCTTGAGATTTAGAAATAACTAACATTTGTATATTGAATTAAGGTTTGCAAAGTCTTTTATTTTTTTACTTTTACTTTTATTATCTCATTTAGAGTCAGCTATGGTGGCACAGTGAAGATAGAGAACTGAGCACAGAGTCAGGAATATTTATTATTATCTGCATTTTATAGATGAGGAAACTGAGGCTAAGAGAAGGTAAGTAACTTGTTAGGTTTACATGGCAACTAAATGTCTGTGACAGGATCAGAACACAAGATATCCAAATTCCCAGGCCAATATTCTATACCACCATCTATTAGACTCAGATATACCTGAGAGTCCCCTTCCAACCCTGAAAAGCTGTTTGATCATTTCTTAAATCATCTAAGGTTTCTGAACCTTAGTTTCTTAGTGTATGAAATGAGAATAATAATAGCTGTATTATGAGAGTCAATACAGTCAAGGGCAGTAGCCTCTAAACATTCTGATCACAAAACCCTATGAATAATACATCTATATGCAGGTATAAAGATATATGTAATATATAATTACTGATCTAAATATATATATATATTTTATGAGTACGTTCCCATATGTATATATTTACTTATTTATAAATTATATACAAATGCTATTGCACTAGTGATTATGTATATTTTTAAGATTTTATTGTATATTTTATGATTTATCTAAATGTATCTAATATATCTAATATCTAATATATCTAAATAGGAATGAAAATGAAATTTTCATTTAAATAAATAAATAATTAAAAATTATAAGGATAAAATTATATTTGGTCTTAAAGTAAATTGGGAGATATTGGAATTTATTGAGTAAAGTAGTGACATGATCAGAATATTACTTTAGGAAAACCATTTTGGTAGCTCTGGGAAGCTCTGATTAGAGAAGGGAGAGATGTGAAACTGGGGACCACTTGGGAGGTTTTCACTGGTCCAAAAGAGGGCAAGAGCTTGACTGATGTGGAACGAAGAGAAAAGGGCAGGTGTAAGACATGTAGAGGTAGAAATAATGAGAATAGGCAACTAGTTGGATTTAGATGTCGAAGGAAAGTGGAGAATCAAAGCTGAAATGGTAAGAACCTGGGTGACTGAAAGGATAATAATTCCCTTAAATCTAACAGGGACATTTGAAAGAGAAGATAATATACTGATTTCTATAACGAAGATCATAATGGAGACCATTCATGCCTAATCATTCTGTGTGACTCATTCTGTCTTAGCCAAAATGGAAAGGAGGAAGGCAAGGTTATTGCTAACCATTCATCATTCTCAGGACAGAATGCATTCTTAGTAGGTGCTTGCCACAGCTATAAAGTCATCTGGAGGTTGAGGCTTAGAATGGACTTTTCCCAATGGCACCTACATAGTTGTTGCAGCAAATGCCTAGGAATCACGAGGGGCTGATTGTGTACTCAGAAAGGGGAAATCTTGGGGCACTCATACAGCAGAGAGGAGCCAAGTTCAGGAATGTTGAAGGATTAAGTATAAGTGTTATCATGAGAGTTGGAGGCTACCCATATTTCCATTTTTGTCATGGACAGGTTGGGGTCAATCTATGATACCTCTAAGATAAAGAACCTCACTTTGAGAACTCTGGTGTAATAGATAAATAACTGACCTCAGTGTCAAGAAAATTTGGCTTTGAAATCCACTCCAAAATTATTGGCTATCTGACCACGAACAAGACACTTAATATTTAATTGTTCCAACCAGTTCTCTAAGATTATATAATTTGCAGATTTTTTTATCTCAATTGCTCTTCTCAGTTGATAGAGGGAGACACTTAGAGACAACTATCCAGTTGAAAACATATATCCAGTAAAAAATAAAGAAATAAGTGATAATTGTAATACCTATCTCACCAGCTTATTGTGAGGATCAAAACAGTCTATGGGTATAAAGCACTTTGTAAACCTTAAAAAGAAATGTCAACTTTAATATATTTAACATAATTTAGGTTGCCTTTGATAAGTTCTTACTCTATGCCTTCAAACACTCTACTAGCTTCTAAAGAGACAAAGAAAGGGACGGATAAACACATCCCTTCCCTCAGAAAGCTTATAGTCTAATGGGAAAATAGCATTCAAATATAGTATAAATAAATATGTATTTATAAATTTAGATGTAAAATATAAAATTATAGATATATGTACATTATAAAACAGATTTATACATATGTATTTGTAAATTAAATACAAATTCATAAATAATAAAATCTAAAATATGAATAAAAATGAATATGTAAATATGCATATATAAAATAAAAATTAGTTTCAAAAGGAAGGTACATAGTTGGTATTTAATAAATACTTGCTGATTATTTAATTTCTAATGATCAGTTTTCTCTCTACCAATTAGAAATCTCCTATATATAGCATTATGCAAAATGCCTCAGGGTTAGAATTCCAAGTTATATTTCTTTGTGTATATGCATAAGTGCATATATAAATGTATACATATAGATTTCTATGTATATATATATACAGATATGATATGTGAATAAATGTTTTTCACATCACAAATAAGTGCAAATATAAGATTCTATGGACACTCACTCAGATTACTTTTTACCTCTTTTAAATCAAGAATTAGACTAAGAATTTCTTAGACTTTAATGTCCCCTTCCTTCAGTCTTGCTCTCAACTGTTTCTACTCCCATCTGGAAGTTATCTCTGCCTCTTTAACTCTCTCATGGCATTTTACTTAGTCCCCACCCATGAATGTTATTTTTTTCCTTATAGTTGTATTCCCTGCCTTATTCACTAAAAAATCCTGTTGTCTTTGAAACTCGAATATTGCTTTACATCAAGCCTTTCCTGAAGTCCTCAATTTCTATATCCCACTCAACTCCAAACATGTCCTTCTTGCTCTATTATTTTTATTTTTTTAAACCCTTGCCTTCCATCTTGGAGTCAATACTGTGTATTGTTTCCAAGGCAGAAGAGTGGTAAGGGCTAGGCAATGGGGGTCAAGTGACTTGCCCAGGGTCACACAGCTGGGAAGTGTCTGAGGCCAGATTTGAACCTAAGACCTCCCATCTCTACGCCTGACTCTCAATCCACGGAGCTACCCAGCTGCCCCCGTTGCTTTATTTTTTGTTTAATTACTGTGTGCCTTTATATGTGTATTTGTTTTGCCCAAGAGATAATGACCTTGAAAAGAAGACTCCTGTTTTTTGTCTTTTTACCTGTAGTGCCAACCACAATGCCTAGAAATAGCACGTGGCTTATAAATATGTATTGTTGGATGACAAAGACTAGTCTAGAGCTTTCTTGAATGAAGCACTGTAGTCATATTTAGCATCACATAATCACTTCCATTTTAGACAAAAACCAATAGAATTGGGCGATATCTACAACCTTTGGACTATGATTCAAAGGGAGGTTACAAAGTTATTCCATTGAGTCAGGACTCCAAATGCTATCATTTTCATAATTACTTTTCAGTCATACTTTCCAAAAGCTGAACAAATGGCTCTCACATATGTATTGGTATCTTCTAATGTACTTTTCCCTCCCCTCCTGAAAGGGTTTATGACTTTATCAGTGTAAGGAACTCCTCAGGAGGAAATTTGTTCTACCAATAAAGATTGGTAACTCTTCTTGGCTTGAAAGAGTTTTTTGGGTCACTGAAAGATCATCACTTGACCTCAATCACACAGTCTGCGCACCAGAGATGGAACTTGAAATCAGGTATACCTATAATACAATATTACCTCTCTTTGGGAGATACTTTGGCAATTGTAAAGAGTTTTTCTAAGAGTGTTTGGCTTTTGGATGAATTTTACTATTATAATAAAATAAAAATTAATTTTAAAACATTACTAAATTCCTGGTTACTTTTATGTCATCATGTATAGTCATCATGTCATAAAGATATATATATATCGTGATATAAAAGTTGTCATGAATTCTTGGTCAACAGATTCCAATCATATGATTGCTATTTGAAAGGAATCCAAAAAGTACTTTTATGTTAAAAAAAAAAAAGGTTTTGCCAAATAGCATGACTGCTATCATATGGGAGGAGATGGGATTCATGGACGTTTTTGACCTTAAGAAAAAAAAAAGAGGTCCTTATTTTTTTTTAAAAATTGGGGAATTATATAGCTCTTGATAAAGATACATTAAATTTAATGAAACAACTTTTTTGGAAATGACCAAAATATGGAAAGCATTTTATGATACTTACATTACATTCTGGTAGCTTCCCTGACAGAAGATCCTCCACTTTAATAGAGACGTCTTTCACAATGATGCCACTTCTTGCGTGCTTGACACTGATCTTGAAGCTGGTGATCTTACCATTTGGTTGCCGAGGCAAATACCAAATTAGATTGACTGCTGAATAATTGAAGGTCTCCACAGTGAGATTTACCACTTTGCCTGGAGCTAGGAAAAAATCAATGAGCTACAATTACAAATATTACTTTAAAACTGAAGAAAGTAAATCATTTCAACTTTTTGACAGTTTTTATGTGATTTTTAAAGACTTGATGAATCAGATGAAATATACTTGGGAGGATCATTTTAAAATATTCTTAATAAGAAGTTACTCAGAATAAAGAAAGGGGTAACAGTTGTCTTTAGTCAGTAGCAATTTTTGTTTAAATTTAATGCTCACTATGATGGAACCCATATATTTTACTATGAATAATGTTTGTTTCAAGCATGTCTTTTATGTCAATTAGATATATAATTGTTCTATACTTGATCTATATTGTACCACAAGTAGTTTTCCAATACCTTTTGGAGAAGACTCTAGATAAGATTCAAGCTTAAACTGTAAGTGGTTTTCAATGGGGTCTCAGGGTAAAAGCATAAAGAACAAAAGACTATAAAGAAAATTCCATTTATCTATAAAAATCAGCCACTTCTACAGTTAGAGAGTTTCCCAGAGCACATAAAGGCTAAGTAATTTGTTCATGTTTACAATAGCCAGTTTGTATCATAAGCAAGATTTGAACACAGGTCTTCCTGGCATTGACCATTGGCATGGCAGAGAATGACCAACTACAATCCTTATGGTAAGACAGAGGAAGATCTGCTCTGCCACTCCACTCGCTAGATCCTTGAACACTGACAATTGACCTGTCACCTTAAGAACTCATGGAGTATAGATAACTCTTGAAGGTACTCTGTCAAAAATGGAGAATTCACGACGTAGAGAATAATATGAAATAATAATGGAAAGCATGTGGACATCATTTAGAGGAAGGTTTTGGTTGCCAGGATGAGGATGCTCTATTTTACCACAGAGGCAAAACAGTCACTAAGGACCTCTGACTAGCAGAGTGACAGTAAACTTTGGGTTTTTTTTTAATATCACTAACATTAAATATATTTGAGAAGTGCTGTGTTTTTTATATAATTCTCATTACATAGAGATAAAGTAAATGAGCCATGTAGGTAATCTGAGCACAATCATCCCCAAAAGACTTTTCATGCTTAATGATGCATTTATGCCTTATTTTCAATAAGGAAGAAGAACAAGAATATAGGTGAGGTAATGACTTTTCTCTTTCAAACTGAAATTATTGCTCGGAACTAGGAAACAGACAGTTTGGTGTAAGAGCTAGGTAGAAGGACTTGAGACAGAAGAACCGAGATCCAAAGTCTCTCACATCCAGTGGCTATGAGTCCCTGAACCAGTCAGTGCTCTAGATAACGCTTAAAGAGTTTAGGTTGCCAATAAGCATGGAAGTGTGTTTCTCATGAATGTCAAATCACTTGCCTTCCCAAGGAGTAGAGGATGAGCAGGAGGAAGAAAGGGAATTTGGAACTCAAAATTCAAAAAATGAATATTACAATTTTTACATGTAATTCAAAAATAATGAATGTAATAAATATTTTTTTAATTCTAGGTTGCAAGGAAAACACCAATCTGCACTGATTGAGTGAGTTCCCCCAATGAGTCATTTGCCAAATAAATGAAATCACCTATCCAGTGTGGAAACAAATATTCATTTATTTATTTTGAAACCCTTCTGAGTTAGAACCAATACTCTGTGTCGGTTCCTATACAAAAGGATGATAAAGTTTAACAATGGGGTTTAAGTGACTCTTCCAGGGTCACAAAGCTAGGAAGTAACTGAGATCAAAATTTTCACCATTCTGATTTCCTTTCTCTAAATACTATCTAACCACAATTCTATTCTCAACCAGTGTCCCTAGAACTGAACACAATAGTCCAAATGGTGCCTGTCTAGTTCAAAGTACAATGGAATTATCACTTTCTGATTCCTAGGAGTTACGTATCTGTCTCTCTCTCTTTTTTAAATTCTTGCCTTCCATCTTAGAATCAATACTGTGTATTGGTTCCAAGGCAGAAGAATGGTGTGGGCTAGGCAATTAGGATTAAATGACTTGTCCAGGTCACACAGGTAGTAGGTGTCTGAGGCCACATTTGAACTCAGGATCTCCAATCTTTAGGTCTGTGTCTCAATCTACTGAGCCACCTACCTGCCCCAATCATGCAGATTTTTTTTTCACTACCACATCCTACTTCTGACTCATATTATGCTCAGATTCCACCATTTGTATTGAAGGAAAAAAACCTTTTTTCCATAACAATGCCTGTCTATCCGTTACTCTATCATCTTGTCAGTCAATCCATCAGTCAGTTAATCAGAAATATTTATTAAGGACTTATGTGCCAGGCACTGTTCTAATGCTGGGGATATTTTTTAATGGAGCAGGGGAACAAGGGTAATGATCCTTGCCCCAAAGGAGCTCACATTATAATGGTAGAGACAACATGATAATAACTTTGTATGTATGAGACAAATACAGAATAAAGGAAAGCCATTCTCAGAAGGAAGACATGGAACATAAGCAGTATTACCCAAAAAAAGCCTCCAAAAACATAAGGATTTGAACTGAAGATAGAGAACAGGAAAGTTAGGAGGCAAATATGAGGAGGGAAATAATTTTAGATATGGGGACATCCAATGAAAAGGCATGAAGTAGATAGTATCAAATATAGAGCATCTGTCTGAAGCACGCTCATTCTCTCTCACCAACCTCTTCCTCTTTGTAAAGAATAGGAGCAAAGATGGAAGTATAAGAGCATAGAATTCAAGGGATCCTAGATAGCACAATTGATAAAGAACCAGACATAGAGTCAGGAGGATTTGGGTTCAAATGTGCCCTCAGACATTTCCTAGTTGTATTATCATTTAATGCTGATTGCCTAGTCCTAATTGCTCTTCTGTCTTAGAACTGATACTAAGACACAAGGTATGGGTATAAAAAAGAGAGAGAATAGAATTGAGAGCAATCCACAATTAACAACCACAACCTGAATATATATTGGATGAAATCATTCAAAAGCCAGAAGAGAGAAGAATGGTTTAGAAAGAAATAATGCTACAAAATAGAAATATATTATTTATAATAAATGTACTTGAATCATAAGGATTTAAAGAGAGTTAAAATGAGAGGCTGGAGCAAGCAAAATCTGTTGTGTTTCAGCTAAATTAAAAAAAGTAGAAGTAACAAGTATGATATCAGTAAATTTAGATTTAATAAGAAAAGTGATAGTCAGAGAACTACATTATACTTAAAGGTATCATTAATAATGAATCAATAGCAATATTTAACATATGCAACAAATTTATAATAGAAAAATGAATCAAATTTTCCAGGGAGAAATGGACATTAAAATTATAATAGAAGGTGATTTTCAATGTATTCCTTTCAGATCTAAAGAAAAATAAGAAAGAAGAACCTGAATAGAGTTTGAGACAAATTAGAGATGACATATAAGCCATAGAAATTAAGGTAAAAGAACAAAAAGGAGCTCGTATATTTCTTGGTTTCACATGGCACTATGACAAAAACTGCCTATATATCCATATATTTTGCACATAAATACTTTATGAAAAGTACATAAAATAGAAATTCTAAACAAAAAAAATACTGATATCATTGCAATAAAAATTATATTTTTGGGACTTTGAAGAGATCATTAAAATTAATGAAACACAATATCTTCTTTTTGTTTAGTAATTATTGTTCATTTCTGACTGTTTCCCTTTCTGGGATTCTCTCTTGGCAAAGATACTGTAGTGGTTTGCCTTTTCCTGCAGCTTATTTTACAGATGAGAAAACTGAGGCAAAGAAGTGATTTGCCCACAGTCACAGATGTGGTAAATGTATGAGGTCAAATTTGAACTCAGGTCTTCTTGACCCCTGGCCCAGCATTCTACCCACTGTGCCTCTAATGAATTGGTCCATTAAAGAACTAAATATAAAAACAGTATGCAATTTCATCAAAGAAAATTACAATAACAAAGCAACATGCCAAAATTTACAATATTCAGATAAGATTTATAACTAAAGAACAAAATAGAAATTCTAAAAATACGAGGTTAACAAAATTTTAGTAAGATCTAAAGCAAAAAATAAATAAGATGGTTTTAATAACAATAAAATAATATGATTTTTAAAAATTAAATTAAAAACCAAACAATTCAAAAGGAAAAATTAAATGAATTTTAAAAGGAAAATTCATAATCATTGGAGGTAATAGAGAAAAATTTTGGAAGATATTTTTGCCTAGTGCTAATGCTAATATAGTTGCTAGCAGAAGAAAAGGATGAATGCTAATAAAAATGTAAAAAACCCATGTTAATTAAAGGAAAAATAGAACATTTAAATAACCCAATATCAGAAAAGTAAATGTCTACAAATAAACTCCCAAAGAGGACAAAACTAGGGCAAGATGGATTTACGCATGAATTCTAGCAAGTATTTAAAGAAAAATTAATTACAATATTGCAAATAGAAAAAGAAGAGACCCTACAAATTTCTTTATATAATACAAATATTATTTTGATATCTAAACCAGAGGGAGTCAAAATAAATTAAGAAAAATATGTACCAAAATGACTAATGATCACTGATACAAAAACAAAATTAAGATTTGAGAAACAGCAACAACATTCTATAACTTGGATTTATATCACAAGTTTGGAGTTGGCCTAATATTTTGGCAAATACCTATGCAAAAGAGAGTAAGGAAAACAAAATAAAACTATCATATTGATAAAAGCAGAAAATGTTTTTGACTACATACAACAGTCATGTCTGTTAAAATTGTAATAAATGGATTTTTCTTTGATATAGTCATATCTATGTAGAAACAAAATTAATCATTTTAGTATGGAATAAAATAAACTAGAGATCTTATTGCTAAAAAGGTTAAGCAAGAATGCCTATTATCACCATTACTTTTTTGATATACAGATAGAAATAGTAGTTATGGTAATAAGAAAAAGAAGTTAACAGAATGAAGATAGACAAAAAGGAAAAAAATTTTTTCTTAGACAGCATGATGGTTTAAGTAGAGAATTCCAAAAACAACTAAAAAAATGGAAATAATAACTTCATCAAAGTTCAGGAAAATCCACATTAAATCAACTGCATCTAGATAGGCAGACACAGATAGATAGATAGATAGATAGATAGATAGATAGATAGATAGATAGATAGATAGATAGATAGATAGATATGGAGAGAGAAATAGAGAGAGAGATCACAAATATATAGCAAAAAACTAGGAATTGGGGGAGAACCCAAATAGTATGATTCTAAATAAATTCATGAAATGAAATATTAAGATGATGATATGGATGTTTGGAATGGGAAATTGGAAGACCTCAATGAGCTGATGAAAAATGAAGTGAGCAGAATTCAAAGAACAATTTCTAAAAATGACAACTATTTTAAAAGAACATGTTTGAAAGGTTAGAGAATTCTCTTTTTCATGTTGGATTTGAGTTCTCTAAAGGATATCCAGTTTGAGATATCCAAAAAGTAGTCAGTAAAGTAGAACTAGACCTCAAGAATGAGAGGAATGCTAGATATATAGATCAGTCATCTTTACAGTGAAAGTAAATCCACAGTTGCTGATGAGATCATCAAAGCCACATTTTTTTAATCCAAATGTAAAACTTTCATCCAAATTCATTTTTACCCAATTAGATTCAGCCCAGTTATCTAGGCTGTCAAGATAATTTTGGCACTTGACTTTGGCATTTCGTGTATGCTAGCTTTAGGCATGACATCTATCCTTTCATGTGAATTATTGAGAAAATATTAAACAATATAGGTAAAACAAAGTGTTTAGCTATTCCACTGAAGACTGACTATGTTGATATTGACCAATTTAGACTGTGTTTTGAGTCTACACAATCAGTCAGTTCTTTTATCTATATCTGATCCACTCCTGTTTGTCTTTATCACACAAAATAGGTATCAGAGCAGGAATTTGGTGGCAGTTATAAACTAGTAACTCTTGAATGTTACAGAAACCCTCACCTACATTGCTCCTGTGATCTTTGGCTCTGCTCTTTTTCTCCCCTTTCTATCTTCTTGGTTGCCTTCTATAGTTCTTCCTCTTCTATAGTTATTCTTTACTTTAAACATGGGTTAACATGAATTAAGATGTGTTAAGTCAAGAATGTCTTCTCATTTCTCTTCTCTCTCTAAATGGTTTCTATTGTTAATTTCATCTATGTGATAGCTTAAAATGTTATATCAATGCAGAAGTTTATAGTATTTATTTATCTAGCCCCAAATTCTCTTCTAAGCTCCAGTCGTATATAACAATTGGTTACTGGAAATCTCCACCACAACTTTCTCTTTAACACCTCACAAACTAACACATCCAGAAATGAATTCATTGTCTTTCACCATAAATATACCTATAACAACTTCCCCACTTTTAATAGCAAAAACAAAAACCAAACAACACTTTTATGTGTCTGTTATGTGTCAGGAACTGGACTAATTCTTTAGAATACAAAGGAAAAAAGAAACAGCCTCTACCATCAAAGATCTGACATCCCGCCCAATGGAGAACTTGTTTGCGCAAGACATACATAAAGCACAAACAAGGCAACCTCAGATGGGAAGGCACTACCAGCTGATGGATACCAGGAAAGTTTCATGGGGAAGATGACACTTGATTTGAAACTTGATGGAAACTGGATTCAAATAAACAAAATCAAGAAGAAAGAGCATTTAAGGTATGGAAGAAAACCATTGCAAAGCTGTAACACTGGGAAATAAGGGGTCACATATGAGAAACAGTATCAAGACCAAGATGGCTAGAACAAAGAGTGCACAGAAGGGAATAACTTATAAAGAGATTGGAGAGCTAAGAATAGGCTATATTGTATAAAGCTTTAAATGACAAACAGAAGAGTCCTTATTTGATCCCAATCATCCAGACTAGAAACAGCAGTTACCTTTGATACATCCTTCTCCCTCCCTCCAAATGTCAGTTGGGGATCTATAACCAACTCCTGTTCATTCTAACTCGGCAATCTCACCTGTATATATTCTTTTACCTGTACTCATTTCAATGAATTTATTTTAGAACCTTACCATCTCTTGCCTAGACTATTGAAATAGGTCTATAAATTATCTCCTTAAATTCAATATCTCATTTCTCCATCCATCCTTCACTCTACAATCAGGGGGTGGGGGGAATGGTTTAAACTTATTTATTGTATCCCTGGGTTCAGGGAGCAGAAAAGGAGAAGATGTGAGGAGTGCACAGAATTTGCTTATCATCTCCCCCATTAAAATACAAGCTTTACAAAAGCAGAGCTGTTTTTAATTTTCTTTGTATCTCCAACATGTGTCACAGTTCTAACACACAGAAAGAACTTTTTTTTTAAGTCCCTACCTTCTGTCTTAGAATTGTTAACTAAACATTGGCCAGGGTCACACAACTGGGAAGTGTCTGAGACCAGATTTAAATCAAGGACCACCAGACTTAGCTCCCTATTTACCAAGCCATGTAAGCTGCCCCATAGTTAGAATTTACTGTTTGTTGACCAAATGACCAGTTTGTAAAATGTCTACACTTAGGTCCCATTCTACTTACTCAGTTTAATTTTTCACTATTTTCATTAATTTAAGTCTACATTTCAAACAATCTGGACTTTTAGCTTTTCTTCAATTTCTTCCTAAATTAATCTAGAACCTAAACTATGGAGAGATTGGACTGTTCTGCTACATTTTTCCACTTCCTAACTTATCTCTTCTGGGGAAGACAACCGCCATCTTCCTAGTTG